>NC_140579.1:549239448-550689448 GCF_964204655.1 Triturus cristatus
CGTGGCTGAGCCAGCCTTTCCTTCTGAGGTATGCACCAGTGCGGACACTGTGACTCCAGAGCTCAACCATCCTGTCTCTCTCAGACATATCACTATGAAAATACTGGGATACCAGGGCTCAACCAGCCTGTCCATCTGTCATATATTACCACACGGTCTCTGGAAACACAGTCTGTACTGCGCCTGCCCCTCTCAGGCTTGCAGCCAGGCCCGGGTCTAGCAAGGGGGCCAGCTGAGCCAGGCCCACCCGAACATGACCTTTGGTGCAACTTTCAGCTTTGTTCCCAGGAGCAGGGGGACTGCGAGCGAAGCCTTCTCTTCTCCCCAGGAGGGGTGACTTCAACTCCCAGCCGTTGCAGCACGCCGAAGCGCATAAAAGACACGCTGGCCCGCGGTGCGGGACGCGCACAGGGACACGCCCGGGCAAGGCCAAGGGCGGGCCGGTCCACGCCCGTCGGAGCCCGGAGGAGGCTGTGCTGGGCCCCCCACCTAACATTTGTTTGCCGGAACAGGGAAGTTAAAAGGTACTGTTGATCTCACTTATTTTTTGGAGGCCAAATTCTTTGGCTAGCTTTTGATTGTTTGCGTATCATATCTGGAAAACTCTAATCCAGGATTAAAATGAGCAAAAGGAGGGGTTACAAAGAAAAGCAAGGGGGAGGGCCTGCTAGGACCCTGGATGCCTACTTAACAAGGGCTGAATCTGTCCTTGCTCACGAAATTGAGCTATCAGAGAGGAGGCTTTCCTTGGATTCACTTATTGCTCAAAAACCCTCCTCCCTAGGAGGGTGAGTCCTAGATGCTGATCCCCCAATTTCTGAGCAATCCATAAGTGAGCCCGGCACAGCCATAGCTCCAACGCCGAGTTCATCTTCACCCATTGATATTACATCTGAACGTTGTATAGCTACTCAGGAGCAGTTAGTGTCTCTCCAATCGGAGAATAGTAAATCAGAGCCACCGACTAGGAAGAGAAAGTGAGGTGGACCTTTAAAGCAAAAAACATTGAAAAGGATTCGCTCGGAGAAAAGTACTGGGAACGAGGAGTTGGATTCAGAGCTTCCCTTACACCCAAGATCTACGAGAACTACAAGGTCTAGGGATATTATTAAGCAACCCCATTTGGTGAATGATCATGTTCATGATTCTGACCTGTTGAAAAGAATAGAAACGGTGGTGACTGTACTTTTAAATCCCATATTGTATAAACTAACCCAAATTGAGGAAATGTTTTCTTCCATGGAGGCCTATGCTCACTAAACCAAGCCCCCCCCCCCCAAATACTACTGAGCTAATTGAGGAAGCGAGGATGACCTCTCAGCCAGATGGGGCGCCCTCTGTGGTAATTGATAACACGGGTAGTTACGTCCTTCAACAAGTAATAGGGTTGTCCACTCACTCGGCGGGTCCTGCTCGAGAATGAGCTAAAATGGTGAGATCTATTGTACATAATAATCACCATCAGAATCTGACCCAAACCACCTTAGGCGCACCCACTCATAACCATGGTTGTACCCGGTCACATGGGGAACCTCAAGGATCTAATGGCACTGCGAACACTCATTTCCCTTCATCTCCTCCCTTAGGTTTACTCCCTACGGTTCTCCCGGCAACTGATATTTTCAATGCTCAACCCTCTACAAACTCTGCTTTTTTAGAGGGTAGAGCTCTAGCTTCTTGTTCTGGAAAGGGGGTTTCTCAGCACTTAGCAGAAGCTGTGAATCCTAAAGAAAGGTTAAATATCCCACCAACAGCATGCCCGTATGTCATAGTCCTAGCAAATGTACCAGAACTGAAGGCGAATCGAAAAGAGTCAACTAAGCAGTTAATCCATAAAGCTCAGCACTGGCTTTCTCAGTGTACAGGGGATAATTTTTATGTATACAGACATATTATTATGGCTAGGAGGGTTACCTGGGTAGGAAGAGCTCCCAAAACTATCAAAGGTGATTGTATTATTTTAAATTTTGACAACCATCACATAGTGGGCGACCTATTAACTATGCTACCAAGCATCCCATTATTTTATTCTGAAATCTGCGCACTTCCATTGGGTTTCTTTTATAAACCTGATACCTCACCCCAGACCCCATTTTATAGAGTAACAAACGTCTGGAAGCCCTTACGTCTTCCACCCAACCAGTCTCTTCTCCCTTCTGTTTTACCCTTACCTCTCAGTAATAGATTCACTGTACTGGAAGGCATGCCTGTATGTGATTGACTGGAGAGCAAAGCCTAACAGCCAATGGTGCTGATGATATAGCATTGCAAAATGGGTCTCCTATGGTCTCTGTTCCCTCTGTAATTTCTCAACCACAACAAAGTACGCAGATAGGCAGTCCGAATTTGCCTCAGACATCGACACATCTAGAGAATACCTCTGGATCTTTTGCGGTAATTTCTTGGAATATAGCTGGGTACAATAAAAAAAGTCTAATGTGGAATGGTTGTCTTTGTTAACAACTAAAGATATAATGCGCCTAGAAGAGACATGGGAAATTCACCCGATATGCCTGAATGGGCATCGTACATTTCATTCTCCTGCTATACCCTCATCAGCTGGTCGTGCAAAGGTGGTTTACTGACCCTACTTTCCCTTTAAAAATAAAGTCCTTTCTAAATACATCACCATATTATCATATCCATTGTTTTAGAGTATTGTGTTGACCAATATTGCTTTCTTAATAATTTTATAATAACAACTTTGGTAGCAATCATGGAGCGGTGTTGGCTCCTTTGGAAAGAGACATTGTTAGCTTGGAGAAAGTATCTACTAAACCCTGTGATATAATCTGGCTTGGGGATTTTAATGCTCATCCTTGTGATAAGACTAATATATCAGTCTGTGGACTGGTGGACGATGATGGGGAATATGTTCCCCATTTTAGTCACACTGAGTATGGTAACAGCCTAAATAGATTATTAATTATAAATAACCTTGTGTTTCTAAATACCTTTGAAATTTTAACTGGTCAGCTAGGATTCACTTTTTTTAGTCTTTCCCTCTCCTCTACACTTGATTATGTCTTTGTTTCTGATTCCATAAGGAAGTTTTTTCCCAACTCGAGACTAATATTTACGCTTTTAGTGACCACTCTGCAATAACTTTACTTATCCCCTCCTTAATGAAAAGGGAACCCTCTCAAACTTCATATCAATCCAGTAATTGCAAGGGAGAATGGGATCGTTTTGAAGTGGGAGAGAATTGATGCTGTGAAGAACCTGGGCAACATAGTCTGTAATCGAGTAGCAGAGATTATGGTATGCCTAGACCCTTTATTTGATGATGGCATGGTCACAGCATTCAAGCTGATTGTACTGGAAGTTAAAAAAAATTGTTTTGTGCACAATGGGCATCGCAAGTAATCTAATTGGTTTGAGGAGAATTGTGAAAAATCACTTAAAAATCTTCACATGGCCTAAAAGTCTAAACCTCCCAACCTACCTTTGGTCAAGTCATTATGACAGGCTTATAAAAAAGCAAAGATATCAAGGCTGAAAGCCCTAAAAGAAAATTGGTGGGAAAATTTGCAAAAGGCTGCATTATTAAAAAGCTCACAGGCATTTTGGTCAGTGATTAATGCACCTTTTCAATCAGACGAGCAGTGCATGTCTATAGATGCCCACATTGAACAGGAGGAATGGGTTACACATTTTGAAGGTCTATTTGAAACTAATGAGAAGACAATTACCCAGCCTACCCCCACAAGTCTAGTTGGTGTAGAAGGTAGTGCCCGGTTCACACTGGAAGAAATAAAATATGCTATAAATCAGTGTGAACGTGCGAAGGCACCGGGACCTGGTGGTGTCCCAACTGATCTTTTTTTAGATAATCAAGATCTCTGGGCCCCGCTTTTAACAAATGTTTTTAATAAAATTACCCAAATAGGTGTTCCTCCTTTGTGGAGGACGATTGTAATTGTTCCTATCTACAAAAAGGGGGGATAGGACAATTCCGAAAAATTATAGGCCTATATCTTTGATAGACTCCAGTGCAAAATTAATGGGCCGGTTGCTTTTAAATAGACTTGAGGACTGGGCTCTGGAGAAGAATAATATAATTCCATGTCAGTATGGTTTTAGAAAAGGAAAGGGCACTGTGGATAAGTGTCTGAACCTGAACCTAATAATTGCAAATACACTGCAGCTAAAAATGGCCATCTATATCTTGCCTTCATGGATCTGTCGGCAGCCTTTGATTGCGTGGCACAGCCTAGGCTGTGGCAGCTCATGGAGGCAATAGGGATTGACATACAGATTATTAACATAATTCGTGATTTGTATTCTGGAGCCTCAGTTTGTGTTCGCTTTGGAAAGGGAGGCAAGTGTACAAGGCACTTTAAAATCGCTAGAGGTGTGAGGCATGTGTGCGTCCTCATGCCCTTTCTATTTGCACTTTACACCAATGATGTTGAATCTGCTCTGTTGGGATCTACCACAGATGTTCCTTATATCAAATCTTTACAAGTACCCATACTCCTATGCGCGGACGACGTGGTGATTTGAGCCCGTACCAGCAATGCGCTGCGTCGACTTGTGATGGAGTATACGAGATTTATGACCAAGCTGTGAGAAGGTGGCCTGATATATGCTGTCCACTAGTTCTAGTGGGCACCTTGTATCAGTCAAAATAACCCCTTATGGTGATAGGTTAAAGACAACCTTTATTGAAAGCTATCCTAGTGGTAGCTATGGAGAGCAGCCTTCAGGCTAAGTCTTGAAGGAATGTAAAGCAGCTTGTTTTACCAGTCTATAATCTCTTGAATGATCAAATGAAAGGACAACCACACCAGGTATATATTTAGAATATATGTATTTAGGTTAACACACACCCCTCTAGTCTCTTTATGAGACTGGAGTTCGAAGTACTTAAGTTACAAGATAGCAATCATCAGTGAAAGCACAAATACACGTTTTGGCCCTAGGAACATACCAAACCATATACCAAAAAAGTGGTATAAGAACCACGACTGGAACAGGCACTAGGCCTATTGCCTCTAGAATCGCTGGGACCCCAAGGAACCACCTAAGGTAGTGACACAGGGGACCCACGGGGACTGTATGCAGTGTGTAAACACAACCGCAGGTTCCTATTATCTTCTATTGGCAATGTCGCGGTTGGAAATTTAAAGATTAGGGGCACTTCTAAACGTGTCTGGACCAAACCCTTTTGGACTTAAGAAGTTTTAGGGCTAGCACCCACGTGAGCACTGGAGTACTCGAGTTACCTCACCCAGGGAAGCCGGGTGCATAGGTGTCTTTTGGTGTCGGGTCATCGATTTCAATGGAAGCCTGCAAAGAACTGCTGCTGCCGTGAAGAGGAGAAGTGTCCGAAGAGATCCAAGCCTGCATATAGGATGTAAGGAACCTGAAAGCAGAGGGGACAGAGTTTGGGTCACTAGCCAGTGACTGAGGGCAGGATGGACCAATGCCCACAGATGTCGGGTGCTTCAGGTGAGTTGATGGGTGACTTGACTCTTCAGCTACGAGGTCCAGGAAGCGTCGACAAAGTCCACGAGCCGGATTCGAGCTGTTCCACAAAGTCTGTTGAGTGCTGCGGTGTTGGCGACCAGAAAGGACCCAACAAGCCTTGGCAACGGCAAGTCACTGGAATTTAAAGAAAGGACTGCGGTGCAGACCAGCAAGGTCTGAGGGACTCACCCAGTGAGGGTAAGTTGGGACACATCTGGAGCAACCGGGTAAGCCCAATCAGAAAAGGAGTCGCCTTCGTGGGGACCTGCTAGCCAACGGGCTAGTGATCGCAAAGGAGCCTTGAGCGGTCGCACTTGAAGCTGGCCCACGGGTCACTCGTGGAGTGGAGGCCAACAATCTTATGTGCAGGAGGTGCTCATGGCTGGGGTTACTCAGAGCCCAAAGCACAACTTCGAGGACGACCAGGAAGATAGTGTTGCTGCAAAAGTTCACGGTGTCCAGGGGTCATGGTTCCACGTCACCCACGATAGCAACGGGCCTCAGCTATGCTGTGGACTCAGGGTAGCCTCGGCAAAGTCTGGAAATCTACGTCTGAGGATGCAGAGACTTCGGCGTCCGGTGGAAACTTCAGAATTGCAGACCGGTGAGTTGCTTCTTTGGTGCCTGCCAAGCAGGGGAGTCACTCCTTGACCCCAAGGAAGATCTCTTCAGTCTTCTAGTCAGGATAGAATGTCGAAGGTCCAGGATGTATGTTGCAGAGTTTCGTCCAGGGTAATCTAAAGTCCTAGGAACTGGATTCCTATACTTATAGTAAGTTTAGGGGATGAACTAACTCTAAGGCCCCACCTATGGGTGGGCCAGGAAAGAGGGGTGGTTACACCCATTTCCTTTGTCCAGTTTCGCGCCAGAGCAGGGGCAGGTAGCCCCTGCAACCGGTTTGAACTGGAGTATGCACAGGGACACCAAATGTGCCCCCAGTGCAGGACTTCAAAGCACCAGCTCCCGCCCAGCCCCAATACACATCAGCCTGTCTGGGGAGGTGGGGACAACTCACCTCGACAGGAAAACCTATTGTCCAGGCCTCCCCTGCCGGAGTTTCGGTCAGCAGCAGTAGGCCAGACCCGTGTCTGTGGCAGAGGCAGTCATTTTGTGATGCCAGGGCTCAGGAAAGTCCTACCGGGTTTAGCCAGTGTGAACATGTCTCTCCCTCTAGAAGGGTGGAATGCTACCCCCTCCACCAGAATTGGTGGGGGGTAGTATTCCAAAGCGTTTGACACCAAACACAACATGTTTTGATGCAGCCATCCCAAAGTTAGCATTTACCGCGAGGTTATAATGCACTTAAGAGTATATGGTATGGCTGTATCACAGAACAGCCATAAGGAAGTATTTCCGAAAGCTGCAGAGGGGCTCAGCTCAGGCTTGGGCACCCTCTCACACAAAACCATGCACTCTGCCTTCAGGATTGTCAAGGACTGCCATAGGAGTGGCTTATAGGTTTATATGTGTCTGTATAGGGTAGTGATATAGGTAGCCTATACAACAGTAAGGGGTGCAAGCACACCCTTACCCAGGCTGCAGTAGCAGACCTGTGGTGCCATTTTAGAGTGCTTCCCAGGGGTGGCATAATATATGCTGCAGCCCCTGGTCGGACTCTGAAGTACCTATGCCCTAGGTACATAGTATACCGTATACTAGGGGCTTATAAGGCACTCCAGAATCCAATTAGATATGTACCTAATGTACATGGAAACCATTTTAGAGTGGAAGCAGCTAGGCTGTGGTCCTGATTAGCAGGGCCACAGCCAGACTAAGGTCGAAAAACAGTGAAACACCAGCAAAAAGTGGGGGTATCCATGTGAAGCAGATCCTACTCTCCTACACAACCCACCCACCCAAACGCAGGGACATTAAACTAACCTTTACCAGTTGAGTTTTCATGTTCTAAGTGGGAATACCTAGAGAGTCCATCTGCATTGGCATGGTTACTCCCAGGTCTATGTTCCACTGTAAAGTCCATCACCTGTAGGGAAATGGACCACCTAACCAGTTTAGGGTTTTCACCCTTCATTTGTTTTAGCCATAAGAGGGGCTTATGGTCTGTCTGAACAAGGAAGTGAGTACCAAAAAAGTATGGCCTCAACTTCTTCAGAGCCCAAACCACAGCAAAGGCCTCCCTCTCAATGGTTGACCAACGTTTCTCTCTAGGGGTCAGCCTTCTGCTTATGAAAGCTACTGGCTGATTCTGACCTTCTTCATTCAATTGTGACAGTACAGCCCCAACCCCAAATTCAGATGCATCAGTTTGAACAATGAACTTCTTGGAGTAGTCAGGACTCTGCAGAATGTGAGCAATACACATGGCCTGCTTCAGGTCATCAAATGCCTTTTGACAGCTAGCTGTCCACTGAACCTTTTTGGGCATTTTCTTAGAAGTTAAGTCATTCAAGGGTGTCACTATTGATCCATACCCTTTGACAAATCCCCTATAGTACCCAGTCAGGCCTAAGAAGGCTCTCACCTGAGTCTGGGTAGTTGGAACAGTCCATTCCATTATGGTCTGGATTTTTCTCTGTAATGGTTGAACCTGGCCTCCACCTACAAGGTGGCCCAGGTACACAACCTGACTCTGCCCTATCTGGCACTTAGTAGCCTTGATAGTTAGGCCTGCTTTTTGCAGGGCCTCCAAAACATTTCTTAGGTGGACCAGGTGATCCTCCCAGGTGGAGCTAAAGACAGCAATATCATCAAGATATGCTGCACTAAAGGCTTCCAGGCCTGTGAGAACTGTATTCACCAACCTTTGGAAAGTGGTAGGTGCATTCTTCAAACCAAAGGGCATTACCACAAATTGATAGTGCCCACTAGGGGTAGAAAATGCTGTTTTTGGCTTTTGCATCATCAGCTAGTCTGATCTGCCAGAAGCCAGCTGTCAAGTCAAATGTGCTACGGTACTTGGCTGAGGCCAAAGTATCTATAAGCTCATCTGCCCTTGGTATTGGATGGGCATCAGTCCTAGTGACTACATTGAGACCCCTGTAGTCCACACAAAACCTCATCTCTCTTTTCCCACCACTGGTGTGAGGTTTTGGCACAAGGACCACTGGACTAGCCCAAGGGCTATCTGAGGGTTCAATCGCACCCAAATCCAACATTGTCTGGACTTCTGTCCTAATACAGTCCCTGACATGGTCCGGTTGCCTATACATCTTATTTTTAATAGGCAGACTGATCCCAGTGTCCACTTCATGAGTGCACCAGGTAGTCTGAATTGAAGTCAGTGAGAACATGTGTCTGAACTGATTGAGAACCTGTCTGCAATCAGTTTGCTGCTGGGAAGTGAGGCTGCCTACCAAGGCTACACAATCAACTGACCCATCATCAGGGTTCTGTGAGAGGAGGTCAGGGAGTGGGTCACTCTCTTCCTCCTGTCACTCATCAGTTGCCATGAGCAAGCCCATGTCAGCCCTGTCCACATATGGCTTCAGCCTGTTGACATGGAGAACCCTATGGGTACTCCTGGGAGTTCCTAGGTCCACTCAATAAGTAACCTCTCCCTTCTGTTCAACAATAGTGTGGGGTCCACTCCACTTGTCCTGGAGAGCTGCTGGGGCCACTGGCTCCAACACCAACACTTTCTGTCCTGGCTGGTAAACAGTCAGTACAGCCTTTTGGTCATGCCAGGCTTTTTGCAGTTCCTGGCTAGCCTCAAGGTTTTTGTTTGCCTTTTTCATGTACTCAGCCATCCTGGAGCGGAGACCAAGTACATAGTCCATTGTGTTTTGCTTTGGGGGCTTGAGAGGTAACTCCCATCCTTCCTTCACCAAACACAATGGACCCCTGACAGGGTGACCAAACAGAAGTTCAAATGGGCTGTAGCCAACCCCCTTCTGAGGCACCTCCCTGTATGCAAATAAAAGGCAGGGCAAGAGAAGGTCCCATTTTTGCCTAAGCTTCTCTGGGAGTCCTTTGATCATGCCCTTTAAGGTTTTGTTGAATCTCTCAACTAAACCATTGCATTGTGGGTGATAGGGTGTGACGAATTTGTAATTCACTCTACACTCCTTCCACATAGCAGTTAAGTAACTTGACATAAAGTTTGCAACTCTGTCGGATACTACCTCCTTAGGAAAGCCTACTCTTGAGAACACACTCAAGAGAGCTCTTGCCACTACCGGTGCTGTAGTGGTCCTGAGGGGAATTGCCTCTGGGTACCTGGTGGCATGATCCACCACCACCAGTATAAATCTGTGCCCAGATGCTGTTTGAGGATCCATGGGACCAACAATGTCAATCCCAACCCTCTCATAGGGTACCCCCATCACAGGTAGTGGTATCAGGGGGGCCTTTGTAGTGCTACCTGCTTTGCCACTGGCTTGGCAGGTTACACCGGAGCGACAAAACTCCTTTGTGTCTTCTGACATGTGGGCCAGTGAAAGTGAGGAACAATTCTGTCCCAAGTCTTGTTCTGGCCCAGGTGTCCTGCTAGGGGAATATCATGGACTAGTGTCAATAGGAAACCCCTAAACTTCAGAGGTATAACCAAACTCCTGGATGCACCAGGCTTGGGGTCTCTACTCTCTGAATATAGGAGTCCATCATCCCAATAAACTTTATGGGTTTCAAGAGAGGGGCTGGTTTTCTGCTCCTGGCTCAGATCATACCTGGAAGGGCCCCCTGTCCCCAAGAACTCAACCTGGTCCGTTTCAAGCTCCTCTGGGACAGTTACTTCTGCAGGCTCAAGATCATCTCCCTGAGGAGATTGATCAGTATCCTGAGACAGGTGGGAAGGCTCTGCTTTAACCCTTCTGCTCCTCCTCTTGTGAGGCACCTGGTCCACTATTCCAGAATCTAGGGCCTGTCCAGGGTTAGACATTTTAGCCTGTGACCTAGTCACAGCAAAGACATGCGCAGGGATCCCTAACATTTCTGCATGTCTCCTGAGCTCCACTTCAGCCCAAGCTGAAGTTTCTAGATCATTGCCAAGCAAGCACTGTACTGGTAGGTCTGCACTTACCACAACCTTCTTAAGGCCAGTTACCCCTCCCCAGGAGAAGTTAACAACTGCCAGAGAATGGTCTGTTCTGACATTGCTAGCATTGGTCACTTGGTACATTTCACCAAGTATAATCTGCCCAGGATCCACAATATCTTTTGTCACCATTGTGACACTTGCTCCTGTGTCCCTGAATGCCCATGCTTCTACTCCATTAATTAAAGGCTGCTGTCTGTATTTGCCCAGGTTACTGGGGCTCACAAAGGGGGACATATCCATGTCCCCATCACAGACAAGCACAGCCTGAGTTGGTACTCTGACTAGGCCAGAGTCCATCTCAGAACCCAGGGTCAACCCTACTACACCCTTATTCTGTGTATTCCCACCACCAATTGTAACTGCACTAGGGGGAGCAGGTGCCTTGGGGGCTGGAGTATTTTCTTTGGCCTTGGTGCAGTCACTAGTCCAGTGAGTTTTCTGTTTACAGATTTTGCACCAATGTTTCTTTTGGCCTTTCCCTTTGTTAGCCTGTGAATCCCCACCTGAAGAAGATTTTTGGCGCCCTTGTGAAGACTTCTGGTCTTTGCCCCTTGTCCCCACCCTTATCAGAGTTTTGGGAATCTTGCTTCTTAGGGTCACCACCTTGGTTCTGTACTTTCTGCCTCACCCTGGTTCTGACCCATTTGTCTGCCTTCTTTCCCAATTCTTGGGGAGAGGTCAGATCAGAGTCTACCAGGTACTGGTGCAATAGCTGATTTTGACAGTTATTAAGAATCTGCTCCCTCATTATCAGATTATACAATCCTTTGAAGTCACACACTTTACTGCACAATAACCAACCGTCCAGAGCCTTAGCAGCACAGTCAACAAAGTCAACCCAGTCCTGATTTTGTGCTTTTTGGGTGTCTCTGAACTTTAACCTGTATTGTTCAGTGGTTAGGCCAAACCCATCTATTAGAGCACTTTTCAAGACTTTGTAGTCATCAGCATCCTCTTCTCTTACAGTGAGGAGATTGTCTCTACCTTTGTCTGCAAAGGAGAGCCATAGGATTGCTGCCCACTGACCTTGAGGGACCTTCTATATTTTACAGGCCCTCTCCAAGGCAGTTATCCATTTGTGGATGTCATCCCCACTCTGGTAGGGAAGGACAATCTTACTTAGGTTTCTATGGTCATAAGACCTCTCCCTATCTCTAGGGAAATTGCTGCCACCAAGGGACTCTAGTCCCTCCTTTTTACTAGCTCTGTAGAGCTCCAGGGCTTCCCTATCTAAGGCCATCTGCTGCTTTCGGAGGTTGAACTTGTCTTGCTCATACTTCAGCAGTCTCTCTCTCCTCTCCTGAGACGTTTCCTTCCCTCTGTGAGAAGAAACCGAGGTTCCTATAAAGGAGTTAGACTGGATAGATCCCCTTGACAGATATCTATCCCTTCTAGCCCTGTTGTCAGGCCTACCAGGAGGAATAAAGGAAGTGGCATTATTGTCATCCTCATCCTCATCCTGGTGGTCTGTGTTCACCAGAGTCTGGTCATTGTCACCAGTCTGGTCAGCATTAGAGTTAGGGTCAGGGGAGTTTCCACCCCTAGACCCACCCTCAGGTGCTGCTCCACCCACACTGTCTACATCATCAGGCCCACTAGGCCCTGTGATATCATCCAGTTTCAGTATCTTTATGAGATGCTGGGTGGATGGACTTTTGCCTGTCTTCAGCTTCCTAATGGAACATAAGGCCCTAAGCTGAGCAAAGGTGAGATCCTCATATTTATAGGGAAGGAGCTCACTGGTTCCTGGTAGGGACCCACTGTTTCCTGGCTGGTTAGACATTACTAATGTGGTGTGGTGTATTGCACTACCTACACTAGTGTGGCCTACTAAACTCTCTTGAGTTGTAGAAAGGGTGTGCTATCCCTTAACACACAACTCTAAGTTCAGTAGAACTTACTGTAGCTAAACTTGATATTATATGTACCTCAGGTACCTTTAGTGGTTTTCAGTTGATTAATTCAATTAAGATTATCTGGTGAAACAATAGCAAGCTGGAATCCCACACGCCGCACGCCAATGTGAGAAGATGGCCTGATATATGCTGTCCACTAGTTCTAGTGGGCACCTTGTATCAGTCCAAACAACCCCATATGGTGATAGGTTAACGATCACCTTTATTGAAAGCTATCCTAGTGATAGCTATAGGGAGCAGCCTTCAGGCTAAGTCTTGAAGGAATGTAAATCAGCTTGTTTTACCAGTCTATAATCTCTTGAATGATCAAATGAAAGGACAACCACACCAGGTATATATTTAAAATATATTTATTTAGGTTAACACACACCCCTCTAGTCTCTTTATGAGACCGGAGTTCGAAGTACTTAAGTTACAAGATAGCAATCATCAGTTAAAGCACAAATACACGTTTGGGCCCTAGGGGCGTACCAAACCATATACCAAAAAAGTGGTATAAGAACCACGACTGGAACAGGCACTAGGCCTATTGCCTCTAGAATCGCTGGGACCCCAAGGAACCACCCAAGGTAGTGACACAGGGGACCCACGGGGATTATATGCAGTGTGTAAACACAACCGCGGGTTCCTATTATCTTCTATTGGCAATGTCACGGTTGGAAATTTAAAGATTAGGGACATTTCTAATCGAGTCTGGACCAAACCCTTTTGGACTTAAGAAGTTCTAGGGCTAGCACCCACGTGAGCATCGGAGTACTCGAGTTACCTCACCCAGGGAAGCCGGGTGCAGAGGTGTCTTTTGGTGTCGGGTCGCGTCGTCGATTTCAATGGAAGCCTGCAAAGAACTGCTGCTGCCGTGAAGAGGAGAACTGTCCGAAGAGATCCAAGCCTGGATCTAGGATGTAAGGAACCTGAAAGGAGAGGGGACAGAGTCTGGGTCACTAGCCAGTGACCGAGGGCAGGATGGACCAATGCCCACAGATGTCGGGTGCTTCAGGCGAGTTGATGGGTGTCTTGACTCTTCAGCCACGAGGTCCAAGAGGTGTCGACGAAGTCCATGAGCTGGATTCAAGGTGTCCCACAAACTCTGTAGAGTGCTGTGGTGTCGGCAACCAGAAAGGACCCAACAAGCCTTGGCAACGGCAAGTCACTGGAATTTAGAGAAAGGACTGCGGTGCAGACCAGCAAGGTCTAAGAGACTGTCGTACTTTAGAATTTGGGACCGCGTAGGAGGCAGGACCCTACCCCCGTCTATCCCGGTAATAGTGAACCGCGAATGGTTAATGCGGTATGTACAAGTGCTTTTTGTAACGTTTTAGCTATGAATGCACTGTGTATACGCTATTTCACATCACTACGTGGGTTCCATTTTGTATCGGTGGCCATCTTATGGTTGCCCTCACATAGGCTATATAGTATGAAGCGAAAACGGGCCTTTCAGAGCACATGTGGCTTTCTTTGACTTTTCTGTGACCTGGGCAGCTTGGCTCCGCTGCCCCAGGTCAAACTGGTCTCACGAGTTCCCCGTCCTCTGGCCACCTGTGATTAGCATCAGGGCTTGACACACCATAAAGTCTTTTCATCCTACACGAGCCTCCGGCTAATCTCTTTCACACCTGACTGTTCCTGACTGTTCCTGCTTTATTGCTTGTTTCCCAAAACAGGAGATGCTCATGTTTATTGGGGCCTATCGATATCTGATGTGGGATCTGAGCCTTGCTGGGTAAATAATTACGGGCTTGTTTAACTGGAATGTGGGATGGTCATCATGACACTGCCTTTTCGTTTGTAATGTATACTTTAAATGACCATGCCATAAACCTAGGAATGTATGCCTGAGGCAGGAAATTCTGTATTTAAGGAGAAGCCCGTTTCTGTGATTTTCAGCAGTCTCCTGAGAACATACACGCTGTTGTACTTCTAGGATACCTGTAATTGGTCTGCAGCCAATAAACTGATCTTTGACTTCACCCAGAAGACTCTGTGTTTCTGTAGGTCTGAAACAGGAAGAACCCCGAAGTCATAGGGTGTGTTCCCCTGCACCGCTGGGCTTAAAATACCCAGTACTTCAGGACTCACCCAGCAAGGGTAAGTTGGGGCACATCTAGAGCAACCAGGTAAGCCCATTCAGAAAAACAGTCACCTTCGTGGGGAGCTGCTAGCCAACGGGCTAGTGATCGCGAAGGAGCCTCGAGCGGTCGCACTTGAAGCTGGCCCACGGGTCACTCGTGGAGTGGATCCCAACAATCTTCAGTGCAGGAGGTGCTCAAGGCTGGAGCTACTCGGAGCCCAAAGCACAACTTCAAGGAGGACCAGGAAGATAGTGTTGCTGCAAAAGTTCATGGTGTCCAGGGGTCATGGTTCCACATCACCCACGATAGCCACAGGCCTCAGCTTTGCTGTGGACTCAGGGTAGCCTCGGGGAAGTCTGGAAATCCACCTCTGGGGATACAGAGACTTCGGCGTCCGGCGGGAGTTTCAGAATTGCAGACCGGTCAGTGGCTTCTTTGGTGCCTGCCAAGCAGGGGAGTCACTCCTTGGCCCCAAGGGAGATCTCTTCAGTCTTCTAGTCAGGATAGAACATCGAAGGTCCAGGATGTACGTTGCAGAGTTTCGTCCAGGGTAATTCAAAGTCCTAGGGACTGGATTCCTATACTTATAGTAAGTTTAGGGGATGGACTAACTCTAAGGCCCCACCTATGGGTGGGCCAGGAAAGAGGGGTGGTTACACCCATTTCCTTTGTCCAGTTTCGCACCAGAGCAGGGGCAGGTAGCCCCTGCAACCGGTTTGAACTGGAGTATGCACAGGGACACCAAGTGTGCCCCCAGTTCAGGACTTCAAAGCACCAGAGAGTGCTCCCGCACAGCCCCAATACACATCAGCCTGTCTGGGGAGGTGGGGACACCTCCCCTCGACAGGAAACCTATTGTGCAGACCTCCCCTGCTGGAGTTTCGGTCAGCAGCAGGAGGCCAGACCCGTGTTTGTGGCAGAGGCATCCATTTTGTGATGCCAGGGCTCAAGAAAGTCCTACCGGGTTTAGCCAGTTTGAACATGTCTCTCCCTCTAGAAGGGTGGAATGCTACCCCTGCTGCCAGAATTGGCGGGGGGGGGGGGTAGTATTCCAAAGCGTTTGACACCAAACACAACATGTTTTGATGCAGCCATCCCAAAGTTAGCATTTACCGCGAGGATATAATGCACTCAAGAGTATATGGTATGGCTGTATCACAGAACAGCCATAAGGAAGTATTTCCGAAAGCTGCAGAGGGGCTCAGCTCAGGCTTGGGCACCATCTCACACAAAACCAAGCACTCTGCCTTCAGGATTGTCAAGGACTGCCATAGGAGTGGCTTATAGGTTTAAATGTGTCTGTATAGGGTAGTGATATAGGTAGCCTATACCACAGTAAGGGGTGCAAGCACACCCTTACCCAGGCTGCAGTAGCAGACCTGTGGTGCCATTTTGGAGTGCTTCCCAGGGGTGCATAATATATGCTGCAGCCCCTGGCAGGCTTCTGAGGTACCTATGTCCTAGGTACGTAGTATACCATATACTAGGGGCTTATAAGGCACTCCAAAATCCAATTAGATATGTACCTAATGTACATAGAAACCATTTCAGAGAGGAAGCAGTTAGGCTGTGGTCCTGATTAGCAGGGCCACAGCCAGACTAAGGTTGAAAACAGTGAAACACCAGCAAAAAGTGGGGGTACCCATGTGAAGCAGATCCTACTCTCCTACAAAAGCTGGATATGAATATTAACTATTTAAAGTCCTTTGTCTTAGTGGCAGGTTCAAAGCAGCGGAAACAGCCACAAATCCATATTGAAGGGGGCAAGTTGGGAGTTTTGGATTCTTTTAATTATTTAGGGATTATGTTTGATCGACAGATTAATTGGCAAAGTATGGTCATAAATAGGGGGTTGTAGATAGAAAAGAACATTGGGGCTCTTTTTAAATTTATAAAAAAAGTTGGTTCTAAACCTGTTGAGGCAATAAAGAAAGTTTATTAAGCCAAAACGGTATCTGCTGCCACTTATGGAGCAGCTGTTTGGGGCACCATAGATTGCTCAAAACTGCAACGTATAGAAGACATCTTTATGAAAAATCTAGTTTCATTCCCAAAGTCATGCTCTAACTTTAATTGTCATATGGAGCTGAGAGTTTCTTATATTACTGACAAAATTTGTATTGCGCCCATTTTAATGTGGCACTGGTCTGGCGGAAGGAGACTCTCTCACTGACGAGGGATATTATAAATGACGTTTTGAAGTTAGATGGTGTGAGTAATATCAGCTGGCTACATTATGTTGAATCCACCCTCAAAGCAGCTGGGTTACATTATCTTTTTGTAGATCCTGCAACCTGTTGGTCTATTTCCAAGAAAGATTTGAAAAATCATTTGTTATCTAGATTACAGGCAAGGAGTGAGGATTCTAATCTCAAGCTGTCGACAGTTAGAGCATTCCTGGCGGTCCAGAGCATAATGCAAATGGATGTGAATTCAACTTATCTATCGTTCGTCACTAATGTACAACATAGATATATTTTAGTGTGATTTCGACTAAACTATATCCCCTTGATGTTGCGTCTCCGTCGTAATATCTATGCAATTTCTGAACTGCCATTTTGCACATGTGATGATCAATCTATTCAGAATGATTTGCACTTCTTTTTTTTGTGTAAATTTTATTGTGAAGAAAGGAAAAGGTTTATTGTCTCCCTCATTCGTAAAATGAATTATAGACAATGTTGTGTGGCTCTTTATTACCTGCAGTTATTACCTGACACTTTTACATGTCTTTCTTTGGTGTCTAACTTTTAATCTGCTCTAAAAAAGAGAAGATCAATTCGCCAATCCAATATCTAAGTGGGGAACTAAGGGGCCTATTATGATGGCGGGCGGATCGCCACCGCCCGACTGGCGGTGGCGATCCGCCCGCCATATCTCCCCGCCCGATCGCCATTTACCCCCCGCCATATTAGCATGGCGGGGGGTACCGCGGCGGACGGAAAGACCATTTGCCGCTTTTCCTCCGGCAGGCAATCGTCACGATTGCCTGCCGGGTGGGAATGGCCCACAATATGGTGACGGTGCCATCCATATTATGATGAGTGCGGTGGGCATGCCTTTCCATGGCGGAGACTACGCCATGGAAAGGCATGTGGAGAATGACTTTGGGGGCCCGTTGGGGGCCCCCGGAGTGGGGAGGGGGGGTGGCTGCACTATGGTACCCCCCTTCATTGCCATAAACAAGGTGGCAGGCACCGCGCAGTGCCTGTCACGTTGTGCATTGCAATGCAATGCACGACATGCACCTTTAACATTGCAGCGGGTGCTGCCCACAGCACCACCCGCCACAATGTTAAAGGAAGAATGCACCCGCCAAGGTGGCGGGCGCATCCTAATTGGCCCCGGGGGACCACCGCACCTCTGGAGGTCGGTCTCGTTTACCGTTACGGTGGCGGGCGGACTTTAATGGGGCCCTAAGTTACTGAATTGTGTAAATAACTGTGTGTATATATGAATTATCTTTCCTTTTTCTTTTTTTTCTCGCTATAATAGGAATAATGTTTTTAACGTATTTTTATTTCTTGGTAATTTTGCTGTAACTTTTGTAATTTAAGCCGATTGCAATAATGAAAAATGTTTTATCCGTAGAACACTTTTATGCCATCATTGTGTTGGCGAAATAAAGTTATTCCTGACTGACTGACCTTTGGCCCACCCAGTGAGGGCAGAAGAGGCCATGGAGAAGGCACGAGTTAAGTGCTCCCTCCATCTCAACATCAGAACGTTGTACATTTTTTTTCACTGTCTTTTAAACTGAAATTGGGCGCAGTGTTTTGGGGGTAGAGGTGGGTGAGTCAACAAATTAATAGGGAAAGCCGAGCCACAGCTGAGTCAAGGCTCTGGCTTGGCTCTTAAAGCCCTTGCAGGAGCAGAGCCCTAAATATGTTTGCTATGTAAAACATAAAACAAACATCATATATAAAATGTTAGGTCTCTTCAAAATTGAAAAACGTGTATTTCTTTAACTCATGGAAACTTTGGAAATTAATATGTCACAATATAGTACTGTACAGAGAAGTACATATTAAAAGTGATAGTTAATCAATGTTAGGTTATTAGTAAAATCCTAATGTTGCACTGAATGCAGAAGAGTCAAATAAGCACCAAGTCCAGTAATAGCTCAAGATAATGAGTTGTTGGGTGGTGCAGTACCGCCATATTGGTTCAAGTTACGGTCCCATATTGAGAGAAAGAGATCCTGATGAAGTCTACTGTGGACAAAACGCGCAGGCTGGGCTGAGGTGCTATTGTCAAAATAAAAAAATAATAATAAAGAGGATTAAAACTCATGCACAAGACTCCTGAGAGTTTTGATTGGATGTTTAATCTTTAAAATTGGATGGTAGTATATTTGCTGTACTGCTGCTAATTGATCAAAATTGATTATATGATTATGTGCTCCTTTTCATGTTTGTTAGTTTTTTTGTATAGTTGGTCTTCTGATTCATGTATTTGAATGTACTTTCATGGGCAAATATGAAGAAAAACAAGTTTTGGTGAAATAAAATATTTGCCCATGATCATACAGTTTAAGTGGGGAAGCTGCAATTGGCGTAGGTTTTATGTTTTCACTTTGTACAAATCAACCCTAAATGGCTATCTATTTATCTCTCCTTTTTATGTTAATGCTTTGCTTTTACCTCTTTGTGCAGTTTTCTGCGGTGATTATATTGTGCAAACTCGACCTAGAGGTCTTGAAGGGCTTTGCATTAAGAACGGTTACATTACAGAAGATCACATTCCTTTCTTTTAGCCACTGGACATTTGACCAGAATCACATAATGTTGAGTTAACGCACAGACTCAAACCTAGCTTGTTCAGTTTCAAAGTTGCAAGCTCTCACCATAACGCCACATCCCGGGTAGATTGAGGGGGGCAGGCAGAAGGTAAATGAAAGTTCGGCTCGTTATGGACTCGAAGTTCCAACAGGACTGCAAGCTGAGGCAGAGCTAGGCTTCAGGCTCAAATTTTCAGTGGGTTCCCCATCTCTAGTTGGGAGAGTGAGGACAGAGGTTTACCTTCCAATGATGCAGCAGGTACAGTGACAGCCGGACCCAGGCCGGTGAACGGCCTTCTGTGCCTCAATTATGGTCTGTGTGGGGGTTCTGAGAGTGTTTATGAATTTTAGCTTGTGTAAGATCCACACACTAATATACTGTAGAATGGATCATGCATTATACTATTCAAATAGTAGCAATGCATGTCTCATTAGATGATAAGCCACCAGGGCAAGGGAATTATACATGTCCCCAAAGTATTACTGTGAAATTACAATGCCTAAGAGTAAGGGCCTGATTCACATAGGTAAACTTACACTCTTGTGTAAATTCAGTATTTTTTTTGCATTTACGAACCACTAGTTTATTTTTACTAACAGTAATTTTATGACTTCTGAGATGCTGCATTCAGGTTGGAGAGCTCCTCATATAAAAAGGTAGGACCGACCTAACTTTTTATGTGCGGAGTTTCTGGTAAGAGTGCGGAATCTCCGCAGCCGTAAAATTACTATTCATAAAATTAAGCTTGTAGTTTATGAATACCCAAAAAATTGCAACGTTATACAAAAGTTTAGGTTTACCTTTTGAATCAGGTGCTAAGTGTGTCTGCCTGTTTAGTGACAGATGCTGAGTTGAAGTGAATAACTATATCTTGTTACAGTACATTGCATATTCCCAGGTTGTAGTCAGCACCACTGGAATTATCCAATTTTACGACTGTGGTGTTTTTCACAAAATTATGGATTTTCTACATCTATTATCTGCTGCATAATCTGCAGATTTCCCAAAAATGTTTCTAGCTCAAAGGGATCAAAAGTTACTAAATAATGCTTCAATATAAGTTGCAGCATAATTGCAGACTCTTTTCAAAGGTCCTGATTCTTGGCTGCAAACTCAACATCACAGCCCAAGTCAGTTCCTTGGCTTCCACATACTGAAGATGCAGAGGAAGATTTTTGAATGTCTCCAAGTCAACACAAGGAACATCATCACCCACACACTTGCCACTAGCAACCTAGAGTTACAAGAATACCCTCTATGCTGGGATCAACAAGCATCTCACCAGGAGGCTGTAGAACATCCAAAATTCGGCAGCCAGAATCACTCTAAGCCTCCAACACTTACAGATCTCACCTTACCTCACCTCAAGGAGCTACACTGGACACCCATGCACAAACAAACACATTTCAAACTCCTCACCCAAACTTTCAAGGCACTCTAGCCTAGCATACATCACAATACCATCTGCTCTGACAAACCTTCGAGACACTTCAGCTCAACAAGACTCTTATTTGCACACATCCCACGAATATGGAAACCAGATCCGGCAGTTGAAGCCTCTACTAAATCTCTCCGAAAGCAGTCAAAACACAGCCAAGCCTCATTTCTTGAATTCCACAAGAAGCTGCAGGCCTGACTTTTTGAGTAACCACATTAGGCCCTGGGCTTGGCTAATCTCACACCTACTCAGCACCAGGATACCCTCCTTGGTGAGATGGTGCTTCACAAACCAACATAACATGACATGACCTGAGAGAAGCAAGTGCACTTTTTGGAGAATTCAGTTCAAACTGTTACAAAACCCAACAATGGCTGGAGTATTCTGTTAGTCTGGATTATTGCTTTTGTTTCCCATGTTGTGTGCCTGTTTGCCTCAGTGTCCATATCCCTAATGTAGGGTGGGCTCAGAGGCAAAGTGATTCCCTCATTTGCATGGGGTCATGCCCCATGCAAATGAGGGAACGTCCTTTGAATATAGCGCTGGCTATACATGTGTGCAAGCGCTAAGCGTATTACGGAAGGGGCTGCACATGTATCTGCGGCCTCTTCTGTAACCGGGGAACTCTGTGTAATACAGTCCCAGAAGTTTACCTGTTTGACTGCAATTGCTGGTTTAACACATAAGGCAGGGAATCTGCTCTTAGTTGTCAACAATGCTGCTTTATTTTTCCCCAAATGTGACACTTTTTTCTAAACTTTATTATTAGTGAAAGTATACTGCAAAAGAATGACATGAAAATAAAGAGTTACATAGTTCACAATGTGCAAAGAAATAGTTGTTGGGCAAATAAGTAGTCAGTGTTCCTAGTGGCAAATGTCAAGGCTTAGGTGTGGTAGCAGGGGCCTCCTTAACCTTAAACAACTATTAGAATCTGCTTGGAATCCAGATGCTTCTGTTAAAGCCTGGCCTGCTGGAAATGATAAGGGTTGGGGCTGTTGAGTATAGATATCAGCTCTTACTCTCAAATAACTCTCTAGATGCACTGTATGGCTGTTTGGAAGAAGATATGATGTAAATCTTGGGCTTGTAGGCTCCAGAATTGATAAAAATTGGGCACACATTGGCCCACCCGAATGTATCCTTGACCCATCCAGATGAAAATTCCTGGAACTGGGCCTGCTTGCAGGCAAATAAACACTAAGAATCCAATTATAAACGAGCCTACCCATCAATCATGCTTCTGTAAAGATACTGAGAATCCAGCACCTAATCAGCCTGTCCACCCAGGACAAGCTAACATGCAGGTATGAGGGATGATCAAACCTAAATGATAGTCTCCCTCATGCATCTTCCCCGGGGCTTTAGGTGGGATGAAAAAACTGGAGGGGGTCTCTCACAGGGGCGTGAACGATGTAATTAAGGGGTGGCTTAAAAACATGTAAGAGAAAAATCTGTGTTTAGTATAGTGGGCTTCCCGACTGGTATTTTGCTGTTTCTGTCATTGCATCCAGATAAATTATACAACAAGTAACATCATACCTATAAATCAGGACTATTGGCGTTTTGTCAATGATCATTAGTTGCATAAAATAAATAAGCAGCAACTATGGCTTGTATATAATATTGAAAAAGCTTCCACTTAAAGCTGACACCACGACACTGTTGCTGCTCCTGAATTTCAAAAAGAGAAGGGAAATCCAGACAGAAAATGACTCTCTTTAAAGGATTTCCTTTCCCTTTCAACGGTCACTTGGCATTACGTCGTAACTTCTCAACTAGTGAGAAGTGAGCAGTGTGAGCACGTGCACATTGATGTGCCTGCTGTCACTGCAGTCGGGAAAAAACGGTCCGCCTGTGCCAGGGCACAAACAGAGCCCGATAGAGACCCGTTTCGAGGCCCCATTTAAAAAACTGCTTGTGCTCAGCACCGGCAAGACCCGGCCCACTTAAAGCCCTGATCTTCCCACCAAGCGCATAGGCAGGCACCCGTGTGTGAAACAGATCGCTCTATTATTAAGAAAACGTACAGAAACCCTTAGCAGCAGAGAGCAGGAGTCGAGCGGTTGCCTTTCTTGTTGAGCTCCTTTCAGTTGGAGCCTGTGATTACCAGGCAAGCGCCAGCAAAATTACTAACACCCAGCGAAGAGTTTAAAGCAGTTTCACCTCCAAACGCAAACAGAAAGTGACAGGCACTTTGTCTTCCTGAGATGGGTAATTCCCCCATTTCTTTATTACACACACACAGCCTAATTCCTAAAATCCAATGTTTCTGATTTATGAAGCAGCGTGGCTGCCGGGAAGGGCTGATCGGCGAGATGGATTGCCCTGGTTCTGCGTTAATGTGATTTACATGTTTTTATGGGTTTATTTTTTTTATTTCATGCCATGGTTTTCATCTCTGTGACTCAACACTGCAGGAGGACAACAGGACCTCCTACAAACTGGCCACCCGGAAACACCACCAGCTGATCCGCGCCGCCAAAAGAACAGCATTCAAGGACCGGCTGGACAACAACGCACACAACAGCAAGGAACTCTTCAACATCGTGAAAGAGCTCTCCAACCCCAACGCAGGAAACAACGACATCACCCCATCACAAGACCTCTGCAACTCCCTCGCCTCATACTTCCACAACAAGATCACGGACATACACAGCAGTTTCAACAACCAACCAACGCACACCACGGCCGACCAGCCACCCCCCCCCACCACCACCCTCCACGCCTGGACCCCGATCAGCACAGAAGACACCATCCGCACGATGAACTCCATCCACTCCGGATCACCAACCGACCCCTGCCCTCACCACGTCTTCAACAAGGCCGACGCTGTCATCGCACCCCACCTGAGAGACATCATCAACACATCCTTCGACACCGCCATCTTCCCTGAAAGCTGGAAACACGCCGAACTCAGCGCTCTACTCAAGAAACCAACAGCGGACCCCACCGACCTCAAGAACTACCGCCCCATCTCGCTTCTCCCGTTTCCAGCCAAAGTCATCGAGAAGACCGTCAACAAGCAGATGGCCGCCTTCCTCGAGACGAACGGATCCCTCGACCCCTCACAGTCCGGCTTCCGAGCCAAACACAGCACCGAGACCGCCCTCATCGCCGCCACAGATGACATCCGAGCCCTGATGGACAACGGAGAAACAGCGGCCCTCATCCTCCTAGACCTCTCCGCGGCATTCGACACGGTCTGCCACCGCACCCTAATACGGCGCCTCAGCAACATCGGAATCCAGGACAAGGCGCTGGAATGGATCATCTCCTTCCTCAACGGAAGAACACAGCGAGTCCGCCTACCACCGTACAAGTCAGAGGCCTCCGAAGTCATCTGCGGCGTCCCCCAAGGATCATCCCTGAGCCCCACCCTCTTCAACGTCTACATGAGCCCCCTCGCGGCCATCGTACGCAAACACCACCTCAGCATCATCTCCTACGCCGACGACACACAGCTGATCCTCTCCCTGACCAACGACCCCGCCGCCGCCAGAGCCAACCTGCACGAAGGGATGAAAGAGGTAGCCGAGTGGATGACGACCAGCCGCCTGAAACTGAACTCGGACAAGACGGAAGTCCTCATCCTGGGCCCTTCACCCTCCGCCTGGGACGACTCCTGGTGGCCCCCCGCCCTGGGCACCGCACCCAAACCAACTGACCATGCACGAAACCTGGGCTTCATCCTGGACTCCTCCCTCTCCATGACCAGACAAGTCAACAGCGTCTCCTCGGCGTGCTTCAACATCCTACGCATGCTACGGAAGATCTTCTGGTGGATCCCCACAGAGACCAGGAAGACCGTCACCCAGGCCCTCGTCACCAGCCGACTGGACTACGGCAACGCCCTCTACGCCGGGACCACCGCCAAGCTCCAGAAGAGACTCCAGCGGATCCAAAACGCCTCAGCCAGACTCATCCTCGACATCCCACGATCCAGCCACATCTCCGGACATCTGAGAGGCCTTCACTGGCTCCCCGTCAACAAGAGAATCACATTCCGCCTCCTCACCCACGCACACAAAGCCCTACACGACCAAGGCCCGAGCTACCTCAACAGCCGAGTCAACTTCTACGCTCCCAAACGCCACCTCCGATCAGCTAACCACGCCCTCGCCGCTGTCCCCCGCATCCGAAGAGCGACTACAGGAGGAAGATCCTTCTCCTACCTGGCCGCCAAGACCTGGAACTCCCTCCCGTCCGACCTGCGCCTGACCCAAGACCACCTCTCCTTCAGGAAGAAGCTGAAGACCTGGCTGTTCGAGCAGTAGCGGCACCACCCCTCCCCAGCGCCTTGAGACCCTACGGGTATGTAGCGCGCTCTATAAGTGTCACTGATTGATTGATTGATTGATTGATTGATTGTTTGACACTCAGAACGTCAGCCTTAGCATAAATTAGGACGAGTCCTTCCGATCTAGGTGCATCTTCTATAAAACAACGGCTGTTTTGAGTTCAGAGGCCAGCACACTCAGATACCTGAGAGACCAGCACACACTTAGAGAACCTGGCACATACTGAGGCTTTCACACACTGAGTGATAACCGTTCATACTCGTATAGACCAGCAAACTCTGAGAGAGGCTTACACACACCTGCACATGCACACAAATCATCACAGAGAGGTGTTAGCACACGCTAAGAAAGACTTGCACACTGAGAGAGACATGGACACATACACACACAGATCAATGCACACTCAGAGAGGCTTGCACACACTCTGAGACCAGCACACACTCGGAGACCAGCACACACTCGGAGACCAGCACACACTCAGAGACCAGCTCACACTCGGAGACCAGCTCACACTCGGAGACCAGCTCACACTCTGAGATACAAGCACACACTCAGAGAGACCAGAACACACCCAGAGAGACGCACACCCAGCGAGACCAGCACGCAGCAAGAGAGACCAGCGCACACTCTGAGAGGGTTGTGCACATTCGAAGATCAGCACACTCTCAAAGAGACCAGCGCACACTCTGAGATACAAGCACATACTCAAAGAGACCAGCACACACCGAGAGAGACCAGCACACACCAAGAGAGACCAGCGCACACTCTGAGATACAAGCACATACTCAAAGAGACCAGCACACACCGAGAGAGACCAGCACACACCGAGAGAGACCAGAACACACCCAGAGAGACCAGCACACCCAGAGAGACCAGCACACCCAGAGAGACCAGCACACCCAGAGAGACCAGCATACAGCAAGAGAGACCAGCGCACACTCTGAGAGGGTTGTGCACATTCGAAGATCAGCACACTCTCAAAGAGACCAGCGCACACTCTGAGATACAAGCACATACTCAAAGAGACCAGCACACACCGAGAGAGACCAGCACACACCAAGAGAGACCAGCGCACACTCTGAGATACAAGCACATACTCAAAGAGACCAGCACACACCGAGAGAGACCAGCACACACCGAGAGAGACCAGAACACACCCAGAGAGACCAGCACACCCAGAGAGACCAGCACACCCAGAGAGACCAGCACACCCAGAGAGACCAGCATACAGCAAGAGAGACCAGCGCACACTCTGAGAGGGTCGTGCACATTCGAAGATCAGCACACTCTCAAAGAGACCAGCTCACACTCTGAGATACAAGCACATACTCAAAGAGACCAGCACACACCGAGAGCGACCAGCACACACCAAGAGAGACCAGCACACACCAAGAGAGACCAGCATACAGCAAGAGAGACCAGCGCACACTCTGAGATACAAGCACATACTCAAAGAGACCAGCACACACCGAGAGAGACCAGAACACACCCAGAGAGACCAGAACACACCCAGAGAGACCAGCACACCCAGAGAGACCAGCACACCCAGAGAGACCAGCATACAGCAAGAGAGACCAGCGCACACTGAGAGGCTTGTGCACATTCGATGATCAGCACACTCTCAAAGAGACCAGCTCACACTCTGAGATACAAGCACATACTCAAAGACACCAGCACACACCGAGAGAGACCAGCACACACCGAGAGAGACCAGCATACAGCAAGAGAGACCAGCGCACACTCTGAGATACAAGCACATACTCAAAGAGACCAGCACACACCGAGAGAGACCAGCACACACCAAGAGAGACCAGCACACACCAAGAGAGACCAGCACACACCAAGAGAGACCAGCATACAGCAAGAGAGACCAGCGCACACTCAGAGGGTTGTGCACATTCGAAGATCAGCACACTCTCAAAGAGACCAGCTCACACTCTGAGATACAAGCACATACTCAAAGAGACCAGCACACACCGAGAGAGACCAGCACACCCAGAGAGACCAGCATACAGCAAGAGAGACCAGCGCACACTGAGAGGCTTGTGCACATTCGAAGATCAGCACACTCTCAAAGAGACCAGCTCACACTCTGAGATACAAGCACATACTCAAAGAGACCAGCACACACCGAGAGAGACCAGCACACACCGAGAGAGACCAGCATACAGCAAGAGAGACCAGCGCACACTCTGAGATACAAGCACATACTCAAAGAGACCAGCACACACCGAGAGAGACCAGCACACACCGAGAGAGACCAGCACACACCGAGAGAGACCAGCACACCCAGAGAGACCAGCACACCCAGAGAGACCAGCATACAGCAAGAGAGACCAGCGCACACTCTGAGAGGGTTGTGCACATTCGAAGATCAGCACACTCTCAAAGAGACCAGCTCACACTCTGAGATACAAGCACATACTCAAAGAGACCAGCACACACCGAGAGAGACCAGCACACACCAAGAGAGACCAGCATACAGCAAGAGAGACCAGCGCACACTCTGAGAGGGTTGTGCACATTCGAAGATAAGCACACTCTCAAAGAGCCCAGCTCACACTCTGAGATACAAGCACATACTCAAAGAGACCAGCACACACCGAGAGAGACCAGCACACACCGAGAGAGACCAGCACACACCGAGAGAGACCAGCACACACCGAGAGAGACCAGCGCACACTCTGAGATACAAGCACATACTCAAAGAGACCAGCACACACCGAGAGAGACCAGCACACACCGAGAGAGACCAGCACACACCGAGAGAGACCAGAACACACCCAGAGAGACCAGAACACACCCAGAGAGACCAGCACACCCAGAGAGACCAGCACACCCAGAGAGACCAGCACACCCAGAGAGACCAGCACACCCAGAGAGACCAGCACACCCAGAGAGACCAGCATACAGCAAGAGAGACCAGCGCACACTCTGAGAGGGTTGTGCACATTCGAAGATCAGCACACTCTCAAAGAGACCAGCTCACACTCTGAGATACAAGCACATACTCAAAGAGACCAGCACACACCGAGAGAGACCAGCACACACCAAGAGAGACCAGCATACAGCAAGAGAGACCAGCGCACACTGAGAGGCTTGTGCACATTCGAAGATCAGCACACTCTCAAAGAGCCCAGCTCACACTCTGAGATACAAGCACATACTCAAAGAGACCAGCACACACCGAGAGAGACCAGCACACACCAAGAGAGACCAGCACACACCAAGAGAGACCAGCACACACCAAGAGAGACCAGCACACACCAAGAGAGACCAGCACACACCAAGAGAGACCAGCACACACCAAGAGAGACCAGCATCCACTCTGAGAGGGTTGTGCACATTCGAAGATCAGCACACTCTCAAAGAGCCCAGCTCACACTCTGAGATACAAGCACATACTCAAAGAGACCAGCACACACCGATCGCGACCAGCACACACCAAGAGAGACCAGCACACACCAAGAGAGACCAGCATACAGCAAGAGAGACCAGCGCACACTCTGAGATACAAGCACATACTCAAAGAGACCAGAACACACCGAGAGAGACCAGAACACACCCAGAGAGACCAGCACACCCAGAGAGACCAGCACACCCAGAGAGACCAGCATACAGCAAGAGAGACCAGCGCACACTGAGAGGCTTGTGCACATTCCAGGATCAGCACACTCTCAAAGAGACCAGCTCACACTCTGAGATACAAGCACACACTCAGAGGCCAGCACACACCGAGAGAGACCAGAACACACCCAGAGAGACCAGCACACCCAGAGAGACCAGCATACAGCAAGAGAGACCAGCGCACACTGAGAGGCTTGTGCACATTCGAAGATCAGCACACTCTCAAAGAGACCAGCTCACACTCTGAGATACAAGCACATACTCAAAGAGACCAGCACACACCGAGAGAGCCCAGCACACACCGAGAGAGACCAGCACACACCAAGAGAGACCAGCACACACCAAGAGAGACCAGCACACACCAAGAGAGACCAGCACACACCAAGAGAGACCAGCACACACCAAGAGAGACCAGCATACAGCAAGAGAGACCAGCGCACACTCAGAGGGTTGTGCACATTCGAAGATCAGCACACTCTCATAGAGACCAGCTCACACTCTGAGATACAAGCACATACTCAAAGAGACCAGCACACACCGAGAGAGACCAGCACACCCAGAGAGACCAGCATACAGCAAGAGAGACCAGCGCACACTGAGAGGCTTGTGCACATTCGAAGATCAGCACACTCTCAAAGAGACCAGCTCACACTCTGAGATACAAGCACATACTCAAAGAGACCAGCACACACCGAGAGAGACCAGCACACACCGAGAGAGACCAGCATACAGCAAGAGAGACCAGCGCACACTCTGAGATACAAGCACATACTCAAAGAGACCAGCACACACCGAGAGAGACCAGCACACACCGAGAGAGACCAGCACACACCGAGAGAGACCAGCACACCCAGAGAGACCAGCACACCCAGAGAGACCAGCATACAGCAAGAGAGACCAGCGCACACTCTGAGAGGGTTGTGCACATTCAAAGATCAGCACACTCTCAAAGACACCAGCTCACACTCTGAGATACAAGCACATACTCAAAGAGACCAGCACACACCGAGAGAGACCAGCACACACCAAGAGAGACCAGCATACAGCAAGAGAGACCAGCGCACACTCTGAGAGGGTTGTGCACATTCGAAGATAAGCACACTCTCAAAGAGCCCAGCTCACACTCTGAGATACAAGCACATACTCAAAGAGACCAGCACACACCGAGAGCGACCAGCACACACCAAGAGAGACCAGCACACACCAAGAGAGACCAGCATACAGCAAGAGAGACCAGCGCACACTCTGAGATACAAGCACATACTCAAAGAGACCAGCACACACCGAGAGAGACCAGAACACACCCAGAGAGACCAGAACACACCCAGAGAGACCAGCACACCCAGAGAGACCAGCACACCCAGAGAGACCAGCACACCCAGAGAGACCAGCATACAGCAAGAGAGACCAGCGCACACTGAGAGGCTTGTGCACATTCGAGGATCAGCACACTCTCAAAGAGACCAGCTCACACTCTGAGATACAAGCACACACTCAGAGGCCAGCACACACCGAGAGAGACCAGAACACACCCAGAGAGACCAGCACACCCAGAGAGACCAGCATACAGCAAGAGAGACCAGCGCACACTGAGAGGCTTGTGCACATTCGAAGATCAGCACACTCTCAAAGAGACCAGCTCACACTCTGAGATACAAGCACATACTCAAAGAGACCAGCACACACCGAGAGAGACCAGCACACACCGAGAGAGACCAGCATACAGCAAGAGAGACCAGCGCACACTCTGAGATACAAGCACACACTCAGAGGCCAGCACACACCGAGAGAGACCAGAACACACCCAGAGAGACCAGAACACCCAGAGAGACCAGCACACCCAGAGAGACCAGCACACCCAGAGAGACCAGCACACCCAGAGAGACCAGCACACCCAGAAAGACCAGCATACAGCAAGAGAGACCAGCGCACACTCTGAGAGGGTTGTGCACATTCGAAGATAAGCACACTCTCAAAGAGCCCAGCTCACACTCTGAGATACAAGCACATACTCAAAGAGACCAGCACACACCGAGAGCGACCAGCACACACCAAGAGAGACCAGCACACACCAAGAGAGACCAGCATACAGCAAGAGAGACCAGCGCACACTCTGAGATACAAGCACATACTCAAAGAGACCAGCACACACCGAGAGAGACCAGAACACACCCAGAGAGACCAGAACACACCCAGAGAGACCAGCACACCCAGAGAGACCAGCACACCCAGAGAGACCAGCATACAGCAAGAGAGACCAGCGCACACTGAGAGGCTTGTGCACATTCGAGGATCAGCACACTCTCAAAGAGACCAGCTCACACTCTGAGATACAAGCACACACTCAGAGGCCAGCACACACCGAGAGAGACCAGAACACACCCAGAGAGACCAGCACACCCAGAGAGACCAGCATACAGCAAGAGAGACCAGCGCACACTGAGAGGCTTGTGCACATTCGAAGATCAGCACACTCTCAAAGAGACCAGCTCACACTCTGAGATACAAGCACATACTCAAAGAGACCAGCACACACCGAGAGAGACCAGCACACACCGAGAGAGACCAGCATACAGCAAGAGAGACCAGCGCACACTCTGAGATACAAGCACACACTCAGAGGCCAGCACACACCGAGAGAGACCAGAACACACCCAGAGAGACCAGAACACCCAGAGAGACCAGCACACCCAGAGAGACCAGCACACCCAGAGAGACCAGCACACCCAGAGAGACCAGCACACCCAGAGAGACCAGCACACCCAGAGAGACCAGCACACCCAGAGAGACCAGCATACAGCAAGAGAGACCAGCGCACACTCTGAGAGGCTTGTGCACATTCGAGGATCAGCACACTCTCAAAGAGACCAGCTCACACTCTGAGATACAAACACACACCCAGCGAGACCAGCATACAGCAAGAGAGACCAACATACAGCAAGAGAGACCAGCACACACTCTGCGAGGCTTGTGCACATTCAAAGATTCGCACACATTCAAAGAGACCAGCACAATGAGGAAATATGAATTTTGTGATCAGTTATGTCCCCTATCGTAGACCCCAACGGCTCCATGTGCATGCTATAAGTACATGTATGTTCCCTCCAGTTCCAGTTTTGAAGACGCAAATACATGTGCGTCCACCGTCAACATGTCCTCTTTCAGATCCGCCATGAATGGGTCAGATATTCCATTCCTAAGTATGAAAGGCCACCGACTTTATGTGGTTCACTTTCCACATTTTACAGATTCAGGCGAGTAGGCCCTGAATTCTGCCATCAAGCCTTTTTCCTGTCTTCTGCCTCTGAAAGCTCCAGTCTGAGCCTGCATCTGTATCCATGAACTTTGTCCTACTCCCTGCGCGGCTAACGGTGCCTGATCCAGCATATTGCCTGCCAAAAACTGTATTTCACCTTCAAGATTATCTACTCCGCTCCTCATCCGATGCATTCCTGTCTAGTAGTTTAGGTAAACATTCTTCCAGCTACCGTGCAAAGGGCCAGGCCTCGCTGTCCTCATGCAAGTAATTCATAGCCCCGTTACCATGGAATATTCCTACCCCCTCGCATCTCATGTAGACACTTAGACGCTTGTACACGCACTAACAGTCAGTATAGAATAGATTCTACTCTAGAAACCTTTCCTTTTGGCTAACACAGTTCTTTAAACATAGGATATTAGATATGATTTGGGATTAGGTTGACATGACCCCCAGACTTCTGTCTCCACATGTAGAGCTAAATGTCAAGTCCCCTTCACCCTCTAGTTGCACGTCAATCACACGTCATGCGGCTGCGCGCGCATCTCTGCCAAGTATTTCTGCTGACATTGCAGGATTCTTTTATGGATCCACCCACTTGTGACATCATGTATAATGACGTTTATTAAATTACGCCCATATGACCGCCTCTATTAGTTACGTATGCACCTTTTATCTGTACTATCAACTGTTACGCCTCTTGCATCTGTTTCACTGTAATGCATTTTCTATAAAACTGCTTATCTGTCAATAATGTATGCCCTTCCTTCCTGAACTTTCGTGGTGATGGAATAGAAAGCCTACAATTCGAATTGTATTCCTTTGTATAGGAATAAAGCCTTTTAAAACCTCTAATACCACGGATTCTGCCTCTTATATTTACTGAGTTATTCTTACTAGACTTTACCGCATAAAAAATAGTACTGGTAATGAAATATTTACCACATTTACGAACAGGGACACTTTCTCATCTCACGCGCCGGAGGTGCGTTGCAGGCCCGGTCTCCTGCCACAGCTGAACGGACAAAAACGCGTACCTGCAGGATTTCCTGTATCTCCCTCCGGCCAAGCGGGGGCGACTGAGGCTGCGATCAACACCCAGACGAGGCGGTGAGAGGTGCGAAGTATCCCGACCAGAGCCTAGCTGAGAGAGCAAGATCCGAGGTATACAGGGGCCCACCAGGTTCCGAAGTTCCGAGTCCAATCGAGTCGAGCCCAGTCCGGTCCAGTTTCAGTTCCGTTCCGAGGCCTTCCGTTCCGAGCTACCCGGTGAGTACCATTACCGGGGAGGCACTTAACGTGCACATAGTCTGTGCCGGTCAAGACGGGTTTGGGTACACAAATCCGGTCTGCACTGTTTCAGCAGTGTATCTGTACTGTTTAGCAGTATATATAGTATGTCTTGCATATAAATAAGTATTATCTAATGTCAGTATTATGTCAAGAACTAGTTTTCTACTAGTTATCATCGTTCGTTCAAAATGTTAAATGTTAAATGTTTTAATACGTTCTATACATTGTGGTGTGAATGACCGTTCATTATTGCGTTTATTTGTATTAAGTATGTTTAAGATTAAGTAACCAGATCTAAAAATGCCGCTCTTTTCGAAACTAAGACAGATCAAAACTAGAAAAGGTGTACTCGAAGAAGCTGTTCCCATCCCACCTAGGGACACTCCCGGGTACTTTATGTATCATAAGCATGGCCTAGATGCCGTATTATTTCTTGATTTATGGGTGGACTACACCAAAGAATTACCAGAGAGTCAGAGATGGCCCGCAGCAGGGACCTGGGATGCAGATTGCATCATGAGAGTAGAAGAAGAATTATGGAAAAAGAAAGCCAGACAGTCACAGAAAGATGCCATTGAATTATGGCGTAAAGAATCATATAGACGTACAGAAAAAGAGCTCAGACAGGAAGAGAAAGGTAGAGAGAATTCAAATAAAACTCGAGAAAATCTATTACTTGAGGAAGGTACCCGAGTAAACTCAGAACAAGTAGATAGACAAAGAAACACTCTTATGAATGGTATGTATCCTCTTCTGGCCGAAGGGTTACCTAAGGCTATCCCGGAAATACCAAAGGACTTAACTCCTCCATTGCTCCCGATAAAAGCACATCCCAAAACACATCCCAAAACAGCAAAGGACGTTTTCCTTTCCTCCTATTTAGATGACGTAGCTCCCGAGTATGCTAATGCCATGCCACCCACACCGCTTGCCGATGGTGTTCTACACCAAGAGCATCCGTCTGTATCCCCGCAACTACAAACTCCTACACAAGTTCCCACAGGTCCGTCCGTTTCTACAGTTTTTCCCACATCTACAATCTCTATCCTACGTCCAACGAATCCTTTCGTGCCTAGTGCCTCAGACGGTACTACAGGAGGTACGACAGACATGTTTGCCACCCCGCCGCGAAACAAACAGACCCTTAGAGATTTAGCACTCCAACGTACACCCCAATTAGCGACGTCCGACATGTTTAAAGAACAGCTTGTGGATTGTAGATACGACCCAGTACCAGGTAGACAGGACAAATTGCTCATATCATCACTACGTATACGACGAGCTACATTATATTTAATGACGATACCAGGAATGGGTGAACACCTAGACGAAATATATCGCTTTGTCCAAACAGGGCGAGGTCCAGAAAGTATTAACGAAGCTATGGAATACCAGAAAGTGGATGTCCAAAGACAACTACTACGTTTTTTCATAAATTGTGTAATTAGGAATCAAGACAGGCCCGGGGCAGATCACGATACCATGCAAAGACTTGTCAAATGGGGTCAGAACATATCAGAAGAGAAACATGATCGACAGGCGTGTATAATCGCCATGTGTCGAAAGATCCGCAAGGAAGTAGAACGAATACATAAAGAAAGACGAGAAACAGACAGAGTAGGATCAGAAGAGGAGGAGGAGCAAGAATCAGAACAATTAGAAACGATAGCTTATGTAGGTAGAGGAAGACCCCATAATAATACTAGAGGCTTTAATGATCAGATACGTCCAATACGTCCAGAATATAATAGACATTTTCCAAACCCTATGTTAAATACAAAATCCCCTGAACACCTATTCCAAGCCGCTGATAAATTACTCCGAGATCGAAGGGGGTACCATATGCTCGATTCCATGGACGAACAAGAATTAGCCAGGTCAGCAGTACAATGGGCTGACAGTCCCAGCGAATACAATGATGATGTACTTGCACACACATTTCTGAATCTTGACCCCTACGAACAGCGTTTAGCTAGTATATACATGATTCAACACCTCCTTATATTATATAAAAGCCAACACTCCGATCCAGGACCCTTACCTGACATATTGACAGAACTACTCACGAATATATGGAGAGGATCAGGTACTGATTTGATTAGGGAAATTCTAGAATTCCGAAACCAATATTTAAATTTCGTATGCCCAGAACACGTTCCAGTTCCCATCATGGGAAGAAAAATGTATCACATAGATAGACAGAACCCGTTACGCGAAGTGCACCCAATCAGAGGTGACGGTAATAACTTTACACGCGTGTTTGTGTACACGCCTATAACTAAACTGGAATTATTAGAAATGAAGAAAGTAGTACCCAGCCATGACAAGGATCCAGCAGGTTTCCACCGTGAAATAAAAGACATGTTACTCATGGGAGAGTATACCTACCCCGACATTATGAAAATATTAAAAGTCCTATTACCCGCCGGTGTTTATGAGAAACTCAAAGAAAAGGAATGGGAGGTGGGAGACCAAAAGATAGATTGGACAGCATTAGAAAACGAAGAAAGGGCCCGAGCTGCAGGAGCAGGACTTGGGGAAAAGACTACAGCACTAGCAGGACTACTAGTACAGGTACTGCCACGTTTATTAACTACGAAAAAGGAAGACTGGGGTGCAATCTCAGCCTGTAAACAAAAGCCAGGTGAAGACACTAGTGATTTCTATTCCCGATTTGAAAAATGTTTTGGTATAAATAGTGGTATAAAAGCCAGTAGTGAGTCATATCCACATCTGTTTGTGACAAAATTAGTTGAAAATTCTCTGCTACAAGTCAAGAATAGAGTATTGAAATTCGAAAGTACCTGGCAAGGTAATACCCCATCACAGATGTTACAGATGTTACAATATCACCACAATAGAATTAGAGAAGAACAAGAACACGAACAAAGACGTATGAAAGATACAAAAATGAAAATGCTTGTTGCTCAGTCAGTTCCAGCCGATGGTCATCAAAAGGGTGATTCCGCAGGTCCTACGAAAGGGACATGCAACTATTGTAAACAACCAGGTCATTATATACACGATTGTCCAGTCCTGAAACATAATATTGCTACAGGTAGAACCCAGGAGAGACCACGTCCACCTAGACAGGATCAGAATCAACAACAAATCCCTCAGCATGCACAACGTAGGTTAGCTCCGCAACAACTAGCTCCGCAACAGGGAGCTCCACAACAGATCGTAGCACCACCACAAACGCAGCCTATTGCTGCAACACAAGCGACAACACAACAGATGTATCAGTATGCACAAGCAGATTATCCCGATTATCAGCGATATACATGACATAGCCTAGAGAGGGAAGTTGGCTTACCCCTTATTGAGGTTCCTGTAGACCAAGAGGGACCTTATGTACATAGTGAACTATTAGGGGAAGACAGAAAGTTTTTACTTGATACAGGGGCAAGCAGAACAACTATAAGACGCAGTGAAGTTCCAGGGGCACCCCTCTCAGGCTCACAAAATATTTCCCTTGGATTCTCAGGAAAACCTATAATAAATGACGTAACACAACCTCTTCCACTTACGATCGGTCCATTGACACGTACTACAGATTTATTGCTTACTAAATCATGTCCAGAAAACTTGTTAGGTATAAAAACATTGAAAGCTCTAGGAGCTATAATATGTTGTTCTCCGGAAGGAGTACGACTATTTTTACGTGACTTCAAAGGTCACTACGTGTCCAGAGATATGGATCACCGACTGCAGAATTTACCTACACATTTATGGGCACAAGGCCCCACTGATGTTGGTTGCATGAACATTACACCATATCGTGTCACACTAAAAACAGGAGTAATACTACCACGAATGCGACAATACAAATTACCACCCGATGCTGTTGTGGCTTTGCTGCAAATCATTGACGAGCTCATTGCACAAGGAGTGGTTGTCGAAACGGACTCCAATGTATGTAATTCCCCGATAATTCCGATTCTTAAAAGAACGGATCCAAAAGCACCACCAGTATATCGATTAGTTATTGATCTGCGCGAATTAAATAAATGTATTGTACCACAATACCCTGTGGTCCCAGATATCTCTTCATTACTCACAGCTATTGACTCAGAAGCAACGTTCTTCACTGTAATTGATCTCAAGAATGCTTTCTTTAGTGTCCCAATCGATCCGGAAAGTCAATATCTGTTCGGATTCAGTTTAAATGGACGAAGTTTTAAATTCACACGCGCACCTCAAGGATTTACAGAAAGCCCTAGCATCTATAGCCAAGCACTGAAACGAGAACTAGACAGTATCCACATGCCAGTTAACACTGCCTTGCTTCAATATGTCGATGATCTGCTGATCACCGCCCGAAGCGAACCTGAATGTGAAAAAGCGTCACTGACGGTTTTAAAATTTTTGGCTGACAAGGGGCACAAGGTGTCCCCTTCTAAGCTGCAATTCTGTGTCCAGCGAGTTGTTTACCTTGGGCACTCGCTGTCCAAGGAGGGAAGGCAGCTTACACCCGACCGCATCCAGTTAATCGCTAACATGCCACCACCCAAGACACAAAAGGAGGTGCGGGCTTTTATAGGCCTCACTTCATACTGTAGGCAGTGGATCCCTCAATATGCATTTCTAGCAAAACCACTCATCCAGTTGACAACACAGGAGGCAGCCACATCGACTGTCCTCCCTTGGACTCAAGAACATACACACGCCTTTGAAAGTTTAAAGAAAGCTTTATGCCAAGCACCTGTCTTAGCAACACCATGTTACAGTAAACAGTTTACACTCTTTGTTACAGAACGCGAAGGTACTGCCTTGTCAGTACTCACCCAGGAACAAGCAGGATCACACAAACCATGCGCTTATTTCTCTAGTACATTAGATCCAGTAGCTCAGGCTCTTCCTGCGTGCCTGAAATCGGTGGCAGCAACAGCTTTAGCAATCAGACAAAGCGATGCCATAGTGTTAGGACACCAACTGACAGTACAAGTACCACACGCAGTAGAGGTTCTTTTGAACCGCACACAAACACAACACTTGACTATAGCGAGACTCACCGGTTACGAATTAACATTATTTCAGCCACACATAGAAATCAGACGTTGTAATACGTTAAATCCTGCCACACTGTTACCAGTGGGCGGAACAGATCCATTGGCACATGATTGTGTCGAAGTCATTACTATCACGACTAAACCCAGACAAGACTTGACAGATATCCCTTTGTCAGATCCAGACTTGACATTGTATGTAGATGGGTCATGTATGAGAACAAGTACAGGAGAGTTAGTGGCCGCTTACGCAGTCACAACAGACACTGAAGTCATTGAAACAAATTGTATTAACACTTTGTCAGCTCAAGCAGCAGAGCTCATCGCTCTGACACAAGCCTGTATTCAAGCCAAAAATAAGAAAGTCAACATATACACAGATTCACGTTATGCATTCGGAGTCGTCCATGACTTCGGCGTACTGTGGCGAGAGAGAGGTTATTTAACTTCTCACGGTGCCCACATCCAGCACGAACCCCTCATTCAAACCCTATTGGACGCGATTCATCTACCTACTGCAATATCGATTATGAAATGCAAAGCCCATACAAAAGTTACCGATATCATTTCTCAGGGTAATGACCTAGCTGACAGAACAGCTAAACAGACGGCTCAGACTCAGACTCACGCAACTGACATGACAAAGACAATAGTTCTGACACCAACACATTGCATGACAGTTAAGGATCCCGCCCTTGATGTAATTGACATACAGACACATGCTACACCAGAAGAAATAAAGAAATGGACTGAATTAGGAGGGATCCAAACGGATCAAGGATGGATGACGAAGGAAAAATCTATATGGTTTCTTCCCGACTCTATGGTTCAAGTCATCATTAACACAATACATAGTCCAGCGCACCTAGGAGAAAAAGCTATGCTAGACAGCATTCAACACATTTGGTTCAACAAACACTTGCGAGCAGCAGCTAAACAGAAAGTTCGTACCTGTATGATATGTTGTCAGTTCAATCCAGGTAAAAGCATCCCCGTAGAGCAGGGTGGATTTCAACCTCCCGATCATGCTTTTGAAGTCCTCCAGATGGATTATATCCAGATGGAACGATGTCGAGGATTCAAATATGTTCTCGTAGTTGTCTGTGCTCTTTCCCGTTGGACAGAAGCCTACCCGGTTTCAGATTACACTGCCCCGACTACTGCCAAACAGTTAGTTCGAGAATTCTTCCCACGGTACGGTTTACCACGTGTTGTCTACTCAGATAACGGCCAGCCGTTTTCATCCGAACTAATGAAACACGTTTCCCTTTTGTTAGGCTACCAATGGAAATTCCACTGTGTCCGACATCCCGAGGCAGCAGGTCTCGTGGAACGCCATAATCAAACCCTGAAAATTAGATTGTCCAAAATATGTAGGGAAAAAGGTGTCGATTGGATAGTAGCCTTACCAGTTGCGCTCTTTTACATGAGAATGGTAGCACATTCTCGAACTGGGCTATCCCCGTATGAGGTGATCTTCGGTAGACCACCAAATATGTGGGGGACGCCTATACCTCGCAAAATCACTGATGTTGACTGTAATATGCTGACAGATTACCTGGCTTCCTTGATGTCTGCACTACAATCTTGTCGTTCACAGGTAGCCGCAGCTTTTCCCGATAATACTGAGGTGAAGCCCCATGACGTGATTCCTGGTGACCTGGTTTTGGTCAGGAATTTCGACCGGAAGACCCAACTGGAGCCTAGGTGGAAGTCGCCTAAGTTGGTTCTACTCACTACAAGGACAGCCGTGAAGATTGAGGGTCGCAAAGGGTGGTTGCACTCGAGTCATATCAAGAAATTTTATGGACTACCATCCAGTGTAAATACTCAACCTTGTATTCCCTCACAGACAGACTCAAAGCTCCCCTTGGTTGAGCGATCAAAACCAGAACTGTACAAACTAAAATTGAGGTCTAGCAAGTCAGACAATTTGATTGTTTAAGTCCTCTCCAAGGTGAATCGGTTGAATTTGTCTCTGACATGTATCCTCTAGACCGGAATAGAGAAAGAAATCAGCAAATGCAGCTTAAAAAGCATGCGTATTGTAAATCACTTCGTAGTCACTGCACAGTAACATTATTAATTTTGTTTTTTCTAAGTCTTCTGATCATTATTTTCAGCATACTATTGCATATGTATTACCCTATTCTTAAGCGTGTTTACAATGTAACTGCAGAACATTCTTTTAGCGAATTACCTCCGCATGAGTTGTCCTATAGATTTGCGCTGCGCAACAACACATTCATTAGTATGTTACATCATTCCCATCAGACCAGCAATGCCACAAATTGTTGGATATGTGGCCGACTCCCTCCCTATCAGAATTATAAGGGAGTTTTGCCCCTCTTTCCCTATCCGTTCACACACAATGGCTCCTGTGGAGCATGGTTTAGTTTGATTAATTCCCTAGATTCAAATTCCGCAGTTTACCAAGACAACTGGGTGTGGGGAAACCTGAACCTAGTTTTGCTTAAAGTCTGCTACCCTAACAAGGAGGGACTCCCCAAAAGAACAGGAACTGATCTAGAAAATGAAGTATATGGATTAGGTAATTTTACACTTAACCTCATGATCCTGAACGTTGAATCTGAAGCTACACCAATCTTGCCTGCCATGTCAGTATTCCCAGTAAAAGGGGAATTATGTGTAAGAAAGAATGGTTCCATACACATGGGCCATAGTAAATGCACCACTGTAATAAAATTCAGTGATCAAGGCAAGTCTACATTTAGAGCTTCCCATCATTCCTACTTCATATGTGGCCAGACCGCATATATATGTCTACCTTTAGATTGGGATGGTACCTGTTACATAGCATTCCTTCTGCCACCTGTTTTCCTAGCCCCTCCTGATTATCACAGAAATACCCATTTAGTACACAATAGACAACAGAGAGATATCCCAATTGTCGATTACACTGAAACAGCATGGGAAAAATACACAGATTTCAATAAAGGGTTCTTTCCCTATATAGGTACAGTCACTAATAGTAAGCTGATACGTAGATTAACCAGAACCCTTGAAGCAGTAGTGAACGAAACTATTTCCGCCTTAGGCAATTTAACAGAAGAGCAGTCTGCTATGCGGATTGTTGTGCTTCAAAATCGTCTTGTCCTTGACGTCATCCTGGCCGATAGGGGCGGAGCTTGTAGGGTCATCGGATCAAGTTGTTGCATTTTCATACCAGAAAATTCGCCGTCAGTATATAAAGCCATAACCCGCCTTCATAAGATTATAAGCCAGATACACCAGAGTCCAGGCACCTGGACTTGGTCCGGTTGGTTCTGGGGCGTGTTGTCAGCCTGGGGATGGAGAATCCTATCCTTCCTAGGTATTGGCTTTCTCATACTATTCAGTTGCTGCTTATGTCTACAATGTGGGCCAGCGATTTGTGGTCTGTGTGCCACATCGTGTATCCCACATCCACGTTTTCGTTCAAGATCCCGGAAGAAGAAAGAAGAACAAATGATGCTATATGAACAGATCGATGGATTGATGAAGATCGATATCTCCTGAGGGTCCGTAGGGGACAAGGAGGGAATGAGGAAATATGAATTTTGTGATCAGTTATGTCCCCTATTGTAGACCCCAACGGCTCCATGTGCATGCTATAAGTACATGTATGTTCCCTCCAGTTCCAGTTTTGAAGACGCAAATACATGTGCGTCCACCGTCAACATGTCCTCTTTCAGATCCGCCATGAATGGGTCAGATATTCCATTCCTAAGTATGAAAGGCCACCGACTTTATGTGGTTCACTTTCCACATTTTACAGATTCAGGCGAGTAGGCCCTGAATTCTGCCATCAAGCCTTTTTCCTGTCTTCTGCCTCTGAAAGCTCCAGTCTGAGCCTGCATCTGTATCCATGAACTTTGTCCTACTCCCTGCGCGGCTAACGGTGCCTGATCCAGCATATTGCCTGCCAAAAACTGTATTTCACCTTCAAGATTATCTACTCCGCTCCTCATCCGATGCATTCCTGTCTAGTAGTTTAGGTAAACATTCTTCCAGCTACCGTGCAAAGGGCCAGGCCTCGCTGTCCTCATGCAAGTAATTCATAGCCCCGTTACCATGGAATATTCCTACCCCCTCGCATCTCATGTAGACACTTAGACGCTTGTACACGCACTAACAGTCAGTATAGAATAGATTCTACTCTAGAAACCTTTCCTTTTAGATAACACAGTTCTTTAAACATAGGATATTAGATATGATTTGGGATTAGGTTGACATGACCCCCAGACTTCTGTCTCCACATGTAGAGCTAAATGTCAAGTCCCCTTCACCCTCTAGTTGCACGTCAATCACACGTCATGCGGCTGCGCGCGCATCTCTGCCAAGTATTTCTGCTGACATTGCAGGATTCTTTTATGGATCCACCCACTTGTGACATCATGTATAATGACGTTTATTAAATTACGCCCATATGACCGCCTCTATTAGTTACGTATGCACCTTTTATCTGTACTATCAACTGTTACGCCTCTTGCATCTGTTTCACTGTAATGCATTTTCTATAAAACTGCTTATCTGTCAATAATGTATTCCCTTCCTTCCTGAACTTTCGTGGTGATGGAATAGAAAGCCTACAATTCGAATTGTATTCCTTTGTATAGGAATAAAGCCTTTTAAAACCTCTAATACCACGGATTCTGCCTCTTATATTTACTGAGTTATTCTTACTAGACTTTACCGCATAAAAAATAGTACCGGTAATGAAATATTTACCACAACACACAGAGAGTGCCTTGAGTGGGGCACCACGTGAGTCACATGTGCACTCTCTGGATGTGTGCTGGTCTCTTTGAGTGTGTGCTTGCATCCCAAAGTGAGAGCTGGCCTCTTTGAGATAGGCTTGTGGTCACCCGAAGATCAGCACATACTCAGAGAGACCAGCCCACACTCTGAGATACTAGCACAAACTCAAAGAGAGCATTTCATTCACATACAGAACCCTTTCACTTTAGTACATCAAATCATATTAGTGCATTGACGTGCTTTTTTTTAAAAGTGCTATTTTCCGAACATGAATTTAAGAAAAATTCATGCTTCCTTCCACCCACACTGACAACACAATAGTGAACTAACGGGCAAGTCACTTGTTATCTGCACTCTGGATGGCGTAGGTTGTTATTAAGCATGGACAACATTATAGTTTATTAAATCATAAACAGGAGAAGGTTTCATATAGTGTACATCCTTAAATCGTGTATTTCAAGGTCCTCTTATATGTGATAATGAAGAAAAAGTAGGGAAACAGAAATAAAACAATTGCCTAGAATCACACAATGTGGTCAAGTAGGGATGCTGGGATTGATCCCAGGTTTTCTGCTTTCACAATGTGCAACTCAGCCACTAGATGTACATGCCTCACTTCCCCTACACCCACCTTACAGTCCAACCCTCACAACACCCTCCTGCCAGACCGCCAGCCTGCTGGCATCAATGCAGCCCTCCGTCACGCCACAGCCCAAACTTTTTGGCCCTTGGGAAAATCTTTGCAGTACCCATGATATAGTGCTTACAACCCCTGCCTAATGCAATGGCCTTTAACTCACTGAACTAGAGACTGTGCATTTGACACTACCTAAGGGCAAAAATGCCAGATTGCGTGTTCCTACAGGAGACATATTTGTTAGCTAGGGACTAAGACAAATTGAGACACAGTGTGTCATCTGCAATTCCTCATCCGACATTTCTCTAAGACTGCAAGCCTGGTAAATTTAGATTAAACATGTTATCCCAGTGACACATATCTTGATTAAGAAGGACCCAAAGGCATGTGAGTTAAGATATAGAAAATGTACAAGAACCTCACTACTCAATATCTATGCCACAATTGTGGCTCAAGGAAATCACCATGAATGCTGGCTCTTTAAAGGGGGTATACTCTTGGAGGGAGACATGAACCTAGTGTTCGATGATAACCTGCATAGGTCCAGCCTCACCTGCTCTTTATCTTGGAACAGCAAATGATTGAAATCCTGATGGGTGATCTAGGGCAACTTGACAAATGGAGGTATTCCAATGCAGGAGAGAAACTAATATTTTACCTTGACTGTTAATGGGGTATATACATGGATTATTTATCTTTTCTGTGAGCAGGGCAATGCTGGGTTACATGATAGGGATGAATTGGCTACTCTATCTGTGTCAGACCATACACATACCCCATTTTAGAAGAGACAATCAGATGGTGGTTCAAGGCATATCTCTTGATGGACGCAAACAGAGAAATTAGTAAATCTTACATTGCAGATGAAACGAGAAAGGTGAGCTGAGGAGAGAAGGGCATGGCAAGATGGATACTTTAGGGACTTCTAGTGGTGTATTTATTTTATATTTTAAAAAATGATCGGTGAGAAGAGGCAAACTATTTGACTGCATGCTCCCTACTACATTCATAGAAAGCCAGTGGTTGGGCCTGACCTACTGAGCAGGCTGAGGTGAAAGAGGCTGGACATTCCATAAATCCCATGAAATTCCATTGTCATTTGAATTCACGCCGTGAGACCTCCACTGGTCGGCCGGTGTGCCCTCTAATGACCCTGTTTGACTCATCCTCTGAAATGGACGGTGTGACACACACAAGGATAGAGAACGACATCTCTCTAATTCAGAAATCGGGAAAAGACCTTAAGGACTATGAGTCATGTCGACCTAGAACCATAATTCATGCGGATACTAAAATCTACACAAGTATCTTGGCATCAAGATTAGATGGATTCCTATCTGCAATGGTTCAATCAGACCAGTCAAGTTTTGCCCGGAGGTGACATATTCCCAATAACATCTTACAGTGACGCAACTGATCAAAACAGTGAGATGAGGGGAGCTGCCAACAATTGGATGTAGAAAAAGCATTTGATCCGATTCACTCAGCAGGAAATGTCTGAGAGAGGCCGTTCCAAGAAGGCACTCAGTGCTGCTGAAGGATTTCGTAGCATCACCAATTACAGAACAAGGATACTGATAGATGCAACTAAATCAAATCCTGTGCATTTGGGACAGGAGAGCGAGAAAGTTCAGTCGTTTAGCCCCACTTTTGTTCACGCTTGTGAAAGTGTCTCTGACAGCGCATATAAGGCAGCGGACTGACATTAAGAGGCTTTCGATTCAGAGACGCATGGCAAAATTGGCCTCTTCATAGGTGAAGTCCTTTTGACTCTGATAAAGCCTGACTCTTCCTTTCGAACCATTCTATTGCAACTAGAAATGTCTGAGTGAGTCTCTGGGTTTAGGATTAAACAGGGGATACCTGAAACCCTTATTTTAATACTGCCAAATGACAAGGGTCACCAATTGCAGAAGCCCTAGCTGTGAAGTGGGCCCAGCATTCCATTCCATGCATGGGGGTGGATTTGAATAACTCCCTGTCCACTCTACCCGGGACCAGGCGGCTGAGACTTCAACAAGATATACTTATTGCTCTGACATAATGGAAGGCTCTATTTATATCTTTGCTGGGTTGTCTAGGTTATTAAAATGAATATATTACCCAAGATGCTGTACACCCCTTCCTGCTATACCATTAGCTATAAGCAGAACCCATATCAAATGACTGTAAAGGCAATTAGAAGACATACAACCTGTCTACAATTTGGACTATTTCACCCCGTGCGATACATCTAGGTTAACTTATTTGGAGTCCCCATTAGAAGTGTGTCTGAGCCTGGCCTGATAGGGTCTGAAAACTCTGGACTGATAATTCTGGGATCAAAGACACCGGGCCTGTAGAACCTACTCAAGGACAGGGGCTGTGGTCAGCACCAGGGCCGGACTGACTACCGGGCGTTTTGGAATGCTGCTGGGCTGGGGGCTGATTTCGTTGATGGGGACCTGCGTGTACTGAACGAAATTCGCTTTGCTTTAATTATTTTGAAGTACACGCAGGTCTCCATGAACGAAATCAGCCCCCACCGCAGTGAAATCAGCCCCCTGCTCGGCAGAATTCCAAAACGCCCGGTAGCCAGTCCGGCCCTGGTCAGCACCCGCTCCCTGCAGCAGCCCAGGGGCACAGATGTGCCCTTCACTCCTGCACATCCACCACACACCTCAATCCCCACGTTGCTATTGGGCTCTTTACATGTATGTTCAATCTGTTCCTCATAATGGAGCCTGCTGTGAAATGTGAAATTCAGTGATTTCACCTTTTTACTACCATGGGTGAAATTCCAGTCGTCTTCAGGGAAATGAGTCAATTTATAGTGAAGGAAAATTCCTATGACAAAGATATCAGCAAAAATTATGTCTTGGAGGGGTTGAGACTGAGTTTATGCTGTGCCACCCAGCATATGATTAGCTCAGGACAGTTTGCAAGAAAAGGTACATCATGCACAGATGTTTATTCTAAGGTAAAGCTGAGGCTGCATGTAATGGTTGAAAAAAAAGGTGAAAGGATGAAACCCGGTGATACACTGTGCAGTGTGAGGTATGTCGGAGAGTGGTGATTACCCGTATAGATATCCGTTATAGGACGGCAGAGATACAAAGAGCACCAGTTCAACAATAAGGGCCTCACAACATTGACGGATATCCCGTCCGCCGAAATATCAATCCAGTGACATCCTATGGGATTCATATTTTTTCAACAGGATAGCTTTCACTGTTGTGATGGAGTAACCCGTCCGCCAAGATCAAAATCAGGTCCTAAGTCCTCAGATACCAGTCTTGTGCTCAGAACATTGGCCAGAAGGATGTGCTGAATGGTGTCAAATGGTGTGGAGAGTTTGAGCACTATGAGGGGACATCACTCACTACAATGAAAGATGGTAAGGGTATTCTCACTGCTCCGCAGTATGTGCTTTGGCCTGGCTTTAACATGAATTGCGGTCTTCCCTGTCTCTAGACACAAATTCTTCTGGCCGTTTGAGAATTTGTCGGTCTAAACCAGCCTACTTCAGTGTTCCATTGTCCCCACAGTGTCCACAGATGTGCAATGTTTTTCATGTCTTATCTTCGCCACAGTATCTTTTTGACCAATAGAACGCCTCCTTTTACCATGTTGTTCTTGCTCACAATATGTTTAAACCGTGAAAATTGATCCCTCTGCTGACAGATCAGGACAAACCATGGCAGTCCTTTAGCCCCAGGCAGCTCACAAGCTCCTCGTGGTTCTTTCCCCATTGTAGATACTGAACTCCAGTATTTGTTGGTCAATATTCTACTGTCCTGGGGTAGATCTGGTTTGAGGTCACAGTAATTGGTCACATTTAAGTTTCTACTCATCCGGGGATGCCTCGTTTGCATATCTTGATCTACAGATCAGTCTCTGTTCACTTAGAGGAGGCCAGTCTTTGTGAGTGTTGGACAAAGGCGATTCCCTACTCTGGAGCCTCTTTCTTGAGCATCTTCATAGTTTGCTACGTTGGTTGGGTGAGACTTGTGGGAACGGCTCTCCCCTCTCTTTTTTTCTTCTCTCTTAATTATGGATCATTGGAACCAGTTGTGATGCTTCCTTGTCCTATTACCCCGCTATTTCCTCATACATAACTATATGGTGCCTCATCCTCTCTTTTACACTTTCTTTAATGAAAGCTTTTCATGTTCACTATCCTGACATTTTTTCACAATCAAGTTAATGACAGTATTACAAAATCATCTAACCATCATCTTGTCAAGCCTGTTTCACACTCAAGTCCATCCAAATTTAGCGGTGAGACATAACAATTTAAAACACTTCTTTCCCGGTCACTGGCAGTCATTCAGACACCACATATCCACAATGATGATGTAGACATACATTGGATTGGTCTGAGCCTAAACACTGACTTTGCAGGCTTTTCTTAGAAAGGATCCTTTAATATTCTATGTTTGTGAACAACCCTCTGAATGCAATGCTCGAGCATTTATCCCAGGGAGTGAGGGGCTTTTATGAGGACTGCTGTCCTAAACTTGGTACATATTTTAGTGATCCATTTAACATTGGTGTAAAGTGATACGGGTGATATTTAAAGACACACACTGCTGAAGAGGTGATTTAGAAGAATATGTCCTTGTTAACCATTTTAGTTTGTGTTCTATTATCAGGATAAATTCGCTTGTGTTCTTGCATCAAGCACAAGAGGCCAACAGGTCACACATGTCCAAATACTCAACATCATAGTACAAAAAAAACATTCTCATATTGTTTTAGAACCCCCTCCCTCAACGCTTATTAAAGTAATAAACTATTCTCTTATTTCTTGCAGGGTTAACCTGATCAACCCTCACGGTCACAAGGAACAGTTCTGAAACATAAGTCATCTATCCCCACATCTGGTAAAAACCCAGAGGGGATCCTAAAGGCCTAAACAGTTTCAGGACACTCACTTATTTATTCTTCATGGCAAAAGTTGTGAACAACTTCATGGAAGACCAGCTAAATATTTTCTTTGCTGAAAATAGCCCACACAATGTACTTCCAACTGTTCTCATGTCAGGCTGCAGAACAGAAACACAAGTCTTACAAACGGCAACAATGCAATCCACATTCTAGACAAAGGCGAGACATAAATCCTCATCCGGGATCGTTTAGAAGCCTTTGACACAGTAAACTACACAAGCCATTCGGAAGGAGAGAATGGGCATTAATAGTGCAGCTCTTAACAGGAAAACAGTTATCAGCCCATAAAATTGACACACTGGCTCTCCAACCTCTCAATACTCCAGAAAGGTATCCCTCAAGGGTCTAATCTGTCTCCCATTCTATTTAACCTTCACATGGTACCTACACTATAAAACACACAAATATGTCTTATAACCTCCAATCAGACTATTCTCAGCTGTATCTGGGAAAACTCCTCTTCAAGGACATAGAAATCGGAGCGCTGTTGCTGGCAGACAATCAGTCCTGAACGAAGGTCTATCTTCTCATCATCAATTCAATGAAAACAGAGCTCCTTCTGATTTTCCCCCATAGTGTCACACCCATGTCTATGCTTGGCCCTGCACATGACAATTCTAAAATACCAACTTGCCATTGTATGATGTGCCAAATCACTAGGCTTCTACTAGGACAATAATCTGAAGCCTGCAAGTACACACCAACACACCAGCAAAAAAGGTACAGTACCAGTTATAGGCCCATGAGGTATTAAACCCTTAATCCCACAAGATGATTTGAAACTAGTAATTTAGTCCTTCCTGATTTTGAAGTTGGGCTATGGAAACTTCATACTTGAAGGAAGATCCAAACTACATACAGACCCTGTAAAGCTGACCTAACAAGCAGTGGCTAGTCTGGGCATTGGCACAAAAAAGCTCAGTCAGGCATCTCCAAGTTTGATCATGTTGTAATGGCTCCCGATTTAGGGAATTTTTTGCAAACAAGAAGGGGTACCCTTGACTAAATTTCTTAAATCAGGGAATGAAATACAAGTGAGGAAAACCATTTAGGAAATACAAAACAACAAGAAGTGAACCTCTACATACACGAAACAAATATGCAATCACCCAAGTAAATATCAAAAATATATATGTTTTATTTGTATCACAAAGTTTTTTTGGAAGTATAGAAATATTTTTTTCCAATAAATAAGAAACCGAGAGTATTCTAAAAGTACATAGTATATGCTAGTCCATTGCTGCTCTTTTCATACGCAGGCATACTCATTCATTCATGTTATACTGCGACCGTTTGTGCTCTATTGATTCAAATGCTTCCTAAATAAACAGTAAAGAGCATGAATAACATGTTTTCAAATTGCATATGAGCTATAGTTTGAAATGATTACAACTCAGTATACAAATACATTGACATAATTAAGAGCGGTCATGGCTGAAGAAATTCATATCGTGCCTTCATCAGGTAGCCATGTAGTGGAGTAAACCTAAAGGATATTATAAATGAAGCATACTTAGTAAATTACATACAAGGGGTCCTACTGCAAAATATCTGCTCATACAAGAGTCAGAACATATTTAAAACTCATATTTAACTGTTGCAGATGGAGAGAGAAGAGAGAGAAAGAAAAGATTGTACCAAGATTAACAGATAGTGAATCTCTTAGATATTTTTGATATTTACGTGGTTGATTGCATATTTGTTTCGTGTATGTAAAGATCCACTTCTTGTTATTTTGCATTTCCTAAATGGTTTTTCCACTTGTATCCCGATTGAGGCAAGACATGTCTACAATGGAGCCTGCATTACGTACAAGACCCCCGACCTAGGAACTCCAATTTACCCTGAGCAGAAGCGGTTTTTCCCTGGGGCCAACTCCAGCTTCTGGAAGTTCCAGAACCACCTCTTATGGCACCTTTAAAAAGGAACTGAAAAAAATTGTCCCACTAACCACTTCCCATGAGAAAGGGCCCGTGAATGAGAAGTAATTTTGATTTACATAGTGTATGCACCCATTCAGTTACATGCTATACTGTCATTTCACTCGCACTCTACCTCAGAAAACATATTGTTAATATTTTTAACTATCATTTTTGTAACTACGTACATAAATTAATTGTGTGCATTCTGTAACCACAGCATCTACTTTGTTATGTGTTGTATGAAATGAATAGTTTGAGTCTATGGAAAGGCTTCTATCCCCTACAGGGTCTGTTCTGCTAATAAATTGATAAAATACATAAATCAATGCAATAATTGCAAATTACTCCACTTAATAAGGGAGAGTGGTATGAAAAATTCATTTAATCACTCCTGCAAGTTATACACATCCTTTACCTCTACAGAAATGGGGCGATTTCCTATTAGGTCGAGCTTCTAGAAGAGAGATTGTGTTGGTGAAGAGTATATCATGTGTGAGGGGAAGTATAATGAAAGAGTAAATCTAACCCTGGCCTGCCAGTTTTCAAGATTTAAAGGATGATGAAAAGCCTGATCATAGAGTGCACAGCGTTTACAAACAATTGTAGAGTCTTACATGAGGGGTTTCTCCAGGCGACTTCCGGGAGACCCAACAATCTCTCCCAGCGTGCAGAAACATTGGCCAAGGAAATCCTGCAGAGGACAGATAAGAAAAGGAAATGTTACTAATGGGCCTCTTAAAAACATATCAACCACACCTCTAAACATTAGCATTTCTGTAGCTGTGCTAGTGCTTAATTTTCTAAAATAATAAGTGCCGGAGCCAAGATATTTCTCAGGAGGGCACTGCAGCTTGCACCACCGCCGACAGTCCCCACCATCACTGCCAAATACCAGTATGAAAGTCAACAACTTACCATTTCAGTCCTACAAACCTGACAATTTGGACTACATTAGGTGACCCAAAGCTGTGGGAACAGCCTGAGCACCATGGGGATATTTGTTTTATTTTACATTAAGCTGTTAAACACTTTGCTCTTGTACTTTTTTGAAAATAGACTGACAGCATCACCATGTGGTGGACTGTCATATAAATGTACTAATGTTGCGAAATAAGTGCCAGTGCTGCACACCGGCAAACACTAGCACAAATTAAGCTCTGATCCTCTCACGTTCAAAAACTGAAGCTCATACCCATTCTTTTGAGAGTTTATCCTTTTGGTAAAATACTCTCAATAAAATGTGGTCATCTTGACAGAGACAGTTGGCCTGTGCTGGTAGAAGACTGCCTGCCCTATTATGATTGACGAGGGGGATTTCTCTGCCAGTCAGTGCTTAATTTGAGCCTTTGGTCTCTGGTGCTCGGCACTTGCACTTAATTCTTAGCACCAGCACTTGTGACAGTCTGCCACATGGTGGCGATGTCTGCCTAATTTGGGTATGAGCACAACAACAGCTGTTTATTCATTTAATATACAATAACAATCACTAATACATGCCACCCAAGCCATTCTAGTAGCCCTTGAATAGTATGAATTGTCATACTTGTAGGAGTGTTATGGTTAGTAGATGTGTTGCTACTGTCATTGGCTGCGCTGCAGGGCCATTGAGTGGTGCAAGCTGTGGTGTCCTTCCGACGAGGGCCCTGGCACTTATTGTTTTACAAATTAACCACTGCTCTGCATTGCACTGCAATGGCCATTGCACTAAAGGCAGAACAGTATGATGAGCTGATGCTATGGTGTTTGGTACTCATTTGTATCTTTTTTGATTTTTTAAAGTAAACTCCCAAAGCAAAAGTTTATTTTAGAATAACAAAAACAATCAGTTGCCCTGACACAGAGGCAGACAACGTTCCAAAATAGGGTGTAGCATTACAACCCTTAATTAAAAAAAATATCAAACGAAAGGGGTGTGACACTTCACACCTAAATTTGGGTGGTGACATCAATTCCATTTCAAAGACAGGAAGACATTTCATTCTTTCTTTCCAACAGAAGAAAGGCATTCCAACACACGTGTCTGATCATATGGCAAGTGAGTTATTGAATATTTCTATTCCGAAGTGGAACATGATATGTCAGATCCAAATCAATGGGCATCATGACAAGGCATAACCCAAATCCAAATCAGAGTGAAACATTTAATAAATATTTTACACAATGGAATGTTTATTGTAATGCTGACGTCTTCAAAGCATATCCTGGAAAATCCCTAACTTAGCCATTAGATTTCTTCCAATTCACCCAAATAAGAATTTTTCTGTGAAATAGTACTGTTCTAAATTTTCTATTGGAAATACCAAGAAGGAATTTGGCAGAAGTGACGAAAACTCACAATCATCTAATAGAAAGAAGACATTGAGAATAATAAACCACAGAATCTATAGTGCAAAGCTGACAGAAATCCGTATGCCTTCTGGTTTCAAAGGCTGTGCAAGACACGGTCTCATTCGGAGGTTGGGTCTAAATTGAGTAATTTAGCCTTTCTGGGCTAAAATGGGGAACGTAGCACACCCATTGCTGTACCTCTTTTGCATCAGTTTTAGCAGAATCTAGCAATTTTCGAGTTATTAAAAATGTTCCACCACCCACCAGCATTTGATGTGACCTAGTAAGTGAAATTAGCACTAACACAAAATTGCTGCTTATGGTAAAGCATGAGCAAACAATGTTAGCTTCCTTTTTAACACGGTGCATGTATATAAGCAAGTAGCACTGTGTTTCAGCTTTTTGCCTTTGGTCTATATTCATCCACCCATTCCCCATTCACACACTCATATGAATATCTCTAATCTCTCACACAGGGGGATCCACACCACACATACAACAGTGCATTGCAACTGAGTGATTACAACTTCCACTGCAGCAAGAAAAAAATGGTATTTTTAGACTATCTCACCCACCGAATTGACACTCTTTCCCAGTAATATGCTATAACATTATAACAACTGTCCTTTTATTACACAATTTCTTTAAGTGTTTCATGGCGCATCACCAGAAGCCTTTCAGGTGGTTCATTGTAAACGGAGACACTCATAGAATGCAAAGGAACATACATAATAGAGGAACATACAAAAACAGGGGCCCGATTCACAGAACTAACTTAAGAAAAAATCCTAAACTTACTACCATTTACTCATTTTGGTATTCACAGAAGGCACTTACTCATTTTGGTATTCACAGAAGGCACTTATCAATGAGTAAGTACCTTCTGTGAATACCAAAGTGAGTAAGTGCCTTCTGTGAATACCAAAAAGGTAGTAAGTTTAGGATTTTGTCGTAAATTAGTTCTGCGAATCGGGCCCAGAGTTACATCCTCCAGAATGTGTATCGTCTTTCACAATGTTTTCAGAGAGGTAAGCGGGGATGTGCTCATCAGCAGGTTTGTGCAGCCACGAGTTATTATTCTATGCTGAAACGAATTAATTAATCCGAGAATGTTTCAATCATTAATTAATTACAAGCCCTACTCTGCAGACTTAGTTAATCTCTCCTGTCTACACTTATTTCTTTTCTGCAAATGGAAAAATATGTCCTAGATTACGAAGAGACAACTAAAGTTCCCAGCATTCAAAAATATTCCGGGCAAAAAGTAAATGCATTGAGCTTTCGGAATAGATGGGATCAACATTGAGAGTGGGGGCTTTGTAGTGATTTAAACACCACACCCATGATGGCATGTGTTCCTAGAGTCTTCAACAATGCATTGTGATGATTGTTGTGAAAATTCTTGAAATGTTTCAAAACCCCATCAAGAAACAAAAACAAACAAAGAGAGGAAATGAACAGGAACATTTTGACAACTGTGGAATGGGATTCTGTTACTCACGTGTTTGGTTAAGTCAGGGCTCTTGGAGTCCACATCATACCTGTAAACAAAATGACAGAGGGTTAGTCCCTGGAATATCCCTTAAATTGAAATTATTTTAGCTGCCTAAAAAAGCAATGTATAGATTTGAGATATACATGTGCACTCTTTATGGCCATTTTACTAAAAGAGTGAGTCCCAGAGGGACTGAGAAAATCATAGAATGCAAGTGTTTTAGTGTCAACGCTGTGCTACCTATATTTTAAGTTAGTCTACATACACAAATTGCATATACTTAAACAATTAAAAGTACAAAACCACTAACAACTACATTCAAGAATAATTTAATAAGTATTGTCTCTCGGTGAGGATAATTGTCTTCTTTTACTTTTGCATACATATCAAAAGGGTTATGTTGGCACAAACAGAAAGTGATTGCATTAACAAAGGTCCAATAATGTGTTAAACGCACGTACAGTAAATATAACACAATCGTATTAAAAAATATACTAAAGGTTTGTGTGGACAATGCATATGTGCTGATGAGTAATATGTCGACACATTTCGACCACTCAGGACACTACCCTTTAGAGTGAGTTTATATTAAGTGTTATTACATGCATGCCTCATTGTCTGGCAGCAGGAACACGGGCCTCAGTATTTAAAATCATGTTTGCCTTGTTGTTGACATTCAAACATTGATGGGTGAAGTAGTTCGATAGAGAAATGTTTTGCCAGCTGCTATGTAGTATTAGTCTGCTAATATACTGAATAAATTGAAACTGGCAAATAAAGTGGCAAAGTAACACAAACAAATTAGATGTAAAATTAAGGTATTTTGGCAAAAATCCTAAAGGCTCAGTACACTTTAGGGCTAGAGTAGCACGTCCTTAGCTGAAAAGTCCGTCTTCTTCTCATGGTATTTACATAAGCACACTCTACCGTGCCATCATTGGACTACACGTTAGTCAACTGGGACGTGGCTCAATGGAAGCCTCATATAGAAGAATTTTCTTCTGAATTTTTCGTTATGTGTTTCCTTCATGATTTATTTACTGGAAATGCATGGGGCTGTTTTTTTTAAATATGCTGTAGAAGGATTTGAAAACATGCACATCATAATGTATTGTGAAATTTCCCTTATTTTGAGGTTTTGGTGGGGATATATTGTTTTGTTATACACACAGATCAGATCAGAAAAGCTTTATTCAGATGAAACAAACATCCATAAAAATGTCATAACAATCTATTACAATTAAAATCACAAAGTTTAAAAACGACATATAAAATAAAATAAGGAGCATGCATACATATGTTAGGTAACAACTTGCAAGGTGCATTAGCCATATACAGAAAATACAGTCAGACAATTGTGCAAAATGATTATCAAGCAGCCAGAAATAAAGTGTCTTGGTGCAGCGAGAACATTTTTTAAAACAATCAATTTAAATTTGCTATACCTGATCTCCTCACTGTTAGACAAAAAGATCCTTCATTTAAAACATTTTCTATTTTCAAAGCCTCCCCTGTGTTAGCTGCTAAGGGTAGGTCTGCAGCAGGAACTTGAATAATCTAAAACAATTATATGTCTATCCGATCCTCTCCGAGCCAGCCAGACAATCATGCAATATCACCAATTAATTCATCATACAGACAAATGCGATGCCCTAATGTATTTGATTTTTGAAAGATTAATTTTAAAACAGTGATTGCTTTCAATGAATTCTTAAAAACATGAAAAATCAGCCAATATATTGTCCTTATTTCCCCACAATACTCTTGCATTTGACAAGAAGGCAAATAAATCTATATAGTGTTATGCATACTTGATCAATTAGGAGCAATTGCAGGTATGCCAAAGCCTCTTTACACTTTCTAATATTTAGAGTTCACAGGAGGGGTTCTTTGGTCTCTGTAAAGCCCACAGAAGAAAAACATATTTAATTGCGATTGAGGAGTACACGAGTGGCATGGGCAAGGTATCAGATCTTTTGCAGCACACACGTTAGATGGGTAAGACATCAATAGGTGTGCGAGGTCCAGTCTAAAACTCAACTAACAGTATCTTTGATGCCATGGAACCTTTAGCAGATATGGCTCGAACACACACACACATACACACACACGTACACACACACGTAGAGCAGACAGTACAAGCAATGCTGAAAAACGCAAGGCCAAATGTTTAGAAAAGCTGGGATCAGCATTTAGATGAATTCCTCAAATTGTGGAATGTAGATGGTGGGCTGGATACTGGGACATTTGGAGCTTACCTCGTGGATGAAAGTCTTGTGCATGTAAAAGGCCTGATTGATAAAGTTGTGTGCACAAATAAGGCCAAAACTACCCACAGCTTGAACTGTACACAACTACGTCCATTTACTCACAAGAAATGTTACACCAGGATGGTGTATTATGAAATGGGAGTAGCACTGCTCCCAATGAGTGGGAGTGACAGGGTGTGTCTGAGGGTATGCACAAGCACCTTCTCGCCATCTTCGCACTCTGAAGCAGTCTCAAATGTAGCTCATCAAGGGCAGGAGTTCGTCCTTTTCCAGGGTGGGAGTGGTCTAGCCCCAAAAGTGGTGGGTGTAAAGAGGAAGTGAGATGTTATTCAAATGTAGTAGAAAACCAGTGGGAGCAAATTTCCAACTTACTTTGTGAATCTGGATCAAAGAGTTTCAACTTGTCTATATGTCCAGCTTTACCCACTTTAATGTGATGATGATGGGACACATGCCCTTCACGCCCCATGAAACTTCCATATTATTAACGTAATCCAAGTACCTGCTACTGTTGTTCCATTGCTGATATTTCAAGTCTTCGGATCTGCAGTAACCCTCTAATGTTCATACAGAGGAAATGTGCGAGCAGGACTCCCAGTGCTTCTGAACACATAATTTTAGGGAAAGGCACTTCATTGGGTTAAAGTGCTGGTATTGGGTCTCAACGCATGGAGGTAGAAATGTGAGAGGTGAGCGGGAGTCAAGGACATGGTGCCTCGGCTCAGTGCTCATGGTGTGGGATGACACTTCAGCTTCCCTGTGCTATTGACTCTGCTGTGGTCCTCTCAGCCCCCTGACCTCTCAGTAAAGCCTCAGTTTTCAGCATCTTCCCTCGAACTGACCTGAGCCTGAAACTGTACTTGTTCTAAGGGCTTCATTTACTCATTCCATCTGTTGTAATGCAGATTTGCATTAATGGTGTCCAATCGCCATCTTGGGCGGGAAATGTTTTCTGGTGGGCATAACATAAACCACAGCAGCCCTGCTGCACGGAGAGGCTCCGCCCTTCCCATCTCGTGGTTGGGGAGGGGGGGGGGGGCACTGCTGTCAGCCACTCCAGCTAGTGGGTGTGATCCAGGCTAGCAGCTGCTGCAGGCCTGAGTGCAGTGTGGAATGTTGCTAGTCAGTTCAACTTGAGAGCAAGGAGCCAGTTCTGTTTAGTCAGTGGGTGGGCTCGTAGGACTGGTGCCACTGGGATGGAAGGGGGGCACAGAGCTCCCTTCTTCAAACTGAGTGGGACTCCCCTGCGTACATTGGTGCAGCTCCCAGCCCTGCTAAGAAGGTTTGGTTAGAGGTTTATATTGGATTTTATTTATGGGATTGAAGGTCACTCTGTGAGGGAAAGGGGGTGATAAGGAGATACCTAACCAGGGGAGCTGAAACTAAGGGTGATGCAATTCAGAACTATATTTCAAAACAATAAGGCCTTTCAATAAGTTTTCTTTTCACCAGCATCAGCTGTTTGTTCAAATGTACGGAAAGGTCAGTTGTAATTCAGGAGAGCACAGTGCGTTTCTCTTAATAAACCACTTCACATTTTTTTGTCATGGCTATCCAAGTTTACACAATGTGGCTTCAAATAGGTGCTATTTGGAGTCACAGATTTGTCTGTATTTTTATTTTTTTTACAAAAAAAATCTGCTCTCTTGAATATTAATGTATCATATGCAGTGAGGATTATTCTCGTACCTATGGGCAATGAGTTATTGATTGTCATCAGTCACTGAAAAATCTAATAAATAAAGTTTTTAAAAAAACTGTCAGTCTTGTGATGGGGTCCTATGGCAGATAAAAGAATAAAGGATAATAAAGGTACTATTATAAAAAAAATAGTTCCTTTTTAATGCTCCCAAATATTTAAGTGATATTTATTGAGGCCTTGTAAATGCAAAATGCGGTGGCAGGCAAGTTTTTAAATAGGTTGAGAAAACAATAAATACACATTTATCTTATCCTTGTGTGGAAGCATGGCTAAACCACTATCAATTATTAATGATTTATTTTAAATAACAAAATAGTAAAAATGTGCACAAGTTAGCCAGGTATTTTAGCATATTGTATTATAATGGCTGACTACCATTCCATCCGACCACCTCCCTCCCACAACATGCTTCCCAATTAAAGTGTTTCGCTCATGTGCTGCACTGCCTGCCTCCTTCGGAAACCCCAGGAATCCCTATTGTGTTAATTACCCCAGAATCCCTCTAATTTTAGTGAAGAGATGTCTCCAGCCAGCTCCTCGGTCAGAAAATTGCTCCCGCACCGCTGTACCTGGCGGAACGTAGGAGGAGCGGATTGTTTTAGAGTTGTGCACAGGCAATAACAAAACGCATTCCATTGCCGTTTGTTTTGTTATTGCTGTGCCACGTGACGCAGTGCAACACATTTTCATGGCAGGGACTTCTATCCGCAGCCTACCCGTCCTAAAACCACGGGCAGCCGCCCAGACTGATTCCGCCCAGACTGATTCAACCCAGACAGAGGGAGTGCCCGGGAGAGGCAGGCCTAACTCGGTGCCTCTTTGTGCCTATGTTGCAGCCTGGATCCCTCGTGCCCAACCTAGTGGTGCCCAAAGCAGGGGCAAGCTGGGCCAGCTCTGTGGCTCCTGACTGCAAGGAGCACCGAGCTATCCCAGTTCCTGTGCATGCCTGTGCCTGCTGCTATGCTCCTGCTGCCTGCCTGTGCCTGCTGCTGTGATCCTGTGCCTGCCTGTGACTGCTGCTGTGATCCTGTGCCTGCCTGTGACTGCTGCTGTGATCCTGTGCCTGCCTGTGACTGCTGCTGTGCTCCTGTGCCTGCCTGTGACTGCTGCTGTGCTCCTGTGCCTGCCTGTGCCTGCTGCTGTGCTCCTGTGCCTGCCTGTGCCTGCTGCTGTGCTCCTGCTGCCTGCCTGTTTAGTACCTTTTCATTTTGTTCTGGAGGGAGCTGCTACGTGGGTGTGTGAGACAAGAAAGATAGATGGGTAGAAATGTGACGTGGCATCCGAGAGGGCCGGACTGAGATGCCGTGCCAGTGCACTGCTGAGACTTGTTGCATCTGCCCTGAAACAGCAGGGGTGCCCGGTCAGGACTGGAGTGCTTTGCCGAAGCCATTTGTGGGGCAAACCAGTGCTGTTGTTGGCAAGGAGTGAGATGCAAATGTCGCATCCCGTGTTGGGTTAACACTGGTACCACAGTGAGCGCAGAGGTGCAGGAATGAGGCCCAATTTTTGCTATGAGCGGCCCCGCAGAGGGCAGCAGGGGTATGATAGGACAAGACGAAGGTGCGCGGGTACTGGCGTGTGTACAGAAGTATGTTTTAGTGCCGTTACTGGAAAAGCAGGGGTGCCACAGGCGCTACATTGAAGTGCCATGCAAAAAACACTGCCCCGCACACAATAGAACTGCTCTCGCCTCCCGCTTTGTAAATGGAATGACCTGTACCCGTGGGCCCTCACTGGTCCAACGCTCCTTTACTTCGCACTGTGCACGCTGTCACGTACTGGAGCGGGGCTCATTGGAACCAGAGAATGACCACACCCGGAATGTGGAATGGCTGGGGTTGGGTCAGAAACAGGCAGAAACCAATGGTCTTTGTGTTGTAGCTTTCCCTTTAAGCTGCAGTTCTGTCATAGAATGTGATGACAGGTGTTGGAGTGTACAAGGGACTGAAGGGACAGTTGGAGCTGAAGCCTGCTGTCATCGCTGTGTATTTGGTGGGTGTCAGGAATAAACACTTTAAAGAGATTTGTGTTGATCCTCTTTATAATACTTTGAGAATGGTACACAATTGGACAGCTCTCCTAAAGAACAATACATAAAGCACTCAAACACTGACGAATTATTGAAAAATATATTTTTGGGGATAAATTCGCCAGTCTTCTTGATGGAAAGCCTATTGTGCACAGACCACTGAGAGTTGCATGTTAGTCACATAGAAGTGAATATGGCATCAACGTTAAGACACAAGTAGGCCTGTCGACTTCTGCCAACATGCCAACCATCATGACGTGGTGTGGCATGGATATATAATGCAGAGTGAGACTGTAGTTTTCTTTTCCTAGAGTGTTTATGCATATCTATAATATTCATTTTAGATATTCTGCATTATCCAAGATCAGAAAAGCATGGTATAAACACTCGATTACATGAGTCATAACTTTCTGTCCTGAGCTGCAACATACAGTTCCATGAAGTTCAGAACACACCAGCCGTTTATAGGTGGGGTGCAGGGCAGAGAGGCATGCAACCGGGTAACAAAAAAGCAAAGGCCTGCCACAGGAGAGTGCAGGGAGAACAGGCTTTAGATTGCAGATATACATGACTGTGGGAGGCTGTAGAAAGGACAGATCAGTTCTGGGAAGTCTCCCGGAAGCATAGTTCTGTCAATCTGATATTGATATTCAGTAATTATATATAGCGCGCAAATGCCCAAGCACATATAGGTGCTGGCATCTGCTAGATTAAGCACTTAGATGGAGCACAGATTAAGTACTGAGACAAGGAGCATATATAACAGATCACAAGCTGGGCCGGGCTAGGAATACAAACCAGACCTGGCAATTGAGTCCGGCCGGCCGCACAGGGGTGCTGGTGGAAAACACTGCTGCTGCTTTTGGGACAGGGGGGCGATATTGCAGTACTGCTGCAAAACTGGCCCCCTGTACCAAAAAAAGCCCCCACAATTCCGGCCCACCAGGGAAACGCCCGGCACCTGCTGCGGCCAGTTCAGCCCCCATCACAAGGGACGAGAAACTAGCAGGGTTTTGAGGTGTTCCCTAAAACAGGACAGGTTAGACTGACATCCGAAATGTCCCGGTAGATTGTTCCAAAGCTGAAACGTGGTGTGGACAAAACTTCTACCACTCCATGTCCCTCTCCTAATTTTAGTTAAATTAACTGTTCTGGAGGCTGTATAGCACAAGGATCTTCTAGGAGTGTACCTGGGACCGTAATACTGGAATGCCCCAGGTGCGCAATAGGTATTTGCACTGAATTTACATGCCCCCGGGGCACTTTGGCATTACAGAAGGTGCCAAAGATGCTTGTGCGTCCCCTTCTGTAATACTGATTGCGCTGGCACACATAAAGCACATGGGGCTATCATCAGTGGGTGTTCCCTCAATTGCATGGGGGCATGGCCCCATGCAGATGAGGGAATCTATTTGCCTCTGCACCCACGCTGAGTTACAGACGTGGGTGAAGAGACAAAGAAGCTGTCAGGATGTGCACTGACAATGAGTCACCTAAGAGGTGGGACATCGTCAGTGCACCCCCTGATAGCAGCCCTCTGAGGGGGGGGGGAAGGCCCCCCAGACATCCCTTTGCAGATATGTGCACTCACTTACTGCACTCGCCTGCAAGGGGATCTCTAATCGCCCTTCAAAGTGCAGATGGGTTGCTGCCTGCATTGTGAAACACAGAGCAACTGCTTCAATGCAGTTGCTCCGTTTTTTACCATAATGCGCTGTGCCCAGGGCAGGATGAGTTTGCGGCTGCCCTCAGGGCCAGAGCATTCACTACAATGCAGCACATTTTCCTAGATAGCAATAGGGGCACGCTTTGAAAGGTACGCCCAACGCTAATCCGAAAAATGCGCCCATACTGTAATACGGCCCCAGGTGAATTCCCTCATCAGGTAAACAGTGTCTCTACCTGCCCAGACTTGTGTGCCAAGCAGAGAGCTTTAAAAGCTAATCTTTTCTTAACTAGGAGCCAATGAAGCTCCACTAGACCTCTGAGACTGGCTTAAACTTGAGGAGTTGGGCTGCTACATTCTGTAGAATCTGAAGTTTCTTTAGTGATCGTTGGTGAATGCCTTTGCATAAGGCATTACAATAATACAGCCTGGACAAGACCAGCACAGTGACCACTGATTTCTGTAGATCTTATGGGATGAAAGCGAGAACTTTTCTTAGAGTACGCAACAGAAAAACACAAGATGAGATAAGTTTGTTGATCATGCTCATTATAAGAATGGCTGGGGTAAAAAACCACCCCCAAATTCCTGACTGTGGATACCGGAGTAGGAGGAGGGCCAAGGGTCTGAGGCCACCAAGATTGGTCTCAAAAGGTAATGTCCTTGCCAAAAAGAAAAACCTCGGTTTTTATCTGAGTTCAGCTTGAGGCTATTGTTACTCATCCAATCAACAACTGTGTCCATACAGCTGTTGAAAAGGTGCACAGTCTCGATTACATCGCTATAAATTCATACAACAATTTTTATGTAATCCACTTATGCAACTGATGAGAAGCCAAATGTGTGGATTAACCTAGTCAGGGGGGCATGTAAATGTTAAAGAGCCTAGGGCTCAAATACAAACCCTGAGGGACACCGCAAGGCAATGAACAAGGCTTAGATACAAAGTCCTCCAAAGTGACTGGTTGTTCCCTGCCGGAGAGGAAAGATTGTAGAAGATCAATAGCTGAACCCCCAATTTCAATCTCCGCAAAGCAATCCAGCAGGACAGATTGGCTCACAGTGTCGAAGGCTTTGGATAAGACAACAGGATCATCGCAGCCTTCTCCCCATTGTCCAGAATACTTCTTAGATCCCCAGTAGCCACTACCAGAACCGACTCAGTGCTGTGGTTTGGTCTAAAGCAGAGGTGTGCACAATCTATGTAGGAGAGTAGGATCTGCACTTATGTTGCCCCCACTTTTTTCTGATGTTTACACTGGTTTCTGGATATAGTCTGGCTGGGTCCCTGCTAATCAGGGCCCCAGCCTCTCTGTTCTCTCTAAACAACTTGGAGTGCATATTAGATGCACTAGTGATTGGTTACTGTGGTACCTTATGAGTCCCTAGTATATGGTACCTTAGGTACCAAGGGCATAGGTACTTCACAGGCCTACCAGGGGCTGCAGCATGTATTATGCCATCCCTGGGCAGCAGACTAAATCTGACACCACAGGCCTGCTACTGCAACCTGGGTGATGTAGTGTTAGCACTCCTCACTGAGGTATAGGTTCCTATATCTCACCATACACACACATATAAACCTATCAGTCACCCCTAAGGCAGGCCCTGTCAATCTTGAGGGCAGGTTGCTTGGTTTACAATGTGAGGGGGTGCCTCTGCCTGAGCAGGGCCCCTCTGCAGCTGGCAGAGTCTATCCTCTGTGGCTGTCTGTGGATGCGGTTAAACCATATACTCTTAAGTGCATTATGACCTAGCGGTAAATGCTAACTTTGGAATGACTGCATCAAAACATGTCGTGTTTGGTGTCAAACAACTTGGAATCATACCCCCACACCAGTAACTGGTGTGGGAGTATGATCCCACCCTTCTAGAGGGGATGACATGTACCTACTGTGGAAACACGGTAGAAATCTGAAAGAGCCCTGGCATCAAAAAATGGATGCCACCAGCACAGACACTGGGCTGCCCTCCTGCTGCTGACTGAAACTCGCAGTGGAGGAGGCCCAACAATAGGCATCCTGTCACAGGGAGGTGTCACCACCTTCCAGACAGGATTTAGTGTATTAGGGCTGGGTGGGTGCACTCCTAGAGTGCTTTGAAGTCCTGCACTGGGGGAGCAGTAGGCTCCTCTGTGCATATGCCAGCTCAAACCGGTTCAGGGGCTACCAGTCCCTGCTCTGGTGCGAAACTGGACAAAGGAAAGTCGGTGTAACCACCCAACCCCGTGACCCTCCTAGAGGAGTGGTCACAGAGCTAGTCCCTCCCTTTCTTTTACTATAAGATAGGTACACCTTGCCATTGCAAGTTAGATAACCCTGGATGACAGTTTACAATAAGAATCCTGGTCCTTTGACGTTCCACTACCTTTGGAAGACGGAAGAATCTCCCTTGGAGTCAAGGGGTGACTCCCCTTCTTGGCAGGCACCAAAACTTGAATCAACGGTCGCAAACTTTCCCGCTCCCGCCAGAGTCCGAAGGCCCTGCAGCCCCGGGGGTGGATTTCCTGACTTCTCGACGGCCATTGTGAGTCCCCAGCAGAGCTGAGGCGAGTGGACATTCCTCTGAGACTTAGCCTGAAGGCTGCTCTCCACAGCCACCACTAGGATAGCTTTCTTTAAAATGTTGTCTTCAACCTATCTACCATAAGAGTCGAATTGGACTGGTGCAAGGTGGACACTTTAACTAGTGACCAGCATATGGCAGGCCAACTTCTCACAATCTAGAATTCCATTCACCTCCAAAAACTCAGAGTCTGATGTTCATATGCTTCTTGAGAATTTTTGCCAAGAAGAGGGGGGATAGATATAGGACAATTGTTTTTCGCCTCATTTGGGTCCAGCGAAGGTTTCTTAGGCAATGGGAGGATGGAGGCCTTTTTTCTTATAGGAGGAAAGTGACCTGAATTGATGATGGTATTTTATAATGTAGTAGGTGGAGGAGCTACCGTCCCTACTATATTGTGTATGATTTTTGGCGGACAGGGGTCAGGTGAGGATCCTGGCTCCATTTGTCCTATAAGTTCTATTACTTCTTCCAAGGTGAACGGCGAATACTGACAGAATTCCTTTTTATTAGGAGCTACCCAGTTTGAAACCAAGGCCGGGGTTCTGCACGCACAACTGGAGTTCAATCAGTGCCGTAACGAAACTTGAGGGAGCCCCCCTGCAAAGTACATGGAGGGGGCCCCCCATTCTCCTCGCCAGTCAAGAGCCCTCAGGCCAGCGACCCGCCATACTGCAAGGGCTCACCCCAGCCATAAAAAAAGGATTCTGGTTCCTCTATTGGTCACATCCGCCCTCTCATCGAGCGATTTACATACATCAGTAAATGCTGCTGCGCCCTCCAGCAAAGTTACATAACACTGCCTCCAGCCGGCCCACCAAACACATCCTCCTACTTGATGACCCACCTTCAACGAAGCCCGCTCAGTTAACCACCTCCAAACTCAGATCACTTCCGTCGTGCCTGCAACTAACTCATCCATTACACTCTACCCTCACCCCTATGAAACCCGCAATTATGCTTTTCTGCCCGCCTTTAAAACCACCCCTCGGATGTCACTGCAAACCTGTGACCGCCGCCTACTGCTCCCCTGTCCATCACCCACAGAAAGACTGATGACCGGTCACCATCTAACCACTGCCTACTAGTAAAGACAGAGCCTTTCAGCTGCTGGCCTCCCCAATGCCACTATGGAAGTTTTAAAAATGTTGAACAATCTCTGCAACTGACCACCTCAAAACATTTCTTCCTGCTAGCCTATATGGCATCAAAGCCGTTCTTGCTACTTTTCATCCTCTGCATGATGCACACAATAATATCAAATGTACAAAGGGTCAGATTTTTGTTTCCTCACGCCAACATAAATTTACACTATGTACCCCACTAAACCATACCTGCTGTCAAAGGCAAACCAGATCCCATATGTAGCACCAGTCAACAAGTACCCCAAGGACAAACACCAGAGAGAATGAGCAATTCATGAATTAAACCTACAATGACAACGTAGCATTTCCCCACCAACTGTCAGCCCAGCGAAGTCTGCAACCGCACAGGAGCCATCAATACCGGCAACATCTAAAGCGCATTTCCACTTCCTTTCTTTGGCAGCTCCTGATACATATATGTATGCCTTCTGGGCGCCATCTACCACAGACCACAGCATTCTTTGTGTCCCTAAGACTAACCGAATGCTGTTGGTGAACGCTTCTCTTCCCCCTTCCTTACTAATAACTAATGGAGGATAACGAAAAAAAAATATAGTATTTTCTTATGCAAATAGCGTATCAAGCACTTGCTGCCCGCAGTCCTCGCCAGATCCACCCAAATCAATATTCTGCTATCGCACCATCCTGTCACCCCTATTATTATCTGAAGATATTTTTTTATCCCTTTCTTGAACTGGGAAAAGCAATACTTTGCACAAAAACAAGTCCCTTTAAAACCTTTGCTACTTACAGACTCGCAAAGCACTTCCTTGTTTTACTAACTGTTGTAAAGCAAACGGATAACTCATTCTAGGATTGGGATTATTGTTTAGAGGTGTGGAAGTTAATACTGAGACATAGGATAATTTTTTGCATACACTCGTTCTTCCCTGCATGCGCACACAAAGCAACATTACAATTTAGCTAAACAAATTGTTCAGAAATGTACCGGAAGGTAAAGAAACAGCCCAAATAATTTTTACAAAGAAAAATAGACAATCGTCAACTTTATACCCCATGACATAAAAGCCTTAGAGTGCACAGCTTGTTCAAATCCACGCTACCTAATTCTACCATACTCAGCACATTTGAACATCTCATAATTCCATGCCACACAATTCAACTATAAATAATTTAACCCTACATTCCATACCACATAATTACAATCCTAAAAATGAAAAAACATATATTTCTACTTCACTCCATACCACATAAATCCACATCACATAATAACATTCCACACAACTTAATAGCACTCCAAACCACATAATTACACTCCACACAACAAAATTTAAGTATACATAATTCCACTTCAACCTATATAATTATACGTCACACAACATATTTACACTCAACTTTAAAACACAGAATTACCCTCCACAAAATACAACTCTGCAACATGCTACATAATTCCACTCCGCACAATTATACACCACACCATGCCACATAATTCCACACGTCTCACAATTCCACAATTCATCCCCACACAATTCATCACACATAATTACTCCACATAATACCACTCAGCACCACATAATTAACCTCCACATAATTATGCTCTCATCCATATTGCATAAATACACTCCACATAAATCTAGTCTATGCCACGTAGCAAATTTCCACATACACTCGTTCTTTCCTGCATACGCACAAAAAGAAACATCACAATTTAGCTTAACAAATTGTTCAGAAATGTACCGGAAGGTAAAGAAACAGCCCAAATTATTTTTACAAAGAAAAATAGACAATCGTCAACTTTATACCCCATGACCTAAAAGCCTTAGCGTGCACAGCTTGCTCAAATCCACGCTACCTAATTCTACCAAACTCAGCACATTTGAACCTCTCATAATTCCATGCCATACTATTCAACTATAAATAATTTAACCCTACATTCCATACCACATAATTACAATCCTAAATATGAAAAAACATATATTTCTACTTCACTCCATACCTCATAATTCCACATCACATAATAACATTCCACACAACTTAATAGGACTCCAAACCACATAATTACACTCCACACTACACAAATCAAGTACACATAATTCCACTTCAACCTATATAATTATACGTCACACAACATATTTACACGCAACTCCAAAACACAGAATTACCCTCCACAAAATACAACTCTGCAAAATGCTACATAATTCCACTCCGCACAATTATACACCACACCATGCCACATAATTCCACACGTCACAATTCCACAATTCATCCCCACACAATTCATCACACATAATTACTCCACATAATACCACTCAGCACCACATAATTAACCTCCACATAATTATGCTCTCATCCATATTGCATAAATACACTCCACATAAATCCAGTCTGTCACGTAGCAACATTCCACATAACTACACTTCACACCATGCCTCATAATACCACTCAACATAATTTTCACCCAGCAGCGAACACTTCCACGTCACACATTTCAACTCTACACATTTCCATTCCACACCACATAATTCAACAACAAACTACATAATTCAAACCAACAACAGAATTACATAACACACCACATACATCCAATATACACCACAAAATTCCACATCATGCTGTAATATTTAACAGCACACCACATAAGTAAACTCCACTACATACTACTCCACAACGCAAAATACCATTCCAGATAATCTCATTCCAAGACACACAATCCCACTCCATGACACACAATCCCACTCCACATAATTCCAGTACACTCAATACCACACAATTACTATCCACATAATTACATTATTTCGCTACACAGATCCAATCCACACAATACAATTCCACAACTAACAATTCCAATCCAAACCACATATGTCCACTTGACACCACACACATTCACTCCACTCCAAGCAGAAAACACATAGGTAAAATACACTGTCCTTTACAATGTCAATAGCTCTAACTCTCACAAATGCGAGACCAATTGCATTGCAAATGCTTGTTTACCTTCCAATGCGACCGAGCAGATCCTGTTAATTTTTTTAATTTTTATTTATTTTATGGAGTTTTATATAGCTCGAACTTGACCCGTATCGGGTATCATAGCGCTTTACATGAGCACCAGTTGCGTTACATGAGGACACATTCATATTTGTTAGGCACAGGTAGATTAAGTGATTTGCCCAGAATCACAGGATGTTCAGCGTCATTGTTGAAACTCGAACCCTGTTCCCCAGATTCGAGGTCGACCGCCCTAGCCGTTAGGCCAACTCCTCTCCCAAGTATGAGTAAGAATAGGCATAAGAAGGGCTAAGCAGAAGAGCTGAAGTATTTAGATGTAAAAGTAGTGGAAGGTAGGTTCAAGTAGGAGTATGCAGGAGTAAGAGTGCAAGTAGGAGTAGGTAGGACTAAGTTAATGGTAATAAGGGCATTGGTAAATACGGTAGCAAAAGTAAGAATAGCAGTTAGAAGACGTAATAGGAGAGAGGAGAAATGAGTAAGAGCAGGAGGAAATAGGCGTAATAAATTGTAAGTGGAAGCAAGAGTATGTTGGAATAATAAAACGTAAGAGTGGGAACAAATATGAGGTGTAAGAGAAAGGTAAAATTAAGAGGTTACATAGCACAGTAAGAGGAAGTATGCAACATATGAGTAGAAACAAAAATCAGAAGTAGGCATAAGTAGGAAAAGTTAGTAACTTAACTGCAAGATTAATGAAAGTAAGATTGAAAGAGACCAAGATGAGAAAAGAAAGACGAAGACAGCAAATCCTTCCATATTCTTCTACGACTCCAGTGCTAACAAAGCATGACATGCTTTTCAATTTATGCACACATCAGATGAAGAGCAAGGACCTTCCATTAAGAGCTATTGTAACACGCTTCAGTTGGTAACTTGCGTGCAGCTGAAATAGGTACAATTTATGTGTTTTATAGCGCTCACAAACAGCATAAGCGTGTTTCTTGGCACTATTTCAACAAAAGTTAACACTATGCCACTGGCAGAGGTGCAATTTGTTTTATTAATGGGTTGCACACTGACCGGTCTCTGTGACGTGCTGTTCGACGAAAAAGTGCAAGAAAAGACTTCTTAATACCACGTGAGCAGCACTTCAGAACTGTTTGGATAAAGCTTAGCCGATGCCCGGGAGCCGAATAGTGATTTTTGTGTGTCTCTGGCGCCCAGTAGCAGTGCGTTTACCCCGAGGGCCACATTTGGCATGTTCTGATTTGAACTCACCATTATAGAGAGAATGTAATACTAGGTCATTTATTGTCACATGCAACAAGGGTTGTCAATCCCGGCCCCCTTTCTCTGTAGTTCCCGGCACCTGTTTAGAGGTGGACAGGAAGGAGCCCTCTCTCCTTCCAGCACAGCAAGCAATACCACAGAACAGCGCCAAGACCAACACAAACGGCTCCCGGTAGCTCAGCTCATGTGCCCCGGTAGATGTGAGGCTGTGAGCTGATGAGTAAGAGGTTTAGGAGCAGGGTGAGGAGCTGGCAGCCTACACCAGGGTGGAGCAACAGCACCGAGGCGTCTACAGCAACAGGGGACGGGTCTCCTCAGCTCCGAAGTGTGAGGCCAGCACGTGGGAGCCATGCAGCGGCAGCCAATGCTTGTGAAGCAAGTAATCAAGCATTGGCAAAGGTAAAATAAAACCAAGCTAGTGCCAACTAACACGAAGGGTGGGACGGGGAATGGTAAAATTGGGGGCAGGAGGCAGGCCCGGCTCCAGGAATTTTTATTTGGGTGGGCCAAGGGTACATTCGGGTGGGCCACTGCTGGCCCAATTTATCACTTATATGTCTAGCCAGGCCTGCTTCTGGGCCCTCCTTTATCTCTCCTTACTCTTACAAGGCACAGTAAAACGCACTCTTTCAAAGTCTCTTTCTAAATGTTATCACTCTCAAAAAGTGCTTTTCTTCCATGCAATGTCCCTTTGATGGGAAGAGGAAGTTTCTAAGGTGGGAGTATCAAGCAAGTGACACTACCCGGGCTTCCTCTGTGCGAGCCTTCAGGGAGAATCCCTCTTCCTTACTACCTCCACCTGACCTCTGACTCTGCAGCGCACTCTCTTACAGGCTTGATTATCCACTTTTCTACCACCCTTCTCCATCACACCTTATCTCACACCTGACCTTGGGCCCTAGCCCCATATCAGCCACCATTCAGTTCCACTTTCACTATTCCCAGTAAAAAACAATAGTAAAATCACCTTCAAACTTGAAATATTGAATATAGCAGTAAAAATAATTAGCATGCATGATAAAGTATGCTCCACAGTTGTCCTAATCACCTGACTGTTAATTAAATAAATGAAAACAGAAAGGCCATGACAGGGCCGGCTTTATTGCTGGTGCAAACATCTTTTTGACCTCTTTTTTGACCTCTTTCTCTGTAGATAGCTTAACTACCACCCTCCAACCGTACCCTTCATCTCGCCATAGCCACTCCCCCTCATGGCCTCCTCCTCAGACTCCCTAACTACCACCCTCCACCAGTGTCCCCCATCTTTCTGTAGCTCCCCCACACCCCATGACCTCCTCCTCAGATTCCCTCACTGCCACCCTCCACCAGCGCCCCTCATAGCTTCGTATTTCCCCCCACTCCATGACCTCCTCCTCGGATTCCCTGCCACCCTCCACCAGTGCGCCCCTCATCTCTCTGTAGTCCCCCCCCATGACCCCCTCATCAGATTCCTTCACTGCCACCCTCCACTAGTGCCCCTCATCTCTCTATAGTTCCCCCACCCCATGACCTCCTCCTTGGCTTCCCTCACTGCCATCCTTCACTAGTGCCTCTCATTTCTCTGTAGCCCCCCCACCCCATGACCTCCTCCTCAGATTCCCTCACTGCTCCCTCAACCAGCACCCCTCATCTCTCTGTAATTCCCCCCGAGCCCCATGACCTCCTCCTCGGATTACCTCACTGCCACCCTCCACCAGTGCCCCTCATCTCTCTGTAGTTCCCCCCCCCCTACCCCTGACCTCCTTCTCAGATTCCCTCACTGCCACCCTCCACCAGTGCCCCTCATTTCTCCATAATTCCCCCACCCCCATAACCTCCTCCTCAGATTCCTTCACTGCCACCCTCCACCAGCACCCCTCATCTCTCCGTAGATCCCCCCACCCGTGACCTCTTTGGATTCCCTCACTGCCACCCCCCACTAGTGCCCCTCAGCTCTCTGTAGTTCCCCCACCTCATGACCTCCTCCTCCGCTTCCCTCACTGCCAACCTCCACTAGTGCCCCTCATTTCTACATAGCCCCCCCACCCCATGACCTCCTCCTCAGATTCCCTCACTGCTCCCTCCACCAGCGCCCCTCATCTCTCTGTAGTTCCCCCCACCCCATGACCTCCTCCTCAGATTTCTTCACTGCCGCCCTCCACCAGTACCCCTCATCTCTCTGTAGTTCCCCTCCACCCTGTGACCTCCTCCTCGGATTCCCTCACTGCCACCCTCCACTAGTGCCCCTCATCTCTCTGCTGTTCCCCCCACCCCGTGACCACCTCCTCTGACTCCCTCACTGCCACCCTCCACCAGTGCTCCTCATCTCACTGTAGCTCCCCACCCCATTACCTCTTCCTCGTTTTCCCTCAATGCCACCCTCCACTAGTGCCCCTCATCTTTCCTCAGCTCCACCCCCACTCCAGGACCTCCTCCTCGGCTTCCCTCACTGCCACTCTCCACTAGTGCCCCTCATCTCTCTGTAGTTCCACCCACCCCGTTGACCTCCTCCTCTGACTCCCTCACTGCCACCCTCCACCAGCGCCCCTCATCTCTCCGTAGCTCCCCACCCCATGACCTCTTACTCGGATTCCCTCACTGCCACCCTCCACTTGTGCCCCTCATCTCTCCATTGCCCCTCTCTCATATCCATTCCATTTGTTGTACAGCGCTACTCATATGAGTGTAGGGTGTCACAGTACTTTACATAACAACACGCATTATACAGAGACTATAAATCAGTCTATGGGGAATGTCACATAAGCCAATGAGGATTACAAGGTGTAGAAATCACGTCATCCATACTGGTGGGCAATATATTTTACGGGGGTTTGGACTGGAGAAGCACAAACTCAGGATTTAAAGAGTACTCCAGTGGTTGGGGGTCAGCTTTACTGATTACAATGTATAACTGCCCAAACAAACTCTTTTTGGCAACATTAGAATAATGAAGGAATGGAGAAGTTCTAACTATATCACAATACAAAAAAGCGAAGTTTGTATGCAGCTCTTTAAAGACAGTTCATAGGTCACTGTCCTATGTTAGGATAGTAACTTCTGAACTGCAAGTAACACAAGGATATCTGTGACAGAGGTAGTAACCCACTGAGCTATTCCCATAAAATTCAGTTTATCAGCACTTAAAAACTACCAACAGACAAATGGTTACTCTGCAGCAGGATCGTAAATCACCAGTTATCTGCACAGTTTTTATTGTAGTTGTACATCGGTGGCAGATTCACTGGGAGGGCTATGGCTCATGTTTGGGTGGGCCAGGCTCATGTTTGGGTGGGCCTGGCCCACCCGGCCCTCTAGAACCGGGCTTGGCAGGAGGTAACATATCCTGCACTTGTTAGTGGTGTGAGACAAAGAAAAGGGTCAGCGACAGGAGGATATTTACAGCTGGGACTAATTAAAGTCCCAGATAACCTATCTGTAGAAATGTAAATGCTGCATTTTAAAACATATCAGGCATTTGTTATCAACCCACAACATAGCATGTTTTTTGAAGGAGCTCACAATGAAAACTCACAATTAAAACTGCTAGACTTACCGACAACGCTGCAGAATGTTATCTGTCCTGCTCTTTACAAGTCTAACCTCTCTCCCTGAAAGCCCCGGTGTTTCTGAAGAGTGCAGGGCCCCATCCTTTTTCCGGCCGGGCTCTGACTGAAGAGAAACAATGTAACTTGTTACTTTGTTTCTCTTCAGTCCTGCCCTGGGTCAGCACGAGGAGCTCAGAGCAGGCTGCAGACTGCACCTGCTTTCTAGAGCAAAGCATTTCTCTCCCAGCTCTTTACCGAAGAGCTGAGGGGTCCCCCTTCACCTAACCGAAGACTGCCCCCCCCCCGCACCGCGGGGGCTGCGGGGGCGTTTATTACGCCCCTGCAGTGCTTGTTGTAGAAATGTAAAACTAGGTTAGACCCTCAAGTCGTTGTTAACTGATCCATTTTTTTAATCATAAATTGTAACGCGCATGTAAAATTCTCACATAAATCGAAATGTTAATTTCAAAGTCATGATATATTCTAGAACAAGACTGATTTTGGTTTGACCCGGCCTGAATGCTCCAGAGTCTGTGATAAAAAGACAACAGTTCGAATCTACATTAAAGATAATATCACTGAACTACTGTGCAAGGAGAGTAAGAATGTATTCAATTGTTCTTTTGTGGTTATTTCAATTCATGAGCAGTGTTTAAATACAGTATCTTTGTGTGAAAGGTTATCTTCAGAGAGGTCCATTTGTGGGTTGTAAAATATTGGCAGCATTTGGGCGAGACTTCGCAACATGGCCGACATGGCGCTTCGATGAGTGCTCCTGTGGCTCCCCTTCGAAATCTTGACTTAAATCTTATTACAAATATTTCAGTTATCAACTGGAAAGAGCACACCAACTGAGGCACCATATATAGGTGTCTTGAGCAGAGAAAAGCTGAGTGGCAATGGAGAAGTGTACTTCCAACATCCCCCCAGTTGGCCTTCTGTACCCTGAGAACGGAGAGGAAAGTGCTGTATCACGCTGCATCGAACGGTTTAAATGCAGTACTTAATTTGTAATTAACAAGTGCCAGGGTCGGCGGCTCTGGCCGTTACGCCACATCCTCTCCTTGAGAGCATGTTAGATGTAAGTCTCCGTTTATGCCATTGTGGAGAACTCACTGAGGGTGTCACAAAGTGTGTATTAGCCCACGTCGCCTCTGTTTGGCCTGCTACCCCTGCAAGACTCCAATGATTAGAATTTCAGGACACAGCAGACTTTACATCTGCACTCCTTATCACGTTGTTCCAGTGACTCCTCTTAATTGGATCGTTCCTTTGTTCCGTCCTGCAACACATTTCCTGCTGCAGAAAGAATTATCTGTAGCAATAACCCCTAATGTGTAAATTGAGTAGTTTCCATACCATGTATGTGGCTCGTTCCCCTTTACAGCAGCTTGCCAATTGAATTGTTTTGTTTATTGTACAATGTTGAGTGGATGTGTTTACCAATCAGTTATATTTTTTCCTTCTTGACTCCTGTTTGATATTGATGTGGTGAAGAACACCTGCTGTTTGTTCTTCAAGGTCACTTCTTTCTATAGGTAAATCCTCAACCACGTTTGCCCAATCGACAGAGTGTTCAGCACAGTCATGGCACACCCTAGAATGACTGTTTACAAAAGGGTTCACATTCAGAATGGTGGCCGCCTTGTGTCTGATGGAGGATGGTAGAGGTTGTAGGTGCCCCCATACAAAGAGGAAGTAGGAGGCATCGGGAGAGATGCAGACAGAGGGTCTGTGGCACTCCTAAACAAGGGTGGAAGAGTAACTGTCTGGCAGTGGTGAAATTAGGGCTGCCAAAGGAGCACGGCCTGGGGTCTGGCATTAAGAAGACTGTCACATACCTGGGGAAACCTGGATGGAAGACACAGTTGGCATTCAGATCAAGATAAGGTGAGGAAGCCCCAAAAGGGTGAGAGCAGAACCAGAATGCTCTGATCCTGGTGTCTCCTCCGAGAGCGTGACAGCAGAGACCCAATCAAAAGCTGGAAAAGGACACGAGCATGAAAAACATATTTGTCACCTTAGCCAACCACAGTTGTTAAATCAAACCTTACTATCATACCCAAACAAACTATTGTACATGATATTCTTCTGTCACTCCAACCTCATTCCTTCAGATAAGCCACAAGTATTCCTGGTGTAATATTGTAAGCTATGAGGTGTTGTGCCCACAGTGGTGCAAACTTGATCCAACTGCTAAGGAGAGTAATGACTACAGAGAAATGATCGAAGAGGTAGATATAGAAATGTCTGAGCGGCAGAGCAATAGGACAAGACTGTGCCCTGGGCACAGGAACTACAGATGGAACTCACTCCGTCCAGATGGGACATCATGCTGGGCAAAGACAGAAATATCAGATCTGTGCAGCATATTAAAATCGACGAGTACACATCGGTGGTTGGGGACAAAAAGGAACTGACGGTGCCCACCGGACAACAATCACAGGGTCCCTCACCCAAACCGACACCCACATATTTTTTCCAGACAATAGAGAGCTCAAGAATGTTGTGAGAAAATAAAATAAAAAATCCCTAGAGGTGAACCTGGAGAGAGTGGATCTGCATAAAGTTGTGGTCCGGGTACAGGAAACAAATAACCTAGTCTTCCAGGTAAAAGCAGAGGTCTCAGACTTATGCAGTCAATCATACCCATTCACTCGAGAACAGAGCAGAGGATGAGGAGGAGTGATAAAGGTGAAAAACATTATTTTTTTCTCATTTTCTGGAGTGCCTGCAGACCCAAATCGACGTAACATTTTTTTGAGAACTGCATTCAAGGTACACTTGAGGCCAAAATTATGTCTGCTTTTTTCAATGGTGCAAGATCTCACAGGACGTTTGTGTGGCTGCTGACCCCTCCAAGGCTTTACCCAAGGCTATTATAGCAGATATATTCCAATATTAAGAAGGGTACATAATACTACAACAGGTACATAAGGCTTAGAGAGCCCTGGGTCGAGGGATAAACAATGAAAAATTTCGCAGACAGTATATGTAAAAGGGGTAGACATTTTTTGATTTGTTTCAAGCAGGGGGATGGGGGGACACTTTAAGGACATGTGTCTAGAAATAAAGATACTTCCTACCACTTCTGGTACACCCCAGAGCCTGCATTAGGCACTAAAACTCTGGTGCTCATAGATAGATATATGGCTTGCTGAATTACCCTAGAATGAGCAGTATTCCTTCATTTCATGCCCTCCGGTCATTTTTCAGACTGGATCATATTGTTATGCTGACTACTGATTCCCTGCGTATAGATATCATAGAGTACCTTGCAGGAGGCATATCCGATCCCTCCCCACTTCTCCTTACCCTAGGATCTTCTGACCACCAAAGAAAAAATGCCTGGCGGCTAAACAAGCATTGAAAATGCAATAGGTCACGCCTTTGATTACGTTAAAGCCATTTGCTTTGCTAATGCTATTAAATTGCAAAGCAAATGGCTTTAACTTAATAAAAGGCGAGACCTATTGCATTTTTAATGCTTGTATAGTGGGAGACTGGGTAGATAATCTCCCTTTGTGGTGAGCAGGATCACTCTCTCCAGTGTGCGGCCGGTGTGGCAACCTTTCCACGGGCTGATTTTGTATCACAACCAAGAGTAGACCTGGGTGTTCTTAGTCCAGAAATCGCTTGTGGCATTCTGCTTTAACCAGCAGCCATATCTATTCCGGTTTTCACTCCTGCCCACCCATTCACCGATGCCTGATGCCCCACCACGTACCCTGCTTCCTCAATAGGAGCCAACCTGAACAAACCCACTCCAAATGTGAGACGTGGCCAGCACCCCAAGTGGGGTCAGAGAAATAACTTGAAATGAAGATCTAACAAGTTGTACTACAACCAGGTCCGGCTCCAGGAATTTTTATTTGGGTGGTCCAAAGGTGCATTTGGGTGGGCCAAAGGTGCATTTGGGTGGGCCACTGCGGGCTCGATTTGTTGCAGAGAGGTTCTGGCAGGCCTGCTTCCGGGCCCTCCTTTAACTCTTCTTAGTCTTACAATTCCCAGTAAAACGCATTCTTTTCCAAATCTCTTTCTAAATATTATCACTCTCAAAAAGTGTTTTTTCCATGTAATGTTCCTTTGATGGGAAGAGGAGGTTTCTGAGGTGGGAGTATTAGGCAAGTGACACTTCTCGGTCCCCCTCTGTGCGAGCCTTCAGGGAGAATCCCTCTTCATTACTACCTCCACCTGACCCCGGACTCTGCAACGCACTCCCTTACAGACTTGATTATCCACTACTCCTCTCCAGTGCACATTATCTCACAGCTGACCTTGGGCCCCAGCCCCATATAAGGCATTATTGGGCTCCACTTTCATTTTTCCTGGTAAAAACATTAGTAAAATCACCTTCAAACTTAAAACATTGAATATAGCAGTAAATATAATTAGCAAGCTCTTTAAAGTATGTTCCACAGTAGCCCTTATGACCTGACTGCTAATTAAATAAACAAAAACAGAAAGGCCATGACAGGGACGGCTTCAGCGCTGATGCGACAGTCATTTTTGTCGCCGCACCAATAACCTCTTTCTCTGTAAATACCTTTAATACCACCTTCCAACAGTGCCCCTCATCCCTCCATGGCCGCCCTATTGACCTCCTCCTCGGATTCCCTCACTGCCACACAACACAAGTGCCCCTCATCTACCAATAGACCCTCCCCCTCATGACCTCTTCCTCAGATTCCCTCACTGCCACCCTCCACCAGTGCCCCTCATTTCTCTGTAGCCCCGCCCACTCATGACCTCCTCCTCAGACTCAGGGGCATAACACAGGCCCCCAAGTGCGGAGGGCCCCCAAGCTCAAGAGGGCCCCCTCAGCACAGCACTCTGGCTGCAGAGCTCCTAATTGAGCCTGGAGGGGGCCCCTCCACGTGCTTTGCAGGGAGGCCCCCTCGAGTTTAGTTACGCCAGTGCTCAGACTCCCTCACTATCACCCTCCACCAGTGCCCCTCATCTCTCACAGGCTCCCCCCTCCACCCCATGACCTCTTCCTCGAAATCCTTCACTGCCACCCTCCAAAAGTTCCCCACATCGCTCCATAGCCCCTCCCACTACCTCCTCCTCAGATTCCCTCACTGCCACCCTCCAACAGTGCCCCTCATCTTTACGTAGCCCCTCTTTCATATGCATTTCATTTGTTGTATAGCGCTACTCATATCAGTCTAGTGTGTCAGTACTTTACAGCACGTACACATTATACAGAGACAATGAATCATACAAGTATATAAATCAGTCTACAGGGAATGCCACATAAGCCAATGAGGATTACAAGGTGTAGGAATCACATGTCATCCATACTGGTGGGCAGTATATTTTGAGAGGGTTTGGTCTGGGGAAACACAACCTTAGGATTTAAAGAGTATTCCATGGGGGTCAGCTTTACTGATAAAAATGTATATCTGCCCAAACATACTAATTTTAGCAACATTAGAATAATGAAAGCCTGGGGAAGTTCTAACTATCACAAAACAAAAAAAGCAAAGTTCTAACTATAAAATTCATGTTTGTATGCAGCTCTTTGATGACAGTTCATTGGTCACTGTCCTATGTTAGGATTGTAACTTCTGAACTGCAAGTAACACAAGGATCTCTGTGACAAAGGCAGTAACCCACTGAGCTATACACATAAAATACAGTTCATCTGCATTTAAAAGCTACTAACAGACAAATGATTGCTCTCCAGCAGGATCATTTATCACCAGCGTTATCCGGGCATTTTGTATTGTCTTATTGTTGCCCTCATCGGCCATGATAATGATAAAAACTGTTCAAATGAAGCACAGACGAAGTATGTGTCCTGCTGGGCCTGTGCAGATTTTAAAAAGAAAAACTAATAGTAACACATTCTCTTACCTATTCCATTAGTCAAACTTTGTGTCACAGCCTGGTGTGATAAGCAGCTGCAGGGTTCAGGAAAGGTGAATAGGAATAAACAAACTTCTTTTCTCTGCTGCATAGAAAAAGAAATATCCACGCAGCAGAACAGTAGGCAAAGGTTACCTTTGTCAAAGAAAGGATTTGTCCCTTTCGCGATGTGGAGATGAAGGGGAGAAAAAATAAACAAAGCCTCGTTAACATGTATATGGTCTTTTAAAGACCTGTGAAGTACTCGGGTGCGGCTGCGATAATCTCTAAAAGATCTCTAAAAGTGTCTGTGTGCGCCTGGGAAGCTGACTCAGCCCGGGCTGACACACACGACGACGGAGGGGGAGGGGAGGTTTGGGGGTTTGAAGCACGTTGAGCCTTATGGTGTTGAGCGCCTGCCTTCAAGCCCTCACTGCGAGGGCCAAGGCTCCTGTTTGGGTGGGCCAGGCTGATGTTTGGGTGGTCCTGGCCCACCCGGCCCACCCGGCCCACCCTCTAGAACCGGGCCTGACTACAACAGGCGTTATTATGCAATATAGACCTCGTTTTAACTTTGCATTGTGATGCTTGTAGTTTTCTTTTCAGAATTATAAATGCAGACTTAGAAATGCCAGGATTCAAATATTTTTTTTTATCACGAACGGATGATCAGCTGATGACCTGCTTACATCACACCCATACTTTGTGGCATCCAGGCACTGAAGCAGAAGGGAGGAGCTGGTCTTTATTGTTAACTAGGCTTCAAGGAGAACCATTTCTTATTTTTGCAGAAGGCTAAAGTGTAATTTCAGGCCCCACCCGAATGAAAGTGACATACCTCATGACAGCAAAATATTTTACTCAAAGTACATACACATGTAGATGTAACACAAACACACCAAAGCATGTATTTATGCTTGTAGATGTAACACAAACACACCAAAGCATGTATTTATGCTTGTAGATGTAACACAAACACACCAAAGCATGTATTTATGCTTATTTATTTTAACTTTTACTTGTTACCTTAGTATTGCACTGCTATTGGGTTTCATCCTTAGATAAGTAATTGCATATGTGATGACAGTGTGTTCTTTCCAGAAGTACAATAGTTCTTCATGCATTCCAGTGGAGGTAGAAAGAACGTGACACTAAAATATTCCTGTGGCTTAATCCAAGATGTGATTGACAGTGCCTGGAGCCAGTGGCTGAAGATTCCTTAGCCAAAGAAGATAATATGTACGAGACTGACCAGCAGTCACTGAGTATATGTAGACTGTAATATATATGCTATCAATGGTGCAAACACCATTACATCTCAAACATAATAAGGACTGGCAAAGTCAATAGGGCAAGGTTAAGCTGTTGACTTTGCTAATGCTTGTTGGCACTGGTGCGCAAACCCATTAATTAGGGCACTAGGGCACGCATGCTTGGCAATCTTGGAATGGGTGGTTTTTTAAAGAAAACTCATTCAAGTTGGCCACCGAAGTGCACGTTTGTGTGTGCTTACATCGTGATGGGTGATAATGTTCGAATCGCAAGTGAAAAAGAAGTATATGCAAGAAAGAATCGAACAGCCCAGCAGCACTCTGCAGCTGCCAGGCCCTTGCAAAATAAATAAATTAATAATCAAGTGACACAGCCAGCAGAATGAGCAGGATATGGAGTGGGGAAAGTGAAAAAAGAGCTAGTGGGGGATTAACAGCAACGAGATGCGTGCACTTCCCTAGAATGCTCAAGAATAAATAAGAGAAAGAGTCTTCTCAAGTTTAAACATACAACTCATCCAGTTAGAAAACTATAAGGCAAAAATATTCCTGGATGACACAGAGACAAGAGCAAGAAAGAAAGAAAGCCGTTGACACTGGGATGGACCACACAACTACCCAGACAAGAACAAGGGGATGACCAAGAGCCCACTGTGAGTATATGTACTATGTTGGAAACAATAGGTCTGCCTGTAGACACCTAAATCTGTCTGGATTCGAGACCTATAAAGTAAGCATAGTTCGGTCAGCAGTGTGTGCTGCTTATTTTCCCACATACAGTAGGGAGACTTTATCCTGAAAAATAGCATACCCCTTCAGGCTGGCAATGTGCCTCAAAAAGACCTGTTCTTACTGCATGCTTATGCCACCAAGCAGATGTGCACCACAGCCCCATTGCCTGCCTTTCTGATAAAGCTGTTTCTTGCACCCATCAACCCAGCAACTATTCTGAATGGATAAAGGTGGCGGTTACCAAGCTGCCTTCTCCCAAAGCGATTAAAAGCCATAGAAGTAGGCCCACAGCACCTTGGTTCTCTCTTGAACTTAGGGAATTAAAACAGAAATGCCAAAGACAAGTGAAGCTGTGGAGAATGAACTATCACAGTGAAGAAAAGATCAGATATAATGTATACATCTAAGTCTACAAAAAGAGATTATTATTGTTAACCACTTCTCAGAAAAAAATACAGTCACCTAAGAACTCCACGAGAGAACTTTATGAAGCATTTCAGGCGCTCTCTAACCTAACCACCAGTTGCACACTGGCCCCCAGCCAACCACTTGTGACAAGCTAGTGGAATTTTTTTTAAACAAAGTGTAGGAAATGCATGGAATATAGCACTGATCCTGTCTTCCACATCTACAAACGGTTTTGCAAAGACGTCAAGAGCTGTTATGGCAATTGAAGAGAGCAGAGAGGGCGGATAGGAGCACTGCGCATCACATCGCCGAGGAAGAGAGAGTAGGCTTTTGTTAAAAGTTGACAGAAGATGTTCAAAGAAAGTCCCCTGCTGAAATTGTGAAAAGCTGGCTAACATGTGTACCTCGGCCAGCTATTTCAGCTGCAGCAGCGGATATCACATACTGAAAGATGAACTAACTGGGCGGCAGTTGACCATGTCAAGAAGGGGGTCAAGGATCTAAGAGATTCAAGGAAGAGGCTTGAGAAACAAGAAAGAAAACAGAGTGCTTATGGTGAGCATACAGATTCTGAGTGTGCTGCCAGAAATTAATCGACCATAAGAAGGAAGCAAATTGCTGCTTTAGATATATTGCAGACAACTTTTTCTATGATACACAGAATGTTAGGATATAATGGTCAAATAACCAGACGTCTCTTGAAAATGCCTTGATTTACAAAATCATAGAGATGAAAACAGAAGAGTTCTTCACATTTACGTCATGCATCATTTAAGGGTAGATGTAATATTTTAACACTCCAATATAAATCAATGCACGTTTGATATCGTCACAGTGATGTTTACTACACATTTTGGGTATTTCAGGGCAAGTCAGTCTTGCTGACAACGTATGACAAACATAAACAAGGCAAGTCCCAGAATCATTTAAAAGTTACATTTAATCGGAACGAGGTGGTGGGCAAGACAGCCAAAATGCATCTACAGAACTGGCAATTCACTTGCACTCCGGCCATTTGTCGTTGCTGCTCAAAGCTAGAACTGTACGCAACTCTCAAACTACCAATTCACAAATGTATACTAAAGACACTAATTGTACACGAGGTACAACTGGCTACAGTACAAAGTTATACGTATTTTAAGATTGAGGGTATCTGGCTGAGGGAGTCAGACACATCAATGACACTGGATTTCTAGCTTTTAATTCGGCTGAAATTTTACTGAGGCGCTATATGAAAAACAGAACCGAAGGCAAGCCGCCTCATTAGCGTTGGAAATAAAAGGAGGTTCCTGGTTTAGGGTGGGTGGTACACTGCAGGAACAGAAGTAATACACGAAGATGGACTCTGTGGGTAAGCTGCTATAGCGTTACTGCACTGACAGTTACTGGCTACGCCTCGGATTAATTGCACAAGCGTTGAAATCACTAAACAAGCAGACACTGAAAGTCGTCGCTGCAAAAACACGGATAGCAAAGACAGGTTTGAAAAATACACTCAGACATAATGGCCATATACTCTTGCGCCAATTACATTCCATTTTAGAAAGATGACTCACTATTAGATCCTATATCTGGCCGGTCTTGGCATGCCTCTGGGCTTATTTACTTCAACGAGTGGCTCATTTGTGAATGAGCGCCACAGGAAACAATCCCGTATAGTTATCCGGTGTTCGCCATCACCTAGCTTGCCTCTGTTGTAGCCTCACAGCTTTCCTGTTGACAAAAAGCCACAATCCAGTCAAACTTCAATTGTTCGACAAATTATTATTAATTATAATTTTCCTTACTTGCCGCTACAACCGCAGGTTGTTGCTGTCCTTAAAAAATTACAATATTTGTAGGAAACGGCACATGTCAACAACGCACATCACATTAATAAAACTGGTCTTCTGCAGCCAACCCGAACACAGTAAGACATTTCATGCTCCTGTCACGCACTTGCACAAACAACTAAAACTCCACAGTGACAGAGCTACAATTTAGAAACCACTGCGTCAATAAAACACCTATACTGTCACCAAACGTAGGGCTGGTGCGGGCACTTTGATATACAACAGCGAAAGGTTAGAATCAGAACTGCGATTTTCTCTGACAAAAACATAAGCGGACATTTTCAAAACCACCAGCAAGCAATGCTCGACAAGGATGATTTTTTTTTCTCAAAACTGTCCAATTACCGATTCCGCCGAAAAATAAAGGCGAAATATTGACTCAAGACATTGTTAATGGTCAAAGAATCAGTAAGAAAACCTTCATCATAACTTCCTCAGCAGGTGGCAGACACAAAGATGAAGAATGAATGCCCTGGATCCCGCAGCAGCCGGGGTCAGTTTCTCCATACAAATCCAAGCAGGGGCAAACGTACACGCGGAGAGACAGTAGATGTGCACGTGGGGACTGGCTTTACTGGTGGTGAAAAAAAAGTCCACAGAGTATCACGCCGCCAGTAAAGGGGTCAATACCCGCGTGCACATCTTCTGTCTTCTTTGTCTCCCCGCGTGCACGCTGGAATTATATCGATTCCAAAAGGCCTCTCATGGTAGAGCAGCATATGCGCTGCTTTCGCCAGGCCGAGACCTACAAATGTCATAGGGTCAAATGTCCCTGACACAGTAGCCATGTGCCGTTCTGCTCCTCATTTCATTATTCTGACAGACCCAGGACACCCTGTGTTACTGGTGACTACCTATTTGATGTACACAATGTATGGTGTTGCTTCCCGCAAAGGTCTGTACTCTGCTGGACTGTAAGTATCCTCCCAAAGCAAACCTTCTGTGAGCTCACCTGACTACTGCTTGGTGCCAGCTGGCTATCAGTTATGGGGCATAGGAGGCTGGGGAGATTGCCTGCTGAGAGAGAGAGAGAGAGAGAGAGAGAGAGAGAGAGAGAGAGAGAGAGAGAGAGAGAGAGACAGCCAGACTGAGAGACAGAAGTGTGTGTGTGAGTGTGAGTGCGTGTGTGTGTGTGTGTTAGAGAGAGAGAAAGAGAGTGTGCGTTTCTGACCAGGGTTCTACCCCATTATTGGGGCTCCCATGTATGTTTGTACACCCTGGATTTTAGCAGTTTAAGTTGTCCATAACCCAAGGGTTGGCTAGTTGGCACCTTCTCTCCTCTTCATTACACGTCCCCCAGTGTTGCTCAATCCTCCTCCGTTCCGCCATTGTCAGGCAGGTGTGGTGTGCCTGGTTCTGAATTCTATTCAGGAAGGTTTTTCTGTATCCACCATGCCTGGATCACACCGTTTGTAGAAAGTCAGCCTGTGGCCTTAGAGAAGAAGCACATCAACAAAGAACAGTAGCCAAGTATGTGGCCACTATAAAACACCTTCACTAAGGATATGTGTGCCCAGCTTTGGTTGGTTGAACCGAGTCCAGCAACAGACACTGATGTTTAATTTCACAAACCCAGTGGACATGATAGAATGTCAGCCATCATCAAGGGGACCAGAGTGGCTGTGCATGTTTTGGATGACAATGTCAGCTACACCCAAAACAAGATGCTATTGGTGGCGACTGGATACTTCCAAAGTTAAGTGTAACTTGAATTCTTCCTAGCCAGTTGGTTTGCTGCCAGATGGCACTGCTTCAGAATATAAACTGCACATTGAACCAGCTACACGCGGAGCTCTGCACACCTGAACAGCACAAGGTGACGAAGGAGAGGCCAGCTGCTGCTCTTGAAGGCACATGGACCAATCCTCCAACGATAAGGAAAGTCCTCCTGCTGCTGTGACTCGAACGAGAAGGAGGTATTATCTGAGAACCTGCCATTTGAAGCCGCCATTCTACCTCAGTGCTACAGGCTCCCTTGTGGCACTTGCTTTCGTAATGATCTTGGTGTACAGGAGTTGCCGAGAACAAAGATGGCTGCCACCTCCCAGCTTACCCAAGATCACTGCCATTGAGAGTGGAACTGTCCTTATCCTCTTCACGTATCCCTATCCCTGAGAGGGCTGAACCAAAGGTTGCACCTGGCAAGAGGTTGGGGTAAAGGAAGTGTAACATCCGAAGGGCGGCACTGCTGTGAGCAGGCGAAGGCCCTCTGCCTGCTTCCCTTTTGCTGATTCTTTGTCACCCGTTAGCATGCTGTTGGCTGCCTGCTGCTGTTATCCCTTGGTGCAGAATGCAACTGGTCCCTAGAGTGAAGGACGCGTTATCCCCAAAACGTGCCCTTTCCCCACGTGTCATTACAGGCACCCTGTGTGGTGACGCCTGCTCAGTACAGAGATCAAGATTTACCAGCACCATTTTGCAGCATCCACCATAGCGCCAGCGGGAGGCAACAGTCCCCACCCCCCTAATAGCATGTTCTTACGCATAAATAAAACACACCACACAAATTTTTGTTTGGGTAAGAAACTACTGCAGGTTTATTACAAACAGCGTTATGTAATATGGTGGGTTATCTTATGGGCGATCCAAGGGTAGGCAACCAACTGGGCCGCCTGCCCGCCTGATGAGCCAAGCAGCACTGGGGCGAACCCCGTCTGTGCTGGCCCTTCGGTGATCCTCTTCCCAGATCACGGTCCCTTATTACTCATGCCCCTTTCAGGGCGGAGCGTAGCAAGGCAAGCCTCCGGTTGTTCAGGCCCACAACCGCCCGAAGGAATAATGGGGCGCCGACACGGTTTTCCAGGAACCTCCCATGAGGCTCCTGGGCTCTGGCACCCCTATGGTGCCGCGCAGAGGTACCCTTCGGTTCCCATTTGCTTCCAGATCACCCTGTAGCTCCGCTACAGCTCTGGAGGCGGCCACCATCACCGCCAGAGCCCCCCACCAAAATAGCTATAGTCTTGCCCGCTAGATCTTCTGTCTAGAGCCTCCTGCAAATCTAGATGAAAGAACATCCCTACTGGTTGTCGATGCCCCATCTATCCCAATAGCCCTGGACGTTAGCTTGGAACAGCTAGTGTCTGAAGAAACAAACGCCCTCTGCCTGTGAAGTTGTGCCAAGCACTAACCACCTCACGCCGCAAAGTTCCACTGCGTCACATGACTCAGCCGGGTCCCAAACAGGGCGGGACAGTTTCAGGCACCCTGACTCACGATGCCCCACCTATTTGCTGATCACACTGGACGCCGCCCTTCTGGCACTGTGTGTGACTGGACACATGTGTCTCTGACCTCTGGTACAGCACTCACTTGTTAGGAGACCGTTCCTACCCCTGCTAGCCAACTAGGCTATTAGGGTGGGAAGGGTTATACTTAGCCTTGGCACCTTCCCTTTACTTGCTAAATACATGCGCACAAGGATGTCCATAACGGCGTATGAACATAGGGCACGGCTGCACCCAAGCGCTTGCCCTGCATCTCCTATTCTTTATGAATTTCGACCGCTAAGCTCCCACTGGTAAGTCCCCTCAGCATACCCGCATAGAGAATCTGCTGATGCGATACAGGGGGCACTGTCTGTAATCTAGTGCCTAACCTTAGATGTGGGAGGTGCCACACACCACCTAGGTCCTGGGGATCCAAAGGAGCACACCATTATCCCCCGGGCGTACCTCTAAGTGGGGCTGGCTCCACCCAGCTGTAACACCAGAGACACACCTCTTAAACTTCTTTACTCTGCACCCTTCTGATTGCAGCTTAGTGTAGTAGTAAAGCGCGCATGCCTCCGGGGCACGATGACGCTGACTGGCCAGTGTATGTTACCCACTCGCTGATACTTATCTAACCTAACTGCCCTTACTTGGATTGAGGGGTTGCTGGATGCTACCCCAGGACTGAAGACTTTTTGCTCCAACCCAGTTTGACCCCAGAACTTGGGGGCAGCCCCATTGGTGACCCTGCCTTACATGGTACATCTACCCCAGTGCTTGACTATCAATGTGTTAGGGACCCCAATCCCAAAAGATGCGCCTTCTATTATCTGGTTCCAGCCTGCCGAGGGATCCCGGGGGGGGAGCAGACAAGTCTGCGGAACCAGGGGGAAAAGTTGTGTGCAATTACCTGCCCTTTCCTGGATTTTGGGACACCAAAAGGACGAAAATACCCTGTCGCCAAATGGCACTAACGCAGAGTTTACCAAACATTGCCGCGCCACCGCACACTTGTTAGCTGACACTACCACCACCCGCCTGCTGCCCTGGTTAACGCGCGGGTGACTGTGTCTAGCTGAAGCTACCTGATACCGGCCCTTGGCTGCAGGGGACTGCCCACCCAGTGTACATGGTACCTGATTCTATATGGAGCCCGCAGGTGTTCCCCATGAAGGCCCTTGTAGCCTACTGCACAATGCAGACCCAATATTTAGCAGTGCCTCACTTTGCATTGAAATTGATTGAGAAAGTGTAACAATATGCTTTCCCACCATTGGGCTGTTAACCGGTGGCAAGGGCAGACAGGTGTTTTGCGGCTCCTGACACTCCCTCCGGATATATACCACCAACCACAGTACCTTACTACACGCCAGTACCCTTGGCTTTAACAATGCTTGTTAGTTGTATAAGCTAGCTGAAGCCAATTTTAGCTTCCCTGCGTAGCCTATTGAGGAGGCTTCCATTCTGAACTGGTGGGACTGTCACCTTAACGTGTTGAACATTCCTTAAATGTTTCCCTTCGATGAATCGCGAGCTCAGCCGCAAATGGGACCATTGCACTAATCAACTTCTGCAACAGCCAGCTCACCTGTACGGAATCTAGGTGCAGAAAGCGGAAGCCCTTAGGAAACGGAATAGTGGCGCCAATCCCCGCGTTGTAGACAAAATAGACCTCGGTGTACTGCGAGAGAGGCGCATGCGGAGACAACATAACTTTCCTTTGCCAAAAAAGAGCCGGTCTGTAACTTTTGTCTATATTGGGACAAAGGATGAACCACAATTCTATCACTGGTCAAGTCTGTGATGTAATAAGCGCTACCTCTGGCATATTTCTCATAATTCCCATATACGGCTGACACCACACTCTCCCCCTGTGCTTTGTGAGATCCTGGTCCACTTTGGTGTGAGCAGAGCCCCGTGAAGTATACTTGGGTTCTAGGCCGATGATGCAAAAGTGTACAGAGAGAAAAATGAAACCATACTTGCCGAGCCCCGGCCAAAACCGACAACCCTTTTGCCCTTTGTCAACCATAGCACATGCACCAGTAAGACATTGATAAGGGCCACATGCATAACTACTGGTGACCAAAGGACCTTGTTGGCCAAGCAGCGAAATCATCGCTCAATGCAATAACACGAAGCAGTCTTCTCACGGCGCATGCCACCCAGGCGCCAGGCAGGACACCGAGGTATACACCGAACATCCCGATTCCAAAGGAAAGGCACCCCAACCAAACACCCTGCGCAAGTCACTCACCAAGGCACCGCTGAAGGATCCACCCCTGAACAATGCCTTCAGAAAGCAAGCTCAAGCGCCAGTGGGACCATTACACTAAGCAACACCACCCATCAATGGAAAACAACCATGCCCCCCTGCAAAACAGGTAAAGAGTGTGGGAACCCCAGCCATAGCCAGACGAAACCATGGAAGCCGTTTATCTGGGGCGTTGTAGAGACGTAACCGATACTAGACAACCTGTCTCTTCTATCTGAAACTCGATAATCATTAACAGAATGCCAGGTGGCTTAAAAGAGGCATAACACTGTAACAGCTCCCCGCGCTGCAAAGGCTCTTGCTATAAGAGTGAATCTCAAATAGGAGCTTTCTACACCTGCCTACGTATAATCTGCGGTCATGTGACCTAGGCTGGTGGAGAGCTATCCCTGAACCTAACGAAAAATTAAAACTCTGGAACTGCAGCCATGAAAGCTAATTAACTGAAGACCAGTGGACCGAGGCAACTCCAGGAGTTTGTACTCGCAAAGCTGGAGTCGTGAGACAATCAACACCTTTAGGATACCAGAGCATGTCCAAAATGATCCCTTAATATCCTTCTTGAATGCTTTAAACCTAGGATGCATAAGTCTGCTTAGACCACCTATGGAATTGCCCGCATTTGTGAATGGTCCCTTGATTGTATGTTAGCCACCCACCGGTTAGCCAACTCCCTGTGCTTGCAAAGACACAGTCCCTTATCAAATTGGTGCCAACCAAGAACTGGTTTCTTTTTAATCCTCTCAATCCTGTGGGAGCAAGACTAACATAAATGGTCGCACTACCGACCCACAGCGCTCCACTTACCGACCCCGGTATGCCTCCCTGCAAAGCTTAACCATGCACTGCTTGGGCCATGTGTTCCACACTTACAACATCACTAAAAGGTTACTCCGGTAAAACAGAACCTCCTATATGCTAAGTGGTGGAGTCACCTATTTCAGTAATACAAGTGAGCTGCTGCTGTGTAACCGTGTTGAAAACACGCCACCATCCCAGTATATTGTATGCAAATTCATTTAGAAATTGTAAGAGTGTGCCCGTGCACTGTATGTGATTTTCCCAAGTGGGCATAAAAGGGCTGGACTGAATCAAATCCAGCTGTTCCAAACAGGGGCCTTCAAATAAGTGTCCACCAAGGGCAGCTGCTAATACTACCACATGTGCTGTAGTGCACGAGTAGGCATTCCTGCCTCAAACCTTCCAAATGCTGTGTCAAATGTGCCAGACCCAAAGACACAAGTTTTTCCTTTCTTTTTTTGTTGTTGTTGTTTGTTTTTGTTTATATTGCCCAAGTGACTGCCTTTAGTCTCTTTGTGCTAAGGCGAGAGGCCAGTGCAAAGCTGCAGCATGCATTAAGGTCCCTGCTGGAACCATAAAAACCCCTGCATTTTATCGTTAGCATGTAACCACTATATGCTAGCTCTGCCTTTCATATGGGCAGCTGGGTCGCTGGATCTTTGCATGCCCACAGGGCTGGACTAAGAATATTTGTTTATTTGAGTTCTTTATAGAGTTTTTATATGGAGCGAACTGCGACCGGAGACGTCGGGTAACCGTGCGCTTTACATGAGCACCAGTTCCGTAACCTGAGGACCCTACATATTGTAAGGCACGGGAAGGATACGTGATTTGCCCAGAATTCCAGGATGTTGAGCATCGTTGCAGAGACTACAAATTGGGTGCTGGATTTTCGCTCCAAACAGTGTGAGTATTCTTATCCTGTCGTCCTAGGACATCACCTTGGCCTTTGATGACAGAGACCCTCCCGGGAACTTCCCTAGCCCCTTGTCGGCCAGCTGCAGCCAGATGTGCAACTATATGCCTGCACACACCTCATGCGGCCAGCTCCGTTTGCCCCAACCTAGCTCCTGCTGTGTCCGGCCCAAGACGCTGTGAGCGTGGCTTGTGCAGCAAGCAATCGGAATACAATGTGATAATGAGTTGATCGATGCCTGTTGGTGTTGACATCTCAAAATGGATGGCACCCTAGTGGCAGGCAGGCCGGGTGCCGGTGGTGGGAAACCGGGGCGGAGCCGCGCACCCGGACCCCCCGACAAGTTGTAGCCAGGTAAACTTGCTGCTGGGTGGTGCACTAGTGGGCCGTTCAATGGATCCTTGTTTTGGCCGCACGCGCCATGATCCCCCGTGATGGCAGACACTGCACTGCACAACCAGGTGCTGGACCCTGAACCAAAACCTAAACGCTTGGCATTAACTGCACACTTATCTAACACAATGGTTGCAGGGACTGGACCTGCACACTTATCCTCCCAACGCATAGCATAGCACCTAGGCACGGGAGCAAAGTGATTTGCCCCGGGAGCCCCGATGTGCGAGACCACGTTATAATGCACAATCGGACATCGGGGTCAGTATGCCCAACAGCACAGTGCGGCCTAGTAGCGCTAGCAGTGCCCCGCTTCCAATGCACAGGAGGCCCGGGAGATAAGTGAATTGCTCTGAGGCGCACAACGGCATGGGAGCGCTAGCATGCGCCCAGCTTTACACTGCCCGCACAGGCACGGGAGGTGGGTGCCTCTCCCCGGAGCACAGAACGGTATTGGAGCGCTAGCCTGCGCAGCGCATGCATCGTACGTTCAGGCATGGAGATAAGCAATTGCCCAGAGCACCAGATGTGGGCGCGACGCACCCCTTTCCCTACCAAGAGCAAGCTCGTAGAGCGTCGCCTACTGCTCCTCGTAACCCACGAGGAGTCGCGTTACCCGCATCCATCCCGCAACGAGGAATGAATTGGATCGCTACCCTCACTGGATGGGGGGTGCACCCGCGGCTCGCCGCACTCAAGCTATTCTGAGTTTGGCGGCAGGCAAAATCCAGCACACGGGCAATATACGCTGCATTTATGATAGTATTAACTTTTTTTTTGCATGTTAACACTTTAAGGACAAAAGTTTTACCCTCATTGGTACTAGTCTGACACAAATACAACAATAAGCAACAGAAATGGACTGGTCAACTTTAGGAGCGTTTTACACTCTGCAGCAACACAAGTTGCTGTGTTTTAACAGCTTTAGATCCGTTTCAGCTAAAACAACATGTTTGTTAAAATCTGCTGATTATGCAGATGTTGATGGTCGCAGAGTCAGGCCCGGAATCTGCCCGGAAGAGTTATCACCCCTTGTGGGGGACTGCACGCCACCGCTTATAGAAAGTTCGGAGTTCAGTTATTAGTTTACACCCAGATCCCATGAGTCTGCCTCTAGACACGCAGGACATGCCCCTTCTCAGGATTATTTCCCAACCTACTGAAGGAAATACCATAGCCTACACTTTAGACTGGGCAAACCGTGACATTGAAAGACCATGGAATGGCACCTAATCCTCGCAGTAAGAGTCTAAGACCTTAACCATTAGGCCAGATTAGTACTATAGTCCGCATTGTCTGGTTGGGAACAGCCTAGGGAAGGGACCCAGTTCCCAGTGACTAGCTGGTATTGGTCTGGGGGACTCAGCAGGCTGTGGCTGAGCTGCAGGGTTGAGCGCTGTGCACGAGCACCGTATTAGCATAACATATTCCTGCCCGAGTTGATTAGCCCAGACTCGCAGGTGTGGACGCGACCCGTGCCACGGACCAATATCAGCGCCATTGGAAAAGGTGACGGTGAGGCGGCAGGGCCTGCCGTTGGCCCGAGAGGCACAGGAGGGGGTGGGGAGCACCGCGTGTGACCCAGCCCTGAGCGCGCGCTCAGCACGAGGTGGCACCCAGCAGCGAGCCAGGGAGTGCGAGGCCGGGCGAGACCCTAAAAACAAAGTCCCCCTGGGCGTGCACACCGAGGTACACACCCCTTCATAGTTGGAGGCTCAGGGGGGGGAAGGTGCAGGCACGAGGAGAGACAACCTGTGCCATCTAAGCCCGTAACTACATGGAAGGGCCACTGTTGATGGGCCGCAGATCAATACAGCACATGGTGCGCGAGTCGGAACCCGCGGCGCGTTGCATGAGCCCCGCCCCATAACCGCCAGGAGGCGTCGCCCCCGCAGCTCCTGCCCTGTGGCCGGCTGCCTGCACCGGACCACAACCCATGCGGACTCCAGGGCCACCGGACACCCTGGGGCCTTGAGCAAAGCAGGAGACCGGGAGCGCCAGGGCCGAGCCGCAGGGCAAGCAGGGCCCCTCCGCTCCCAGAAGCACCCACGCCGCCCCGCACCGGCAGGCCGAAGAGGCTCACCGGTAAGTCTCCGACAGGCCTGGGACACAGCGTGCGGGGGCGCAGCCGGACACCTAGTAGTGGGATACCCAGCAGTGCGAGCAACCTAAATCCTGCCTGGCTCAGCCCCGGACTCCCCGCCTCAGTGTCGGCCAGCTCGACCATCAGGCCAAGCAGCACTGGCGAGTGGCAGCTGAGAGGCCCGGAGGGCGGGGGGCGGCACACGGGCTGCGTGGCCTAGCCCGTCGCAGACTCACGCGTGCCCACTACTCACAGGCCCAGCGCCCCCCCCCCGGGCGCTGCAGAGGGCGGGACGGGGCCCCACGCACCAGAACGGGGCGAGGCTGCTGGGGACACTGCATCCCAGTCGCAGGCTGGCCCAAAGCGAGACCGGCTGAGTGCCCTGGCCGGAGCTGCACCCTGCTCCCCCCCGTCCCCAGCAGCCTCCAGCCGAGGCTGGACCGCCCGCCCTAAATCGTCCGCAAGGGGAGATACGGTTTGGGGGGTTGGGGGGGGCAAGGCCTGCACTCACCACCTAGATGGGTCAGCTCCAGCGCGCGGGAGTGGCGTGGTGTAGACGGCGTGTCCGGGGTGCGAAAAGAGGAAGGTTAGAGGGTGGGGGAGGCCTATATACCACCCCTCGTTCCTCATGCCCCGGAAGTGACGCGCCTTGTGCGCCGCAGCCACTGGCTGACAAGAGTGGGGGGACTCCTCCCCGAGGGGTCCCCTCCCAGAAGGGGGGTGGGCTGGTGCCTTGCTGGCACTAGAGGCCAACACTTCTAGGGCAGCCGCACAGTACGGCGTTGGGCCGCCATCACAGCGCGCGTGACTGAACTAACACTATTTCAAACTTGAATTGAACCTCTGCTGCCTCTCGGCTACGAATGTGACTATGTGAGTCCTGCTTGTGTGGGGATGATTTCCTGCACAATAGAGCTTTCAGACTGTTCTGAACCTTACTTATTTAAAACATATTTGAAAGTGATTAGGCAATACTCTAAGGCTGGAGTAATACATGTACTAAGTAATCGATCTTAATTTAAATAAACGTATTATTTCCTGGCTAGCCATTGTATTTTTTGCTTGTTGTCAATGTGGTGTCTGTACCCAATGTTCCACCCACACCATCCTCCAAGAGCAAGCCGTGTCTGCTCGACCTCTCCACGCCATGCAAGTCAAATCCTACAAACGAGGTAAGGGAGGAACTTACCAAGCAAGTGAGTTTGCAGTCATACCTGGAGCCTTTTGATCCAGCCAACAGGCAGTTCTTTTCACAAGGGATGCCCAGTTGCGAGAGCCCTACAGACCGGGAGAAGTGGTCTGGAAAAGTAGTAACCTAGAGGACAGTTGAATCCGCAATGATCCCCAGGGGCAGAAGATGCCCCCTCCATGCTCCCTGCCCAGCCATCTGCCTCTTTGCGCACACAGGGGTTTATTTGACTTTGTTGGTTCAGACCAGTTCGCATGACCACTAGGTGCTGTTCTCCTGGACAATTATAAACATGCACTGACAAAGCCAAAAGGGTTGGCACTCAGATTGGAGAATAAAAAAATTCTGAAAAATGCCTGCTGAAGTGCAAGACAATTTGTTTTTAAAGATTGCTTTGTCGATGCAATTCATGGATACAATGCATTCAATTAGCAGTAGTGCACTGCCAAGTGCCGAGCATAAAAGGTGGCGATGACATTTGGAGCGGAGGGTTGCCAGTGCTGCAGGGCTGAGACTAACCTGGTAGCTCAGGCTCCTGCCATCCTGAAGAGCTACCTGTGTGAAGACCGCCCCCCCCCCCAGCCCTACTGGATTTAAAGGACTGACTAGAGAAATGTAGGTCCCAAACACCAGAGACGCTGCTAGGTAACCGAGATATTTTTTCATGTACAGGTGAGCTACCCCCAGAACCAGTGTCTCTGCCTGGAAACCATCTTGCACCAGTGTTTGCTTGTCTCTTTGTTATCTTGGAGAGCCCCTGAGCCCAGGCTCCTGCATTGGCTCCAATATCTTGTGTCCTTCTGCTGGCATAATGTGAGTGTCTATTAATATTCAGCCAGTAGCCTGGGTACCAGGTGAGGGTACTCACGCCACAACTGGGAGTTAGCTAACCATGATGGGCTGTGCAGTGGTTAAGCACCTGCCTGTCCCTGGTGCCCCTTCAATCGGGTTTCTTGTACAGCGCGACTACTCACCCTTTAGGGTCTCAAGGCGTTAGGGGGTGAATGGAAGAGGGAATCTGTGGCTCATTCAGAGAGCCAGATCTTAAGGTCCATCCTGAATTTAGGCAGCAATGGTGATTGCCTGAGATGCAGAGGCAGGGAGTTCCAGGTCTTTGCAGCGATGTAGAAGGATCTTCCTACAGTCGTGGTCTTGTGGATCCAGGCAATCTTTGATTATTGTGCTTCCAATACTGGTATTAGGTTGTGCCCCAACACACCTCGCACACCACCTCAAGTGATCTTTACTTCCACTCTTCGATCAAACTATCTAGGCAGGTCTAGAAGGCTTCAGAAACCGAGCGTTCCATTGTAAGCCCATAACCTGGCATCCTGAGTGGTGGGAATCCAGATGCAGCCTTACCTTTATGGTAGGCGGTCCCTATAAATTCAAGGATCTGAGATAAGGTGTAACTAAAGTTATTAATCATAACATAATCAGCAATTGCAAAGTATGACTCGTGCAGTGCAAGCAATGGCACCGGACTATCATTTAATCCCATGATGAATCTAGTCAGAAACATTATTTTCGACGATGTTGATGGAGCAAGGTTTTCGCGGATTGAACCCTCAGTAACATTTACTAACCGTGTGCAGTGAAAAATAAACGAGAAAAAGTTAAGAATGGAGAAAATGCTTCTGCGCAAGTGCGAACTTAACCACTAAAGTAGGCCGCAAATAATGTTTTGATTAATGAAAATAAAGGACGAACGCTGCTTCAAGTGCACGTTATTAATAACAACTTTAATGCAGAAAACTAACATGGGTTGCGCGGGGATAAATGCAGCATTTGGGATGGTGCGTAGAGAAATGCATTTTAAGTTGAAAAATACATCTTTGTGTTTTATTCATTGTAGAAACAAGTATGGGTTTCGTTCTGCATGACAAATAAAGGGTTAAAAGTCATCCACATTGAAAAAATAAATACTAGAAAATGAAAATCTGAGCAAGAGGGAAAGATGAACCTTCATAATTCTGAGTATCTGCCAAGATCTGAATGAAATGAACAATGTTGTGAAAAGTGGAAGGAAGATTCCTCTTCAGAGTGGCGCTCGGAGGAAGAATTATACAATGATAAAGATGATTGGAAACAAATGATAATAACTTGAATTTTGCTTCCTGGGGAGAAAGTTGATGTCATATGGAGGAGTAAAACAAAGAACTCTTTAAAATGTATGTGTGTGTAGAGAGTGGTGTGACAGTACACCCCCTTTCCTAGTCAATCAAAAGTAGAGAAAAGCCCGAGTTGGATACTTCTGTGGGATGGTCTTTTGGGTTTTAGGGTATAATTGATGTGCCTGGAGGGAGGGGTTTGGTTAGACAGACATCTTTGCTGATTGTTGGGGTGAGATTGTCGCATGTCGTCGGTATGCTGTTGTTCTCTTGCGTTTCCTGAATATACTCTTTGCCTCTTCAAATTTACTTGAGGGACCCATGCTGACTTCCCGGCCAGGAGTAAGTGTTTCCTTATTGGGTTAGCATTAGCCTGAGATCTAATTTGCATAATTATTCGCAAATGTATTTTCTCTCTGAAACATTTGTCTCTTCTCCTATCCACACTTCAAAGCCTAGTCATTGACTGTGAATTTGTCATTTTTCTCTTCTGGTGTTGTTTACTTTGTGACGATCTATAACTGGTGTTGTATTTGATGTTTATGAGCATTCATTCACATTATTTAGATAAATATTATACATTTACAAATGAGTCTGTCTTTATTAGAGTATTTTATTCATGAGTATTAATTGGTCTACCCTGACCTACTTAATAAAGATGGCATCGCCATATTTGGTAAAATAGGGAAACACAATAATGGATATTTGTACAGTGGTATAATTACAAGGAACACAACAATCCCAGCGTGAAGGTGCTTGTTGGGTAATGGAAATTGGGCCTTGTCTTTAGAAAATGTATCAGTTCCTGAGCGCTGGATCAGTTTTTGGTAGCAGAAATTGATGGTTTAATTCCTTAATTAGGCAAATTAATAGTTGATTTAATGATTTTGGTTACTAATATTAAAAGTTGGTGTTTTGTTTCTATGTAGTTTAGAAGTACGGGTACGAAGTTGCCTAAGAACCCGGGATGTGATTTAAGCCTATGTGGTAGTCATAGTGGAAAGTAAGCCTATGTGGTAGTCATAGTGGAAAGAAGTATCACACTGAAAAAAATAGTGTAGAGAGATACTACACTGGAAGATCTTTGTCTGCTGTTGTAATATCGAACAGTGAAAGACTGTCGAAGTTAATTTAGGGACTTGCTCGGTTGTAAGAAGGGTGTACGAAATAGTGGGAGGTCTGCTTCTGAAACTCTAGCCTTATCCCCAAACGAGTACCAAGACCTCTTTTAATAAAAAGTCCTCTTGCGAAACTTATTGAGAAATTGACCTATCTCTTTACTAGTGGAGCAGACAAAGGCACTGTAGTGAGTGTGTATCCGAGTGGTTGATTGGCGCTGGTATCTGTAGAATATTTAGCGAAGAAAAGCGAGTGTTGAAAATGAAGTTAATAAAAGTGATTAAGGATTTCTTTAAAAATGGATAGACTGATTGTGACTAGAGAAGGGCTTCCTGTGCCTCCTCCAAGATCACCTGCTTCGTTTATGATGTTAGAGTATGGGTATCATACATGTACATGGTTGGAGAACTGGGTGAGGTATACCGAGGACGATTGAGTGTAAGCTTTTCCAGAACATGGTATTTTCAATGTGAACATTTTAGAGAATTTGATAAGGCGAATGAATTAATTGAAACCAAATCCTAGACCTATGCAGTATGATGCGTTGGAAGAGTGGGAGCATGAAGGGCATAGGAGAGAGAGAGACAGAAATGGATTGAAATACAGGAATATGATGAAATGGTTTTCAGAGGCTAAGTGGGATGCTCAAATGAGGAGATGGAGGAGAGATGTAATCTTAAATGGATTATATCCCCTATTAGTTGCTGAGGATCAGGCTGGTGGAAAATGTAAGGAGAGAAAGAATAATGTAGAGATTTCTGAATTAGATATGGATCCGAATGACATTTGATGATGAGTTGTTAGAAAAGATGTTATTGAAAAGACCTCCACAGTATCAGGAAAATACAGATGACGTTACTCCGAGTGCACCTTTAATTGAGTTAGAAACCCTCCAAGCTTCACAGGTTCCCCAAGTTTTACAGGTATCACAGACTACACCGATTACTCGGATTACACAGGAAAAAGAGATTGAGATGCTTAATAGAGCAAAAGAAGAATTGACTCAGAAAAGTAATCAGATGAGTTTAAATAATGCAGAAGCGTTATCAGTTCCAGTAACAATTGGTTCTATAGTCCCATTGTAAAGTGAGGGTCAGAATATTTCAAGAGTACATGCTTTAAAAAAAAAAAAAAAAAAAAGAGTACATGCTTTGATAGTTCCGGTGAATGGTGCTAGGAATGTTAGTGCATCAGAATCAGGCGAGACAAGCATGACATTGATTAAGCTTCCAGTAAAAGGAAACGGGACTGAAACACCAAAAAAGAGTGTTCAGATAGATCCTAGAAAGATATTGTTGAATATAAGCGAAACAACTCCAATGTCAGAGGGTACTGGTTCAGTGGGACCTTCGCCAGAGGAGTTAGATGAATGGATAAAGGGAATGGCATCTAATAAAACTAAACTGAGAATGGATATAGGTAGATTGAGAGTAGATCTAGAAGAAATGATTATTGGTACAATTAGTCCAGAGAGTTCTTATCAAGATGAAGAGTTGTTATTTTTGTGCAAAAATATTACATGGAAAGGGAAAAACTGAGAAGTTGGCAGAGGCTGCACAAGAATATGATGTTGATATTGAGAAGTCAAGAGCTTTGCAAAAACCATATAGATTGGATTTCAGTGACAACGACTTAGAGAGTTTGAATGCTTCTGGAAAACTATTACAGATAAATGAATTAATAAATACTCTGAAGAGATGGGGAGATGTAGAAAGATGGAAAGGTAGATGGGCAAGAAAAAAAGAAGAAGCACTTGCAAATAAGAGTGTGGTTGCATCTCCTTTGCTTTCATTGAAAGGGACACAGACTGCTGAAATGACATATCCGATGAATGAGGTTCCGGGTGGTGGATATGTCCATATCCCTTGGACATGACAGGATATATTATCTTTTACAAATGAGTTTCCCAGATTGAGAGAGAAACCAGTTGAGTGGTACAAGCAGGTAGAAAGATTTGTGAAAGTTTCAAAAGTTTTGTTGAAAGATTTGGATGGCTTGTTTGATATTGTAGTTCCAGCTGATTTGTGGGCGGAATGTAAAATTGCAGTTGATTGGCCTAAAGAAGAATACCCTAGAGATATTAAAACCGGAGCACCTTCAGACGAGGTGATGAAAAAATATAATCAAGTGATTACTTATTTAAAGGGCAAAATTTCTCCAAAAGAAACAGATTGGGTCAAGATTGATAGAACGATGCAGGAGTCCAAAGAATCAGTGCATGCTTAATATGAAAGGCTTTTACAGGTGTTCAAACAGTACAGTGATTTTGAGAGCATCACAGACAAGAGTATGGGACATTTTGTTTATAGGTTTGTGCATGGATTAAGACCAGAAATTAGTGCTATGATTCAGCAATATATGATTTGTTGGCAGAATAAGACAGTTGATGAAATTCTGAGATATGCAAAGTATTGTAGTGATGATATTGAGTCCAGGCATCAGAAGTTGAAGGAAAAAGTGATGTGGGCGCAGGTGAAAGTAGCAGATCAGAGAAATGGGAATTATGTTGACGGTTCACAAGTGAGTTTTCAAGTGAAAGGACAGAATCAGAATTTTCAAAAATGGTGAAGTAACTATGAATATTGTGCCGAATGGAATTGTTCAAGTGCAGTTACCAGGGAAAGGTAGAGGTAAAGGTAACAAAGAAGAGATGAAAAAGAAAATTCCGGGTCATGGATGCGGTCAGTTAGGACACTGGAGAAATGAGTGTAAGGTCATACAAGGAAATAATGCAATGGTTTTAATCCACAGATACAGAATGGGTGGTTGTGAATCAATAACAACTGCAGCAGCAGCAACAGTTAGTTACACCACAGGTACAACAGGTACAAGTGCCTCAAGCACCTATGCCAAATAATGTGAATGCTCAGGTACAAAGATACAGTGTGAATGCTGGATTTCACACGAGTGAACAAGTTGGTAAGAATCCAAATGTACAAATGGTTCCGCAATATTGGTTGCAATGTTCTGAAAGTGATTCAGATTCATCTCAATGACGGTGCCTGAGGGGGGGAGGAAGAGTGTGTGCTTGGCGCATCTCTAGAGGTAGATCAGTCTTGTCCTTTTGTGGATGGAAAAGTGGAAGGTAATGATATTACATTCCTTGTGGACACTGGTGCTACCTGTTCTACTGTGAGAACAGCGGAAATTCCAAACCTACCCCTCTCTGGAGAAACTATCCAAGTTGTGGGAGTCTCAAATAAGCATATTAACACTCCAGTGAAGAAACCATTGGAGGCTCATATTGGAAGGTTCAAATATTTGCATCGGTTTGTGGTGTGTGACTCAAATACAGTGAACCTTTTAGGTAGGTACTTGTTGTGCAAGATGAATTGTACAATCTATTGTACACTGGATGCTATTGCTTTGCAACCCCAGATGAGGATGTTGCTTTTAAAATGATGGTGGCAAAGCAAGGAACAGAAGTGAATGATTTATATCCTTTGTTTACAGCAAATGATTTGCCTATTGAATTGAAAGAGACAGTGTCAGCTGATGTGTGGGATTTTTCAGGAAAGGACATTTGATTGATGAAGGGTGTTGATCCTATTCAGATTTTGGTCTAGCAGGGTGCAGAGTTTCCAAATACACCACAGTATAACATGAGTCCTGAGACAATAGAGTTACTCCTGTAATTGAGCAGATGATTGAGCAAGGAATTTTGAGAGAGAAACTTGGGAGTCCATGTAATTCGCCTAAAATGAGAATTAAGAAACCGAGAGGGAAGTATAGGATTGTGCAAGATTAGAGAAAGGTTGAATAAAATTGTGGTACCTTGTTGTCCGATAGTTCCCAATCCAGCAGTGACTCTTTATCAGATTCCTTGTGATGCGGAGTGGTTTACAGTGATTGATTTGTGTCAAGTGTTTTTCTCAATATCACTACATCCGGATAGCCAATATTTATTTGCGTTCCGGTTCGGAGATCGTGTTTTGGCATGGTGCCGAGTTCCTCAAAGGTATACAGAGAGTCCTTCGATTTTTAATCAGATTTTGAAAAGTGACCGGAGTCATTGGTTATGCAAGAAAATTCAGTGCTAGTGCAGTATATTGATGACCGATTGGTGGCATCAAAGACAAGAGAAGCGTGTGTGACAGATACGATTGCCTTATTGAATCATTCGGCAGCAGGTGGGCATAAAGTGTCACCAGCAAAATTACAGTTTTGTCAGAAAGAAGTCCAATATTTGGGAGACAAGATTGAGAAAGGAGTCAGAAAGGTATTACAGGATCGGATTGCTATAATATTGCAAATGGAACCTCTGAAAACGCAGAAAGAGATTCAAATGTTTTTGGGCATGGTTGTTTATTGTAGGCAGTAAATCAGTGGATTCTCACTGACAGCTAAGCCGTTACAAAGATTGACACACAAGGATGTAACTGATCCAATTCAGTTGGATGAAGAAAGTATGAAAACATTCATGGGATTGGGAGATAGTTTGTGTTGAGCACCTGCGTTGGGAATGTTCGGTTATAGTAAAGAGTTTGCATTGTTCTTCTGTGAGAGAGATGGGTGTGCGCTTTCAGTTTTAACACAAACACATGGAATGGCACGTCGTCCAGTGGCATATTTCTTTTCTACTTTGGATTCAGTGGCTGCAGCGTTGCCAGGTTGCTTGAAAGCAGTGGCTGCTACTTGTGTAAGTTTGGAGCAGAGTGAATCAATTGTGATGTGACATCCAGTGAAGGTGTATGTGCCACATTCTGTTGAGATTTTGCTGACGCAAACACTCACTCAGCACATGACAAGTAGTCGTCTGACGAGATATGAAAGAGTGATTTTGGGTGCTGAGAATGTGACAATAATAAGATGTACCACACTGAACCCAGCAACACTGTTGCCGAGTTCAAGTTGTGAGGAAGTAAAAGGTGAAGCAAATCATGATTGTCTGGATGTGACAGAACTGTGCATGAAACCAAGGCCTGACATAAAAGATGTACCGTTGCCAGAGTCAGATTGTGTTATGTTTGTGGACGGTCCCTGTCTGCGGGACAAAAGAGGTGTTCTGCGAGATGCGTATGCTGTATGTACAGTGGCCATGGTTCTTGAAGCATCTTGTATAAGAGGAACAAGTTCTGGCCAGATTACTGAATTGGTCGCTTTGACCAGGGCCTGCATAATTGGCAAACATTTGAAAATAACCATATTTACGGATAGTCAATATGGCTTCGGGTTGGTGCATGATTTTGGCCAATTGTGGATGCAGCGGAAATTTCTGACTTCTTCAGGATCACCGATAAGAAACAGTAAACATGTAAAAGATGTGTTGAATGCGCTACAATTGTCCCAAAAAATTGCAGTGGTTAAATGTCCAGCACATAAATTAGGAAATTATTATGTGACTAGTGGAAACTGATACGCAGAACAAGTGGCTCGTTTCTGTGCACAAAATTCAGTTTCAATTAACAAAAGATCGGAAAAAGAAAATACAGATTGACATTTGATGTTCTCTTCAGTTGAAACACGGGATGAAGTTAGACAATTGCGGGAAGAAGCGAATGAGGAAGAAAAGGAACTTTGGATAAAATCAGGTTTTAGAAAAAGACCTGAAGATGAAATATGGGTGTATACACATGACAGAGCAGTGATGCCAGATTGTTTACTGTCACAAATGGCAAGAATATACCATGGAATAACCCATGTAGGAAGGGACGCAGTGATTAGGCTTTTCAAACATTCATGGTACAACCCCAAGTTTAGGCTCCTTACAGAGACTCTGTGCCAAAGATGTTTTAAATGCCAGCAACAGAATCCAGGGAGGAAAACAGTTGTTAGTTGGGGAAGAATTGGAAAGGCGGCTGGACCTTTCACGAGGTTGCAAGACGATTTCATTGAGCTCCCTCCTTGTAATGGACTAAAATATGTGTTGGTTGTTGTTTGTTTGTTTTCTCGTTGGGTGGAAGCATATCCAACAAGAAGGAGTGATAGCTTAACTGTAGCTAAACTGCTTGTGAGAGAAATTATACATAGGTTCGTATTTCCAGTCTCTTTAGAAACAGATAGAGGTACTCATTTTAATAATGAAATAATTCGGATGATTTGCGCAGCATTACAAATTGAAGCCTCAGGTGTGGTCGAGGAAATTAATGGCACGATTAAATCTAGACTGTCTAAGGTGTGTGCATCCACAAAACTGAAGTGGCCAGACGCTTTACACTTGGTATTGATGAGTCTGAGAAGCATTCCTGATAAATAGACTGGATTATCCCCACATGAGGTGATCATGTGGAGAGCAATGAGACAGCCAATTGTACCAGCGAACCAATTGATGAATATTACTGATGATCTAGTGCTTGATTATTGCAAAGGATTGGCTGATGTGGTGGGTTCTGTGTCTTATCAGGTTGGAGAGATTGCAACCACAACACAGCAAGAGCAAGCACATGATTTAAGCCCAGGTGAGTGGATTCTGGTGAAAAAACACGTAAGAAAGTCGTGTTTGGAACCTATATGGCATGGACTTTACCAGATTATACTGGTGACGACAACAGCAGTGAAGTGTGGTGGCTTGCCGAATTGGATACACGCAAGTCATACAAGAAGAGTCCCAAGTCCGTTTGAAAGAGAAGAAGAATACCAGCAACTGGTAGAAAGACGTGAAGAGCCAGAAGCTGAACTATCTGAAGTTGCAGGGTCTGAAAATACAAATTCTGAAAGAACTGAACATGTATTTAAACAAGAAAATGGTTGAATAAAGAAGGGCACCAGTTACTGAGTCTTGTAAGACTGCTGTTGAAAGTGAAGTTGGAGAAGTGTTGAATAAAAATCAAGAGCAAGTGCAACAAAGAAAAGAACTAAATAAAAGAACTCGCAATCTTGACAATGAAGCAGAAGAAGCAATACAAGCTAAAAAACAGCAAGAAAAGGTGATGTGTGGCCAAAAGGAGTGAAAAGACTGAAATATACTCTAAGACAAAAATCACCAGAGTCAATAACAGAAGTATCAGATCAAGTCAGAAGAAGAAACAGTTAGAAAGTCAAGAAGAGTAAAGGTTCCAAATAAGAAGTACACAGCTGCAGAATGAACATATATAGTGCTAGAGAAAGTTGAAGTTGAAGAACAAGATCAGATCAAAGAAGAAGTTGGTAGAGGGCAAAGTGAAGGAGACGGTTTTGAGCCACCTTAAAAGAACAATGTACATTAGGGTGCAAGAAAATTTAAATACATTGAAAGAATTGCAGAGAAAGCAGAGACTGGACATCATAATCGTAGTTTTAAATGTAGATGTGTTAAAGCTTGCTTATTTAGTCTTCTACAACTAATGGTGTTATGGTTAACACTAATTGTTAAACCAAAAAAGGGACACTGTTCCTCAGGCGGGGTCCAAATATTACCCAAACGCCAAAAAAAGAAAAGGAAAGAAAGAGAAAACACCTAGGTTAAAGAGGACCCATCAATAGGGGGGAAAAGAACAAGTCTTGCCTCCTGTTACCCTCACACATCCCAAAGGATGTCATGTTTCATCATCGGGCATATGCTCCTCGCAGGGCCGGCGCTGCAATCCCCCTGCTAAGCAGACGCCCTAACGAAAAGGACTGCCGTGGACGGGGCTTCCTGTTGCAACACATTAATTTGGTTCGAAGTTCTCCACACTGTCGGGAGCTTGCTGTGGGGGCGACTCCTTTGTGAAGCAATTTGTTACAATTCTCACAGCATACAGAGAGGAAATGAAATTCCCGATGGCGAAGAAAGACTGGCAGGAGCTGATAAACATGTATTCACAATGCGCTGGGCTGATCTCTAACCAGGGCAGATTGGAAGCCGCCAACACAAACACAAGATCATCCGAGCGGGACAAGCCATCCAGGTTTTCTCAGGAGTGGATTCTACCATTCACCAAACTGTAGGATAGACAGTAGTTGGGCCCACCCTGACCAAAGCTGAGGTTATCTGTTTTAATACTTATTTTAAATCGTGCACTTCACTCACCTTTCTATTTTAGTCATGATGAAGCGCCAATGACCCTTGTGGCAGGCTAGGCGCGAAACATGTCGACTTATTACATCCAGGCACAGTGTGCCGGCTGGGGTAATACTTTACCCATGGGGGTTGATTTGAATTTACCTTCTTACAAACAACCTCTGGACATTTTTTATTCACATTGCATACATCCTTTTTACTCTCATTAATAGGACCCACACACCCGCAGGCCCCATCCGGCATTTGCTAAAAAGAACTCCGACAAAGTGAACCTTCGGGGGACCCGCAGGGGATTGCAGCGCCGGCCCTGCGAGGAGCATATGCCCGATGATGAAGCATGACATCCTTCGGTATGTGTGAGGGTAACAGGAGGCAAGACTTGTTCTTTTCCCCCCTATTGATGGGTCCTCTTTAACCTAGGTGTTTTTACTTTCTTTCGTTTTCTTTGTTTGCCGTTTGGGTAATATTTGGACCCAGATACTTCTGTGGAATGGTCTTTTGGGTTTTAGGGTTTAATTGATGTGCCTGGAGGAAGGGGTTTGATTAGACAGACATCTTTGCTGATTGTTGGGGTGAGATTGTCGCATGTCGTCGGTTTGCTGTCCTTCTCTCGTGTTTCCTGAACATACTCTTTGCCTCTTCAAATTAACTTGAGGGGCCCACGCTGACTTCCTGGCCAGGAGTTAGGGTTTCCTTATTGGGTTAGTATTAGCCTGGTATCTAATTTGCATAATTATTTGCAAATGTATTTTCTCTCTGAAAATTTGTGTATCTTCTCCTATCCACTCCTCAAAGCATAGTCACTGACTGTGAATTTGTCATTTTTCTCTTCTGGTGTTGTTTACTTTGTGACGATCTATAACTGGTGCTGTATTTGATGTTTATGAGCATTCATTCACATTATTTAGATAAATATTATACATTTACAAATGAGTCTGTCTTTATTAGAGTATTTTATTCATGAGTATTAATTGGTCTACCCTGACCTACTTAATAAAGATGGCATCGCCATATTTGGTAAAATAGGGAAACACAATAATGGATATTTGTACAGTGGTATAATTACAAGGAACACAACAATCCCAGCGTGAAGGTGCTTGTTGGGTAATGGAAATTGGGCCTTGTCTTTAGAAAATGTATCAGTTCCTGAGCGCTGGATCAGTTTTTGGTAGCAGAAATTGATGGTTTAATTCCTTAATTAGGCAAATTAATAGTTGATTTAATGATTTTGGTTACTAATATTAAAAGTTGGTGTTTTGTTTCTATGTAGTTTAGAAGTACGGGTACGAAGTTGCCTAAGAACCCGGGATGTGATTTAAGCCTATGTGGTAGTCATAGTGGAAAGAAGTATCACACTGAAAAAAATAGTGTAGAGAGATACTACACTGGAAGATCTTTGTCTGCTGTTGTAATATCGAACAGTGAAAGACTGTCGATGTTAATTTAGGGACTTGCTCGGTTGTAAGAAGGGTGTACGAAATAGTGGACGGTCTGCTTCTGAAACTCTAGCCTTATCCCCAAACGAGTACCAAGACCTCTTTTAATAAAAAGTCCTCTTGCGAAACTTATTGAGAAATTGACCTATCTCTTTACTAGTGGAGCAGACAAAGGCACTGTTGTGTGTCGTTTCTAATAAAAATGTAGTTAAAAAACTTTTGATTCACATTTACCGTAATATTTTTGGGAATGGAGGGTCAGTAGCAGGAGTTATACTGACGTCACAGAGTGCCGCGCTGGCATGGGTCAAAGTAGTGGGTGTGTATCCGAGTGGTTGATTGGTAGTATTCATTCACATTATTTAGATAAATATTATAAATTTACAAATGAGTCTGTGTTGGAAAACTAGGCAGCATCTGTGAGGCCTGCACAAATAACATGACTACATTTGTCATTCACTGGGAACCAAACACCCAATTGTAGCGCCTGACACTCAGAGGGTAGCGTTGCAGAGCAGTCTGAGGCTTACTTCAGGGAGGTGGTCTGGGCTAGTAATCGCCGTTTGCAGGTGCGCAAAATAACACTCAATAATTGATTGTCCAGTCTATACTTTGCTTTATAAAAGTAAGAGTACATTTATTAAACACACACACTACTCAATACTATGCACCAATTTACAAATATACATAAGCTGTTGGAATTACTTTGTGACATTGCATAACATCTCCACCCCTACCGCAGGGGGGGTGGGGTCTAGTACCACCACTCCCATGTATGCACATCATCTTGCCCCCAATGCAGTTGGTTGAACATAGCCTGGGGCGAGGGCAATTATCTCCACAAGCATTTAAAATAGGTAACCCTGCCTTGGTGACATATAACCCTGACTGAGCATGTCCTACTGACCATAAAGTATGCACCGCTATATCTTAAGGGTAGTAGTCTGGGATCTTCACCTAAGTGCAGCAGCAAGAATAAATGTTTAAGCACACTTTAGAATGACAGTACTCAGCACAGTTGTGGATCATTAGGATGCATTGCAATGACAACCCCCAAAGGCATCACAGATGAAATCACAGGATTATGCATATCCAGCCAGACACCCTAGCAGGAAAGTCTGGCAACATAACCCCATTTGGCTTATGACATCACCTTACACCAGCACATCACATTAAACACATGAACTTCAGTCCCACTAAAAGAAATAACCATTAGTAAATGCATTTCAGTGCAATTACACCACTTCGCCTCCAGGGGATGCCCTTCTCCAGACATCCCCAACTCAGCTCTTCACTCCATGATGCACTCCGTAGTACACCCTCAGCTGTAGAACATAAGTTCCAGCCCAGAAGGTGTTAAATGCTGGCTGAGCCCTTGAGGGGTTATTCTTTTAGATGCCCCGTGAAACTTAGGGGTGGACTGTTCTTCTTTATGCTGGGGGAGGCTGCGTTGCTCCTGCAGCCCCCCTGCACCTCTTTTCACACATGAGGGTGACCCCTCCTCTGGGGGCCACCAGGCACCAAAAATGATGTTCTCCCCATGCCTTGCAAGGCATTATGGGGTGCTTCAGGCTCCTTCTTATGCATAATAGATGAGCGGCTCTCCCGCTGTGCCGGGAAGAGCCGTGCTGGTGGTGCCGGCGGCTTCGCCGCATCTTCCCCCTTTGGTGGGGGGCCCAGTCCCACCCGGATCCCCAGGTGATGGTAGGTGGCTCGGGGATCCCACCCCCGGCTGCTCCTTCGGGTTTCTGGGGCCCGGTCACACCCGGGCCCCTCGCACCTCCCTCTTCATGTTCAGGGTCCCGGTCCCACCCGGGACCCCCACATGCCTCTGTGATGGAGAGCAGCCCGGGGAGCCCACCCCCGGCTGCCCCCGCCAGCTCCCCGCCTGCCCAGCACCCTCACATGCTGCCGCGGGAGCCGGCACGACTCTTCTCGTCTGCATGCGGGCAGACATGCAGCATCCGCTCTGGAGCGGTTCTTCGGGGGGAGTGCGACGGCACTTCCCCCCACCTCCTCCACACTCTGGGCCCGGGGATGGGGTCCCGAACATCTTCGGGGGGCGCGACAGTGCTCCCCCTCATTCCGCATTGGCGGGGGCCAGGGTGGGTTCCTGGCGCCCCGCCTAGGGCCACCTTCAGGGGAGCGCAACAGTGCTCCCCGTCTTAATTTTTGGGCGGGGCCAGGGTGGGCTCCTGGCACCCTGCAGGGGTACCTTCACGGGGTGCGCGACGGCGCACCACAACTTTCCTTCCTTGGGGGGCAGCCCCCGGGACCTGACCCACCCCGGGGGCAGTTTCAAGACCGGCGGCGGAGCCCCTTGTGCTTCGTCGTTGATCCCATCAAAGGTCAAAGTTCGCGTACCTTCTGAGGGGCATATCTCTGCCCCCAGGGGTCCGATCTTCTCCATTTTTGTGTCCTCTTGCTCCTGGTGGCGCACTCAGCCACTGGGAGCACTCTCCTTCGCCCTCCGGGCCTCCAAGCAGGTGCATTCTGCAGGGAGCGGTCTTCACTGGCTCCCTGCACCAGCCTTTCGCCTGGCTCTCCTCCTGGACCTCCCTTCTTCCTGCGCAGAGGCCCCTGCTTCTGCGCACCGGTCCTGGGCTCTTCTTCTGGTGCTGATAGGGTCCTGGGGGCAGTCAGGGGGTCTCTCCTTCCAACTGCCCATTGCACCAGGCTCCAGCACCTTCAGCCTCAGCAGACCACACCTCAGAGAAGCTTCTCTTCCTGTGCAAGCACTTTTTAAAAGTTGAGTAGGGGGCTGGCAGGAAGTCTCTGTTGGTCCTATCAAACAGCGACACATCACTTCCGTGTCCCTGCTCCCTCCTTCTTGTCCAGCCTCTGGGCTTGTTCAAAATGGCGTCGTCCAGGGTCTCTGGCCACATGTCTCTGAAGCCCCTTCCCCCCACGCTGCCTTCCCTCCTTGGTGCAGCCTGGTGCCTGGCACCCAGTGACAGCTACTAATGGATGAGCCTGTAGCCCCACCCATCTTCTCTTCGTGCAGAGGAGGCCCTAGCTTGTTTAATAAAGGTTATCAATCCATACAGCTGAGGTCAGCCTCAGCCTGGGTCTGGTCATAGCTGGCTCAGAGAAATATGACAGTTTTGGATGACCCAAAAGCAGTACAAATATGACTTTGGACTCTGCAGAATACTTCTTTTCACATCCGCTACAGTGGACTAAGTGCGTGTTTGGAATCTGTAGGCCTAATGGAAGTTATTCTAGCCCATGGCTCCACATTCCCATAGGGGAATAATGAAGTAAAAAAACAGTAAGACACACTTAGTTTCCCTGGCATGTTTCTTTCCAGTGTATAAAGCCTATTCCATGTCACCACCCAATACTGCATAAGTCCTGCCACACCATTCACTTAGTAGCTGCTTCTGGACTGCGCACGCCAGGAATCTCCCCTGCGCAGCCCGTACACGTGTGCACACGCATGTACACATGTGCCTGCATGTAACCAGCCTGGTGTCCCTTACTCCAGCTGCTGAACAGTGGCCTGGCCAAGCCAGGGGGACACCAGTAAAATCCCCATGCAGTCTCTTACATCCTGAGCTCACTGTGGATGAGTCCCAACTTATGAGGCTCCCCCACAGTAGAAGCTCAACAATTAGGTGCTCAAAAATCGAAAACTCCAGGTGGCCCATAATGTCAGAACCACCTTCTAACAGTCTGTCTTTATTAGAGTATTTTATTCATGAGTATTAATTTAATAGCAGGATAACATTTGCCCGCTGTCCAACCGATACCCACGTCAATGCTTTATGTTATACTTGCTAATATCCTGAACACACCTAGGTTAAGCACCTCTCTTCTAAGCTGCAGTTCCTCCTCTTCCATCTTGAAAGTACAGTCATGTGGTTTTTTCCCCTCATAATAACGGTTTAGTTGAAAATTGTGCTCGCTTGTCAACTCCCATACCTACAGGCCTTTCAACTTGTAAACACAACAGAGTGGACACGGGACGCACTAATTGTTGAATAGAGGACCTGTGTGCTTTTCTAATCTTCAGTCTAGGTGTGCTCAATATGTTACTCCTGTAAAGCAATCATTGCCCATAAGATACAGAATTTACAAATAGTTCATAGGGGCCACCAGGGAGACATTCCAAACAGTTGGCTCATGGGAAGTAGTGCTTGAAAGTTGGTTGCACATGTGCTGGGTGTGGCTGAACTTTACTTATGTGTTTGAGCTGCAGATTCTGAAGTGATAGCAAAGGAGGTAATGTGAGGAGTACAAAAACTAGAAGTTACCCAACTTACATATCAAGCCGCAGGTTCTGCTTCTCCTCAAAGAAATAGTCCAGGATGAACTTGCGCACAAACTCGGGGTTCAAAGTGTTGTCGATTACTTCAGTTCTCCCAAACTAGAAGGGAAGAGGCAAACGAGTGTCATTATTAAATTAAATGGTTGGACAATGCCCCAGTGTTGTAGAGTAACACATTTATTGGGTGAGAACAAGACTGCATACATTTTTAAGATTATTCACCTCAAAGTAGTGTGAGCACTCTGTGAAAGCAAAATGTAAGCCTACTTTGTGTGCCTCAAGAGCCCTGCTTGATCACCACATCACTGTCAATTGAGTGCAGCACCATACATGGTAATGCCATCATTTGTGAAAATGCTAAGGGCTTGCCTATGAGTTTGGCGGTGCTGCTGTAGGCCGCCACGCCAGCGCCCCGCTGCAACACAGCAAAACCCGTAGTCAGCCCGCCCACCGTATTCTGACTGGAAATCAACAGAGATGCTGCACTTTTGTTATCCCGAGTCTTGCAACACTAGAATTTGTATCTTTATATTTGCACTTTTCTCTGAAGACAACTGAAAGTGTTCATGAAATAGAGAGCAAGGAAGTTGAGAAGATGCAAGAAGTAAAACAGTGAAGCTGTAAACAGGTGTATCTTTGACAATATTCATTAGAATGACGTTGGTGTCTTAACTCTGCAGCAATACCACACTTCACTGCCTTTTATGCAACTTCAGAGATTCATTATAGTTCTCAGCCTCATTTCAGAACTGAAGCATTTTCAATATTATATAAAAAGAAGCCATAGTTGTTGCTTATTTATCTTAACAATCATTGACAAAGCCAATAGTCCTAGCTTGTTGTAGCTATAATGTTACTTGTTGTGTTAAATATCTGGATGCAATGATAGAAACAGCAAAGTATCAGTCGGGTGGCACATTATGCTAAGCAGAGATATTTCGCTTACTTGTTTTAGGCCACGCCCTTAATTACATCGGCAACGTCCCTTCGAGATACTCCGCCCCCTCACTTTTTTCATCCCACTTAAAGCACTGCACATTATACAGACAAGCATAATTTGGATAAGAGTGGGATGTGTGAGTAGATCATCGAAATAAATGAAATTGTTAATTCAGTCAATATATTGGGCATGGTCAGGCCATCTTGTGGTCACATCGCTGCACTAAGTTCACCTGGTGCTGTTGTAGTGGTAGTGCTGTCTCTTGTCAGAGGGCGGTGGCTGACTTCAATGCCACATCATAAATACTGAAAACTAAGTCTCCTTTCACTAACATGGTCAGAACTTTCCCCCTGAAATTATGCAACATGTCAGGAAAATTATGTGAAATTACCATTAAATTATGCAGTAAGCGCTTTAGAGTATCTCAAATAAAAACTGTGGACAAGGGCTTTCCTAGCATTCACAAATCCCTCTATGCCAGCAGGGGACTGTTTCGCTGAGAAAATTTATCTTGAGGCACATTTTCTGCTTGAGCCAGTTTCCCATAAAATATCTTCTGCTCGAGCTAGTCCTCTACAGCAATAATTTGAGTGAAATTTGGCTCTGGCATTATTTGTGACATTTTCATAGTTTGCAAAATTGCATGAATTACCCACATTATCAGAGCACAACAGAAATCTCACACAGACCTTGTCAGGACTCTTCATGGAGGCGAACAGGTGATCACTGTAAGGTTTAGTATCAGGATCTCTTGAGAGCTAAGAAAGATCCCCATCCGATAGCATTGTGATCCATGCAAACACAAAGTACCGTGTGTGCGATCGGACAAAAAACCTGTGAATTCTTTTTCCACTTCAGACCTCCTATTGGCAGTCCAGTTATGTGTTGATGCACTGTGCAGATGGCTGTAGCACCAAGGACTTTTTTACATGATAATTCACTCATACCATTGGTGTGAACTACAACACAATTTCTGTGGGTGAAAAACATTGTTTTTGTGCATGCAATTATAGACGCTAATTATTAAGCATGTGGGTATGCGTTGGGAGCTTTAAGGCTCGGTAATCTGTTAATGTGTGGGTTACTCTGTCAAGTATCGTCTTGGGTATCTGTATTCTGGGTAAACTGCTGGTGTATGCCAGTTCACCTGTATGCTTATGTATGTGTTTCACTTAATTCACTTTTGTTTCTTTGAGATCCTTTGCAAATTTATTTTTAAATTATTACATTTAGATTTGCATTGCTATGGTTCCTGGTTTTTCTTTGATCGCCTACATTAGAGTCTAAAAAAGATAGGTCATCACAAAAAACAGGAAGTGGCACTTCATACAGTTTCTTTCTAACCAATACAAATTAGCCATTGCCTTAGTAACCTAGTTTACTCAAAGTAGGAGGGTCTGTAGAGGACTAACTGAGGCAGTGACTAGAAGTTAAACAAGCATTGACAAAGCCAATTGGTCTTGCCATTTGTACCTGTTGGCTTTGCCAAATGTTTTTAGACATGCTTTGCAGCCTGGCTGAGGAAGAAAAAAAGCTTATGACGTGACTAGCTGCATCACTTTGTAGGCTGCATCGGTAAATTAAAAGAAAAAAATGTAGTGCAAAACAATTTATTTTAAGCAGGTGAGAGCATGAGGAAAGCAACACAGAGGGCAGGGGAAGCAAGTGCCTGGCAGGGGGTGGTTAGAAGCAGCATAGAGGTCTGGCGGGGGGAGGGGGGGGGGGGTTGGAAGGAACCTGACATGAAGAGAGCAAAACAGGGAGTGTGGGGAGAAGGGAAACAAATGGACAAGAGAGAGATGTGTGCAACTGGAGCGGAGAAGCACATGGATGACAAAAAAACGTGGGGGCAAAACCACACTGGAATGAGAACTTCACAGAGGGGCGTCGGAAATGCACAGTGGTGAGAGAGACCAACATGGACGAGGCGGAGAAGGCAAGAGAAGTACATAAGGTAAACACCTCAGGAAAACACATGCAGTCATATGGAGTACTTAACCAAAAATAAATAAGTAGTGCTTGAAAAGTAAGCTGTGAAAGGACACAAGTAATTGGGCTATGCTTCAGGGAAAGGACAAACGCATGGAGAGGAAAGAAAGCCTACAAAATCCAAAGAATAAAAACCTGCAAATAAGAGTGGCATTAGAGAGAGCCAATGGTAGAGGGTGGACTCGAAGCTGAATATACCTTTTCACCACTAGACAGCTTGCACTGTCTAGTATGCAAGACCTAAAAGGGATGTGATACTATGTAGACCCATTTTGGTTTCCACCCACCTGTTTTTCTTACAGCCTAGTCTGTATTTTTAAGTCCTAGCTATTATAAAAATTGGAAAAAGCAGTACAATTTGATAATTTTTCCTTTTGGAATATAAACGTAAAACTTCAAACACATGAAGAAACCACACAAAAGGTACAATAGAGACGTCTAAATGATTTCTAAATGATTATTACATCAGAGGGATACTTGCCATAATAAAAGGAATACTGAGATATTTACACAAATTATTTGTCCCCTACCAACACTTGGCTCTTCCAACAAAAGGTAAACTAGTGACTGGTATTTTTTAGGTGAGCCTACCAGCCAACGCGCTGAGCATACCAGACAATGCAGCTATCTGGTTGCGCAAGACATACAGGGGCTTGCAGCCTGCTTAGCATACCACTGATTGTACTAACTGTCAGCCCCAATTGTCTGCTCCTTATTCAAAGGCTTTTCATGTTTCAGGTTGTCAATCTTGTGTTTGTCCCACCCATGGAGCATAGCCTCCTCACCATTTCCTTGATTGGCAGGTTTCTATGCATCCACTGCTCGCTTTTAGGGAACTGCTGTTTTCTTCTTGGTTTAGCAGTCCGTGAGAGTGCATATGTTTTCAGATGCCTCTCTTGCGGGCTTTTCTGCAACCTCCACATGGATCTTTCTCACCCATGTGCTTTTCCCCCCGTACTTGTGTTGCCCTATCTCAGCTGTGTGCCCCCCCACCGGCCCTCGGGCTCCACGTTCACTTTCATCTGTGTTTCTCCCTTTGCTTGGTCCTCTCTTGCCTGTGCTGCTTCTCCCCCCTTGCCCTGCAATGCTGCTACTCTCCCGACCGCCTTGTTGTTTCACCCTCTACCCCCTTCCTAACCCAGTCCTGCAACCTGCTCATCCTCTTCAATTTTTATTTTTTAATCTCTTAAGCGCAACATTTTTTTAAAGTGCTTTCTGCAGCTTTTTAGAAAATTTACAAATCCACCTTGATCAGTAAATTAAAAGAAAAACACACTCCACTCTATGTGCACTCATGCATACTACTACAAAATAACACAGTGGCTGTGTCATCATGTGCTTTTTTAGGTCTCGCCTGACCCAGCGCATGCGCTGGTCTGGCGAGACTTTTTGAGAGGGCTCCAAAAAGTGCTACCAGGCCAGCCTAGAGCTACAGTGCATGTGCGTGGGCGCACGCGCCTCGATTTTCCGCGATTACTTTCACTTTCCGCTTTGATGTTTGATCGCGATCACTTTTGCGGTCGCACGGCCGCTTGGCATAGCCAATAGGTCTCGCTTTTGGGACCTTATAAGTATTTAGTTATGCAACTGTTGCATGGCTAAATACTTATAAGGTCCCAAAGGCGAGACCTATTGGCTATGCCAATGCTTGTTTTTTAATGCTTCTTTTGGAAGACGGGCACAGATTTCTTTTAAGTGGACCTACTCAAATGTCGCCACAGGCACCAATCACAGCAAGCCTCCAAGTCTACCAACTCCTCTCGTCAAGGACAATCCTTTCTGCAAGAGTTGGTCAATGGCGCCGTGTTGGACATAGGTCGCTGCCTGCCGTGTCCTCTGGGATGAGATCTTGAAACAGATGAGGGGCAGCCATTCCACATGCAACTAGTCTAGACTCTGTCATATCTTGAGGGACCTGTGGTGATTGGACTGCATGTGAGTCAATGAGTGAGTGAATGAGCCAATGGGTGTTTCGATGATGGAGTGACTTAATGAGTGAGGACTCAATGAGTGAGTCACTGACTGAGTACGCCAGGAAAATTACTACCCACACTTTACAAAATGAAAGGTTTGAAGTGCAGGGCTGTCTAGTGATCAAAACAACCAGGAGAGTCCTAGTCATTTCAAGGGAGAACACGTCTTGCAGCAGGCATGACAGATATCCTGACAGATATTTAAAGTCACACCATTCATATCTTAAGGGCTAGATGTGCAAATGAGAGTACACTACATGTGCCAAGTGAACAGACAGCGCCTACTACTGCAGGAGATACGGTGCCTGAAATGGGGTGCATCTAAATGCTTTGTTGAAGAGAAAGAGGGTCTGATCCTGGAAGGCATTTATTGGATACAGTGTTAATTGTAAAGGTCTTTCTACTATTGGGAGGGAGCCAGGGAGCCCTGGCTCAACAATAGCCCCTGCAGTGTGGGGGCCTCGAACTCTAGGTGGGGCCCTTCAGCACTGTGCACAGGCGGTGGGCCTCGGGCCTTAGAGTTCCTGACTGGGTCCAGAGAGTGGGGGGGGCCCTCTATGTACTTTGCAGGGGACGGGGGGGGGGGGGGGCTCAAGTTTCGGTACGTCAGTGCCAGAGAGCCAAAGCTGCACGTCTGAAATAATGTCCCTTTAGCAACGGTGGTTTACCAGCACCATCAATCCATTGCTTGTCTATCTCTCTTGGGTGACTGCATGTGATGTCACATGGTGCTCCGGCTCAAGCACCGAGGGCTGGAGTCCTGATGTTCTCCGGGTTAATGCCATGTGGGGTTTCGAGTGTGCCCCTGCTGCCAGGTGGTTTGTGTGCACTCCCAGAGCGTTTACATGCCCCCTTGCATAACCACTGCACAAGGTCACTTACATGCCAGAGTGCATAACCTCATAACTGCAGACTGCATGACAGTTTGCAAGACCTTAATCGAAGGGATCCCAAGGCAAATTGAATGCCAACTGAGTGATAAACAGCCCGACAAACCTCTGCTCAATTTTCATGACAAATGTGTCTAATGTTAAAGTTGAAATCCCCGCAGAGTCTTTCATCCTTCCGAGGTTCATCAAATGAGTACCGTTGGGAAGGAACAACAACCGTTATCAGTCAATAGCACCGGGAGGTTCCCTTCAAAGGCAAACATACACTCTATAAATCAGCATGGTTTGTTTAGCAGTTTTTGAGCAATGCTTTAAAAAAAGTTTTTGATTGGAATGCTCGACAGTCAGTTTAGTCTTGGTGAGTTGTTATTCCTGTAGTCTGCAGGATACAGCTTAGTAGAACAGGGCAGAATACAAGAGAAACCATCGTCGGCAGTGCTGTAATAACATCCTGGGTCATAATGCGCACTCTTGTAAGGCTCAAACTCCTGTAATGGAGGGGGAACCCACACCAATGCCCTTCCAGCTCGTTCATCCATCTCAGCATGTCCCTAAAGTAGCCTCAGCCAGCGCTCCCTCACTATGGAGTGGGGGGAGGGGACGCCTCTCAGTGCTGTCTCGCTACGGGCAGCTTTTGCTGAGTTGCAGGCAACATTGTATACCATACTTTACAACACACCCTTGGCTCTTTCATTGGAGGCCTCTCCTGGCTACTTTAATGTTGGGCTTTGGACTGACTGCTTTCTTACCCGTTCTGTGCTTCTCCCACGCCTGAAGCACAGCTCTTTTACTTTTAAGGTCAAATTGAAAAATTACTCATTAGATCTTTTGGGGACATTACAGGGCACATTTGTTCGTTAGATATGTGGGACGCTTCCTTTGAAGCAGCTGTTTTGCACTTTAGAAATACTTTTCATTCATTCATTCATGCTTTGTGATTGGCTGTCTTGTGTCTAGTCTGTATTTTATAAAGTTTTCCCATCCTCCCCTACCTGCCCTCTCCTGCCTCATGGTGGTTGCTACTAATGACTTTGCCAATGCCAGAGACTTTCGAAATCCACCAGCACTGGGAAAGACAATATCGGCAACTAGTCATATCAAAAGTATCGGAAGCAACGAACTGTTTTCTATGCTTTCAAGATGGCCACTGCGTTACATGATGTTTCATCACACTATGCAATGCGATGGCCATCTACAAGAGATAGAAAGCAACATCTTCTATACTTTCAAAATGTTAACTGCATTGAGTACTTTGGGCCAAAGGTTTGCTCAGAAGCATGCGACTGATCCTATCAGATGTCAGGGGTGCCGAATATCAACACTGTGCAGTCTCAATAACACCTCTTGCCTCATTCATCACCTGACACCCCTTCCCCTCTATTTCACACTTTCAGATTATTTTTTATTCTGCTTTATTTGTCACTATTTTTCCATCTTTCACTTCCTTTTCCTGCTCTGGGTCAAAGCCTAATCAGGAAAAATGTGTCAGTCCTCAAAAATGAGTTCCATTGTGCCCCCAACCTACAAATGCCGGTTCAAATGACGCATTGGCCACATTGAGTGACAAGATGTGATAACACAAAATACTTTGCATCATGCAACACAAAACAAATTTTGGAAGCCGAGAAAACGACTTTCTGTACTTTTAAAATAGCCAGTCAGACACTGCCAGTCACGTAGCTTCTGCCCACAATTGACAAAAGTGAGACTGATTGGCTTTGCCAATGCTTGCTTTGCTCTATGTCATTGAGAACGGCTCTTCGGTGTAAACTGAAGGGTTAGCAATGCCATCTTACTCCCCCTCTATCCTGTTTTAGTGGATGATACATGAAAGGTTCCGATATGCCTTTGTTTTCCCCACTCAATGTTGCCGCTGCAGCGCTTAAATTCCCGCACAGCGTTGTAGACTGCCAGGAGACCTCTGGAACATCCTCAGGCACAGACACCCCCAGTCATCTGGGACTGGAAGACTTCGATAATTGTAGAATATGACACGTGGTTGAGTGCTGATTAAGTACACAAAGATGCAGAGGTCACAAGACAAAAAGAAGAGATAATTGCTAAATTCTTGAGTCCAAATTTATTCATGCATATGATGTCCTGCAGAGTGGACTCAGTACAATGTAACTCACCATGAAACCCCATTCTTGGATAGTTTAGGCTATTGAGATCCAGCCAAAATACATACACCATGATGTGCCGTAGTATATCTTCAAACATGTGCAGACGGGCGTGCACGATCACCAACTTCTAAGTTTTGATGATTCTATGTAAAAGTTCAGGATATAAGGGATAGTGTACCCCCTGTCATACATTACAAGGATATTGCAAGTCACAGAGAAGTTCCATACCATATGGAGGACTGAGGCAGAAGGCATCTGTATGTTTCAACCTTGATATCAGATATCCATCCATTGTAATTTTTATTAGCCGTATCCACCACAATTTTTGCAAAGGTTGAGTCCTGCTGCCGAGCAAAGAGTGAGTTCAATTAGTCCAAAAACAGGTCCATAAAGGAGCATTAGTCTATAATCAATGTTCTTCTTTATTTTCAAGATGTGATCATATTCATAAGACACAAGTGTTTCAAAGCGATTAATGTCATCATGTTGATGTGGCCGATGTAGCCAACACGTGTTTCGTCTTGGGTTTATCACCCACCGACTTCCTCAGGGCTACAATAACAATAATAGAAATGAAATCATCCTATGATATTTATCCAAAAGGATTTCTCACTAACAGAACAATCATAAAAGAGTAAAATGAGAATGAGAAGAGAGAAGACCACCAGAATAATACACCATGTGAGAAACACCATCCAATAGATCAAAGATACTAGAGGAATAAACAAGGGAGATAAGAAATCACTGAAGTGAACTAAACACATACTGCAAAGATAACATAGCGGGGTATCTGATGAGAGTGTGCACTCAATTCAAGAGAAAAGAAGAGAAATTGTGCATTTCAGGAGAGATCGCCCAAAGAGAAGTGTTCAAAAGTTGCACATAAGTTGCATGAGGGTGCCTAAAAAAAGTACCAAAAACAACCCGAGTGAACATGATTGTGTCAAAACACAAGCACATCACTCACCAATTTTTAGCTTGAAGACAGGTCTGCCACTATCAGGCAAACGTACAAGAAGTCCAGTTCAGCACAAGTCTGAAAAGGAGGAAAAATAATATCACAAACTGGCCTTCATGCCACGCAATCACAAACATGGTTTATCTAAGAGAAACACAATCCAAAATGGGGGCACAGAATACACCATTAGTAGTCATCAAAAGACTAGACATCATTAGGTCATAGTGGCAACCCGAGCATAACTTCCGATCAGTATCTTTAAATCAGGATGAGGTTCTGTAATTCTCAAGTCTGTTTTGTTCTGTGCCACCATTTTGTGTTGCCCTCACGTAGGCCTGTGAAGGTAGCCTGGCGAATAAAGTGGCCTGGTCTTCTTAGTTCATGTATACATTAACTAGGTTTCTTTTTGACTCTGAAATGAACTGTAAGAAACTGACCTCTGCACCTGAAACTGACCCCGCAAAGCCAATTTCCCTGATCGATCTTTGTCTGAGATTGCCAATCAATGTTCAGGACATCGTTAACTTTTAGTTTCCTTGCACATGCCTTATCTTGTTCAGCATCTGTTACCGTTTCTTTTTTTATGTTTCTTCATTACATGGGTTATGCTTTCAATTATAAGTTTGTCCGGCTTGTGGAGATTGAATTTGGGACATTCCTAATAATTAACTTTTGGGTTGGGATACTGTAAATTGAGTTTTTGTTATGTGACACTTTGTTTGAAAATGTACCTTATTGGCTAGAATTTTGTGCAGTGGGTGTACATTTATAATGTGAATATTGGGTATAAAAGGAGACGTCTCGCCTTAGTAAAATGAGCAGTCTCCTGAGAATTTACACCGTGATGTATTTCTAGGATCACTGTTACTAGCTGCAGCTAATAAACTTGGTCGCTGATGCCATCCAGAAGTATTCCGTGTCTCTGTATACCAAGACAGGTGAACTCTAAGATCTTAGGCGTGCCCCTGACGCCGCGTATATCAAAAAGCACAGTTCTATAATTTTATCTAAAGGGTATAAGCAGGATAAGCAATTTACATATACTCGAGTAAGGGAGAAACCACACTTCCTTAACATTGTCAAGACTCCGCGAACACGTTGAGTGTATGGCCGATTTACCATAATCCGCTTGTATCCAAATGTAGAGTATAAGGTAAAGATGTATATGTAAAAATAAAGTGGCATGCGTTAGTCTGAGCCACAATCCGGTATAAGTACGGCAATCAGGTAGTATCATTATTTCGAACTAAAAGCAATGTATCACCCGCCCAATATCAGTATGTTTAAGTCACATTAACGTAAATATCTAAGATGTCAAGGTTATCTTGCATTATCGAGTAACCATAATCCATGTAAGAATGCATTAATGACCACGAGGTCTATCTCACTTAAACATAAATATAGAGTTGCCTAAGTATACAGGAAAATAAAAGGTCGGAGGTACCCCAATAGGAGGGAAAATACATATGAAAGCAACCCGCCTCCGTAATCTAAGATGAGCTTAAGTGCTGTGTATAATGTGCACCAGCCCTCTGATCTAAGACAACCAGTCGCGAAAACAACATATGGCCAGAAAGGAGAACGGTGTTACCAATTCTTTGGAGAGTACTCCAATTCTAATCTCCGGCTCGCAGCAAAGGTCCCAACCAGCTGTACCGCTATAAGTAGTTGACGGATACACGTGTATTAAAATATCGGAGGCGGAATGAGTAAAAACAGAAACCCGAGTAGCGGAGTAAACAGCCACCATCTTGCAATGGTTGCATAAAACCAAGCAGGAATACAGGAGAACAATCCGCCAGATTGTAATGTAGTACCAAAGGGCAGGTAACTAAATAAATAGGAATATCATACAATTTAAATATTAGTAATTAACTAAGTAACAGTTAAAATAGTTTGCATGTATATGGGCCCTGTCAAAACACCTTCTGAGGTTTCAACACCTATGATCAATATTACTGCAAACAGTCAGTTCTAAATAAGCAACTGATAGCAAAAAGTCAAAAAAGCACGCTGGAATAACATTCCCAGCAGAAAAAATGTGAATAATGTGACAAACCATTTCTAGCGAATCAGAATTAAAAGACACATTGAATTTCCAAGGGGGAAAATACTATATATTATCTCAATTCCAAGATCTACTATTTATCCAATACATCATATATGATCTAAAAATCTATAAAAAGCACAGAGATCGACAAAGGGAAGAAAAATCAAATGAAAGAGGACAGAGAAAACAGAGAGAGAAAGAGAAGGGGAGAGGGAGAGATCATAAGGTCCAAAATTCCAGAGTCGTGCACAAGTCAGGGAGTATGTACAGAATTTGTTGAAAATCACATAGCAATTCATTGTTGCATGGTTGAGGTATGGACAGACATCAATACATGTGGTACATCATACATGTAGAAAGTAATGTAGCTAGTTATCCACATTGATCCCCAATTCCACTGCCCGTAGCTTCATGATCCAGCGGGCCTCGCATTGCCTCAATCTGAGCTCCCTGTTGCCTCCCCTAGGGTCGGTTTTTACCACCTCTATGCCGTGAAATTGGAAGCCAAGTGATTTTTTCTGTTCTATACATGGTTTCCTATGGGGTATCTGATGTCCTCATTTTTTAGTGCAAGGAAATGTTCCGCTATTCGATCTTTAAATGGGCGGATGGTGCTGCCAACATAGATTTTATTACATTTACATTGTATCACAAATACTACGAACTTCGTCATGCAATCTATGCGATCATGAATCTGAAACTTGCGTGAGCCATCATATTCAAAATCTTTGACCCTCTTTTAGCCAACCTACACATACTGCAACATCCGCAGATAAAAGATCCAACATTCAGTTGTGTCAGCCAGGTTGCATTGGTGTGTTGTGGTGATGGATAACTGGGGCTACTTAAGTTTCAAATTGACCTGCCTCTTCTGTATGTGATGCTTGGAGATCTATTAACATAGTATTTCAAGGACTTATCAGCAGTAAGTAAGGGGCAGTGGTGTTTGAGTATACCATAAGTTTGTGTGACCAAGGATGGTAATAAGTCACCAATCTTACAGGTGTAACATTGTCCTCAACCTTCCTTCCACTTTTAAGGGTATCTGACCTATGTAGTTGTGTTATTCTGTTCTTAGCCTTATGGATTATTTCCTTGGAATATCCTCTAACAAGGAACCTGTTCTCAATATCCTCCAGATTACAGGAAAAATCTATGTCTCTACTGCAATTTCTATGGGCCCTCAACATTTCTCCATAGGGGATGTCGTTAATTTGACTCTTTGGGTGGGAGCTCGTAGTGTGCAAAAGTTAATTGCACGCAGTAGCTTTCCTATACATTCTGCTATGTATTTGCCCTTTCTCCTGGAACAATTCTACATCCAGGGATATGATTTTATCTGTATCCTCGGTCATAGTAAATGTCATATTATGCATGTTGTTATTTATGTGTTCAAAAAACCCTTTGAGGTCCTCATAGCTACCTGTCCATATCAATAGGCAGTCATCTATATAATGTCCATAGTATAAAATGTACTCCTGCCATCTGGCTCCCGAGGGGCCCCAGATGTGCTCGCCTCAAACCATCCCATAAAGAGACAGGCAAACGACGGAGCAAATCTGATACCCATCTGTAGGAGAGTAGGATCTGCACTTATGTTGCCCCCACTTTTTTCTGATGTTAACACTGGTTTCTGGCTATAGTCTGGCTGGGTCCCTGCTAATCAGGGCCCCAGTCTCTCTGTTCTCTCTAAACAACTTGGAGTGCATATTAGATGCACTAGTGATTGGATACTGTGGTGCCTTATGAGCGCCTAGTATATGGTACCTTAGGAACCAAGGGCATGGGTACTTTACAGGCCTACCAGGGGCTGAAGCATGTATTATGCCACCCCTGGGAAGCAGACTAAATCTGACACCACAGGCCTGCTACTGCAGCTTGAGTGAGGTAGTGTTAGCACTCCTCACAGAGGTATAGGTTCCTATATCTCACATACACACACATATCAACCTATCAGTCACCCCTAAGGCAGGCCCTATCAATCCTGAGGGCAGGGTGCTTGGTGCTTGGTTTACAATGTGAGGGGGTGCCTCTGCCTGAGCAGGGCCCCTCTGCAGATGGCAGAGTCTATTCTCTGTGGCTGTTTGTGGATGCGGTTAAACCATATAGTCTTAAGTGCGTTATAACCTCCCGGTAAATGCTAACTTTGGAATGACTGCATCAAAACATGTCGTGTTTGGTGTCAAACAACTTGGAATCATACCCCCACACCAGTAACTGGTGTGGGAGTATGATCCCACCCTTCTAGAGGGGACGACATGTACCCACTGTGGAAACACGGTAGAAATCTGAAAGAGCCCTGGCATCACAAAATGGATGCCACCAGCACAGACACTGGGCTGCCCTCCTGCTGCTGACTGAAACTCGCAGTGGAGGAAGCCCAACAATAGGCATCCTGTCACAGGGAGGTGTCACCACCTTCCAGACAGGATTTAGTGTATTAGGGCTGGGTGGGTGCACTCCTAGAGTGCTTTGAAGTCCTGCACTGGGGGAGCAGCAGGCTCCTCTGTGGATATGCCAGCTCAAACCGGTTCAGGGGCTACCTGCCCCTGCTCTGACGTGAAACTGGACAAAGGGAAGTGGGTGTAACCACCCACCCCCCCTGACCCTCCCAGAGGAGTGGTCATAGAGCTAGTCCCTCCCTTTCTTTTAGTATAAGTTAGGGAAATCTTGCCATTGCAAATCAGATATCCCTGGACGACGCTCTACAAGAGGTAATCCTGGCCCTTCGAAGTTTCACTACCTTTGGAAGACGGAAGAATCTCCCTTGGAGTCAAGGAGTGACTCGCCTGCTTGGCAGGCACCAAAAACTTGAATCAATGGTCGCAAACTTTCCCGCTTCCGCCGAAGTCCGAAGTCCCTGCAGCCGGAAGTAGATTTCCTGACTTCTCGACGGCCATTGTGAGTCCCCAGCAGAGCTGAGGCGAGTGGACCCCACGAGTGACGAGTACCAGCAATACCCGGGTACCGTGCACTATTGTCGAGTGCAACCCCTTCACAACATTCTACGAACTTGTGCTTTGGACCACGTGTGGTCCAAGCCTCCAGCAGGACTTCCCTTGAAAATCAGAGGACTACCTCATCCCGAGTGACCGTGGGCTCCTGTGAAACAAATCCTCATGAGGCATCTTTGCGATCCCTTGCCGGCTGGCTTGTGGGTCCCCTGAAGAATTCTTCATCAAACCAAAGGGCTCCCCTGGTTGCTCCAGCCCTGCCCTGACTTACCTTTGCTGTGTGAGTCCCTCAGACCTTGCTGGTCTGCACCGCTGACTTTTCTTGATTTCCACGAGACTTGCTGTTGCCAAGGCTTGTTGGCTCCAATCTGGTTGTTGACACCTCAGTAAGCTGCAGACTTTGTGGGACACTCTGAATCCAGCTCCTGGCCATCGTCGACGTCTCCTGGACCTCGTGGCTGAAGAGTCAAAACACCCTTGATCACCTGAAATCACCCGACTTCCGTGGGCATCCATCTTCCTGGCCCCAGGTCACTGGCAAGTGACTGTGAACACTGTCCCTTCTGCTTTCAGGTCTTCGTCTTGAATCCAGCCTTGGATTCCACCGGACACTTCTTCAGTCTTCACAAGTAGCAAAGCTTCTTCGGCTTCCATAGAAAACAACGACGCGACCCGACACCAAAAGACACCTATGCACCCAGCTTCCCTGGGTGAGGTGTAACTCTTGCACTTCAGTGCTCCTGTGGGTGTTGGCTCTCGAACTACTTACCTTGTAAGTGGCTTGCTTGTAGACTTCCTAGAAGTACCCTTAAACTTTAAAAATCCAACCGCGACTTGCTCCATTGAAACCAATAGGGAGCCAGCGGCTGTGTTGTCACACTGCACGCGTCTCTCGTGGGTCTTTTGCTTACCTGCCTTGGGTGGATTAGTGAAGCCCCAGCGATTCTACAGCCCCTAGGCCTTGTCCCCTTGCAAGTCGAGTTTGCTAAACCTCTTTTTTAGTATATGGCCTGGTACGCCCCTAGGGCCCCAGCCATATTTGTGCTTAACTGATTGTGAAACATTGATATTTGCATATGTTCCTGACTTCTAATCTCATAAAGAGATTAGTAGAGTGTGTCTAGAAATAAATACATATATATTTGATATATATACCTGTGTGGTGTCCTTTCATTTGGTAATTCAAGAGATTATAAGGTAAAAGAAGCTGCTTTACATTCCTCTGAGACTTAGCCTGAAGGCTGCTCTCCACAGCTACCACATGGATAGCTTTCTTTAAAAGGTTGTCTTAAACCTATCTACCATAAGAGTCGAATTGGACTGGTGCAAGGTGGCCACTATAACTAGTGACCAGCATATGCCAGGCCAACTTCTCACACCATCGCAATCCCAAAGGTCTGCAGGTACCACTCATTATTAAAAAGGAAGGCATTATGTTTGAGGATCAAAAGTGACATTTCAATGAGCATCTCAGAGTGCTCCAGCAACTCCACTGTGTGTCTGTATAGGAAATGTTTGAGTGCTAAAATTCCATGGTCATGTAAGATATTCGTATACAGTGAGAATACGTCCATGGTCACAAATCTCATGCTTGGATCCCAGACTAGGTCATTAAGAATATTTAACACATGTTTCGTATCTCTTATGTACAATGGAAGATGAATCACATATGTCTGTAGGAAGGTATCAACAAACACTGCAATTCTCTCGGTCGCCCCCCCCCCCCCCTCCAATCCCTGATATAATCGGCCTACCTGGTGGGGTAGCCAGGCTCTTGTGTATCTTTGGGAGCGCATATCTGGGTTTGTCTGTCCTTAGATCGGAATATTCGTCATGGGTCAGTAAACCACGTTCACACCACCGTTGTAGGTCAGAATTGATTATTCTCACTATTGCAAACATTGGATTATTATCAACCTTTCTATACCATGTCTGGTTGTTCAGTTGTGACATGATTTCCCGATCATATTTAGTTTTATCCATCACAACCATGTTGCCTCCCTTGTCAGCTTCCCTCACTATAAGATCTGTGTCTTTAGACAGGATCTCTCGTTCTTTGAAAGTCAAATTATGTGTGCGTGGTGCATTGTTACTCACAAGCATATGCCTATCCCAATTATCTATTTCCATATTTACTATTTTATGAAAAAGATCAATGTTGTTTCCACTGGTGAGTTGTGGGGTCCACCTGGATTTATTTTTAGACCACTGTCTATGTTCAGGTTCGTACAGTGTTCCAAATCAGATATAACATCTTGTACTGTAACAGGGGCATTAGCATCCTCATCTAATGATAACTGTGTAGTCACATTAAAGGCATCTTGAATTGACATATCCCCAGTAATGATACCCTGTGTCTTGGGTGCAACAGGCTTTGGGTTGCTATTGAACAACTTCATTAATTTGAACTGTCTGACAAATTTGAACACATACATTTTTTCATCAGTGACATCATACAACAAAGTAGGACAGTAAATCATACCCTTTTGCAGAGCCGTAATCAGATCTTTAGACAATTCCTTACTAGACAAGTTGACCACCTGCACTCCTCCCGCGTGTCCAGCAATTAATGTTTGTTCTTGTTCCATGAGCGTGTGTGTACCCTCTCTCTTTCTTTTATTTCCTCTTCCTCCCCTCTTGCCTCTCTTTGTTTTCCTTTGCTGTCCTGTTTCGGTCTCATTTAGCTTCTTTTGTTTCCCATTCTTATCCGTTGCACCTCCGTTATGAAAGAATTATCAGGTAGTGCAACCAGCGGGCCTCCACTAGGGCCCTCATCCCCACTACTAGAGATGTTGCTAGATGAGGTGGCACTAGTGTCACTAATTGGCGGTGTTTTGTTATCTGATCTTTCTTGACTATGTCATCAAAATGTTTCGTAAATGTGAAAATCCTGCCATTCCAAGTTTTTAACTGATATTGAGATTCTTCTGAGTAGTGCTACAGTTTCTTAAATATGTAAAACATCCTTACACACGAACTTACAATTGCCTCTTTAAATACTTACAATCCTTGTGCTCGAATTCAACAGTCTCCCTCAGATTGGCACTGCCATGCACAAACAGATATCTAAGTCTGCTGCTGCTTCTTTATCTCCCATCTTCTGCTTACCACAAGTAGTAAGCCACAGCGGCAAAGCTGTCCCTGCTATGCAAGTCTGCGCAGGAATGTGAGGATCTGAATGTCTTGTTGTGAAGTTTGAGTCAGTATTCAACTGGGAGGAACGCTGCTATTTCAAGCTTCTATATGTCTAGCTTGAGATAATTTTGTTTCGCTTATTGAGTTACTCTGTATTATGCGCATCTTGAGCTTTATATTGCTTTTCCACCAGAGCGATTGTCTCCTCTTCTTAAAGTATATTCCAGATAGATAGCCTCAGAATATTATTTCCTGCAAGGTATGACCTCTCTATGCTCACACCGAGGTAATTTGGTTGTATGACGGGACAACGCATGCAATTACATCACATGCCTTTACAACGCGGACTTTACCACGACTGCATCTTTACCATGCATGCCTTTACTACACATGCCTTTACAACAAATTTGATTGTAATGGCATGATTGGTAAAGGCATATGATGACAAAAGTCATACCCTGTCCCCCTGACCTAAACCCTAAAACCCAGCCCCCTGCCCTGAAAACGACCCCGACCCCAGATCCAACAACATCCCAATCCCCCTCCCAGAGCCCTTAAACTGGCCCCCAGACCTAAAACCACCCCAACGCAGCCCTAAAAACACCCGTCTCCTGCCCTGAGCCCTAAAACCGACCCCAGACCTGGAAACTACCCTGACCCATTCCTAAAAACTGAAAACTACTCACCAAGCCACGTCCTGGTCCTCCCAATCTCGTCCAGGCAGGAAGTCCCTCTCCAGCACCTCCAACCCCTGCCCATTCCTCTTTCATCTAGAGCGCTGACTGCCTTTAGCACGCATATGCCTTTATTGCCTTTACAGCAAAAATTGTTGTAAAGGTATGCGTGGTAAAGGAATGTGTGTGGTAAATGCATATACGTGGTAAAGACGAGCATGGTCACACTTGCATTGTAACATCTTGTGCGGTTCTAACTGCATTGTTAATGCCCTTTGAAGGTCCTTTCACTGAGTGACAGTGTCAGACTCAAAAGATGAGAAGTCCGAATCAGACTCTACTTAAGGATGAGGCTGTTAGGCTCCTATGTGGCTCCTAACTTCTATCTGTTCCTTTCCGCACTGGACCAGAGATTCAAGAAGAAAGGATATTCTGAATCAAATGCCCTAATCCTTTCGAGCAATCCAGACTTCCTAAATCTGTGATCATTATCACTGGCAGGACAGTTTAATCTATCCCTGTAATGAAAGCCATTTATGGCAGCCTCTTTTCAATAAATACATAGTTTTGTGAAATATTGACTTTTATTGTCTGCACCAAGAGTGTTGCCTATCAGTTTTTCTAAGGAATGTTCCTGGCCACTAAAGACATCTGTGTTGCCCCGATCTGTATTGTATAAATGTCCTTTGCTCCCTTCCTAATAAGGTGGAACTGCATGCCCGTTCCACTAACGTATATATCGCAGTTTAGGAATCTAAAGGCTAAACAAAGATGTTGGGCTTCATTTAGAGCTGGGTGACAGAGTACTGATCCACAAACGTGACAGAGTACCCTGTCTGCCAAACCCTTAGTCTGCCAAAACAATTATGAGTCAGTTTACCGATGGCAGCACCCCCTGGCTCTGCCGTTGGAAGACTTACTGCAATGGCCCGGTGGAGAAGGGGCCGTGGTAGTAAGGGACTAAGTGCATCCGCCCTGTTTTGAGTGGGTGGTCTGATGTCATTATTTTCTGTCCGTCACCTGGGAAAAAAATCCTAAAGTGTGGGGGCTATTCGTTTTTTCAGTTTTTCAGAAACAAGCTCATGCTTTGGGAGTTTGTGAAAAGCGTTTGGTGCTCAGCTACAGGAGCGGCCCGTGCAGGTAAGAGCGGTGAGGTGGGGTGGGGAGGAAGTTGACATACGATGAGTTAAAACCAATGAAAACCTCTTACCTTGCACTCGCCACAAGGTTAGTGGTTTTCCACTTACAAAATGTAATTTTAACTCATCAGCATCTGTCGACTTACTCCCCACCCCGCCCCACCACCCCACCACTCCTACCTGCATGGGCCGCTCCTGCTCAGGCACCAAAAAGATGGCAGCCACTCACCAGACTATCAGCACCTTCACAGTAGCCACCATCTCTTCAGCTAATGAGAATGTACAGATATTACTGATAAGCCAGTGGTGATTTCTAATTATGGCAATCTTCTGGACATGAAAGTAGCAGATATAATTTCCTACACCACCCCGATGGACAGAGTAAAGACCACTATATGCCAAATCAGGTCCTTCTTCAATTCTTTGATTTCCTTATGTTTGTGGCATTGCCCACTCAAGAAGTACGCTGTCTAGGAGATACTTCAGGCTTAGCTCCAGATATACCTTCACACAAGAATTACTAAAGTAAATAAATGTAACAGGCAAGTAAAGGTATAAACGTAAAAAGGTGGACACTGGTGAAAAGTCTACTCCACTTCAAAGCAATAAGAACAAACAGTTGGGGAAAGTCTAGAGACTACCACAAAATGCAGAAACATTATGCTAGTGTTAGTCTATGCACTCAGTGCTAAGCTAGTGTAGTGCATAGATTTACCCTCCAGTCAAAATTATGGGAGGAGGTGCCCTTATTTAGACAATCATATTTGCTGGTGTGTTTGCAAAGGAAAGGAGAAGGATTTCCTGACCAAGGATTATGATGACACAGTCACCTTCAACCAAGCAAGTGTTGTTGAGATAATTTGTTTTATGTGACATTTTATCGTTTGAATGCATTGCATTTATGTTCATTGAAAGGTTTTGTATATGTGTCTTGAACCTTAACATAATTTGCCTTGTTGAACTTTGTAAATAATACACTAAACTAATATACAGCTCCAGTTACTACTGCAGTCGAACAGTGTCCGCTGGCACGGATTGGGGGTGAGGGGAGGAGGGCGCAGGGGGCTAGTAAAAAATAATAATTAAACTTACCTCCCTGCTGTTGCATCTCTTCTTGTCATCCCTCCTCGTCGTCACTCAGCTCCGGCCGGAAGAAGGAAGCACCCGGGGTCTCCTGAGTCAATCACAATGCTAAAGTGCAGTGTTGTGATTGGTCTGAGTGCCACAGTCCGGTGCTCAGCCAGGGACTGGGAATCTGGCCATGTTCTCCACCTAGGCTGTACTGCAGCCTGAGAAGGCCGGCCAAATTGTCATGCGCACTGATAAGTGCATACCACTCCCCTTTGATGCCTCTTATCCCCCTGGTCCCACCCCAAGACTCCAGGATACAAAATAAAACTATAATAAACCATGGCTTATTATTGTTTTATTTTTGTTTTCTTTACGCTGCTGGAATGGGGGGTGCGACGCTCCTCCTCCCTAGTGGAAGAGCCACCGCTGCAGATGAACAAAGGCTAGAAACATGTATACACGTACTGAGAATGCCAGCACATTTGTGTGCTCAGGTCAGTGGGTTGAGGTTCCCTCAAGGGGATTCAGACCATCTTAGGCTGTATAAGGGAAGTGACACATCAGGAGCTACTTGGCACTCAATGCAACCTAAGGTAGGTCAGTTAAGGTGGATGCTCAGTTGTCTGAAGGGCAGTCTGGGTTGGTTCTTGTGATTTGAGAAGTTTTTCTCACCAAGTTGAAGAAAAGAATATGGTGACAAACCAGGTGTTATACCGTGCAGTCAAAGCAGATCTCACGTTGACTGTGTTAGATAGATTGTAGCATTCTCCCTACCCTTGTCATGGTTCAGGAGGCAAACTCTTATGTTTGACCCAGCTTGCACACAGAAGCAGCACCTAAAGCTCTCTCTATATACTTCCACCTCTAAGTGTGATAAACACCACATTAGCCATTCGTTTTACCCCTAATCCAGTTACCAACACTTTTTCTGAATTTCTTTTTCAGCCTGTGCCTGAAAACCCTTCTTTCACAAAGATAGCTCCTATTCAATCTTTCCATAAGGAAATAAGAAGTTGCACGTTTGGTTCCTCACAACCCATCATGGTTACCTCAAAATCCTGTAATATTGTTACAACCCAAACTATCATTCTGGAACTACTTTCTGTATATTACTTCCTGCTTCCTCTTTCCCCTACTTTTGTTTCAGCCTATAAAAAGAACGTGTGCTGCCAACACCATGTGTCGTAAATACAGTTGTAACTGTGGTGGTGGGTCTCCCTCCTGGTTACTTGCTTCTAGTTTCCTGTGTTTTCCTGCTTTATCTCCTGCAATCCATTCTTGATTTCTGGCAACCCTGCTCCATGTTCTGTGATCATGCCCCTGCTTCTTTTGGGCCTCATTAATTCTATTCGAGATTTTGTGAGTGCCAGGTTCTTTAACAATTCTCTATTTTAGATATCCTGTCTGCACAAAGGTCTTTCTGCTACATATCTTTATCCTCAATCAGTGACCCTTTAAGGAGACACGTGTTTGTTCCATGTAATATACCTGTGTTAAGCAACAAACGGCTCCAGGAAGAAATCACCTCTACTACTTGTAGCTTCAACGAGACAGGAAGGTGCAAATGTGTTCAGCTATTGATACAATGCCAGTAGGATCATCTTTGTCATCTCACACATCACTCTTCAGGGAAGCAGGTGCAGGCTCACTCAGTGTGCAGATAGAGGATATCACCTGACCAGTGAGGGAGATCAACCCGGTGAAACCCAAACCTACAATTCACATGCTCTTTAAAAACTTTGGTGTTGTCAAATTTTCACAAAAGCTTTGCTTTTAGTTAAAGCCCCAATCCTGCCTACCCTTTCCTTCCTCACATTCTAAAGTTTCAGCCACTGACTTATGTTAATACCTCAGAAGGCAGAAAGAGGACCATTTCCTTGATGGAAAGCCCTGTGTATTCTTTTCACTGACACAGTAATTCCACAGTCCTACATTACTGCTGGATTTGCTTTCTCCACTCCTGAAATATTGTTTGATGGCCTTAGGACTGTGGACACATTACCACTGCTAACCAGTGATAAAGTGTTTGTGCTCACTCCCTAAAACATGGTAAAATTGGCTTACAGTTGATTGGCATATTTAATTTACCTATAAGTCCTTAATAAAGTGTCATACCGTATACCCAGGGCAGGCTAAAATAAATGCTACTAGTGGGCCTGCAGCACGTACTGTACCACCCACTTAAGTAGCCTTTCTAAACAGATGTCAAGTCAGCCCTGCCATTGCAGCCATGTGCAGTTTTAAAACTGCCAATTCAACTAGACAAAATAAGCCTTTTAAAAAGCATAGAACTCTCATTTTAGTACATACAAGTCACCCCAGAGGTAGGCCCCAAACAGCCCATAGGACAGTGGACATTGCATTTAAAAGGGTGGACATGTACTTTTAAATTTTACATGTCCTGGTAGTGAAAAACTCACAATTTTGTTTTTCACTACCATGAAACCCAACTCTCTCATAAGATAACATTGAGTTACCTTATTACATTTAATAAGTGATAACTTTTGTTTGGGAGCAGGTAAGAAATATCAGGTTTGGTGTCCAAAGAGTTGTAATTTAAGATCCTCTATAATGGTAATGTCATATTTTAAGTCACAGTTCTATAAATTTTAGAAAGTTGGTATTTTCTTGTCCTGACCATTTAGTGCCTGCAGCCTATTTCCTGGGTTACATGACTAGATGTAGTTGACCTTTTTGTATTCCTCCCAGACAGCCACACACTAGAGGGACTGCATGTTGGCAGGATGGGCCATGCAAGCAGGATGGGGGGAGGAGCTGTGCACAGCCCTACTTGTACTTTAAAGATTCTGCATTGCCGGTCAGCCTGACTAAACTGCAGCTCCCACTGCATTCTGCCCTGCGGCAGCAAATCTTGATCAGCGGCTCCTTGCAGAATGGATATACGGTCTCGTAGAGCCCACGTTGGCTATAGCCTGCAGCATTGTCCCACTGGAGATTTTTGACTTCCGTAAAAGAGACTAAGTCCAAACGTAGAAATCTTCACTGTGACTTTCTCCAGCAGCTTCCTGACGATGATGCCTCCTCTACGAACACCGTCAGCTGTCTTTCCCCACTGAACTTTACCTTCTCAGACATTTTTCTTAATTTTTTTTTAAGGTTAGCGGAGACTGGGCCCAATCAACTGCATGTATCCGAACCGTGCCCCATCACAGTCGGCCAATACCTTTCAACTTTGCCCCGGCCTTGCACGACTAGATGTCCTCAGTTGGCGGTTTAATCTATTAGGCGTCATTTTTCACTTTAAGCTAAAATCAGTTACTCCGGTTCTACTGTTTTTTTTATCAATTTGGAATCAAATGATTTATTAAAATGTGCTGTATGTTTCTAAATTGCTGTGTGAATATTCTTGTGTTGTTCTTTCACTGTATTGCTCTTAAAGTGCTACATAAATACTTTACACATTGCCTCTAAGTTAAGTTTGACTGCTTTTGTGCCAATCTACCAGCAGGTTAAGCAGAGATACATTTAGTGACTTTTTGTGGCTCACCCTGACAAGCATTTTGGCAGTTGCTTGAGGGTTTCACTCACTCAACCAACAACCCAATTTCTGACAGTCATTATTTGGAAGAAGGATTCAAAAATCTATCTTTTCTCTTTGGGAGAGAGCTGGGTAATGTGTGGTACATGCGACCCTCCTTCTATGAGAGATCTGCTGTCTCAGAGTTGAGTTTACCTGTTAGACCTGGCATTTCTTGGCGTGATTACCCCTGACTTTTTGCCTCTACCTCCTCTATTTTTGATGCTGTGATGGATTTCGTTTGACTGGCTTAGATGCTTTGGCCACTTTGCCACTGCTGATCAGTGTCAAAGTGCAAGTGCTCACTGTATAAAGTGTAATGGTAATTGGTTGTCCATGATTGGTATGTTTGCCTTACTAGTAAAGTCCCTAGTAAAGTGTACTATTTGTGCCAGGGCTAGTAATGCAACTGCTACTAGTGGGAATGCAGCACTAATTGTGCCAAACACACAAGTAGCCTTAAAGAGGGAACTCAGGCCTGCCATTGCAGTGCCTGAACGCAGTTTGTTAAACTGTCATGTTTTTCTGACAAGTGCACCCACTTGCCAGACTTTACCCTTCCCTTTTTATGCACTTCAGACACCCCTATGGTAGGTCCAAGGTACCCCCTGGGCAGGGTGCAGTGCATGTGAAAGGTAGGACATGTACTAAGGAGTGTACCATGTCCTAACAATTAAATAATCTCCATTTCGTTTTTCACTGTTGAAAGGCCATCTTGTCCATAGGACAGAATGGGGAGGCTGTGTAATATGTTTCCATTCTATCTTCCCAAAGGCTTAAGATGGAGAGGTGACGTTTAGTATGCCTGAACTCACAATGTAATGACACATCTTTTTATGAAGGTGGTTTTGCATTGTGTGTATAGAAGCCACTCTTTTAGAAGTGGCTGGGTTTTTGCACTCTAACATTTCTGTTTGTCCCTGCCTGGTTGTGGATTGACTGTCTGGATTTGAAAGTGATAGGATCTGGGGAATGTCTTGACCCAGGGGAGGAGGTGAGACAGCAACAGGCTGACCTGCATCTGGAGTGTAGGGGGAGGAGTAGTGCTTAGAGGTGAAGAGGCCTAAGTTGCTGCCATAAAAAAAAGGTCCCATCTCCTGCTGAGTGATTGCAAATCCAGACCCCCCACCAATCAAAAGAAGAAGGTGTCACTGGCAGGGAGGCACCCAGAACTGGTTTGAACAGAGGTCAGTGCCCCCTTGAATACAAACACTTCAAAGACATTTAGGGGTATAACTATGAGAGCTGAAGCCCCTGAACTTTGGAGAAATGGATTGATCAAGTTTGAACAAGACTGAAGCTACTTTGTGGTCAAGAAGAACCTTTGCCAAGTAAGAAACAACTGAAGAGACTGAAGGAAAGGACTGACCCTTGCTGTGTGCTCTGAGGCTGGCCTGCAGTTTGCGGTTTTAACCAAGGAAAGGGTAAAGGGACTTTGCTGTGTGCTGTGTGCCCCTGTTTGAAAGGACTTTGCTGTGTCTGGAAGTAACTTATCCCAAAGGGCACGAGGTGAGCTGGCTCCCTGTTGCGGAAACTCAGGAACACAAACGTTTCCAGGAGAGTCTCAGCGACGCTGTGTGCATGTGCTTTTTGTAGCCTGAGATCCTCATAAGAAGTGCCCTGTGATCGTGGGCACGTAAGGTGCAAGCGAGTCTCAGCAACGCTGTGTGTGTGTGTGCTTTTTGCAGCCTGAGCCCTTCGTGAGGCTTGTCCTGTTATCGTGTGCACCGGAGTCCAAGTGAGTCTCAGCGACGCTGTGTGCGTGTGCTTCGTGCAGCCTGAGACCTTTGTGAGGAGTGTCTGGTGATCGTGCACCCGAAGCTCAAGTGAGTCTCAGCGACACTGTGTGCGTGTGCCCTGTGGCAGCCTGAGACCTTCGTAGCATCAGCGGCCCGGACCGGCAGCCCCGGAGATGCTGAGCCCCCGGCCCGAGCCCACCGTTGCCAGAGCGGGACCTCGAACCAACCTTGTTGAGGGAGGGCCTGAGTCTCACTGCCCGGAATTCACAAAGATTGCATCAGAGGCCCAAGTCGCTGGAAGAGGAGAGGAGACCGAGGTCGCACCCCCCAGGTAACGTGTGTAGATGCCTGGGGCGGGGTGCAGGCTCGGAGGGAGACGCTCTCGTCCTCTCCCATTTCTGTAGCGCGAGCCTCTGCTTCAGCTCGTATCGCAGCCCGTACTGGCAAAAGGAGTGACAGTACCGGGGCCGGAGTGTGGAGCTGCACTTTCTGTTTACACCATACCTGTGTGGGGGCAACTGTTGACAGAGGCTGACTGCGAGTCAGCACGAGTGGCGGAGAGACCGTCAAAGGCACCGTGATCGGTGCTGGAGTGTATTACGCATTGCATTATTTCTGCATAACGAACTACCTGATTGTCGGATTACACATTGCATTCTTTCTGCATAACGAACTACCTGAGTGTCGTATTACGCATTGCATTATTTCTGCATAACGAACTACCTGATTGTCGTATTACGCATTGCATTGTTTCTGCATAACGAACTACCTGATTAGTGTATTATGCACTACATTGTTTCTGTACAACGAACTACCTGATTGTCGTATTACACATTGCATTGTTTCTGCATAACGAACTACCTGATTAGTGTATTACGCATTGCATTATTGCTGCATAACGAACTACCTGATTAGTGTATTACGCATTGCATTGTTTCTGCATAGCAAACTACCTGATTGTCGTATTACACATTGCATTGTTTCTGCATAACGAACTACCTGATTAGTGTATTACGCATTGCATTATTTCTGCGTAACGAACTACCTGATTGTCGTATTACGCATTGCATTGTTTCTGCATAACGAACTACCTGATTAGTGTATTATGCACTACATTGTTTCTGTACAACGAACTACCTGATTGTCGTATTACACATTGCATTGTTTCTGCATAACGAACTACCTGATTAGTGTATTACGCATTGCATTATTGCTGCATAACGAACAACCTGATTAGTGTATTACGCTTTGCATTATTTCTTCATAACGAAGTACCTGATTGTTGCGTGAAGCATTGCATTATTTTTACATTGCAAAGTGCCTGATTCTAGCATTACGAACTACATAGCATTGCAGTAGGACTGCAGTAGAACGTTTAGATGTTCTCATTAATATCGCCAGAACTTACAAGGTCTGGCTGGCCTAACAACCGGCCAGGAGGAATATTACAAATACGCATATGTTGGATTTATATCATGTGGTCTTATCATATATCTTTTTTTATAAATGTATACTAATTTTTATGAAACTCGTGTGGAGTCCCTTTGTGGTGTCATCATTGGGTTGCTGTGAGCGTGGTTGCATATACTTTACACATTTGCCTTGAAGATAAGCCTGGCTGCTCGTGCCAAGCTACCAAGGGGGTGAACGGGTGCTATCTGAGAAGGTGTCCTTCCTTTCCCTGACGTGGGAACGAGGGTCCCTATTTGGCCGAAGGTACCTACCTCAGCCAACGAGGGAACCCGGGTCTAACAGTACCTATGGGCACTAGGTCAGACAAGATGGCTCCACACTGTCTCACAGGTTTCCTAAAATCAAAGCAAGCTTGTTTATTTAATTATTAAATTTGTAATGCACAGCAGCTACCCAAAGAGGGTTTCCTGGCGCAGAAAAACAGATCCGAGACATAGATGAAAACATGCTAGCAGGTTATTTGTCAAAAAGCCACGTCTTCAAGGATTTGTGGAATTGAACATAGTCAGTTTTGTTGCGTAGTGCTGTAGGCAGTGCGTTCCACAGTGAGGGGCCCAGACAGGAAAAGGACCTTCCGCCCATCCGGGATAGTTTGATTTTGGGAGTGATAAATTTACCTTGGGTGGAGGAGCGGAGGTTTTAGAGTGGGAAAGTAGGGACAGACCAGGGCTTGAAGATATTGCGGGGCATTTCCTGTTTTAATTTTATGCATATAGCTCAGGGCTTTGAACTTGACTCAGTTCTCCACCCTGAGCCAGTGCAAGTTTTGTAAAGGACAGGAAATGGAGGAGGCTTTCAGGACCTGGCACAGAAAGCCTGGCTGCAGAATTTTGCACCATCTGTAGTCTGCGGTTTACTTCTTTGTTAGAGCCCAAGTAAAGCACGTTTCCGTAGTCAAGCCTTGACGTAATCAAGGCATTCACCACGGTTTTCTGGGTGGACTCTGGTAGCATCCAGCAGATTTTTTTAACCATTTAAGAATGGTAAAACATGTAGCTGCTACTTTAACTGCTTGAGAATGCATGTTAAGCGAGTCATCAATAGTGATGCCCAGATTTCGAGCGTGGGGGGAGGGTGGGGGAGAGCGCCCATTTCACAGGGCCAGTGTTGAGGAACCCAGAGATCCTTGTTTTTACCAAATACAAGGACCTGTAGTGATCACTCCAAGCAGGTAGATGTGGTTCATGAGGATTTATTCAAGTTGGTTACAAGATCAGTAATACAGCAGTAATTCAGCCCCACCAGGAGCAGCCAGCAAGGCGCTCAGCCCTTCTCCAACTGTGGATTTCATAGATCCACATTCCATATTACATCATCCCCACAATGTTCCACTGGTGGAGCAGTGAATGACAAGAACAGCACTATAACCAAGATACTACAGGACCTCAGTTTTCTCTCCATTTAATTTGAGGTAGTTTTGTTGCATCTATGATGCTATTTTGCTTAGACCCAACTGCAGAGGTGAAGGATCATCTGTGTTCTTCGAGGAGAGAAAAAAAAATATTTGGGAATCGTCGGAATATGAGAATAAGGACAGCCCTGATTCCTCTGCCACATCTGCTAAAGGTCTTAGATACAAATTAAAAAGTAAAGGGCTGAGGATAGAGCCTTGAGGCACCCCATGGGTGAAAGTGTGAATCTCTGAGCGGGCGGTGCGTGAAAAATCTTGAAAGGTGCGGTTAGTGAGGAAAGAGGTGAGCCAATTCAGAGCTGAGCCGCGGATGCCCAGTGAACTAAGAGTTTTGATTAATACAGTATGAGACACCGTGTCAAATGTGGCGCTCAAATCCAATAAGATAAGAGCCACGGTGTCTCCTGTATCCAGGTGGCGGCGTATGCTTTCCGTTACCCCTAACAGGGTGGTTTCAGTGGAGAAGCCTGCTCTGAAGCCTGACTGGGAGGGATGAAGGAGTCTATGCGTTTCAACAAACTGAGTTAGATGTGAATGGACATGCTTCTCTAAAATGTTTGAGAAGGCTGACAGTAAGGAGATTGGTCGATAGTTAGAGGGTAGGTCGGGGTCAGCATTTGCCTTTTTAAGGAGTGGGTGTATCATGGCATGTTTCCAGTCAGATGGGATAGTAGCTTCCTGCAGGGAGGCATTTAGATGGTCCGTGATCACGCGCAACGAAGGTGGTTCCAGCTGCCTAAGCACAGAGATAGGTAGAGGGTCCTTGGGTGATCCTGATTTAATGTTGATTAGGAGTTTTACTAGAGTGGCTGTATTTAACAGGGGCCAAGTATCCAATAGGTTGTTGGACATATCGGGTGACTTAACTTGGTTGAGGTGTGTTGTCTGTTGAGTGGTGTGGGTAATGCGGATGGGGGGGAGAGATTCTCATCTTGCGCGAGCACAATGTCTTGGTATATTTTATCCACTTTCTGGACAAAAAAGGAGGCCAGTGCCTCACATTACCTTTGGAGCACACCCAGACTAGTCATATGAGGTCGCTGGACATCATAACCTACAAGATAAATACTGTCAACGTTTGCGGGACAACTGTGACCATCCCACGGTCGAGGACATTCTGTTTCACACTGATGCACACATTTCCATTAATCTATTTTCGTTGCACTCACTGGTTTTAGTTTTAAAAGTTATTAACAACAAACTCAGAAAAAGGATGCAGAGCTCCTCTTTAAAGTGAAGTTGAGTACCGAAACTTAGTCGTATAAAAAATGCTCAGTATATCTCTACCTTAGCTTGTATGGAGTGATGGAACAACTTAAAAATTACAATTGACAAATTCCCTGCTGTGGTGTAACTACTGTACAACAGACAGAAAGATGTCAGAGACACTGTGGTGGGGCAAGGTGCACTGTCATGTCCGAGCCCGCGCATGCTCAGTCTCCTGACTGAACCAGAAAGATGACTCATTCATCACAGTGCATAGCACTACACAACCTTCTACTTTTGTGGACATAAGACAAACACCTAGCTTGGTATGAAAATGCAGAAATCTTATTTATCATTTGAAAAAAGTTTTAGATGCTAGGGTGTGTGGCACATTCATATTACACTATTATTAACATATTATTTTATTATGGACCAAAGCCCTTATGGAGTGTGCTGCATAGATCAGCAGCAGGAATAATGCTGCCAGTAAGGTGTCACAATCCACTCATTAAAGAATTAAAATACTGTCAGCCTATAGTAATGCTATGTAGAGCCCCTGCTCGCCAAAAGAAATTAACCTGCCTGCAACTCCAGTGTCGGATCATAGCTCCACTCCAGAAAACTTTGGGCAACATAAGAAACTTCCAACTAGGTACTTATGTTGCTAGCAACAGATAAACAGCTACTATCATGTACTCTCCAAATTGTTATGTTACAGCGATGTGCATAGCACCATATTGCCATTAATATGGCCAAATAGCGCTGTCGATATTTGGGTAACTTCATGCCCTAAGCTACAGGATTCCATCACAGAACAGTCTTTTTTGTGATTGTTTGATTTGGGTCATCAGTAGTGAGCGTGTAGTTAACATACTGTTTCCAAGTATTTGTTTGGCTGTATGTGTGTTGTAATGGGTTGGGTGCTGGTTTATCTGCTATATGTTATAGTGGAGTGATTCATATTAAGGGCTAAGTGCTATTATGAGCTTGAAGCATTCCAGCTCTATGGTCACTATTGGGACAGGAATGTTCCTTGGATAGTAAAGTGAGGTGTACTTCTGCTCTTAGTAACCCACTGCATATGAAACTGGCACCCTGCTTTTCTTCTGGCCCCTCCACACAACAGTCTGCGTGTATTTTCAGGCAATAAGAATTGTTCTGGCTCTGAGGTCGTGGGGGGGGGGGGGGCGCTCTAATGAACATAAGACTACTGTCTGGGTCAATTGGCACTGTGAGCAGGGAAGTCAGCATATCATTTTTAGGTCTCACCTGGGGTTAGCAGCGCGCATGCGCTGCTAACGCCATGCGAGGGCCTTTTGGAATTAATACACTTTCGGAAGGGGACTTGAAGCCCCGCCACTCTTTTCCATTGGCTGGCATCATCCTTTAGGGCAAACGCTGGCATGTGATTGGGAATCAGGCTTTTTTGTTACCGCCCTGTCCATTTTTCAGACGGCCCACCTGGACAGGCCGGCACCGGCACGGCATCGTCTTAGTGTGGGACTTGTCCACATGTCCCGGAGATTACGTGCTGTCCTTTAAAAGGTTCTTGTGAGTAGAACCAGCTGGAGCCCTTCGTGGGCAACTTAGGCTCGTTCGCTTTCTGCGATTAGGGACAAGTGTTTACACCACACTGTTTACACCGTCCGCCGGTCTGTTCTTCATTGAACTCCCGTACATCAGTCGCAGGGGGTTGCAGAAAAATAACTTTCTGAATAAGGCCCAGAATACTTACTTCTGAACTTTGGCCAGCAAACTTTTTGACTTCATATGAGTAAGCATGCATGTCACGTAGCGCCTTATCTGCTCTGATTACTGTAACGCTGAACATCGTCGCTGGGAAGTAAAAGGCATTGAACTTATATATATAATGAAGGAAACAAGGAGACACGCGGTCTGGCCACCACAGCCTGGTCTGCTGAGACAGGGGATACACATTGCTCATTTCGCACTGCAGCTGGGGCAGCCGGCGGTAATTGTAATGGTAATGCTCGGAACATACGCTGCTGTCAATGTGCACATTCGCAACACTGATGGCTGTGTCTGCAGCACCGGCACACTCCCTCCCCCCTCCCTTCCTCTCAGAGCATCACCAGCAGCTGCAAAACATGGAATCACCATGCTGTTTACTTCAGCACACGGAGGACTGCCCCACAGCTATGTACAATGTCATGCTCAAGTGCTATGCCCACTAACCCAAAAAGCAACCTTCCTTCGGCACCCTGATATCACTGCTATCGGAGGTGAGGCTCACTGCGAAGCAAGCTTCTACTCTGTCTGAAATCCTTCACAATCCCATACGGGACTTCACAGCCAGCGCTCTGGCACTACTCACTACTAACTCTCCCAGAGCCAGCGCTTCTGCACTACTAACTACTAACCGTACTACAGTTAGCAATTCTGTACTACAAACTACCCACCACCTCGCACCACCCAGCATTGTCCCTTACCCTCCATTTGGCCTCTCCAACTTTTTTCCTTCCTGACTTTCTGATCTGCACCACCTTTCCCTTTGCTTTTCTTCCCGGATCACTGCTCCCTCCTGCCTGTCCGATCCCCACAAACCGCATTGCTTCGTGTCCTCCTATCTATCACCTCTACGGTGCTGTCCTTGTACCACCCTCACTCTGTCTATTCAGCCCTCCTTTTCCATATCACCCTGCTTCTGTGTCCCTCTGCATCTATCATCTCTCTGTGCTGTTCACCTTCCTGGCTACACCACCACCCCTCCAGCTTCACTCCCTGTACATGGCCAGCGTCCTGTAGCACCCTCCTGATGGTCGATACCACCTCCGTGCCCATTTCACTCTACTCGCACTGCCACCCTCACTCCAGTACCACCACCCTCCTTCCAGTCTGTGCCATTTATATTCTCTTTACCACCCTCCTCGCAGTAACTCCACCCCATAGTGCTTGTTCCAGACTTCATTCCCTTTATATACCCCTATATCTTACTTGTGCCTCCCTTCATTCCCACTATATGCTCGTCTCTTGTGCCTCCCTTCATTCCCACTATATGCTCGTCTCTTGTGCCACCCTTCATTCCCACTATATGCCCCAGTCTCTTACTTGTGCCACCCTTCATTCCCACTATATGCCCTTCTCGTGTGCCACCTTTTATTCCCACTATATGCCCGTCTCTTGTGCCACCCTTCCTTCCCATTATATTCCCATGTCTTTTACTTGTGCTGCCCTTCAGTCCCACTATATACCCCTGTATCTTACGTGTGCCACCCTAGATCACAGCAGGTGATGTGGCACTATTGGCTGAGTTGTCGACTTTGGAACTGGAGGAATGAGGTTTGAGTCTTTGATAGGCAAAACAGCCAGTGGTTCTGGACAATTCACTTTATCTCCCGTGCCTTAAAAAAAAAGCATTGGCATAGCCAATAGGTCTCGCTTTTGGTTTGGGACCTTATAAGTACTTAGTTATGCAGCACAATATCCTTGGTGCTACAATATCAACTGTTGCATGGCTAAACACTTATAAGGTCCCAAAGGCGAGACCTATTGGCTATGCCAATGCTTGTTGATTCTATGGATTGGGAAATGCCTTTTTACCTTTTCAAAGGCAGAGCAACAGATCTACAGAATAGCATGTGTAAAGTTACACTTACATGCCATGCTGAGGTCGTGTGCTGCCATCACTTTATTAGTCTAGTGCATGCGTATGTATGGTGAGTGTAAGCAGGATTCCTGTATGTTGTTTGTGAGTGTGTAAATGCTGAAGCAAGAGGGGTCAGTTTTGGAACGCATCCAGTGTCACAAGGCACTAGATGGAGGTTGCAATGCAGCCTCCAAAGGCAGTGGAAGTGTACTGCCTGCATTCCTCAGCTGGAGGGTGTAGCCCGTGTGACTAAAGTGTGGAAGAATGGAGAAAATGCTGTATTTATAATCACATAGTAACCTTCTCAGCAGGAGATTGATGATGTGCAAGAGCAGAGGACGCTCCTTATCCCGTTTGGCTTACAATGCTTTGAATAAGCTTCCTTTCTCTATTCATTCCATTGGATCTCTCTCAGAATTTAGGATGAAACTTATGAGTTGGTTGTTCAAATTAAATTAGTTTTGAGCCTCAGGGCAATAACTTTCTGTTCCACACCTGGATACCATTAAGGGTGAGATGCGAGGGTTACAAATACAAATAACATAATATACTCTCTTCCTGAGCACTGCTGTAGGGAACTAGCTTTTTGATCAAGGGGGGGGAAACCCTTTTCAAGCAACAACCACAGTCTTTGTCAAGGTGAGACACAAAACTCACTAAATTAAATTAACCTGTGCTTACCCCTCTGTCGATGCAGCACGTGTCCATGGCTGTAAGAGTCCAGAGCATGCTCTGCTGTGTGGCTGAAGGAATCTACGCATCACCTGCTCGCAGTTGGAAAAATCGGCGCAGCGCCTGTTTCACCGCTGCTGCATCTACCCCAACGATTCAAGATTTTCCACACATCACACCGCAGTAAGGAGCCACTTTTGGAATTCAACGCATCGCTTCTCCTCTCAGTAAGGAATCAATGTACCACTTCTACTGTGTGCAGCAGAACTGACACCTCTAATCCCCTGGGACTAAAGAATCAGCGTATCGCTTGTGTTTTCTCACGCTTCCCTTTTTTTAGGCTGTTTTTCATCTCGTATTTTGACGCATCAAAGGTACTTTGTGCTAAAATCAACGCATCCATAGAGCTCTATTGACTGAATTGCTTCAACCTTTAAAAAGTGATATCGTTGCTTATGTATGTTAGATTTTTGTTGTGTTGGTCTTGTTTGGTTTAGACAAAGATTGGTTATTTTTCTAAACTAGAGTGGTATCCATTTGCAGTGTTTTCACTGTGTTACTGTGGGCTTTACGTACAAATACTTTACACATTGCATCTGAGATAGGCCTGACTGCTCGTGCCAAGCTACCTAGTGGGTGAGAATGGGTTATCTGGGGTGTTACCCTTACCCTGACTAGAAGGAAGGGTCCCTACTTGGCTAGGATGCAAACCACTGCCAACTAGAGACCCCCATTCCTAACATAACGTTATCCTGTGGAAGAGGTGGGACTCACAGTAGTGAAAAATGAATTTAGGAATTTTTCCACTACCACAACATTACTCAGTTGGACTGAACTTGTGACCTTCACCCGAAGTCGCATGACCAGATAACTGCGAGTGGCAGTTGCTGCATATAGGGACTATACATACCTTAAATCTTTGAAATTGCATATCTCCTGTTCTAATGAGTGTTTTTGTCATTTTGGTCTCAAATAATTTACTACATTTTACTCTGCTTTTCTACAATGGTGTGGGGTTTTTCTTGTGTTGTGGTTTCACTTTATTACTGTTTAAAGTGCTGCATGAATACTTTACACATTGCCTCTGAGGTAAGCCTTACTGTTTTTGTGCCAATCTACCAGAGAGCTACGCTCAGGATAATTTGGGGTTTGGTTGTGACTTCACACTGTCAAGAATTGTGGTTGCTGCTTGAGAATGGTTTCACCCCCTCAGTCACTAATCTAATTTCATACACTACCTGTTCCCAATCAAAAGTTATCACTTACTAAATGAACTAAGGTAACACAAAGTTATCCTATCGGAGCGGTAGACTTTGCAGTAGTGAAAAGTTCATGTAAGAGTCTTTCACTTCGAGGACATGCAAAGCATAAAAGTATATGTCCAATTTATATAATGCACTGTACCCTGCCCTAAAGGCTGTGTAGGACCTACCTATATTAGGGGTGACTTATATGTATTAAAAAGGAAGGTTTAGATAAAATTGGCACTGTAAAACTGCACAAAGGCTGCAATGGCAGACCAAACACATATTTTAAAGAGCTATTTAAGTGAGCAACTCAATAAGTGCTGCAGGCCTACTAACAGCATCCAATTTACAGGCCCTGGGTACATGCTATACAACTTTACATGAGACTCATAACTAAATTAATGTGCCTACTGGGTGAAAACCAATTTTTTCATGTTTAGAGGAGTGAGAACAAGTACTTTAGAAGTAGTAAAGGGCACAGAGTTCCAAGGCAAACATAATTCAAATTAATAAAACAGGAGAGATGATTTCTAATGGTTTGGGGATGACCCTGCAGAGAGGGCAGGTCCAACAATTGCCATTTGGCTAATAGTGGAGGAATGGGGGGCAAGCAGCAGATCCAGTTGTTAGAGGAGGAGAAGTTTCTGGGCAGGACATGGTCCTTTTGTCCTTTTCACTTGAGTGGCACTTACAAGAAGGCTGATGTTGACTAGGTGCAGAGCTTCACACATTGCGCTCATGTTATGGGCACTTCTACTTGGAATCAGCTTCCTCACTATCTGCTGGAAGAATCATCACATAATTTGTGTCTGTTCTGAAGCCAGCAAATTAAATGTGAATGGTAACTGCACCAAACTGGTTCCTGGATGTTAGACACTACCCTCCACCTTCCCTGTACGAAAACCATGTCCAAAAGTGAAAACCTGGAAAGCAGCTGTGATCCTGGGCTGGAATCACTCATGGTTAGTCTCCTGAAGGTGAGGGGAGGTCACATAACATCTGTACATCATACTGGAGAGCCGTCGGTCTGCCTGAAGATGGACTGGCTTCCTGCTAAGAGGGTAAATGAGTGACCTGTCCTGCAGGAACCGTCTGCCCGAGGAGGATAAGTCCAGTTACCAGGTCCAAAGAGAGGAGAGGCTCATGAGAAGCTGACTGTTGAAGGAGTCTGTAGAGAGTTGTCCCGAGTATGCCTGAGGAACTCCTGGCCTCCCTGCATCTCTATGATAAGCCAAAGTGAACCTGTGATTCACCAGTGTGTCTGCTCCAGCAACCGCCACATAGGAAGACTGAGCAACTTTCTCCTAAGTGCTTAATCTGTAAAAAAATAAAAAAGTTCCGGGTCCCAAAGCAGCACTGGGCTGGCACTACTGAATGTTGATGTGCTGATCCATCTCATGCCTCTTCATCCACCATTCCCTGCCCCTTATCCCATTCTTGCAGGTTCCTTCTTTCTCCCTTTATCATCTTTCTCTTCCTCTTTCTTTCCCCTTCATGTGTTTTTAACTCCCTTGCTCTGGTTCAAAGTCTGATGAGGACAAATAGGTGCTAGTCCCCAAAAATGATTGCTGATGGGCCCCCCCTGCAAACACTGGCTCAAATTAAGCACTGCCTTTGCAACACCCCAAAGACCAAGACATGGCATCATGGACAGAGGAAGAAATCCCCCAGCCACGAGTGCCGGTCCTGCCTAGTCGGAGTGACTACACCATGCTGCTGCAGCTTCAATTGGCCCACAGTGGAGAGAAGGATGTGGGGCCACCCGAACTAGTGTGACGGCAATACACGTACTTGGAAATCCCGTGTGCACTTCACCTCAGGTCACTCTTAGGCCAGAAAAAAACATTGACTGGGAACTTCACTAGCGCTTTTTTGTGAGAATGTATTGAGGTTATTGGTACCTGCTTAAGAGAACTGCCAAGACAAAACATATATGCTAACGGATCACAGAACTCAGAAAAGCTGCTGTATCTCACCAGATTGAACCAGCACCTGTGCCTAAATTTCTGTATTTCTGTGCAATAACCCCACATAACATGTGTAGAATACTTCTCTTTAGTTCTAAATATTCCTTATATATAGTAATTCAAAAAGGTCCCACAAGCCAATATTTAATATAGTTTAGAATTCAGGCTGGTGTGTGAGAGCATTTCTAGCGATGGGTGGGGCTCCCTACCACATGACTGAATGAATTGCCGATAAATGTAATGCGAACATGTCAGTTCAAAGCATTACAGTTGCTAGATCATTGTATACATTAAGGAAATATTCCAACACAATGCATAAAGCAGACTTACTTCACTCTTAAGAAAACATTTATCAAGTTTTTTTTGTGTTTCTTATATCTTATTCATATATTGTACTTCCGAAAGATACTGTGAAATTGGACAGTCAACACATGTTCTTTCCTTTAGTGGGTGCGCAGGCCTTGTACTTTAAGAATGTAAGTATATTTAAAAGAAAGTTTGAAACTGCAGATGTTAATAGAAACAGTGGGCGGGGCGTGGCCAAGATGGTGACCTGGCAAGACGTGCCTTAATTGTCTACCCGGTCCCAGGGCCGGACTGGGAACTGAAAGCAGCCCTGGCAAGTTTTGCCAGACCAGCCCCCGTCCGGCGCAGAGTGAGCGAGCAAACCCAATCACTACTAGGGGGGGGTTCTCCCCCCAGAAAATTTTGGAAAAAGACAGACCAAAATGGTGAATTTTACAGCACGTTTTTCATTACATATTCAATTGTATCAACTTTCAAAGCACAGTAAATAGTAGATGACCTTAAAGAGCACCAGGTTACCCACCCAGTCATATGTACCCATAGACATTCTTTCAGAGAGCACCAAAAATAGACACAAGTAGTGAATCAGAGAGAACAAAGTAAAAGTGAGACCAGCCCCCACATGGTGTGTAGCGAGCAAGCGCAGTGAGCAAACACTACTAGGGGTAGTTTGGGGGGGTTCACCCCTCAAGAAAAGTTTGGAGACAGAAGGGCCAAAACAAGGCATTTTTTAACACATTTGTCATTACATATTAGATTGTATTAAGTTTTAAAGTATAGTTATTGATTACCTTATGGAGCACCAGGATAGCCAGTCATAAATCACAGACATTCCTACAGAGAACACTAAAAAATGAGCATTGAAGCCACAGATCCCAGCAAGCATGGCACTGTTGGCTGAAAAAAACACTACTAGGTGAAGTGCACCCTCAAAACACCGTGCAAATTGACACTGCTTAGTTTGACATCATATTACCATACTAGATGGCGCCATGTCACCATTGATGAAATGCTATAGTTCTGGGCTGTTCTTTTACAAGTTAGGGTTGTTAATTCAACTGAATATCCAAACTGAAAGAGGATTACAAGTCTCAGAATGCAATAGGTTCGAGTCTCCAGCAACGATGCTCAACATCCTGTGATTCTGGGCACATCACTTAATCTCCCCGTGCCTAACAAAAATGAATGTGTCCTCATGTAACGAAACAGGTGCTCATGTAAAGCGCTCTGATACCCGATGTCCCGGGTCTAGTTTGCGCTATAAAAAAAGTCTTAATAAAAAATAAAAAACACTCTTATCAGGAAAGCAGCTCTGTACCCTTTGTGACTAGGATTGAGTGGAGAGTGAAAGATACCTTTTTACATCGTACAAATGTGTCCCAATCAGGCTGCAGTTAATCCCTTTAGCGATGTTCTTACAGCCATAAAACAGCAAACCTCCAAACACATTAGCTGGAAAGTCAAATATCCTCAATGCATGGGAATGGGTCAGGCACATCACGACATATACAAGACTTTCGAGGAGGAGGATTCTGCCCCCATTCCAGAAGAATTTCCATGGCCGGGTCTTTAAAAGGTCGCAGAGTCTGACTGGGACAGAAAATAATCCTGGGCACCACAATAAAAGTGTCCCTCATTAGTGAATCAAAGACCTAAAACTGTGGCCCACATTTGCTATTTGGAGCAGTTTTGAACTTGTAAAGACATGTTGACCAGGTGCTCTGCAAGTTACGGGAGAATGCATGCATTTGTGATTGCTGTTGGTAATGTTTGTGGAGGTAATATGAGGAAAATTGAAAGGAAAAACCGGGCAACCAGACCCTAAAACATAACCACAAAGAGCCAAAAATGGCACACACAATGACCTGTCAGGCGGCCTGCCTTCTGCTGCTTCAGATGGCCACACAGGCCAGTCCAACCGTGGAGGTTCCTGTAGATACACCTCCTTTTGCCCTGGTCTGATGCTAATGGGAGAGGGGAGTGAGCTCTGTGCATGGCTTTTTTTTATTTCCAGTTCAGTATGTGGTACACAGCCAACTCAGCGCCTTCCTTAGTAGACATACAAAGCCAGGCGCTGCTTGGCTGTAGACTAGTTCTGTGCCACTCCTGATTAGCAAACGTATTCCCACTGTGAGAAGTGGGGCTAACTCTCTAGGCCCAAAACTTCAGTTTGGTATTCCACAACAGGACACTGACACACGGGCCCCATCATTCTGCCTGTAATAGAGCATCTTCAGGGTCTGTTCCTCTGGCCTCATAAGCAGCATTCCTGATCAGGCGCCAAGAAGTACACAAACAGCACTGTGCTGTCGGCAGATCAACACACTGCCACCTTAATTTGAGTGCTGCTCACACTCTACTCAGCTAATGCTGTGATCACAAATATAGCAGAGTAAACACAGGCCCCCTCCCCCCCCCCCCCCCCGCTTTTTCGAGCGGCCATCACACCTTGACTGACTGGTTGACAAAAGGTACGTCATTCAACGTGAGGAGGTGTTAGACTCGGGGGTCTCTGGTTGGCGCAAGGTTGCCCTTGTGTCAAGCAGGAACCCTCTCCTCTACGTCAGGGCGCAGGATAACCCCTTGTGAATGACCCTTGCTCACCCTCTAGGTGCGTGGCGTGAGCAGCCAAGGCGATTCCTCAGGCGTTGTTGGTTAAGCACTTACAATCATACACACAGTAAATACATCAATCCCCCCAGAAACGGACACCAGACTTGGATATGTAGAAAAATACGCTTCTTTATGTAAAAATAGGTATATATATCTCAGCAGACTTATCACAAGACCAATAACGTTTTCGCTATGCCACCAGGTTGTAAAGCAGGCAAATGTTCTTTGTTCGTAGTTTCAAATGGATACTTTGTAGTCTCTCGCAAATGTTCCTTGTGGTTCCAGTACTTACAGAGATCGGCTCCTGCGAACGGGGAAATAAGGCGTTGCGGGTCCCGAGCCCGATACTGGAACTTCTTTCGTGACGTGGAGAGCCGGCACAGGTCGGTGCGACTCTCAGCTTGGGAAGTGGTCTTGGGGCCTCGATCAGCGGGTGTGGGCAGGTAGGCAGGCGCGGCCAGCGACCCTCAGCACGGCGGTGCAGGGGGGTCTCCACAGCGGGGGCGGCGCGGCCTGAGATGTCCGGGGATAGCGAAGCGGGGTCACAGGGCACGGTCAGTGCAGCTGGATGACCCGGCGTAGATCACAGTCGTCGGACGGTTTCCGGCGGGAGGGGTGATAGCGCGTTCAGCGCGCTCCAGTGGCAGGCGGTGACAGGGGTGCAGGCAACCTAGCCCGGGGACAGAGAGCGGCTCCGGACGGAGCGGGGCTCTCACGGGGTTGAGGCAGGCAAGCTCCTGAGTGTCACGGCCCTAGGAGGGGCGATGAGGGGCGCAGTCTCTTTCCAGCGGGATGCACACACGGCTCGAATCGGAGGACGAGCAAAAGCACAGAGAACCCACTGGTCCTGGGGTTCAGTTCAGGGGGCAAGCTCAGATCAAGCCCTTGGAGAATGTTTAAAGCACAAAGTAGCAAAGTCTTTTCAGTAGTCTCTTCCTCTCCTTTCTCAGCAAGGCAAGCAGCAGGCCAGCTCCTCCAGCGTCTTCTTCTCCTTCTAGTCGGGCAGAGGTTCTTTGTGGTAAAACAGGATTCTGATTTCTTAGGAGCCAGGCTCCTACTTTTATACAGGGATTCTTTTGTTCTTTAGCGCCAGGGGGCCTGGGCCTGGCCCAGTCCAGTTCTGGAGCACTTTGTTATGGTGACTCTGCTCTTTCCTTTCAGCAGCAGGGCAGAGACATCAGCCGCTCCGCAGGGGGCGGCGCCGGCTTTGTGGTGGCAGAGCACAGGTCTATTCAAGAGTCAAGGTGTACTCCTCCCACCCATCCTGGTGTCACCTCTCTACCCACCACCTGGCAGCCAACCTGTCTCTGGGGATTCCCCAACCCTGCTCCTTACTGTTGCTAGGCAGAACACACACACACAGCAGAGGCGGACTGAAATGGCCAGGTCAGTAAATACTAACTTTCTAAAAGTAGTATTTACAAACCCAGGATATTAAAATAAACTTGACTACAAGAAGTATTTTATTATTCTGAGTTCAGGCATACTAAACTTGACATTCTACCATGCTCTCTGAGTCCACTGGGGTCACAGCGTGTAGTGACTCCAGCAGCCCATTCTGGCCTATGGAGAGCAGGTAGCCTTCAATAGTGAAAAACGAAAATGGCTGTAATTCACTACTAAGACATGCCACACACATCAGGGCATGTCCTACCTTATGCCTACAATGCACCCTGCCCTTGGGCCTACCAGAGGGGTGGCTAATATGTAGGTAAGGAAAGGTTTAGGGACTGGCAAGTGGGGGCACTTGCGCACTCAGCGCGACAGTACCAGACCGCGCGCTTGTTCTGCAGTGGCAGACCCTAGACACATTTTACTAGGCCGCTTCTGTGGGTGGCACAACCAGTGCTGCAAGCCCACCAGCAGCATTCGTATTTACAAGCCCTGGCACTCCTGGTGCACTTTACTAGGGGCTGATAGTAAACCGAATAAGCCAATCATGGACACCAATCAATGTATACATTTTACCATAGGGAGAGCTTATGCACCTTAGCACTGATCAGCACTGGTAAGGTGCCCAGAGTCATAAAACAGCCAACAACAGGTCAGAAAAAATACTGGAGGAAGGCAAAAAGTTTAGGGATGACCCTGCAAAAAGGGCCAAGTCCAACAGGAGGGTTATTTGGTTCCCACAAGAGTCTCAGAAACGGTGGCGGACTACGTAAACTGGGCCAACCCAGCCGGCACCCCTTCCTTCATGGCACCCATTCCACGGCGGCGGCTGCCTGCCCCATGCCAGTTGCGCTGCGCCTGCGCGCACCAAATAATTTATTTTAATTATGACGATTGTCACGGCCCCTGACGGTGACAAACATCATGATTACAAATTTTGATTTATTGCCTGCAGGCTGCAGCCAGCCACCGTCCACCACGGCCCGCGATGGTGCGCAGCACAACTCAAGCCCCCACCTTGCTCCGCCCGGCCCCTGCTCACAAATCCACTGCGCAGAGCCTACCAGTACCTGTTCCCAGCCCGGCGGTCACGAGTCTCGCAACGCCAGCCCAGTGCCATGTTGATGATTGGTTGCAAAGTGACTGACTGGACGGACACTGCAGAAATGGGGGCTAAAAAAAGGTAAATTATGGGCCCTATGTGGTGCCTAGTTGCATCCCCAATCATGTGGGGTATGTCCCCGGGCCCCAGGCACAGGTTAAATAGTCCTTTAATGAGGTTTCAACAGTTTATCATACGTTAAATAAAACGCAATACTTCAGTTGTTGGCTTCAATATTCATTTGTATTGTTTCATCACAACACGAAGTTTACTTAATCCAAATGCTTGGACTACAATTCCCAGAATGCATAACTACTGATTTTTGTATATCATCGTTAGTCCCAATGCATTTCGGCCGGCTGGCCTTCATCTGGGGACAATCTATACATTTAAATTTAGATGGATTCAATTAATGAAGAAGAAAAACCACTGATTCTAGAGAAGCATATATATATCAAACTAATAAGAACAAAACTAAAGAGAAATGCCCGTGATAATCTAAGTGCCTGTGAATAAACCTAAACAAACTCTCTGTTTAGAGTGTATTCCTGATCGAGAGATTTAACATCAAGTTCACCGATACTCCGTGAGTAAGAAGATGGTTGCATGCAATGTGAGCAAGGTGCTGTCAGTTTAGAAACACACGTTGTGAAATGGACGTTCGATCGCCGGTGTTCCGTAGGTATAAAGATCGTTGCATAGTAGGGCTCCACTGCTACAGTTTACCGATTCACAAATGACGTCAGTTTAAAACCACGTGAAATGAGAGTGCATTCACTGTGTTTTACCGCTAATGATGTGGTCTAGTGGGGCTCTATGATGCTGCAGAGTTTAACGTTCTACGCAAGTGGCTGCAGTTTAAATACGCGTGAAATTAAAGCGTATATTACCGCTTACCAATGGTATCAGAGGGCCGGTTCGTCTCAAAACGGTATATTCTCGATGTATGTCGTTCGTGGCATGGCTGGTATTCATGCATTTATAGTGTACTAACTTTAAACAGGGTGACGGTGCCTACCATGCCTCTCTAGTCTCTCTGGGATGCGTCACCGACCTCGCCTCTGTCACCAGTCACGCGCAATAAAGCCCCAATGCGCATGTTCACCGCCAGACACCAGCCCACCCTGAGGGTGCAGACTAACCCGCGTAGACGCGGCGGCAGTGACGTTTGCGCGCTGCACCTCGACTCCTGATTATTAAATGATTAAAGCCACCGGGTCACGGACACGGACGGTGCAGCACCAGTCTCCCTGAAAGCATTATTATGCAGATAGTTTTCCCTGCACGGAGCAGAGCGGTCAAGTGGAGTAGTAGCAGCGGAGGCCAGACAGTAGACAGAGCGGAGGACAGACAAAACCAGCCCCTGGCAAAAAAAACGGCCCCCACCCCAAAAACCGGCCACCACCCCATCCAGCCTACCGGGAGATTGCCCGGTGCCCGCTACGGCCAGTCCGGCCCTGCCCGGTCCAGTTCGCCCGCCGCGGTGCCAGCCGCAGTTCCAGCGACACTACCAGCTCCCAGGTGGCTTCATAGCTCGCAGGAGGCCTCGGGGGTCAGTTTGGAGCAGTGATTTCAGCGGATCGACTGATCGCGGCTGCCCAGAGCCTGCACGCACGGGAGAACAAGATGGCAGCGCCAGCTTAGATGAAGGATACGTCGTCCGACCAAAATGAGATAATCCCGCTAGAGGCGCCACGAGAACCACGGCAGCTGCGGGAGGTGACCGGATGCGCGGTCTGCCTTTGGGGAGCCTGGTGATCCATGGAAAACGAGATCAGAGGCCCGAGGAGACACATCAACTGTAGTCCCCCAGGAGCCCCGAGGTGAGAGCGCGGAGCAGGAAGACGGCCTGGAGTATCGCTTGAGCCACCAGCGATAGGGACAGGACAGCAGCCCCCCGGCGGCCCTATAGCCAGCAAGAGGGCCCGGGCATAGTTGGGAGCAGCGCAAGAAGCAGCAAAAACCCAGGGACCAAAGAGGCGCCACAGCGGGCCCGCAGACACCACAGGAGGGAAAGAAGGCGCAGCCTGCGAGAAGGGCCTGCCCAGGGCCCAGCAGAAGGCAGAAGCTGTGAAGGGCACGAGCAGCTGCAGGGAGAGGATGGCGGAGTGGTGCTGGGGCGGGCAAATCTTTGACGGCACTCTTGGAGAAGCAGAAAGGGATACACCATCTACAGGCCCTACATCCAGAGGGGCACTACCGCTGCTCCAGGAGGCAGCAAGAGTAGAGCCCCCTCAGGTTGGCCCAGGCCGAGGACCCGGAGCAGGAACAGAGGCACAAGCGGCAGGGACCAGATATATCAGGGTGAAAGAGGACACTCATCTGACCCAGGAAGGCCAGGTTCTGGGGAAAAGGAGCGAATACGGTACAGAGAACGCCTGAAAGAGGCCCTACGGGACTCCCTGAGCACCCATATCCTAGCAGAAGTGAAGCCGCCCTGGGGATAGGCCTAAGAGCTAGTAGGCCGCAAACGCGATGGCACACGAGCCGGACACCGCCAAGGCGTCAGCAAGGGTGAAGAAAGACAGGACCCTAAAAGAGATTCTGAGCAAACCTTCAGCGTCGTCCGTTGGTGACAAAAGGGCACCACCCAATACACTGGCGAGACAAGACTCAAAAGGTGCCGAAGAGCCGGTCACTCGCTCATTCCTGGAAACGTTATTCAACATGCTGTGCGACGACCTCTAGTCTCATAAAGGGGAAATTGCGAGAGAGTTGAAGGAGATTCGTAGAGATGTGGACGCCATAGGGGGGAGAGTGGCCAGCATGAAGGAACACGAACAGTCCCGCGATGAGGAGGGGGAGCAGCTTCAACAAGAAGTGATACGGTTGAGGACCCAGCAATTCGATCTTCATGCGCACACAGAAGATTTGGAGAACCGTTCTCGACTAAACAACATTCGGGTGAAGGGGGTTCAGTCCAAAGAAGAAGGCCCAGATATCAAGCTCTATCTAAAGGAAATATTTAGGGACATACTGGAGGAATCATAGGACTTTGAAATCAGAATAGAGCAAGCGTACAGGGTGGGCCTGCAGCGCAGGGCTCCGGCCCCACCACCGGATATACTCGCCTATCTTCCGGACTTTCCACTGAAGGAGCTTATCCTTAAAAAAGCCAGACACAAGCAACCGCTTAAGTTCTGAGGCGTTCCAATTGCGCTCTTCCAGGACATGGCAACGGTCATGGTCCAAAAGAGAAGGGATTTTCGCTCCGTGGCATCCCACTTGTGCAGCCAGGGGATAGCATGTTCCTGGGGGCATCCCTTCACGCTGGTTTTCCGGTGGGAGGGCAAATTTCTCCAACTCCGATCACTACAAGACGCATGCTGGGTCCTGGGCATAGATACTCCGCAGCAGGAAGAACCAAGGGGGAAAACAGGATCTACAGCTCCACGAGATTGTTGGTAGTTGGTCCACAGAGACTGTAACAAGGAGCACGCGACCAGACCTGACTCAGAGACAATGGCGCAGGAAAGACAAGTGGTCATAGAATCACTGACCTCCAAGAGATCCGCGCAGAAGCCAGAACAAGAACAGTCTGAAGGGGGCAGATAAGTGTACAAAGAGAGGTGCGGCGGGTGGCAGAAACGGGGCCGGGGGCTCGCACAGCCACAACATGCACCCAACTTTGCATCTTTCCAGGGACATGCGGACTCGATCTGAGGGTCTCAGACTATTGGGAGGTATTTTCATTTTCTTGTTGGTGTTAGGGAGGGGTGGGTAGGGGGGGAGGTGATCATGGATATGGAACTACAGAAGAGGCCAGGGTGTAGCCAAGAGACAGGTGGGGTCTTACATGAAGGGGAAGACGAAGAATCCAAAGAGACAGGTGGAGTCCAAGCTAGAGAAACCTATCTCCTCAACCAATGTCACATAACACGCTAAAAGTCCTTACACTCAATGTGAAAGGGTTAAATAATCCAATCAAGAGGAGAGCCATCGTCTCATTCCTAGAAAATTCAGAAGCAGATATCTGTCTCCTTCAGGAGACACACCTGATGTCCAAAGATTGGCACCGCCTTAAGGTACGAGCATTCCCCCATTAACTTTTCTCTCCCACTGTGGATAAGAAAGTGGGGGTGGCCATATTAGTCTCAAGGCGCTTTAGAGGGGAAGTTTGAGACAGGGTGGCAGAGGTCAAAGGGTAAGTACTAGCACACGCCTTCACGGCAGGGGGAAATCTTATCTCGATAGGGTCAATATACGCACATAACTCAGGTCAAGAAAGGTTTCTGAAGTCCGCAGTCTCGGAAGTTATGAATACCCCATCTAGGATGGTAGTAGTGGGGGGGGCGACCTAAACACCGTCATGGATGCAGCCAAGGACAGATCCAAAAGTCGTTTCAGCCAAACGAGAGTGATGATAGATATGTGGAGTGAGGGGCACCCACAGTCCTCACAATACACTTACTACTCACACGTGCACAAGACCTTTGCACGGCTAGACCACCTCTTGGGAACAATTGAAGTCAATAGAGCAGTCCAAGAAGTGGAAATTGAGCCGGCTGCACTTTCCGATCACGACGCGGTGAGGGTCACAATACAGCCTCCATCACATAGACAATACTCAGGGACATGGCACTTGAGGGACAACATGCTCCATAAGCCGGCAGTGCAGACCTAACTCACTAAATGCATCTCTGATTACCTAGAGCTGAATGATTCCCCTGAAATTTATCTATCCACATTAACGGAGGCTCTGAAAGCGGTAGTGCGAGGGGCGCTTATAGCCATCTCAGCTGCAGAGAATAAGGAACGCAAGGAGAAAAGGCAGCAGCTCGCAGGTCAGATCAAAGAACTGGAGAGGGTACACAGTCGCACTGGGGCACCGAGAGTCTGGCGGCAACTAAAAGCTGCGAGGGCACCAGTGGCTGGACTAGGCCTGGATAGGGCAGAATATTCAGCACTGCATTTAAAACACTCCTACTATATAGGGGGATATAGATCAGGGCGCCTGCCAGCAAGCAAACTCAGAGCAAGATGCCAACAGAAAAAAATTCAATCAATCATAGGATAAGGGGGGGGGGGGGGGTAGAAAGCACGAAAGATGACGATGTCGTACAAACATTCCGAGACTTCTACACGGACCTGTACAAAGGGGGCAACCTGGCAGACCACCACTCGACTTCATATCTGGAAGGCGTACACACAGCTACACTAACTACGAGCCAGGCGGACAGCCTCGACGCCCCAATACGAATCGAAGATGTGATAGGGGCGATATCGCGACCTAAACCCCTCAAGTCCCCAGGTCCGGACGGATTCTCTGCAATCTTCTATAGAACATTTTGCCATCTCCTAGCTCTGATATTGACTAGACTTTTTCATTCTTTTGGGGGATAGGGCTCTTTTCCTGCCAATATTCTAACAGCATCCATTGTGGTGCTTCCGCAGCCTGGAGAGGACAAAACGCTATGCGGGTCATATCGCCCTATTTCCCTAGTCAATGTGGACTTAAAGTTGTTCACGAGTATTCTAGCCATGAGATTGGGCCCAATGATGCCAGGTATAATTGAACCGGACCAAGCAGGTTTTATTCAGAACCACCAAAGCGGTGATAACACTAAGAAGATCCTGCATCTGATCAATAAGTCACAAAGGATGAATCGAGACGCGATTTTGCAGACAGCCGATGCCAAGAAGGCATTTGACCACGTGGATTGGGGATATCGGACTAAAACATTAGTCCACTTCGGCATAGGAGAGCGTTTCAGATCATGGTTGGAGGGCTGTTATAGTTCTCCAACAGCCACGATCAGGGTGAACGGAGTATCCTCCCGCCCTTTCTCTATTCATAGAGGCAGCAGGCAGGGGTGTCCGCTATCGCCCCTCCTGTTTGCTCTGTACATTGAACCTCTGGCCCAAAGAGTGAGACACAATCCTAACATTAAAGGCATCCCATTCGGGGGGGGGGGGTGACACCATTTGATAAGCCTATATGCCGACGATATCTTATCATCCCTTGAGTCGCCAGAGAGCTCGCTACCAGCCTTCCTAGAATAACTGGAGACCTTTGGCAAGGCCTCGGGATTCAGGGTGAATGTCGACAAATTACAAATGCTTGATCTATCTGGGACACCCAGGGGGTCGACGTTTTGAGGACAGAACCTCCCAGTAGAGTTAGCAGGTGAGTCAATCCCATATTTGGGAATAGCACTAGGCCCTCGCATCGAGCAAACGGTCAAACTAAATTATGCCCATTTGACCCGATAGATTAGGAAGGAGCTGGATGGCTGGAGGTACCATCGCCTTTCGCTTCTAGGTCGCATTGCAGCCGTCAAAATGTCCACCCTGTCCAAAATACTATATATGTTCCAAACGAACTCGATCTCTCCACCTAAGGGAACAATAGCATCACTACAGAGGGACATCCTCCACTTTATTTGGGCGGGATCGTGCCCATGGATACACCAGGATCTGGGATACATGTCGCCAGAAGACGGGGGATCCCAAATGTCATGGAGTACTACCATTCCGCCCAGATGAGGTATCTGGTGGAATGGAGCAGAGTAGAGTCGGAAAAAAGATGGTTATTCCAAGACAGGGTAATCGCACGTCTCTCACTGTGGAAAGTACCCTTCCTACAGAAAACAGACAGGCCACAAAGTCTTCACCGATCACCCATTACAAAGTCCATGATGAAGGTATGAGATAGGTCAGTGTGAGAAAGTGCCATCTTTCTTGCATGGTATGCCCCCACTTTTTGCTGAATTGCTGAATGTACTTTACTGAGTGTGCCCTGGACTCCTGCCAATCAGGTGCCCAGGGCCTATGTTCCTTCCCTAAAACAAAACAAACCCAAATTGGCAAACCTTGGCCACATGTCAGCCCCTGGTAAATGGTACCCTAAGTACCCAGGGCTTTGTGACCCAGGAAGGCCTCTAAGAGCTGCAGCACTCCTTGTGCCACTCTTAGAGGCCCTGTACCCTTACACACACACACTGCCTTTGCAGGCTGAGTGTTTGGGTGCAAGACAAAAACAAAGTCGACATGGCACACATCCCTGTGTGCCATGCCCATCACATACACTGACATGGCATATATCAGTCACCCCTCTAGCTGGGTGCCTTATGCCAATGGCGTGGGCACAGGAGCAAGAGCCCTGTGCCCCTACAGTGCCCAGGTCCATTCCTGAGCCCTGTAAGTGCAGTGCTGCCATTTAAAGAGTACATGGTGCTGGGAGCTCGTCAAACACGAGCTCCACAGCACCATAATGGCAACACTAAAGACTGGGAAGTTTGGTATCAAACTTCTCAGCACATTAAACCCACACTGATGCCAGTGTGGGATTTAATGTACCCAGCACCCCAGAGGGCATCTTAGAGGTGCCCCCTCGAACCTAACCTACAAATCCACGTCTGCTCTGAGGCTGCCTAGGCTGCCACCCAGCAGACATGTTGCTGGACCCCTGGGTAGGAGAGCCCCAGCTCTCCTGGTCCGGCAACAATGCACATCCTGGGCGAGGTGCTAAATCTCCTCCCCCAGGATGGGCAGGGGGAAGCTTCAAAGGCATGCCGCCTCTGTGAGCTTCCCCAGGCCCCTGCAACCCCCCACTCTGGCGGGAAGCTTTGGCCGGAAACCCCAAATAAGGACAGGGGATGTGCCAGCCTGCCAACCCCACACCTCAGGTGGGGGAGGCGAGGTGAAGCACATCTCCGGGCTCTCGCCATCTTGAAGATGGGGAGCCCTACCCTATCAGGACTAGGCTACTGCCCCCCTCCCACAGGAGAGAGGCAGGATAGGGGGTGTACCCACCACAGGACGGGGACCCATTGGTCCCTGCCCTTCACCTACCTGTAACGCCCCTAAATCTAGTATTTAGGGGCACCCTGAACCTTTCTTCCCCAGATTCCAGATTCCACACTACGAAGAGCAAGAAGAAAGAAGACCTGCCCTGCAGCTGCTGAAAAGAGGAAGACACCAACTGCTTTGGCTCCAGCCCTACCGGCCTGTCGACCCTCGAACCTGCTCCTGCTCCAGCCCGGCATCTCTTGTGGCTAGCAACCTCACCAACCCCGGAGGACCTGGCTACCTTTTGGCTCTAAGCCCCTGGGACTCCCATGAGTAGAGGCTCTACTCGAAACCTATCTCTAACCCCTGGCAGCAGCTCGGAACCGCGAACCCAGCACACTCTGCACCAGCCGAGCCTGGCCAGTGCCGGAGTGAACAAAGACCCTGAGGACGACCCCACGACGACTGTGAGCCCGAGTCCGGCACCCAAGGACCTCCCTCAACATTCCTGAAGAAGCCTGCAGCCGCAGAACCAGGTGCCCCCCCAACCGCGATCAACAAAGGGTAAGATTTCCCGACACCTAAAGGCACCCCTGCACGCGGCGCCCCACGGCCCCCTGTGCCCAATCCCGGGGTACCTACCTTTCCTCCAACTACCCAACTTACCTCTCGAAGTGGTGGTGGCACCTGAAGAGTCCTCGTCCCCGAGCTTGCAGTCTTTTTCCTAACCGGAGATTTCCCATTGACATCCATTGAGCGCCCGAAGGCTCAAAAGCACTCTGCACCCAGCCGCCCGAATGGCCCTGGCAGTGAAAACTCTACTGCTTCCTACTTCCCCACTTGCCCTGAGTAAGTGACCAGGAGCCCAGCTCCCACAGCCGCGTGGCTTGCCAGTCAGCAGCCACCAAACAAGGCCCCCCTATCCCTCAAATGATAACATTGGGCCGAACTCTCTCTGCACTCGGCCGCCCTAGAGCCGCTGAGGGTGAACCAACTGTACCTACCTGACCCTGGGAGACCCCTGAGTCTGTGCCCAGAACCTCAACTCTGCCAGTCGAGTACTTACCCTTAAACCGCAAACTCTATTTTCCTCATAGGGTAACATTGACTGGCTTTTTCCTGAAATTTCTTCCAAGTGTGGACTTTTCAAATCTTCAAATATTCACCACAAATCAGCCGAGGCACAAAAACGAATTTACTCACCTGTTCTTAGGTGAGCTCCCAGTGCTGGATCTTGGTGCCCAGCACTGACTCTGAAAAATCTCTACAACTGTACTTACCCTTAACTCAATTTTCTTCCATAGGAAACCATTGACTGTTTTTTCTGTGAAATTTCTTCGAAGTGTCGATTTCTGCAATCTTTAAATATTCTTCAAAAATCGTATAATATCTGAAAACGTAATTACTTACCTGTTTTGGATAAAGGTCCCAGTACTGAGTCTAGGCACACGGTACTGGATTACAAAAGTAACGAGAACATACTGTACCTGTAACCTGAATTTTCTTCCATAGGGAATCATTGACTGTTTTCTCTGAAATATTTTCTAAGTGTCAACTTTTAAAATAGCTAAATATTAGTTAAAAATCATTACAGTACTTAAGTCGACTTTCCTCACTTGATTCTGAGAACTGACCCAGGACTGAATCTAGGATCCAGTGCTGGAATTCCAAAAGTAATCTAAAAAGTAATCGGTTGCAAATAACTTGAATTTACCATTGAGCTCAATGTATTGTTGTGTTTAAAATAGAGTTGCCTACTGCAACCACTTGTAACTGTTTACTAAAGTCTATTGCATATTGCAAAAGTATTTATATGAAACATCTACTGTTGAGAAAGTATATTTTAACTCCAAGTGTTGGTTATAAAATAAAACAAGCATATATTTTTTTATATATAAACCATTGGCCTAGAGTTCAGTTATTGAGTGTGTGAAACCATTTGCTGACTGAGTGTGTACAACAAATGCTTTACACTGTCCTCTGGTACTGCCTTACTGCTCGACCAAGCTACCACTTTAGAGAGTAAGGTTATACCTAACTTTAACCTCTGTCAAACCCTGGGGGACTGCGGACTCTGTACACCCTGTACCTATTAAGGAACAGTATATACAGAGCCACTTTCTCACATTGGTGGATCAGCGGTGGGATACAAACTTGCATTTGTTGGACTACTTGGTTACCATCTGATCACACGACAGAACTCTTAAAAATTGCCTTTAGAATTCTGATTGGTCTTTTCCAAAATTACTAAAAGTCTTGCTAGGGCCTTGCTTAAGTCCCATTAGAATTTTAGAAAAATAAAAGTCACTATAGTCAGTGTAGAGGGTTAGAACTGTCAGGTTAGAATGTCTAAAAAAAAAACAGCTGTTAGTGATAATAATAACATGGACCTGGTGGAGGAGCTCGACCTCACGCCTTACTTACACTTGTCTTTCAAGGAATTGAGGTCCTTATGCAAACTTAAAAATTTACCAATGGGCCTGCATCCAACCAAACTAGGGCTCCAGGAGCTCTTGGCTGAGTATGCTAAGGACCACCCATCTGAACATGGTGATGGCCAGTCAGATGAGGAAAGGGAAACAGAGGAGGTTGACAATAACCCCCCCCCCCCCATGCTATTCCCTAGGGAGGAGAGGGCACCCATACCCTCCAATCCAAGGATTAGCATCTGGGCACCTAGAGACTACACAGGTGGCTCTGGTACCAGAGAGAACACTGGGGGACCCAACAGTGAAGAGGACAGCCTTTTGAGGCTGGCCAAAAGACTAGAGCTAGAGTCCAGGCTCCTGGCTCTAGAAAAAGAAAGGAGAGAGATGGGTTTAGCACCCATCAATGGTGGCAGAAATAATAAAAATAAGGATAGGGAGGAAACTTCTGACCTTAAAATCCCCAAAGGGATTGTCCATAAATTTGAGGAAGGTGATGATATCACCAAATGGTTCACAGCCTTTGAGAGGGCTTGTGATATCAGAAAAGTAAAGAAACCTCTCTGGGGGGCACTCCTGTGGGAAATATTCTCTGGTAACTGCAGAGACAGGCTTCTGACCCTTTCTGGGCCAGAAGCAGGATCCTATGACCTCATGAAGAGAGCTCTGATTGAGGGATTTGGATTCACCACTGAGGAGTATAGAATTAGATTCAGGGGGGCTCGCAAAACCCAGACCCAGTCCTGGATTGATTTTGTAGACTTCTCAGTGAAGACACTGGATGGTTGGTTAGCTGGACATGGTGTGCAGGATTTTACTGGATTGTATAATTTATTCATGAAGGAACATATATTGAGTAACTGCACAAATGAAAAGTTGCATCAGCATTTGGTAGACCTAGGTCTAATTTCTCCCCAAGAATTGGGAAAGAAGGCAGACCACTGGGTCAAGACTAGGGTGACCAAGACAGCCACTGGGGGTGACCAAAAGAAAGTGGTCACAAAACCTCCCCAGGGGAAAGGTGGTGAGAATCCCCAAGATAAAAAGTCTGAGTCTTCCAAAGGGCCCCAAAAACCTGTTCAGGTGGGTGGGACCCAAACTACTCCCTATGTGCCCCAACCATATAGGGGGAAGAACGTTGATCCCTTAAAGGCCTGGTGTAATTACTGTAAGAAGCAAGGACACCTAACTGTAGCTAGCCCCCAAAACAAAGCCCCTAAGGCACCCAGTACAGCAACTCCTGGGGCAGCAAGCATACAAATGGGATCAGAGGTGTACCCTGAGCAAATCTGGGAACACACTGAAGCAAGTCTAGTCTCCTTGGGAGAAGTGGAGTTTGCCACTGTAGCTGTGTGGCCCCCCAACTTAAAGAAATACTTACAGTACCCCTGGGTGAATGGAACTAGGGTAGAAGCTCTGAGGGATACAGGTGCCAGTGTCACTATGGTGAAAGACACACTGGTTTCCCCTGAGCAATACTTGATTGGGAAGTCTTACCCAGTCACCAACGCTGACAGTGTCACCACTAGTCATCCCATGGCCATGGTAACATTAGGCTGGGGGGGGGGGTTACTGGCCTAAAACAGGTAGTGGTCTCTCAAAAGTTGCCAGCTGCCTGTCTGCTTGGAAATGATCTGGAGACCTCAGCCTGGGCTGAGGTTGAGCTAAAGGCCCATGCAGCCATGCTGGGCATCCCTGAATTGGTGTGTGTGCAAACCAGAGCACGGAGCAAGAGGAAGGGTGAAAAAGTAGGTCTGGAGCCTGACATAATGGCCCAGCCAACCAAGAGAAAAGGAAAGAAGACTGGGGAACCAGCTGCTACACAGCAAAACATTCAGGACCCCTCTCCCCAGGGAGAGAATTTGGATACCCCTGAGGGAACTGAGTCCATGGAGCTTGACCCTTACCAGGTTGAACTCTTGGGCCCAGGGGGACCCTCTAGGGAAGAGCTGTGCCAGGGTCAGCGAGACTGTCCCACTCTTGAAAGCCTGAGGCAGCAAGCTGTTTCAGAAGCAAGGGGAGATGTCAGTGGTACTCACAGAGCTTATTGGGAAGAGGGATTACTGTATGCTGAGGCAAGAAACCCCACTCATGGGGCCACCGGGAGGGTGGTAATGCCACAGAAGTACAGGGAGTTCCTCCTAACTTTGGCACATGACACCCCCTTAGCTGGACATCTGGGGCAATCCAAAACTTGGGAAAGGCTAGTAAGTCACTTTTACTGGCCCCAGATGCACCAAAAGGTGAAGGAGTTTGTCAGCTCCTGTGTTACCCGTCAAGCCAGTGGCAAGACAGGTGGCCACCCAAAGGCCCCCCTCATCCCACTACCAGTGGTGGGGGTTCCCTTTGAAAGGGTAGGAGTGGACATTGTGGGTCCACTTGAACCTCCCACAGCCTCAGGGAACGAAAGTGGGTTTTCCTAAGGAGGTGGTTTCAGACAGAGGTTCCAACTTCATGTCTGCTTACCTAACACACATGTGGAAAGAGTGTGGGGTGCAGTATAAGTTTACTACCCCCTACCACCCACAAACCAATGGCCTTGTTGAGAGATTCAACAAGACATTGAAAGGTATGATCATGGGACTCCCTGAGAAACTCAAAAGGAGATGGGATGTCCTGTTACCATGCCTGCTTTTCGCTTACAGGGAAGTACCACAGAAGGGAGTAGGTTTCTCACCCTTAGAACTTCTGTTTGGTCATCCTGTAAGGGGACCACTTTGTCTTGTAAAAGAGGGCTGGGAGAGGCCTCTTCAAGAGCCCAAACAAGACATAGTGGACTATGTGCTTGGCCTAAGGTCCAGAATGGCTGAGTACATGGAAAAAGCATCCAAGAACCTTGAGGCCAGCCAGGAACTCCAGAAGCACTGGTATGACCAAAAAGCTCCACTGGTTGAATTTCAACCTGGGCAACAGGTGTGGGTTTTGGAGCCAGTGGCACCAAGGGCTCTCCAAGATAAATGGAGTGGCCCTTATCCTATCCTAGAAAGAAAGAGTGAGGTCACCTACTTAGTTGACCTGGGCACTAGCAGGACAACCAAAAGGGTTACCCTTGTGAACCGCCTCAAGCTCTACAATGACAGGGCTGACATCACCATGCTGATGGTGACTGATGAGGAGCAGGAAGCAGGAAGTGAACCTCTCCCTGACCTCCTCTCCTACAGCCCAAAAGATGGATCAGTAGATGGTGTGGTCTTCTCAGACACCCTCTCTGCCCAACAGCAAACTGACTGCAAGCAAGTCTTACAGCAGTATGCTAGCCCCTTTTCCCTGACCCCTGGTCTGACAAACTGGTGTACCCATGATGTGGACACTGGTGACAGTGCACCTGTCACAAACAAAATCTATCGACAGTCAGACCAAGTCAAGGAGAGCATCAAAGCTGAGGTCAGCAAGATGCCGGAGTTAGGGGTCATTGAACCCTCTGAGAGCCCCTGGGCCAGTCCAGTGGTTCTAGTTCCCAAACCTCATCAACAAGGTGAAAAGAGAGAAATGAGGTTCTGTGTGGACTATAGAGGGCTCAACTCTGTCACTAAGACAGATGCTCACCCTATCCCAAGAGCAGATGAGCTGATAGATAAATTAGGGGCTGCCCAATTCCTCAGTACCTTTGACTTAACTGCAGGGTACTGGCAGATTGGCATGGCCCCAGGAGCAAAAGAAAAGACAGCATTCTCCACCCCTGATGGGCATTACCAGTTTACTGTGATGCCCTTTGGGTTAAAGAATGCCCCTGCCACTTCCCAGAGGCTGGTGAACCATGTCCTGGCTGGGCTGGAGTCCTTTAGTGCAGCTTATCTTGATGATATTACTGTCTTTAGCTCCACCTGGCAGGGTCACCTGATCCACCTTGGGAAAGTTTTAGAGGCTCTGCACAATGCAGGTCTCACTATCAAGGCATCCAAATGCCAGATAGGGCAGGGCACTGTGGTGTACTTGGGCCACCTTGTAGGTGGAGGCCAGGTACAGCCCTTACAACCCAAGATCCAGGCCATCATGGACTGGATAGCTCCAACAACCCAGACCCAAGTCAGGGCATTCCTTGGCTTGACTGGGTACTACAGGAGGTTTGTGAAGGGGTATGGGTCCATTGTGACCCCCCTCACAGAACTCACCTCCAAGAAAATGCCCAAGAAGGTGAACTGGACAGTTAGTTGCCAAAAGGCTTTTGACACCCTAAAAGAAGCAATGTGCTCAGCACCAATTCTAAAAGCTCCAGATTATGCCAAGCAGTTCATAGTGCAGACTGATGCCTCTGAGCTAGGGATAGGAGCGGTCCTATCCCAGACCAATGATGAAGGCCAAGACCAACCTGTTGCTTTTATAAGCAGGAGGCTACTCCCCAGAGAGCAGTGTTGGAGTGCCATTGAGAGGGAGGCCTTTGCTGTGGTTTGGTCCCTGAAGAAGTTGAGGCCATACCTGTTTGGTACTCACTTCCTGGTTCAAACTGACCACAGACCTCTCAGAGAGCTAATGCAGATGAAAGGGGAAAATCCCAAACTACTAAGGTGGTCCATCTCCCTACAGGGAATGGAATATGAAGTGGAACACAGACCAGGGACTGCCCATGCCAATGCAGATGGACTTTCCAGGTTCTTCCACTTAGACAATGAAGACTCCATAGGACAAGGTTAGTCTCATCACCTTTCGTTTGGGGGGGGGGGGGGGGGTTGTGTGAGAAAGTGCCATCTTTCTTGCATGGTATGCCCCAACCTTTTGGTTGAATTGCTGAATGCACTTTGACTTAGTGTGCCCTGGACTCCTGCCAATCAGGTGCCCAGGGCCTATGTTCCTTCCCTAAAACAAAACAAACCCAAATTGGCAAACCTTGGCCACATGTCAGCCCCTGGTAAATGGTACCCTAAGTACCCAGGGCTTTGTGACCCAGGAAGGCCTCTAAGAGCTGCAGCACTCCTTGTGCCACTCTTAGAGGCCCTGTACCCTTACACACACACACTGCCTTTGCAGGCTGAGTGTTTGGGTGCAAGACAAAAACAAAGTCGAAATGGCACACATCCCTGTGTGCCATGCCCATCACATACACTGCCATGGCATACATCAGTCGCCCCTCTAGCTGGGTGCCTTATGCCAATGGCGTGGGCACAGGAGCAAGAGCCCTGTGCCCCTACAGTGCCCAGGTCCATTCCTGAGCCCTGTAAGTGCAGTGCTGCCATTTAAAGAGTACATGGTGCTGGGAGCTCGTCAAACACGAGCTCCACAGCACCATAATGGCAACACTAAAGACTGGGAAGTTTGGTATCAAACTTCTCAGCACATTGAACCCACACTGATGCCAGTGTAGGATTTAATGTACTAAGCACCCCAGAGGGCATCTTAGAGATGCCCCCTTACAGCTAATTTACAATCCACGTCTGCTCTGAGGCTGCCCAGGCTGCCACACAGCAGACACGTTGCTGGACCCCTGGGTGGGAGAGCCCCTGCTCTCCTGGTCCTGCAGCAATGCACATCCTGGGCGAGGTGCTAAATCTCCTCCCCCAGGATGGGCAGGGGGAAGCTTCAAAGGCATGCCGCCTCTGTGAGCTTCCCCAGGCCCCTGCAACCCCCCACTCTGGCGGGAAGCTTTGGCCGGAAACCCCAAATAAGGACAGGGGATGTGCCAGCCTACCAACCCCACCCCTCAGGTGGGGGAGGTGAGGTGAAGCACATCTCTGGGCTCTCGCCATCTTGAAGATGGGGAGCCCTACCCTATCAGGACTAGGCTACTGCCCCCCTCCCACAGGAGAGAGGAAGGATAGGGGGTGTACCCACCCCAGGACGGGGACCCATTGGTCCCTGCCCTTCACCTACCTGTAACGCCCCTAAATCTAGTATTTAGGGGCACCCTGAACCTTCCTTCCCCAGATTCCAGATTCCAAACTACGAAGAGCAAGAAGAAAGAAGACCTGCCCTGCAGCTGCTGAAAAGAGGAAGACACCAACTGCTTTGGCCCCAGCCCTACCGGCATGTCAACCCTCAAACCTGCTCCTGCTCCAGCCCGGCATCTCTTGTGGCTAGCAACCTCACCAACCCCGGAGGACCTGGCTACCTTTTGGCTCTAAGACCTTGGGACTCCCATGAGTAGAGGCTCTACTCGAAACCTATCTCTAACCCCTGGCAGCAGCCCAGAACCACGAACCCAGCACACTCTGCACCAGCCGAGCCTGGCCAGTGCCGGAGTGAACAAAGACCCTGAGGACGACCCCACGACGACTGTGATCCCGAGTCCGGCACCCAAGGACCTCCCTCAACATTCCTGAAGAAGCCTGCAGCCTCAGAACCAGGTGCCCCCCCAACCGCGATCAACAAAGGGTAAGATTTCCCGACACTAAAGGCACCCCTGCACGCGGCGCCCCACGGCCCCCTGTGCCCAATCCCGGGGTACCTACCTATCCTCCAACTACCCAACTTACCTCTCGAAGTGGTGGTGGCACCTGAAGAGTCCTCGATCCCGAGCTTGCAGTCTTTTTCCTAACCGGAGATTTCCCATAGAAATCAATTGAGCGCCCAACGGCTCAAAAGCACCCTGCAGCCAGCCGCCCGTGTGGCCCTGGCAGTGAAAACTCTACTCCTTCCTACTTCCCCACTTGCCCTGAGTAAGTGACCAGGAGCCCAGCTCCCACAGCCGCGTGGCTTGCCAGTCAGCAGCCACCAAACAAGGCCCCCTATCCCTCATAGGATAACATTGGGCCTAACTCTCTCTAGAGCCGCTGAGGGTGAACCAACTGTACCTACCTGACCCCGGGAGACCCCTGATTCTGTACCCAAAACCTCAACTCTGCCAGTCTAGTACTTACCCTTAAACCGCAAACTCTATTTTCCTCATAGGGTAACATTGACTGGCTTTTTCCTGAAATTTCTTCTAAGTGTGGACTTTTCAAATATTCAAATATTCACCAAAAATCAGCCGAGTGACAAAAACGAATTTACTCACCTGTTCTTAGGTGAGCTCCCAGTGCTGGATCTTGGTGCCCAGCACTGACTCTGAAAAATCTCTACAACTGTACTTACCCTTAACTCAATTTTCTTCCATAGGAAACCATTGACTGTTTTTCTGTGAAATTTCTTCGAAGTGTCGATTTCTGCAATCTTTAAATATTCTTCAAAAATCGTATAATATCTGAAAACGTAATTACTTACCTGTTTTGGATAAAGGTCTCAGTACTGAGTCTAGGCACCTACAAAAGTAACGAGAACATACTGTACCTGTAACCTGATTTTTCTTCCATAGGGAATCATTGACTGTTTTCTCTGAAATATTTTCTAAGTGTCAACTTTTAAAATAGCTAAATATTAGTTAAAAATCATTACAGTACTTAAGTCGACTTTCCTCACTTGATTCTGAGAACTGACCCAGGACTGAATCTAGGATCCAGTCCTGGAATTCCAAAAGTAATCTAAAAAGTAATCTGTTGCAAATAACTTGAATTTACCTTTGAGCTCAATGTATTGTTGTGTTTAAAAATAGAGTTGCCTACTGCAACCACTTGTAACTGTTTACTACAGTCTATTGCATATTGGAAAAGTATTTATATGAAACATCTACTGTTGAGAAAGTACATTTTAACTCCAAGTGTTGGTTCTAAAATAAAACAAGCATATATTTTTTTATATATAAACCATTGGCCTAGAGTTCAGTTATTGAGTGTGTGAAACCATTTGCTGACTGAGTGTGTACAACAAATGCTTTACACTGTCCTCTGATACTGCCTTACTGCTCGACCAAGCTACCACTTTAGAGAGTAAGGTTATACCTAACTTTAACCTCTGTCAAACCCTGGGGGACTGTGGACTCTGTACACCCTGTACCTATTAAGGAACAGTATATACAGAGCCACTTTCTCACAGTCAGCAATTAAAAGGGGGTTGACGTTGTTTCTCTCCCCGATGAAGCCATTGTTTGGGAACAAGGAATTCTCCCTGGGGCTGGAAAAAACGGTGTTCAGGGCATGGCACACCACACCTTGTAAAGCAGCGGGACACATGTTTGATGTAGTGGGCATCATACCATTCACACGGCTACGACAAGACTACACACTGCCGGAGGCAGAGCGGTTCAGACACCTGCAAGTGTGACACTGGTTCCTTCAACCTAGTGTATACCCACAGGTCAGTAGGAAACTGCAAAGGTATGAGAAACGGTTAGTTACCAAAAGCAATGATAAGAAGTTGATCTCAGAACTATATGCTATGCTCCACCCTGCAGCTCCCACACAACCCACCCCGAGCCAGAAACGTTGGGCTAAGGAGTTAGGAAGAGATCTATCACGCAAGGAATGGGGAACAATGTATTACAGGGCCAGACAGACAGCAAAAAGCATCGAGTATAGAGACTGCTAAAAAAAACAGTGATGTACTGGTATTTGACGCCAATGCGGCTCAATAAAGAGAACCCAGACCGAAGTCCCACATGCTGCCAGGGATGCAGGGAAGATGGCACTTTATTACACATATTATGGGATTGCCAAATACTAACATCCTACTGGCCTAAAATATTAGATGAAATAGACCGTCAGTTTGACATGAAGATACCAACATTTCCGGCCTATGTGATATTGGTCTTACCTAATCCACTGACTTACCCATTAAAATTCCGGAGCGGCGGCAGATGGGCATAGCACTAGGCGCAGCAATCCAGACCGTATTTTCGCATTGGGGAACGCCAACACAACCAATGTTCCTAGGGTGGCTACAGAGACTATGGTTTGTCCTGGGGATGGAACGAATCAATGCCACACTGACAAATTCGGAAGACGCATTTAAGAAGGCGTGGAAGCCGTTTCTAAACCTTCTGGTTTCACAATTCAACGAAATCACATGCCCGAAATACCTTCGCCTACTTAGGCTAACAAGCACAAACTAAACCCTACGATCCCACTCGATACCCAAATACGATACACTTCTGTACACTAAGCTGTAACGATGTAGAGCACTGTGAATACCGTGGGAAAGGGAGGGAGGGATTGTTTAAATGTTTACGTTTGGGGAAGAGGGTTTATGACTATAATACTTATAAAGCAAAGTACATAACCTGTTAATTGCAACATTTGTTATAGTATGGCCATAGCTTATTGTGGCAATGGAAGAGGCAATATGTAATGTTACATTTAGTGAATTGTGATGTATCTAATGGTGTTTGTATACATGGTAACACAACAATAAATGATTTAAACCTATAAACTGTGGGCGATGTTAATGAAAGAGTGTAGCGGTCCTTCGGTGGTTTAGTGAGATACTAATGAGTTCCTGAAAAAAAATGAAAAAACACAAATGATCACGACATGAAGAGGAACTCAGTGTAAAAACAATGCAACTACAGGCACAAAGACAGACTCAGATGTGCACGAGCGATTTCTAGCTGGCGTGCAAAGGAGAGGCCAAGGTGGACAACATGTGCAAAATTCTCACCTAGGGGTTGGGAAGAAGGAAGAAAGTATTGCAAGGCTTACGTGTGGGTGAGAGGGTGAGGTACCGAGGAATTGGTGCCAAAACAAAGCTCGAAAGCACTGAAACAGACCGCGCATGATCTGATCTACGTAACACTTTTTAAGTCTCTCCTGCGTGAGCGCATTTGCGCTTGCGGATGTACTTTCTCTTGTAAGAAATATTGTCTTGAATCAGGCCACCATTCCTGTGATGGCAAGGATTCCTAATACGTTGCAAATTGTAACCTACCTTATTAATATTCATGAGGTAGGTCAATTTGGAACCTACTTTGAATCGCTATTTGTTAATACAAGAATTCATACATTAGAAATACCGATTTCCTGATTGTGATTCGGAGAGAATCACAACTAGGAAATCGATATTCCTACCATTTGTACATCTGACCCATAATCCCAATAGGTCAGGCAAAATCATAGGTGCAATGATTGAAGTGAGCAGTCAGGTGGTGGGGACAGCAGTGCTTAATTTGAGGCGGTGGTTTCGGTGCTCGCGGCGGTGCTTTCGGTGCTCGCCACCGGCACTTGATTGTCAACACTGGCGCTTGTGACAGTCTGAAACAAGAAGGCGCTGTCCGGCTAATTTAGAGAGGACCACAACAACAGTTAATTATTCATTTAATGTACATTAGAAATTACTATTACCTGCTGTCCAAGCCATTCCTTTTGCTTTGGGGGCCTGGAATAGCCTGAATTGTCACACTTGTAACAGTGTGATAGCATTAGCAGCATGGCAGGGGCAAGCTTCAGTGGCCTTCTGACGAGAGCCCTAGAAATAATTTTCCCACATATTTAGCACTGCAGGACAGCCTGAGATACCTATCCAATCTCCATACTCAGGCAGCAGAATCACACCCTGTGTGATGCGACGGGACAAACTGATGTGACCAGGGTCTGTGTTTGCTGAGTCTCAGGGGTGGCTCCTCCGTAATGGCGGAGGAGTGTCGCCCCACAGCCCCTGCCAGCAAAGATAAATAAAATGATAATAACACAACGTTATTATCATCCTATTTATGCTGTCTGTCTGAGCCCCACAATAAGTATGGGGCGGGGCAGGGCCAGGCATGTCAGGGAGGCGGAGGAGTAGAGTGCACTTATAAGTGCACATGTGTGTTTGGCCGGCTGTCCTAAGCTGGTCAAAAACACATGTCCACTTATGTTTCTCTAACACAGCCGGGTTGGAGAAAAGGCAAGAGGCTCCAATGCATTGTCTGAGTGGCAAACGAGGGTACTCAAACCAATCCTGGCGCTGCTCTCATCGGGGAGAGGAGTTGGCCTAACGACTAGGGCGGTCGACCTCAAATCTGGGGAACCGGGTTCGAGTCTCGGCAATGAGGCTAAACATACTGTGATTCTGGGCAAATCACTTAATCTCCCTGTGCCTAACAAAAAAAAATAAAAATGAATGTGTCCTCATGTAACGCAACTGGTAAAGCGCTCTGATATCTGATTCGGGTCAAGTTTGCGCTATATAAAACTCTGTGAAAGAAAAATAAAAAATAAAAAATGTGAGAGCAGTGTCTGAATTGGGTGTGGATCCTGTGCCCTGAGGGCCCATCCCCTTTCGGCCAACAAGGGAAGTAGCGAGGTAGGCGGGAGCAGAGCAGCAGCTAAGTCTTTTAAAAAAAAATAATTTATATTTTATTTCTCTTCCCTCTAACCCGCTGCCCTCTCCACCCGCGGCTGCCCTACCAGTTTATGTAGGCGGCAGCCGCCACTGCTGAGTCTCCACACTGGCCCCAGAGAACAGTCCCTCACCCACAGTGTAAAACAGTAAGGCTCAACACTTAGCTTGGGGTTCAAAGACTGCAACTGAACTTCCTATTTACACCGCGTTTTAAATTCTAGTAGGAAAGGACCAGGTCAGATATTGTTAGAAATGGGGGTCTCTAGTTGGCAATGGCTGGCTACTGTCCAAGTAGGGACCCTTCTTCCTAAGTCAGAGTAAGCGGGCTACATCCTTTGATAACCCCTGCTCAACCCTGTGGTAACGTAGCACGAGCAGCTAGGCTTATCTCAGAGGCAGTGTGTGAAGCATTTATGACCATACACAGTAACACAGTGAGGAACACTACAAAGGGACACCACACAAGTAGTTATAAAAAATAAGTATCTTTATATATAGACTTAACACAAGACCAATAACAGTAAAAAGCCACAATACTAGAAAAATAGGGTTACTCTTGAAATGCTGCAAAAATAGTTCAAAGTGTGCAAAGAGAAGTTCAGTTCAAAGCAGTGGTCTCTGCGACCCTTTTACTTACAAAGTACCTGGATTCTGTAGCAAAACAACCAAAATGTTGCAAAGGAGCTGTAGCGATGATTTTCCTCACGCGAGAGCAGCGATGCGTTGAATCCTTGCCGCAAGGGAGGATGATGCGCTGATCTACAGATGTGTGCGGGACAAAGCGACAAACTTCTCCACGCTAAGCCGGCGATGCGTTGAAATCCTTGCCGCAAGGGAGGATGATGCGCCGAGCCTGTTGCGTGTGCGACCCTGTTGCGATGAGAAGAAATGGCGCTCCGCGAGGGGCGACGATCCGGGTGCGATGCGATGAAAATGGCAGACGCACGGCGTCCGCGCTGCGATGTCGTGAAGCGATGAACTCGATGCGATGATCTTTGGTTAGCGAGCACTTGGAGGCCTGCAAACGTGCGATGCGATAATCTTTGGGTTAGCGAGCAGTTGGCAGCCCGCAAACGTGCGATGCGATGATCTTCGGCTTAGTGAGCCTTTGGCAGCCCGCAAACGTGCGAAGCGATGATCTTCGGGTTAGCGAGCCTTTGGCAGCCCGCAAACGTGCGATGCGATGATCTCTGGTAGTGAGCCCTCAGCGGCAGCAGCGCGATGATTTTCCGTGCGCTTTCAGCTGCGGCGGCTCGCAAATGGGCGTTAGCGACGATTTTCAGCACTCTCTTCTCTGTAGTAGAACTAGAGGCCCTGGAACTCACAGGAGTCTCACCTGCAGATACAAATCCTCGCTGGGAGGAAACAGGAGGCTGGTGGTGAAGTCTGATGTGCCTGAGACTTCAACAGGAGGCTAGCTCTCTTCTAGCCCTTGGGTGATTTCTTTAGCAAGTTGAAATAAAAGTTCTCCTCAAAGTCCTTTTCCTCTTCTTCCAAATTCAGTAGTAACCACTGCAAGCCAATCCAAGAAACAGCACACAAGCACAAGGACAGTCACCTCCTGCAGATTCCTTCAGTTACACGGACAGAGGTTCTTCTTGTTGTCCAGGGGCAATACAAATTGTAGGGGTTTCAGCACAGATATTTATACCCCAAAAGTCTTTGTTCTAAAGAGTCACAAGTCACTGAACCCAGCCAGAACCAGTTCTGCTCCGTCCTGGAGTACTTTGCTTACCAGGCTGCTTCTTTCCTTTCAGAGTGCAGGGCAGAGACATCAGACGCACCACAGGAGGTGGAGCCAGCATTGTGGAGGGAAGGCGCAGCCCTATTCAGGTCCCAGGTGCAACTCCTCCCACCCATCTAGATGCAGATCTCTATTCACCACTGGGACACCTCACCCTGTCTCCTGGAATTCCCCAGTCCTGTCACTCCAGAACCTGACAGCCAATACACATAACAGCAGAGCACACTGGAAGGCTTAGGCAAGAAAATACCTACTTTCTAAAAGTGGTATTTTCAAACACAGAATATAAAAATAAACTTCACTAAAAGATGTATTTTAATATTCTGAGCTCAGGCATACTAAATTCGTTTTTCTACCATGTTCCTGGGGTCAGTTAGGACTATAGAGTGTAATAGTCAAACTGCCCTTTCTGGCCTATGGAGAACAAGTAGCCTTACAGTAGTGAAAAACAAAATTGGGTGTAATTCACTACCAGGACATGCTGCACACACCAGGGCATGTCCTACCTTACACATACAATGCACCCTACCACAGGGGTGACTTACAGGATGCCAAGGGAAGGTTCAGGGGCTGGGAAGTGGGTGCACTTCACAGCCAAGATGGCAGTTCTAGACTGCACGCAGACACTGCAGTGGCAGGTCTGAGACACACTTTACAAGCTGCTTCTGTGGGTGGCCCAAACCAGCGCTGCAGGCCCACCAGCAGCATTTGGTCTACCAGCCCAGGGCACACACAGGCCACACTACTAGGGACTAACAGGTAAACCAAATAAGCCAATCATGGATATACCAATTCACTGTCATATTTACCAAGGGAGAGCATATGCACTTCAACACTGGTCAGCAGTAGTAAAGTGCCCAGAGTCATAAATTCAACAAGGACAAGTCAGCAAAAATACAGGCGGGAGGCAAAAAGTTTAGGGATGACCCTGCAAAAAGGGCCATTTCCAACAGATATTATTACTATTAACCCAAGACAAATGTTTCTGAAGATTATGAAGATACTGCTATATGATTGTTTTTTTATCACTTAAAACCGTGGAAGAGTGTCCCCCATACATCAGCTGAAGCAGACATATTATATTGTTAGGAGTGTGTTAAGATTCCCTGTCTGCATTAGCGTGATTTTATTTCGTTTTAATCCTGTATGACACCTGGAAAAAACCTAACCCACAAAAGCCACTGATCTGTAAAAAGGAAAAAATAACGGAGGTTTCTGAAACTGCCAATAAATAACATCCTAGCAAGGTGTTAGTCAAGTATGTTGTTCATTCTGTTCGTCGCGTATGTGTACATATGTTCACAGCATAGCGGCACCAGGCGCGGTGCGTCCATTGGGGCATGGGGGCGTAGCCCCCCCGCTCCCGGAACCCAGAACGCTGCTCACTGAGCCAGCTCCTCACGAGCCAGGAACACCGCTCACTGAAATTGCTCCTCTCAGAACTGGAACACTGCTCTCTGGATTTTGCTTCTAAGACCCAGAGCCACTAGCGAATTACTGCTTCTGCCCGCAGCTCCCTTCTCGTAAATGTCAGTCAGCATGACGTCGGACCGTGGGCGGTCCGGCGTCATGTTGACTGACATGCATTGTCAGACCCCAGGGAAAGGCAGCACAAGTGCGCATGAGTGGGCATGGAGCTTAATTTTTACTCCGTGCCTAGTCATGCGTACTTGTGTTTTTACTGCCTTGCGCATGCCCATTAGGAGCCCCTCGGTCTCCTAATGGGCAGGCGGCGGGCGAGGAGTAGGCTGTGCCGTCAGCCAATCCTGGCGCTGCAGCAGCGCCAGGATTGGCTGAGGGGTTGCCACGCAGTGCACACGTCGTGCTGTTCCAGTTCGAAGAGGGAAGAGGCGCCAACGCGGACCAGGAGAAGAGGCGGTCAGGTAAGTGTCTTTTAATTTTAGTTATAGGGTGGTTTGGCTGGGTTGGGGTTGGGAAGGTTTGGCTGGATTTGATTTTGATTTGTTTGGGTTGGTGTTGGGAAGGTTTTCCAGTGGTTTGGCAAAATTCGATCGAGTTTTGGCTGATTTTGGGGTGTTTTTGTGGGTTTGCGGGGGGCGCGTGTTTGATCGAAAAGTCGTACCCCTTCCACTGGATGGATTTGTGTAATTCTTGGTGAGATTCTTTGTAATTGCTGGAACTACTGTCCCACTGAGTTTCAAGAGGATCGAAGTAGGGGAAGTGCGAAAAAAACGCTTTTTTTTTTTAAGGCTCGAAATGCAATGTTATCCAATGGGCGTTTTTGAGGTGGTGGAGAAGTGGTTTTTAGGGTGTTCCAGTTGCTCGAGAGGAACGGGGCTGCTGTGAGTGGTAGGGAGGGGGAATTCATGGGTGTGCAGGAAGTTTGGGAGGAATCCATCAATGGGAAGTGCTATGTAAAGTCACATATTTTGTGCAGGCAACTGGTGCAAGTGTCATGCAAGCGCTCCAGAGATACAATAGATTTGTATAGCACAGGATGTTGATTTTGTTAACTTTTCTACAAAAAAAACAATTTCTGAAACCCTAAAAAGGCCAACAATGTGAGGTGTGTGCTGCAACCTGTTTCTGGCACTCATGCGCTGCATTATAATTGTAAAAAAATCTTCATCCAAGTTAAGTGGAAGGCCAATGTAAAACAGTTATATAGTTTCTGCTATGTGTAGGGCCTCAGAGCCCTCAAGTTCCTTTCTGGTTGTCTCTTATGAAGGGCTAAGAGCAAAGAAGTCATCAGGCAGTACAGGTGGCTTGGGGATGTATTTTCTACCTGCAGAGAGAGGAGAGCAAGCAGTTCTAAAGTGACAGGAGGGGATTTGTTTGTATGTGTAAAGGACATGTGTGCACTACAGTATGCATTCTCTTGCCCGGAATGTAGGACAGCAGGGCCTAGGGAAAGAGAGACTGAGGGAGAGCAGGAGCTTGGAGGTGGCAGAGACAGAGGCTGAGAAGAAACTTGAAGGGAGAGACTGGCAGAGGCCATGGGACAGCTGAAACTTGGAAGCGGAGGAGAGAGTGCTGAGACTTGGAAGTGGAGGAGAGAGAAGCTGAGGGGAAGCTGAGGCTTTAAGAAGGATAAGAGAAAGGTTGAGGGAGAGTGGAAGCTCAGAGGTACATTATTAACCTTCTTGCTTTCTCAAATTTGCTTGAAAGTGGCCCCCCTTATGCCAGTAGGGCTCGCTCGTTATGCTCACTCATCACAGGCTACTCATCTACAACTTTTACGCCCCACCACTTTCAAATGTCACCAGCCGCCCCTGAGCGCCACTAATACCTAGGGCCTCTTCGCGGCAGGTTTGAGCAGCCTAGCGCCTCGCGCTGGCAGATGTGGTGAGGTGCACAAAGCGTGGGATTTTAAGGTTCTCATTCGTCAGAGCGCGGGGAACTGTTACTGCGTGCGCGCTGCCCGGGCCAGGGTGGGAGCTGATTCCAGAGCCCAGAGTAAGTCTGCAGCATGTCAATTAGTCAGCCAGTAATTACACACTCGCGGTGGATTATGGTTTGGGAGGCGAAAAAAGGACGTGATCCCTTTCTCACACCAGTCACAATTACTGTGTCACAGAGGGCTGGTGAGCCCGAAATAAAGCTGTGCGTGGCAGATCCTCGTACCCTCGCTGTGATAATGCACAGCTCTTATGTGTAATAGCTGTATGACTATACCATAAATATTGAGCCAGGGGGGAAATCGACACCCCGCAACCCTCACACCAGTTATAACTGGCCCACCCTTGAAAAGGAGACACAGAATTACTTCTTGAAAAAGACTCCGCAGGGCTGGGGGAGAGTCAAACAAGCATTTGCAATGCAGTAGGTCTTGCATTTATGCCAGTTTGAGCTATTGGCATTGTAAATGGCAATGCCTTTAATTTTGTTTTGGTTTTTGAAAACATAAATAAAACGCAGTGTCATTTACAATGCCGATAGCTTAAAATTGCGTAAATGCGAGACCTATTGCTTTGCAAATGCTTGTAATTCACCTCTGCTTGCCTCCACCTGTTTCTCATTAGGAATCAGGGCACAGCCCCTTATGGCTGAGGGCAGACTATCCCAGGAACACATATGGCCAGATATATAACATGCATCGGCAAAGCCAATAGCTCTTGCCTCTGCAAGATATATCGGCTTTGTCGATATTTTGTAAATGTTTTAGGCAATAGGCCTCACCTTTGTGACCTTTTGAGTTTGACAATATTCTTCATTGACTGGTGACCTTTTGGCTTTGGCAGTGATTTTTTGTTGTTATATGAAGATAAGCATTTCCTAAAAGCCAATATATATATATATTTATAAGTGCCAGTATCTCTTAGCACTGAAGGGGACTACTGACTGAGCAGAAGTGCACATTTTGCTGCCCAAGAGCAGAGTGCTGTCACTCATAGCAAGCTAAGCCAATGGCTACTACTATCACTCATAGCAAGCTAAGCCAATGGCTAATGCTGCCACTCATCTCAGGCTTAGCAGGCTAAGTCAATGGCTAATGCTGCCAGTAATAGCAGGCTAAGCCAATGACTAATGTTGTCACTCATAGCAAGCTAAGCCAATGGCTAACGCTGCCACTCATCACAGGCTTAGCAGGCTAAGCCAATGGCTAATGCCGTCACTCATAGCAAGCTAAGCCAATGGCTAATGCTGCCACTCATCGCAGGCTTAGCAGGCTAAGCCAATGGCTAATGCCGTCACTCATAGCAAGCTAAGCCAATGGCTAATGCTGCCACTCATCGCAGGCTTAGCAGGCTAAGCCAATGGCTAATGCTGTCACTCTTAGCAACTAAGCTAATGGCTGATGCTGTAACTCATAGCAAGCTAAGCCAATGGCTGATGCTGTCACTCATAGCAAGCTAAGGCAATTGCTAATGCTGTCACTCTTAGCAAGCTAAGGCAATTGCTAATGCTGTCACTCTTAGCAAGCTAAGGCAATGGCTAATGCTGTCACTCTTAGCAAGCTAAGGCAATTGCTAATGCTGTCACTCTTAGCAAGCTAAGCCAATGGCTGATGCTGTCACTTATAGAAAGCTAAGGCAATGGCTAATGCTGTCACTCTTAGCAAGCTAAGCCAAAGACTGACCCTGTGCCCCGTATTGATGCTGGGGTGGGCAGAAGCAAAATGTTAAGGGCACTGTAGCTTACAAATGGATGACACCGACTGACTCAAAGCCACCATAAAGTAAGCATGTATAATACATACATATTTATTAAGAACAAAAGGTATTGGCTACGCCAGACCTAAAATGAACCCTTCAAGCTGCAATGATTTGTGTACAGCAAGAGCACTAGCCCGCTGAACTATCTTACCAGCACTGAAATTAAGAAGCAAAAGAAATTATACTTAAGGGAATGTCTCCCCTCATCTAGCCAAAGTTAATAAAGGAGGGTAGAGGCATAGTCTACCCCCAAATTGACTAAGTAAGAGGCAAACTCAAACCCAAAGAGAACAAGAACAGAAAGCGCCAGTGTAAGTGAGGCGTGGCTATACAGGCGGGATATTTCAAAATGCTATCCTCCTCGAGATGCTACGAGACAAACATTATATAACGCTCTACAAATCTGATTAAATGAAGACATTAATGTGTTCAGGAAATTATACCATGTTTCCTTTCATTTTCAGTGCTGAATAGGATTACTCTAAAGGCAAGAATCAGTGGAGTTAAAAAAACAAAAGCATTATTAGGTATCTTTTCCCTACTTCAAATAACACGTCTGCCAACATCGGAGGAGCAGTTGGCCACAGGCTGAACATAATTCATTTTGAAATGTACATAAAAAGGAAAACTTGTCCAGGTGGGGAAGCACCTCAAAGTGATCCAAAATGCGTCTAGGTGCCCTGTGAAGCGCCTACAGACTGCTGTGCCAGCACTGGGCGCTTCAGAGGTATAAGTAGGATATTAGTCGTCACAGTATGTGCAGTGGAAACACAATATTTGAATATGTCTGGGTAAAAACAATGTGTTCTAGGAACTTTCCTTAGTGAAACAGGATCACCTTGTTGGTGGCCCACTCCCTCCTCCAAAGAACTCTTCATACGTAGCACAGTATCCCCCACTATCTATCTGGAAAGCTGCAGTATTCTTCTGAAGCCCGGTCTGATCCTCTCACTGTTTTCCGTTGGAAGCAGCTCATTCGTGCAGGGAGTTTGCCTGATGGATGTACATGGACAAGTCCGCCTTTCATCATCCCAGATTTCAAGAGTTTTAAAATGCTACAGCAATACAGCGCAGACAAGAAGTATACATAAAAACAATTTTCACTTTCCCAAAAACAGATTTATTTGCAGCTATTATGCAGCGGTGAAACTTAAACTTCTAAAAATTCTTAACTTAAAGGCAGGCTGGGGCTCATTGTCCTGAACTCGGCAGCACTTCACAGCACGAGGGCATAGCATCGACTGTCTGCAAACCGTGCCCACAACATGCGTCTCCATCAACAGATGTCAAGGATCAAGTGGACAGATCAGAGAACTTTTAAAAACATAAGCATGGGCAAAGCAAATTGGTATCGCCTATGCGCGATATATTGGCTTTGCTAATGTTTGTTTTGTTATGACGGTGGGGCAGGCCAAGATGGACATCAGGAGGATGAAGGGAGGGGGCAATCAAAGCGAGTGTGAAGGGTGAAGCGATACAACACAGGAGGGCAGGGGGAGGGACGGAAATAACTTTGTAGAAAAAAATGTTGCTTTCAAGGGTTTTTGTTTGAAAAGACTAGCTCCCTTACCAATTGAGCTAGTGATAACGTTTGCTGCCTCCAAGAACAAGCGTGTGTCTGCCTTGTATAGTTGCAGTGCGCGATGGAAGAGCGCACGGTGGGAGCGTGAGGCAGAAAGGAGACGCGTGCACATCGTCTGTCTGTGCGCGCACATGGTTTGTCTCCTTTGCCCACCAAACCGACAACAATAGTCTCGCCAAGGCAGCGTTCGCCAGGCGAGACTTAAAAAGATGGAGAGACGGACGGTTGCCAGGACATAGCTAGAACGTATCACAGATATAGTGAAGAAAGCACAAAAAATGCCTGCAATAAAAATATACGCGTTGGAAAGGCCCTGAAGGGCTGAGAGAAATAAGGGATTACGGCCAGGGAACACCTCCCCCCAGGGCGCAAGTCCTAAAAAAAGAAGTGGGGGGACTAACCTAGTTAGGCAGTATGTAAGTGACATCACGGCGTGCAACATCACGGCGCATGACATCAAGGTGCACAAAATCACAGAGCATGACATCACACATGGCATCACAGGAATTGACATCTTAGAAAGTGGCATCACCAGCCACGACTTTACAGGAAGTGGCATCACAAGAAGTGACATTAGATCTAAAGCCCTCACATATATGTTTAGCAGGTCTATCATGTGTACGTTTGAGCACATGGCAGAGATAATAGCACAGTGAGCTATGGAAGATGATATGTGATTTCTTCATCTTGCCCCCCAGTTTTATGTTACACATCCTGTACATTCATTCACAAACTTATATAATTTATTGTACATGTGATATGCACGTGTTGATGTAAAGCACTCTGACACCCTGCATTGGACTGAGTAGGGCTATACAAAAAAATAGTAGTACTTAAATTATTTCAACACATCCTCAAGGGAAGTAGCTCTATCAAAAATACAATTTGCTTTGTGTAAATACTGGAAAAGACCAACACATCTGATATTCTTACAGTGCATGTGATAGAGCGCTTTCAGCACTCTATTTTGTATGGGTGCATTATAGTCATATTGTCATGCATCAAGGTACCAATATATAGTTTGCAGTGTTTTGTGATCATGAACATGTATTCATTAGACTCATTCACACATTCATTGTAGTGCCATGTTATAATATGATCATGTATGTATCGTCATGCCTGCGTATACAGAAAGCAGGACAATTTTATAGTCATGTCATGTAATCATTTTTGTGTAAATTGCCCGATTTCTTAGGCCCAAGACTGTACTTGTTTTGCACCTCCTTGGCCTCTCGAGAATTAAATAATGAAATGCATGTTGTTTTCAAGAAATAGCAGTGTTCTCATCCTACTGCAGGTATCGGAATGCCAACTCGTTAATTTCAGATTGGAGAAGATACAAGGAATGCTTTGAAAACAGTTGGAAGCGAGAAGGGAGGGTATCTTTCGTGTCTGGCTGCTCTGGGAATCAAGGTTACCACGCCGAACAAAGAAAACATAATTAGAAAATGTGAACCTCCCCATTTAGAAAAAGTTGCAATGGAAAATGTTACCAGGGTGTGAGATGTTGGCCTGGCAGATGCTGGTCACTAGTTATAGTGGCCACCTTGCACCAGTCCAATTCGACTCTTATGGTAGATAGGTTTAAGACAATATTTTAAAGAAAGCTATCCTAGTGGTAGCTGTCGAGAGCAGCCTTCAGGCTAAATCTCAGAGGAATGTAAAGCAGCTTGTTTTACCTTATAATCTCTTGAATTACCAAATGAAAGGACACCACACAGGTATATATATCAAATATATATGTATTTGTTGCTAGACACACTCTACTAATCTCTTTATGAGATTAGAAGTCAGGAACATATGCAAATATCAACGTTTCACAATAAGTTAAGCACAAATATGGCTGGGGCCCTAGGGGCGTACCAGACCATATACTAAAAAAGAGGTTTAGGAAAGTCGACTTGCAAGGGGACAAGGCCTAGGGCCTGTAGAATCGCTGGGGCTTCACTCATCCACCCAAGGCAGGTAAGTATAGGACCCACGGGAGATGCGTGCAGTGTGAGAACACAGCCGCGGGTTCCCTATTGATTTCAATGGAGCAAGTCGCAGTTGGATTTTTAAAGTTTAAGGGTACTTCTAGAGAGTCTACAAGCAAGCCACTTACAAGGTAAGTAGTTCGAGGGCCAACACCCACAGGAGCACCGGAGTGCACAAGTTACCTCACCCAGGGAAGCCGGGTGCATAGGTGTCTTTTGGTGTCGGGTTGCGTCGTCGTTTTCTATGGAAGCCGAAGAAGTTTTGCTGCTTCTGAAGACTGGAGAAGTGTCCGGTGGAATCCAAGGCTGGATTCAAGATGAAGAAGACCTGAAAGCAGAAGGGACAGTGTTCACAGTCACTTGCCAGTGACCCAGGGCCAGGAAGATGGATGCCCACGGAAGTCGGGTGATTTCAGGTGATCAAGGGTGTTTTGACTCTTCAACCATGAGGTCCAGGAGGCGTCGACGATGACCAGGAGCTGGATTCAGAGTGCCCCACAAAGTCTGCAGCTTACTGATGTGTTGGCAACTGGATTGGAGCCAACAAGCCTTGGCAACAGCAAGTCTTGTGGAAATTGAAGAAAGTCAGCGGTGCAGACCAACAAGGTCTGAGGGACTCACCCAGTGAGGGTAAGTCAGGGCAGACCTGGAGCAACCAGGAGAACCCTTTGGTTTGATGAGAAAGTCTTCAGGGGACCCACAAGCCAGCTGGTAAGGAATCGCAAAGACGCCTCATGAGGATTCGCTTCACAGGAGCCCACGGTCACTCGGGACGAGGTAGGCCTCTGATTTTCAAAGGAAATCCTGCTGGAGGCTTGGACCACACGTGGTCCAATGCACAAGTTCGTAGAATGTCGTGAAGGGGTTGCACTCGACAATAGTGCATGGTACTCGGGTATTGCTGTTCCTCGTCACTCGTGGTGTCCACTCGCTCTGCTGGGGACTCACAATGGCCATCAAGAAGTCAGGAAATCCACTTCCGGGGATTCAGGGACTTCGGACTCCAGCGGGAGCGGGAAAGTTTGCGAACGTTGATTTAAGTTTTTGGTGCCTGCCAAGCAGGGGAGTCACTCCTTGACTCCAAGGGAGATTCTTCAGTCTTCCAAAGGTATTGGAACGTCGAAGGGCCAGGATTCTTCTTGTAGAGCGTCGTCCAGGGATATCTGATTTGCAATGGCAAGGTTTCCCTATCTTATGCTAAAGGAAAGGGAGGGACTAGCTCTATGACCACTCCTCTGGGAGGGCAGGGGAGTGGTTGGTTACACCCACTTCCCTTTGTCCAGTTTCGCGCCAGAGCAGGGGCAGGTAGCCCCTGAACCGGTTTGAGCTGGCATATGCACAGAGGAGCCGACTGCTCCCCCAGTTCAGGACTTCAAAGCACTCTAAGAGTGCACCCACCCAGCCCCAATTCACTAAATCCTGTCTGGAAGGTGGTGACACCTCCCTGTGACAGGATGCCTATTGTTGGGCCTCCTCCACTGCGAGTTTCAGTCAGCAGCAGGAGGGCAGCCCAGTGTCTGTGCTGGTGGCATCCATGTTTTGATGCCAGGGCTCTTTCAGATTTCTACCGTGTTTCCACAGTAGGTACATGTCATCCCCTCTAGAAGGGTGGGATCATACTCCCACACCAGTTACTGGTGTGTGGGTATGATTCCAAGTTGTTTGACACCAAACACGACATGTTTTGATGCAGTCATTCCAAAGTTAGCATTTACCGGGAGGTTATAATGCACTTAAGACTATATGGTTTAACCGCATCCACAAACAGCCACAGAGAATAGACTCTGCCATCTGCAGAGGGGCCCTGCTCAGGCAGAGGCACCCCCTCACATTGTAAACCAAGCAACCTGCCCTCAAGATTGACAGGGCCTGCCTTAGGGGTGACTGATAGGTTTATATGTGTGTGTATGGTGAGATATAGGAACCTATACCTCAGTGAGGAGTGCTAACACTACATCACCCAGGTTGCAGTAGCAGGCCTGTGGTGTCAGATTTAGTCTGCTTCCCAGGGGTGGCATAATACATGCTTCAGCCCCTGGTAGGCCTGTGAAGTACCTATGCCCTTGGTACCTAAGGTACCATATACTAGGGGCTCATAAGGTACCGCAGTATCCAATCACTAGTGCATCTAATATGCACTCCAAGTTGTTTAGAGAGAACAGAGAGACTGGGGCCCTGATTAGCAGGGACCCAGCCAGACTATAGCCAGAAACCAGTGTTAACATCAGAAAAAAAGTGGGGGCAACATAAGTGCAGATCCTACTCTCCCACACAGGGTGAAACTAAGAATCGATATTATATGATGCGCAGGGACAGAGACCCCAGACTTCTGCTAGCTTTCGGAGAGAAAGGAGCATCTTAGAACTCGCTCCTAGCCTTAAGCACCCTAACCCATTTGACGTGAGTACTTCTCAGGAATTCAACACATGCTGACACCTTTGAGAATAGATGGAAGGGTACTAGATAACATCTCCACTTATTACAGTATAAGGACAGATTTGTTTTATTTCTGATGAAAAGGGACTTAGACTCTGTGTCAGTTTTGAGTTGCATCCTGATCTTCGAGTTCACCATTTTATTTTTGTTATGCCGAATTACTTATATTCGTAGAATCGGCTCTGTATTGATTTTCTTATATCTTTATATGTTAATCTTACGATGTGTATACATCCTATTTTTCTTGGCCTTATAATAAATTGAGAAACATTAAGTCGGAGTCCGTGGTACTTTCAGGTATACTATTGTTCTCGTGTTGTGAAATGTTTTTCTCCTCCATCACTGTTTAGTTGGTAAATAAAAGATTCAGAACCCTAGTTGCTAGAAGGAAGACGGGGTGCAATTTAGCGTAATCAAATGGTAGCAGAGGATGGTTTACCCCTAAATAGTGAGGGGAAAGGAGAATTATAGGGCAGAGTAGGAGGAATCGAGGTCTGGATGCGGCAGATGGAACATCAACGAAGAGTGGCGGAACCTGGCAGACGTTGACGGTGCGGTGGAAATAGAAGGGCGGCGTGAGTATGAAAGGTTTTGTGAAGAGTGTTAGATTGCAGTGTGTTTTATTTGGATGATGTTTTATGGAGTTGGGATGCATATTGAGTGATTGTGGTTATGAGTACAGGTTCGAACACGTGCGGATCAGAGAATTTGGTGAACGGGCTCAAGAGAAGTACAAGATCCCGGGATAGTATTGTAATGTAATTGTCTGAGTAAATTGTGGGAGTCGTGAAGCGATGCTGACTGCTCACTTGTGTCAGGGAACTGTGTGTGAGTGCGGGAATCACTTGTTGTGAGACACCTCAGGTACCGGGGGTGGATCGCAATGAGTAAGTGACCAACGCAGGCCGAAGGTCATAGCAGCTGCGTGTTCTTGTGTGAGTGTTCTATCGATCTTTTAGCAGAGGTGACAGAGGGGTGGTGACTCGGGTTGGAGAGGAAGCTCTACCAGAGGATACCCCCGCACATTACATGGCAACGAATGTGGGTTTGCATACAATTGTTTGGCTTCAGAATTGGGATAAAATCACAGAGAAGGAAGGGGAATTGGCTTTCCCTCGTTATGGGTCATTTCTTATGGAGGTTTTGTACCAGATGAGGGGGGTGATGGCTGCCCTTAAACCTCCACCTCAACCTACACAATTTGAGGCTTTAGATGCTTGGATGAGAGCTGTATTAGCAAAGAAACGAGAGACATCGAAGGGACGAATGAGGAGAGAAATGAAGGCATATCAAGATGCCAGATGGGATGCACAGCTGAAACGATGGAGAGTAGACACGATAGAAGGAGAATGCTTGTATCCTTTCGAATGTTAGCAGGAGAATCAGAGGGAAAAAGTAAGAAAGATGAGGATAATGATACAGACGATAGTTTTCTGGACAGGCTCTTGGAAGAACAACCTCCACCTTGTGACTCCAAGACAGAGACAGAGAGGCCGCAACCACTAGAGGAGACAGTGGGAGCAGGGCAGGTGGGATTGGAAGAACAGTCAACAGGAGTTAGGAGACAAATAGCCATGGTACGGATCCCTGGAGGGTCAGGCGGAATGAGATACCCCAATTACGAACTAGCCCAGTCTGCATGGAATATGCAGTTACCGGATGCCCTGTCAGTGTCAGTTACCATTGGACCAGTAGTCCCCAAATATGCTCCTGATGAGAGACAGAATGACAGTCAGCATTACACCGGTGACAGGGAAGAGACAATATCTAGGGGAAGCCTTACACAAACGGGAGCAGGCTTAGGACAGGTACCAGTGGCTTATGGTAGTCCATTACCTGCTACTGCAGATCCATCACAAATGAATAGTGGGTCAGAAAGGAGACCAACAGCAATTTTTTCAAATTCGAGTTCAGACCTGCGAATGTGGGTACAACCAGTGAGAGAGTCAATGCTGCCAAGAGAAGAAAGAACGACAGTAGAGCCTTCCAAGATACTGTGTGGGCCACAAGGAGTGTGTGCAGGTAATCACTGGAGGAGTAGGAGCTGGGATAGAGAATATTGTTCAGCAGCAAAAAGGGTAGAAGGAGCCATGACGAGGAGAACATAGAGTTGTGACAGAGAAGATGTAGAAAGGGCAAGGAATCAGAAAGTGTTGCAGAGTGCAATAAAAGCGCCAATGTTGGATGTAGTTCGATTGAAGGTGGAAATAGATGAAGTGGTAGAACGGAATTTGCCCCTGGAACAAATTGAAACATATGACCCGAATGAATTGTTGTTTGTAGCCAAGGATATTACAAGAAAGGCAAAGTGGGCTTATGATGCCCTATGGCAGTTAGCACGAAAGTATGATGTTGATTTGACAAAGACCAAGAGGATGCAGGGTTCTTGCAGATTAAATTACACAGACAAGGAGTTGGAGGAGAAGCGAACTTTTGGGTTGAAAGCTCAGATTAGAGAACTAGTAATAGGCCTGCAAGCTTGGAAAGCATTAGACAGATGGGAATAGAGGTGGGCAAAAAAGAAAAATGCTAAGATCGGAATAGGTACCTCCTCACCTCAGGGGGAGGGATGGAAGCCACTGGAAATTTCCCTTTGAGAGAAGTGCAGAATGGAGGGTATGTACACGTGCCATGGAGCAGAGGTGATTTGACTGCTTTTACAAATTATTTTCCTCGGCTGAGAGAAAAACCTGCGGAATGGTATAAGCGGTTTGTCAAGATCTCGAAGGTGTTGTGGATTGATTTGAACACTCTGTTCAATATAGTGGTCCCGGCAGATTTGTGGGCTGCATGCAAAATTGCTATTGAGTGGCCAACAGCAGAACAACCTAGAGATTCTGTAACTCATGGACTTTCACCTGATGTCATGAGAAAATATGAACAAGTAATTACTTGGTTGCAGTCTAAGGTTGCGCCGCAGATTGTGAATTGGCTTAAAATCGATAGTACGACTCAAGAGCCTAAGGAATCAGTGCATGGTTATTATGAATGATTGTTGTTGGCTTTCAAACAGCATAGTGGATTGGATACTATTGATCAGAAGGATATGGGACAGGTTGCCTCTAAGTTTGTGTTGGGTTTGAAATCCGATATTAGTCTGATGATACAGCACCACCTGATATGTTGGCAGAATAAGTCGGTGGATGAAATACTGCTGTACGCTAAATATTGTAGTGATCAAGTAGAATCAGCACAAAAGAAATTGAAAGACAAAGTGATGTTGGCACAGTTGAGAAGTGAGTGGGTGACACAACAGAAAAAGGTGACTGCCTGCATTATTGTCACAAGACGGGACATTGGAAGCGCAAGTGTCGCTTGAATCCTGCTAATCAGATTCCATATGAGGGAGAGGGACACATGAGCGAGACTCTACAGACAGTGACGAGACCTAGGTCCATGTACGGAGGTTGCAAGGCACAAGTGCAAGTGCCACAGCCTCCCAGAATACCCACATACAATCAGACATATCAACAGATGCTGTATTTTGAAATACGAGATATATACAATCAATCTCAGGGTCCTCTAGAGTACCAGAGGGGGGTGCAGGAAGAATGCCCTCTTGATACTATATTGGAAGTAGATAAGAGTGGGCCGTTTGTAGATGCAAATGTGAACGGATATCCTGTCACCTTTTTATTAGATACTGGAGCTGTGCGTTCCACAGTAAGAACAGATGTGGTCCCCAATCTATCTCTTTCAGGTCAATCGATACAAGTAGTAGGTGTCAGCAATCAGAGAATGACCAACCCATTAACGAATGCATTACCTGTCAGGATAGGGCCGTTCAATGATAAGCACCAGTTTGTGGTATGCAATACAAGTCCGGTCTGTCTCTTGGGCCGTGATGTGTTGTGCAAATTAAATTGTAACATCTCATGCACTCCGAGAGGTGTGGAGTTGCAGACCTATGATGACAATGCTGATTTAAAAATGGCTAATATGAGCATGTGTGCAGAACTGCTTGTGGTTCTTACAAAGGCCGAATTGCCGCAAGATTTGAGAGATTCAGTTGACCCGCAAGTGTGGGATTTCACAAGTTAAGATATAGGGTTAATCCGAGGTGTGGAACCTGTGAAGATACAGGTGCAATCGAATGCCGAATTTCCAACAACACCCGAAATACAAACTGTCTGCGGAGACAGTGGCTGGAATAACTCCTGTCATTTAATCAATGATTGCACAAGGCATTCTGAAGGAGATACGAGGAAGTCCCTGTAATTCACCGATTATGGGACTACAGAAGCCTAGCGGCAAGTATAGGATAGTACAAGATTTGCCCAGGACTAATGAACTTGTGATTCCCTGTTGTCCTGTGGTACCGAATCCAGCCGTGATTCTCTTTCAAATACCATGTGAAGTGGAATGGTTTACTGTCATAGATTTGTGTCAGGCATTCTTTTCTATACCGTTACACAAGGATAGCCAATATTTATTTGCATTTCGGATGGGCGACCGTGTCTTAACATGGTGTAGAATCCCACAAGGGTATACAGAAAGCCCCTCCATCTTTAGCCAGTGCCTGAAAAAGAATCTTGAAGGATTGGAGATGCTCCAGAAATCAGTTGTGGTTCAATATATAGACGACCTTTTGGTCACCTCAGAAAATGAGGATGCATGCAGAATTGATACAGTGGCTTTGTTAAACCATTTGGCAGAGAATGGACACAAGGTGTCTCCAAACAAATTACAATACTGTCTACCTGAAGTTCAGTATTTGGGACATCGCATTGAGAAAGGAAAGCGAAGAGTGTCACCAGATCGCATAGAGGCCATCTTGCGAATGGGAACTCTAAAAACACAAAAAGAAGTCTGCATGTTTTTGAGTATGGTCGGCTATTGTCGACAGTGGATCCCAAACTTTTCCTTACAATCAAAGCCTCTGTTAAGATTGACACGAAAAGACATCAGTGATCCGGTACCATGGGATGAAGAGTGCTTGAGAGCCTTCCATGAGTTGCGAGAAAGCATATGTTGTGCCCCAGCTCTTGGAATGCCAGACTATAATAAAGCGTTTTCACTCTTCTGCTGTAAGAAGGAGGGATGTGCATTAGCGGTCCTTGTACAGACACCTGGGGGTGCCCGTAGACCAGTGGCCTACTTTTCAGCTACATTAGATCCAGTAGCGTCTGCGTTGCCCGGATGTCTGAAATCCGTTGCTGTAACTGGTGTCAGCATTGAAAGATGCGAGAGCATCGTGATTGGTCATCCACTAATCGTGTATGTACCCCATTCTGTTGAATTGTTGATGACTAGAACAAAAACGCAACACCTCACGAACAACAGGTTAACTCAGTATGAGCAAGTTATTTTAGCATCTGAAAAATGTCACATTGAGACCTTGCACCACTACATTGTTGCCTGTTCCCCAAGAAGATGGAGATGACAATTGTGAAGAGCATGACTGTCTGGATGTCACTGAACTATCTACCAAACCCAGACCTGACATTATCAATGAACCTTTACCTGACTCTGATTCGACCCTTTTTGTTGATGGGTCATGTCTAAGAGACAATGAAGGGTACCTAAGAGCAGCATTTGCTGTATGTACCATCACCGGAGTAGTAGAAGCTGCCTGTTTGAATAGAGTATTCTCTGCTCAGGTAGCGGAAATCATTGCATTGATACGTGCCTGTACTATTTCACATGGAGTCCGAGTGACGATCTATACGGACAGCCAATAGGTGTTTGGTGTAGTTCATGATTTTGGTCAGCTGTGGTCTCAAAGGGGATTTTTAACATCCTCAGGGTCTCCGATTCGAAATGGTGAACATGTGTGCCAACTATTGGACGCTTTTTAAAAGCCCAAGGCCATAGCAGTTGTAAAGTGCGCTGCTCACGGAAAGGGAGAAGATTTTGTCACAAAGGGCAATAACTATGCTAACGAAGTAGCTCGTTTTTGTGCCATACATGCATGTGTTTTTAATGGGCAATATACAGGAGAAAGCACAGAAGAGACCGAGCTCAGCATGATGTTAGCTGTAGCTGATACATGGGATGAGGTGAAACGGTTACAAGATGATGTCTCAGAGGAAGAAGCTGCTTCATGGGTTAGAGCAGGCTGTGAAAAGAGAGATGATGACATTTGGGTCTCAACTGATAATAGAGCAATACTTCCTAATTGTTTGTTGAGCCCAATGGCAAGGCAGATTCACGGAGCAGTTTATCTGGGACGAGATGCCATGGTGCGAGTGTTCAGGCAGACATGGTTTAAGCCACGCTTTCGTGTGATTGCTGAACAAGTGTGTCATAGATGTGTTACATTTCAGCAAATAAATGCAGGTAAAAGAACTGTGGTTACAATGAGTCACATTGGGAGATCAGGAGGTCCCTTTAACAGACTACAAGTGGATTTTATTGAGATGCCAAGATGCAATAGGCTGACAAATGTATTGGTGGTGGTGTGTATCTTTTCACGTTGGGTTGAGGCGTATCCAACTCGACGATGTGATAGTCTCACTGTGGCAAAGTTGCTGTTGCGAGAACTTATCCTGAGATACAGATTTCTGACCTCAGTGGAAACAGATAGAGGAACTCACTTCCATAGTGAACTCATGAAACTGTTGTGTGCTGCTTTAAACATAGACCAGAGATTGCATTCCAGCTACAGACCGGAAGCATCTGGTCTAGTGGAACAGGTGAATGGCACAATCAAAATGAGAGTGGCTAAGGTGTGTTCATCAACTGCATTGAAGTGGCCAGATGCCTTGCCACTGGTTTTAATGAGTTTGCGTAGCACTCCTGATAGAAGAACAGGGCTATCCCCTCATGAAATACTGACAGGGAGAGCTATGAGATTGCCTATGGTCCCAGCAACATCGTTGATAAATATCACTGATTATATGGTGTTGGACTGTTGTAGAAGACTGGCTGATGTGGTTAATTCTGTGTCCCACCAGGTCGAGGCTGCCATTGCATCCACCTCGAGAGACCTGCTGCATGATCTGAACCCCGGAGACTGGGTTCTTGTACGCAAGCACATTTGGAAGAGCTGTCAGGATGCCCGCTGGAGAGGACCATATCAGGTGATATTGGTCACGAATACAGCAGTGAAGTGTGGAGGACTGCCACATTGGATTCATGCTTCACATACCCGCAAAGTTCCGGAACCTGTAGAGAAATCACCCATTCCCCAAGATGCCCAAAGAACTACTGAATCTGAAGACATACAGGGAGAAACAGTACAAGGAGAAAGAGAACTACCTGCAGAAGAGCAAACTACAGAGCCTGAGATTGATGACATTGTGGAAGTATCCTGTGAACCAGACTAGAGTGAACGTCCTGGCGCAGAAGGAACAGACAAAGAGGAAGAGCAGAGAGCAAGTGCCAGATCAGAAAAGTGGCCAGCAAGAAAAGAAAGGCTGAACATAAGACTTGCATCTGAGAAAAAATCTTGCTCCGATTCCTGAAACATCTGAATCCGAACAAAGTGAACAAGAAGATAATCCGGATGATCTAAGATTCTCAAGAAGAAAAAGAACACCGTCTCAGAAATACGCGCCTCCTGAGTGTACATATCTGGTTGCAGATGCAGGGACTGAGGAATTCCGCGAGACTGGGAACTGGAACAGTGACCTCTGGAGGGGACACCCTCTCGATTGTTATTCAGCTGTCCCGGGAGTTGAAGCCTTTGGAACCCTAACACTGCAAGTTTTTCAAATCCACCTAGATTGAGTGGACTGCGATTATTGATCCTTAATCAAGTTGTTTTCCCTTCTTTTGGTCGACAGCTTACTGCCTTGGAATTGGGAGAAATTCGTGCCGAAATCCTGCAAATGGTTCTCCAGATACTCGGCTCTAACCTCATTAGAGATGAAGCTTGAACTGTGATTTGATCAAAGAAATCATTAGGCCTTAGAAAGAAGATAACCTAACCCCCAGTGAAAGAAGATTTAAAATTAGGGTCCTTTCAATAGAGAGAAGAATTCAGGATTAGGGCCGACTACTTCTCTACAATAGGCTTAGTATTGATGGACTAAATTTGTCAATAATCGAGTGAAGAAATCAATCAGGACATTGAAATTTGAAACTAAGAGTACATAAAGGAAAACGTTTCTTTGGTGTGTCCAATATGACAGTGGAAACATGGCGTCCGAAACATCTAATCGAAAACAAAAATATATTATTGGAACTCTGATAGCTGTAGTTCTGCTTGTGATAGTTGTGGTGATTGTCATATCCTTGAGTGGGTCTCCCAATGAGGAAAACAAAGGAGAACAACCTACCCTTACCCCACCTGGTTTAAAAGTCGATGTAGAAGATGGTCCATCTATGAAAGATAAGGAAATGATCAAGGAAACTAGTCGTAGATTGCATGTAGATCTGTCAAAGGGTGATTTCATGCTGAATGCATATGCACGCTTGTTGTACGAGTACGTGGACACAATCGAAAGGCTGCTATGTGTGCATGCAATTACCAGCTTCAGTAGAGAAAGGCATACAATACCATCACTTACCTGTGACTTATGGCATTACATGTACGGTACTAATAAGTATGTTTTACAGCAAAGCCCATTTTTAATATTATTTCTCAAATTATGATGTGGTACTCTCTGAAGTGCTAGTCCTAAAACACATGAACAAATATGAATACTACAAGGAAGTAGGGCGCATGTCTAAGTACTTCGTGCCTACCATCACTCTAGATATGTCCTATGCACAGAGACATAATTTAACTTGCATGTTAACAGACATTGAAAAGAAGTTTGTAGATCAGATTGAAGATCGACATAGGCAAACTTTGTTTCGTCCAGATCCGAAGCATAAGGTATTGTCATGGACCAAGGAAGAATTAGATCACAAGGCAAAGGGGAGTTCAAGACCCATTGCTTTAGACTTTCAGCAAAAAGGAAAGTTGTGTATTAGACATCTGTCCACATATTACGACAAGATATTCGTGGGTGAAAGTGATTGGGAACACATTTTTCTGATTGAAGAGTCCATAAGAAAAGCACTATTGGATAAATTGACCATAGTGCCTAATGTCTATTTTGTGTGTGGTAAGAATGCTTATGTGAAACTGCCCAAGAATTGGTATGGGACATGTAATTTAGCCATAGTATTTCCCAAATTATTTATGTGGATGATTTGTGGTCCTTGGAAGGAAAAAGCTCTCATAGGGGAAAACGTGGTGTTAGTGCTGGAGAAATCATTGGTGATGTGTTTGGAGCCATGATACCTAGTTTAGGTGTGGTTTTGAATGATGTAAAAATTCGAAAGCTGGCAACGATAGTGGATAAACTCTCCGTGAATACAGCACAAATCCTGTTATTAGTGGATGGTGAGATGGTTTTGATAAGGGCTATGGTTGTTCAAAATAGTCTTGCTTTAGATGTCCTGCTAGCAAAAGCTGGAGGAGTCTGTACACTTTTGAGAGTCCAACAGTGCTGCCCTTATATTCCAGACAATAGTCGGGATATAAGGAAATATATTGCCAATATTTCGGAAATCCACCAAGAATTGAGTAATTTGGCTGCTGAGGGCATCTGGGATCACATTGGCAAGGGTTTCGGACAAATTGGCAGTTGGTTTGGCAGTTTGGTACAGGGAATTATGGGTTATATCTTGAAACCCATTATCATAACTGTCATTTGCACAATTATATTATTGGGAGTCATCAAAGCATGTAAATGGCAAAGCGCCAGACATCAAGAAAATGTGTTGAAGAAACGAGAACAGCAAATGGAAAGACTGCAGGACCAGCATCTTAAGGGGTTAGAGAGATTTAGACACGGACAGCAAGCTACATCTTCTGATTAGGTCGGTCTTTTCTACAAGGAGGAAATTCTGAAAGAATGTAATATGGAGTTATGACAATAGTCATAAGAGGGGGAACTGATAGAGCGCTTTCAGCACTCTATTTTGTATGGGTGCATTATAGTCATATTGTCATGCACCTAGGTACCAATATATAGTTTGCAGTGTTTTGTGATGATGAACATGTATTCATTAGACTCATTTACACATTCATTGTAGTGCCATGTTATAATATGATCATGTATGTATCATCATGCCTGTGTATACAGAAAGCAGGACAATTTTAATAGTAATGCCATGTAATCATTTTTGTGTAAATTGCCCGATTTCCTAGGCCCAAGACTGTACTTGTTTTGCACCTCCTTGGCCTCTCGAGAATTAAATAATGAAATGCATGTTGTTTTCAAGAAATAGCAGTGTTCTCATCCTACTGCAGGTATCGGAATGCCAACTCGTTATTTTCAGAATGGAGACGATACAAGCAATGCTTTGAAGAAGTTGGAAGTGAGAAGGGAGGGTATCTTTCGTGTTTGGCTGCTCTAGGAATCAAGGTCACCACGCCGAACAAAGAAAACTTAATTAGAAAGTGTGAAACTCCCCATTTAGAAAAAGTTGCAATGGAAAATTTTACCAGGATGAAACTAAGAATCGAATTCTATATTATATGATGCGCAGGGACAGAGACCCCAGACTTCTGATAGCTTTCGGAGAGAAAGGAGCATCTTAGAACTCGCTCCTAGCCTTAAGCACCCTAATCCATTTGACGTGAGTACTTCTCAGGAAGTCTACACGTGCTGACACCTTTGGGAATAGATGGAAGGGTACTAGATAACATCTCCTCTTATTACAGTATGGGGACAGATTTGTTTTATTTCTAATGAAAAGGGACTTAGACTCTGTGTCAGTTTTGAGTTGCATCCTGATCCTCGAGTTCACCATTTTATTTCTGTTATGCCGAATTACTTATATTCGTAAAATCGTCTCTGTATTGATTTTCTTATATCTTTATATGTTAATCACATGCATATCTCCTAAACAGGGACTGAACAAAGTGAAAAGCTGCCTCTCTTTAGTATGTATGAAGTGCTAAAAGGTGTGAGGCTTTGTTTCCCCTTGCCTTCATTTGCATCAGGTGTGAGGCTCCTGACTGCTCCCAGACAAGAGACTCGAACAAAGGTGGCCCGATGACCCCTCAAATTTGGCCTTTGTTATGGGCCCAGCAGGAGTCTTAAATAAGAAAACCCCATCCCATCCCCGCCTGCACGTTGTTGCTTGATGCAGATGGAAAGCAGATAACGTGTGAAACTCCCCTCCCCCCCCCCCGACTCGTGCCCTGCCTCCCCTAATGGACATGTGACGTCACTCTAGGAGGCCCATAGTATTGGGGGTTTAAATTGCAGGGCAGGCAGTGGCCCCACCTCTTTGCACTGACCCTGTGACCTAATTCACCTGTGAGAATGTGACACAGATTAACAACAAAACAAAACTGCAAATTTAAAATTCAAAGTGAATGAGGAGTAATGAGATGCAAGCCTCGGTATCCAAAACTACAGCTGTCATATACAACCTGACAGCCAGAGAAAATCTGATCTGGCCCACTTCTTTGTTCACTGGTCTGGCTCTGTACATGTTTACCAGCATCCTATCTACAGCTGCTGGGGCCGCAAAAAAACACCCACCCATACCTGTTTTTTACAAGTTTGGTTACATGCACAGCCAGTAATTTGCAGAAAATATAACAGGGCTAGCCAGAACAGCTTACTGCCTAATGTTTTTATTCCTACCTGTGGAGACGATTTGCAAAGCACCGGGCTAGCTGGAAGGGGGACTAACTTGCTAGTTTTCCTGGAACTTCTACCCCTATCGCAGGATTGGCTGAGGATTGTTATTGGCAAGTGTTCCTGGCTAGCTAGTTTGGTCACTTTTGTAAAGACAGGGATGGTTTGTTATGCGGTTCCCTGGAAATGGTGCTGTGCTCTGCTTCTCATATTTTCATTGCTTTTCTGCTTTTTTTGTTAGTGGCTTTGGAAATTTTAAGTTGATGGCTTTATGCACCTGATGTCATAGGGCGGATGTTCAAATGTGCGCACAATGGGCCTGAACCTTTCGGGAAAATAATGTTTAAGGGGGGCGATGCGCACTGCTGCAAAACCAGCCCCCAGTAACAAAACTGGCTCCCACCGGTGCAAAACCAGCACCTACCCTTCCGGCCCACCGGGAAAATGCCCAGTGCCTGCTACGGCCAGTCCGGCCGAGGGGCACGTAATGCCCACACTTTTTTGGTTTTAGAAAACTACCTACTTTTTGTGAAAAGATAGCTGCCCTGAGACGATTAATTCCAAGAGTTGAAATGCTTCAGCTAAAGTGCAAGGCAGGAAGTCTCTTGCACTGTGAAACCCAAGGAAGGGAAGACAGCTAAACAAGCCTTCTTGCCAGGGTGCTTGCTTGCCAGCAAGAATGTAAATGTGCACAACTAGTCAATCTGAAAATATAAAGGGTGCTTGGAAGCCAGTGTTTATTTTAATAGAATCTCTTGAAGTGTCCTGATGGCATACATTCATTCTTTTTTAAATGTATTATAAGGGAGCTACTAGTTAAGCTGTGAAGTTTGTCCTTTTAAGAGACAGTTATAAAAACGAGCATAGGCAAAGCTAATAGGTTTGTGTCTTTAAGTTAAGCCGGATTGCTTTTGTGCTAAGCTACCAGGGGGTTAAGCACAGTTTAATTTAGTGACTTTTGTGGTTCACCCTGACAAGGATTGCGGCTGTTGCTTCAGAAGGGTTCACCCCCCTCAACGAACAACCCAATTTTTTACATACGTGTAATAAGGTGACCTAGTGTTGGACTATGGCTGAGAAAGCCTTACAAGATAGGTAAAACACACGTATTAAACATCATGCACCCTGCTCTATGAATACCTTAGTTTAGTAGTGACGTATACATATTAAAAAGGAAGGTTTAAGCCGGACAACTGTGTCAAGGGTATTTTTGGGAAGGAGACGAGGGTTTCTGCTTGTTCTCTTCTGATTTTCATCGAAATCTAATGTACCACTATACAGCCTACCTACAGTACGATGTATGCACTGAAGGATTTATCTTTTAATACTTTGCATTGCAATACATTTATATTTTTCTATGAATGATTCGAACAATGTTTGATGCAGATGAAGACGTGGAAAACAGTACAACACACACACGACACACACACGGCTGTGAAGCGACTAAGACTGCAGGTTCCGAAGAGATCATCTAAAATGCCACTCTTGATAAGAGATTGCAAAGGCTGGAAAAAACCTCCTTGCCGGTGGCACTGCCTCGATTTGCAATGCCTCAGCAGAGCAGCCAGGCATCCTGAATGTAGATGAGGCTCTGAGTCACCGGTGCACAGCGGGCGCGAAGCCGCTGAAGCCGCTGTTATGTGCATTCACCTCTTACCTCTCTGATGAGAGTGGCGCCAACTAAAATGGGTGATGATGGTGGCCATTCGGCGGGGTATACACTAAAGCCCCAGCATGGAATAACACTGATATGGCAGTATCACAAACAAGCACCTATGTATATGGCTGTGATGGAAATGGCCTTTCACAGTCAGTTACCCCACCAATGGAATTTTGTGGCCACAGTCAGTGGCCTCCAAGAATCACGCTTCTGGCTCCTCTACCTGATTGTGGCATCTGCTTGAGTATCAAGGCGGTCTACTTTGGGTGGTATGTCTCACCCGTGTGCATAGCTTGCATATTTCAGTATGTCTCTCATGAACTCACTGGATATTCAGTGGTATGACCCAACAAAAGCTGCACGTTACAAATTTCGGGGTCACTCCTAGCACTTTGATTGTCGGGAATCATGGTGTAAGGTAGTTTATTGTGTTGTGGTCCACTATGGGTTTTGGTGAGGCTGAGGGATCTGTGCTGGATTTTTAATTTATAACTTTAGTGGGTTTTATACAACAACAATATATGCCCTCTGGCTACTTGTCACCATAAAAGACTCATTTAAGACAGGTAGCCAATTTAATGTGTAATTTTACCTCCTCATGCTCAGCCGGGAGTTTGTATTCTAGAATTGCTGCTAATCGCTGTTTTTTGCACAAACTGATCTATTTTAATTTAATGAAGTTAGTTGTACCTACTGGTTTTTAACTTTGCCACGTTTTAAGATTAAATTTAACTTACCTGCACTCTGTCTTTGGGGGGTTGTTATTCCAGTTACTCCTTCTCTGCTTCTTTGTACACTGCCAGGGCTCTTCCGCGGCGAAAACGCGGGGCCGCCATTTTGGGCAGGTCCGTGGTTGGCGGTCTAGTTGTTGCCCAGGGACAAACTATTTAATCACACACTGGCGCGAGCGCGCTCAGTGTAATTTTGCCTCCTGAGGCTCAGCCGGAGTTTGTATTCTAGAATTGCTGCTAATCGCTGTTTTTTGCACAAACTGATCTATTTTAATTTAATGAAGTTAGTTGTACCTACTGGTTTTTAACTTTGCCACGTTTTAAGATTAAATTTAACTTACCTGCACTCTGTCTTTGGGGGTTGTTATTCCCGTTACTCCTTCTCTGCTTCTTTGTACACTGCCAGGGCTCTTCCGTGGCGAAAACGCGGGGCCGCCATTTTGGGCAGGTACGCGGTCGGTGGTCTAGTTGTTGCCCAGGGACAGACTATTTAATCACACACTGGCACGAGCGCGCTGGCGGCGCACCAAAGGCGCGCCAAAGGCAAGCCCGTCTGCGCGCCATAGGCGCGCCAAAGGCAAGCCCGTCTGCGCCTGTCCGCGACCAGGGCGCGACTAGCGCCAGCCTCCTTGATGGTGCAATATCAGGTATTTCTGGCACAAAAATGCAATATGATAGACTATTTTTACACAGGATCTTTTCTAAAATCTACCCTACTAATAGGCCCCACTCATGCTTTTGTATTAATCCTGAGGAGGGCCACACAAGGCATCGTAAGGAATGCCCAGGGTGTGGAATGGAAATCCAAGAGTTGCTGTTCTTACCTATTGACTTTTCGATTAGGAAAGAAAAGCTAAAAAGGGAAATAAATATTAGTAATTGGAAATGTGTCCTTATGAATGTAAGATTATTAATCAAACATAGCCTGGAATGTCCATCATTTATAGAGGATGAAGGCATAAAAATTGCTTTTATTACAGAATCATGGACAGACAATGCCTCAGGCCCAGATTTAGTTAAAGCTACGCCTTCCAACTATGTTTGTTACATCCTGAGTAGGTCCACTGGAAGAGGAGGTGGTCTAGCAATCATTTATCACTCTTCACTGGCAGCCATTTTTAAGCAGGGGGAGGTGGAAGGCTGCGAAGTGCTGGACTTCTCCTTTCACCTCTCCCCAAACTACACCTTTCAAGGTGCTTTGATTTATAGACCACCAGGCCCAAGAAGCAGATTCTGCACTCAGGCTGGAAAATGTGTAGAGAGTAGCATCACCGCCAGCTCCTACACGGTTTTAGGAGATTTGAATTTTTATTTGGAAGATATCCTAGATACCGATACAGCCAAATTACTAGATCTTATGAAGTGTAATAACCTAATGCAACTGGTGCTGTGTCCAACCCATCAGGCTGGACACACACTTGATGGTATTTTTACTAACAAACCGCAACTACAGGTTTTGTCTATTCTACCTTTTTCTGGTCGGATCATAAAGCGGTTCTTTTTAGTCTCGCTATTCCTGAGCAACCGGCTCATAAACCTATGAAAAGAGAATTAATGATTAGATCCTGGAATAAGGTATCAGCTGGAGACCTCATTGAGGTCCTCAATGATACCTTAGTTCTGCCTCCAAATAATCTGGATAAGGCCACACGATGCTATTCAAACTGGTTAGAGGTTGCAGGTCAAAAACTAGCTCCAAGTAAAATATGACAGACACCATCTGCGCCGTGGTACTTTCAGGAGTTGAGAGATCAAAAACTAATTTGAAAACATCTTGAGAGAAAATGGCGAAGGAATTATCTAGATTGTAATAAAGAGGATTATAAATGTGGACTAGCTAAATATAAAAAGCTGATCCACAGCGCTAAAGCGGCTTACTTCGCTCTGAAGATTAGCAAGGCAAAAACTCCAGCTAGAGAACTCTTCAATACAGTTACTAATCTGGCCAATCCAGGAGCCATTACTATTACGCCTAGTAAGGGACTCTGTGACAAACTCGCCAATTTCTTTTACGAGAAGGTGAATGTTATTTTTTCTGCCTTTTCTCAAGCAAAATCTGAGATAACCCTGAATAACGGGAATGATCCCATATTAGTCAGGAAAGCTTGTTTGGATCAATTTCTTAATCTCTCTATTAATGACACTATTAACATTATGACAGGGATCAAATCAGGATCCCCCTCAGATCCTTGCCCGATATCTATAATTAAATTAGCAACAGAACCAATTTCACGAGCTCTTACGCCCATTTTTAATGCAATGTATAAGGAGGCATATTTTCCCACAGAATGGAAAAAAACCTCTATTCTGCCCCTCCTAAAAAAAACACATTTGGATATAAAAGACCCTAATAATTTTAGGCCTATTTCCAGACTACCATTGCCGGCCAAAATCATGGAGAAAAACCTAAATACTCAACTCAGTTTGTATTTGGAGGCGGCGCAAGCTCTGCATCCCACCCAACATGGCTTTAGAGGGGGCCATAGTACGGAATCGGCTCTTCTTAAATCCATCGAAGAGATGCAAACCATTTTAGATAATGGAGGCAAGGCCGCTCTCATCATGTTGGATCTCTCTGCAGCCTTTGATACGGTCCATCACAATTTGTTGATGGACCGGCTGCAGGAGATCAGAGTTCAGGGATCCCCATGGAATCTACTGAAGTCCTTCCTCACTAATCGAAGTAAGTTAGTATCACTTGGGGAATTCTCTTCGGAACCCTTCTCTTTACCTTGTGGGGTCCCACAGGGGTCTTCTTTAAGCCCCACTCTGTTTAATGTATATGTCTCCTCCCTGGCACCGCTCATTCAGTCTTTCGGGTTTAGCCTGACTTCATATGCCGATGATACACAAATTGTGGTTTCTCTACAAACACATGAATGGCAAAAGACGGCATCTTGTTTTAGGGACTGTATGAGCGCTGTTGGGAAATGGATGGAGAGAAACTGTCTGAAATTGAACTCTAACAAAACGGAGGTGGTTTGCTTCGGTAAAGCCCCTTCGTTTTGGACCCCGGATTGGTGGCCTGACACTATGGGCCCACTTCCCAACAACAGCAAAAATGTAAAAAATCTTGGAGTTTGGGTGGATCACAAGCTTAGTTTTCGTGATCAAGTGAATGCAGTGTCTTCTGCCACTTCTTTCGTCTTAAGATCTTGTAAGAAAGTTCTCCCGCTCCTTTCTATAGAGTGTCATCAAACAGTAGTCACTACACTCACTATGTCCAGGTTGGATTACTGTAATAGCCTATATTTTAATATACAGGAAGGAATAATGAATAGACTGCAACTATTGCAGAATGCCGCTGCTAGGCTTATATCAGGCATCCCCAAGTATGCCTCAGTCTCAAAGGAGATACGGAGGCTTCATTGGCTTCCAATTAGAAGACGCACCCAATTTAAGGCTTTGTGTCTGGTTTTAAAGCGATTCACGGAACAGGTTCAGCATATTTAAAAGAGCGATTAGTATGGTATACTCCTGCCCGAACCCTTAGGTCAGCTGCTGCAAAACAAGTCTGTGTTCCTTGTGTAAAAAAAGCCTCTTGGGGGGCAGAAGCTTTGTAGTGAACGCAGCTAAAGCGTGGAATAAGCTCCCACTACATTTAAGAGAGCTTACTAATCTTTTGGCTTTTCGTAAAGCCTTAAAAACGTGGCTTGTTTCGGAATAATCTCTCCAGTCTGATGCGGAGTTCCTTTTTTAGTATTTTTACACAGCGCCAGGACACCCTTGGGTAACAGCAGCGCTCTATAAATGTTATAAAATAAAAATAAAAAAAAATAAAAAAAAAATAAAGGGAGTCGAGTCGCTTTTTACTGCTCAGCAGAACTCATCTTGGCCTGGCTGCTTACAAATATATTCAGTGAGAGAGTCTCAGGGTTAGGTCACTTGTATTAAGAAGGGCCTTCAGCAATACGAGTTTCCAGAAGCATCCTGCAGATAAGGTCATGTTTTGTGCGCAGTGGTACAAGGATAATTTATCGGTCAAGAAGAATGGAAGAACTCAGTGTCCCATGAATCCAGGATTTCAGTTTAAACAGTTCTTCAGTTGGTAGCCAATGTTTCTCCATCACTTGCTCTAGCATGAGTTTCTCCCTTTCGTCAAAGTTAGTTTCTACCTTCCTCAGTGGTAGCCTCTTGTTTAGCCATGGGATTGGTGCTGGAAGGAAAGTTAGGGAGGGACCACATGGTGGGGTTATGATTCAAGGTTTGTAAGTGGCTGTGGGTCTGTGTGAAGAAAGCTCAGGATAAGGGCTACTGTGTGGTAGAAGATTAGGTACTGGAGGGAGACCTAAATATTACAGTTTGCAAAAAGATAAGGGGAGGGAGTCTAAGGTTGGGGTATACATAAGTGTACAAGCAGGGCAGAGGTTTAGAACACACTACGATATTGACGACACGCACTGGGAAAATTAGTACATACTATTTTCACCTTTCAAAAGTATACCTATCACAACCTCACAAGAAAATAGTGGGAAACCTCTAAATATATAGTCCAGAATATTTATTTCAATGAATTAAACCCCGTACCTTGACCCTTTGGCTAGTGATGTGTCACAGTAATATTCCTCCATATTTTTTAAGTATGCAATTTCTTACTTGATCATCTGATTCATTTCTGAAGGGCTCGAAATCAGATATAGAGGCCCCTTAAAGCCTTTTGTCTGAGTAGTTGACAGACTCCCATTGGCTCCACCCACATATTTTTAGGTCTGGTGTTAGCCAAGACCTTTTGATTTTACTAAAATTATATGTATAGTATACTTATAGGGAGGGGCTTTCAACCAGCCTTCTTCATCCATTGGTCTGTTTTTGTGTCATTCACCTTTTTCTTCCGTCCACAACAGTCTACAGTATGGGGAAATAGGATAGCCCAATTCATCCACTGGCTAAGTCTAGTGCAGTGGTTAATTTGTAAACAAATAAGTGTCAGGGCTCTCGTCAGGAGGCAGATTCGACCAGGGCATTTCTACTGTTAGCACTGCCAAACACAGAACCAACAAACCCTACAAGTGTGGAGAGGATGTGGTGCATCGGCCAGAGCTGTTGACCTCGGAGCTGGAGAACCAGATTTGAGTCTCAGCATCAGCTCAACATCCTGTGATTCTGGGCGAATCACTTAATCTCCATGAGCCTACCAAAAATGAATGTGTCCTTAACTAGTGCTCAAGCGCTGGTGTTGATAATTAATTGGCAGTGCCTACCACCGGAAACCACTGGTTCAAATTAAGCACTGGTCTAGCGTGAGTGATGGCATTTTGCCTCTGCACATGTGCGCAGCCGCTCCAATACAAAATCCACTCTGTGGCATGGCAGGTGAGCCAATGTCTAGTATAATTTTACATTTAAATTTTGTTTTAAATTCCTTGGTATTCACTTCAGTCGGTAAACTTTTGCTCTTCCCCAGACTCCTTGTAAGTGCTACCTTCGAAGTCCCTGCATCAGTTCCCACTTGCTCCCTCCTCCATAGTGCGGTGGTGGCACACAGCTTCTGCTCTGCCACACCCTCTACGGCAGATTTCCTAATGTGCTTACATGCCACTTGTCATGTATTTCAAATGCAGAAAAATGAAATGCTACCATGAATATGAAATATTACTTTAAAAAGGAATGGTTTCTGCAATACATTTCTATATTTGATAATCATTAAACGCTACTACTGCTTTACCTTTGCAGTTGGCTAATTTTTAGTTTGGGATGTAAAGCTCTTCCATTCCATGACGGCCACCATTAACTCTCTAAGACAAAGGGCTGAAATATTTTGTCCCTCCTCTATGTCACTGTTGTGCTCAGCCCGTGCCTTAATCTCCACGTATATGCTTGCCAGGCTGCTTATTACATAAAGTGATAACACAAATGTAAATTTGCCTCAAAAGTGAAAGACCGATTTCAACACATATATTGTAATTCTATAAATCTATTGTAGTTACAAATAAAATTGATATTTTTATTGTGAAATAGATAAACGTGCACTGCATGCATATACCTTTATTATTCCTTAATGGTATCCTTTTTCAAGATGGCCATCGCATGGGGGGCGTGGCTAACGCCCGCGGACAATGGCGGCGTTTCTGTAGCTCTCCCGGGTGGCGAGGTGCGGAGGAGCCGCGACGAGACTCCTAACGTCTTTTGCACACATGGGAATCGTCAATTTGCCCTTCGGAATGGCTGGGGCACTGCTGGGGTGACTTTGACATCTCATATTTGCCTTATCTCTACATATTTGTCGTCGCATGTATGAGGCACCGGCATCAGGCACGGCGTCCGCCATTTTGTTTGCCGAGCTGAATGGAATTCCTGCACTGGCGCGAATGGAGCTTCAACCACGGCGTTTCTCTATCTATTGAAGGTATTGGTGGACTGCCTTGACCATTCTTCATATAAATAGCCCGCTGCACGTTTTGATGTGTTTTTTTTTTCCTTTTTGAGCGAAGTTCTGGCTCTTTTTCGACCATTTTTCTTTTTATGGAGTTTTTGTCCCGCAGCTGGCTCTTCCCTCTTCCTCACAGTGTCATTGCATTTTGTCTGCACATTATTTTGCGAACTCTTTCCTGTATCGCTTGCGAGACATGAGCCATGTTCTTTCTCTAATTACACTTTGACATTTGTTCATTTACCTCATGAAGCTACCTGCAGTTATTACATGTCCATATAACTGCCATTTCACTGTTGCTCTTTTCTAACATTATTCTCCGTTGCCTGGCAGTATTACGAAGATTTAGACTTGCGCTTTATGCTGCTTGTCGCCTCATTTACAAGTTATATCGCCCTGGATTTGCCATGATGTTCTGACGCAGTGTTAACTTGGTCACGCTTCTGGATGACTACGTCACCTTGTGCTGCTGTTCACTGTTTCTTCATCTTATCGCTACTACCTCTGTTCTAACACCTATGGGTAGACTGTCCAAGGACATACGTAAGCCCCCTCCAACTCCTCGTAAATTTCTTCTTCACACAGGGTCTAGATACAAGTGCCTCGAGATGGATGATTCTTCTAACCCATCAATACAGAGCCCTTCCTCAGTCTCTGCTCCACATACCAGTGGCGTCACTAAAGCTTCGACTAAAAGGCTGAAAAAGGATCCTCCATCTCCTCCCAAGCAAAGCTCTTCGGTGACGATGGATATACTTTTGGAAGAAATCAGGGCCTTACGTCCTTTTATGGAGGAAACTAAATCTACCCTTGAGGAGACCAAATCTACTCTTCAGCTACTTTCCGACAAATGGTCGAGTATTGATAGTCGTGTTACACATTTAGAGCAACATGTTGACACTCTTGCTTCTTCAGTTGCCAAGGTTGATCCATTGTGTGCTCAGGTGACTGCGCTCCACAAACAAATTGAGAATTTGGAAAATAGAGGTAGGAGAAATAACCTCCGTATCTATGGCCTGGCGGAAAACTCAGAGGGATCTGATGCCTTAGCGTTTTTCAAGTCCTTTCCACCGAAAAATCTTCAATTACCAGACACTACTAGTCTGAACATCCAAAGAGCTCACCGGTTAGGTCCTCCTCCAACTAGCTTTTCATCCACTCATCCTAAGAGGCCTCGAGGTGTTATACTTTATTTTTTGGAATATACTGATCTACTCACCGTTTTGTCTGCTGCCAGGGCACTTCCTCGACTCACATGGTCTGGTAGTCGGCTTTTCTTTTCACAGGATTATGCAAAATCGACTGCTGATCGGCGTAAGGACTTCCTTTCACTCCGTCCACAGCTTCGATCTATGGGAGCGAGATATGGGCTTTTCCATCCTTGCCTATTCAAGGTGACTTTCGATAACAAGACTATCACCTATGATGATCCGCTGAAATTGAAGAGCTTTCTGTACTCTCATGGCGCTACCAGCATGGACACTGCTGCATCGTCTGGTTCTTAATATTTTGCTACAATTACTTGTATTGTGTTCACAATTATTCGCTTTGTTCTTGATTGATTTGTTATGGCTGTTCTGTTTATAAGATCCTCTCAGTTTGTTGTTTGTGCTCGGTTAATTGTGTATGTGCTTCACACCTAATGCTCTGCCTTTTCTTCCCCCCATTATTACAGATTTCCTTCTTCAAACCATCATTTGCCTTCATGTACCCGGAGTTCGTTGCGGTTGTCTTCCCTCCCTGCCTTCCCTTGGGAGCTTAAAGCTCGTCATTGTTCTATGTGGCCTTCACCCTCCTCCCCTTTTGTCAGTCTTCGACAATATGTAAGTTTTTTACCCTTCCTTTTATGTTATATTGTTGTTCTCTTTTTTATTTTTATTTCCTCTTTATGCTCGCTAGTTCCTTCTTTCCTTTTGATCTTGATCACATTTTTCCATCTCTCTTCATTCCTGATCTTTTTCATCCTGCATTTCTGTGTCCTAACCTTTCCTTTATTTCCTTACATTGTTACTGGTTTTCACTTCTATGTTTTTCATGACATTATTCTCCTTCATCTTTGTTGTCTCCTATTATTTCATATGAATGCTTCTCATACTATTTTCTTGGCTTATCTCTCCACTTTCTCCTTTTTTGATATGTTGATATACTCTTCTTTTAACATTGTTTCATGCCTTTAAAAATATTTTCTTGGAATGTTAGAGGTTTGCATTCACCAATTAAAAGACAGAGGGTGTTATCTCATTTGGCCACACTTAATGCAGATATTGCTTGTTTACAGGAATCACACTTGTCAGCAGTAGAATCTGCCAAACTGAAAAGGAGTTGGGTGGGTGAAGTGTATTTTTCTCCAGGTGATGGTAAACGAAATGGCGTTTTGATATTGTTTAAAAAAACTCTCCTAATCCAATCTGTAACGCATTTCGCTGATACCTTAGGTAGATGGGTGTTAGTTAACTTTACACTTGACAATGTTCCCTTGTCTATTTTAAATGTGTACGCCCCTACTTGTGGAGATCCTTCCTTTTGGTCCTCCTTAGCTCCGTTAATTACTCAACATTATGTTGATAATTTTGTTCTAGTAGGGGACTGTAATGAAGTGTTTGACCCCTTCTTGGATCGCCACTCATCTAGCACCTACATTCCTCACAAATCACAAAAAGCTTTTACTCACCTTATCGCACAATTCAAGCTTACTGATGCCTGGAGGCTTTGCAACCCCACTTCCAGAGAATACTCTTTCTTCTCACCCCCTCATCACACTCAATCTCGACTAGATTATTTTTTCCTCTCACGTCACCTTACTCAATCCCTCATTTCTTCTGATATTGGCTCTATTCTCATATCAGATCATGCCCCAGTTTCCATTACATTAGATGGGTTGCAAAATCCTAGTTCCTTTAAAAAATGGCGTTTCAATAATGCTCTTCTTCTTGATGCAGAATTTAAATCTTCCTTTACGTCCTTTTTTCATGAATATTTTTTGTTTAATCATACAGATGAGGTTCCATTCCCTGTAGTCTGGGATGCCTTTAAGGCGTCGGCTAGGGACTTTATCATCACTTATGTTTCTCGTAAACGAAAGAAAGCCCAGGAAGATACTACTGCTCTACTTTCTAAAATTAAGCATTTAGAGCACTTATATTTTACTTCTAACTCAAAAAATTGCCTAGACGATCTTGTTTCTGCCAAACTCCAATTTAACAAAGACTCTACATTCAATGCCTCTAATTTTCTCTTAAAATCTAGCGCCAAATTCTATGGTGGGCAAAATAAGGCTGGTAAGCTATTGGCTAATTATCTAAAGGTCAAACATAACAAAGTTAACATTGAATCTGTTTACGGTCAAGATGGTTTGCTGAAGCATAAAAATGAGGACATCTTACAGGAATTTCTGCTTTTTTACAAAACATTATATACTTCTGAAGCTTCTTCGTCTGAACAATCCATTTCCCACTTTTTGTCTACTATAGCATACCCTTTTGATACCCCCCGGACCTTTCTTCTTTAGAATCTGATCTTACTCATAGAGATCTTCTTCACGCCCTTCATACTCTCAAACAGGGTAAAGCGCCGGGGCCGGACGGATTTACTGTTGAATTCTTTTCCTTTTTCTCAGACTTGCTAATTCCCAAATTGCATCTGCTTCTCTCCACTTTTCTACAAACTGGTTCGGCTTCTGTCTCATTCTCCGATGCCCTTATTTGTATTATTCCGAAGCCAGGTAAGGATTTACAGCATTGTAAAAACTACCGCCCTATCTCTCTGGTAAACATTGACTACAAAATTTTCTCTAAGGTATTGGCTCTCCGTTTGGAATCTTCCCTACCCGAACTCTTAGGGAAAGAACAATCTGGCTTTGTCAAGGGTAGATTGTTGTCGGACAACACCAGATTATTTTTTGACGTTCTCTCTAAAACTTCACATTGCCCTCACTCCCTTGCAGCTATAGCTTTGGATGCGGAAAAAGCTTTTGATCGAGTAGAGTGGCCTTATCTTTTTGCTACTCTTAAGTGGTTTGGTTTTGGACCAAGGATATCTTCCCTGATTTCCCTTCTTTATTCTCGTCCTAGAGCTGCTATTTCGGCAAATGGAGGCTTGTCCTCTTATTTTACGTTGGGTAGGGGGGTTCGGCAAGGATGCCCACTCTCTCCATTTTTGTTTAATCTTGCCCTAGAACCTTTTCTTTTACGAATTCGTCAAAATAAAGATATTCATGGTTTTACTTTTAATGACTCCAACATTAAAATGGCAGCTTATGCTGATGATGTTTTGTTGTTTATGTCTCAGCCAGTCACCTCCGTCCCAACATTTCTTGACGAAGTTCACTCCTTTGCTCTAGTTTCGGGTTATAAGCTAAATAAAGATAAATGCGAGATCTTGCCACTTACTAAACAAACTTTCAAAGATGATTTTTCTCCTTCAGGTTTTACTTGGAACCCTAATTCTATTAAATATTTAGGCCTCCTTTTTCATTCCTCTCTTTCAGGTACAATTACTAAGTCTTTGGAGGACTGCATACATAAATTAACTACTCTTACTAGCAAATGGCACCCTCTCTATTTATCGTGGTGGGGACGGTTGGATACCATTAAAATGATGCTTTCTCCAATTGTTTTATTCACAATCTCTAATATCCCACTTCCTATTCCCTTGAAATATTTCAAAAAGATAAACTCTATTCTCTCTTCCTTTTTATGGGGTCATAAAAAATCGCGTATGTCTTTAGCTAAGCTGATGCGTCCTAAAAGGGAGGGAGGGGTACATTTTCCTAACTTTCCCTTATATCATAAATCTTTCCTGTTGCATCAAGTTTCTCATTGGCTTGAGGACATCTCACCAACATCTCCTCTCTGGTTAACCCTGGAGCAATCTTTCATTTTTCCTTTTTCCTTCAAAGAGTATCTTATGTTCTCTCGCAGACCTCAATCCATCTCTACCCCTATTCTTAAGCACACTTCCAAAATATTTCCTTGCTTACCCAGCTCGTCCTTTTTTGATCAACCTATTTGGCATAATACATCCATTTTAATTAACAATAAGCCAATCTTTTGGAAATCTTGGCGATCCCGGGGTCTTATTTGGGTGAGGCAATTATTTCATCATACTCGAATTATCCCCTTTGACTTAGCTGCAAATTCTTTTAATCTTCCTCTTGCTTTCCATACCAAATATTCAGTCTTGACTCGCACCTTGCAGCAAGCCTATGAAGCACATCTTGCTGCATCACCCTCATTAACCCTCACATCTTCTGCTACACCTTCCTTGCACTCTTTGCTTCTTACGCACTCTAAAGCTTCCAAAATCTACGCCTCTTTCCACATTTTGCCGCATCCTCGTGTCAAAACCAACACAGAAGAATACTGGGAACAGGATTTTGAAACTTCATGGTCTGTTATATTATGGGACAAATTGTGGTTAAAAATTCGTAAGTCCTCTAGGGCGGCCAATACAACCCAAACACTATTTTTTATTTACAATCGTTTATTGTTCTCACCTCTCACCCTCAGCAGCCACTTCCCAGATACCTCAGATAAGTGTTGGTCTTGTTCCCTACCGCATGCAGACCTTTTTCATATGCTTTTTGGTTGCCACCTTGTCCTTAAATTTTGGAGGCAGGTCTGGCTTCAAATTACCAAGATTTTTACTTCCACTCACCCTTTCTCCTTATCTCACATTTTCTTAGGGAGTTTATCTCCCATCTGGGAACATTACACCAGTAATATTAGAATAATTGATTTACTAATAGCTGTGGCATTTCAACAAATCACCAAAAACTGGAAGGATTTTACCAAATTATCTTACAAAGCATGGTGGTATGCTGTTTGCTACAATCATAGACTGGACACTACTTTTGTTTATCCCTTAACCTTAGCTGTTAAACGAAGAGAATTATGGAACCCAGTTACAGTATTTTTTGACGTAAATGCCCGTACCTCTCTGTCTTTACTCCCGCGCCAGCAAGAAGTTTCTAAACCTCCATGAATTCATGTTCTTCTTAATAAGGTACTTCTTTTATGTTCTTATTTTCTTCAACTTTGCTATTGATTATATTGTATTTTTCATATTCCGTTTTAAATTATTTACCTCATACTAACTGCCAGTTTTTGCTTATATTTTTTCTTATTCTGTGCTATTTTATTGTATAACTTATATTATGATATTGTCATTACTTAACTAGCTATTTTTCCTGTATTCAACTGTTTTTCTTTTTTTTCGTTTTGTTTTTCCTATTTTTCTCTTTGTATTATGTAATATTTGAACATCTCTTATTTCAATAAACATGTTTGAAACTTAAAAAAGATGGCCATCGCATGCACGTCTCTCATAGCTGATTTTGTAAGACAGTTGCCCCTTTTGTCCTCATTCTTTTCCAATTCGTGACACCTTGCATGCTATTCGAACCTGGTGGTTTAGCAGCTAACGCAGTCCTACTAGGTCAGCATCATAATGGAAGATGTGGAACTTAAATAAATTGGATGAGGCCTAGTGAGATTTGTATGTCTGTAAGTCAAGTTGTGAGCTCTGACTTCTATTTCACACGTTGCTCACTCATCTATCTTGCAGCAGCTCCTGACACATGAAAAGCTGTCACACAGCTGCCTTGTTTCACAGGTCTGTGCGATATGTTCTGCTCCAGTCCAGGTTTTTTTCTTTGTATTCTGGGACTTGTAATCAGTTTTATAGTGACAGAAACATGACTACAAGTCCCAGAATTCACAGCATGGATGTATGAAACTTGGCAGGGCCTGGTGTCAGGATGTGCTACAACTTCGGAGAATAACTTGCCGCCTTTGTCTAATTAGTACTCATGCCTTTAATCCATGAAAACGTGAGTGCTTTCAAGATTGGTGAGTGGCTGGTAACATTTCCTGCCACCCACAGTACAGCCACCTTAACTTGGTCTCAGTGCATAGGGTTGTTACTGGACCGGTAACGGCGCAACACGCAGGGCCGTTTCTAGGTGTTTTGCCACCCTAGGCAAGAATTAAAAAATGCCGCCCCCTCCCTTTTACTACCATCACTCTCTCCCTCTGTCATCACGGCTCAACTTCACTTTTGCTTTTTTGCTTTCCGGCTCATCCGAGCAAGAAATCCAGCCATACGGAGCACAGACTCAGGAGCGCAGAAGACACAAACATGACCTAATATTGGAAGAGGATGTGGCCTAACGGGCTAGGGCGGTCGATCTCAAATCTGGGTAGCTGGATTCCAGTCTCGGCAATGATACTCAACATCCTGCGATCCTGGGCAAATCACTTGAAGCCCCCGTGCCCACTGCCCAGCGAAAAATGGGAGTGACCTTGTATAACGTAACTGGTGCTCATGTAAAATGCTCTGATATCGCGCTATATAAATCTCCGGGAAAACCTTGCAATATAATAATACCAAACACTAAATAACACACCGCTCGCATGAAAATGAAATATCAGTACAACACAAAACACAGCAGGTATAGAACATTCAGCCATCAATTCCTCTATATGATGAATCTCAATAATTAATTCCAGCAACACTTTGCTCGCTGTAAGTCAGGTGCGCTTGCTCGCTCTAGGTCAGGTGCATTTGATTAGCGTGACCTCTGCCTCATAACCTGCAGGCTAGCTAAGAGCTTCAATGAATGGGAGGGGGTCTTGTTGCAATTTTAGGCCTCACTTTTGCCAACTGTTAGACCTGGCACCTTGGCGTGAGTCTCCCTTCCTCTTTTTGTCGCTGTGCCTCATGTGTTTTTATGGTGTTGGCCGCTCAGCGCGCTGTGCCACTGCCAACCAGTGTCGCGGTGCGAGTGCTCCCTTTGTAAATTGTATATGTTGGTTGGATTCCATGATTGGATTGTTTGATTTACTATCAGACCCCAGTAAAGTGCGCCAGGAGCGCCAGGGCATGTAAAGGCAAACACCGCTGGTGGGCTTGCAGCACGGGTTGTGCCACCCACAGAAGCGGCCGGTAAAATACGTCTGAGGTCTGCCACCGCAGAACCTGCGTGCAGTCTGGTACTGACACGCCGACCGACAAGTGCCCACACTTGCCGGTCCCTGAAACCTTCCCTTAGCTGCATATTAGTCACCCCTCTGGTAGGCCCACGGGCAGGGTGCGTTGTGAGCCTGAGGTAGGACAAGCCTAGATGCGTGGCATGTCCTAGTAGTGAATTACCGCCATCTTGTTGTTCACTACTGCAAGGCTACCCTGTTCTCATAGGCCAGTATGGGCGGCCTGGATTATTACACCCTATGATCCTAACCGACCCAGGGAACATGGTAGAAGATCGAGTTTAGTATGCCTGAACTCGGAATAATAAGGTACATCTTTTCGCAAGGTTTATTTTAATATTCCGGGTTTGCAAATGCCGCTTTTAGAAAGTTGGCCTTTGCTTGCCTAAACCTTTCAGCCGCCTCTGCGTGTTGTGTATCTGATGTCTGGCTGGTGTGAGTGACAGGGCTGGGGGAACCCAGATGGGCAGGGCTAGGTAGCCTGGTATGAATAGGACGATCGACAGGTAGATGGGTGGGAGGAGTGCTCCTAGGTTCTGAATAGGACAGTGCTCCGCTACCTCGATGCCGGCTCCACCCCCTGTGGAGCGTCTGATGACTCTGCCCTGCACTCTGAAAGGAGAAGCCTGCATCACGTAACCAAAGTGCTCAGAAACCGGACTGAACTAGGCAAGGGCCCCCCTGGCCTGGGAGAACAAAAGATTTGTGGTATAAATGGAGGAGCCCTGCTCCTAAGAAACTAGATCCGCTTTTGACCAAGAAGAATCTCTGCCTGAGGAGGAGGCACCGGGAAAGCTGTAGGAGGAAGACTGTCCCTATCCTGGGGGATTGGCCTGCAGTGGTGACCTTGCTGCCAAAGGAGAGAAGAGAAACTGTTGCTGAAGACTTTTACTTTACTTTTACTTTCAAGACTTGTGCTTTTCCAAAACGATCTCCAAGGGCTTGGAACTGAGCTTGCCCCCTGAACTGAGCCCCAGGACCATTGGGCTCTACCTGACCTTCACTCGCCTGCTGCTGGACTGTGGTGTCCTTTCCCTCGCCGGAGCTGTGACCCTCGTGCCCAGTCCCTCCCTGAGCCGTGACCAGGACTGCTTAGCCGCCCCCGCCTTGGGAAGAGCCTCGCTCGATCGGAGCCGCTCCCCCTACGCTGTGCTGGGCTGCCCCGTCACCTCGCTCGTGGAGGCTCGCTGTGCACCTTCACCCTCCCGCCAGAATCGGCGTGTGAGCATCTCCAAGCCTCGGACGGCCCGGACGCATCTGCGTGCCCGGCTGCCCCGCTTTGTTCACCCGCCACCTGCAACACCCCGCTCTTGTCGTGAGCCTGAAGATCAGACACCCTCGTGAAGTGTGGGAGCCCCGGACGCCGCCTCGCTCTTCTGTCGAAGAGCCGCTGAAATCCCGCACCCGCCTTTGCGTCAAGAAACAAGGTACTGTACTCACGAACTCGACCGCGAGCTCGCATCGGATCCAGGGTCCGCAACGTTCTTATTTCCCTGTCATCTGCTGTGTGCTCCCGGGGCGCTGCCTCAGCACAAAGTACGCTGAGGCCTACAGTTACCTTGTGCCCGCCTAAAGAACTTTACGTAAAACAAAGAGAACTTTACCGTACTTCCAAGAATTGTGGCCCCATCAGTTCAACGTTACTGGGCCTTGTATTTGAATCTGCTGAATCTACATAAAAGCTTATTTTTATATACCTCCTGATTGGTGTCCATTTGTGGTGCATGCAAGGGGTTTACTGTATGTGTAATTGCATTTGCTTAACCGTGTACGCCTGAGACTTAGCCTAGACTGCTCGCGCCACGCACCTAGAGGGTGAGCAGGGGTTAGTCTGGGGAGTCATCCTTCGCCCTGACAAGAAGTAAAGGGTCCCTGCTTGTTGTGGGTTCACACCTGCGTCAACCAGAGCCCCCTCATTTCTAACATTGGTGGCAGCGGTGAGGATTTACGGATTTGCATTTGTGGTTTGCGTATAGTGAATCACTGATCACCACGTAGTGAGAGCAGACCAGTAACACAGCCACAAGGCTAGCATTTGTTTTTGTTTTGCCAAGAGTCTCCGTTGCTAGAGCCATGCCTGGTTCACTTTCAGCCGGAAGGGCGGCTTCCATAATCTCTGGATTTGAAGACGTAGATTGGGAGGAAGACGCACTTCAGAATCGTACCAATGAAGACTTGAAAGGTCTTTGCTCCAAGTTCAGGATTGCCCAAACTGGATTGAAAAACAAGACCCAATTTGTGAAGGCGCTGAGGGCCTGGTATGAGTCAAAGGCACCAGAGAATCAGGTGGAAGTGGTTCCACCAGAAAGTGTCCATGAGTTTGGCAGATGCCTGTCACCAGAAGAGTTGGCGGACAGGGCAGCAACCCGGGCACACGAGGTGGAAATGGCCAAACTTCATGGGCAGATGGATATGGAAAAACAAAGATTAGCCATGGAAGAAAAGAAACTACAATTAGAGCATGACATGAAGCTGAGGGAGATGGAGCTGAAAGCAAAAAGTTTGGAGCTTAATCCCTCTGGTGGCAGCACACCGCCAGTACCGGCGGAACCAAGAGTTTATATTCCCAAGGATGTAGTGAAGGAGTTCTTCAAGAATGACGACATCGGGCAGGGGTTCAGAGCCTACGAGGTAGCCATGTCTTCCCACCGGGTCCCTGAGAAAGATTGGGGAGCGGGGTTGTGGGGACGGTTCCTGAGTGAAGGGCGGGACACCCTGTTAGATTTACCTGCTGATGTTCATAATTCTTATGCCCATATGAAGGAAGCGTTGATGGCTAGGTATGGGTTGACCCCTGAGTTATATAGACAGAGGTTTAGGGGTTGCACTAAGATTCCCAATAGTACGTATGTGGAGTATGTGACTTTCTTTTGCAGAGCGCTGGATGGTTGGGTAAAGGGTAGTAAGGTAAATGATTATCAAGGGCTTCTTGATTTAATGGCATGGGAGCACTTGTCCAGTAATTGTTTTCCTGAGCTACGCCAGCACCTGATCGATAGTAGGCTGACTAACCCTAGGAAGCTTGCTGAGGAGGCGGACCGCTGGGTCAGTACCAGGGTCCACAAGGGTACCGTGGGAGATTCCGCCAAAGGTGGGCAGGGTCCCCAGCAGAAGAGTGGGGGGGACAGGGGTAAACAGAAGCAGTTCCAAAAAGGGCCCCAAAATAGTCCCCAAGGGAACCAAGGGAAGGGTTCTCAGCCTCCCCCACCCCAGAAACCGACCGGGGCCCCGACAGGTCCTCCTGTTCCAAAGGGGCCCGTAAGATGTTACAGGTGTAACAATTTGGGGCATTTTGCCTCTGATGTAAAGTGTCCATTGTTTGGTAAACCAGCACCCACTGGTGCTCCATCCCGGCAGGTGACTAGTGTAGCCTTGGGGGAGGAGAGGGATGTCCAAGGTGGGTGGGGTCCCGCAGAGATGTCCCTGGTCTCGCTAGGAGACCGTGAAGTGGTCCCTCCAACCCAGCTGCCTGAGAACACTAAGAAGTACAGGCAGTGGGTGACCATAAATGGCCATAGAGTGGAAGCTCTTAGAGATACAGGAGCCAGTGTGACAGCTGTCAGGTGTCACCTGGTGTCTCAGGAGCAGGTGGTCCCCAATGCATTCTATCCCGTTGTTGCCGCTGACAACACAGAGAGACACTGCAAGGTGGCTCAGGTTCCCTTTGAGTGGGGGGGGGTCTCTGGTACTCTTCAGGTAGCTGTGAGGCCCGCCATGCCTGTAGACTGTTTGTTAGGGAACGATTTGGAGAGCTCACCTTGGGCTAAGGTGGAGCGGATTGCTCACCTGGAGATGTTGGGTATGCCGGATTGGGCGTGTGTCACCACACGGTCCATGGCAGCCAGTAGAGGTACTCAAGAGGTCCTGGAGCCTGAGAGGGAGGCCCAGGAACCGGCCTCAGAGAGAAGGAGCAAGGGGCGCGGGAAGCCGGCCCCTGAAGTTCCCACGGTCCAGGAGGAAGCAGACCTTGAGGGGGATGCCCTGGAGCCTACAGGGGAGCAGATAGCTGAACTGGGAGACCTGCCGGAGCTGACCCATTGGCAGCAGGAAGGGGGTCCCACCAGGGAGGACTTTTGCAAGGCACAGAAGGAGTGCCCTTCTCTCGTGGGTATGCGGCAGCAGGCTGCAGACCAGGCCGCAGGTGATCAGTCAGGATCACATTTCGTTTACTGGGAGAACGACCTCCTATATACAGAGCCTAAGGTTGCTGAGCCTGGGTCAGCCCGTGCGCTGGTGGTACCCCAGGACTTCAGAGCCTTCCTACTGGGGCTGGCTCACGATGTGCCATTGGCAGGGCATTTGGGGCAGGACAAGACCTTTGAAAGGCTTGTCACCCACTTTTATTGGCCTCAAATGCGCAGGAGTTCAGATACTCACTGCAGGACATGCCAGACTTGCCAGGCAAGTGGAAAGAGTGGAAGGAAGCAGAAGGCTCCACTCCAGCCATTCCCTGTGGTCGGTACCCCATTCCAGCGAGTGGGGATTGACATTGTAGGGCCACTGGACCCCAGGACAGCGATGGGCAATAGGTTCATCCTGGTCCTGGTGGACCATGCCACCCGGTACCCGGAAGCCATTCCTCTAAGGACAGTGACGGCCCCCGTGGTGGGACGGGCACTGATGGGAATTTTCTCCCGAGTGGGATTCCCTCTAGAGGTGGTGTCTGACCGAGGTACCAATTTCATGTCCAAGTACATGAAATCTCTTTGGCAAGAGTGTGGTGTAACCTACAAGTTCACCACGCCTTACCACCCCCAAGGAAACGGGTTGGTTGAGAGATTCAACCGAACCCTCAAAGGCATGATAATGGGCCTAGAAGGAGCCATGAGGCGTAAGTGGGACGTCCTCTTACCATGCCTTCTCTTCGCTTACCGTGAGGTGCCACAGAAGTCTCTGGGGTTCAGTCCCTTTGAGCTTCTGTATGGTCACCCAGTCAGAGGACCTCTAAGTCTGGTCAAAGAAGGCTGGGAGCAATCTCCCAGGAAGCCTCCCCAGAATGTATATAGTTACATGCTGGCCTTCAGGAATCAGACTAGGCGATTCAGGCAACTTGCTGAGGCAAATCTGGAAGCCAGCCAGGAGGAGATGAAGCGGTGGTACGACCAGAATGCCACTCTGGTAGAGCTTCAGCCTGGACAGAAAGTATGGGTCTTGGCCCCCGTGGAGCCGTGTGCGCTCCAGGATAAGTGGACCGGTCCCTTTGAGGTGGTGGAGCGCAAGAGTCCTGTTACCTACGTGGTGGACCTGAAGTCTCCTAGGAACCCCTTAAGGGTCCTACATGTCAACCGCCTCAAGCCCCACTTGGAGAGGTCCCAAGTGGGCATGCTCTTGGCAACAGATGCTGGAATGGAAGAGGAGACGGAACCTCTTCCTGACCTCCTGTCAGCCAAGGAGCAAGATGGGTCAGTGGATGGTGTCATCCTCTCTTCCACCCTGACCCCTGAGCAACAGAATGATTGTCGCCAGTTGCTGGGACAGTTTTCTGACCTGTTTTCCCTGGTCCCTGGTGTCACTGATTGGTGCGTCCATGATGTGGACACTGGGGATAGTCCACCTGTGCGGCACAAGGCCTACAGGGTGACTGACAGGGTGAGGACCTGCATCAAGGAGGAGGTCTCCAAGATGTTTGCCCTCGGGGTAATTGAGTCTTCTAGCAGTCCTTGGGCCAGCCCCGTGGTCTTGGTCCCAAAGGCTGCAGCGCCGGGAGCCACACCCGAACTCCGGTTCTGTGTGGACTACAGAGGACTCAATTCGGTCACTAGGACCGACGCACACCCCATCCCCAGAACTGATGAGCTCATCGATCGGCTAGGGGCTGCCAACTACCTCAGCACGTTTGATTTAACGTCTGGGTATTGGCAGATCGCCTTGACCGAGGGGGCCAAAGAGAGGTCAGCATTTTCCACCCCAGATGGGCACTACCAGTTCCGGGTTATGCCATTTGGGATGAAGAATGCCCCTGCCACCTTCCAGAGATTGGTCAACCAGGTGTTGGCTGGGCTGGATTCGTTCAGTGCAGCCTACCTGGATGACATCGCAGTGTTCAGCTCCACTTGGGAGGAACACTTGCGTCACCTCTGGGAAGTGTTGATGGCGCTGCGCAAAGCAGGCCTCACGATCAAGGCGAGTAAGTGCCAGATCGGGCAGGGTTCCGTGGTGTACTTGGGACACCAAGTTGGGAGTGGCCAGGTGGCACCCCTTCAGCCCAAGATAGAAACCATCCTGAATTGGGAGGCGCCCAAAACCCAGACGGAGGTGAGAGCCTTCCTAGGTCTCACCGGGTACTACAGGAGGTTTGTCAAGGGGTATGGCAACATGGTTGCCCCCTTGACAGCGCTGACTTCGAAGAAGCAGCCCAGGAAAGTGATCTGGACTGACACCTGTCAGAAAGCTTTCGAGGCCTTGAAAACTGCTATGTGCACGGCGCCCGTGCTCTTGGCTCCCAACTTCTCCAAAGAGTTTATCGTTCAGACAGACGCTTCAGAGCATGGTGTGGGGGCTGTTCTTTCACAGATTAATGAGGAGGGCCTAGATCAACCCGTAGCCTTTCTTAGCAGGAGGTTACTTCCACGGGAACAAAGGTGGAGTGCTATTGAGCGTGAGGCATTTGCTGTGGTCTGGGCGCTGAAGAAGCTAAGACCCTACTTGTTTGGGTCTCACTTCCGGGTTCAGACGGACCACAGGCCCCTCAGATGGTTGATGCATATGAGGGGTGAGAATCCAAAGCTGTTGAGGTGGTCCATTTCCCTACAGGGTATGGATTTCACGGTGGAACATCGCCCTGGTACAGATCACGCCAATGCTGACGGTCTGTCCAGATTTTTCCGCCTTAGTGATGAGGAACTCCCTGGGGTAGGGTAGTTCTCCCCACTTTTCAGCTGGAGGGGACACGTGTTAGACCTGGCACCTTGGCGTGAGTCTCCCTTCCTCTTTTTGTCGCTGTGCCTCATGTGTTTTTATGGTGTTGGCCGCTCAGCGCGCTGTGCCACTGCCAACCAGTGTCGCGGTGCGAGTGCTCCCTTTGTAAATTGTATATGTTGGTTGGATTCCATGATTGGATTGTTTGATTTACTATCAGACCCCAGTAAAGTGCGCCAGGAGCGCCAGGGCATGTAAAGGCAAACACCGCTGGTGGGCTTGCAGCACGGGTTGTGCCACCCACAGAAGCGGCCGGTAAAATACGTCTGAGGTCTGCCACCGCAGAACCTGCGTGCAGTTTGGTACTGACACGCCGACCGACAAGTGCCCACACTTGCCGGTCCCTGAAACCTTCCCTTAGCTGCATATTAGTCACCCCTCTGGTAGGCCCACGGGCAGGGTGCGTTGTGAGCCTGAGGTAGGACAAGCCTAGATGCGTGGCATGTCCTAGTAGTGAATTACTGCCATCTTGTTGTTCACTACTGCAAGGCTACCCTGTTCTCATAGGCCAGTATGGGCGGCCTGGATTATTACACCCTATGATCCTAACCGACCCAGGGAACATGGTAGAAGATCGAGTTTAGTATGCCTGAACTCGGAATAATAAGGTACATCTTTTCGCAAGGTTTATTTTAATATTCCGGGTTTGCAAATGCCGCTTTTAGAAAGTTGGCCTTTGCTTGCCTAAACCTTTCAGCCGCCTCTGCGTGTTGTGTATCTGATGTCTGGCTGGTGTGAGTGACAGGGCTGGGGGAACCCAGATGGGCAGGGCTAGGTAGCCTGGTATGAATAGGACGATCGACAGGTAGATGGGTGGGAGGAGTGCTCCTAGGTTCTGAATAGGACAGTGCTCCGCTACCTCGATGCCGGCTCCACCCCCTGTGGAGCGTCTGATGACTCTGCCCTGCACTCTGAAAGGAGAAGCCTGCATCACGTAACCAAAGTGCTCAGAAACCGGACTGAACTAGGCAAGGGCCCCCCTGGCCTGGGAGAACAAAAGATTTGTGGTATAAATGGAGGAGCCCTGCTCCTAAGAAACTAGATCCGCTTTTGACCAAGAAGAATCTCTGCCTGAGGAGGAGGCACCGGGAAAGCTGTAGGAGGAAGACTGTCCCTATCCTGGGGGATTGGCCTGCAGTGGTGACCTTGCTGCCAAAGGAGAGAAGAGAAACTGTTGCTGAAGACTTTTACTTTACTTTTACTTTCAAGACTTGTGCTTTTCCAAAACGATCTCCAAGGGCTTGGAACTGAGCTTGCCCCCTGAACTGAGCCCCAGGACCATTGGGCTCTACCTGACCTTCACTCGCCTGCTGCTGGACTGTGGTGTCCTTTCCCTCGCCGGAGCTGTGACCCTCGTGCCCAGTCCCTCCCTGAGCCGTGACCAGGACTGCTTAGCCGCCCCCGCCTTGGGAAGAGCCTCGCTCGATCGGAGCCGCTCCCCCTACGCTGTGCTGGGCTGCCCCGTCACCTCGCTCGTGGAGGCTCGCTGTGCACCTTCACCCTCCCGCCAGAATCGGCGTGTGAGCATCTCCAAGCCTCGGACGGCCCGGACGCATCTGCGTGCCCGGCTGCCCCGCTTTGTTCACCCGCCACCTGCAACACCCCGCTCTTGTCGTGAGCCTGAAGATCAGACACCCTCGTGAAGTGTGGGAGCCCCGGACGCCGCCTCGCTCTTCTGTCGAAGGGCCGCTGAAATCCCGCACCCGCCTTTGCGTCAAGAAACAAGGTACTGTACTCACGAACTCGACCGCGAGCTCGCATCGGATCCAGGGTCCGCAACGTTCTTATTTCCCTGTCATCTGCTGTGTGCTCCCGGGGCGCTGCCTCAGCACAAAGTACGCTGAGGCCTACAGTTACCTTGTGCCCGCCTAAAGAACTTTACGTAAAACAAACAGAACTTTACCGTACTTCCAAGAATTGTGGCCCCATCAGTTCAACGTTACTGGGCCTTGTATTTGAATCTGCTGAATCTACATAAAAGCTTATTTTTATATACCTCCTGATTGGTGTCCATTTGTGGTGCATGCAAGGGGTTTACTGTATGTGTAATTGCATTTGCTTAACCGTGTACGCCTGAGACTTAGCCTAGACTGCTCGCGCCACGCACCTAGAGGGTGAGCAGGGGTTATTCTGGGGAGTCATCCTTCGCCCTGACAAGAAGTAAAGGGTCCCTGCTTGTTGTGGGTTCACACCTGCGTCAACCAGAGCCCCCTCATTTCTAACACCAACACTGCTCAGAGAACACCATGACGGACAACAAAACCCAAGTAACTCCCGCTTTCCTTGCAAGCAAATAAAGCAAACATGTGTAACGCTGCAATACCTTCTTCTCCACCAGTTCCAGCGCCAGGTGGCTCACCGTACTGAAGTTGGCCTCGTTGGGATGCAGCGTGAAGGATTCCCGTCGGGGTGGGGTGGTTCTCTACGTTGCGCAAGCCGCACCGGCCTAGTGCCCACGCCGACCGCCTCCACACATACGGGAACGGGAGGAACCGCGGCACTACCCTTGTCACCCCCTGCACAACTACTCACTTGCTTTGCTTGGTTGCCTTAATCTCCGCACATGCAGCCTCCACTCGTTGATGCGGGGCTCAGCGACTCCAACTCTAGGCCTCTGGGTCTCCAGGTCTCCATGGCTTCCGCTGTGGCTCGTCACTTCCGAAAACTGCCTAGACTCAGAGAGACCTGACGGAGTGCATATTAAGCTCTTCAAGTTGTTCCCATTTGCTGGGCCCAATGTGATGTGGGTAATGGACGCAGCACCCAGAGAAGGAAATCCCATATACCAGGTTCCAACTCGCTATTTTGACCAACATTTAAATGTGTTTATTTCTCTTCAAATGCAGAAGAGATGTTACCAGTCCCTGCTGGCTTCATCCGGCATTATTTTTTATTTAGTCACTAGAATTTCCTTGTTAGTTCCGCTGGACATAGGTAGTCTACGTCTGAAACAGCCACGAGCCATCTCTGAATCTGTTAGAAGCCGTTTAAAACTGGTCAGCTGCGATTTCCGACAGGGAACACACAAACAAACAAACAAACAATTCTGACAATAATTAATGTGCTTCGAACGAAACTTAATTAATGTGCTTAAAACTAAACTTCCTCAGTGGACGCGTAACACAAAACGAAGATATATTTTGGATCAACATGAAAAAACTGACATTAAGGGAAATGTGACAAATGTAAAACTTTCAAAAGGCAACATTAATGAGATTGTAAAATCGTAGCTGCCACTCCAGTGTTATTTCACACAACTGGAGCAAAGGGGATTCCCAAACTCATGCTTTTTGTCGCCCTCCCCCTGTTGCCGCCCTAGGCGGCCGCCTAGTCTTGCCTAATGGTAGAAACGGCCCTGGCAACACGGCTACTGTTTTTGTGTCAAAACTGAACAAATGGGAAAATCAGTCACAGTTGTTAGTTTCGCCATCTAATACAAACATAAAACAGCAAATGCTAAAATAAATCACTTTAAATGTATTAAATGGCAAATTGCAAACTATTCTTTTTTATTCTGTTTACACTTGAAAGCCTCAGACCAGTAAAGGGATCACCACTTGTCTGCTGGTCATGAAAACATTAGCATGTGTTTGATTTAACAGGCTCTAATATTGGCCATGTTTAATAAGAATCAAGGCCAATTATAGGGTGTGCATGCCGACTGGCTGGGTTCTTTATTCACTAGTGGCATTGTCGTCAAAGCATGAAGGTTTCAAAGTTTGTATTTAAAAAGCATCACTTTTAATAAATGTCACCAAATGCAGGGATTTATCTGATGTACTACAGTGAAACGCTTCTACATGTTAAATAAATACAGTTTTTGTTCAAGTCTAGAGACATCTTAACCTGCTTTGCCACCCTCGTGATGAAAACAAAAAAAACCCATAAAAATATGTACCTATGTACATGGGTTTTCAGTCAGCCTTCTTCATCCATTGGTCTATTAAAGAGTCATTTACATATTGCCAGGCCCACAACTGCACATAACATGGAGCATGGAGCAGTACGTTAGAGTGACTGCACTTTTCCTTTATATGTCTGCATCCGCAATGGGAAGTGAGGGGCACAGACTGCGGGGAAAGAGTGCCGTTAAAAAGATTTCTCTGAGCGGATCTTTTGGTAACTAGAAAACGTACCACAGTGAGCGTGAACTGAAAAGCTGTCGACCATCTTTAAAGAAAGATCATAACGGTGAAAACATTAAAAATTACAACACTGTAGTGAAACTGCCATCAAAATATAATTAGTCGTACTAGAAACATGAGATTACTCTAATATGCAGCAACGCTCCATGCATATCTGCTTTGTATGTGATGCAGTGTAAACATAGTTCATCCTTTACACAACATTTAAACACACTATAAGAATGAAAATACACATATAAACTGAACCTGCACCTTGCAAACAGATCTAGAAATGGCAATAACTGCGAGAAATTGAAGCACAAGCACTTTAAAGCGTGCTTAAGTTGTAGAATGAATGAAAATCCTATACTGTGTATCTAACTGACTTAACATATTGGTTCTTATGGTTATAAACCCTTATTATTTATGAAATAATTATTAAGAAACGTGAATATGAAAGTCATAATTAAAATGTGTATTAAAAAACTTACATGACAATTCAAATGTGAAAGTATATTTGCAAAACGTATTGAGCGTATTTGTCACTAAGTCCGATGCTACATCAATATGATGGATATGACTGTGCTAATGTCTTGAAACCTTTTTTATTAACCTCATTGTAGTACACCACTGAGTGATGAAATTGTGGTGCAAAACTGTCACTGTAATAGCTAGGAAGTTGAAACGTTGTAAATTACCCTTTAGATATAGAGTGCCTTTGATTTCCTACAACGATATTGATTTAATAATTTATGGATATAGTTAACACTTATAGATATTCTCAAAATGTAATAATGGGTCATGCCTATCATTGAACATTGCCATGCAACAATTCGTGATATTAACTGCACCTAATAATGTACAATTTAAGTTACATCTGCTCATTGAACTCTATATTCATTCTTTACTCATACCATAATACTTTAAATGCATTTTACTTGACATTAATTCTAGGCCTGTTCTTCCTTTTGACAGCCATACAATGGAATTCAATGCAGACTTTTTCATGTAACTTTCTTGTACTTTCCCATGAGAAACCAGAGGAAGCTGATGCAACTTATGACCAACCTGTTGCTACTTACTTGAGGACTAACTTGTTGTTACTGCTGGTACAGAAAGTTTCAGAAATGAATGGTCCTTTGTAAGCTAACCTGTGAGACCAGGACGAACACTCGATTCTCATGATCTATGTGGGAGTATATTTAAATGTTCCTTTTCAAAGACTTTGTCAGTGGTAATGTACATTATGCAACATCTTATGATGATGGCATGACGATGGTGTAACATAGGGGGTGTTATATGCAGCCTTTTGAGGTATATTATTGAACTGCACCGAGAAGTGTTGCCTGGCATTTTGAGAGCATCTTCCTGCCTTGCCCCTTGTGCCTTGCGCCTGGTGCCATTGCCTCTTTCGTGAGCAATTGACTGGCTCTCTGATCCCGCTTTGCTGTTTTTTTTACCCCTTTTTGAACTTGATGATTTAGAGACTCTTGCTTGATATATCTATGACTAGGGAATTTGAGAACTCTGCCTATAATTGCTGTATTAATGTGTAGTATTACACTACACCAGAAATTGATTTATTCGAATTAATCAACTAATTCTCCTAATGACTGTTTGATGGATTGATGACATTACTAAATTTATAAACATTCATTGAAATCTCTAAATGTTTGAGTCTCTTGAGTTTCTTAACTATTATTTTCAGAGGAATTGTGTTAGAATATAAGTTTCTAATATATAGCAGAGATAATCATAGATTGTTCAGGAACATCAGGTTCCTTTACTATTATTTTGCATAGCAGCAGACGAGCTCCTAGTATGTGTAATTTTGACTCGTTTAAATTTCTTTAGGGGGCTTGGGCTTCCTGTTGCCATTCTGTATATTTACAGTATGGTCTTGAAAGTAACTTATTTGAACCTTATTACCAATTTATACGTTGCTTACTAATTTCTGGTCCTCGTTAGGTAACCAACATTAACACCTTAAGATCTTTTCCCCATCAATGCGATGAGCAAAATTACCTGGAGGACTAAGTGAAGAGAATCTAATAAATAGATAAGGAAAGTTCTTATTATTGGGCCCAGAGTAAAAACAGAGAGAAAACCCTGGAGCCGAAGTTAATTAAAAACGATTCTTTCAGCATGCATGGATAGAAAAATGTTTAACATAATAATAAGTACATTAACCTGTTAGTGAACTGAAGGCTTTATTTAACTGAATAATAATATTGCTTTTTGAAATGCCGGATGCATATGCACAATGCTCCGTATGACCTTCATAGAACATGTCCTTCTATTTCACAACACCTCTCTATGTTTAATTAGCACTTATGATAGTCTGTGTAATAGCTTTATTTAATGTATGCCCCTTAGTGCTCGGTTTCTGTGTTTTGCTACATTGGTGACCGCTGTCTTTTAAGTCATTCTGCGCCCTTCTGCGATGTGAAATTGTAGTTCTACTTCTATTTTTGTGAAAAAAGGTTTTTACTTCAAAAAATCTGGTCCCCCTACAAAGGTCAGCTTTTGTTTTTACTGGTTGCAGGTGATCGGGCACACGCAGGGGCATGACAATTACAGCTGGGGCATCAGCCCTACAAACCTCCACTTCCTCTTACTCTTGATGTGCAACGCATAATGATGACCCTCTGCAGAATGTAAAGACGGGCCCATGAGTTTCCCATAACTCACAGATATTCATTCACCCTATAGTGTTGAGCGCCCCCTGTTCCAGAGGGGCTGCAGGGACCGGTGTTACGCCCGTGGTATCACCCATTTCCTATTATACATTCTCCAAAGTGGCTTTGCTGCATGGTCACAGCAGGGCTGGAGCTAGACATGGGCAGTGTGAGCAGCTGCCCAGGCCCATCTCCTGCTGACAACCATGGGGGTCCCACCAGAGCACCGTCCTTATAAAGGCTCCAATGTTACGAGGCCCAGGGAACAGCAGAGATGCGGTGCTGTGAGCCGCAGGGAACAGGGAAAGGCACCCCTCCCCTGCGCCTTGCAGCAATAGGCTGAAAGGGCGTCTGAAATATTATCGATGTATCTGCATGATAACAGCGATTAGATAGGTGCTTGAAGTGCCCTTAGGTGTGAAGTGAGCCCTGCCCCTACAAGTGAATAAAATCAGGGTGTCCTGCAGGGCTCACAAAAAATGAAAGAATCATTCCTGGCCCGCCCTCATGCTATTGGTATTAGCAGAGTCACTGGAATTATGCAATTGTGAGGCCACAGCTTTTTTCGCATAGTTCTCTATTTGCCGCATTTGTCACATAATCCTTCATCTGCTGCATAAACTGCAGATTTTAGCCTAAGAACTTTTGTTTCTATGTCAAACGTTTCAAAAGTTACTAAAAACGCAGAGACACGTGCTCGTGTGGAGTGGAGTGGAAGCTCTTTGCAAAGATTGACTGGTCACTTCTCTGTTGCTTATTGCTATATTTGGGTGTTAAACTGGTACTAATGAGGTCCAACCAATACTGCAGACCCCAGACAAGTGTAAAAATGTCAAAATAATAAAGTTATACCATCACAAAATGTTCCGCCTTGCGTCGTGAAATTTGCCTTTTCTTGCCGCATAATTTACTCAACCCTGCTACATAATTTGGCCTTCCCCTGCCGCATAATTCCAGTGGCCCTGGGTATAAGTGAACTAAGAGTAGGGCCACCAGAATTGTGTGGTCGGAAATGACCAAATCAGATGGGAGGGTTTACTAACTTATGCAGCAAGAAAAGGCAAATTTTGTGACATAATGCATCAAATATTGTGATAGAATTACCTCATTAGTTTGTCACTTTCATACGTTATTACTATATGGGCAATGGCTCCATCTCAGTAGTGGCAGTCTGATACCCAAATACAGCAATAAGCAACAGAAAGATGGCAAGCCAACCCTGGCGAAGAGCTTTCCACTGTGCAGCAAATGCTGCTGTGTTTTTACTATCATTTGATCCATTTAAGCTACAGACAATTATTTTTGTTAAAAGTTGCAGATTATGCAGAAGATGGCTTATGTGGCAAATGCAGCAAATCCATAATTATGAAGAAAAATCACATAATTCCATTGGCTGTGGCTATGAGCCATGTCAGGGTTCATATGTACCCTATATATTTAGGCTAGATTCTAATTAGATATGGAGCAAAATTATAGTCTATTACATCAAACACAAGAGGTGTCTGTACAGTGCACACCCTGAATGCACGTATTTGAATGTGCTCTGATTTGTGATAATGAGTAAAATGTATGTTAGTGGACTAAAGCATTTGCCTAGGATCACACAATTTGGTCAAGCAGGGAAGCTCAAATTGAACCTAGATTTTCCAGTTTCTCATTGTGTAATTCAGCCACTACAAGGGTATCTCTTTATGACATTAAAACGTAATGTTTCATCTTTAATTCTTGGAGGATGAGACTATAGTCTGGGTGACAGGAAGGATTCACATTGTATTTTTGGTAGTTTTACAACGCACAAACCTTGGCAATGGACCATAGAGGGCTTCACAGCAGACACAGCCTTTAATTTAAAAAAATGCAGCACAGAAATTTGCCTGGATTCACAGGATGCTGATCAGAGACCAGGATTCAATCCTGGCTCACCATGATGCATGGTGGGCACTTGTAAACTCTAGGCCACATCGCCTCCTGTTAAAGCTCAGCTCATTTTGGGTTCTAGGCTCTAAGAGGGTCTTGAGCTGAGCAGCGAACTGAGAGGGAAAAGGAAGAAGGTAAGTTAGATCATCAATTTTATTCCTGTTTATGTTTCACTTGTTTTTCTTAATCTTGCATTCCCTAAGAGTGTTTGCTATTTCCAGGATGAAATGTTTCTATATTTATTTCATGGAACACATTATTCTTGTATATCGAACTTTCTGAGCTGAGTCACCTCCAGGTTTTTGCAACGGGCCACGATTAAGAGCTCTGAAGTTAAAGCTGAAAGCAGGTCAAGTTTCACACATTGCCTGTCAGTGGTCCAGAAAGGTGTTCAGAATAGAATCTAATCCTTGGCCCGCCGCAGAGCAAACAGCACAGTGTTCAATTATTCCAATTGAAATTTTGATTCTGTGCAAATGTGTGTGCAGGAGATACACAGTTGTCAAACTATTGAGAAAGCAAAAGTGAGAGAAAATGCAGTGCTTTCAGTTGAGTGGGGGTGGTGTAGTGAAGGAGATGAAAGGAAGTGCATTCAGGAGAGAGTGAAAAGAGGGTGCTCAACAGGAAAGCGATGAGGTGTAATATATGTATGGAGGAGAGGTGTAGGGAAAAAGGTCATGGATGCCTAACATAGAGTGAACATAATAGGCATGATTGAGACACTATGAAAACAGCTACACCTTCCACACGCCTCAGTAACATTTAATTCACAGTGTCATAATTAAAACATTTTTTATATGAATTATTTTAAACGGGGCTGATTTAGAGAAGGTATTATGAATAATAGTCCCCCAATACCAAACAGAGATACCTCTGTGTGTGCAAAGTGTACTGACAAGTGATAATAGACAGAAGTCCACCCTGCAAGACTTGAGTGTTGCCAGGCCCAAAAAAGATGCTAGATTCAGGTAGGAAATGTAAAGAATCCACAGTTAACTGACAGGCGTATGGCTGGGCCACTTGGTGTGAACATTTATTTTCTTACTGTGATAAACTGGGCTCCATGCTTGGGCTGGCTTGGCTGCTAGTGCACAGGCCAAACCGCTGCTGCAGTCTTAATATTGGTGTGTAGAGACTTGGTCTGACTGTGCTAGCAAATCCAGCGAGCTCATTGTCATAGGCAGAATGACAATGGGCCGGCCTGGGCAAGCACAGTATGATGTGCACCTCATCCCACAACAGATAATCTCAAACCTCAGGTACCGACGGCGAGGTCTGGGGAAATGGAAGTTTTTCAGGAGCACAGTTAGAATTGGATTCCTGTGGGAATTGAGGAGTAGAAGGGTAGCTGCGATGGAGGAGAGCAGATGGAGGAGAGCAGCTGAGAAGTGAGGGGGCATTCCAAAGAGTACATCAATGCACATGGAGTAATCTCACAAACACTGAGCCTGGCAGGTAGGTAGCCAGTGGTTCAGGTTGGCAGATCTTGCATTGGAGGTTGGAAGACCAAAAGTGTTGCTTCGATACCTGGGGAGGGACTGCAGTGACTTTCTAATGATGGAAATGGTTTTGCATTCCATTATCTCTTTAACCATGATGCAATGGATTTTCCAGAGGGCAGGTACAATGTGGTTATTACTTCTTAAGCTAAATATTAGTTGAGTGGCATGATTCACACATCTTTGCAATTTGGCAAGTATCTTCTAAGATATTAGTGGCCATGACTTATTTAAAAACTGTAAGTCTTTGGTTTTACTTTAGCATTTTTTTGCAAGTCAAGCAACACTTCTCTCAACCTACTTCTTCCACGTTGCTACATTTCCTTTTTATACAGCTGTAAACTGCTAAGAAACTACTATAGTAATCCATTTTCATGGTATTGCTTTAATGTATCTCTTAGTGATTGGCTGTATCAGTCTTTTTTCCATGGCCACAAACACTTTTCCTCCCTTTTAGCCATTTGTTCTGCATATCTTTACATTATTTCAGCCCTTTGCATCTCTTAAAAATGGAGTTTCCGAGTGAATGCTGTGTTTATGCACTGAGTGTGCTGGTGGGATCCACCCTCTGGTTCTATTCTTCTGAATGCCAATATATTAGGCATGCCACCTGTGTATGACATTTTTGCTGTCTCCCCTTCTTGCCTTTTGGAATCTGTGCTTTCTGTTGTTTGCTGCAGGTCACTAACCCGATCTAGCATATTATCTGTTTGTGTTGATCCCTCATGTCTGCTGAAAACCAAGGGCCAGATGTACAGCCCTTCCGTTTTGCGAGTCGCAAATTGCCGTCATTTTGCGACTCGCAAAGTGGAATGTACAACAGTGTCTCAGACACTGTTTGCGATTCCCATTGGGTCCGTGAACGACCTGCCTCATTAATATTCATGAGGAAGGATTTTTCTCAGTTCTCAGTTTAGGAGTCCTAAATTTAGGAGTCCTAACTTTACTACTCCTAAACTGAGAAAAATCCTAACTTTAAGACTTTCGGTATTCACAGAAGGCATTTAGGAGTCCTCAAGTTAGGACTCCTAACTTCTGTGAATACCGAAATGAGTAAGTGCCTTCTGTGAATACCAAAATGGTAGTAAGTTTAGGATTTTGTCTTGTTTGTTCTGTGAATCAGGCCCTAAGAGTTTCTTCCGCCAGTTTTCAAAGGCATAAGCAACAGCATCGAACCTTCATGCCACTGCAGGGCTTTTTGTAAAATTGAATGGATTTAATCAACTCTGTTTAAGATCTCAGGGATCTCTGGGAAGAGGCCCAATTTCCGTTTATGACCTGCCAAACTGTTGATGATAGCAGTCACACTGCACTGGACAACCCCATGCCTTTCCACTATCTTACTCATGGAACAAAGTGTACTTTATTTACGAGAAATATTATTCAACTAATATACACATATAAAAGGCAAATGCCAGAAAACCTCTGTCAGGCCAGGACGCCATGTTCTGAAGAGCAGAACCAGTGCAGGAGTTAACTCTGATGACATTATATCCACAGGAAGAGGACTGGGAAAGGACCGGTGACAGCTCATACTGTTGTTCCCAACAAAATTGAGGCATCTGAGATTGAAGTAATAAAGCTGGCTGAGATTCTGGAAGGTTGACTAGCTGTATGTTAGGGAAGCTTGATGAGTAGAAGCTAGTTGTACACCATCAGAGGTTGGAGTGCTCCAAGTAACGTAGAAACAGCTTACAGTCATAAAAGCAGGGGAGGTCAAGAACGCCCTACAAAAAGAGGGTATTGTGAAGTACATATCTCTCAGAGCCTTGTTTTTAAACACAGTAGGTAAACAGGATAGGGTAATTTATCAGGTCTATAAATTAGTTCCTTAGGAAATCATGTGAAGCATAACTAAATGCCACACCTGTCACCACGGACGTGCACTTCTACTAATATCCGCAAAGATCAGGAAAAATGACAAAACCATCTGGCAGACACCATTTTCATTCTGCTCAGGGCTGAGTACTGAGTAGCGTCTCCCCACAGTTGTGGTGTGACCAAAGCTCGGATTTGAAGCACCATTCTCGGCCGTTGCTGTTAGCCCAGCATCAGAGAGAAGTAAGCAACAAGAATTATCAAGACAAAATCAGAACAATAACATATGTTCCCTGTTACTCACAGGCATATATGTTTTAAACTCCTGCCTAGTTCTAGGATGGGGAAATCAGATTACATCTGCTGTTCTCTGGTACTCAAGCACTTCCTCTTTCTAGGTCACCAGCAGAAAGCTTTTGGCTGTCTCTTGCCAAAGACCTATTGTGGACAACAGTAAGTTTTGAGTAAGCCCATTGGTTTCCATTGGTTGGCTTTTCTTGCTGACATGGCAAGCCCTTAAGGGAGCAGCGACCCCGCCCCCCACACTTTTTTGGAAACATGAAGAGTGTCTGACAGGCTGAGCAAAGGTTAGCCTGACAGACACTCTTCGTTTTTAGGTCAGGCAGCCATGCACTATACATTTGCTAAATGCACAGTCAACTGGCTGCCTAGGCTGAACTTTGCTGGGTTGAGACTTTCACAGACCTGTGGACATAAACTCCTCGGTCCGGCAAAGTACTTTGAGGTCCTCCCCTCTTGAGGAGGGCACTCATCACTGATAGACTCAGATCTGGGAACTTCAGTTTTAAGCCCTGAAATGCCCAGAGCCAAATGTCCACTGGTGATAGCTCATCACAGAGTGGGGTTGGGTCAGCAGTCTCACTGACCCCATCCCACTCTATGACAAGTGAGGATATGCCGCCTACACCTCCTCTCATTGGCTGAGTGGGGGGGGGGGGGCAGTTCCAAACCTCCACGAACATCGGAGGCTTGCCTCCCACCACCTGAGATCATCTCTGCGGCCCAGTAAGTTTTTTTTTTATTTGCTGCGTACATATGTTCCTTTATGTATCTATGAATGGATGTGCATTAGTATGTGCATGATGTTAACGGGCGTGTGTATGTGCTTGTGAATGGTGGGTGTATGTGTGCATACCTGTGAATGCATGGGTCTGAGTGAGTGTACATGTAGATGGGTGCATGTTAGTATGTATGTGGGTAAGTGTATGGACCACCCACACACTGCCTGCTAAAAGTACCTGCTTTCACTACTTTCAGGTCAATCAATTTTGCTTGCTTTTTATTCAGTGGGTTACCTTCCTTTGCTTGTGTTTGTGCTTCACCTGAAGCATAGTTTCTTTACCATCATTTTGACTCAACGATTGTATCCTTCCACTGCTTCTATTATGGAGATTATTATTTTTGGGTCTGCACTTGACTTGTGTGCATTTGTTTTTATGTTCTCTAAAACTTGTGCTGTTTTCCTACTCAACTCAACAACCCCCGTCCTCCGTGCTCTATGTGTTGCCCGCCAACCACCTTCCCCCAGATTGGCCCATTGCTTTTTTATTATTAATTTTTACCTCTACCCCCAAAATGCTGCATTTTCACCACCCGCTCTAGTATTTCTTTTTGTCATTGCTCATTGCCCCCTATCATTCCCTTTGCATTCTTTTCAATTGAAAAAGTTAGTAAATTGTTTTTTTTCTTTTTTGTGGGCGAACTGCTTTCATGCCATTCTTTCTCAATATGATTTTGTGGATATTTCTCTAAATTGGTATTTACTGCTTCTAGATTGGCATCTGCCACCATAGAATATGAAAGTAAAAGTTTTCTTTTTTATGCAACGGTATCATGATGCATGAGTGGGGACATGCTAACAAACGTCAGCACACTGTGGTGGCTTTTTTTGTTTTTGCCAATGCTATTCATTCGGGCTGCCTTGGGATAAGCCATCATCAAAGCCAAAAGGTGGGGTAACGCTATTGAAGGGGGAGACCTACTGGCTTTGTCAGTCCTTGTTCACTGGGTGAACAAATAAGACTGTCTGCAGGCATGGCTCCTGATTCCCTGGGTATCATAGCAGCTTTCATAGCCACCACACTCCCTTATCCATCTTTAGTTTTGCTGGTTCCATGCTTACTCATTCTTCCCTAGATGCGATTACATCCACCCCCTCCCTATTCACCGTCTTTCAGCCGTGAACAGACACTGATGGTTTCACATCAATGCACTCCATTGCGAAGACTTCCCAGTACTCTGCATTTGGTCTGAACGACTGAGCGTATTCAGGCTCGTACCCTGGAAGGGCAGCATCCACAGATGAAGCAAGAGACCCCAGATTCTGCAATTCAGGTCAGCAGGACAATGTGTTCCACTCCAGAGTGCATTCTCACGGTGGCTGCACTGCATGACTCCATCCAGGCCCATGTGCTCTCTCTGGCTCAGGTCTCACCGGCCATTGTGCATATCCATCCACAAACACTGCAGGATCATCTTCTCTATATTCTCAATTAGCAAATACAATGAGCACAGCTACAAAGGCACTCAACTGTACGTGGACTCATAACGTCAACTAATGTATGCTTTGTGATGGAGGGCAACCCTGGTGTGGAGGGAGCAATTCCATCCCAGGTCTCACATCCATTTAATATGGAAGCATCAGTGCACAGCCGGCCCGACAGTGACTGGGGCCTTTGCTGCACTGTGGGCACCCATAGACAGTGCTGGGGGATGGGCACACTGGGAATGGAGAAGTGCTTTTTATGGACAAGTCTGTGGTCAACGTAAAAAAAAGCCTATGTTTAATCAACGAGACTCTACTTTTCCACTGCAAATGCCAAACCACGTTCAAAGTATTCATCATTTCCGGTTTTAGGGGGAAAGTTTGAAATTAGCCAAACACAGATGTATTTATTTTGTAAACAAGTCCTAGCATGGAGTACTTCCATGACTGACACACTGCTGAGACTTGATAATAGCCTATGGCTGAGCAGAGGAGGCCACATTCTAATCTAAGAATTACCTTGAAATAGATGGAGGGACCTAAGGCGACAGCGCAGGTGTCAACAGAGGAGGCAGAGTTGAACTCATGACTCCTGGCATATTCCTCTTGTCCCGATCGAAAGAATATTTTGCTAACCTGAAGCATAAGTTTAAAAAATGCACTTAATCTGTGAATATGCTTACAATAACAATTTCTGTACCAGGAAGGAGGTCCATTATGAGTTGCTCCATTTGCTCCATGGTACACTGTGTGTGGGTAGAAGGCAGGGGCGTAACACAAGCCAATGTGGCACAGGGACAACCTTTCAGGGCCCCCCAACCCTTCAGAAGACCCCTATTCAGCCAAAGGGCGATGTACATCTGTTAGATATGAGACGCTCAGGGCCTCCCATCACATTCTGCGGGGGTGGGTAAGGGTCACCATTTTTCTTTACACCTCTGGTAGAAGGGTCTCTTTCGCTACATACAACAAGAAAAGCCTCTCTCTTCTTTTACATGGGGGTCTTCATGCACTTGCGCATGCGCACCTAACCACCTCCCGGACAGCATGTGACGCAATTGAATTGTATCACATGTTGTGCATGGTTTGGTTTACTGGCTGATGCATGGTTTTACCAATATTCAAAAGCTTCTGGGTATGAGCTGAATAACGTAAAATTTAAAGTATTTGTTCTTAAGCCTTTAATTTGTATCACACTACCACACATTTCAAATTGGAGAAACATCAATCCCTTCATTTAAGCTCTTTCTTGTGTATATTTTACCAGGTTGAATCCAAAAGTTTTCTATGAAGAGCACAATGTATTTCAGTTTAAAAATCAAAGAGTACACGGCTCAATTGCAGTGCTTCAAGTTGTTTCTAAGGAGATATTGGAGGTGATGCAGCTCTGTGCCCTGCAGTGTAATCCCTTAGTCAAGTTTTCAAGATTTTTCTCCATTGGTCTTAAGGACCACTGATAGCTGATGTAAAGCATTACAATGGTGAAAACATCAACAATACATTTCTAACTTGTGAATCCAATACGGCTCCACAATCGCTGAATATAGTTAAAGGTTTTATTTCGGGCTACAAATCAATCCAGAATGTATGCAAACTAAGATCAAGTTCAATAAATACAGCAATACAACAGAGAAACTGAAATATCTCAGCAAGTTAAAGCACAATATAATGACATATCAAACTGTAATAATCACAATTGTATACATGAAAATTAGAGTGAACAGGTGTTTCAATAAGAAACTTCACTTCTTTCCTCTAAACATAGATCAAATATAGGGTCATCTATCAAAGGTATCTAGATCGGAAGCATAAAGGAAGAATGTGTCAGCATGATCAGACTCCAGTAGAAGTCCAAAGACAAAGGAAATAATTGTTTAGCATAAAGGTTCACTCTTGCAAACTAAGCAGAGAGGTCTGTACCTCTCAAAGTCTAAAAAGAATATCTCCTCAATCTAACTATGAGAACACCAATCAAAAGTAACAAGAGATTCAGAAACATCTTATATACGTATGCACACATACATCAACCGTTCACACCAATGGGAGCCAATCAAAACACTACTCAAGTGCATGTGCAACACGTCTTCAAGTTTACATCATTTCGCACTGAAACTGTGGTTCCTAACCTTGAACATCTTGCCATCCTGGCACATGATGAACAGAAAGCTTCTTTCGGCCATTGTTCTCCAAGTTTACGGCCAAGTCTCTCTCCAAGCTTCTCTATCAGCAGTCTAATATAAACAATAAGCTTTCCTCTAGCTTACGTAAATCACAATGAGAGAATCCCAAAACATGAGGAATTTAGTCAGGCTAACTTAAATCAAACATTTAATGTGATCTTCGAATATGTGGTTATTCATGCACTCATTTAACTTTAAAATAAATGCAAAACATGAATAAAAGTGTACAGGTTTATATATGCAAATATAGCTTGATGTTTAAGTGCAAAATGTGAAAAAAAAATGCATGCATTCATGTTAAAACTGAACTAAGTGATCACTTACATAATTCTCTAGTTCTGCAGCAAATATATTTCAATAACGTTTAAATGCTTCAAACATGTTAATAGAGTTAAGCCATATGGTGATTATAGTGTCAAATGCACATATATTATTGCATTTTTGCGACATGTAAGGTTAGAGTCTAAATTGTGCTGCTCCAGAGGTAGAGGTGCCCCTTTTAAGCAAGGGGCACCTCAGTAAATGTGGGTTGGCAAGACTACCACCTGAAGTCTATTGGCGAGGCCAACCTTCAAATGGGTCTGTCTAATCATGGAGGAGGACTAGAAAACAACACGCCATACCTTGAAGTAAGAAGCGATGAGTGGTATTTCCATATTTGTGCAGCGGATCAGAAAATTAATTTCTATGTCCCTTTAGAATGGGGAATGATGAAGTCCCCTATACTGCTCCTGGATTATCACTGGCATTTGGAGTAATAAGGTCAAATTGCGAGGCTTACTGCTGACCACAGTAGATTGCCCTCCGGAGGCCATGTCCACATACCATATTGGAAAAGCCAAGCCTTTAATTCTGCTACTGTCTTCTGTTAGAAAACCAAGACAGCCCTTGACAAACACAGCTCTAAAATCAAACAGACTCCAAGGAGAACATAGCCATTTTAGGGCTTTTTCATAAATTCTGCTTTCTTTGCTGACAGTATAACATTTCAGTAGAAAGTTAATCTGATCGTACTTTTATCGATATCATGAATACGCTCTTTAAATTTATTTATTGCTTTGTTTAGTTGCTGCAAAGAAGAATGCAAATAGACATGTCATTCAATGTAAGGAAATTGCCACAAAACGAAGGGGTCATCCTCTGTCAGGAATCTAAAAAAAGTGGGGAATCTGTGCAATGCTCTCCCACCTCTGTCTTAATCTCTTTCCTTCCTAGGCACCATTGTGTTAGCTACGCTACCTGGCAGCTTAGCTGTTGGAGATCCAGCCAAGGCGGAACCTTCTTGGCTTTGTTTCAAAAAGCCATGCCCACTACAGCAGGACGTGGAGGTGCCAGAGTAGCCATTAGGTGGGTCAGGTATCACACCTCCTAGAATGGAAAAAGGGTCAAACTCACGTGGAATTCATAGCAAATGGGCCATGCCCACCTGTGGTGCATAGTTTCCCAGCCCTCCTGGATAGGTTTCCTGCCAATGCCTGAGGCAAAGGATATGCCAAGGAAGGAAACCACTTCTGGATCACCTTTAGCACAGATCATGTCCCAGAGATAGTGAATGCTGAGTTGGATGAGGGGAGTCAGGAAACTGGCCCACAGAGATTGATGCTCTAGACCACCGTCCAGAAATCAGCTGGACATGTGCTAGTCCTCATAGTGCGCTTCATACTTGCTGGGTGGAAAAAGTTCTCATTGGCCTCTTTTGTGCGAATCTCGTGAGTTGCTCCTTTCCAGGTTGTTATACCAAGGGTGGATGACAATGCTGCAAGGCATACTTAGTAGAACACATCAATATCACTAAGAAAGAGGTATTTTATTATGAATGCTAAGGTAAAATGCTGAAGGACCTAGAAATATATCTCTGTCTGGGTCTTTCTTCAAGGGCAGTCGAACTAGGAGAGATGAAGGTTTATGCTCTTAGCTTGTTCTCTTTTCAGACGAGAGCAAACAAAGGGATACACTCTCTCTCCTCCCCTTATCAGGAAAACTGGATCAATTAATTCTGGAACTGCCCCTTGTATACATTTTAAAAGATTAGCTGCCTCCACCTCTGAATGTTTTCAGCTGGCCTCTTGTAAACTGATTGCCTTTAGGAACTACAAACTACACATTTACTCCCTGTCCAGGTGATGGTTGCTGAGCAAACACACAAGAGATGATGGATGGAGAGCTGAAGATTTTCAGACACTCATGCCCAGTCACAGATCTGGGTTGAATCCATCATCATTCTTTAGCTCACTTTGCCACACCAGTTCAGACCCAGCTATATGCAAATCAGTCTAGACCCTGTGCCCCAGGCCATACTGCCAAGCCAGGTCTTTCCTGGACCGGAAACTAACATCCTGGGACAGGTTTCGGGGTAACACTCCTCATTAGCCAGGCTAGCTTGATTCTAGTGGCAAAATGAGCAAGAGGCCCACGTCGGGGCATACCCTGAAAACTTAAGGCGAACAAAGCAAACACACAAGAGATGATGGACAGAGAGCTGAAACTTTTCAGACACTCACCCCCAGTCACAGATCTGGGTTTAATCCATCATCGTTCTTTAGCTCACTTCGCCACACCAGTTCAGACCCAGCTATATGCAGATCAGTCTTGACCCTGTGCCTCATGGGAACAGTCCAGCCCGAACTGCCAAGCCAGGTCTTCCCTGGAACGGAAACAAGCATGCTGGGACGGGTTTCGTGGTAACACCCCTCATCAGCCAGGCTAGCTTGATTCCAGTGGCAAAGGGCGCAAAGGGACCCATGTCTGGGCATATCCTGTCAACTTAGAGCAAACAAAGCAAACACACAAGAGATGATGGACGGAGAGCTGAAACTTTTCAGACACTCACGCCCAGTCACAGATCTGGGTTGAATCCATCATCATTCTTTAGCTCACTTTGCCACACCAGTTCAGACCCAGCTATATGCAAATCAGTCTTGACCCTGTGCCTCATGGGAACAATCCAGCCCGAACTGCCAAGCCAGGTCTTCCTTGGACCAGAAACAAGTATCCTGGGAATGGTTTCAGGGTAACACCCCTCATCAGCCAGGCTAGCTTGATTCCAGTGGCAAAGTGAGCAAAGGGACCCATGTCTGGGCATACCCTGCCAACTTAGGGCGAACAAAGCAAACACACAAGAGATGGGACTGAGAGCTGAAATGTTAGAGGCCCGACACAGGCATGAACCTCTAACTAATACCCTTCTTAGTGGTGAATGTATTGGCAACTCAAGAACAAGTCCTTCAAAGAAAAAATATTTTTGGAAAGATCATAAACATTGAATTGTCTTGTGAAAGTCTTTTAAATGTTGTTCAGAAACAAAAACATGTATTTCTCATAACATGATGTCTTGGAAATTCCTTTTGTGTAGTCCTGAATATCATAAGCAAGTGATAGGCTGGTTTGATCTTTAGAGTAATAACAGCATCATTCTTATGAGGGATCTTCACACAAGCTTCATCCGTGTTATATGCTATTAAACATTATGCACCCAACACCTGGTTTGCCCTTTATGGTGCCATGCAAGCTTAGGGCTTTCTCAAAATTTGTACTCGTTGCCCCTTCGCTGCCCAACAAACCTCAATAAATGGAGTCAGCATGAAAATGTGCCCCTATTAATTATCAAATAGTCTCTGCTTTCGAGGCATTGCCACCTATTTTAAAATGTACTTAATTTCCTTTTTCATCTGGTTATTATCGCATCTTATCAGACATTTGTACCAATAATAAAACATTGTAGTGTCAAGAAAATAATTAAATATATACAGAGAACCAGGAAAAGGGTAAACTAAGGCCACTAAAATATGTACAAAGGGGCAGGAAATATGAAGGGTGCATTAGTTGCAGTAACGTTGCCAGAAAAAGTAGGAATAACAAGAAGAGTTGAAGGGTAAGCAATGAAGTTAAAGAAGCTCACAGCACCACGTGGTAGATATCACTAAGAAGAGTTAGTAGTGCTCATATGTTCACAAACAATATCAGCAGCTTTGGCGAAAAAAAGTTCTTTATTCTACAGCCTGTATGTCAGCTTTTTCAGTGACACTTGAGGGACTGTGTTGTTTAGGCACATTTGGATGGACAATTTATGTCAGTTCAAGTTACTTATAAGGATGTATTTGGCATTGGTGTGCCTTTGAAAACCAGATCGGTGTGTGATTATCAAAGAGATTACTCAAGGTCTGAGCCACAGGAGAAAGCAATAACTTGTTTTTTTATGTAGCACTTGCTACTGCAGATTTGTAATAAGTATCCCTATAAACAGGATCACTTGAATGATGTGGCAGGGAAGGATTAAATTATGTGGCAAGAAAAGGCAGTATATGTGACTTTTTTATATTATTACTTCATAATTGTATAATTTTTCACGTTAACACTATCTGGACAAATATTTCACCTTATTAGTACCAGTTTACCATTCAAATACACAAACAAGCAACTGAAAGTTGACCGGTCAAAATTTGCATAGGGCTTCCACTGCACAGCAACTTGGGTTGCAGCAGTTTTTGTAACTTTTGGTTCATTTGAGATAGAAACCAGCATTTTTTAATGTTACTATCTGTAGATAATGCAGCAGATGGTGAATTACGTGGCAAGTGCAGCAAATCCACAATTATAAAGGTGCTAAATCATATAATTCCAGTGGTCCTGCCTATAACTCAACTACGTTGTATGCCATTTATCAGTCGCAGAAAGATGATAGGTTGGGAAGCCCCTGCACGGATTCAAAACTGCATCCTGCAGAAGACGCAATATCGACACACACCCAACTCTTTACAAATGTATATCGCTGCACAGAGTCACAGCGGTTGGTGCATAGAACATCATTTAACCCATCTTCATGTCAGTATGCAACATTTCTTTCATTCTGTTTATTTAATTTAGTTTTTATGCATAGCTGCTTGTCATGAATGGGTTCCCAGACTATGAAATTACAAGAAACAATCTCTACTCTGCATATGCTTATTTTGTAAATAATTTTGTTTAATTTTTCTTGGGAAAGATAAATCCTTTACAGGTGGTTTCACTCTCTCCCAATCACATTGTGGGGTGTTATTGTACTGTACGTCTTTTATTGTCCACCTAATGCAGAGCTGTCCTGCTGTACATGGCTTTGGGTGGGTCAGCAGACTCTATTGCGTATGCCTGACCTGCCTGGCCTTCTCACCAGTGTGTGAACGGTGGCATGTCTTGCAATGGGCAATAGCAGCAAAGACCCAATGGCTCTGCTGCTAATAGATTTTGATCTATCCTCCTGCTTGAATATGCTCAAAGAGAGCATTGCTGTCATGCGGCGGTGTGATACGCTCTGAAGGTGGATCAAGGCTGATTACAAAGCGCATATGCTGCATTTGATGTTAACGAGGCTCTCTTCACTTCATTTTATAAAATCTCATTCCATTTGTGTCAAAAGCAGCTCTTGGAATCTAGTGGCAGCTGAGCATTGTCCTCGACATGGCCTGACAGGAGAGATCACAGATCAAAGAAAGAGCTGCTTGGTCACCTGGACGTATGTACTGGTGTGGTGCACACAAACCCTACAGATCAGGTAGACAGGGCTATCAATGTGCCAGAGCCCACCTGGGCTGAGCACTGGAAGCCTTTTAAATGATGTCCGCAAATGGAGCTGTGTCAGCGCCCTCAACACGGGCAGATATTTGCCACTTCTCTGCCAATGTAAAGTTGCTGCTTCTCCAGGGAGCAAATGGCGAATAAAAAGAGAGTGCCCAGCACTGCCTGCAATCATTGGAACTTGGTGGCAATCATTAAAGCTTTGGGGATTACAAGGAGTTTGGGATAAAGGGACTCCCATCCACCGTATAACAAATGTGACTGATCATATTGCACTTGTGATAGAGCAGACAGGACATCCACCATGTTTGTGAGTGAGACCTTGTTGGCCAAAATCTAAATAAGAACCTTGATAGATATTTAGGTTTGAGGGGCTTGAAGACAATTTGATGCCACATCGGCCTGTGGCAGGTACAACCTGCTTAATTTCACAAATTGACTAAGAGTTTTCCACATGCATGCGAGCAAAATGTGTTTAGAACAAGAGGTACATCATAAAATTTCAGAAAGATGCTTAATATCTCAAATTAAGGAAGGCTTTCTTGGGGGGGTGGCTTGCACCCAAGAAAGATGGGCACTTGATCCAGGCTATCTCGCTGCAATCTGGAGTGATTCACCTGACATCCAGCTGATACCACCCCCAAATGTCATTGATCTTTAACCTGAACGGGAAGAGCTCACTATAACCTCTATGTTCAAGAATTAAGGCGGCACAAGGTAGATAACTGTCTAGCAAGTTTCCTCGCTTGCAATGTGTGTCCCAGACAAGATGGTGGTATCTTAATAAATCTTTATCGGTGATAGCTATAATCCCATCCAGCAATGGAAGCAAATGATTTCCACCAATCGACACCTGACCTGGATTGTACTTGGACCAAACACCAAGCATTAAAAGTTGTAACAAAGGCAGATACTGTGAACCATGTTTTCAACAGCATCTCCAATAGCGGTAAGACAAAATGTGGTGCATATCCTGTATCCACTCCAATTGAAACTACCAACATTTAAGACGTAACCACCACCTTAACTACAACAGCTAGATGCCGGACTTGCAACATCACAGCCCCTGCACAATTTGTGACCTACGACTATTTTGAGCAATCCTCAACCATTGGTGTTTATTTGAACTTGTGTACAGAACTGCAAGAGCGCATTTGAGTTCAGTTATATATGGAGCTGATTGATCACCATCTCAGATGAAGTTAATTTGTATAATACAGCGTATACCAAACGCTTATACCAAGGTGAAAGCTGCTTACATAAGACTGTATTATCTGCTTTGTATACTGCTCAGTACCCCACAGTTCTCTGCTCAAGAAGACAAAATGGAAGCATGAATGCTCCCTACATTCTAATGTGAGCATGCCATCTACAAGCTGGACAACACTCCGTTTTCAAAGTTACATATACTGTAATTATACAGCATCTCATGGCAGCTTAAAGATCCAGGCTTTGGCATTATACAATGATCCAGTAGGTATCTGGGACTGCTGATAACGTAATAACTTAACATCACCAGACATCACCAAACAGAGTTACTAAATGCGAAACAGAATTGCAAAACTCCAAAACCATGTGATTACTGGCTCGTCTAGTGGAGTGTTAGCCACTGATATACACACTTCAACAAAGCCAGCATGGAGTCAACAAATGAACGCGCAAGATACTACTCAAATAAGCAAATCTACTATTAACACACCAAGAGCAATACCCTCTACATGACCTGAAAATTACCTTCCAATCACAGATTAACTAAAAAATCTTCAAAGCTAAAACAAACAAAACAAGTCTCAACGAGATGAGAGCGTTGTGTCACCATCTATGCTAATCCATAAACCCAACACTTGACATCATCTTGGATTCCTATGAAGGAATATGGCAGATCTAAAACATAAAGAGAGAGCCCCTAAAGAAATTAATGATCAAAAGACAGGTCAGAAGAGGAACAAATCAGAGCCTCCTGTTCTTGAATATCCAATTAAGGGTAAAGGCGAAATGATTGCAAATTTAGGGGTACATGCATCAGTGAAAATACCGATCACAAACGGGCAGATTCGCAGAATCTGCCCCTTTGCGACCAGTATTTTTGAATTTGGGATGCATCAACCCAGATGCAAATTTACAATTTAAGTAATCGCAAAATTTGCGATTACTGAAATTGCAAATGCATTTAGGAAATCGCAAATTGCGATTCCCTAAATGCAATGCATGATGCAATTTCAAATTGCGAATTCGCAATTAGGGATCGCAAATTACCATCAATTTTCAAAAAATTTGAAAAATGCACTAAAGTGCATTTTTCAAAGTTTCATGTTACACACACCCTTGGAGCATGTATGTGTGCAACATGTGGTGACATCTCAATTACAGGGGTGCACCAGGGTGTCCTTTTGGCACCCTTGAAATTGCATGCACAATTTGCGAGTACCTATTTCCTATGGGCCTCTAGGCCTATAGGAATGAATGGGAAGCAATTCCTTAATTGCAATATGTGAGTCACAATTGAGGAATATGTAGGAATCGCAATTTTTTTTGCAATTCCTACATGCATAGGGATTTGCGAGTCTTAAATAGCGATTTCTTAAAATTCACTGTTTAGGATTCGCAAATCCTGACTTTGATGCATGCAGCTCTTAGACATGAACCTCTAAAGACTAAACTCATTATATGACCTGACTCAAACTACTGAAACAAACACAGACCTTTTACAGTCTGAGCTTTTAGGCCTCATTAAAGTCTTCAAGAGCCTATCATCGAGGATGAAGAAGTAGAAACAAGAATAAGTAAGGTTGAAGACAGTCAGAATGTTCAACACAGTAAAAACAGATATCGCAACAAAAAGATTGCCAAAATAGAAAGGGGAATCACTGACCTCAAGGATAGGCACAAAAGAGGGAACCTTAGGATTTTTGGCCTTCTCAAAAATGCCAAAAAAGATTCAATACTGTGACACACTCCTGGAATCTTGGATACCTCAGAAACCTAGAATCTCTTTCACTAAAGATTGTGAAACTAAAAGAGCTCAGACAGTTCCGAGCAAACCAATAGACCATTTCAGATCTCTTAGACCAATGATCTTCAGATCTCTCTGCTATCCCCACTCAGAAAAAAAGTCTTAGATCAAATGAGGAAAATACAATTCATAGAGTGAAAAGTTAACAGGAAAGGTTTTGTGTCTTTACAAAAAAACTGAAAGTACTGAACATAACATTCTCCTTCTCTTCGAATATGAAGATAAGTTAGCGTGAAAAAACATCCTTTTTCGTTGAACCTGCTGAGCTTGAGTCTCCTCTTACCAACTTATCACAAACCGAAATGGAGCTATAACGTATATTTCCTGTATCTGTTTTTTTATCTTAAATTTATGTACAAATGCTACCTTGTAACATAACAAACTATGCCTTAGACATTTTAGTGCACTTTGTCCAGCTTAACTAAGAATCTGTGCATAGAGCTCTTTCTAAAAATCCTATCATGAAACCAACTTACTTTATATCTAACCTCATGCTCTATCACTATGCTCAGATACATATCTTCTTCTAACCGGACATATCTACAACCAGTCAAATGCCTAATAAATTAAATGTAGGAAATGCTTATGCTCTCTGTCTATAACCTCATTAGATGACAGGTTTGGTAACCCCAGCTTAAGTTAATAAATTCTAACAATACAAATCCTACATTTTGAGTGGCTAGTCAATCACTCCCTATTACACACTGTTAAGGAGAAAATAAAATGTGAAGAAATCACGCTACCCTAGACATTAGTAGAGAGCAATGCAGAAAGATACGTGGTTGAAATGAGCAATATATGCCCTGGTTTGATAAAGATGCAATGTAGGTTAAAGTTCACCAGAAAGCAGAAACATAGTTCACCAAGTTTCTGTTAAATAGAAAAATGTGTTTATCGAACCTTGAAGAGATTGCAATCAGATCACACAAGCATGCATTTCATTGTCAATAGAGGCGTGGCTTAGAATATGTAGGTCTAAGGCAACTTCAGTTAAGTGCACAAAGAGCCAGATAAGAAGAATTGGGAGCCGAATGATAAACACGCATATACATTTGAGAGGATGTTAATACTGTACTAAAGCTTTGTTAGACTTACAATAAGAGAATATAAAGGAAATGTAAAATGCTTAAAGGACACAGGTAATGTGATGTTTATGCAAAAGTTTATTATTTACTTGATGCAATCTTTCACCTGTTATTGGCTTTGGAGATAATTGTAATGTCAGTAGATTTTCGTGTATATAAGAGGCTGCCTGTGAACAGCAAGTGGACACTAGTTGTTTACCTTTGTGGTGATAGCTGCTCTCCCTGCCGCAACAGTTAACCTGCTTTTGCCTTGCCTAGAGAATTCTTGTCTTTCTTTATTTTAGTTTCCTGCAACTACACACCCTGTTCAACTTGTCCCTCAATTGACAATCTCTTCCTCACTGCATTATGTAATGCTTGATTAACTATTCTATGACCAACACCATGTAAGCAGACTGTCTATACCCTTTATTAGAACTTTGGAATGTTGGGAGCTCCATTGAAAACAATGGAGTAGCTCCGGGGCTTAAAATGGCTGGTATAAGGCCGGAGCTCCGACATTCCAATGTTTCTTTGTTCACAGCTGTGAACAAAGGACTCAGGGAACCTGAGGGGATTTCAATCCCCTCGTGCTCCCTGAAGCCTTTGTTTTATTTGTTAGAACATTCTGCCCTCTAGTGGCAGAATGTTCTAATAGCCTTATAGCCCTTCGTAGCTGGGCTGTACCGGCTATTAAAGTCCCGCTCCCTTGTTAAAGGCCCGTTAACGCTGGAGCGGGCTTTTAAAGCCAGTATAGCCCACTACGGCGGGCAATAAGGCTATATTAAATAGATATTTAATTTTATCTAGCCAGTATTCACTATTGTGTAACCAATATTTCCTATTGCCACTATTGTTGTTAACGTTGCAATGTTTGGTCCACATCTTTTTATACAAGTTTAATTTAGACCATCATCAATTTAGACTATGTAACTCTGGTACCGCTGATATACTTGTTATCATTTTTCAAGGAAAATATTAATTGTTCATGGACATCCTCTCCTCTCTCCTATGATTGTAGCTCTGTCAGAGTACACTGGCATCTGGCATTCTGTGGCCTCCACCTTATCTTGAGTAGGTTAGTGATGGGTGGGTTTTGGGTAGGTTTCTTGTATTTGTATTTTTTTTACTCAACCTATGTCTCCTCATCTGTAACCTCCTCTGCTTTCTCTTCTCCACTTAAGCTCTCTTTCGAGCTAAATTAAATAAAACATTCTAGTAGGCAGATACCTTCTACTTCTATATCCACAACTTCCCTGTGTAAGTTAAAGGACCATATACAAAATCCAACAAGATATTCCCAACAAAATACAAGACAAAAACAAATCAAGCATATAGACAAAGTACAGCAGAACTTAGGATGCAAAACAAAAGGCAAGATGGCGATCAGCTAAGCTACAGCTGTATATATTATCAATACACAACTTCACCACTTCCCTACATAACTATTGACACCCTTAGCAATTAAAATAGTGGCTAACAGTACTCAAAAACCTTCCCCTAAACACAAAGGACTAAATCACACTGTCAAAAGGAACACATTGTTAGACTATTGCCTGAAACTCAGAGGTGATAGAATTATATTATAGGAAACAAAGGTTGACAACCCTGAATGAACATCCATGCAAAATCTTTGGATTCAGTGCTCAACATGCTCTCTAGCAATCAAAAAAAGAAACATAATTATTAATATAATGTCCACAAGAAAAAAGCCTATGAACACGGCATTAGAAATTAAACAATTACAACCAAAGTTATGTAGCCCAAGAAATTAAAATCTTATACACAAACTAAACTCTGAAATGTGAATGTAACAAAATGGTCGTTACTTGCACGCATACATGGATTAAAAACATCAAGGAGAAAAAATGTATTCAACAACAAAACAAAGCAGGGAGAACAGTAGTCAACTATTTAAAACATAAAAGAACCAGAGATCTAACAACTGAAATTAAAGATAAATTAGTTAATCTATTAACTGACCCATCTGAAATTGTCAAAAACGTTCAAGATTTCTACTCCAAATCAACCACCTCCTAAACAGACTGCCAAGCATATCTGGACGAAACAAAACTGTCCTTGCTAAATGAGTCAATGCTATTTTTATCAAGCTGGAGTATTAGGCGTAATTTTGAGTTACTCTTTTGGCAGGAAATTAGTGAGAATTACTCGATTATGCCCATTTGCGTAATTATAAATAATTTGCCACAAAAATCCTACCGCAGGAGCACAGGAACATCAAATTTAGCAAGCGGCTGGTGACTGCTGCTGTTCGTGTTTTGTTGCATTTAGTGCTATATTAAACGTGAGAGTGCACTTCGCACTTAGACAATGGTGCTAAATGCTATGATATGGTCTTCACATAATTTTGTGTAATCTCACATAATTTTGCTGTAATTATGGGTAATTACCCTGTAGTAAATTAGTCAAGTTACCCCCACCCTTAAATAGAACTACTATTAAAGGCCATAAGAACAAACACATCCATCTTCTCTTAAATAAACACACCCAAGGTTGCACCGTATGCCGATGATGTTTTGATTTTCACAGAGGAAATGGATTTATCTATCTCTGCAATTTTAAATATGACCAATCAATACCCAGAATTGTCAGGGTACTCCCTCAACCTAGATAAAACAGAAGTCTTCTCCCTAAACAATTTCTGCACACTATCAATAATGACTAATGCAAAACTCCCGGGCAATCCAAACAAATTAAATATCTTGTGGTGCAATTTAAGAAATACCTTGATGACACGAAAAAACATGCTGAAGAAAACCTATTCTACAAAGTGAAGGATCTCCTCTCCTCGTGATCCCTCAAATGTATGACCTGGTGGGCCAGAATAGAGTGTGTTAAAATAAAGGTAGCATCCCTAGTGAACATTATCACCTTTATGCTCTTCCTACAGCTCTCAATCGGTTTCTGTAAGAACTTGAACAAACTGATAATAGGCTTAACAAAAAAATAAAAAAGCAGAATTTCCCCTAACAAGCTCAGACTAAATACATTTGAAGGCAGGTTCAATCCCCCACACCTCCCAAAATACTAAACGGCCTTATTGGGGATGCAGGCTATATGGTGAACTCAGACTGAGAGACTTGACAAACCAATATGGGTAGCCATAGAAGAATATTTTGTGAAGCCCATTTCTTTAATTAATGAATGAAAAACATACTTTATTGAGTACGATTCTAAAACCATATACAATGCAATAAATAAACCTGCAATCGGTCAATAAAATCAGTATAAAAAGCAATTGACGAGAGGCAGACTTCTACTGTGGAGCATTGTTTTGCAACTATAGGTGCTCCGTTTTTTATTTTCCCACTACCTAAAATCCAACTTTAATAATCTTGTAATATGACTGACATGTTTTGTAGTGGCACCCTTGAAAAAAAAGAGAGTTGCCTTGGATGTTGTTATTATTCCTTTAGATTTAAAAATGTTTTTAGGCATTTTCCGCAATGCTCGAGCAGCTTCAGACATAAACAGAGGATGTGTTCCAAAGATTCTTCTCCAGAGTTGCAAATCCAACATACATTTGTAAGGGTGCTTAATGTTTTCCACGCTACATTAAATTGACTAAAAGGGAACTATAGCAGTCTAAAACGTAGGTAAGATTTCTTTACTTCAACATTCATATTAAAATAAGTTTGGTTGCCGTTGCATATAAACGCATCTATGGTATATTCAAACATTTTATAATTATTTGCCATATCTATGTCGGATTATCAGCAGGTTGTTTTAATTTCACTTTTTAATAACAGCATCTGAGCAACCCTTGTCATTTTTACTAACTATCTTATTTTCCGCAGCTTATACTTAGTGTTGGACTTGGCCCTTTTTGCAGGGTCATCCCTAAACTGTTTGCCTTTCTCCTAGCCTTTTTTCTGACATGGTGTTGGTGGGTCTAAGACTGGGCACTTTAGCACTGCTGTCCAGTGTAAAGTGTGTGTGCTTTCTGTGATAAAAATGGTAAACATTGGTCTACACCTGTTTGGCATATTTAATTTACCTGTCAGTCCCTTGTAAAGTGGTATCTCACATACCCAGGGCTGGTAAATTAAATGTTACTGGTGGATCGTGGTGATCCACAAGGAGGGGAGACCCCGTGAGCGGGTCACATCCTATAGGCCTATCTCGCTCTTGAATGCGGAGCCCAAAATCCTCGCCAAGGTGCTGGCCAACCGGCTGGTCGGCGTGGTGGGCGACTTGGTCCACCAAGACCAGTCCGGCTTCATACCCCATCGTAACACGGCCCTTAATCTGCGACGCTTGCACGGGGTGCTCGCGCGTGTCCCGTTCGTGCGGGAACCGGCCATCTTGGCGTCCTTGGATGCCACCATGGCGTTTGATACGCTTGAGTGGCCATACATTTGGGCGATGCTGGCGAAGTTTGGCTTCGGACCGGGCTTCATCAGCTGGGTCAAATTGTTGTATTCCGGCCCATTGGCGCAGGTGGTGGTGAATGGACGAGTTTCGGCCCCATTCGCACTGGGACGGGGTACGCGACAGGGCTGCCCCCTGTCGCCTCTCCTGTTTGCACTGGCCCTGGAGCCCCTGGCGGAGTGGCTGCGGTGGCACCCTTCCATCCGTGGTCTCCGTTGGACCCCCGAGCATGAGGACCGTGTGTCCCTCTACGCTGATGATATCCTTCTATATCTCGCCTCCCCGCGTAAATCACTGATCGTCCTAGTTGATGTTTTGCGCTCATTCGGTCGCAACTCAGGCCTCGTCATCAACTGGGCGAAATCCTGTGTTTATGTGCTTGCCGGGGAGGCTCCGGTCCTACCACGGGACTGTCCGATCCAGATCGCCTCCCAGGGGTTTCGGTACCTGGGTATATATATTACTCTGGACCCGGAGGCCCGCTACGAGCGGAATTTGCTGCCCCCCCTCCAGCGCTTGAAAGAGGACGTGGTGCGTTGGCGGCGTCTGCCGCTTTCGCCGCTTGGCCGAGCGGCCTTGTTTAAAATGATGTCGTTGCCGCGCTTTCTGTACGCTCTCCAGAACACTATGGATTTGGTTCCGGCGCGCTACTTCCGAGAGGTGGAGAGTTTGCAGCGTCGCCTGTTCTGGGACGGGAGGCCACGTATCGCCTTGGCTAAATTGACGCTCCCGTGGTACGATGGGGGGGTTGCCCTCCCGGATATTAAACGGTATTACTGGGCCTCCCAGCTAGCTGCGATTAATCATGGCCTTTACGGGCCCGCCCTGAACCCGGCATTTGAAATGGACAAGATGCTCCTGCCCGGTGGCGACTACAATCGGGCGCTTTACTCTGGCGCGCCGGACCCTCGCCTGACGGGACCGACGCATGTCATGGTGCGTGTATGGCACGCGGCTAACGCAGCTATGGGGTGGAAGGACCGTTTGACCCGGGCGTCACCACTCTATGCATCGGCGAGGTTGGGCTCCTTGTGGACCTCGAAGGGCTTCGAGAAATGGGACACGATCGGCATCAGCACAGTGGGAGATCTCTGGACGAGGGGGGGATTCAAAACTTTCGAGATGCTGCAGACGGAGTTTCAGTTGCAAGGCAGTGAGTACTTCCGGTACTTACAAGTCCGCCACGCGCTGGGCTCCGTCTTCCCGGATGTCGCGTCCATTCCGGAGTCTTCCCCCCTGGAGGACAGAGTGCTGGATGGCCATGTCCCAGACAGCACGATCTCCCTTATATACAAAAAACTGATTAACGACCGATCGGGCCTGCTGACTGGCCTCCGCGAGGCCTGGGTTGCCGATGGGCTGGAGTTGGACGACGAGGACTGGATGTCCGCGGTGGCTTCTCCGAAGGAGGTGGCCATCCCGGCTCGCCTTCGCTTCGTCCAGCTTAAGATCCTCCACCGGGTCTATGTGACGGGGCCAAGGCTTCTACGTATGGGCTTAGCTGAGGATGGACTGTGTAAGCGTGGCTGTGGTGCTTTGGCAACTTTCTTGCATATTCTGTGGGAATGCCCAAAGGTGGAGCGATTCTGGCGTGGTGTGCATGAGGTCCTGCGAGTGGTTACGCGTGTCGTGCTGTTGCCTGAAGCGAGGAGATGCTTGCTGAATGTGTGGGAGCCAACTGACTACTCGGTTCCGCAGACGCGGTGGGTGACTCTGGGATACATGATCGCTAAGCGTGACATTGCTCAATTGTGGGGATCCCAGAGGCCTCCGGCGGTGTCGGCCTGGAAAGAACACATGGATTGGTGTATGTTTCGTGAAAAGGTGGTGTATGTTGCGAGGGGTAAGCCTGGGGCGTGGGTGAAAATCTGGGGCCCCTGGAACGCCTATCGCGGGGGTATTTGCGAGCCGCCGCTGCTGCCGGCTGCTTCACCAGCTCCGTCCCCCTAGCCGACCCCCTCCCCCAGCCATGGGCACGTGGTTCCCCAGTCCCTGATCTGTTCTCATTCCCCTCTTCAGAGTTTGGCGATTGGTTGGGGTTCCCCACTTAAGGAGCGCGTGCTGTCACTTGGGATTGCAGGTTGCCTTGCGGGTGTGGTTGTTTTTGTGTTGTTGTGTTTTGACAAAAGGAAACCGTATTGTTGGTTTGGAGTTATGTGGCCTGCACTACTGATATCTCCTGATTTACCCTTTTTGCACCGCCAAGAGATTTTTCTGTATGTATGTCATATGCTACTGCTACTCTAGCGGCCGGCCAGACGGTTGTAGGCCCATACTTGTAACTATTTGAGATTGTAATAAACGGTTTCCAAAAAAAAAAAAAAAAAAAAAAAAAATGTTACTGGTGGGCTTGCAGCGCTGATTGTGCCACCCACCAAAGTAGCCTTTCAAACCTGTCTCAGGCCTCTGCCATTGCAGGGCCTGTGCACGTAGTGTTACTGCCGCTCTGACGTGGCACCTAAAGTGTGTGCCATGTCTGTGACCCCCCCTTTCACTGTATGTCAGTCACCCCTAAGCTATGCCCTAGCTAGCCCAATGGGCTGGGTGCATTGTAGGTAAAAGGTAGGACATGTACCTTAAGTGTGTGACATGTCCTGGTAGTGACAAACAGCCATTTTGGTTTCTCACTTATGTGAGGCTGCCCTCATAGGATTGCATTGGGGATTCCCTGATAAGTGTTTTAGTGGCAATTCCTGATACGAGAGGAGCAGTGTGGTCAAGTTTGGCATGGTTGGAATAGTAATGATAAATGCTGCGCAATGGTGTGCACAGATTTATTATCACTATTCTAGAAATGCCACAATTAGAAGTGGTAATTTCTGTGTGTTATGTGTCTGCTTGCCTGATGTGGATTGCATGTCTTGCTTTGGAGTGACAGGGGCTGGTGAGGTGTGTGTGGCTCCAGGGAGGGCAGGGTGAGTCAGCACTGGGCTGAATGGGACATCTGCATTTGGAGTAGTGGGTGGCGTAGTCCCCCGACCCTGAATAGGTCTGTGCCTGCTTGCGTCTGATGACAGAGCCCCCACCTGATAAAGGGGAAGAGGAGCCCTGTAAACAAAGTGCTCCACACTGCCCAGAACCAGTTGGGACTGGTACCCCCCCAAGCCCTGTGCCAGGGCAGACAAAAAAAAATGTTGGTATAAATATTGGGTCTGTGACCCCATGAAAATGTTGTTCCTGTGCTTCCCTGTGATGTGGGGTTTGTTGCTGCTGCTGGGCCCCAGGAGGAACCGCCACAAGGGCCTACCTCCCTTCTGGAGGACCCTGTGAGCTGGCCTGCCTGGGCCCAGCCTTGTGCCCCCCTGGAACCTGGAGAATTGAGCGCCTTGTGAGCGCTGGGTCACTCTCCCAGGACGGGTAGAGTGCTGGGCCCCTGCAGTGCTGAGCTGCGACCTATTTGGAGGGAATCCCGGCGTGGGGATTCCCCCGCAGTGATGCCTTTGAGGCGGGAGCCCACTCCGCATCGGTGTCATTGAAGGTGGGAGCCTACCCCGCATTGGTGCTTATTACGAGTGGGAGTCCACCCCGCGTTTATGCCAGAGAAGCGGGTGCCCACCCGCTTCTCTGTGGTTTTGATGGGAGCCTACCCAGCTGTGGATGCCTCCGTTTCAGCGGGAGCCCACCCCGCATGCTGGTGCCGTCATTGGTGGAGCGGGTTCCCAACCTGCATTTGTGTGCAGCCTTACCAGTGGGAGCCCACCCCACACTGTGGTGAAATGAGGACTGAAAGCGGAAGCCCACCCCACAGAGGTGTTTATTTATGGCAGGAGCCCATCCCGCACTACGCCAAGAAAAGAAGACCACCGCCGTGGCCCGACCCGGAAGCCAGGCGGCTGTGCCTGGTTGGGGGCGTGGCCAGCCAACAGGAAAGAGGACGCCGGGCGTGCTGGGACAGGAGGTGGGGCCCTCGTGTGCCGGTGGGAGCCCCGAGAGGAGACGGAGCCTCCAGGAAGAGCCCCGAGACCAGATGGAGCCTCCAGGAGGAGCCCCGAGCGGAGAAGCCTGACCAGAGGAGTTTCCTTTGTGGTGTGCCTTGTGTGTTGCTGCTGTATGTGTGTGTTGCGCAAACGCTTTACACATTGGCTCTGGGATAAGCCTGACTGCTCGTGCCAAGCTACCAAGGGGGTGAGCAGGGGTTATCTTCAGCGTGTAACTCCCTTGCCCTGACTGGAGTGGTAGTTTCTGTCTGGCTTAGGTGCAAGCCCTAGCCAACCAGAAATGCCATTTCTAACACTTAGTTACACGTGTTTTTTCATGTGGCATTCTTTTAGTGGTGCCTTAGAATATTAATATGTCACTTCTTTTAAAACACAAAAGTTTAGAGCTTTTCTTCATCTGCTAAATAACAGGCTATAAAGTAATTCACCTGGTTAATGTCAGACAAGGCTTCAAGTTCCTTAAGTTGGGCAATTTCCTCAAACCGGCACCAATTTTTGTGGGTTGCTGGTACGGAATGGCCAATGGCACCACCTCTGTATTTCTGCACAAATTATTGAATTTCTCCTGTATTATTTAGGGCTTTCCAGTGCAGTTGTTTCAGCTTAGGTTGTTGTTGATTATGACCCCCAATAAAGTACATTTTAATATGTCTTCAAATTAATTCTAGCTATTATTCGAGACAAATTTCGGTTTGCAGCATCAAAAAGTCATGACCTTAATTTTATTAATGTTGATCTCCAAGTTATTTTCTATGTTTATTTCGTGCACTCTGCTAATCAGTCGTTGGAGTCTGAATTGGGACGTAAACTGCATGTCAAGTCTGCATATGCCAGATATGTCACTTTATTGTTTGCTAATGTTGGTGCATTGCCCAGAATCTGATGTGGGGCCTCTGAAGATCTGAAATATATCAATTGATTAATAGTGGGCCCAATATGTACCCTTGTTTCAAGCCATTAAATGTGTAGAATTTCGGTGTCAGTCCTCTCTCGTTCGACAACTCTTATTCAAGTATTGCTGTGTAAATCAATTATTGATATTAATAGGGCTTGGCCGATGCCCATGTGTTGAGCCTTCAGCACAGTTTGACTCTGTTAACTTATCAAAAGCAGTCGAGAAGTCTATGAAGTATGCAAATAGTGGACTTAAGCAAGCAAGCTTTTTGTGCTAGAGTTGTTAAAGATATGATGCTATCTGTTGTAGAGCAATTCTGGCAAAAATCCGCCTTTGCTGTCTACTCTAACACTGAAGAAATTAAAAGTCCAACACTCCTACTGTATTACTATGGATTCTATCATTGCTTTAGAAACCACAGACAAAAATCATATAACAAATTACAGGAATCTGAATATGACTCACTCTGGGGGAATACAAAAATTAAAGTAGAATGTAAATCTCTGCTCTGGACTAATTAGGCTATCAAACGTGTATTATATGTTAAAGATTTAGGCTCTTTGGACAATCCTAAAACCTTTGTAGAACTACAAAACACACACAAATCTAGATACTATAGATTTTTAAAGCTTTCTGAAGCTTAAAGTTGCACGGAGCAAACACATGAAACCCCACTTTTAAGACCTCTTTAAACTGCTCACAAACGTATCCATGCAACTACACATACAGCAAGAATATATAAAATATGAAACACCAATAATTATGAAGAAAAGGCTCATCCTATGGATCCAAAATACATGGTCGGACACCTCCTTTGCTACTAATACACAATTCCCATCCAATAAAATATGAATGTATATATGGAAATGTTCCACTATGTACCAGATCTATACTGTCCTAAGATAACGTAAATTATTAACACTTCATAGATAGTACTGGACCTCGGATAAACGTTTCAAGACTGTCCTAATAAAATCTGATTAATATTGGAATTGCCATAAATGACTAGGTTCCCTCAAATAAATGTTATTTCACTGCAAGATGGTCAAGCCCTTCTAGGTTAAGATAGAGAAAACTTTCAATAAGATATTTCATACTAGCATCTCCCCAAATTATTGCAACCATGGGGCATGGTCCAGCTCACCAACTTCAGACCTGAATGCTCATGATCTATACCTCCTGGACCTTCTGCTGAGTAGACTATTTAAAAAGAAACTGTCGGAATAGAAATCCTTCAATAATTTGTAACACCACACATAATGGGATCTGTTTCACCAGAAATGCTTACAACACTGCATCTAACAAACATGTAGGCTTAAAATCATCACTATATATCTAAACATTCTAACCTCCATACATATATGTATTATACTTACTTTATCTAAATTTAACTACACATGAGATTACAATTTTAGCTTTTTTTTCTCCACGTGCCCCTTTTTAGGTCTTGCGCCTAGCGTTGCAGTGCGTAGCCCTGCTCGCGCAGCGAGAGACCTCTTGTATGGGGTTTGAAAATCGACCTAGGAATCGCACACGCTCGTACGTGTGCTTTTCCTTTTGGGCCACGCTATTGGCCTTAACGTGCGTCTTTTTATTAAAGACAGCACGCAATTGGCCAAAGGCGGCCGCATTGCTCCGCCCATGGCCTATTGGTGTCTGTTACCTGCGCCGCTGCCATGTGGTTTCAATTATCATGCGCAGACACAGGCGCGATAATTGAAACCACATGGCTCACTGTGGTGCGCGCGTACCACTCGCGGGTTTCAGTGTTTTGCAATAGCGATCGCTTTCACTTTCGCGATCGCTTTCACTGCCGCTTGTCTGAACTGTGTTTATTTATTGTAGTGTTTTGGCACATGACTGCAATTATAAAATAAAAATAAATTACCTATTGCTTTAGCTTGCCAGGGCCACACCTTTTGGTTTTGGCAATGATGTCTGAAGAATCTATAACATAAGGCCCTCCTTCGCTGAAGCTGCCGCTGCCAGTCCTATAAAATATCTCCTCCCGGGAGGTGCTGCTGATGTGGTTTCTGTCCTGCTAGGGCAGGACTGTTGTGAATATTGCAGCCCACCCCGCCTGCTGCCTCGGGACCAGTAAATTCCCGGAAATGGCCATGTTGTAGGAACAGAAACTTTCTTTCACTTTCAGTTCTGGGCTTGTGCCGCGTGGGCTCGTGAGGCGGTAGATGGTGCGCCCTGGGTGTGGTTTATAATGCTGGGGCTGTGGGAGAGGAGCAAGCAGACAGATCCTGCTAACGCGGTGGAGCCTCGAGGCGCCTTAAAGCAGGGAACAGGTGAGTCCCTGTCATGCGAGCTGCATCTGTTTGCGGCACTAACATTCTATTGTAACCATGCATAGCGCCCTGTACAAGCTCTAGGGCACCTAGGCGCTGCAGCAGCTAAGGATAGACAGACAAAGCGATATAGTAAAGGAAGAAAAATGCTGCCAAGGCTGCGAACGAGAAGCCTGGATGGATATAGGTAGGAGGGGGAGACGGGAGAGTTACTCCCTGCGTCATCACAGCCTTACGTCTAAGCCGTCCATCATAGCCCTGAACACACAGTTCCTGTATCTGTAGTGTAGATGCCGGCTCAAGGATGAATGCCTTTGTTTTTAAATTCAGCCTTTTACTTTATGGTATGAACTTTTGTTGCGCACCATGCAGATTTAATCGGTTCTAGGCGGTGCAGCAGTTAACAGATTCTATCATTTCATCCTAAAAAGTACAGTGCCTGCCAGATAGCTAGACCGACAAACACAACGGTCCAGGAAGAAGTATTACGTTGCAAAAAATGGAGCATGTTGGGACTGGATGAACGAATGGATGGACTAGAGAATGGACAGGAATACATAACGACTGCTACTACGCCAGAGTATACACAGATCCACGCCCTTTACGTAATTTATTGTAACATGTGAACACACACTTTTTTGGGGGTTGCAGTTTTATGTAGCGCAAACTCGACCCGAAGGTATCGGAGTGCTTTATGTATTCATTTTTAGTTCTCGCCTAGTTCATTGCACAATGGAAATTGCACCTTATTCTAACTTGCCACCCAATTCATAGTTAAGCAAATGGTTTATCCAGTAGGTAAATTACAATATGAAAGTAGGCAAATACTGCCTATCTTCAAATTCACATAATGCTTTTATTTCTGTTCACTGCGTTCTTGAAAGCAGTATCTATTTACTAGCCATTTGTTAAGTAAACGTGATCTTCTGACTAATATCTTCAGGGAGAGAAGTCTGACTTTTACAGAAAATGCTTGACTGCATGCACATGCCTCGCACCACAACATTTTTCCAATACCTTATGCTTCCTCGCCATTGGCTCCTGCTCCTTCTGCCACCACTGCTTGCCCAGGTCGTCTGCCATCTTTTTAAACACTTCGCGCACCACAATTAAGCCAAAACAGCACTCATCTCCAAGATTCACACAGTGCGCCAGCTACTCTCACACTTTTGGCAGCTTAGTTTGTTCAGATTTTACTTTGCATTCCAAACCTCACACCGGCGTCAGTCCCCACCTCTATTTGTTTTTTTTTTTACATTACACAAGGCAACATATCAAACCAGAACGCCAACTTCCCCATTTCATATACCGGGCCTGGGCGCCAGGCTGTGGACTAAATAATGCGCTAATCATTCACTTTTATATGCGGAAAGGTGGATTAGCAGGTAACGCTTAAGCTTTAAACGTGTTTGCTTAGAGCACACATTTACAGCAAAATACTGGTTTAACCCCTTCAGTGCCCATGACGAGCTGGACTCGTCATGGGCCGCGGTGGCGCTGTGCCCATGACGAGTCCAGCTCGTCATAGACCCCGCCCGCTAATACAACGGCCGGCACAGGGCGGGGAAAGGGGCGGGCACTGAAGGGGTTAAGATCGGGGATCTTTTATCTCCTTGTAAATAGCGGCTCACTAAAAGCTATTTCGACACTCTGCACGTTTAATAGCACATGCTATTATTACTACTCTCAATTGTACTGGTTTTATCACCGTAAAGAGGATAATAATCTGAGTGAGCCCAAAGAGATTAAGTGATTTTCCCACAATCACAGGATATTCAGCATATCCTAGGAATCAACCTGATTCTCAGTTCCAAAGTCGGCAGCACTGGGAGTGTGGCGTATATTAATTACTAACTTATCAGAAGATGAGGGCTTACCTCTATTGTATACGGTATTGGGCTTTCAACCCAGCCATTGATTGGCACTTTGTTGGAATCTCTGTCATTCTGCTTTACTGCATCCTAACTAGCCACCAGAGCCCATGCGTCACTTCCATTCCTTTGTCTGGCACAGGGACAAGGCATAGATTCATTACATTTAATTTGTCTCCATTCGCTCGTGCCTTCATTAAAGTGCTCTTCAATTGAAGTGCTATTTTTTTTACACGTGTTGCTGCATTCCTCTCCCACCCACCACTTTCCATGTTGCTGACCACTTCACCCCCACCCCTCCGGTCTTGCTTATTTTGTTTTCATTGGAATAGTTGCACCACACATAATTTCACAACTAACAATTCCAATCCAACCCACAATTCCACTTCATACCACATACATCCACTCCAAACCAAACTGCATAAAAAAGCACATTGCCAGTTACGACGCCAAATTCTCTAACTCTCACAAATGCGAGGCCTATTGCATTGCAAATGCTTGTTCATCAATTTGGGAATGCACCGGTGTATTTTAAAAAGCATCTCACTCTGAGCAGGCCTCTTCGCTCAAGCACAGCCAAAAATCTTGCACTTGTTCCTTTCAGGAAAGCTACATGGGGTGGAAAATCTTTCTTCAGATCGACTGCCATGCTTTGGAATTCTCTGCCCTGGGAACTTAAAATGTACCCCTGTCTACAGAATTTTAGGAAATTCTTAAAAGCTGGCTCTTTGTCTCAAGCTAGGAGACCTTCTAGGTTTCATCTTCTGTCTGGTCTTCATAGCGCCTAGATGCCTCCAGGCATTAGCTTGCGCTTAATAAATACTTTTCATTCATTCATTTTTATTCATTCATTCAATTCCCTAAATTAAACAGATCACCACAGATATACAACTAATACTTACACTAGTGGCATATTGCCTTATCTCGACTTCCTTTTCCATTTTATTCTCTCCCTCTCTTCTACTATGCTCTTTTGCCCTACACCAACAATGATACAGATTAATCACACATCTTCACCGTGTATTATGTTATGTCTAAAACATTGTAAGAAAGAAATCATACAAAGTTGTTTTGTGCATTGTCTTTATTATGATATTGTATCATTCTTTATAAAAAGCAATACAATCATTGCAAGGAAAAAACAGAAGACAGTCTGCTTACACACATCTTTAGCTCAGGAGGGGTTAGATGGGTCTGGTTTTCTTAGTGTACATTTGTAAGTTTATTTATATTTCCTAGATGTGTGAATTACAATCGTTTATCTCTATAAGAGAAAAAGCACTGGCTGGGCATCAATTCATTAAGTTTTAATGTGTACTTTGCAGAGTTCTTAGCTTCTACCTCAGACCAGTGTGAGTCTTGGACTGCTCTGCCGCTTTACCCTGAGGGTCAAGTGCTAAAGGGTGCACTAAGTGCTTTGTTAATCTTTCTGGTATCTGATTGAGCATCAGTTTTATTAGCTCACCATTGAAGTAGTTCCATTGCTCTAAACTCAGAGACATTGCATAATAAGACAGAGCTCATGTGAAAACAAAGCTAGTAGAAATGGTTTCATACGGTTTATTCCATGATATATCCAGTCGGAAGGGGGTTTCCATTGTGAATGCTGTGACAAATACAATAGAATGGGGTTTTAGATGGTGAATCGTCTTACAAATTCAATAGGAAAAAGTTTTCACTGTAAACGCCTTGAAAATAAAATAGGAGGGAGTAATACAGTGAGAATTCCATGACAAACTCCATAGGCAGGGACTTTACATTGTGTAACATTGAAAGACCTTCTTACGCAATCGCTAGTTCTGATGGAGCAAGAGAGGTATGAGTTTTATTTTGTGCATTTGTGATTTATGTTTCGTTGTATGTGAAATAAAGTAGTAGTAAAAGCCCCAAACATACGTTAGTTTATTAAGGGGCCGATTATGATGGGGGTTGTTGCAGGAAGGGGACCGACCGACAGGTAGTCGGTGGTCCCGCCGCCAAATGAGGATCCAACAATCGTGGAGGTGGTCGGAAACATGCCAATTTCTATTGAGGGCCGCAGCACAAAACCCAATGTAAAGAGGCATGTTTTCAAACATCCATGCACCCTGTTGCAGCACCCCCAGGGCTCATAGCGGAGGGACACAGGGGACAGGGGCCCTGCTAGGGGACCCAAAAAGCCTTTCCACAAGCCATAACACGTCAGAAGAACCACAGTGAAATGGGTGAGGGAAAGGGGGATCGTAATCCCCAAGGCACAGCCTCCATTGTGGGGAATGCGATCGGACTGACTGCCCGATGGATTCCTTGAGCCCATCGGAAGCTGTTGGTCGGTCCCTGGGCCAATGCAGTCAGACCGACCGCATCCTAATGTGGCGTGTGTGACCGCAGTTGGAGATGCCAGTGGGACCAACATCACGTAGGTGTCGGTCCCACTGGCATCATAATCGGCCACTAACTGTTAATATATGCTATGCGGAGTTCTGAATTTCGAACCCACACCACTAGGGGTGGTTGGAGTTTGTGAAGTTTCACTCCGCAGAATGCCATGGAGTTACAAGAAAACAGAAAGCGAACTGGCAGAAATCGGCACATTGTGCTGCTCCGCAGATTTTTTATGCAATGAAGCTTGTTCCACACTCCAAAACCAGCGCGAACAGCACTGCACAGCATGCCAGAGGGTGCTGCTTCTTTGCTGCCACTTGAGTAGATTCTCTACTTGAGCGGCAGCTTTCTCACCGCGAAAGGTGGCTACTGCCCGTGCTGAGAAAATATCTCACTGAGTGCCCTCCTAGTGCCCAAAAATCACTCCAAGTGATGCCAATTCTCGCACTCATTTCCCAACTTACTGTTGGTGAGCTGCACGCGAGAAAAAATTCTGACACTCAGTGGTTGGTAGCGTTTGGCCGGAACTCTACGTTACAAGCGTTACACGGAGCGGCCAAAACTCCGGCAGAATGAAATTTATCACCCACCCCTTGACACCTCTATTCTAGGTAGGCCTTAGACTGCTCTGTCATGCTATCCTGAGCTCAGCAGCTCAGCAATATCTGAGTGCCATGCCTCTATCCCAAGCAATGTGGCTCTTTGTCACATTCACTGCAGCGAAATTTGCTCAATATCTCTGGAAAACCTGCCCTGATACTATCCATCTTCCCTAGTGCCCACAGACTTGGCACTACACTGCAAGCAAGTGCTGAATTACAGGGTGGCGCTGAAAAAACAGCAAAAGCTTTATGCCATGTGTGGAAGCAGTATGGCCAGTACAGTGGCAGGATGTGCTGTCTATCCATAAGTTTCCCGTCATGTAAAAATGTAATGGTGCAGCAACTCATGGAGGGGGCTGGTGCGTGATGAGTGTTGCAATTTACATAGAAACAGCTGAGACGCTATGGTGTGCGCTTTGAGGGTGATGAATTGTTTTGATTGCAGCCAGGCTGCACCCAGAGGTGCTGCCCCTCCATCCTACGGAGATATGACAGTGGTCTTGGGTTACCCTTTCAGTTTCCATTCCTGTGCGTGTCTATTAACCTAATGCATTCTGGGTGTAGAAGTCTTGGTTTGCTTCTATTGAACTAATGAGAACACACTTGATAACAATGATTTGTAATTTAAAAGATCAGGACGAGAAACAGTGTCTGTGATGAAATGGAGTTTGGTTGTCATCCTGCTGGTGTCGGTGGGGTTTTCCCTGCGCTATGCTACTTTATCTAGTACACAAGCATAACGCTTTTTGATGCTTTCTCGAGTATGTGCTGTTTGGCACATTCACAGTATATTGATCCTGCCTGGTGGCTAACCAGCAGCTCCCATCAAGCATACTGTGCAACACATGCACCGTGTGCATAAAGGGTACTTTGTTGCACATGGGCACTATGCGCGGCTGCATGTGTGCAAGGGAGCTGAAGTGGCTTCAAGGTTGGTGCACTGCTGCCCAGAACAGCCAGGGTGAGCAACAGCTAGAAACAGCTATAAAGCTCTTCATGAGAGACCATGGAGTCCCAGAGCACAGGATTTCTGCTGGTATAAATGAATGTATGTGTGCAAGGATGACTAGGTGTAGGGATGAAGAGCAACTGAGCGATCAAATCAGTGGAAGCATCCAGACACTTACTCACCAGAACTATTGTCTTTGCTAATTCTTTTTTCTGCCTTGGTCCTCCAAATTATTCTGTTAGTCTAACTTTCATGCGGCAAGAGAGGACCATAATTAAATCCTCAAAAGGCTGACGGGCTGGTATTAGAACTGCACATGGTTGAAGTGAAGTAGAGAATTGGTCGGGGGCCGAGGGTGATGTAGACGTGGATCGTTGGCACAAAGTGAGGTTGGGTGGGTAAGCGGTCCAGGCACATGCTGGTAGTGGTGAGCGTCCAATCTACTGAGACAAGTTTCCATGTAAAGAACTATGTATTCTGCCTGTACTTTACTTTTACTGTTTCAACTCTGCTAGCAATACTCTGTTAAGAAAAGTTATACTTAGTTAGGCTTTTATCAAATAAATAAAGGGTGACACTTGTCTGGATTTAAGAGAACATACTGCCAACATTAAGGACTGAGGAGAAATGTTTAACAGTGTGCAGCTAGGACAAAGTATTACACTGGTAAGAGAGAAAGCATTCTCCTTAAGTGTGACGAAGAGCAGAATTTGCCTGGCCATACTTGCTGCACTTAAAATCAGAAACAGCATGCCCACAGTAAATAGAAGTTGGATCAGAAAGAGCATTTAATACTTGCTGAGCTAGAGCGAGACAGCGTATGTCTGTACACAGTGCTGCTGAGATCAGAGAGGGCATTACCACTCTAGGTGCAGAGAGAGTTAATTATCACAATCCCAAATTTGACACTGTTAAACATTACAAGAAGCATGATATAAACAGATCATTCCTACCCTACATGTGGATACGATAAAAAAACAGGATATGCAGGAAACTGGAGTCAAAGACAGTATGTCCACACTTGGTGCAGCTTGGATTGAACCGCAGGTTTGCACTAGTTTGAGAACCATGAACATCAGAGACAGAGGCACCCTGCTCTGTTCAGCTTGAAGACCAAAGAGGGCACACAAATATTAGGTGCGCCATGTACCAAAGTCAGAATGTCTATGCTTTGTCCGTGCTCATGGGCTTAATAGGTTTTTCTGTACACACTCATGGGATATAGTTAAAGTTAGATTGTGTTGCAGGAATGGTACATTTAATGAAGGTTCGGCACCAAATCATTGTGGATGTATAGTCCTACCATGGTACTGACTTTGTGAGGCCAGGAAATAGTTGAAGATGTTTCTGCTGGGTAAACCTTCTTCTGGACGTTGGAGCTGCAAAGTTGGTGAAACTAAATTAAGGTGAGGACGACACAGAACTCTGAACCACTTGGACTTGGTGATGAAAATTCAGTTCAGAAGCCTTTCAAGTCTAGATATAAAATGTCTTCTGTGCGTAAATAGGAGTCTGGCTGTCTTAAAAGAATTTCTTGCTGATGTGTGAGGTGTTGGGGAGGACATAGACGACCTGTCTGGTAGTGCACATCCATTTTTTTTAACCAGAATTGTTTTATAACCTCACTAGGACTAATGTGTGTCAAATCAAGGTTACAGTGTGTGCCTCTAGCTTGTATCCATTACTTTCTTTTTTCCTCCTATCCCTTTTTCTTGCCACGATTTTGCTGCATGCAATCTGAAAACCACTACTTTCATGAGCCTTCAATGAACACCCATTAAATAAATACATTTTAGTGTTGACTACCAAAATAAAGAGGAATGGAGTACATACATGCTACATATGTGGTTGTACAAGGTCCATACTGCATGGAAATTTAGATGTTAGAGTCCATACTCGAGGACATTCAGTGATCAATGCCTAATCTCTGCACATATCAATCAATCAAGCAATCAGGGATTTATAAAGCGTGCTACTCACCCGTGAGGGTCTCAAGGCACTGGGGGAAGGGGGGTGGGGAGTGCAGGATGCAAAGGCAGTTGAAACTGGTGGAGGCGATGGAGTTGATCTGTCAGGTCATGCTGAGGGAGGAGTCAAGGATGATGCAGAGGTTCCGTGCTTGGTCTGTAGGGGTGGGTGGACTCCCAAGGGTGGAGGGTAACCAGGTGTTGTCCCAGGCAGAGGTGGAGGGTCCGAGGATGAGGACCTCAGTCTTCTCTGAGTTGAGTTTCAGGCAGCTGTCTTTCATCCATGTTGCAACATTCTTCATTCCTTCCTGGTAACAGAGTCTGGTGTCTTCGGGGTTCTTGGTGAGGGAGAGGATGAGCTGGGTGTCGTCGGCGTAAGATACTATGCTGAGCCCATGCTGTCTGAAGATGGCAGCGAGGGGGGCTGTGAGAAGTTGGCCTGGCATATGCTGGTCACTAGTTATAGTGGCCACCTTGCACCAGTCAATTCGACTCTTATGGTAGATAGGTTTAAGACAACCTTTTAAAGAAAGCTATCCTAGTGGTAGCTGTGGAGAGCAGCCTTCAGGCTAAGTCTCAGAGGAATGTAAAGCAGCTTGTTTTACCTTATAATCTATTGAATTACCAAATGAAAGGACACCACACAGGTATATATATCAAATATATATGTATTTATTACTAGACACACTCTACTAATCTCTTTATGAGATTAGAAGCCAGATACACATTCAAATGTCAATGTTTCACAATAAATTAAGCACAAACATGGCTGGAGACCTAGGGGTGTACCAGACCATATACTAAAAAAATGGTATAAGAATGTCGACAAGGCCTAGGGCCTGGGGAATCGCTGGGGCTTCACTACTGCAGTATTAGCAGGTACGTAACAGGCCCACGGGAGACGCGTGCAGTGTGTGAACACAGCCGCGGGGTTCACTATTGATTATAATGGTGTAAGTCGCGGTTTGATTTTTAAAGTTCTATGGTACTTCGAGGAAGTCTACAAGCAAGCCACTTACAAGGTAAGTACTTCGAGAGCCAACACACACTAGGGCACTGGAGTGCACGAGTTACCTCACCCAGGGTAGCCGGGTGCATAGGTGTCTTTTGGTGTCGGGTCGCGTCGCTGTTTTCTATGGAGACCAAAGAAGACTTGCTGCTTGCGACGACTGAAGAAGTGTCCGATGGAATCCAAGGGTGGATTCAAGATGGAGTCAACCTGAAAATTGAAGGGACAGTGTTCAAAGTCACTTGCCAGTGACCGGCGGCCAGGAAGATGGCTGACCACGGATGTTGGGTGATTTCAGGTTGTCGATGGTATTTAGACTCTTCGCTCACGAGGTCCAGGAGAGTTTGACGATGACCAGCAGCTGGATTCGGAGTGTCCCACAACGTTTGCAGCTGATGGCAGTGTCGGCAACAAGAATGGAGCCAACAAGCCTTGGCAACTGCAAGTCTTGTGTAGACTGAAGAAAGTCGATGGTGCAGACCAGCAAGGTCTGAGGGACTCACTCAGCAAGGGTGAGTGAGGGCAGGCCTGGAGCAACCAGGGGAGCCCTTTGTGTTGATAGGAAAGTCTTCGGGGGACCCACTAGCGAACGGACAAATGATTGCGAAGACGCCTCTTTAGGAAATGCTTCACAGAAGCCCACGGTCACTCGGGATGGGGTAGGCCTCTGATTTTCATGGCAAAATCTGCTAGAGGCTTGGGCCACAAATGTTCCAATGCACAAATCCGTAGGACATCGTGAAGGGTTTGCACTTGACAATAGTGCCCGGTCCCCAGGTATTGCTGTTCCTCGTCACTCGTGGGGTCCACTCGCCACAGCTTTGCTGGGGACTCACAATGGCTGTCAAGAAGTCAGGAAATCCACTTCCAGGGCAGCAGGGACTTCGAACTCCGGCGGGAGTGGGAAAGTTTGCAACCACTGATTAAGGTTTTTGGGGCCTGCCAAGCAGGGGAGTCACTCCTTGACTCCAAGGGAGATTCTTCTATCTTCCAAAGGTAGTGGAACGTCGAAGGGCCAGGATTCTCCTTTGTAGAGCATCGTCCAGGGTTATCTGATTTGCAATGGCAAAGTTTGCTATCTTATAGTGAAGATAGGGGAGGGACTAGCTCTATGACCACTCCTCTAGGAGGGTCAGGGGAGGGGGTGGTTACACTCTCTTCCCTTTGTCCAGTTTCGCGCCAGAGCAGGGACAGGTAGCCCCTGAACCGGTTTGAGCTTGCATATGCACAGAGGAGCCCACTGCTCCCCCAGTGCAGGACTTCAAAGCACTCTAGGAGTGCACCCACCCAGCCCCAATACACTAAATCCTGTCTGGAAGGTGGTGACACCTCCCTGTGACAGGATGCCTTTTGTTGGGCTTCCTCCACTGCGAGTTTCAGTCAGCAGCAGGAGGGCAGCCCAGTGTCTGTGCTGGTGGCATCCATTTTGTGATGCCAGGGCTCTATAGGATTTCTATTGTTTTACATGTTGTCCCCTCTAGAAGGGTGGGAATATGCTCCCACATCATGGACTGATGTGGGGGTATGATTCCAAATTGTTTGACACCTACCACGACGTGTTTTGATGCAGTCATTCCAAAGTTAGCATTTTAATGCACTTAAGAGTATATGGTTTAACCGCATCCACAAACAGCCATAGAGAATACACTCTGGTAGCTGCAGAGGGGCCCTGCTCATGCAGAGGCACCCCCTCACATTGTAAACCAAGCACCCTGCCCTCAGGATTGATAGGGCCTGCCATTGGGGTGGCTGATAGGTTTATATGTGTGTGTATGGTGAGATATAGAAACCTATATCTCAGTGAGGAGTGCTAACACTACCTCACACAGGCTGCAGTAGCAGGCCTGTGGTGTCAGATTGAAAATGCTTCCCAGGGGTGGCATAATACATGCTGCAGCCCCTGGTAGGCCTGTGAAGTACCTATGCCCTAGGTACCTAAGGTACCATATATTAGAGGCTCATAAGGTACCACAGTATCCAATCACTAGTGGATCTAATATGCACACCAAGTCGTTTAGAGAGAACAGAGAGACTGGGGCCCTGATTAGCAGGGACCCAGCCAGACTATAGCCAGAAACCAGTGTATACATCAGAAAAAAAGTGGGGGCAACATAAGTGCAGATGCTACTCTCCTACACAACCCCCCCCCCCCCCCCAAACGCAGGGACATTAAACTAACCTTGACCAGTTGAGTCTTCATGTTCTAAGTGGAAATACCTTGGGAGTCCATCTGCATTGGCATGTTGGGTCCCAGGTCTATGTTCCACTGTATAGTCCATCCCCTGTAGGGAAATGGACCACCTGGGCAATTTAGGATTTTCACCTTTCATCTGTTTGAGCCATAGGAGGGGCTTGTGGTCAGTCTGAACTATGAAGTGAGTGCCAAACAAGTATGGCCTCAGCTTCTTCAGGACCCACACCACAGCAAAGGCCTCCCTCTCTATAGCTGACCAACGTTTCTCTCTAGGGGTCAGCCTTCTGCTTATGAAAGCTACTTGCTGGTCTTGACCTTCATCATTAAGTTGAGACAGTACAGCTCCCACACCCAGCTCTGAAGCATCTGTTTGAACAATGAACTTCTTTTTATCGTCTGGGCTCTGCAAGATGGGGGCAGTGCACATTGCCTGCTTGAGGTCATCAAATGCCTTTTGACAGCTAGCTGTCCACTGAACCTTTTTTGGCATTTTCTTAGAGGTCAGATCATTTAAGGGGGTCACTATAGATCCATATCCCTTAACAAACCTCCTATAGTACCCAGTCAGGCGTAATAAGGCTCTCACCTGTGTCTGGGTGGTTGGAGCTACCCATTCCATTATGGTTTGGATTTTGCTCTGCAATGGTTGAACCTGGCCTCCATCTACAAGGTGGCCCAGGTACACAACCTGACTCTGCCCTATCTGGCACTTGGTGGCCTTGATAGTGAGGCCTGCTTTCTGCAGGGCCTCCAGTACATTCCTGAGGTGGACCAGGTGATCCTGCCAGGTGGACCTAAAGACAGCAATATCATCAAGATAGGCTAAGCAATAGGTTTCCTTACCAGTCAGAACTTTCTTCACCAACCTCTGAAAAGTGGCAGGTGCATTCTTCAAGCCAAAGGGCATTACCACAAAGTGATAGTGCCCACCAGGGGTTGAAAATGCTGTTTTGGCCTTGGCATCATCAGCTAACTTGATTTGCCAGAAGCCAGCTGTTAGGTCAAATGTACTAAGATACTTGGCTGAGGCCAAAGTGTCTATAAGTTGATCTGCCCTGGGAATTGGATAGGCATCAGTCCTGGTGACTGCATTGAGGCCTCTGTAGTCAACACAAAACCTTATTTCTTTCTTACCACCCTGGGTATGAGGTTTAGGTACAAGGACTACTGGGCTAGCCCAAGGGCTATCTGAAGGCTCAATAACACCTAGTTCCAACATTTTCTGGACTTCAGTCCTGATACAATCCCTGACATGGTCAGGTTGCCTGTAGATTTTACTCTTTACAGGCAGACTGTCTCCAGTGTCCACCTCATGGGTGCACCAGGAAGTCTGACTTGGGGTCAGGCTAAACATATGTCTAAACTGTTGCAGAACTTGCCAGCATTCAGTTTGCTGATGCTCAGTGAGGCTGCTTGCCAAAGCAACACCATCAACTGACCCATCATCAGGGTTCTGTGAGAGCAGGTCAGGGAGAGGGTCACTCTCCTCCTCCTGGTCCTCATCAGTTGCCATGAGCAAGCCCATGTCAGCCCTGTCCACATATGGCTTACATCTGTTGACATGGAGCACCCTAAGGGGGCTCCTGGGAGTTCCAAGATCCACCAAGTAGGTGACCTCTCCCTTTTTCTCAACAATTGTATGGGGGCCACTCCATTTGTCCTGGAGAGCTGCTGGGGCCACAGGCTCCAACACCCACACTTTCTGGCCTGGCTGGTAAACAGTCAGGACAGCCTTTTGGTCATGCCAAGCTTTTTGCAATTCTTGGCTAGCCTCAAGGTTTTTTGTTGCCTTCTTCATGTACTCTGCCATCCTGGAGCCGAGACCAAGTACATAGTCCATCACATCCTGTTTGGGAGGTTTGAGAGGTAACTCCCAGCCCTCCTTCACCAACCATAATGGGCCTCTGACAGGGTGCCCAAACAGAAGTTCAAAATGGCTGTAGCCAACCCCCTTCTGTGGGACCTCCCTGTATGCAAACAGAAGGCAGGGAAGTAAAAGGTCCCATTTTCGCCTAAGCTTTTCTGGGAGGCCTTTAATCATTCCCTGTAGGGTTTTGTTGAATCTCTCAACTAACCCATCGCATTGTGGGTGATAGGGAGTAGTGAATTAATAATTGACACCACACTCCTTCCACATTGCTTTTAAATATCCTGACATAAGGTTTGTTCCACTGTCAGATATGACCTCCTTAGGGAAACCCACTCTGGAGAAAACTCCAATGAGGGCTCTTGCTACCACAGGGGCTGTGGTAGTCCTTAGGGGTATAGCTTCTGGATACCTGGTGGCATGATCCACTACCACCAGTATAAATCTGTGCCCAGATGCAGTTGGAGGGTCAAGGGGACCAACAATGTCAATCCCTACCCTTTCAAAGGGAACCCCCACCACAGGTAGTGGTATCAGGGGGGCCTTTGTTGTGCCACCTGACATGCCACTGGCTTGGCAAGTGACACAGGAGCGACAAAACTCCTTGGTGTCCTCAGACATGTGTGGCCAATGAAAATGAGGAACAAGCCTGTCCCAGGTCTTGTTTTGGCCCAAGAGTCCTGCCAATGGGATGTCATGTGCTAGGGTCAAGAGGAACCCCCTAAACTTCCGAGGTATTATCAACCTCCTGGTGGCTCCAGGGGAAGGATCTCTAGCCTCAGAATATAGGAGTCCCTCATCCCAATACACTTTATGGGACCCACTAGCACTCCCAACAGCCTCCGCAGCAGCTTGCTGTCTGAGGGGTTCAAGAGAGGGGCAGCACTGTTGCTCCTTACTCAGATCTTCCCTGGAAGGTCCCCCTGCCCCCAAGAACTCAACCTGATCAGGCTCAAGTCCCTCTGGGGCAGTTCCTTCTTCAGGATCTGCTTCTCCTCCCTCAGGAGGGGAATCTGAGATGTGAGACAAAGGGGAAGGCACAGCCTTAACCCTACTGCTCCTCCTCTTGGGTAGCATCTGGTCCATAGTTTCAGGATCCAGAGCTGGTTCAGCTTTATGCAGGCAGCAAACACCTCTGCAGGTATGCCTAACATCTCAGCATGAGTCCATAATTCTACTTCAGACCAGGCTGAAGTCTCCAGATCATTGCCCAACAAACATTCGACAGGGAGGTCTGCACTGTCTACTACCTTTTTGAGGCCAGTTACCCCTCCCCAGGAGAAATTCACAACTGCCAGACTATGGTTGGTCCTGAAATTGCTTGCATTTGTCACCTGGTACATTTCACCCAGGATGATCTGTGCAGGGTCCACTAGATCCTCTGCCACCATGGTTACACTAGCACCTGTGTCCCTGAATGTCAAAGCCTGTTTGCCATTTATTATAGGCTGCTGTTTGTACTTGCCCAGATTACTGGGGCTCACTAGGAAGGACATATCAAGGTCTCCCTCACAAACTAGCAATGCCTGTGTTGGTACTCTGACTAGGCCAGAGTCCACATCAGAACCCAGGGTCAACCCTACTACACCCTTAGTCTGGTTACCCCCTCCACCAATGACTGCACTAGGGGGAACAGCTGCCTTAGGGGCTGGAGTGGTGGTGGTTTGGTCTTTGGACTTGGTACAATCAGAAGTCCAGTGCCCTTTCTGTTTACAGAATTTGCACCAGGGCTTCTTTTGGCCTTTTCCCTTTGTAGACTGTGAATCCCCACCATATGCAGATTTTTGGGGCCCTTGTGAAGACTTCTGGTCTTTTGCCTTATCCCCACCTTTATCTGAGCCTTTAGGATCTTGCTTCTTGGTGTCACCCCCTTGGTTCTGGGTTTTCTGCCTCACCCTGGTTCTGACCCATTTGTCTGCCTTCTTTCCCAATTCTTGGGGAGAGGTCAGATCAGAGTCCACCAGGTAATGATGCAACAACTGGTTTGGGCAATTATTAAGGATCTGTTCTCTCATGATAAGATTATACAATCCCTTAAAATTAGTAACTCTACTACCAACCAGCCAACCTTCTAGAGCCTTGGTTGCACAATCAACAAAGTCAGTCCAATCCTGAGTCTGTGCTTTCTGTGTATCTCTGAACTTCAACCTGTACTGTTCAGTGGTTAAGCCAAACCCATCTACTAATGCACTCTTCAGGGCTTCATAGTCATTAGCATCCTCTTCTCTAACAGTGAGGAGCTTGTCTCTACCTTTATCAGAAAAGGAGAGCCACAAGATTGCTGCCCACTGTTTCTGGGGGACCTGCTGAACTTTACAGGCCCTCTCCATAGCAGTTATCCATTTGTGGATATCATCCCCACTCTGGTAGGGAGGAACAACCTTGGACAGGTTCCTATGGTCTGGAATATATTCTCTACCTCGAGGGACACTGTTGCTGCCACCAGGGGTATCTAACCCTTCTTTTCTAGAAGCTCTCTGGAGCTCAAAGGTTTCTCTATCTAAGGCCAATTGCGTGGTTCTGAGGGTAAGCCTAGCTTCCTCATACTGGAGCATCTTGTACCTTCTTTCAGAGGAGGTCTCTCTATGAAAGTATGAGTTCCTCTGTTGGACAGATTCTCTGTTAGAATGATATGAATGGTCAGATTCCCTTGAAGGGGACCTAGGCCTCTCTTCCACTCTATCAGTCCTCTTAGGGAGGATTCCTCTGTCCTGTTCAGACCTTTCTAGGTCTGGCCCTTCAATCACCGAGTCCTGGTCATCCTGATTTTCATCATCAGACCCAGACACTGTAATTGACCCATCCCCTGGTTCAGACCTGTCAGCTCCTAGAGCTGGCCTAAGGTCATCTGCTATTAACAGATCTATCAGATGTAGGGCTGAGGGACTCCGTCCTAGCTTCAGGTGCCTTTCAACACACATGGCCTTCAAGTCAGTGTAGGCCATGTGCTTGTACTGAGGCTGGGTGGACCCACTGGTTTCACCTTTTAAGGACATTCTAGTGTTGTGCAGTGTTGTACTACCAACACTAGTTTGTGGCCTACTGCACCTACCTTGAGCTGTAGCAAGGGTGTGCTATCCCTTCACAAACAGCTCTAAGTTCAGTAGAACTTATTGATACTAAGCTTGAGTTTATATGTACCTTGAGTACCTTTAGTGATTTTCAGTTAGTAATTCAAATAGAGATTTTCTGGTAAAACAATGGCAAGCTGGAATCCCACACGCTGCCCACCAATGTGAGAAGTTGGCCTGGCATATGCTGGTCACTAGTTATAGTGGCCACCTTGCACCAGTCTAATTCGACTCTTATGGTAGATAGGTTTAGGACAACCTTTTAAAGAAAGCTATCCTAGTGGTAGCTGTGGAGAGCAGCCTTCAGGCTAAGTCTCAGAGGAATATAACGCAGCTTGTTTTACCTTATAATCTCTTGAATTACCAAATGAAAGGCCACCACACACGTATATATATCAAATATATATGTATTTATTACTAGACACACTCTACTAATCTCTTTATGAGATTAGAAGCCAGATACACATTCAAATGTCAACGTTTCACAATAAATTAAGCACAAATATGGCTGGAGCCCTAGGGGCTTACCAGACCATATACAAAAAAAATGGTATAAGAATGTCGACTTGAAAAATGACAAGGCCTAAGGCCTGGGGAATCACTGGGGCTTCACTACTGCAGTGTTAGCAGGTAAGTAACAGGCCCACGGAAGACGCGTGCAGTGTGTGAACACAGCCGCGGGTTCCCTATTGATTATAATGGTGCAAGTCGCGGTTTGATTTTTAAAGTTCTAGGGTACTTCGAGGAAGTCTACAAGCAAGCCACTTACAAGGTAAGTACTTCAAGGGCCAACACACACTAGGGCACCGGAGTGCACAAGTTACCTCACCCAGGGAACCGGGTGCATAGGTGTCTTTTGGTGTCAGGTCGCGTCGCTGTTTTCTATGGAGACCAAAGAGGACTTGCTGCTTGCGTCGACTGAAGAAGTGTCCGGTGGAATCCAAGGGTGGATTCAAGATGGAGTTGACCTGAAAATTGAAGGGACAGTGTTCAAAGTCACTTGCCAGTGACCGGTGGCCAGGAAGATGGATGACCACGGATGTTGGGTGATTTCAGGTTGTCGATGGTGTTTTGACTCTTCACTCACGAGGTCCAGGAGAGGTCGACGATGACCAGCAGCTGGATTCGGAGTGTCCCACAACGTCTGCGGCTGAGGACAGTGTCGATAACCGGATTGGAGCCAACAAGCCTTGGCAACTGCAAGTCTTGTGTAGACTGAAGAAAGTCGATGGTGCACACCAGCAAGGTCTGAGGGACTCACCCAGCAAGGGTGAGTGAGGGCAGGCCTGGAGCAATCAGGGGAGTCCTTTGAGTTGATAGGAAAGTCTTTGGGGGACCCACTAGCCAACGGGCAATTGATCGTGAAGACGCCTCTTCAGGAAATGCTTCACAGGAGCCCACGGTCACTCAGGATTGGGTAGGCCTCTGATTTTCGCTGCAAATATTGCTGGAGGCTTGGGCCCCAAATGGTCCAATGCACAAGCCCGTAAGACATCGTGAAGGGTTTGCACTCGACAATAGTGCCCGGTCCCCGGGTATTGCTGTTTCTTATCACTCGTGGGGTCCACTCACCACAGCTTTGCTGGGGACTCACAATGGCCGTCGAGAAGTCAGGAAATCTACTTCCGGGGCAGCAGGGACTTTGAACTCCGGTGGGAGCGGGAAAGTTTGCAACCGTTGATTAAGGTTTTTGGTGCCTGCCAAGCAGGGGAGTCACTCCTTGACTCCAAGGGAGATTCTTCTGTCTTCCAAAGGTAGTGGAACGTCGAAGGGCCAGGATTCTTCTTTGTAGAGCGTCGTCCAGGGTTATCTGATTTGCAATGGCAAAGTTTGCTATCTTATAGTGAAGATAGGGGAGGGACTAGCTCTATGACCACTCCTCTAGGAGGGTCAGGGGAGGGGGTGGTTACACCCACTTCCCTTTGTCCAGTTTTGCGCCAGAGCAGGGACAGGTAGCTCCTGAGCCGGTTTGAGCTGGCAAATGCACAGAGGAGCCTACTGCTCCCACAGTGCAGGACTTCAAAGCACTCTAGGAGTGCACCCACCCAGCCCCAATACACTAAATCCTGTCTGGAAGGTGGTGACACCTCCCTGTGACAGGATGCCTTTTGTTGGGCTTCCTCCACTGCGAGTTTCAGTCAGCAGTAGGAGGGCAGCCCAGTGTCTGTGCTGGTGGCATCCATTTTGTGATGCCAGGGCTCTATAGGATTTCTATTGTTTTACATGTTGTCCCCTCTAGAAGGGTGGGATCATGCTCCCACATCATGGACTGATGTGGGGGTATGATTGTTTGACACCTAACACGACATGTTTTGATGCAGTCATTCCAAAGTTAGAATTGTAATGCACTTAAGAGTATATGGTTTAACTGCATCCACAAACAGCCATAGAGAATAGACTCTGGCAGCTACAGAGGGGCCCTGCTCATGCAGAGGCACCCCCTCACATTGTAAACCAAGCACCCTGCCCTCAGGATTGATAGGGCCTGCCATAGGGGTGGCTGATAGGTTTATATATGTGTGTATGGTGAGATATAGAAACCTATATCTCAGTGAGGAGTGCTAACACTACCTCACACAGGGGCCATGTAGATGTTGAAGAGTGTGGGGCTGAGTGAAGATCCTTGGGGTACTCCGCAGTTGATCTTTGTCGGTTCAGAGAGGAAGGGAGGGAGTCTGATCCTCTGGGTTCTGCCACAGAGAAAGGATCAGATCCAGTCGAGGGCGGTTCCTCGTATCCCAGTGTCGTGAAGTCTGGCTGCGAGAGTGCGATGTGAGACGGTGTCAAAGGCTGCGGAGAGGTCTAGTAGGATGAGGGCTGCAGTGTGGCCCTGGTCGAGTAGCATGCGGATGTCATCGTTGGCGGCGAGGAGTGCGGTCTCCATGCTGTGGTTGCGGCAGAATTCTGACTGGGAGGAGTCTAGGATGGAGGTCTCTTCTATGAAGGCTTCAGTTGAACATTTACGAGTCTTTCGGTGACTTTGGACACGAAGGGGAGGAGGGAGATGGGCCGGTAGTTTTCAGGTCCGTTGGGTCGGCCGTGGGTTTCTTGATGAGTGGCTTGGCCTCAGCCCGCTTCCAGTCGTCTGGGAAGATGCCGGATTCGAGGGAGGCATTGATGGTCTGTCCTAGTTCGGGTGCGATGGCGAGGCTTTGCGACCACTCATGAACTCTGAGAATACTGTATGGAATCTGAAGCAGAATCAATCACCCATAAAGACTAGTCTAAGGCTGATCGATCACTAATGTTATAACTTCATGCCGAACAGGGTCTTCATCCTCACCGGTAACAATGGCAGATAACAGAGTATGTATGTGATGCCTGACTAAGCTAACGGAATATGCTTTTTGGAGCAGTCATGTTCTGCTCTAGCATTAACAAACAAAAAATATCAGTGGGTAAACCCAAAATCACATCCTTTATTTCACTTTCCAGTAATGTACGTACCCAAGCCTCTTATAAGGCATGGCAAAGGGAATTTATTGCATCCTTTTGCTACCTACCCAGGTAATTCCCAAGGGTGTGTCTGATAATGTGTTTCACTTTGTATATACAAAAGGGGAGGGTGGAGGCTGATTCATGTCCGGAGTCGGTGGTTACTAGATCGTCGCAAATAAAACCTGAATTGTGGAAACCATACCCTAAAGAACGACAAGACAGAAAAGAATTAGATTCACCATATCATTGAGCCCTGAAGAAGTCTCATGGGAGACGAAACGCGTTGGCTATGGCTATGAAAATATGAAATATGACATGGAAGAAATCTTCATTCAAAATCAATAAAGAAGAAAGAAAAAACTTATATGTTAAATGTGTCGTATGCTTTATTAGAAGTTTACTCGTTACCTGTTAAAGATACAAAAGTGTATAGGTACTTGGAGATCTTACCATAGTACATAGTGCTGAACCTCCTGTGTATTCATGTGTTTCACTTTGTCTTCTGGTCCCACTGGGGAATAGTGAGTCTATTATAATGCAGGTATGTTCAGACTGAAGACTGTGAAGGAAGTTTTGGGGCATGCATATTCTCTGTCTGCGATTGAAGAATGGCTCAAGGAAGACTTAAAAGCACAGAAATCTACCCCTTACTTTGAAAAGGACTGGCATGTACAAGATAGTCCCTAGATTTGCAGGTCTATCGCTGATAGGGTGAACAAATAAGTTCCTAAGGGCTGTGCTCGGTGGTAAGTGGTCAACTGACAAGCTTCGTCACAATTAGGTGTATGTGAATCGGAAAACACAGGATCCTGTCGACATGGTAATTTTATAGAACACGTTGAGTTGCATGAAGTGCACAGTTTATAAAGTTAGAAAAATAGGGAACTCTTCAGCAGTCCTTTGCAGGAGGGGTAGGAATTGAACTGAGATACAGTTCCCTTACAAGCATTCCCGGAAGCTATCCCTTCACACCATTAGTATGCAAAGAGGGTTGCAAAAAATCACCAGTCAGTTCAGAGGATATTCAAGGCACCTTGCAAGAAGAAGTTCTGCTTTGCAGTGAGCAGGGTTATCTTCACTTCAGGTGAAGTTGTGAAACTTTGACTTCATCAAGGGTCTCTTGACATTTGTCTACACCCAGCCGAAGCCTGAATGAACTCTCAGTGGTTGAATAACCAGTGATGTTATTCCCTATGTGTTGTATAAATCGGTATGATTCTAATCAGTGGTCTGCAAGACACACTAAATCTATTCACAGGTCTCTCAGCCCACCGAGACAACTTATCTAGCGCTACATAATATTGACCTGAGAAAAAAAGTACCACCCAGCCGGTTCCATCGGAAAAAGCATGTATACACACAATTCTTTCAGCTGATCTGTATTGCTTTTCAAGCTTCTTTAAGGTGCAGAAGAAATTTTCATATAGATATCTGTAGCATAATTCAACACAAAAGGAGCTCTGGCTCCAGAACCATCAGTTAAGTAAAGGAGACAATGAAAGGTGAGATACCACCCTCTGACCCTTCACTCCAATTACCACTACTCATGGCCAACCATGAGAGCCTGCAAGTAATGGTTTAATTTCTTGAAGCTGATCCCACTGGGAAACCACTTAACATGTGTAATTTGAAAAAAATAGTATCCAAGTGTTACAGTGAGGAAAGTGAGTTTCCTTATGCAAATCAGCTCATTGCTATGCATACGGAGGTGCATCACAGCAAGTAGGGGTGACTCACAGAGCGCAGACCGGCTTCTCCAGCATGTAGATTAGAATTTAGCTCCATGTCTCGAAAGACGTTTTCTTGAGTCAAAAATATTTGTGAGGGCACCATGCACTTTTAAGGAAATTATTACAGCTCTGGTGTGACAGCTCAGAATGCTCAGATGCTTAAAACATACCGGAAACGTGAATAAATTGACTAAAATATACCCCGAGTATGATTGGTATAGCTAGGAAGAGCATAATTGGAATTGATACCGCGAGGCATTAGGGAGCTTCTGGTGTGGATTTCCTCAGGTGTCATCTCTCCAATAGTAAAACCACTTACAAATGTCAATAGCGTTTGTGTCATTAAATTGTTAAGGAATAAGTACAAGCCCTGACAAAGATGTTTAAAGTAAAGGTAAAAGTCAAAATGGGGAAGGTGCGTTTCTATAAATTAAAACGTCATGATTTGAAACACAGTGTGAAATCTTTCTGGAATCTATAGCGTTGGAGCAGCACTAAAGACAGCCTGAATCTGGCGAGACCCAGGTATGTTCCCATCGCTAGAATCACAACTTTCTTAAGACTTAAATGTGTACGTTGTACCAATGACTCCCAGGATAATGTGCATTGTTTTTAGGGCTTATAGAAATACACACCCAAGTTCGACCTTTTGCACGGTATTCTTGGCACACACTATTCTCTGTATAAATTGTGTTGGTTGCTGGTTTCTCAGGTTGATTCCGCTTCCCCTGGGCTCACACAGGGATGTCTTCTCTCTGCTCTGGTTAGCCCCAATCACCTAAGCCTAACAAGGAAAGTGGCTGCATTGAATGCACAGTCGGGATTAAAGACATTACCACGAAAGGTGTCATTATTAGGTTGAACACTTCATACACATCCAATGGAGAGAGATCTGTAAGCTGTGGCGCCAGGAAGCTCCTCCTAGTTGGAATGCCTGGTGGAATTTTGTCAAGTATTTTAGAGCTGTAGATCAGAAGGTAAATGCTCCTAGAGGAAGGCCAGATACTGGGTTGTTCTGGAATTGGTTGGATGACCCTCTTTGTGATTGTTTTATTTTACTTCATTTTACTTTATAATTGATTAAGGTACAGGATATGTTCCTATGATTAAAACCTCTGGGTCATCTCAAGTGGTGTATAAACGGGCATTCCCTGTAAACAAAATACCAGCTGAGATTAAGAACCACCAAACTTATATGCGCCAGAGGTGGACCAGGTCGAGAGGCGGCAGTAGCTACGGAGGTCATATGAGGAAAAAAAAACAAATTCATACACATCCAACATGATACAGATATGACTCACAGTCTGCTTCCACAGCGCCCCCTGTTGCTTCTAGCTGCAGTATCCACCATGAGATGACACACCAACACAACAGAGCCTGTTGTAATGTCAAATACACCTCCAACATAAAACAAAAATAAGGTATAACTGGCAATACCACGAGCAGAACAACTCCAACCTCTGGGCATACGGTAGCCCAACAACCATGTATACGGAAATGGTAAAATGTCCTGGCCACAAGTCTACCACCCGAAAATCATACATTCCAGCTCAAAGAATAAGACACCACCACCCAGTGATCGAAAATGCTCACTCATGGTCATTCAGCAATTTAACTCCATTCTGGCCTTTATGCAGTAGAGACAATATGGTTCCATGGATGGGGGTGGGCGAACTACCTGGAGCACATCATCAAATGTTCTTCCAAACTCCGATGAAACCCTGTGGCTCTGTGAGAGCGCACATCCAAGTTGGTAAAGATGTTAGTGTTTCCCAGTGCAATACTTCTCGATTGATCAACATCTGAGGAATAAAGGGCTGACATGACCCTGCTCTGATTTAAACATGTGACCTACCTGTAGGTCACGCTGTGCAAGCAGCGGCACATGTTTAACTGATTGAGACATCCTGCCTGAAGCATTAGTTGGTCATAAGTTTCAGGTTCCGTTTTTGGCATATCTCCATTTTGTAGTTTCAAACGGTGTCTGCTCCTGGGAGACCTCGTCCTTCCGGGATGGGTCGAAGGTCACCACTTGTTAAAAGAAAGAAAGCATCCCTCTGATTTGTGAAAAGGATGTTGCATGTTACTATATAAAGAGAGCCACATATGTCAGTGCAATAGGGAGGGGATGTGGCCTGACGGTTAGAGCTGCTGGCCTTGGAACTGGGGAACCCGATTCGAACCACAGCCTCGGCTTCTGGGGAAATCACGTAATCTACCACTTCCTAAAGAGGGTAATATGCAGCACTCATGTAAGACATCTGGTTCTCATGTAAAGGAAGTTCTTGCTACTGAAAACACGCACTACACCTATTGTGGTGTTAGCAAATGTGTGTTACATGTAAATCTTGCATTCAGTGTGTGGGACGCCTGGAGCTGAAGCCACAGTGATCTCAGTGCGTGTACGTCTGGTGCTGAAGTCACACTGACGTCAGTGTGATGGACGTCTGGTGGTGAAGTCACACTGAGGTCAGTGTGTGGGACGCCTGGAGCTGATGTCACAGTAATTTCAGTGTGTGGACGTCTGCTGCTGAAGTTACACTGATGTCAGAGACTCATTACGCCCTAGTTGTGCCGATAATCATTGGGTGGTTCAGCTGTCCCTGAGCCACATTTATGTTAATGTCACGTTCAAGTCACACAACGTTATCATTACTGTTTAATCTTTCGCTTGATACTGAAGTTAATTGTGCATTTATGCACATTTGGCACCACAACTGTCATTTACAAAACTGTATGAATACAATATGTATGTTTTCTCTTTTATGCCCTGTGGTTTGTGTCCTATGTTATGGGTTCATCCTTAGAATGGTATCTGTTAATTAATATATTACGTTAATTGTTAAGTTGTCACTAATGCTTCATTACAAGTAGAAAATTAACAAGAACATAGTTTTATTTACAAAATGACAATATAATTATTGTTTAAATTCACTATTACATGATGCACATTGCCAAAAGATCCATTACCAGGTGAACCAATCGATAAATATTGAAGAAAGCAACTCCATCCAGAAATTGTTCTTAAGTGTCCATACCGTCCTCAAGCAGCCATTTGGGGGAAGGCCCTGGGGAACCAGCAATCACATAACGGCCGCACTGCGCCCATTCCAGGAACCGTACCATACTTGTGCATCTGCATTACTAAAAACACAGCCAACAATCGTCGTATGTGGTGGTAATTGTTGGCCGCAGTTTATTACTTATTACATAGTCACACTTGTACAATTCCCCCGGACATCCCCTTGGAGGCCAGGGTCATAAATCATGTCACACATTATTGCCAATGCGATATCGCGCATTGTCAGCTGGACATCATAAATCATGGGCCATAAATCATTATCCATCATAAATCATTCTGTAGGCCCTTCTTTTGTTGCCATAAATCACTCTGCCTGATCACCATAAATCAGCAGCCATAAATCATGGGTCATAAATCATCGGTATGTCATAAATCATTCTGTCACCTGCCATCAGAATTTCGTGGTCATAAATCATTCTGCGTGAGCATCATAAATCATCAGCCATAAATCATGGGTCATACATCATTGGTATGTCATAAATCATTCTGTCACAATCTGTCCTCATTCCGCTGTCATAAATCATTCTGCATGAGCCTCATAAATCATCAGCCATAAATCATCGGCTGGCCATAAATCAATGGTTTGTCTTGTTTGCTCATTTGCAACTCCTAGGGTCGTAAATCACCCTGACAGCTCGTAGATTGTTCTTTGTTGTTAACCACGCCCCTTTGCGTGTGGGGGGTAGCCTTTTCCCCAGAGTTAGGCCCCAACTCGCTACCTTGTTAGTCTCTTTTGTGCCCCACCTTCTGGCGGGGGCTGGGCTGCGAGCGCCGTCTCCGTTTGCTACCCCGATTTTGTTAGGCGCACTCACCCTGCCGTGCGGCATCCCAAAGTGAGTGGCCCTCCTTCTACACACCGCCCTGTCGGTGTGCTCCCATACAGACCAAAACACTTGTTGTTTCCGCCACGCCGCCAGGGAGGCTCACGTCTTCCTGCGGCTCCCCCCACATCTGGTCAGCTCCGACGGTAATCTTCCCACAAGCGCAATGATGCGCCCTGCTCCGTCTTCGCCCTTACTGCCTTGGCACACCTGTGTCCTTCTTCGGTGTCGTGCAGTACTGTCTCCTCCCGCCATGGGTATACATGAAATCAAAATTGAAAGACAGTCAGATGCCTCTTTGGAGGCGTAATACAGTATACCTTCATCACACAGCATCCTCTATTGTGCCCCTGTCCAACAGTGTTTAACTATCGCTCTGCTTTTCGTTTTTTGACCTCTTTTTTTTTTTTATTTTTAAACTGACATCCCACACTCTGCTACACCTTACAGGTAGGCAGTACGGTTGCGCCGATTGCTTGTTCTGGGCCCGCCCAAAACTCCGAATCTCCAGTGGCGGCACTACATATGTTCCGAACTTATGCTTCGAAATCCGACCTCGCCCTGCCCTCGTGATCCGCATATTATACGGTCTTTGCAGCAGGTATGCTAGCACAAGCCCTGTGTCACTGCAGACCAGCCTTCCCTGTCTGGTGCTTGATCCATGCCTACCAGAAAAGCGCTCCTTTTACAGGCGCCTAGCGGCTGGGGCGCACGGTGCTGGAAGTCACCCACACATGCTTACTTCTACTCCTGGAACGACCCAAAAGTCTTGAGGCGCTTTCGCTGCGCGCATGAGCTCTTACAAAGGGACACATTTATTTTCCTTAATTTTTTTTATTTTTATTTTTTTATTTTATTTTTTATATATAACCTTGCCAGCCTTTAGCGTATTATGCACCCTGGTCCCAGAACCAGAATTCGGTGTGTTTAAGATAAATATATATATATATATAAATGTATTAGGGGGCCTCCATAGACCAGTTCATTCTTCCGCGAGGGCAATCGTTTGGAGTCCTCCCTCGCCCCACAGGCTGCCACACACTGCGTCGACATCCAGAGTGTTTTTTTTTTTTTTTTTTTAATACAAAATGATGAAAATTTATGCAAATTTTTGAATGGAGAATGCGGGCAACGCTCCCGCTACCTCTCACATGCTAAGCGACCGCTCTATCATTTGAGCTAACACCCCTGCTGTTTATTACATCCACCTCCCTCATTACGCCTATACTGGTCGCGATAGCTCTCTTAAGGGGCCTTTAGCAATCCCCATAGTCCTCTGTAGTGGGATGGGGTCCTTGCATATACTGGTCACGCCAAGGCTCTGTCTGCCAATGGCTCTGAGTTTTCATGGACTCAATGTCCTTGGAAGAGGTTCCTGGGAACACTCCATTTTGGCTGTAAATATATATAGCTTTTCCCACATAATATTCGTGTTTTCAAGACAGCTGTCAAAACTCGACACCCAGAATGATACGCCCACATGATGCGCGGGTTGCTCTTTGGTGTAAGTACCTGGTGAGCAACGTGGCTCACTTCCGGTCCCGTCCCCGCTAGTTAACAGAAACCAGTCTGGCGTTAACAGAGCCGGTCGCCCCTAAGTACCTACTTTTTTTTTTTTTTTTTTGCAGACATTTGTACTGTATTCCAGCACGAACTCGACCCGAAGGTATTGGAGCGCCTTAGGGGAGAGATTAAGTAATTTGCCTAGCATCACAGGATGCTGAGCCGACGCAGAGGTTCGAACTCGGTTCCCCAGCTCCAAAGTCGGCAGCTCTAGCCGTAAGGCTGCGTGGCCTCGTAGCCTCTTGTCAGATTCAGGGAAATTGCATTCTTTTTTTTTTTTTTTTTTTTTAACTCGACTCGAAGGTAATGGAGCACTTTACATGAGCACCAGTTGGGTTCCGCAAGGACACATTCATTTCTTTCGTAGGCGCGGGGGATTAAGTCATTTGCCCAGGACCACGGGATGTAGCGTCGACCCCGAGGCTCGAACTTTGGTTTCCAAGCTCAGGAGTCGGCAGCGTAGCCGAGGCACCGTCTCTCCTCCCCAGCACGGTTAAATGCTTTAACCGGCTTGCCTCTGACTTTTTTTTTTTTAATATAGCGCGAACATGACCCAAAGGTATTGGAGCGCTTTACATAGCACCGCATTGACATCACACAATCAGGCACGAGGGGATTCGACGTTGCAGTGTCCACAGCTAAGAAGCCCCGGTCTGTAGGGGTTCGCACCTTCAAACTTGTAGTCTGAAGTCGGACGCCTCAACCCATTAGCCCGTGACACCCCTAAAGAATCCGAGCCTTAGTCCCATCGTCCATTCTTTGACGATAATGTTTATTTACAAAGTGCTTCTGCCGATTCGAAGCTCTGTACCCCCTCAGGTTACTGTCCTTGAAAGACTAGAGCGCGGCTGCCAGCAGCACCAAACCTAACCTCAATGTGTTAAAAAAACGCCCGCCCCCAGTCATGACAACTCCTTTTTTTTTTTTTTGTATTAGGAGCCTAAGAGTGAAAGCCACAGCTTGCATCTGTACCCGCGACTCCTGTGCCCTCCGCACCTATGGCGCGAAATTTAGCATTCCGCTCGGGAGGAACTCCTTCCAGATCAGAGCGCTCGGAATGATGCCGGTGCACTAAAGTACTTGTCCTAACTTTTTCCCTTCCTCCATTTATTTGTTTAATTATTTATCTGTTTATTCAGGTAGTGGCGCGCTTTACATGCTCGCTGGTTGCTGAGCGCATTCAGGCACGAAGGGGGGGGGTTGGGTGAGTTCACTCGTCCGATGGTATTGGCGCCGTTTACATGCGCGCCGGTTAGCGCATTAAATCACAAGCTGTGGGCGCGACCCCGAGTGTCGAACTCTGGTTTCCCGCACCAAGGTCGGCAGCCGAGGCGTCGGACAGCATCCGCTCCCCCGCTGCTTAAGCCCTTTCCCCGCACTGAATTAGAGGGGCTCAGAATCAAAAAGACGCTGCGTTAATTTAGGAGCGGCAATTACGGCAAGAGATGACTGAATGCCCCATCAATAGTTCATGAAACCTGCCCCCAGCCTTTTGATTCACTGTACATACGCAGCAGTTACCTCACTGCATATAAATGTTTCCAACATCCCCTACTTAAGATCGAATCCATGTTCCTAGGCAATATAACTCACGTTTTCCTCATTGTGCTCTCTTGCCTGTATCGCAATTTTACGCCATGAAAGACACTACTACACGTTTTCCAATTTTTCTTAATCAGGAGGGGATTAAGTGATCAGCTCTGAACTGTAGTGAACAGCTCTAGCCACTACGCCGCATCTCCTCTTCAGTTGCGTTGCAACAGTGCCTTTTTTTTTTTTTGGGAATTCACGTGATGTGGGGCCCGAAACGGTATCCTCCGCTGGAAGGTCTACTGCTCTGGCCTTCTTCTGCCTGAAGCCTCGCCTCCGCAGTGGCTCTTTAATACATCACCATTGCCATTTCACTATGCAAACCCACGCGTCCGCTAACTTAGCAAAGTAGCCGAACAGAGGCCAGGTATGCTGCCGGGCCGCCACGCTTATGACAATGGCCCGGACAAGGTCTATTTTCCAAGTTGCAGGGGTCTCAGCCCTCGCCGCTAAGGAGCGTTTGTTACGGGGTAAATTGAGGTAGGGCACATATCTCGCACATCATCTGTGTTACCCAGCTGGTGCTTGAACAATTCACCAAATATTCCATTCTCTCGCACGCTATGGCAGTCAGGGCCGTACTATTATGCTAACTCGCGGGGAGATCGGCCTGCAACGCCGCCACTCCTCCCTCCTTTAGTCCTTACCCTGACACAGGTTTCGGCAGCAAAAGCGTCTTCGACTGCTGCCCGGGGAGCTGGGGGTCATGCCTGCATCTTCCGGCCTCGCGCCTCACCCCGATCCTACAGGCCCCAGCGGCGGCTGGAGGCCGTGCCGCCCTCCGTCTCCCGGTGACTGGTCCCTCTTGCTGGCTGGGGTCCATCTTCGCTGCTCCCGGGGTCGCGACGGAGACAAGACGGGTCCGAAAACCGTTGGCGGCGCTCCCCCAGCTCCCATGATATGCAAGTGGGCTGCTGCAGGGGGGAGCGACGCCTTATATCTCTCCTTCTCTTCTCCCCATTGTTCTTGGAAGGGGAGGGGGCGGGGGCCTGAGGGCGTTTCGCCCTGCGGCGCTTCCCGCCGACTAGAACCGGATTGTTCCTTGCCGGGCTCTGGCGGCCATTATGGCGCCGGCCCTTAAGCCCCCTTCGGGGGCGGCCTCTGCTATTGTCCTAGATGAGGCCTGCAACCCCCTTTTCTGTGGGCAGTAAGGGTTGATCCTTTTGAGAAACAGTGTTTGGCAACCATCAATCACAGTAAGATTGGCGGGAGGGAAGGTGGGGGGAGGGGGTTAGCTTCAGATTTTCCAACAATCAGGCTTGTTAAAATACGTTATGTGAGAAGCAGGGCATAAGGCGGGGCTTAAGTAGAAGCAGAAAGGGAGAGAATAAACCATTTTTAAGACGATCAAAACTGAGATGAGTGCGTGTGTGTTTTTGTTTTGTCGGTGTGTGTTTGTGTATGTGAAAATCCCAAGTGAAATCCGACAATCACCTCACAATACCCGACTTTAAGCATCTGTTCCCAACTATTTACAATTGAATATATTTATTGAGGGGGTGTATCACCCCTAACCCCACCCTGAAGCCACGCCCCTGATTCAATCCTTCGCTGAGTATAAACGAATTTCACAAGTTCAGCCAGGTTGCCCCCCCCCCCCCCAACTCCTGGCTTGCATGGTGGTCTGTGATATTGGCACAGTTGCAGAATATTTTCTGCAGGAATTCCTAGACCCCCAGACAAGATGGAAGTTAAGAAGACAGACAAATCTGAAAAAATGACAGCAAGGACACTGAAGTATACCACAGATTCCACATCATTTACCCACAAGAAAAGAATACAAACAGATGACCCAGCAGTCCTCTCCACAGAGGGCCCGCCCAACTCAGGAGTTACGTCACTAGTGGCTTCTTAGGGAACACGTTAGTGTGGGTGCAGCGCCTCGTGCTGCTGCAGAAGGCTATTCTACGGTTGCCAAGGACGCAGGTAAAGGTGGACAAGCAACACAATTAACAAGTAGAGCCAAGCCGGTGGTCTGCATTGCCTCCAAGAGCCAAAGAACAGAACTTGGGCCCGATTACGATGGTGGGCGGATGGACTGGGACCTCCCAACATGCTGTCGGCGGTCCCACAGTAGGCATTTTGATGCGACCTCCACCACGGCAGTCGCAATGCCTCTATTTTGCATTTCGGCGGCCATCGTAATGCAAAAAAGGGACACTGCACACATCCCTGCACTACGTGGCAGGCTCCATGCGGTGCTTGCCACATGGTGCAGGGATATGTAGGTGTCTTGGGGGCCCCTGAATGACCCTTTCCGCCTGCCTTTTCATGGCGTGTTCACCGCCATGGAAGAGCCGGTAGAAAGGCACATCGTAATGCCTACGGCGTTGCCTGGCCGCCTTCATTGTAGGCATTACTCTGCCTCCAATGCCCTGGCAGGCTCAAGGAGCCCATCGGATGCGTGGCGGTTGGTCTTGCCGACCGCCAACAAACCGCCCGCCGCCCTAATGTGGCGGTGAGACCGACCACCGATGGGCTGTCGGTGGCAGTCTCACCACCATCCTAATCAGCCCCTAAGTCAACGAAAAACCTACCCTGTGATTCATGTAACAAATAGGCAAGACTATTAACAATGATAATTTGGCTCCTGTGTGCCGCATTTAGACTTCTGCAGTTTCATATATTAAATGTAGAAATAGCTGAGAAATAAACCGCTGACTACTTTGCTTTCATGAGACAAAAAGCATTTTTGTTCAATAATATTGTATATGAAGCAGCATTATGTTCTACTAAATTATACAGAAGTGAAGCTTGCTTATAAAGGGCAACTAGAGCCAAATTTCGGGGGGGGGGGGGGGCGGGGGGCTAAGAAAAAATTTCGGGGGGGGGGGCTGAATCTCTTAAGCCATAGGCAGAGTGGAGCTGCAGGGGCACTTAGAAGGGGTGAAACAACAAGGCCTCATTAACATGCAAATGGTCTTTTAAAGACCTGTGAAGTGCTCGGGTGCGGCTGCTTTTTTGCCCGGGAAGGTGTCTCATCCCGGGCTGCCACACACGACAGGGGGGGGGGGGGGGCTGAAGCCCTTCGAGTCCAATGGGTGTTGCGCGCCTGGTTGGGGGCACTTCGTTACAATCACTTCAGCTTGTTCGCCCGGGATGACACATTTTGGCACAATATAAGAGACAGGATTTCAGTCCAAGGTTTCTGACAAAACAGTCTATAATTCAGCCTCAGCGTTTACCCCTTACCATATTATATTTTTAAAGTACCGGGCAGTGCACTGTGCATAACAGTCGTAACTGCTTGTCGAATACACCACACTCTGTGACGACTTGAGAAAGAGTGAGTGGTGTTGCAGCCGTAGCAATGACTGAGAGGCAGCCCTGGAAAGTACAGGACTGATGCCCTGCACGGCCCAGGCTGTTTCTAAAATATGACGCTCCTGCGCGTCATAAACAGGGGCGTAGCTTGGTCAGTAAGATTTTTTTTTGGAAGGGGGAGGGGGTGGGTTTAAGATTTCCCAACAATTACGCTGGCATATGATGTTAAAATACATATTGTGAGATGGGGGCCACACAAGAGGGGTCTAAGGGGCAGCGGGAATGGAGAAGAATGCAGATTTGTGGGAATACTGAGAAAAAGCACAATTATTTTGTAAAATAACCAACATTTTTGAAGTCCTTCCAAACAGAGAGGGAGAGAGTGTGTGGGCTTATTTGTATATATGAGTAAAATATTGTTGTGAAATACGACAGACACCTCATCGTACTCGACTGAACGCAGCTTTACCCAGTTATTTCCCAGAAAATACATTTCTTAGGGGGTTTGATACCCCAAACCTCCCCCCGGAGCTACGTCCCTGATCATTAATTCGTGGTCAAGAACCCCCGATTGCAGCAGACCCGGGCTGATGTTAAGTCAGCCCTACTTAGCCAAAAGAAAAAAAATGTTGCCTGGCAAATGTGTCACACTGGAAATTACCTGGCTGCCTGACCCTCGAGTGAGCGAGGGTGAGAGAAAGGCAAGCACGAGGTATAGAGCAGTGGTGTAAGGAAACTTGCAGTCCCTCGCCCAAGCTCTGGACCCAGTCAGAAGTTTCCAGGCCCGCCCGTGCTCAGTGCCGGAGGGGGCCCCTTGGAGCTCGGGGGCCATCAACCACGGCGGGTTCTGCGGGGGTTATTGCACCACTGGTACAGAGTGGCATGTGGATGGCAACTGCTTTTGCTTTTTGCAAATAACATCCATACGCCTCACAAAATTAGGTGGGTCGAGTACCAATGCTTAGAGACAGAAACCGCCCCTACATTTCCTACACCTTCCTCCAAGGCGAAAAGAGGCTCAATCTTTCTCTTTGTGGATACTTTTAATAACGCTCTTCCATTGTGCATGATCAGTAGCGGCCAGCATGGATCGGGAGTGGCGGGGCAGGCCGCGCTGGGTTGGGTTGAGGGCGGTTGGCGGGAGGATCGGGACATGTAAACAAAATTAAAAGAATGTACCTGCTCGCTGCTCTTCTGTTCTATCCACTGTCATCTCAGTCTCTCATCTCTGGGCACGGAAGAAGAAGCAGGCAAGCTCCCTCCCCTAAGTCAATCACAACGCTGCAATGAAGTGTTGCGATTGGTCTGAGCGCCGTGGATCGGCGCTCAGCCAGGAAATGGGGGCCTGGGCATGTTCTGCACGCAGGCTGTAATGCAGCCTGCATGGAGAACATGCGAAGTATGCATGAATGTTTGACCGGTCTGAGAGGGCCGGCCAAACAGTCATCAGCACTTAGGAGAGGGCAAACCATTCCTACCCTGCTTGAGAGCAGAGCAGCCCCTCGAGTTATTATCATTGTATTTGCTCTTTCTTTCACTGATTTGCAGCAGTGGGGGAACACTCCTCCCCCTTAGCAGAGGAGCCGCCATTGTGCACGATACTCAAATGAGTGAAGGCTCGGTCTGATAGAGCAGGAGCAGTGCTTGATTTCCCACCATTTTCCTAAAGCAAGGGGCACCGTGAACTTCAGACCTGGGCTCCAATCATTAAGGGGGATGAAAAAAGATGTGGGTGGTGAGGTCTCTAAGAAGGAGTGACCTAAGAAACGTAATTAAGAACCCATTATTAGAGGTGTGGACTAATACACGAGGGCTGCCCATGTTTCCCAAATTCATAATTACAGACTTTGAATAATTGAAACCAGCACAAGCATAATATTTAGCTGTTTATATAGCACCTTAAATTTAACATTTAACAGCAACATATGTGACAAAGTACTGTACATTTAAAATCTAAGCAGTAGAATACATTCACTTTATTAACGTTTACTGATTGGTTACCACCTCCATTCAAAGCAAAATAAGAACTTTTGGCAACTCCATTAAAAAATTTGCAAGGGGGCGTGGCCAACCAACATGGCAGATCGGATGTGATTCCGATCGGCTCCTTCCCAGGCCCTGCTGATTGTGAGGCAAAGAGGCACCTTACCGACTTTGCGGATGCCGCTCCGAGCTGCAGCAGTAGCGCTGACTTCAGGGGAATAGTCGGCACCGTTTAGGGGCCCGGTGCGCACTCGGTTAAGACCCGGGGAGAAGGCGGTGGAGCGGAGGCGCTGAAGAAAATGGCAGAAACCCGGGCTCTGAGAGCGAGAGCGTGGGATTGCTGAGCTCCCGCTGCAGCCTATAGCAACTGCATACCAGAAGACCATGCCGCCGGCGCTTGCGGAGGAGCGCGCCTACATGCCTGAGCTCCCCGGTGACCTTTGGAGATAGCCTGCAGAGGTGCGCGTGACCGCCCTGGGCTTGCAGAGGAGCTCCACAAGATGGCGGACGGCTGCAGCGAGAGGTTCGCGCCCGGCCAGCTTTGGCGGCTATGCTTGTAACGGCCGCCTTGCACATGGATGAACTACCCCTCCAGCTTCGTGCTCAACTGGTTGCCCAGCAGTGCTAGATCCTGCTGGACCGGACCCCACTACACTGAGTGAGTTTGCAATCCCCTTGGGTTTTTGGCATTGCCCCAAGGGTACCTCTGGTGGAGTTGCTTGCCTCTCTAACCCACAAGACTACATATTAATTGACACTATACTGAGACAAGGCAGCCATACGAGGGGGACAGTTGATCTACACTGAAGTTATATAGAAGGGTGGTGCATGGCCCCAACATGGCTGTCGGGACATTTTTCCTTGCTGGTTTGTGAACCCGGTGAGGCGCTTGGAAGTGAAGATAAGTACCCCGCTGGGTGAGTTAACAGAGTGCACTGAGGCGGTCGCTGGGTGCCACCATTTCTCGAGCCAGTTGTTTCACGCGGGCTGACAGGAGGGGCACAGGAAGCGGATGTGACATGGCACCTGGAGCGGAGGAGTAGTGTGGCGCCTAGAGCGGAGGAGTGAGCAAGGGGCAGGGCCGGACTGGCCATAGCGGGCACCGGGCGTTTCCCCGGTAGGCCGCTAGGGGGGGGGGCGGTTTTAGGCTGCTGGGAGGCCGTTTTTGTTACCGGGGGTCAGCAATCGCGGCCCCCGGTAACAAAATCGGCCGAAGCCGGCCCTTGCAAACTGCTCGGCTGCTCTCCCCCTCACCCCGGAGGGGGGGCGGCTGATCAGTTTGCCAGGGCCGGTTTCTGTTCCCAGTCCGGCCCTGGCAAGGGGGGCCCTGGTAGCGATTCCACGTACCTGAGGGGCGGCCGAGTGCTGACCGAGTGGAAGGCCCCCTATGCCACCCAAGAAGAACACCAATAAAAGGGTTTCAAACTACTTCATGCTGGCTGGTAGGAGGATGATGGAGGAGGGAACGACCATGGCGTTGAACCGAGAAGATCTCTTATCCTACGCAACTTCAAACAAGAGTTGCTCACTGAGCTTCGGGCGGACATCAAGGCAGACATGGTCGCCTCCTTCAAAACCTTCCGCGCGGAGGTGCGTGAGAAACTAGTGACAGTCCAAGCAGATGTGGACTCCGTGGGTGCTCGTACACTCGATCTGGAAGCGCAACAACAGGAGGTGGTGGGAAAGCTTACATTTCTGGAAGAAAGCACAGCCGACCTACACAGGCAAGTATGCGATTCATTACTCAAATGCGAAGATCTGGAAAATCACTCTCGACGTGACAATATAAGAGTATGGGGCCTGGAGGAGGGCTGCGAGGGGCCAGACTTGGAGGCGTTCATGGTGGGCTTCTTCTCTTCTGCCCTCGGGGAGGGTGGCCCGGAGGTCCGGTTGGAGAGAGTACACAGAGTTTGCCCGCGCCTACTAGGGGAGAACCGTCGCCCGCGGGATGTCCTGGCTAAGTTTAGTTCGTTCAAGATAAAAGAACTAGTCCTGCAAAAAGCTAGGGCCTCCGACACACTTACCTTCCAAAACACCACGTGTACCCTCTATCAGGATGTAGCTCAGGCCACTTTTATGCGTCGCCAGCAGTTCAGACCTGTTACTGAACATCTCAGAGAGAAAAACATCAGGTACCGATGGACATACCCCTTTGGGATTGCCTTCCTGTGGCAATACAAGCAGCAACACTGCGTGGAACTTTCGGACGCGGCAGATTTGCTGGGTCTGAAAATTTCCAAAACTTCACTGGATCCCGTGGGGGAAGGCCGCCCGGATCGACGCAACGGTGGTCAATGTCGCAGAATAGGCAGGAAAAATGCTAAAGCTCCAGAATGAGGCCACTGTTTGAGAGAGCAGCGAGATCCCCATCGCCTGGTATTGTTGGAGTGTTGGCCGCCCGGGCATCCCTTTGACAGACGGTACGGCTGCCCTGAGAGGGCTGTTCTTACTCACCTCTCTCCTACACCCAACAGTAGGACAGTTGGGAAGCTTTGGAGATCTGGATGGAGTGGAGGACTTGCATATTCTGCATTTGGATGGGACATGGGTGCCCGGACGTCACTTGAGCCTTTACTCCTGGTGCCTGACATGGACAACACGTGAGCTAACTGTAATTGGGATGTCAGGTTAGCGGGTGAGCCTCATCCCAATGGCATTGGGAGGTATGGGGAGGATGGATGGTGGTGACCGGGGACTGTTCAATACTGCAAGCTGGAGTTGTTCACATGGGACATCGTTAAGTTTACTGATTGCATAGTTCTAAATGTCTTTGTTGGCAAATACTCAGTTTGGGGGGGTGGAATGTTTTTCTGAGCTACGAATGCCTTGATTTTTGATATGACAAGGACTGGGGGATGGGAAATGGTAATTTCCCTAGAGTGTATCCTGGTTTGGGGATTCCCCTCTAGGAGGTTTACTAGGAGGTTTACTTTGGTTAGATGTCATGGTGCCCTTATTTCTATTGGTTGTGGGCGGAGATGGGGAGGGAGGGTTTCCACTGGGTCTTGTCGGCGGGGGCCTCTGCCTCTAGGGAAACAATCTTCTTTAAGTACACATGGCGGTTAGAATGGTTTCTTGGAACGCCCGGGGTCTAAATTCTCCTAACAAGCGCCAGCGCTTCTGGAAATACATGATAGATCACAATGTCCAAATAGCGGCTCTACAGGAGATGCATCTCAAGAGACCTGACGAACACAGGCTCCGTCATAAAGCTTATCCCCTCATATTCAGATCTTCACACTCCTCGAAACATAACGGGGTAGCACTGTTGTTTCACTCAGGGGTCCCCTTTCAGGCTTCCGACCCCAAAACAGACACAAGTGGGAGGTTCCTAATGGTCAAGGGAGAACTACGAGGCTGCCAGTGTACGTTCGCTGTTTTCTATGCCCCTAACTCAGGTCAACAAGACTTTGTTCTTTCTTTACTTATGAATCTGGAGAACTTTGCTCAGGGGGACATTATTCTCATGGGGGACTTCAACCTCGTCTGGGATCTTGACATGGACACAACACACTCACACAGGGCTCCGGGAGGGGCGTTTGGAAAGGCGCTGCGTTCACAGCTCCAACTAATGGGGTTGATGGATGTCTGGAGGGACACCAATCCCACAAAGTGAGATTACTCGTTCTTCTCTCATTCCCACAGGACGTGTTCCCGTATCAAACAAATTTTTATGAGCCAGTCCTTGCTTCCTTCTATACTGCAAGCCCAATTTCACCCAATCTGCCTGTCGGACCATGCCCCCTGGAGGTGTTGATCACCTGGCCCAAGCCGCGTCCGAAACAAGCGCAATGGTATTTCCCTAACTTCCTCTGCAGGGATAGACTCCTCCGTGATGACCTAAGAACGGCCATTAGAGACTTTCTCTAACTGAACGTTCCTGAGGCTACTTCCCATGCAACTACCTGGGACGCTCTTAAGGCAGTGTTTCGAGGCAAGTGCATTGAGCTGGCCACTACTTTACGAGCTCAGCAATATGCAGAGCGCCTCCAACTGGAGCGAGACCTAACAACGGCAGAGCAGACCGATAAGACCAACCCTTGGACTTCGGCCCTACGGCGGATTACAGCCCTAAAGGGAAAGCTACAGGCTATTCATACCAACAGAGCAGAGAAAACCATCTTACGTTTACAATCCCGGGGCTATGAGGGTGGAAATAAAGTGGGGTCCTTGTTGGCTCGCCAATTAAGGGCCAAACAGGAGAAAGAGTATGTTAAACTCATAGTCGACGAGAAGGGTGTCTCTCATATGCCAGAAGAGGGGAAGGCGGGGGCATTTGAGAATTTCTATAGAACTCTTTACACCTCAGAGCTTCCAGGGACGCCTGACCCATCGGTGTATTTGGATTCTCTAGACCTCCCTCAGGTAGGGGCGAGCTCCAACAAAGATTTGGCGAAGCCCATAACAGCTGCAGAAGTACAGAAGGCAATCGATTCTCTCAAACTCCAGAAAGCTCCAGGGCCGGATGGCTTCTCAGTCCGCTTCTATCGTACTTTCGCACCGGAGCTCGTTCCCTTCTTAACTACTTTATTTAATATTTTTGCCACCACGCAACAGGTCACTCCTTCCATGGGGGAAGCCATTGTGGCAATGATTTCCAAAGCGGGAAAAGATCCCTCAGCCTGTTCGTCTTACCGCCCAATTGCTCTTCTCAACCTCGATGCAAAAATGTACTCCAAAATCCTGGCCACTCGTCTCAAAACCATTCTCCCGGGTCTCATAGATCCGGATCAGTCCGGCTTTATTAAGGGGCATCAAACCCACAATAATTTGCGGTGTATCATCCATATTATTGAAAAAGCTCACAAGAAAAATATCCCAGCAGGGCTTCTCTCGCTAGATGCGGAGAAATCTTTTGACTGCGTAGATTCGTCTTTTTAATTTAAAGTGCTCCAGCGCTTTGGCTTCAATTACACTTTTATAGGGATGGTGCGCGCTAACTATCATTCTCCCAGCTCTAGGGTCCTTGTCAACGGGGTGGCTTCTTCCTCCTTCCAACTGGCGCGCGGGACGAGACAGGGCTGCCCCTTATCCCCGCTCCTTTTTGCCTTAAGCATAGAACCTCTAGCCCACAGGATCAGAAAGAATCAAGAGATCCAAGGCATACGTTTTGGCTCAGATGACCATAAGATTTCGTTATTTGCCAATGACGTGCTTCTGCCAGTGACGAACACTAATGTCTCTCTTCTGGCTGTCCAGGGGGAGTTGGAGGCATTTGAATGGGTGGCGGGATTCAAGGTCAATCTGACCAAATCCTTCCTTATGAATCTCACAATTCCAACAGATGAGTGGCGCAGGATTGAAGAGGGATCACCGTTTCGCTGTCTAGTCCCAGCAGCGCTTCTCTCGCTAGATGCGGAGAAATCTTTTCACTGCGTAGATTCGTCTTTTTAATTTAAAGTGTTCCAGGGCTTTGGCTTCAATTACACTTTTATAGGGATGGTGCGCGCTAACTATCATTCTCCCTTGCAAGGACGGAGGCTTAGCCTTACCAGACTTTCAGTCCTACTATCAAGCGGCAAAAATGAGGGTAATCACGGAGTGGTCGCGGAGGGCTTCGAAGAAGCATTGGCTTCATATAGACAGACAGATCATGGGACGCACCATTTGGGATCTTCTCTGGAAGCCGAAGCAAGACAGACCTCTCAACGCCTATATTAGCACACCCACGTCCACCACGCTTAAGGTTTGGGATATCCTCACTAACAAACTACATCTCACGACATTCCCCTCCCCTCACACTCCTATACATTTTAATGCCGCATCCCCCCCCGCACAATCAGATGGTCCCTTTGAGGCCTGGAGGGAGGGCGGTTGTCACATGATCTCTCATTTATTTGACAAAGGAGAATTCCTCACATTTCAAGAATGCAAGAAGCAATTTGCATTATCAGCCAAAGAAGAATACCACTACTTGCAGCTAAAACATTGGGTGCTGCAGCCCTTGGTGCGGCTGGCCGCCACCAGGGAGTTGCTCCCTATTGAGAAATTTGCTCAGTCTAGCTCCTCTTCCAAAGGATGTATCTCCTATCTATAGGCTTTAATCCAATCGATGAGTCCTAGAGCGAGGCCGCGTTACAATCGCTTTTGGGATGCTCTTACAGGGGTTCCTCTGGAAGATAAGCACTGGGAACACCTAGGGAAAGACTGTGAAATTCAACCACTCAATGTATCTCAGGGAAGCACACTATAAACTCATGTATGATTGGTACCTGTACCCTCAGAAACTCCATAAGATTTTCCCCGGCTCGTCGGATAGGTGCTGGAGGGGGTGTGGGCTGTTGGGCGATTTTATGCATATATGGTGGGACTGTCCTGTTATTAAACCTTTCTGGAAGGAAATTTTGTCCCAAATTAAACTTATCCTAGGCTATCCCATCCCCAGTTCTATGGAACAAGTTCAACTTGGGATCCGTGATCCCAAGTTGAAACGACAGACGCAGGGGAACAAATCAGTGATGTGGCTTTGTTTGGGGGCGCCAAAATGGCAGTCGCTGCGGCATGGAAGAAACACGAGTCCCCATCCTTAACCCAATGGCATGCGAGACTATGGAGTGTTTTAGCTCTGGAATGCATGACTGATATAATTGAAGATACCAGGAAAGGTTTTGATTACATTTGGTCCCCGCTGGTCACCTATTTATCGGAGGGGCTTCCTTTAACGGCTTGCAACCCGAGGCTCAGGGCCCTCAACCTGTTCCTCATTTAAAAACTCCACTCGGACGGTTTCTCCTATTGGCGCGGCAATTACTCGAGTGGGGGCCTGGGAGCTCCTCCCCGCGCTCACCTTCTCCCTTCTCTTTTATGTCTTTTCTTCTCAGTATAGCACCATGACATCTCAGTTAGGGTTTTGTTATTAATTTCTCTTAGGTACGCTTAAGTTTCCTTTTTTTGTTCCTCTCACGGGAGGGTAGACTGTAACGCAACGCAAGGATGTGAAAGCAACGTGCCACGATGGTGCTGTGTCATATGCCAACGTTAATTCACCATGGACCTTTTGTGAAAGCTGTATCCGTCAATTGCTATCTGTATAACTGGGCGAAATGTATTCATGGCGATTGTTGCTTATGTAATGCCCTTATTGTACTGAAATGAAATAAAACAGATTTTGACATAAAAATGTGCAAGCCTTTTCTAATACCAATATTCTCCAATAATATTTGTTTTCTTTATATGGCATCTGTGACCACAGTATTTTTTAAAGTTAGGTGTGCAAATAGTATGTGTTATCACTATCCAACTCAGTGGTACTCCTTATATTGCCCTTAATGGCATGAAAAGATGTGTAGGTTTGATCTATGACCTTAAGGTTTGCTGTAAATTTCCAGTGCAGAACCTTTAGGCCACCAAGCAACCTTAATGTCTATATCATGAGACCGTACAAGCGCTCAATGAGTTAGCACTCGCTCTTGGCATCTGCTGTCATTTGAAGGTCACACGTTTGAATCCCACCAGGACAAACTCATCCTTCAGTCATTGTGAGGTTGGTAAGCTAAATACCATTACATTGAGTAATAATAACTTGTGATGTTAACTGCTCTTCAAAATGTCAGAAATGTGCTAAGAAGTGCTGTTTTAAAAATATTATTTATATATTTATCTGATGCCCAAGAGTAGGCCCAAGCGTAATTTCAATTACACTGGAGAAATTTGAGTAATTACAGTAATTCTGCATTACTCTTTGACATGAAATTACTGATACTTACTTGGGAAATTATGAGTATTTTGGTAGGTAAAAATCCTACCACAAGAGCACATTTAGCAATCAAGAGTGGCTTCTTGCACTTGCTGTTCGTCTTCTACACTATTTAGCAGTATTTCTTAGTGCAAAATGCATCCTTGCATCCCATTTGGGCACCAGCGTGCAATTTGTGATAAGCACTATGCAAATAGCACTAAATGCTGGGATTAAGTTGGGGGAAAATCCTACCCCAAGCGCACATTTAGTGACAGCCAGCAGCTGCTTGTGCTCATTATGAAGGTACTGTTGCATATAACGCTATATATTAGCGCAAAATGCATTCTTGCACCCACTTTGGACGCAAGGAGGTAAAGAAATAGCCCTAAACACAGAATTACTCATCTCACATAATTATGTGTGATCCCTGGTAATTGTATGTAAATAAGTAAGTAAGTAAAGAAATTTGTAAAGCACACATATGCCGGAAGAGATCTTGCTGCTAGACCAGCAGGAGTGTGGAAGATTTGAAGCGGCTTGAGCTGAGGAAGGATCTACAGCGGGAATCAGTTGCTGCGAATATTCCCCATGGGAACTGTGCAAGCTTCATGTAAGCTGCTGCCAGTCTTGTGGCCAGTTGAAATTGACCGATTAACATGATTGCGCTCACAGCGCTTTTCTAGTGTATACCTCTGGGCTCAGTAAGCCAAAAGGAGGGGTGCCTTCGCGGCCACACATGGTATTACGGGGCTTTCCAGGGGGGATGCCTTCTGTTAACTCCTTCCTCACTGTTTCCTGAAAGTCATTCACTAGTTGTGGCACTTATAATACTTTGGTCTTGCAGGATATTGGGCAAGTGTCCGTTTTCCAGTATGCACCCTATTTACATTTTGTAGTGCCTGGAGGCTGTCTGCTCAATTGTGTGGCGACATAACAGCCAACACAAGGCTTATTAATTATTTACTTACATTTAAATGGCCAAAACACGATCCCGGTAAAGAAGGAAACGGGTAGGAAACCTCTAGGGTGTAAATTTACACGTGACTTAAGCTTACTTTGAGTAACTTCCAGTTATATTGTGCCAGAATGAGAGCAAATTGTTTGTGGTACATGCAGGAATATGTGTTAGTGTTTAGCATCACTTTCTTAGCGGTGGTCTGGAAAGGAATTTGGTGTTTACCACCTTTGTGATGTTTCCCGCATTGGTGTGTCACCGTTATGCTCCGAACGGATTTTTAACGTGTGTCTGTCATCAAAATTGTTTGAATTACATAAGTTTTAATAGTATTTGATACAAATGCTTGCATACAGGAAGGACAGTTGGAGGCAGTTCCGCCTAGAGGTGGTTGTTTCCCCCGCAAGCATGCAACCTTTTGTCTTGCGTCAAAACCTTTTTGCAACTTAAAGCGACGTTTGCAAATTCACGGTTAGTGACTGGGAGAGGCATAAATGCCTGTGCAGGTACTGGCTTGTGTGCGCGCCAATGTGTTATACGTCCTGCTATACAGGCATCTGTGCATGTTTGTGTGAATTTTTATTAGAAACATAAGTCGTAGTCTTCTCAGCGAGTTCACGCTGAAATAAAAACTCACGCGTACCTCGCATTTATTTGTTTAATCGTTACATTGGTTTGACGGGTCGTGGATTCCTGGTGCGTTCCGTTTACGTTTTATGGTGACTCCATTTCAAAACGTAGTCCAATATAATTTATATCTCTTTCACAACTTGAGGATCTGGGGACTAGACACTCAAGGGATGCGTGGGTAACAACAGGCACACGTTCATGCGGTTTGATACACTCAGCCATCTTGTTTATGGCATTTTGTGAATGAAATACCGTTTGGCCTGAGTCTGGCGGCAGGTTTGTGGTGACACAGCATTAGCCATGCAATACATCAACAAAGTCTGCTGCATACTAATGGGGTGAGAAACAGTTGCGGGCATAGCTTCAAGGAGCTGCTCGTGTGACGTTGGTGCTATAGTTAAAACAAGCGCTGTGTGTAGGTGATGTCACTGCTCTAACTCTGGTATGAGGACACAGCGCTAGTAGACCAGGATTGCGGGAAGTGTTTCTGGTAGGTGTAATGCCATAGGGGGATACTGACTAGCCAAACAAGAACCTGGTAGTCGGTGCTTGTGAATCGTCTACTTCGCCCCATATTTCTCTGTCTCAGTTTCTGCTGGTTATAGGTTTTGGCCACTTTACCACTACTGATCAGTACTAATAGTGCATCTGCCCTCTGTATGAACTGTGCCAATGATTGGTTTCCCATGAGTGGCATATGTGATGTACTGTTTTGCCCCACATTTTCTGACCCTGTTTCGGTTGGCTATAGGTTTGGGCCATTTTACCACCACTGGAAATTGCTAATAGTGCATATGCCCACACCTTCCTTTTCCTTACATAAAAGGCCCTGTAAAGTAGGCCACAGGTACCCCTCAAGGGCGGTGTATGGGATAGAAATAATGGGGGCTGGCATGTGAAGGCCAGCTGGGTTATCAACATACAGTACTGTTCATATGGGTTCTGGGGTAGCGCATCACAGTAGTGCTCGGCCTAGGGATGCCAATGATGTGCGCATAACATGAGTACGCGACGGATCAGTGAAATATTTGTGTAACACTCGATTGAAGTGTTTTGGAAATAAGGAATTTATCAACAAGCAATAAGGTCAGGCTATGGACAGTCTTTAACAGTAGTGTGGCAGGGGTCATAGAGTGATATTAGTTCTGGGTGGAATTCTAATTCCCATATTTTCGTTCTGAGTTACTCTTGGCGTTACGAAATAGTATTCGAGTGTATCGGCTCATTTCCAGGGCTAATAAATCACCGATAATGATGCATAGCAAGCTGTGTTTCCTTTTCGTGGCCAAGTTGTCTGTCTGTGATTTTACTGAGGTTGTATTCGCTGGTCAAATTGTAAGGTGAAAGGTAGCAGTCAGCAGGCACACTGTGCGATTCGGCGCAGATCCTGGGATCTGGCTCCAGTCTGTACGGGGCACGAGTGGACCCCAGCCTGTCATGGCCAGTTTTACAAATGTTCAGCCGACAACGCAACTGGGGCTACTACGCAACTGGGGCTACGCTAAGCGCTCTCTTTCGAAAGTTTGATTTTAATATTCCGCAGGTAATGCAATTGATAGTATGCTGAGCGCTCTCATTCGATAGTGCGTTGCCAGGGTTTCCTCATGTAAAGAAACGGGTACTATGCTTAGCGCTTCCTAAATCTCTCTCAAAAAAATAAATAAATAAATAAAAAAATCTGATTTCAATGTTCGTCTTGTAATTCAACTGAATAGACTAGGTGCTCTTAATTGATTGATTTCAAGGTTCCTCACTTGATGGAACCTGCGCAATGCTAGGCGCTCTCATTGATAGTCTGATAGGCACTCTCACTGAAAGCACATCCAATGTTTCTTAGGTAATGGAACGGAGGCTATACTAAACGGTCAGAATTGATAGTCTGATGTCCAAGGTTCCTCAGTTGCGGGGGCCGGGGGAGACACTCTTCCCAGTGGGCCTGTGGCCACCCTCGCACGCGCATGCGCATCAGGGCGCAAGTATGCAGAATTTTTGCAGCCCCCGTTTATGGAGTGTGTGTGAGGAAACGTATTATTGCTGCTAGCAATGTACATGTTCTGTGGGTGATGAAAGCTTGCACTGCTGCTGCCTCTGCTGCACCCGTTCTTTGTGCTAGGCAAAGTCGCACTGCAACTGAGTCTGGACTTGTACTCTGAATTATTGAAGTTTAGTCAAAATTCTTTATTATGGGAAAATTAAAACTACGGACTTAGTAAATTGGATTTAAATCACTGCTAAATGTCAACGCTTTTTATTTTAAGGTCTGATGTGCCCTAGTCTTCGACTGCTCTATGATGCAGTCAGGAACATGCCATCTGTGAGAACAGTGACCCTTTATATGGCCTGGTACTCCCCGAGTCCTCTGTTTACCTTTTGTAACCACAGCCCTTGTACGGATGGGGTTTCCCACTCTCCTTCAAGGCAATTATTAAGACCACACCAACTTTACTTTTTTGGATTAGGGGGTGTAACCCCCCGGCCGTATTTATTACAAAATTAAAAAACATTATTTATTCACATTATGTTCAATTACGCAGAAAGTCCGGATACATTGTTAGACAGATGATGTAACGTGGCTAACCTTAAACGCTAATACACACGACACTCCTACCGTAAATCTAACAATGCATATATTCACTTTCTGCGTGTCCCCTCTAGAGCCTACGGCAAGGTCAATGACTGGCAGCCTCCAGATCTCAGCAAACTACAATTTACTCTGCCGGAGTAGGCTTGCGCATGCGCAGGGAGTACAGCTTATCGGATGGATATTCCCCCCCGGGCCCCCCTTACGCCCTGTGCCTTAAACTACATAAACGGGGGCTGCAAAAATTCTGCATACTTGCGCCCTGATGCACGTGCGAGGGTGGCCACAGGCCCACTGGGAAGAGTGTCTCCCCCGGCCCCCGCACCCCGACAGCCTACCTACCGGCTGTCACTGCCCCTGGAGTTACATGGTTCTGACCGCTAAGGATCGAAGACTATGCTTACCAATCATGACCTTACCGCCACAGGACAGCATAGTTGCCCGACTATCTGTCCTCCCCCTCAGCCCACTAGGAAGGTCATGCCCCGTAGATTACCTGCCCCTGGACTCGACTCAACTAAAAACTCTTTGCCCCAGGCGAGTCGGGTTGCTACCCCTTAGGTGCATGTCCATGAAACTATACTCTCGTTCCCAAATTACGCACCTTGACCTAGTGAAACTGCAAGCAAACATGAAAATAGCACATCCGTCTGTGTATTGCCCTACTGACAGGCTAAAACCTCCCTACTGCACATGATACTATGTAACAGTGTACTGATGCAAACTTCTCCCTGAGTCACAGGGTAAAGAAACTTGCAATTCACATGAAACAGAACCAATGGGCTACAGCAAGTCAGCTGAATCCAAACCAGCGTCTTGGATGGCGAAAACCCATGACTCTTGAACTGAAAGATAGTGAAGTGTGACCCATCGCCATGTAGCAGAAGAGGCCCTGACAGCTTGCCGTCATTGCGGTATGGGTCCCTTCACAAGTGTCACCTTCATGGATCCACCATGCATAAAGGAACATAAAACACAGATGATTAGTGCTTCTAGCCTCAAGATAAGTGATACCCTCTTGGTCCCTTACGCCCTTCGTCCCCCCCCTCAGGCCAGGTTGAGGAGGTACGGTCTGCCAATGCGGACATCCAATGCACAAGCAAAAACGGCTGCATAGGTACTGTGTGCCACCACATACTTATCTAGTAAGAAAAGTGTAACAGCACAAGGTGCAGAGGTATTGTATGATGTGCCCTAGGCATTGAAATGCCCGAACGCGCCCAAGCGCAGGTACCGTGACACGAAACACCGCATAAGTGTTTGGGCACAAGGGCGCTTAGGAACCGTGTGACACAATACCTAATAGTATAAGTGTACGAGCGCAAAGGGATTGACAAACCCCAGGCGAATAAAGCTTACTTGCCCAAGCACAAAGGGCGCTTCGGTACCGTGTGACATGACCCGGACATACTAAATGCCCAAGCGTTCAGGCCCAAAGGTGCCGAGATACTGTGTGATACAGTACATAAGTGATTATGAGTGTATGCGCACAAGAGGTGCCTAGGTACTGTGTGACATGGCTATTTTGACGACAGACTCCTGTTAGACCTGGCGATTTCTGGTTGGCTAGGGCTTGCGCCAAAGCCAGGCAGAAACCACCACTCTAGTCAGGGCAAGGAAGTTACACGCCAAAGATATCCCCTGCTCACCCCCTTGGTAGCTTGGCACGAGCAGTCAGGCTTATCTCTGAGGCGATGTGTAAAGCGTTTGCGCGCGCATCCAGCAACAACACCCAAGGCCCACCACAAAGGAAACTCCACACAAGGTATTCTATAAAAATAGCCTTTGTATTATACACAACACATTAGATAAAAACACACACTTTACAATGTGCCAACAGGCATGGGCAGAATTTACAAGGGATATGTACAAGACAGGGCCACCTGGACCACTGTCAGGAATTAGCACTTTTTGGAACGTAACACAAAGATATATAAGATCACTGTAGCACAAAAATAATAGGTATAGCACACAACCAGCACTTACTGGTATCAGGTAAGTACCACCTACGCGACCCTAACTACCTTAGGAAACTGTCACGCAGGGGACTGGAACCTCACTAGCACCACCTGTACTAGGAGAAAGCAAACAACCACCTAAGTATCACAATACCTGTAGGGGTAATAGAACGTTACACATGATGCATCACATTCAGAGGTGTAGGGAAGGAAAACACATGATGCATAAAAACACATTCAGAGGTGTAAAGCAATGGCACATGACGCATAAAAACACATTCAGAGGTGCAGGAAGGGAACGTTAGCGCACAACTCCACATGAGCCACCACCTGTGGCAGTCCCTGGGCCAACTGGCCTGGTAGGGGCTAGGACGCCCTGTGTTCAGCAAAGTTAGGGGCAAGACTGCGCAGGAGGCACAGTCCCAAACTCAGAGGGTCACAACCTAAACGTGGCAGCTGCCCACTAAGTGCTGGGCAGCTGTGGAATGACCTCAGGCACCAGCGTGCCTCTGGAGCCCTCTCTGGGCTCTATCCTCGCCAAATGTCCCCTCGAGCCTCGCAGGCTCTAAATAATATTGTGCTCCTTCGTTGGAGCCTGTCAGGGCTCTATCAAAATATTGCCCCTGACGTTGGAGCGGCCCCTCTGCTCACTAAGGAGGGCCCCCGTATGTTGGAGCGCTCCGAGCGCTCTGAGCAAATCGTGGCCCCGGAGTCCCTCTGGACTCTAACGGAATCTCGCCCCGTCGTTGGAGCCACGGGGCTCTAGAACCAATGCCCCCTCTGGTGGAGCCTCACGGGGCTCGACAACACTGCCCCCGCACCCCCCAGCACATGTGCGGAGTCCCCCAGCCCTTTGTACTCACCGGGCTGCTCTGGGGACTCCCGCGTCGGCTTTTCTCTCTCCGCTCTGGGGGGAAGGCTCCGAGGCTTCTCTTTAACGCGGAGGGGCAGGCACCGACAATGTGCCTCGCGCCCCCTCCGCACCAGGTCCTGCCGCACTTCTCTCTCTGGTCCAGCGCGGGGTGGACCCCCGCCTGGATCCTTACTCTCGGGCAGAATGCCCCGGGGCGCAGGGTAGGCTCCTGCCTGCTCCGGGGCTCGGAGCAGCCGCGACGCTGCAGTAGGAGGCGGGGTAGGCTCCCGCCCTCCTTTCCTAAGTTCCGGTTGTCCCGGAGGCCCGCCCTCAGTCGCCTGACTTCCGGCTGCAGCCCGGCCGCGGCGGTGACATTCTCAGCGGCAACGAGGGGTAGGCTCCCTCAATGATGCGATGTACGGCGGGGTGGGCACCCGCCATAAGGATAACCAAATAAGCAGGGTGGGCACCCGCCAACGATCACGGGCACGTCCCAGGCAGGGTGGGCACCTGCCAGGGGACCTCACGATCCACAGAGACGGGGCAAACGCCGGGTGGGCACCGGCTCCTTGAAATAAAGCGCTCACAGCGCTATAAAAGCCCAAACAGCGCGCCCAGCGCTATAAAGTCCAGAGAGCGCTCCCAGGCGCTATTAGCAACGTCCAGCAACAAAAAGTTCCTCCAAAGAGCAGGGGGGCAAAGGCTGGGCCCAGAGCCAGCTCACAGGGCCCTCCAGCAGGGAGGCAGTCCCCAGTGGCGGTCTCTCCTGGCGCCCAGCAGCAGCAGGCCCCCCCTCAAGTGGATCCTGGAAGAGAACACCTTGTAAGGGGACACAGCCCCTTTTTATACAGTACAAGGCTTTGTCTAAGGTGCAGGGAAGGGGCGAACCAGTTCCAACAGGTTCCTGAGCACTTTGTTTTGCTCAGCCCCTCTCCCTATTCACTGGCAGGGCTAGGGTCATTAGACGCACCACAGGGGCCGGCGCCAGCATTGTGTGGGGAAAGCCCTGTCCTATTCAGGACCCAGGTATACTCCTCCCCAGCCATCAGCATGCTAACTCCCCATTCGCCACTGGGTGACTCCTCCTGACTCTGGGGATTTCCCTAGTCCGTCACATGACCTCCACCAGCCAATCGCCAGACAAGCCACACATTTCATACTGCACACTGAAGTGCCCACTTCTAGAAGTGGCACTTCCACACTAGGTACATGCACGCCGCACCCATCATCGCGCAGCATTCACTCACACGAGTCCGCACATACCAAACTCGGGCCTGCGCACCCCACGCATCAGGAACTACCAGGACACATACATTCCCCCATGCATTCCTATGGGAGGGCAGGCCAACCTCACAACACGCACGCACTTTACCCTGGGACACAGCGGTAAAGTGCGCAGAAGTCAATAAAATCACTAAACCAAGTCACAATATTAAGCAAAAAGTTTCGGGGTGAACCGGCCAGAAGGGCCAAGTCCAACAACTCCTAATTCTTATGTGTAACAGCGCCCGCGCGCCAATTGCATTCCTGACGGTGTGACCACAAGGCCCAAGCTTTAACAAGCAGGGATATGTTCGCACTCGCAAGGCTTTGTTTGTGGAACGACACGAATAACGGGTAATACCATATATATACATCTTGCTAGCTGACCCGAAGCAGGCCTGTTTTGTAAAACTTTACATTGACATCAGACTTTCACCTCTGATCACTTTGGCATAGCCTTAGTTCCCGTACATAAGGAACATTGCATGTGACTTTCAATGAGAGTGCCTAGCATAGCGCCCTTTCCACTGGATGAGGAACCCTGAAAATCGTATTACTAATTAACAGCGCCTAGCCAGGTGGACTAACACTATTCCCTCTTTTTCTCTAACTCTCCTTTTCCCTCTTGTAGGTTGTCATGTCTAATTTAGTCTATTCTCTCATGCCCATTACAACTACATCTCAATGTCTTTATAGGCCCCTTCCCTCCCAGCGCATGTACGTAAGGTCTTTATTTTTACTCCTCCTCCCCAGGTTTCTTATTTCTCACCTTCTCCTATTCCCCTGGATCGTCTCCTGTGCATTCTCAGGTGCAACGTTCTAAAGCTCCTCTTCTCTGATATGATTAGCTCTTCCCTGCAAGATGCTTGTTAACCCCCAGATAGAGATGGGTATGCTACGGTAGGCTTGAGCCAGGCTCGAGCTAGAGGCCTGGCTCTGGCTTAGCTCAAAACCCTCTTGGACCCTGAAGCCCAAAACGAGTTGAGCTTTCAGGTGGCTTCCGCCTGCAACACACACCCTAAGTTCATACACCAAGCATTAAAGTTAGTAAAAACACAAAAGACGGACACCCTTTATGCCCGAGAATGGAACCAGAGTACAACATAGAACCTGAACAATTGTTCAGTAGGGCTTATTTACAAAGGAGTACAAGTCTAATCCAATCGAGGAACACCTGTGAATAATGTACTTATTCAGGACTGAAACCAAACAGCCTTTCAGAATGAAAATATTTTAGGCCTATTGTGTAAACATGACCCACAGAACCATTGTTCATGTTCCAAGAATTAAAGGTAAAGAAATACACTTTTTGTAGGCACTTTATCATATTTTTATGTTTGTTGCACTATTTGCATGCCAAATATGCTCATGTCTCGGCTCATGCTTGTGCTGTTAGAGCCCAGCCAGACCCTTGCATGTATCTCCCTGTAAAATTGTTGGCTCACTCACCTCTACTCTCTATGAAGCATTTACAGATTTTGTTTGATTCTGTCATTGTTTGACCCTAGTGAGTGTCTAATCTTCCTGCCACCAGCCGCCTCCACATTCCCGGGTGCTGCACAGTGGGGAAGGGAGAGAAACAGGTCTGTGCACCGAATGTATGTATTGACAGCTCCTAATTCAAAGGTGATCCTTGAAGCTAGAAAAATGGACTACAAGGAACTTCTCCAGAATTCAGTTCGATAGCAGCATGCATTTCAAGCTGTATGCTGCCACAGTCAACTTTTGGCAATGCTTCTTTCGAGGCACTGCTCTTCAACTGCCTAAAAAAGTCTGAACATTTATCAAAGTTTTCTACTGAACGTGTGAAACATGTGAGATTGTAGTTTGAGATGCTGCAGAAGATAGAGGAGTTGGCCTAACGGCTAGGGCGGTCGACCTCGAATCTGGGGAACTGGGTTCGAGTCTCGGTATTGACGCTGAACATCCTGTGATTCTGGGCAAATCACTTAATCTCCCCGTGCCTCACAAAGAATGAATGTTTCCTAATGTAACGTAACTGGTGCTATGTAAAGCGCTCTGATACCTGATTGGATTCGGGTCAAGTTTGCGCTATATAAAACTCTGCAAAAAAATGATATTAAAAAAAAAAAATTAAATACATTTAAAAAAAAGATAGATATCTGGTACTTATTACTGACACCACTAGTACATTTTGTGCAAGTCAGATATTTATGACGGCTGACTTGATAAATCAGTCAGCTGTTAAACTCAGACAGTAGTGCAGGACACTACCGTAGAGGCATGTGGACTGTAGTGCAGGGCACTGCTGTGGAGGTATGTGGGCTCCAGTATGCAGTACCTTCACCCAGTCACAGGATCAGGAGTGACACACACTACCATTGAACAAGAATTAACTACAGGGACCAGTACTGCCATCGAGGTGAGTGGAAGTGTACATGCTCATCTGCCGTAGGCTAGAGTTTACAGCACTACCATCAACCCACCCATATGATCACTACTACTGAGCGATGGATGCTGCAATGCACAGCACCCCCACAGAGCAAGGGCCCCACAGGGCTCTCTGCTTTTTTTTAGCATTGCATGGTCTTGTGCACAGCACTACCTTCAAGCTAAAGCGATGAGAGTGCACAGCAGTACTCTTGAGAAATGTAGGCTGAAGCTTGCAGCACTACCATTGCACTACAGATCAGCTCACTACCATCACACAACATGGTCATCTGTGTATAGAATTACCATCAAGCCATGTGGCCTGTATGGAAAAGAAAAACCATCAAGTTTAATTGCAGTACCTCAAGATGTCCTCCAGGCGAGCTTTGACATAGGCCCTGCTTGCATGCTAGGTGCAGCTGTTGGGCCTCACTGACTACAAACAAGAAGCAGTTGCACCCCCATCCTCCATGATTCTTCCTGTGTTTCTCAAATTCTTAACATAGGATCACCACATACCCTCCTGTTGTACTGCCACTCTTTTTTTTAGGTCTCGCTAGCGTAGGCTGCGCGCATGCGCAGTCTCGCTGGCGAGTTTTAATGATATGGGATATTTTCTGTAAGGGGCATTAAGCCCCGCCCCTCTTTTCCATTGGCCGGCGTCACCGTTTATGCTGAACGGTGGCCAGCCATTGGAAAAGAGCTCCTTGTGAAGTATTCACTCTGCTTTTTCGGCCGTCCCATTTGGACGGCCTCGCCTGCTTTGCGTTAGTCACAAAAGGTTTCTTATCTTTATGGGGCCATGTGTTTCAAACACATGGCCCCATAAGGACAAGAAAGCTTTTGTGATGGAGGAAAGTGAAAGCGGACCGTGCTTGTCTAAAATATCTCAACATTAATGTTGTAGTCAGTATTGCAACTGCGACTGTCCAGTTGTCCTTGAGCGCGGTGTTTTTGTACGAGACGTGGATGAATTTATTCGCCTATTTCCCGCAGTCTCAGCTCATATAGATATGAAACGTCTTATGACAGCAAAAGCGCTTCGGGGATTTGGCACGGAGCCTGGGCACTATACCACACATGCCGCCGTCTTATGACAGCAAAAGCACTTCGGGGGTTTGGCATGGAGCCTGGGCGCTATACCACACATGCCGCCGTCTTATGACAGCAAAAGCGCTTCAGGGGTTTGGCACTGAGCCTGGGAGCTATACCACCCATGACGCCGCTTCTACCTGACACGGCTATTGTCTACCTAGCCTGGCGGCACAAAGGCGACTTCTTGAGAAGTGCACAAGTGTGCCTGTTGCTGTGGGAATGAACGTTTCACCCTGTGTTTGTACATTTGACGATTTACCTGCTTCGGGAGGGGAGCAGGTTTTGCTGCAGCCAGATGTTTGCAAGGAGGATTTTTTTTCTTTTTGGGGATAGTATCACAAATAACGATGTGTGCTCCGGCGCAATGTGCACTCACCAGGGTTGTGCTTAATGTCTGCCACTAATTCCAGGAGGGGGAGAGAGAGAGGGAGTTAAGGAGAAAGGGGGGACAGGGGGGCTAGGGAGAGATAAAGATAGGGGGCGCTAGTGAGAGAGAGGGTGGTAGAGGGAGAGAGAGAGAACGGGGGAGCGAGAGGTAGAGAGAGAGGGGAAGTTAAGGGAGAAAGAGAGAGAGGGCTGGCGCTAGTGAGAGGGAGAGAGACAGGGAGAGAGAGAGAGAAAGAGAGAGAGAGAGAGATGGGTCTGTGGAAAGGTAGTGAAATAGCAACAAAGTTAGAAAGCTGCGATGACAACCTGAAACTGTGAGATAAAGAGACAGGAAGTGTGAGCAGTGGGTTCCTAAACACATTTGGGCCCCTGCATTATTTTTTTTAACAAGTTAAACACTGAGCACTACCAGTGTGAACATTTTTTGTGGGGCGCCCTCCCGACAAACACCGGACGGCACCCGCACTACGTCAGAGGAGCTCAGTTAAGGGACACGAAAACACGGTACCAGCTGAAACTGGTCAGTCAAGGCTGAAGGAACCAGAAGGCAGGGCGAAGGTGCAAAGTTCAAATGTCAATGCTCAGAAGTGAATGTGAGTTACAGATACACGAGATCACACGCGCGGTGGCCATGTCATCAGCCGTGTATTTATTTAAATATACACCCCAAGGCTTCACGCGAGCTATTAATTCTCGTGGGCATCGCGCCTGGATCGGATACCGACCGATAACTTGATTACATCCAGGGCTTTAAGTGGGCCGGGTCTGTCCGGGTCTGAGCACCGGCAGTTTTTTTTGGGGGCCCTCGAAACGGGTCTCTATCGGGCTCTATTTTCATGGCTACTAAAGGTAGTCCGTTCTTTATTTTTATTTTTTTCGGGCCTGTTTTGAGGGCCCAAAAAAAAACTGCCGGTGCTCAGACTCTGCCCACTGTTGCTGCACTGTTAGGCAGTGCTTTAAATGGAAAAACAGAAGTGCCGGTACTCACCAAATTGATAGGGGTGAGCCTGGGAGGTGCGTGTCTGGGGGCGTGGCTTCAAGGCAGCCTTGTACACTATCAGCATTTTCTTCTTCAATGTTCAAAGTGCCTTTGGCCAAGTTCTGCCCATAGCTGCAGGGTGTAATTAGCGTTTGTTGTAACTATATATAGCGTGAACTTAGCCCGAGGGCATTAACATGAGAAGGAGAAGTTTTACGCGAAAGCAGACTTTTTTTTTTTTCAAGGCACTCTGACAGACAACGGATCTGCAAACTTTCCCTATAACTCACAGCGCGACAGTTCCAATGTCGAGACCTCTAGCTTAGAAAAACACAGGTGTCTTCCTGTCCTGTTGCGCTGTCAGGGTGTGAGCAGGGCCGGCCTGTTTTAACACCTCATTGTCCCTTTCTTTGCGCTCCTTTCACCGTCTCACCCCTGCTGATACACACACCAACAGACCCATCACCGTGAGGCAGCTAAACTATCGGTGATTTAGGTGAGCTGGGGAGGTCCCGAGGCGTTTGGGTTCAGGGGGCAGTCACTGCTTAGCTCAACTCAAAAAGGACCCCCTGCTGCCGCATTTCAGTCTCTATTAGCAAGGGCGCCAAATTTCTCTCCGCTATCTTATCAAATGCCGGCTCGGAGTGTAGGGCTGCAGCCGCAACCTAGCGCCGGAATCCACTCGCCTCGACATTAACTGTCAAGCACCCATAACCTAGAGACTGACCACAGCATGCCACTAGGAGTACTGGTACTCTCTTAACACAAGGAGAAGTCCCGGTACTCAATGGGAGAACACGGAGAAGTGCCGGTACTCATGATTTTCTTAAGCACACAGTGCTAGTTATTTTGATTTAGACCACGCCCCTACTCGGATAGGCCACGCCCCTTCAAGACATTAACCACGCCCCTTTTAGAGCCCCCCCCCACCCCCCCAGTTTGTTTTCCCCACTTAAAGCACTGATTACATCACGGTGTAAACAGAAACACTCAATTGCACGCATAAATCAAATTAAATCCCTTCTATGTCTGAAGTTTGAGCCTCCAGCCCAAGAAGGACTGATGGTATTAAAGAGTGTATTGTTAAGTACCTTGAACGGCTTCAGCAACACGTCCAGTGTGTGTGTATTGCTTTGGAGTCCCGTGCACGCGTGTGTGCGTGCCTGCATGTGTATAATTGTGCGTTTCTGTGTATTTGTACATGCCAGTATTTGTGTGTGTGCACGTGTGTTTGTGTGTGTGCATGTTAGATTACAATTTGAAGACAGACTGGACAATATTAAGTAGCACAAATATTGCATATTAAATGGCTGATTTTAGGAATACGGGCACGGTCGCCTTAATATGCACTCTGTTTTCCTCTTTTTCGCTGAATTTCACATCTGGGCCCGCACCGAACACTCCTGCGTGTATTTTTATATGAATAAACTACCCTTCGATTAGCACCTTCTCTCGCCGTTGAAACAATTTACATTTTACGAAACAGTAATGGAAAATACGTTAGTGCTCGGATTCGACAACGAATTTAAAACAATTTCAGAACAGTTGGCACACGTCGCTATTCGTTTTCTGTACAGTGCCTGAATATTCGTTTTGTTTCGCGAATCACTTTAAAGCGACGAGATGTCGTTTATCAGTTTCCTGCCATCTACGTTTGTTTATGATGCAATATGTCTGCAACAAATGTAAGGAATATTCTAATTTCTGAAATTATATATGTTTAAGTTTCAACAAAGCAACACATCTATCTGTTGAATGGGCCATGTCACACGGTAGCAGGCTCTCTTGTCAGGGCCGATTGTGTTTTAGGCAAACACTGCGGCGCTCATAAAGGCAGGGGTCAAGTACAGCTCAGTTCCCCTCTGCGCCAATTCACCTACCGGGCCAGCCGGGCAAAGGGACGTTCAATGCTCGAGGCGGTAGAGAGTGGGTGCCACGGCTGCCGGTGGCCTCTCCGATCCAGGGACCAACGAACCTCGTGCCTGGGCGGGAAACCATGTGAAGCCTCCGTCGTCCTCGGACACCTGACAATTCCACTGGGGAGATAGAAATAGTGTGTGTGTGCGTGTGTTCCAAACATCATTATTCATTGTATCTGCGTGTGTTTCAAACCTCATTATTCATTGTGTCTGCGGGTATGTGTGTGTGCCTGTGTGTTTTTGTGTGATGTGTGTGTGTTTCAAACCTCATTATTCATTCTATCTTCGTGTGTGTTTGAAACTTCATTATTATTAATTGTGTCTGCGCGTGTGTGCTTGTTGTGTGCGTGTATGCCTGTGTGTTTTTTGTGATGTGTGTGTCTTTCAAACCTCATTATTCATTGTGTGTGTTTGTCTGCGCATGTGTGTGTGATGAATGTGTATGTGTTTCAAACCTCATTATTCATTGTGTGCGCGTGTGTGCGTGTCTGTGTAAACCTCAGTGTGTGCGTGTGTGTGTGTGTGTGTAAACCTCAGTGTGTGTGTGTTTTCAAACCTCACCTCATTATTCGTAGAATAACTGTTGGGGAAAACTGCATACGAAGTGTGGCTGCATATGTCCCATTCCAATAAGACACTCCCCCAGCACTTTGCTTTACATATTTGACGGTAAATTATACACTATTCTCCCCCATGCCACTGACACAGGAGCAACTAAAACAAACGCCTCCTTCAGAAAAAAATAATCTATAACTACCAATAGTTACTGCCTTATCAATTTTCATAGCGCTTCAGATGCCAGGACAAGCTTCCAGGAGCTGTTAAAGTTGAGCATTTGTTTGAATGTGCACCGACTGGAAATGTCTGGAGATGTATGCAGAACAGCATTAGCGTGATATATTTGATAATAATGTGTAAACACAATTTTCAACACTCCCCAACGGTATTTCGAAGCACAACAGTGTCACAGCTATTAAAATAAATATGATTCGAGGAAGTAGTCAGCGGTTAGGATAATGCGTGTCTGCTTTACTCTTGCACGTCCCTTATTCCGCCTTGAGGGCTTTTTCCCTGAATCAATAGTCGTTTTGTGCGAGCCAATGGCGTCCTTTCATATGCTCGAGGACGTGTAGCTGTTGACTTGTGGACAACTACCCCAAAGTTAATTGAGTTTCTGATTTTACGTGCATTGCAGTCTTACCTGGGGTCCACCTAAGAAAAACGCAGACCAATTACAGGGCACGAGTGTCAGGTGTGTGTGTTCTGCGCGTATGCGCGTGTGTGTTTATGTGAATGTTAATGTATCTGAGACTGTGTGTGTGTGTTGTGTCTGTATGCATGTATCTGCGTCTGTGTGTGTGCTTTTATCTGATTCTGTGTGTGTGCGCATGTATTTGAGTGTGTGTATGCGTGTATGTGTTGTGTGTGTTTGTGTGTGTGTTCATGTATCTGAGCCTGTGTGTGTGCTTGTGTTGTGTGTGTATCGGTGTGCATGTATCTGAATCTGTGTCTGTGTGTATTTATCTGAATCTGTGCACCCATACAAAAGGAATAGATGTTGTAGGGGTGCTTTTTTTACTGATTGCAGCCTGGAATATCGAGAAGGTGATATTGTGATTTCTTACTTTCATAAAAACCTAAAATATAGAGGAACACAATTTCGAAAGGTTAGTGCATACAGGGAAGCGTAGATTTACTACCCTTAAGTCTAAACCTATGTCCCTTGAAGATATCTATATATATATCTATATATCTATATATCTATATATATATATATATATATATATATATATATATATATATATATATATATATATATATATTCACTTAAAAACCATAGGTTTCACACATGTTATAGTTAGCTGGACATTTCACTCATAAAAAACCAATGAAATTCCCCCGTTATAGTTACTGCAGGCAACTATAACTCACGCGACCGTAATCCTCTGCTGATGCTAATACTGTATTTAGACACTTATTTACCCATGTCTTCTTCCATTAATCTTTAGCTATACATATATTACAAATATTTATTTTTCAGAAAGACACATATGTCATCAGTGATGTAATATCTGACGTCATCAGCAGAGGATTGCGGTCGCGTGAGTTATAGTTGCCTGCAGTAACTATAACGGGGGAATTTCATTGTTTTTTTATGAGTGAAATGTCCAGCTAACTATAACATGTGTGAAACCTATGGTTTTTTAAGTGAATTTGCAAGGTTTTTTAAATGCTAATTCCTAACTATAACGTGTGTGACACCTATGGTTTTTTTCAGTGAATTTGTACGGTTTTTTAAATGCTAATTTATTTATGTATTATTTTTTTTATATATTTATTTTACAATAAACTACGTATTAAAAATTATTATTTTTTTTTTTTTTGGTTTTCACCCTGCGAATTATTATTTTTTTTTTGTAAAAAAAAATTTTTTTTTGTGTGTTTTTCATGGTGCGCGCACTGTGCGCGCACCCCCGCGATTTTTAAAAAAAATAAAATAATTTTTTTGCCTTCGGGGTCCTTCAGGGACCCCCTGACAAAGGCTAGGGGGTCAGGAACTCTCTACCCTGCCCCCTTTTCACGTTCGCCACCTTCCTTTTTCACTCTCGCACTGAAAACAAACAAAATGGCGGCCGACACTTCCTGATTTCGACCGATTCGAACGTTGACTAACATGTAACCACCAATCAGAATTACGCTTGCGCACGTTAGGGTGCTCGCACGGTGCTCGCACGGTGCGCGCACCCTGCGCGCATATAGATATATATATGCTTTTAAATGCTATTTTCTCCGGAAATACTGAACAGATTTACACCAGACCTGCAAAAGGCACTTCCTTGACCTTATGGCTACCTCTCTGCCAAATTTCAAGTAATTCTGTTCAGCCGTTCGGGCTGTAGCTGTGTCTAAAGGTCCTATGGAAAAATGCATGGGAAAAACGCGTTTTGGGACCCCCCTTTTATCTCAGCCCCCGCTTGACGAATCCCCCCGAGACTTTCGGGGTAGGAGCGGAGCGTAGCGCCCCACCTATTTTGAAAAATTTGCGAGGATTCGTCGACCGGCGCCAAAGTTATTCAAAATAGAATGTTGCGGATTTCCTATGGAAACGTGGTCCTAACTATAACTACCTACTGGCGACCGCCAGTAGGTAATATATTACCTACTGGCGGTCGCCACTAGGTAGTTATAGTTAGGACCACGTTTCCATAGGAAATCCGCAACATTCTATTTGGAATAACTTTGGCGCCGGTCGACGAATCCTCGCGAATTTTTCAAAATAGGTGGGGCGCTACGCTCCGCTCCTACCCTGAAAGTCTCGGGGGGATTCGTCAAGCGGGGGCTGAGATAAAAGGGGGGTCCCAAAACGCGTTTTTCCCATGCATTTTTCCATAGGACGTTTAGACACAGCTACAGCCCGAACGGCTGAACAGAATTACTTGAAATTTGGCAGAGAGGTAGTCCTCAGGTCAAGGAAGTGCCTTTTGTAGGTTTGGTGTAAATCTGTTCAGTAGATTCAGAGAAAATAGCCTTTAAATCAATATATATATCTGAGCCAGCTTACGGTGCGCTTACGGTGCGCTTACCGTACGCGTACGGTGGCGTGCGCGAGCGCGATTCTGATTGGCTGTTAGATCTTAGTAAACATTCGAATCGGTCGAAACCAGGAAGCGGCGGCCGCCATTTCGTGTGTTTCGCTCAGAAAAAAAAGGGTGATATCTTGAAAAGGGGGCAAGGGAGAGAGTTACAGACCCCCTAACATTTGTAAAGGGGTCAAAGAAGGACAGAAAAGTACAAAGAAAACATTTATTGATTTAAAAAAAAATCACGGGGTACGCGTACGGTAAGCTCAACGTACTCGTACGGTAGAAAAAAAAAGAAAAAAAAAGAAATGAAATTCAGATTTAAGAGTTTAGATATTAGGGGGCTCTAAAAAGAGCCGTTGTGTTTATGAAGTGATTTGATTTTTTAGTGGTACCTACAAGTAAGTACCGATGCAGAGTCTAAGGTTCAAGAGGAAGACTCTGTTCCCTTCATCATTGAAGTGCACACCATCTCCTCTATAAATGTCTTGCATGTCGTAACGCAAGTTGTTGTGGTAAATGGAACCCATACCATAGTCTCTGAGGAAAGCAGAAACAGATTTGTTGACGTGCTTTCTTGCTTTGTCAATCTGCGGACAAAAATGATTGGACCAGTTCCATTTTTGCCTTTGGCATATGTTAGAAAAGACAAAGGCAGTTTTAGGGAAAAGTGAAAACAGTTGTGCAAAGGTGTCCTTCATAAGCATTTCCAGACCTACCCCAGTCAAAGTGCCTAGGTCATTGCCACCACAGTGCACTATTATGAGGTCAGGGTGTTGGATTTGCATGAAGGATTTCACCAATGGCATCAATTGGTGCCACTTTAACCCTCTCTGACCAATCCATTTAATGTCTACATTTGGCAAAGCAAGGTCTCTCACCATATCTGTTTTCTCTGCATACTTTTCACTCCAGAAGACATAGCTGTGCCCCACAATCCACACTGTGAACATCTTCAAAGGAGAAATGGATGCACTCAGGAGGTGAAATTCAGTAGAATGGTAAAAAGAAATGAAAGACAGTTTGGAAATGGAGGCATACATATTTTTTTTATAAAAAAAGAACTGATTGGCTGTTTCATACCATTCTAGAATAAAAACTAGGCTGTATGTGTAAATTAATAGAAGCATGTTTTGTATTGGTACAGAAAAATGTGTTACCAAAGAACAGTACTATGGATTTGCTGTTAGGTTTGAAAAGTCAAGCACTCTTGCTCTGTGGAATTGAAACATTGTTTGGTGAACTTCTGACCTAACTCCACACAGCAGTGTTCCATGAGCTGTTTCTATGGTAGCAGGCAGAAGTCAAGTTGGGGGAAGGGTACTAGGCAGAAGTCAAGTTGGGGGAAGGGTACTTTTGGAAAAGGGTTGGGTTTTCAACCAATAGAAATGTGTGATTACATTTGAAAAAAAGGGGGAAGCACTGAGATTTGAAATTAACATGTATATGTGTGGAAAAAGAGAGGGAAAGTTTGCCATTATCTTGTTCTGCTGAGAGGAGAGAGGTGTAAAGAACAGAGATCCTGGCTCTGATAATCTGCTGTTTGAGTGCCACATTTCTTTCACAACTAACTAATTTTAAAGGTGAGTTTAGAGTTTGAGAGGGGATGTATATGGTAAATTAAGAAATGAATAATAGAAATGGAATTCCTTTTGTTGAAGTTGTGTTTATCATTTTCTGTTTTGGGAGAAATTTATATGTGAGGAACATGTAAAATAATATGGACTATGTTTTCACGATAAATTAAGGTGTACTGGTAAAAATAAGGAATACTTTAAGGGTTTGAGGTTGCACTCAGTAATGCAAATACATACAGCATCAGTAAGGCTGGTTGCCCTTGCTGGAGTGTAGGCAGTCACCCAGGTTACAAATGGTGCTGGTTTGAAAAAGCAGTTTGGACATGTGCTGTTTTCAGAATCTGAAAAGTGGATTCAAGATGTGTCAGTCTGTAAAAGTGTTTATCACTTGCCAAAAAAAAGAAAAGTAAGTGTGCTTTCAAATTGGCAAAGAAATTTCGTTTTGTGACTAATGTGAAAACATGACTCTGTGTGCAAAGAGGAATTACAGGCAGAGATTTATTGCGTATTGCTCTGGTGATTTCACAGTTGCATTACATGGAAAGGGTGAGCCATTTTTTTGTGTAGAAGCAGACTCTTAGCACACACCCAGCTGCTTATCCTCTGGAATCATGCACAGTATTCACAACCGAGTGGGGTTTGAGGTTACAGTCAGTAATGCAAATACATACAGCATCAGTAAGGCTGGTTGCCCTTGCTGGAGTGTAGTCAGTCACCCAGGTTACACATGGTGCTGGTCTGAAAAAGCAGTTTGGACATGAGCTTTTTTATGAATCTGAAAAGTGGATTCAAAATGTGTCAGTCTGTAAAAGTGTTTATCACTTGCCAAAAAAAAGAGTAGTAAGTGTGCTTTCAAATTGGCAAAGAAATTTCGTTTTGTGACTAATATGAAAACATGACTCTGTGTGCAAAGAGGAATTACAGGCAGAGATTTATTGCGTATTGCTCTGGTGATTTCACAGTTACATTAGATGGAAAGGGGGAGCCATTTTTTTGTGCAGAAGCAGACTCTTAGCACACACCCAGCTGCTTATCCTGTGGAATCATGCACAGTATTCACAACCGAGTGGGGTTTGAGGTTTCAGTCAGTAATGCAAATACATTCAGCATCACTAAGGCTGGTTGCCCTTGCTGGAGTGTAGTGAGTCACCCAGGTTACATATGGTGCTGGTCTGAAAAAGCAGTTTGGACATGTGCTTTTTTAAGAATCTGAAAAGTGGATTCAAAATGTGTCAGTCTGTAAAAGTACTTATCACTTGCCAAAAAAAAGACTAGTAAGTGTGCTTTCAAATTGGCAAAGAAATTTCGTTTTGTGACTAATGTGAAAACATGACTCTGTGTGCAAAGAGGAATTACAGGCAGAGATTTATTGCGTATTGCTCTGGTGATTTCACAGTTGCATTAGATGGAAAGGGGGAGCCATTTTTTTGTGCAGAAGCAGACTCTTAGCACACACCCAGCTGCTTATCCTGTGGAATCATGCACAGTATTCACAACCGAGTGGGGTTTGAGGTTTCAATCAGTAATGCAAATACATTCAGCATCACTAAGGCTGGTTGCCCTTGCTGGAGTGTAGTGAGTCACCCAGGTTACATATGGTGCTGGTCTGAAAAAGCAGTTTGGACATGTGCTTTTTTAAGAATCTGAAAAGTGGATTCAAAATGTGTCAGTCTGTAAAAGTACTTATCACTTGCCAAAAAAAAGACTAGTAAGTGTGCTTTCAAATTGGCAAAGAAATTTCGTTTTGTGACTAATGTGAAAACATGACTCTGTGTGCAAAGAGGAATTACAGGCAGAGATTTATTGCGTATTGCTCTGGTGATTTCACAGTTGCATTAGATGGAAAGGGGGAGCCATTTTTTTGTGCAGAAGCAGACTCTTAGCACACACCCAGCTGCTTATCCTGTGGAATCATGCACAGTATTCACAACCGAGTGGGGTTTGAGGTTTCAATCAGTAATGCAAATACATTCAGCATCACTAAGGCTGGTTGCCCTTGCTGGAGTGTAGTCAGTCACCCAGGTTACACATGGTGCTGGTCTGAAAAAGCAGTTTGGACATGTGCTTTTTTAAGAATCTGAAAAGTGGATTCAAAATGTGTCAGTCTGTAAAAGTGTTTATCACTTGCCAAAAAAAAAGAAAAGTAAGTGTGCTTTCAAATTGGCAAAGAAATTTCGTTTTGTGACTAATGTGAAAACATGACTCTGTGTGCAAATAGGAATTACAGGCAGAGATTTATTGCGTATTGCTCTGGAGATTTCACATTTGCATTAGATGGAAAGGGTGAGCCATTTTTTTTGTGTAGAAGCAGACTCTTAGCACACACCCAGCTGCTTATCCTCTGGAATCATGCATAGTATTCACAACCGAGTGGGGTTTGAGGTTTCAGTCAGTAATGCAAATACATTCAGCATCACTAAGGCTGGTTGCCCTTGCTGGAGTGTAGTCAGTCACCCAGGTTACACATGGTGCTGGTCTGAAAAAGCAGTTTGGACATGTGCTTTTTTAAGAATCTAAAAAGTGGATTCAAAATGTGTCAGTCTGTAAAAGTGTTTATCACTTGCCAAAAAAAAGAGTAGTAAGTGTGCTTTCAAATTGGCAAAGAAATTTCGTTTTGTGACTAATATGAAAACATGACTCTGTGTGCAAAGAGGAATTACAGGCAGAGATTTATTGCGTATTGCTCTGGTGATTTCACAGATGCATTAGATGGAAAGGGGGAGCCATTTTTTTGTGCAGAAGCAGACTCTTACCACACACCCAGCTGCTTATCCTGTGGAATCATGCACAGTATTCACAACCGAGTGGGGTTTGAGGTTTCAGTCAGTAATGCAAATACATTCAGCATCACTAAGGCTGGTTGCCCTTGCTGGAGTGTAGTGAGTCACCCAGGTTACACATGGTGCTGGTCTGAAAAAGCAGTTTGGACATGTGCTTTTTTAAGAATCTGAAAAGTGGATTCAAAATGTGTCAGTCTGTAAAAAAAACTTATCACTTGCCAAAAAAAAGACTAGTAAGTGTGCTTTCAAATTGGCAAAGAAATTTCGTTTTGTGACTAATGTGAAAACATGACTCTGTGTGCAAAGAGGAATTACAGGCAGAGATTTATTGCGTATTGCTCTGGTGATTTCACAGTTGCATTAGATGGAAAGGGGGAGCCATTTTTTTTGTGTAGAAGCAGACTCTTAGCACACACCCAGCTGCTTATCCTCTGGAATCATGCACAGTATTCACAACCGAGTGGGGATTGAGGTTTCAGTCAGTAATGCAAATACATACAGCATCAGTAAGGCTGGTTGCCCTTGCTGGAGTGTAGGCAGTCACCCAGGTTACACATGGTGCTGGTCTGAAAAAGCAGTTTGGACATGTGCTGTTTTCAGAATCTGAAAAGTGGATTCAAGATGTGTCAGTCTGTAAAAGTGTTTATCACTTGCCAAAAAAAAGAAAAGTAAGTGTGCTTTCAAATTGGCAAAGAAATTTCGTTTTGTGACTAATATGAAAACATGACTCTGTGTGCAAAGAGGAATTACAGGCAGAGATTTATTGCGTATTGCTCTGGAGATTTCACAGTTGCATTAGATGGAAAGGGTGAGCCATTTTTTTGTGTAGAAGCAGACTCTTAGCACACACCCAGCTGCTTATCCTCTGGAATCATGCATAGTATTCACAACCGAGTGGGGTTTGAGGTTTCAGTCAGTAATGCAAATACATTCAGCATCACTAAGGCTGGTGTCAGTCACCCAGGTTACACATGGTGCTGGTCTGAAAAAGCAGTTTGGACATGTGCTTTTTTAAGAATCTGAAAAGTGGATTCAAAATGTGTCAGTCTGTAAAAGTACTTATCACTTGCCAAACAAAAAGAGTAGAAAGTATGCTTTGCAATTGGCAAAGAAATTTCGTTTTCTGTCTAATTTCAAAGCATGACTTTGTGTGCACACAGGAATTATTTTTAGATATTTAATTTGTGAAGGTGTTATTGTGATTTTCATTTATAGGAAAGGGGTTTATAGTATTTTAAGATTTCTAAAGAACATAAAAAATGTAGTAATATATTTAAATAAAATAAAGGAATTTTTTTTTAGTTTTTTTCAGGTATTGCTGAAGAGCAGTGAACAAAATTTAAGATGCCTACAAAATTCAGACTAAAGAAAGACCACAAAAAAAACCTATATTTGAAGACAACTGGAGGACCTAAGTTAGTTGGAGATGCTCATGTTGGGAAAAAGAAAAAATCTTCTGGTAAGCAGACAAAAGATTTTTTAAAGAACATATTCAAAAAAAGGAAAAATGTACAAAATGTCTGTACTGGAAAGAATGTTTTCAGTAGAAAAGGACAGGAAAAAATTGAGAATTTAGTTAATGCAAATATACCTTCTGTAACTATGAAGATTAACTTAAACAGAAAAACAGCGTTTAAAGAGATACGTAGAAAAATGTTTCAGAGAAGAGTTATGTCCAATTTGATAAAGGATGTGAAGAAATATAAGCAAAAGGCAAAATTTTACAAGAGAAAAAAAGAAATTGAAGCCATTGCAGCAAAGGCATTAGAATTAAAAAGAAAACTATTCATTTTAATTTTGAATAGGATGCGTACATTAGATAAAATGGTTAATGTACTGAAATCACAAAGCAAAAGGAAAAGAGTAGTGAACAGAACAAACTTTTGTAAAGTGTTTTTAGGAAAATGGATGCATAGTTCAAGTAGTGAACCTTTTTTTAATGAAGAGAGCTATTTTCAAAGTAATAGTTTGCTGCATGCAGTTGACACCAGAGGTCGTGCTTACGAAGTGAAAAATGGTTGCATAATGGAGAAGGAGATAATGGTTCCAAGAGATGAGGTACAAGTGATGGCGGATGAGGCTATGGGGAGACGTCCTAAAGCCCCAGTGTACACTTGGAATTGTAGTAGTATTTGCACTGTGCGTCAGGAATCTATTGATAAATTTCGTGAGTTTCTAAGAGAATATAGTAAAAAAAAGTGTAAAACAGAAGATTAAGGTGCTTCAAAGTCTAGATCCATGCAGAGTGAGAGAGAATACTGGTTTGCAGGGTCATTCTCTGGCTTGTCTATCTAGAAAAGTGTGTAATAGTGTTTTCCATCATTTTAGGATGCTGGCTGTTCATCATACTGAAATGAGAAAGTTTGTGAGACGGTTGTATTTTGCTAAAAGTCCAGCACTAAAGTTAGATGAATTGAATAGGGCTCTGTTCCGTGGGTCAGTATCAGATGTAGAGAAGGTTGTTGATGAAATTCAGTTTTGTTACTTTGGTCCTGAACAAAACAGTGCAGAAAAGGACACAGTAAATGAGGAAGAAGTGGAAGAGAATGTAGAACCATTTGTAAGTAAGACATTTAATGATCACATAACAAAATTTGAAAAAATCTCTAATGAAAGACCAAATATTACTTGTATTTGTTGCCGCAGAACTCATTATAGAAAACAAACCAGGTATGTTGATCTCTATAGAAAAAGTGAAAATGAAGATAATTATAAGTGGAAGGATTTTGCCACATATATATTTCTTGAAAATTGTTTTGAATTGGGTGAAGTTCAGCGTATTTGTAAATACTGTTACAACAAATTAGAAGATAATAGAATGCCGACCAGAGCTGTACATAATAATTTAGAATTGGATGCTATTCCTGCTGAACTTTCTGAATTAAATACATATGAGTCTATACTTATTCAATGTGTTCATCCGTTCCAGACCATAGTACGTATGGAGCCCAAAACTGGTAAATTACCTCCTTCAGATTTACTGAGAGGTTTAAAAGGTAGAGTGTTGTATTTGCCCTTGGATTTGAAAAAAAATATGGAAACTATTGATGCAGATACTTTGGGAACTGAACCATTAGTTATTCTGGTTAATGGTGTACCTACAAAGAATAAGAAGATTTGGCAGGAGCTGGTAGATGTACGGAAAGTACAAAGAGCAAATTTGTATTTGAAAAGGAATAACAAATGGTATGAATCAATTTATATAGAAGAAGAAGAAGAAGAAGATTTACAAGAAGACACAGAAACACCAATTGGACAAATTGAAAAAGTGGACAAGTCAAAGGAAGAAGAAATTTATGAACATTTTAGCATACATCCTCTTCATTCAAAAGAAGTTATGGGAGACAATATTGATCTGTTTCAGATGAAGAAAGCAAAAGGAACTCCCGTGAGTGTATGGGAGGAGAGCTTGGAAGCTCGATGTTTTCCCCAGCTGTTTCCTAAAGGAAAAGGAGGACGATACGATGAACGTCCAGAACAGATTCCAGCTTCTGAGTATCGGACTACAAGACTATATGCAGAAGATCCCAGATTTCGACAAAGTATTCCTTATTTGTTCCATCTTTTATTTGAAAGCGACTTGTCTGCACTATCTTATGCAGTAAATCACATTTTAAAAAGTGGAGTACATTTACAAAATGTGTCTGCTAAGGATTTTATGGAGAAAGTGCAGCACCGAGATGATCATTTGGAAACACAACTGATCAATCTGATGGCTTGTCAGCGTGGGACAAATGAATATTGGTACCGACGCCATGGTGAATTAAAATGCATGTTACGGAATTTAGGAACACCAACATGGTTCCTTACCCTAAGCTGTGCTGAGTACGCTTGGGATGATTTACTGGATTTTCTACGAGAGGCAAATTCAAACATTAAAAACATCGAATACAAGACAGCAGGAGAACTGTGCTCATTGGATCCGGTTAATGTTTGCAGATATTTCAATCATAGATTTGAGGCTATGATGTCCTTCATCTGCAATAAAAAAAATCCACCTCTAGGAGAAGTAGTGGATTTCTTTTGGAGAAAAGAGTACCAGGCAAGAGGTGCTCCTCATATTCATATGCTGTTGTGGATCAAGGATGCCCCAAAGTTTGGAACAGATGCTGATGAAGCAGTGTTATCTTACATTGAAGAATATGCAACATGTGCTATACCAAAAAGCACAGAAGAGAAAAAGTTAAAGGAGCAAGTTTTACGTTTCCAAAGTCATCGGTGTGGAAAATACTGTCGACGGAAATACAAGAGCAAAGATAAATACTACACTAAATGTCGATTTGGATTTCCTAGACCTGTTCTTTCAAATGGAAGAGTAAACAGTTTTATGTCATCTGTGAGACATACTATCACAAGAAAATCACCTAAGAATACCTACAACCTTAAAAGAAAAGAAGAATCAAAACATATAAATGACTACAACCCAGTCATTTTATCCATGTGGAATGCTAACATGGATATACAGTATGTAGCTGACAATTCCATTGCTGTTGCTCGATATGTAACGTCTTACATTACTAAATCAGAAAAAACTGAATTGAAAGAAATGTGGGAAGAGATTTCTCACGAGAAGACTGTCAGTAAGAAGCTGTACAGTTTCAGTTTAAAGATGTTATCGCATCGAGAAATTGGATCCTACGAATGTTCAGATAGGTTATCTTCTGCAAGTCTCTACTCTTAATCAAGAAGAATAATTTGGGCAAGTTTAGGCCTTGCAGCAATGAGAAATCGGGTACTGAAATCTGTTGGAGAAATTGAATATTTGGCCGAGAATGACCCAGAAAGTACAGATATTTTGAAATCAAACATGTTGGACACATATTATCCCAAGAGAAGTCATCATCTGGAGAACATGTGTCTCTATGAAGTGCTGCAGAACTACATTTATTCACGGAAAGCCGCAGAAGACATCAACAATGGAAAATATAAAGTCATTGGTGAGGAAGGATGTTTGGTGAAGCAAACAAAAGGAAGTTTGATAAATCACAGGAAGCTGAGTTGCGACACTACTGACAAAAAGGAATTTTACTACTTGGCTCTTTTACGGCTGTTTAAACCATGGCGTACAGAGGATGAACTACTGGGAGAATTTCAAAGCTATGAAGATTATTTTAATGCTTGCAAAGACAGCATACAATGCAGTACATTCTCAACTTATCTGCAAATGTTAAATGAAGAAATTGAACAGGAAACTACAATTGCAGCAGAAGTAGCTAGAGACAGTTCTCAGGACAGCCAAAGTTCAGGAACACTCAGTCAAGATCCCCTAGGACAACCAATCGTTGAAAATGAAGCATCAATAGCCATGAATGAAGTGGAAACGGCTATGAATCAAGCTCAAGAAGAATTTATAGACTTACAAAATTTGGAAAGACAACTGAATGAAGAGCAGCAACAAATTTATGAAGAGATCAGAAGCAAAATTGATCACGGATTTCAACATGAAAAAAAAGAGTGCTCATGCACATCATTTCATCCAATCAGGATGTATGTAAGTGGACAAGCTGGAACTGGAAAAAGTTTCTTAATAAAAGTCATCAGAAGCTACCTACAGCAAAAAACGGATTCTACTTTGTCTTGTGTGGTTACTGCTCCAACTGGGTTAGCAGCCTATAACATAAAAGGAATCACCTTACATCGTTTGCTAATGTTACCAGTGGAGCATGAGAACAAAATACAATACAACAAGCTAACTGGAGAAGCATGCTTGGAAGTTTCAAGAGTATTGAAGAAGATGCAAGTTCTCATTATTGATGAGGTGAGCATGGTATCAAACTTAATGCTTGCCTTTGTGCATTTAAGAATGCAGCAAATTCTAAGGACAGACTATGACGTGTTATTTGGTGGAAAACATGTCATAGTTTTTGGGGATCTTCTACAGCTTACTCCAGTTAAAGGACAACCAGTGTTTAATACTGTGACACATGAAGACACAAAGAAGTCATTGGGAAGCATTGGTAATGCAAATATTTGGTCCTTCTTTGAGTACAAGGAACTTACTACTAATATGAGGCAAGCAAACGATGAAGAATATGGAAGTATTCTGAAAGATATCAGGATTGGACTACTCACTGAAGCAGGCACAAAAGCATTACAGAGTCGGTTGCTACATAATTTATTTCCAAAGGAAGAAATAGTTGCAGAGAAGATATACAAGAACATTGCAGAAAAGAAAAGTGTCATCTGCTTAATGCCAACTCTACGTGAATGCTCAATATTCAATGAGGAGCTTTTGAAATTGGAAAAGGAAGATATCAGGAAATTGGAAGCAGTGGACAAAATTGAGGATGGAAGAATTACTATCACATTAACAGGCACACTGAAAAATAAATTGGATTCACTAGAGAAGAACATTTCCAAAACAGCTGGATTAGAAAAAAATCTATATGTTTGCATGAACTGTAGAGTATTTTTAAGGAAAAATTTGGATGTTGAAAAAGGTTTAGTTAATGGAGCTATGGGAAGAGTTGTGGGTTTTATTAATTATCAGAAAAAAGATGGAATTGAATGTTTAAAAATAAAATTTGATCAGATAGAAGAAGTTAAAGACATTTGTCGTTGTTCAGTTCGTTTCATGCTTGTGAAAGACTTATATGTACGTAGGAAGCAGTTTCCGTTTTCTCTAGCATATGCTGTAACTATTCACAAGTCTCAAGGATTGACTGTAGATTGTGCATTTGTGAACATTGGTTCAACTGTGTATAAAGAAGGTATGGCATATGTTGCTTTGTCACGAGTGAAAACATTATCAGGTTTATTCATGATAGACTTTGATGACTCAAAAGTTAGTGCTGATACAAATTGTGTAAAGGAGTATAATAGATTAAGAAGAAGCTATGCTCCTCATTTAGGTCAGTATCCTGTGTTGGAGAAACGTGTAGTTTCTCGTAAAAGGAGAAATGAGAATATCTGTAATGAAGATGTAGAGAGGAAGAAAAAAAGAGGAGTGATGTAATTGCAAGCAAAAAGAAAAAGGAAAATGAAGAACAGGTTGTAGGATGTCATTTTGAAAATAGCTCTGGTGTCAACTGCTACGCTAATGTAGTGCTGAATGTTGCATTTTATCTGGAAAGTGTGCAAGAGCAGATAATAGTAAATCAGGGAAAAAGATTCTGTTCTGAGTTGAGTCTCCTTTTTCAAAAGCTGAGTAATGATAAAACTCAAATAGAAAGTGCTACTGAAATTAGAAAACTTTTAGATGTATGTTCAGGACGAACACAGTTTTCTCAAAATGTACAGCAAGACGCACAGGAATTCTTGATGTTTTTTCTTCAGGTAATGGAAGAAGAAGGGGTTCCCATTGAAAATTTATTTGGTCTCTCTTATAAATGGGAACATAGTTGTGAAAACTGTTACAATATATGTGGCTCTAATGTTGATTCTGAAAGGTTTATTTATTTAACATTGCCAGAAAGTAAAACAGTCACTTTTGCTAAATTAGTTAAAGATGCTAATCATAGCATGGAATGCAGTGAGTGTCAATCTGATATGTTTTCAACGTTAATTTTAAAGGAATACGGACAATATGTAATTTTAATGATGCAACGCTGTAAAGCTGATGGTTCAAAATTAGATACTTTAATAAAGAAGTTTACAGGATAGCAATTATCAATTTCAGGAAAAACTTTTGTAACAGTTGCAATAATTTTCCATGAAGGACCTACTGTAACTTCTGGACATTACACAGTTTATCTTAAATGTGAAAAAGGCTGGACACTGTGTAATGATTCCCAATTGATTTTTAAGCAACGTTTGCCTTTTGATTTAGCAAATTCCTATCTAATCTTCCTGAAACCTAAATTTTAGAGAGATTTGGCAACATCTGTACAAAACAATTTTACCATTTTATTGGATTACCGTTGGAATTTTCAAAAAAAATGATTTTACAAATTATCATTTGGCCTAATGGAAAGGTAACCAATTGTAATGTGGACTTTTTCAATTTTTAATGAAACTTTGGAAAACCAAAAATTTAGACAAAATCGGTAACATCTGCACAATTTAAATTTTGGAATGTTATTGGATTGCCATTGGAAATTTATTCAAAAAAGATTTTTAAAAATACTATTTGGCCATGCGGAAAGGTAAACAATTCTATTGTGGACTTATTTAATTATTAATTAATCTTTCGGAAACCAAAATGTTACAGACAATCGGTGAGATCTGTACAATTTAAACTTTAGATTTTTATTGGATTACCATTGGAAATTTAATCAAAAAAGAATTTTAAAATTACTATTTGGCCTAAAGGAAATGGAACCAGATGTATTGTGGAGTTATTTGAGATATATTTTTGTGATTATACTTCTGAAACAAAAATGTCAGACGGTATTTTAAAGAAATAAGTATTGATATTAGATGATATTTTTAAAGAATATTATGCATTTCTATAAAGTTATGTTTATGCAAAAAGAGATTGTGGGCTTTTTTAAAACAATCTTCGAGATTGTTAATTTTTTTTTTGCCCGCTGTTAAATGATGAATGCAATTGCTTTCACAATTTATAGTGAAATACAATATATTCTGAAAACAGCAAAAAAAAGGCAAACATTTTTTTTGAAAAAAATGTAAATATGTGTACTGTATTATAAAATGTTTTATTAAATATTAATACTTTTTTCTTTTTTTCAGATTGAGATAGAAAATTTTCGAAAACTAGAACCATTTTTAAAGCAATTAAAATTAAATTTAAATTAATAAATATTTTTTTGAGTGGGTATGGTAAGTCAAAAATTTCATGGTCCCTTTTTTCCACTTCTCCACAATCACATTTTCAGTTTTTCATTGTAGTCTCTCAAGGACCTTGTAATGTGATAATTGATTTTTAGTGTTTTTAAAAAAAAAAAAAAAAAAAATTACGCGTACCGTACGCGTACGGTAAAAAAAAAATCAAAAAAAAGTTTTAAAAACATATATAAAAAATAGTTGAAAGGTAAGGTTGGCTCTTACAAGAGCCGTTGTGTTCATGCAGGGACAGAGGAAAGAAAGAATGGGAATATTAGTCGGTACGACAAATTTGCTGATCTATTTTATTGTTCACTAGGGAAACACTGGTCTCCCTATGACAAATTAGATCATGACAAGTGGCGCACCGTATTTCAACCCTCACAAACCGATGGTTTGTTTCCAGAGGAGAAGAAAAAGGAGATGCTCCCACCACAGATGAAGGGCTCACCTGACCTGCCGAAGATGGACTCGGCCCTGCAGATGATGGACCAGGCTGAGCTGCTGTGGATGTGCTTGGTTGACTTACTGAAGGGTTACCTTCAGTATGTCGAGCATGAGTCCTTCTGTGTACATCTTTAAGGTGTCTCAACATGGTGTGATTCCCGAAGGAATACTTCTTGTTGGGATTCCCTCTTGAAAGTACACGGCCACACAGCTTACAAGTCACTAAGGGTGCATTTACCTTTTTCTTGTCCTCTGGAAAAGTAAAATACTCCCATATGAAAGAGGTCTTTTGTTTCCTCCTTCTCTGCCTCAAGGTAGTGCTGCTAGCCTCACTCTCAGAAGAGCTCTGCTGTTCTGCCATCGTATCACAAAGACAACCCAGCTCCTTCTCCTAAGGGATCACAAGCAGAAATGAGGGGAATGGGTGTGGTGTAGGAGAGTTCTAGAACTGAAAGTAGTTTCAACCAATCAAAAGTTGTGTTTCATGATCACATGACCCACCGTGCGCGTACGTTACGCTTACGGTGCGCTTACGGTGCGCTTACGGCAAAAGTACGCATGCGCGTAAAAAAGACACGCGCTCGCGCGCATGCGCATAACAGTCACTCCCCAACACTTCCGCGTAACGCGCGCGTGTAGCGTACACGCCTACGCGCCCCACGCGCAGTACGCGCGGCTACGCAAATTGCGTAACTATATGCAAACAGAGTAGATAAATTACGGACATTGCGTAAACCATACGCTTACCGTACGCTTACCGTACGCGCACTAAAAAAAAATAAAAAAATAAAAATAAAAATATTTTCAAAGTTATACTAATATATCTTACCTGTTTGGTAAAAAAAAAAAAGAGAAAACTTGAAATATTGCAGATTTTTTAGAAAAAAAACATAGTGTTTTAAGAGAATAAAAAGTTAAAAAAAAACTTGTTTTTTAAAAAAAAAAAAAAACATTTAATATAAGAATTTATAATAAAAAAATCATAAAAAATCAATAAAAAAAAATATGGGAATCACATATGTTATAGCTAAGAATTAGCATTTAAAAAACCATACAAATTCACTGAAAAAACCATGGGTTTCACACACGTTATAGTTAGAAATTAGCATTTAAAAAACCTTGCAAATTCACTGAAAAAACCATAGGTTTCACACATGTTATAGTTAGGAATTAGCATTTAAAAAACCTTGCAAATTCAGTGAAAAAACCATATGTTTCACACACGTTATGGTTAGGAATTAGCATTTAAAAAACCTTGCAAATTCCGTGAAAAAACCATAGGTTTCACACACGTTATAGTTAGCTGGACATTTCACTCGTAAAAAACCAATGAAATTTCCCCGTTATAGTTAGTTAAGCTAACTATAACTCGCGCGCCCGCAATGCACTGCTGATGACGTCACATATTACATCACTCATGACATGGTCAGTGACATCACTCATGACATCACTGATGACATCTCAAATGACATCACTGATGACATCACTGATGACATCATCCATGTGATAGAGTGGCAGACCTCCTCTCACCCTAATATAACCTTTGATACACACATTCAAAAATAGAGACTGAAATTTTCAAAAAAATGGACATACCAATACCAATTACAACAACCTCTTCAATAATTCTAAGATCCACATAAACATCCACTTATTCACCAACAGTCCTGTACAGTCACTCATTCGTGTACTCACACATCATATGTACTCATACACCTATACATCCTGTAACACAATGCCTCTCATCCATAGAGTTACTCACACACATAGTTACTCATGCTAATAAAGAATCAAACATACATTTATTTGCATATACAGTTATACACACACCACCACACTTACTTCTACGGAAACTTACACATACTTAGTCTTTTAAACAATCACTTATAGAAACACATACTTATTCATACAGGAACTCTTTCAATCTCTCACTCTCACATACACTCACTTATATACACCAATAGTCACATATACTAGTTTAAAACATATGTAGTTACTCATAAAGACACTATTGAGACAGCCATTCACTCACTAACACACCCATACACACACTCTTCCACCCATACAGTCCTGCACATATGCTGTCTTCAACACATACAAACAGTGAGTCACTCATTCATGCACTTATGCACTACGTAATACCCCCCACTGAACCATACAGACACTCAGACACTCATACTGATACTCAAAAAACCAACTAATAACCTATATAGACACTCATGTTGCTGCTCACCAACCCATGCAGCCACTTATACACAAAGTGAGAGACTGATACAGGTATTTACACATTTAAACATTACTCACTTAGCCATGTATTCAATAAGATACACTTAATCAGTCAGTAATACAATCAATTTTTCAAAAACAAATCATCCATTTAGACACTTATATACTCATTTATTCTTCCATCGACCTTGAGATATATAAAACATATTTAATTTTCAGAAAAACACACATTCACTGGGTGATGTCATCAGTGATGTCATCAGTGATGTCATTTGAGATGTCATCAGTGATGTCATGAGTGATGTCACTGACCATGTCATGAGTGATGTAATATGTGACGTCATCAGCAGTGCATTGCGGGTGCGCGAGTTATAGTTAGCTTAACTAACTATAACGGGGAAATTTCATTGGTTTTTTACGAGTGAAATGTCCAGCTAACTATAACGTGTGTGAAACCTATGGTTTTTTCACTGAATATATATATATATATACACACACACATATGTTTTAAAAGCGCGCACTAATGCACTGAGCACTTTCTGATCTCCACCTGTGATCAAGGCAGAGTGACGCTGAAATGCAGAAGGAAAAGGAGATTACAAAAGCGCTGCTTTACCTGAGAATTAAATGTTTCCAACTCCGGTAATGGGCGTCTGTGTGGTGTGTAATGGAAGTTAATGGATGGGCTGCTCCATGCCCATTGATGAAAAGAGGCCACCCTGTAGGATTTGGGGCTCCTGTGCTCGAAGGCTGTTGTCTTAAATGTTGATTCTGGAGCCTAATTCACTCGCCGCTGTCAACCTACTAAGGAATACTACTGATTGAAAAAGCAGCGGTTTGAGGAAGGGATTCGGGGAGGGGGCGATTGCCTCTCTCTGATCGTGCCGGAATTTGAACTTTATTCAAAGGTGAACTGGAAAACCCTTTTGAGCTTTAAGCAAACAAAAATCAATCATTTGACGGTATGGATCAATAAACCCACTAATATTGGATGCTTGCACTAAACATGACTCTATGGACGGATGTATAAACACCAGTGCAATGCATTATGGGTACTGTATTTTTCAATAAACTGTCACGTGTTTTTTTAAGTTTTAAAAGCGCGCAATAATGCACTGAGCACTTTCTGATCTCCACCTGTGAGCAAGGCAGAATGACGCCGAAACGCATAAGGGAAAGGAGATTACAAAATCGCTGCTTTGCCTGAGAATTAAAAGTTTCCAATTCCGGTAATGGGCCTCTGTGTGGTGTGTAAAGGAAGTTAATGGATGGGCTGCTCCGTGCCCATTGATGAAAAGAGGTCACCCTGTAGGATTTTGGGCTCCTGTGCTCGGAGGCTGTTGTCTTAAAAAAAAATATATATATATATATATATATATATATATATATATATATAGTCACTGAAAAAACCATAGGTTTCAGGAACGTTATAGTTAGAAATTAGCATTTAAAAAACCTTAGAAATTCACTGAAAAAACCATAGGTTTTAGGGACGTTATAGTTATTTGGTCATTTCGCTCGTACAAAAGCAGAGAAATTTGAACGTTATAGTTAGTAGAGCTAACTATAACTCACCCCCGCAATGCACTGCTGATGACATCACATATTACATCACTCAGGACATGGTCACTGACATCACTGATGACATCTCAAATGACATCACTGATGGCCCCACTGATGACATCATCCAGTGAATGTGTGTTTTTGTAAAGTTTAAATATATTTTATATATGTTAATGCCAAGGTGTATTGAAGAATGAGTTGGTGTATAAGTGTCTGGGTGGAGGATTTAATAGGTGTATGACTGACTGTATAAATGAGTGATTAAATGTCTCTTACTGAATGCATGGTTAGTGACTAAACTGTGTGAATGTCTGTATTAGTCTCTCAGTTGTTGTATACGCTGCTGCATGGGTTGATGATTAGGTACATGACTGTCTATATGGGTTACTTATTGGTAGCATAAGTATTTGTATGGGTGGCTCAGTGTTTGTGTGTGTAGGTGGGTGGGCAGTGTGTGACTTTCTGCCAACATGTGAGTAGCTAATTTACTGGTGCATGTGGAAATAGCTGTTTCTGTGAGTGAGTGTGTGTATCAGTGTGTTGGTGAGTGAATGTATATCTCACTGGTATATGTGTGAGAAACTACATATTTGAAAGGCAGTATATGTGAGTGTTGGAGTATATAAATTACTCTATGTGATAGTGAGTAATTGTGAGAGTGGCTGTATAAATGAGTGTGTGCTTGTGCCAGTGATTGTATAAGAGAGTGAGTATATGTTAGTATCTGTATGAATAGGTTAGATAGTGAATGTATAACTGTATAGGTGAGTAAACGGCAGTGTTATAGATTCTTTACATGACTAGCTAGGTGTGTCAATAACTCTATGGATGAGTGAACGTTAACTGTCCAACATTTACTGGTAGAGGAGCCAATTCATATATTGACCATATTTTATTATCCAGTGATTGTGCATATACCAACTTGAGTGTTAATGAACAGATCTTAAGTGATCATAATAGCATTTCTTTATCATTGCACTGTTGGGGACCCAAAAATATGGATGCTAGCAATAGCATTAATTTTATTGAGGCCATACGACCCAATGGGTTCAGGATCAAATGGACCAAGGTTATCCCGCATGAGTTGTTGGCGGAGGTTTTAAGCAAATGTACTATGGAGGTAAATTATTGTCTTAGTGATGAGGTACACCCGCAAGTTATATTGAATCACCTATGTACTATTAACGAAGCTATCGACAACCTACTCACCAGACCATGTAAGGGGAAAAAAGAAATCAACACCGGGTGGTTTGACAAAAATTGTACACAGGCTCTTCATGCTTTAAAACATGCGATGAGCTCTAAACCACGTGATTGTATTATAATTAAAACTTGTCGTCTTGCTTATAAAACATCACTTAAGACAAGGAAAAAAGTTCTCCAAGAAGAGGCCTGGGACAACCTCAGCTGCGCGGCTGAAACAAACAATAGTAAGCTATATTGGCAAACAATAAATAGTCCTTTCCTAAAAACGTATTCAATGCCAGAAATAACCTCACATGTCGATTGTCAATCATGGATGCTTCATTTTTCTAATATTTTTAATCCGGATAGGTTGATTTTAAATTCCCATACGGAGACTGTGTACACCTGGCCCAGATTGCCTCTAGATATCGGCCTTGATGAAGTATATGAAGGCATACGTAATAGTAAGGGCGGAAAGGCGCCAGGCCCGGATGGAGTCCCGCTGGACTTGTATAAATCCGAGTTAGATATGTGGGCCCCCATCCTGACCAGGTTTTTTAATGCAACAGTGGAGGGTCAAATGCCAATTTCCTGGGGTCAGTCTATAATTATTCCCCTGTTTAAGAAGGGTTCCAGATCTGAGGCAAGTAATTACCGTCCCATCTCTCTTTTAGATGCATCAATAAAAATATTGAGCAGAATAATTTTAAATAGGTTGGAGACATGGGCCGAGGACAATTTGATAATCTCAAAGGCACAGTATGGATTCAGGAAAGGTCTGGGGACATTGGAACAGTGTGTTAATTTAGACCTCCTCATACACAAATACACCGTTGCTAAGGAGGGGAACCTTTTCCTTTGTTTCGCTGACCTCAGCAGTGCCTTTGATCTTGTAGACCATAACATCCTTTGGGACACCCTGTTAAACCTCGGTGCCCCCAAAGAGTGCGTTTTTTTTCTGGCCCGGTTATATTCCGGTCTATCATGTAAAGTACGCTATGGCCCTATGGGAGAATGTACACCTTTTTTTAAAGTTGCTCGAGGGATTCGCCAGGGGTGCGTTTTGGCCCCGTTTTTATTTTCGCTATTTATAAATGAAATTGATATGATTTTAAGCAAACTACCCTCAGACGCCCCATCGATAGATGGTAGCGCCACCCCTATTTTATTATACGCAGATGACGCAGTTCTTTTATCACGAACACAGAATGGTTTACAACGCCTTATAGAGAGATTTGTTTTGTTTACCAAAGAGAGGAAACTGATTATTAATAAAAGTAAGACTTTTGTTATGACCTGTGGAAAGAGGGCGAAATCTAACTCCTCTTTCTTCATTGATAAAGAGAAAATACAATCGGTCAGCAGTTTCTGCTATTTGGGGATAACATTTTCAGGTGATGGGAAATGGTCTAAAGAGGACGACACCGTGAGGTTAAAATTGAACAGAAACACCAGCAGTATTTTTAGATTTGCGGCAAAGTTAGGGCAAAGGAGAGTGAAGGACATGATGGCTATTTACAAAGCTAGGTGTATTACATCTGCCTTGTACGGGGCAGGAGTTTGGGGCCATCATCCTGTTGAGGGTTTACAGAGCGACGAAAACAAATTTCTAAAGAAACTGCTTTGTGCCCCATCCTCGGCCCCCAATGTCTTAACCCACTTGGAAGCCGGTATCGATTTTATTGCGGACTTAGCCGCATTACGCCCATTGCTGCTTTGGCGATCCATCTGGTCTAAAGCAGAGACAGTATTTACACAATCAATTATTAAAGACTGTCTGAAACTTGATAACTTATCTCGTATACCTTGGCTTAGTTATATCTACTACTGGTTTAATCTTCTGTTTGAATGTAACATTCGTCTGAACCCTGAAGCAGCAGCACTGATACCAAAGAAAGAAATAAAATCGAAGTTCCTAGCGTTTAAGAATGTGGCTAGAGAAAATCAGTCCAAAAAATTAAAAACAGTTGCTTCTTACTTAGACCTGAATTTGAGGAGAGGTTTTCAGACATATTTAGAGATTGTGACTTATAACCAACACAGATTTGTCCTAACCCGATTAAGGCTCGGGATTGTGCATCATTTAGTCTCATTCCCGGACATAAAGATCAAATCCAATATGCTGTGTCCTTGTGATAACATTTCAAAACAAAGCTGTTGTCACTTTTTATTGTTTTGTAACTTTTATTGTCATTTTAGGAAATTTTATCTAAAACCTATTCTTTTAAATAATAAGATACGCACCACTGAATCAGCAATGAAGTTCCTTACAACTCTAGAAAGTCCGGATACTTGTTTTTTTGTGGCATCTTATGTGCTTAAATGTATGAGTATAAGGAAATCATTAATCTGCATCGAATAGTTTCTTTTGCTATATACTCTGTACTTATAGGTACCCCCCAGATTATGATATGCACCTGGTAGCATAAGATAACTCCAGATGAATTTAGTATTTATAGGATTGTACTACACTTATTATTCATGCGTATTTGCACATATTAGACAATTCACTTGGAATTTGCACTTTGTTATAAATGCAATGTGAATGCTCGTTGGAATTAAGTTTAATACTGGACCATTTAATGAAGCATTATGCACTTTAACTATGTGTTAAATATTATTTTTTTCTGTAATGTCCTGTGTATATGACATCCTAGTCTGACATGTTTTTAAATGTTTGTTCTGCTTTTATGGTTGTATTTTACATACCGAATAAAGCTTTTTGAACTTGAACTTGAGTGACTGTGTATGAGTAATTGTATAGGTGTATGAGTACATATAATAGTGCTGTATTGATGAGAAACTGCATGTATGAGTTACTGTATGGGTGAATGAATGAATGTGTGTGTATAACTAGGAAGTAGGCAGTGGGTTTAGAAAATGGTAGTCAGTATTTTGGAGTGGGTGTATCAAAGGTTATATTAGGGTGTGAAGAGGTGCATAGTTTATCACGTGTATGATGTCATTTGAGATGTTATCAGTGATATCATCAGTGATGTCAGTGACCATGTCATGAGTGATGTGATATGTGTAGGCTTTCCTGTTTTCAGTTTCTACTTTTGGTAAATTCTGGTGTTTTTTTTCAGTGTTTTCCAGTGATTTCAATACCTTAAAAAACAGTGCTTTTCAGTGGTTACTCATTTTTGTGCCATATAAAACAGCAGAAACAGTTTTTTACCGGTGTTTATGGAATGCTTTGCTTTTATTATTGCTTGCTGTCTTTACTGATGCATGGCATATAGACAGTGTACGTACAGTGTATATGAAGTCCAAATAGTTTTTTACAAGTCAAACTTATTATAGTACACCATACAATATTTCTTTAGTGAGTCTTTGGTCATGCGCACTCGCTGTTTCCTTCCCATGTAAACTTTTACTTGTGAAAAGGCCTCTCGACATTGTCACTTGAGACTGGCAATGCCAAAACAGCCAGTACACAATTTGCCAACGCTGGCCACTGACGTAGCTTACCATGCCAATACTGGTGCACCTCAAGGTTGAGATTCTCTCAGATAGGTTCTGCAACATACGCGTTGAACTGGGTGCATATGCCCTCAGAGTTAGTAAAGCGGTCAAAAATTAAACTGTACTTTTAAAGTCTGGAGAAAATTCCCCTTTACGGAAGGGATCTAGCACTTGTGCAGAGTACCACAGAGAGGCTTCATTGAATTCAAACGCCATGGTTGGTGAAGGGACATTTCTATGCTTCATAGCTATCAATTTCTCATGCATTGTAAAAATAAACACGCATTTGCAATGCAACAGGTCTCACATCATTTACACTTAGATTTATCGGGGTTGTAATCACAATGTTGCTTAATGGTTTTGTTTGGAGTGTAGTGTATGTATCTTACATATAAGTAGTGATATGTATGTGTGTTGTAAGTATGTGGTTGTATTACTTATGTTGCAGCTAGTGATGGCAGCAAGAGGAGTAAGTAGCAGTAGTTTGCAGTGTTTGAGTACTGCAATGAATAGTTGCTGGTTGGTTAAAGCATATGTAGCATTAGCTAGGGTAGTAATAATGTGAATTACAGTTGTGCGGGCTCTGACCAGCACTGGTACACAATGAAGGGAGGAGGGACCCGTAGGGGGGGAGGGAGGGAGCGAGCGAGGGATGAACGGACAGAACGTGTGCTATGGAAATTAGTGTATTATTTTGTCAGTAGCTTGAAACCTGTACAGCGTCTGTCTATAGGCACGCCGGGCTCTAACTAGCAACGGCACACAATGGAGAGAGGACAGGCCCGACGGGGGATGGGAGGGTGCGAGCGGGGGGGAACGGGAATCCGTGTTTTAAGACACCACAAATTAGCCTGTGAGACAGTAAAAAAAAAGTGATGAAGGGCATGTGCGTGGCCTGTGAAAGGTATGTAGGATAATATTACTTATTAATGGCACATCAAAAGTGCAAAAGCCTATTAGAGCGCGTGCTATGTACATTAATCTATTGTTTTTTGGCAGCAGCCTGAAACCCGTACAGCATCTGCCCATAGCCACGTCGGGCTTTAACGAGCACCATCACACAATGGAGAGAGGAGGGACCGCACGGGGGAGGAAGGGAGTGAATGAGGGGTGAACGGAAATACGTGTGTTAAGGCACTACAAATTAGCCTCTGAGATAGTAAAAAAAGTGCTGGAGGGCATGTGGCTGGCCCGTGGAAAGTATGTAGGGCAAAATTATTTCTTAAGTGCAAAATTAAAGATGCAGAAGCCTATTAGTAAATGGGTAGTAAGCTACCCCATGGGGTACTGCTCTGTTAGAAGATCATTATCGTAGCACTGCGGCTAGGCATAAGATGGCTGCTTGTACAATGACAGAACGCGTACTATGTACATTAATTTATTGTTTTGTCTGATTGAGTGGGTTTGTATGGAATCCACTCAAGAGGACTTTGCTCTTTAATATGTAGTATAAGAAAGTGAAAGCACGCCATGAAGGCACTGTGCTGAAGCGCCGCGATCAAAAGTATAAGAAAGTGAAAGCGCATCATGCGCGCGCTGTGCTGCAATGCCGTGATCAAAAGAGACGCCTGCGAGAAGAAAGTGGAAGCGCGCCATGCCCGCACACCGTAAGCGTGCATATCTCCTGTCCGCGCAGGCACGGCAAACAGGAGACAGGGAGGGTACAAACATGCCTCCCTCCCAATTAAAAGCACGCATTTTTGACATACGCCAATCAGAAGCATGGGTGGAGCTTCCATCCCGCTTCCGAAGCAAAACTGACGACAACAGTCTCGCAAGCGAGCAGCGTACGCGCTGTGTCGCTAGGCGAAACCTAAAAATCCTGAATTGCTCCTGAACACTTCTTTGCTTACCAAGTGGCAAGCATTCTTACAGGGAACATGTTGCAGTGCCAAGGTCACTACAAGTGTCGCCCAGCCTACTCTCGAGGAGATGTTTCACATCTACACCAATTATGCTAACACTTGGTAGACAAGGGTGTTTTCAGACTCTAGTTGTTTGATTATGTCCACTACAGAAGTCAATTTTGCCTGTAAAAATCTAAGAATGCAGTAGAGTGTACTTTTTTTCACATCACTATCAATATGTGCTCAAAGATCCTCACATGTCTTGCCTTTGGCATCATCACTAAGCAAAAATTCTGTAAAAGGTGCCACATAGATGATATTACATTCACTGCCTCTAGGACTGAGAACCACCGACTAAATGATACAGTTGGGATGACTCTTTCTTTGGTGCCACACAAAACACAAAATGCGTTTTAGTTCCCGCACGAAAACAAAACAATGCCACACCTGGAGCCTAACATGTTTTCTACACTTAAAAGAAACACATCCATTGACGCATTTTTTTGTGCTCTCAGAGATGTGCGATTATATTGTACCTTTCTAATACACAGATCTGTGATTGAGAAACACTATAAATGCAGGTATTTATGGTAGGAAACCGCAGCGAGAACCAACTATTTAGGGGGATCAAGGGAGGACACATTTTGTTTAAAATTTGTTTTAGCTCAAAAAGTCCACTACAAAAACAATTTTACTGTAAAGTATATTCTGTACACAATTTAACTCACCGGATTAACGAACCGTTAATCCCACCACATGGCTGCCCTCCCACCCTCATTTATTGTTTTAAGTTGCTTCGTTTTCTCTCCATGTTCCAGAAACAAAAGCATATATTTTTCCTAAAACTCTCCCCTTCGCTTTTTTAGTAAACAAAAGTTGTTAATATCTTTTCTGACAATTTTTATATTCTAGTGCTAGTCCTCGGGGTTGTTGGACAGAATGTTTTTGTAACAATACTGCGCATCACAAAGTTTTATGATACGCAATTCATTATATCACCTCATGTAAAATGAAACAATTCTACAACACAAAGTCCTCTTTTCTCATGCCCACAGGCCGATATTGATCACATGTTGGTGGGGGCTAGGTGTTGCTCTGGCTCTTGAGCCATTCACACCTCGGCCCCCCATGTGTCGGACTTGCCCTTCAGCAGTGTTTTCCAACCCCCCCTCCCCGTCAGGCTGCTGCAAGCAAGCCATAGTGGGTGGGGGAGGAAGAAGTAGGCATGGGCCTCGCTGGGGCAAGGTATTGTCACCTTGGCCCCAGTGTCTCAAGCTTTGGTGGAGGGAGTGTGCCTTTACTTTGGCCTCACTGTGATGGGACAGAATACCAGCGTCTGCTCAGCATCCTGTGATTCTGAGCAACTCCCTTAATCTTTAAAGGCCTACATGAAGCTAAACTTTATCTTGTATGTAATCGGCACACTTGTAAATCACCCTAATGCCTTTGGGCCGAGATCACACTTTATAAAACTACACACAATATCCACCTACATTTGCTACTTTGACATTTAAGAATGCTCTGATGGTTTATTTCTTGCTGTTTTCGTTTTTTTAAAAAAAAGAAGATGGTATTTGTGTGCAATTTTTTATATAGCAAACTCCACCCAAAGGTATTGGAGTGCTTAACATGAGCACCATTTTTTTGTTGCAATCTTGCGCTTTGAATCTGCGTTCTGTTCATTTCTTGGGTGCCCAACTGTGATGTAAACTACTGTGCGCCAGTCACGTTCAATGGTTCCCGAGCTTCCTTGCTGTCAGGCATGGCTAGGTCGTCCATATTAGATATTAAACTTGCTTTATGTCATAGTTAATCACCATCGGCTTGCCATTAGATATTTGCCACTGCAAACAGCAGTGTTTAAAATAACGCTTTTTATAAAACCTTTTTTGGGGGTAAAAGTGTGCTCTGTAAATGGAGAATGTAGCAGTGCCCTACTGCCACAGTCAGGCTGTAGTTGTACTTTACTGAGACTTAGACTGACAGGCTGTGCACCAGCCCAAAGAGACATATATCAGACACAGGACTATGGGATCTTGAGAAAGACTTAAGTCGTGCATCTGGTCCTCTAAGAAGTAGCTGTACTGGCAAGCTTGGAGAAGCTCAGGCCCCTGACCCGGACAAAGGGGCCCAACGCCATGGAGATAGTCTCAAGTGCGTGACGTGCAAAGGCCTAGGCATGATTATTAAAGAGGACTCCCATAAACCTCCATATTCATTTTAACTTCGCTTTTCTGCCCACAAACCGATAATGATCACATGTTGGTTAATTGTTTGATGTTTTTAGGGCCTTAGTGAACCAGCCCACAGAACCCTCCCTGCTGTCCGACTCCCCTGCTGTACTGACAAACTGAAGCAAGAGAGTGGGGACGGGGAAGAACAGCAGCGTCCGTTGGGCCATCGCCACCTCAGTCACTCCCTCGCCTCCACCTGAGCCAGGCCGGGGGCCAGGTGTTGCTCCGGCTCTTGAGCCATTCACACCTCGGCACCCCATGTGTCCGACCGGGCCAGCAGCAGTGTTTTCTAATCTCCCCGTCAGGCCGCCGCATGCAGGCCATAGTGGTTGGGGAGGAAGAACTATTAATGGGACTCGCTGGGGGACAGGTACTGTCAGCTTGACCCCAGTGTCTTAGGCTTCGGTGGAGAGAGTGTGCCTTTGCTTGGGCCTCGCTGTAACACGACTGAATCCCAGCGTCTGCTCAGCATCCTGTGATTCTGGACATCTCACGTAATCTTTAAAAGCCTACAATAAAACTAAACGTTATCATGTATGTAATTGGCAAACATGTAAATGACTCTAGTGACTTTGGGCCGAGATCGCACTACATAAAATGACTCAAAATATCCAGCCAGGTTTAGTACACATTTTCATGTTATTCAGGGCATTGTAATGCTGATCAATCTGGGAAAAAAACAGAGATCCATAAAGGCACGATTTAAGAATGCTGGTCATTTTTCTGAAGTGCTCGGCCCTAACTGAGATCCCAATCCAACCCTGACCCTATCTCGACATTCGCTGTTGAGGCCAGCTAGCCGGGGAGCTACCTTTGCACATCGAAAAAACCCAAGAAAACTGCATTGGTCTTAACAACAGCCAAATGAGAGTTCCACTTCAGGTTGCACGAGAAAAAGAGCCCTTAGTGTTTATGCTGAGATACCTGCTGCAATTTTATCCTGCCTAACCACCATAAATAATTGGGAGACCGTGAAGCAACATTTAACATTTTTGTTTTGTAAATATTAACCAATAACGTATCATAAACACATTACTTTAACAAACAAAAAAGTTTACTGTGTAAGCAAAATGGAGTGCACTTCATTCGCATATGGCCATAGGCATTTAGTGAGCAGGCAAGATGGACTGTCCCAACGTTAGGAGAAAATGACAGAATATTCTGCACGGTTTGCGCCCAGAAGAAGCCGAAAAAGGGAAGGGGCAAAACACAGCTCTGCTTAAGTGCATTAAAAATTGGGAAACATTGGAACAGTCGACTTCCAATTTCAATTTTAACCTGGGCCCTGCTGTCATTGTATACAAGTTTTAACATGCAAAGTAACCCTGGAGGAATAAAGCAAAGTTGAAGTTCTGCCCATACAGTGACTCAGTCAATGAGTTAGAAAGTCGTCAGAAAACCAATGAAGCAGCAACATAAAGCATACCTAAAAATACATAAATGCTGTACTGCTTTTCAGGGTATATGACGGCAGATAATTCCCTCACTCTGCGGGGCACTCTGCAGATATTGGAGCAGAGGGGACGCACAGAGTGAGGGTGGGAGTAAGGGTTTGCTTCAGATAGCTGTTTCAAAGACAGTTCTGTTTTGTACTGCTTTGGCACCCTCAAGTGGTCACGCTGTGCAATTAATGTGAAAAATCAGTGAAACCCAGTTTAAACCGGGTCAGCAGATTTTCCGCCGGTAGAGTATTGTCGGGAACAGTCGGGTTTAACTGATTTCCGGACTGCCTAAATATGTGACGTCATCAGCAGTGCATTGTGGGGGCGCGAGTTATAGTTAGCTCTACTAACTATAACATTAGAATTTCTCTGTTTTTCTACGAGTGAAATGACCAACTAACTAAAACGTCCCTGAAACCTATGGTTTTTTCTGTGAATATATATATATATATATATATATATATATATATATATATATATATATATATATATATATATATATATAATCAAGGTACATATATGTGGAGTTAGTAGGAATATTCCCTTCTAAATATTTAGGACCCACATCTTTTTTTTTACTGCTTTTCATTTCGTCGATAACAATGCTGTGAATTTCAAGTTACATCAGGAGCAATGGGATTCTAGACACAGTTTGTGGGCTTATGTTTAAAATGAGCCCATATTTCCCCTTTGATTGTATGGCTCTCCAAGCCGAGACCCATAACCAATGGCTTCATTGATTCACTTATCCACCTCACTGACACAGCAAGTTATAACCAGTGAGCACTTCTTTTCTAATATTGCAGGAGAGAGCAAAGTATTACAGAATGTTTTATTCTTCCAATTAGAAAACCAAATCTATGAAGATGAATTGAAGGAAGAATGTAAAGGACTGACAAAACCACATGCAGGATACCATGTACAACTCCTTCATCAATAGAGTTAGCTGGGGTGAACATAAGTAGCTTGTAAAGAGTTGCAGTAAATGGATTACCTAGTAAATATCATAAGAAACACATGATACTTAATGCACAATGTAAAGCACAAGTGACTCTTATAATTGCCTGGAGGTCTCAAACCTGCGGTGGTTGTTCCAATTAGAATGAATTATCAAACTCATGTAACATAACTGGTGCTATGTAAGGCGCTCTAATACCTGATTGGATTCGGGTCAAGTTCGCGCTATATAAAACTCTGCAACAAATATCATAACATTGACTTGAATACGTAGCAAACAAAAGTATTGTTTTTATAACAATATAAAGGAACAATAAAAATAATAAATTCCACAAAAATATTGGAGATCCATATGAAAAAATATGAATATATAAACATATATTACCTCCATAAATCAATGTATATTAAAAAAGAACGAAAATATATTCTTACAGCATACATGAATTATAAAGTAGTGCTTACAGTACTGCGAATAAGCAGAAAAATATTAAATAAGTACCATACCAAAAACATTCAAAATTGCAACGGTAACAAATAGGAAAACACTACTAATTATGAAGATGTATAAATAGAAGAGATGACAAGTAATGAAAGCTCCTGCACACCTGCCAGCGGATCGACTGGACTCTGTCTGAAAGAAGCACCTTCACAATAACAAGCATTTGCAATGCAATAGGTCTCGCATTTGTGAGAGTTTGTGATATTGGCATTGTAAATGACAATGCCTTTTATTTATGCGTTTATAAAACCTGGTGCATAAACATGCCCTTTGTACTTGTAGTTGTTGCTCACAAGAAGGAAGGCTGGCAGTAACCACGCCTCTTTTATTGCCAGCCTTGCTTCTTGTAAGCAAGGACTATAAAGTGAATGAATAAATCAATAAATTAGTACTATAAGCACAAAGTGCATGTTTACTCACAGTTTGCAGTTTTTCAAAACACATAAATACAAGCATTGCAAATGCAATAGGTCTCGCCTTTGATTAAGTTAAATCCATTTGCTTTGCTAATGGTAATGTATAGCAAAGCAAATGGCTTTAACTTAATCAAAGGCGAGACCTATTGCATTTTTAATGCTTGTTTTACAATGGCGTGCTACTTTTTTCCCCCTTTTTGCCCGTGAACTCACCATTGACAGTCCGTTTAATGCGTACACTGTGTCCACTTCCTGTCTTTTAAAAGTTCATATGGCTACCACTAATTATCTCGTATTTTTTCAAGATGTCTGGGTGTCTCCCACTTGTTTATATTTGTGGAGAAAACATCTTCTCTTGTAGATTTCTGCAGAAAAAATCCATGCCAGAATCCATTTCAATCAGCAAGCTCTTTTCTCAAAAATGCCTTTGTGGGAAAATGTTCTGCAAAAACTAGTGATTGAGAATTTTTGAAAACGTATAAAGCATAAAGATTGTCAATTACGCAACTGGGTAGTTTTTCGAGGCTGAAGTAAAGCAGTGACACCTGTTTTCGTAAACTCTGCACCTTGTTTGCTTTGCTAACTTGCAGATATTCTCTGGTGCAGGGTACTGACAATGGCTTTCTCTGACTTTGCAGTCACTAGTGTCATGACTACAGCCTTTGTTATTCGACTGATGGGCACGGCGAACAAATACCACTTAGCTAATTTGGGCACACATGCATCAAGCATTTTTGCCTTCGCAAATGGGCCAATGCAGCAAACCCCAATTTGCAATTTGGTAACCTGTTTCCAAACCGCAAAATAGGTTTGCGATTAGTATTTGGAAGGGGCGTGTTTAGGGCGTCCCTTCCAAATACCGAATCCTAACGGTATGCATGAATGTTTTGTGACCATGAATGCAGTCGCAAAACATTTGCATATCATCACCTACTTCAAGTAGGTGGTAACCCATTCGCAAACGATAAGGGGTCCCCAAGGGATTCCTTCCCCTTTGTGAATGGTTGTAAAAACATTATTAAGAGCAGGCAGTGGTTCCACGGACCACTGCCCGGTCTTAAAAACTGAAAAAAACCTTTTCATTTTACTTTTTGTAAAGCATGTCGTTTTCCTTTAAGGAAAACGGGCTACTTTACCAAAAAAAGTTTGCTTTATTTGAAAGCAATCACAGACATGGTGGTCTGCTGACCTCAGCAGGCCACCATCCCTGTGATTTTTGCGATTCCTAGGGGGTTGCAATTTGCGATCTACCGCATTAATATTAATTAGATAGAGCGATTTGCGACCCCCTAGGAATCGCAATCTGAAACTCTTTGAGTTTCATGCATTGTAAATTGCGACTACCTAATTGCGATTCACATAAATTTGCAATTAGGTATTTGCAATTTACAATTTTGATGCATGTGCCCCTTAGATTCTACCTCCTGCCTCTGAAGACCCACAGATTTATTTTCCCTTTCGGCTCCCACAATTTGGTGACTGAAGAAAGTAGAAGGTAACGATTCAATGAAATGCGAATTGAGTTGGCCATGGGCTCCTAATACTAACAGCAACACCTCCACTTAGCCTTGTTCATCATCAGTCTCCTAAATTCACCCTTCAAACCACCATACCAAACTCCTTCTGCTGCCCACTTACATGCAGAAACGTCAGACTGCCTCCAGGGTGGGAATGAAGTCAGTTTCTGTGGCTCTGAGAGCATCCGTCTGATCAGTAAGATCTACCCATAGAGCTTTACAATAAAAAATAGTGATATTTAAATTATTCACACCTTCTCAGGGGTAGTAAGCACTATATAAATGCTATTTATTTTTTGTAAATAATGGGAAAGACATAGACATCTGACCTTCTTACAGTGCATGCATATCTCCTAAACAGAGCCTGAACAAAGTGAAAAGCTGCCTCTCTTAAGGATGTGTGAAGTGCTAACAAGGTGTGAGCCTTTGTTTCCCCTCTGCTGCATTTGCTTCTAGGTGTGAGGCTCCTGACTGCTGCCAGCCAGGAGACTCAAACAAAACAGGCATTGGCATAGCCAATGGTTCTTTTCTTTTGGCTGTATGAGCGCGGGAACTGAATCTGTCTTCAGTGTCTGCATCAGAGGTATGTAATGAAAAAAAACACATCAGGAGCATGAGGCTTTCCTTTGCAGCCAATCTGTCAACCGCTTTTAGACAACAGCACTGCATTAGGAAGGTATGAAAGACTTATGGGAATCACCACATGGTGGCCATATTCCATCAAAAGAATCTCTGATATAACACTACTGGTTAGGTGTAATGTCCAATGACATCAAAAAAAGCTGGTAGTTCCACTTTGTTGCTGGAGTTTTTTGATTTCAAGTCTTCTTGTACTTTTGAGCATTTTTTTTACTCTATCACTGTGCCGCTGGACAGGAAGTTGTGCTTCCAATTTAGAGTGGGAGCATTACAACTGAAATCTTTTACATCCACATGCCAAACACAAGGGAGTTGATTAAAACTTTAACCGAACAACTGATTGCCCTGCAAGTGGTGCTGTTTTCAAAGACATTCTTCATAAGTCTGCCATTTTAAAATAAATCCTCTCTTAGTACGTAAGGCGGGACCTGGGGTTACAGTAACTACAGTTGAGAGCAGCAATTGTAAGGTCTATTTCTAAAAGTACATCTAAATACAATCAAACAGCAGCGGGTTCTATTTTCCCACAAATTGCAAAAAATATCCTGTCTTCTAAACGTGAAAGCCTGACACTACCAAGCAAGTGCTCAGCCATATTTTAGAATCCCTATGGATGCGTTTCATCGTGGTCCACTGAGAATGAGGCACCCGTTTCTCGCCACATTATGGTGCCGATCACGATCCGGCAAAAACCGGGTACGAACCGTCGGACGGAGCACAATCTCCGTCCGACGCGTACCCGGTCGTCAATTTTTACAAACAAGGAATTACGATTCGCACGGGTACACCAGTACCGTACGAATCGTAAAAAAGCCCGACCGACCAAAAAAAACCTACCAATGCGATCCGGAAAAGCGCCGACCTGACGTCGGGACGCTCGCAGCCAGCCATTCACGACCCAGGAATCACGATTCGCACCGACGTCACCCCGCACGGTGAATATTTTGCGGCAGCCAAAAACTGCCGGGAAATCAGGACGACGCGAACAAGGACCACCAGTACGCGACGGACAGACGACGACGCGAACAAGGAGGACCAGTACGCGACGGACACACAGGACCACGCGACCAAGGAGGACCCGTACGCGACAGGAGGACGCGATCAAGGAGGACCCGTATGCGACAGGACGACGCGATCAAGGAGTACCAGTACGCGACGGACAGACATGGACCCGAACCTACGAGTCATCCCTGCCCTCATAGCAGTCCACCTCCTCTACAGGTTACGACGCAGACGCCGCAGAAGGTCAGAATAACTAAGGGAGGGGGGAAAGTGGGGTGGGGTGGGGGTGGCAGGACCAGGGCAGGCCACAAAACAACCACATAAGTCACACACCACACATGGCCTGGACATACCTGACTCCCATGCCCTGGTCACCACGAGGGGGTGGGGGCGTGTCCTGATAAGCCAGCGACCGCCACAACGGAAGTCCGTCACCACGCGAACCGGCAACACAACCAGACAGGTACGTCCCGTACCCACGCCTGAAGAGCGTGGGTACGAGTCGGACCACGCCCACACACGTCACCCCAACAATGGCGGGACGGATCGCACCCACGTGGCAAAGGCCTGGGTACGGGCCGCACAAGCATCACATAGCGTGGGGACGGATATGTACGGACCCTACCCCCACCCCGTATGCAAGGAGCGCACCCCCCACCCCAACAGTGAAAGTACGACCCGTACCCCCACCCGCGTATGCATGGAGCGTACCCCCACCCCAACAGTGTAAGTACGACCCGTACCCTCACCCGCGTATGCATGGAGCGTACCCCCCACCCCAACAGTGTAAGTACGACCCGTACCCTCACCCGCATATGCAAGGAGCGTACCCCCCACCCCAACAGTGTAAGTACGACCCGTACCCCCACCCGCGTATGCATGGAGCGTACCCCCCAGCCCAACAGTGTAAGTACAACCCGTACCCTCACCCCCGTATGCATGGAGCGTACCCCCCATGCAAACAGTGTAAGTACGACTCGAACCCTCACCCGCGTATGCATGGAGCGTACCCTCCATGCCAACAGTGTAAGTACGACTCGAACCCTCACCCGCGGACGTACGGACCGTACCCCCACCCCCACCAGTGTAAGTACGACTCCTACCCCCACCCGCGGACTCACGGACCGTACCCCCACCCCAACAGTGTAAGTACGACCCGTACCCCCACCCGCGTATGCATGGAGCGTACCCCCCAGCCCAACAGTGTAAGTACGACCCGTACCCTCACCCGCGTATGCAAGGAGCGTACCCCCCACCCCAACAGTGTAAGTACGACCCGTACCCCCACCCGCGTATGCATGGAGCGTACCCCCCAGCCCAACAGTGTAAGTACGACCCGTACCCTCACCCGCGTATGCAAGGAGCGTACCCCCCAGCCCAACAGTGTAAGTACGACCCGTACCCCCACCCGCGTATGCATGGAGCGTACCCCCCAGCCCAACAGTGTAAGTACGACCCGTACCCCCACCCGCGTATGCATGGAGCGTACCCCCCAGCCCAACAGTGTAAGTACGACCCGTACCCTCACCCGCGTATGCATGGAGCGTACCCCCCAGCCCAACAGTCTAAGTACAACCCGTACCCCCACCCGCGTATGCATGGAGCATACCCCCATGCCAACAGTGTAAGTACGACTCGAACCCTCACCCGCGTATGCATGGAGCGTACCCTCCATGCCAACAGTGTAAGTACGACTCGAACCCTCACCCGCGGACGTACGGACCGTACCCCCACCCCCACCAGTGTAAGTACGACTCCTACCCCCACCCGCGGACTCACGGACCGTACCCCCACCCCAACAGTGTAAGTACGACCCGTACCCCCACCCGCGTATGCATGGAGCGTACCCCCCAGCCCAACAGTGTAAGTACGACCCGTACCCTCACCCGCGTATGCAAGGAGCGTACCCCCCACCCCAACAGTGTAAGTACGACCCGTACCCCCACCCGCGTATGCATGGAGCGTACCCCCCAGCCCAACAGTGTAAGTACGACCCGTACCCTCACCCGCGTATGCAAGGAGCGTACCCCTCAGCCCAACAGTGTAAGTACGACCCGTACCCCCACCCGCGTATGCATGGAGCGTACCCCCCAGCCCAACAGTGTAAGTACGACCCGTACCCCCACCCGCGTATGCATGGAGCGTACCCCCCAGCCCAACAGTGTAAGTACGACCCGTACCCTCACCCGCGTATGCAAGGAGCGTACCCCCCAGCCCAACAGTGTAAGTACGACCCGTACCCTCACCCGCGTATGCAAGGAGCGTACCCCCCAGCCCAACAGTGTAAGTACGACCCGTACCCCCACCCGCGTATGCAAGGAGCGTACCCCCCAGCCCAACAGTGTAAGTACGACCCGTACCCTCACCCGCGTATGCAAGGAGCGTACCCCACACCCCAACAGTGTAAGTACGACCCGTACCCTCACCCGCGTATGCATGGAGCGTACCCCCACCACACCAGTGTAAGTAGACTCGTACCCTCACCTCGAATGCATTGAGCGTACCCCCACCGTGTATGTTCCAAGCGTACATATCCTGAAATCGGAGGTGTGTGTGCAGAGTCCACCCAGCAGTGCCCTGAGACAGGAGGGGTGGGTGTGGAGTCCTCCCAGCAGTGCCCTGAGACAGGAGGGGTGGGTGCCTATCACTAACAGCAGTGCCCTGAGACAGGAGGGGTGGGTGTGGAGTCCTCCCAGCAGTGCCCTGAGACAGGAGGGGTGGGTGCCTATCACTAACAGCAGTGCCCTGAGACAGGAGGGGTGGGTGTGGAGTCCTCCCAGCAGTGCCCTGAGACAGGAGGGGTGGGTGCCTATCACTAACAGCAGTGCCCTGAGACAGGAGGGGTGGGTGCCTATCACTCCCAGCAGTGCCCTGAGACAGGAGGGGTGGGTGTGGAGTCCTCCCAGCAGTGCCCTGAGACAGGAGGGGTGTGTGCAGAGTCCTCCCAGCAGTGCCCTGAGACAGGAGGGGTGGGTGTGGAGTCCTCCCAGCAGTGCCCTGAGACAGGAGGGGTGTGTGCAGAGTCCTCCCAGCAGTGCCCTGAGACAGGAGGGGTGTAACACATGTGTGTGAGGCCAGAATTATCCACATGCATACTGGCTACAAGGGAACATGTCCCCATGAACTCATGTCAACAGACTCCACACACAAGTACAGTGATCACCAAGGATGCCACGATTGTTGCAGGTGGAGACATGGCCCTGCATGCATGGCCAAAGTAGAAGGGCTCCGTCACACACACAGCTCATGTAGACACAGCTCTGCGCTAAACATTGGGAACACCCTGCAGGGAAGAAAGCTGGGTACACAGAGGAAGGAATACACCCTGGGACAAGTGCACCATGCAGTAACTGCTTACATGAACAAAGAAAGTTAGCCAACACCTTGTGATGGCACACAGATCCCAGGGTCCCACCAATGAGCAGTACACTACTACATATCCCACACACCCAAACCCTCACACACCACCCAAAACCATGTAGCAGCCCCACCAACACCAATACCAGCATAGCAGTAGTGTGATAATGAAAACAAAATTAAGCTTTATTCAGCATGAGCACAATGTCCGTGGATCGCAGGCAGTTCAATCTTCACAAAGCCCATAGGGCAGTCAATGATTCTCAGCTGGATGGGGGACACAGTGGGATGCGTGTCCCTTACCTTGCCTGCACAGTCAAATGGCATCGTCTTCCACACTGGTGAGGGCATCAGGGGGGGGGGAAGCAACAGGCACCGCAGGGACATCAGGGCAAAGGGGCGGCGTTGTGGGTGCAGGGATGGAGGACTCCACCACAGGGGGTGGGTCAGTGCCAAAGGCGGAGGCCAGGATGGCACTACACACCTTTGCAAGGTCCTCCAGGGAGTCCCCTGCACCCGAAGGGACCTCAGGCCCCAAGGAGGGGGGGGGTCAGAGGGATGGGTCGCAGCGCCACCGGGGGAGGGTGGAGACAGGGGGGGAGACTCAACCACCCTGACCGGGGACCTCCTTGACCGCTTGCGTGGTGGTGTAACTGTGGGGCTCAGGGACAGAGCGGCCATGAAGGAGTCCTTGGGGGAGATGTGGCCAGGAGAGCTGAGGGGAGGGGATTTGGAGGGAGTGGACTGGGTGGAATGCGGACTCCCACTATGGCTGCGTGTCACACGTTTGCCCCCCGACCCAGTGGGTGTGCCTACCTCACCCTGTGTGTGCGTGTCAGGAGGAGTGCGGTGGACCTTCCCTGCTGGTGTGGTGCCCGTGTCCGTTGATGTGGGTGCATGCCGACGTCTGGGTGTACGTGGGACAGGCATGGGAGTGGGAAGTGTGGATGGGGCAGGGGTAGGTGGGGGGAGGTCGCGCTGCAGGAGACCCACTGCTGCAGTCAGTGTGGAGTCTATGGACCTCAGCAAGTTGCGTTGGTCAGCCTGCGATGAATGAATGCCCTCCAAGAAAGCCTCGATGTTGGTGAGGGTTTTGCCGTGGGCATGGAGGACATTAAGGATCGCAGCCTGACCAACCTGCAGTTGCCGCTGGATGTCCACAGACTCTGCATTGGCGGCAGCAGTGGAGACAGGGGCAGGGGGTGCGGTGCCTGGCAGGAAGGAGACATGCTGTGACCGGGCACGCTGGGAAGGGACACGAGCAAGTGGGAGGCGGCTGGTGGGAACTGAGGGGGCGGTGCGAGGTGTTGTTCCGCTGTCAGCTGCTGGTGCAGCCACCGCCCACTCAGAGACATCCTCCTCGGACCTGTCAGCTTCGTATTCTGACGTGCCAGTCGACAGGTCCTCGGCCGCACTATCCTCCACCTCTGTCCCACTCGATGTGCCAGCCCCGATGTCACGGCTGGCACTGGTGCTCGGTCCCTCCGCCTTGCCTGTGTCCATGTCTCCCTCTGTGTCCCCCGACGATGCTGTGGGCAGGGTGGAGAGACAGAAATTAATCAGACAGCTGTACACATCAGTCACATGAGTCCAATCGACATAGGTAACACTGCATAGCCTGAAAAGGAAGATCCCTAACATCTACTAAACAAGGTACCGATGTAGGGCATGAAACACACAGTTGGTTGAGCCACCATGCCACTGAAATACCATGGAGAGCATGAGACAATAGCTAAACACAGGAAACGGAGTCTGACATAGCACCCAGGCCCTGGGGACAATCCAGCACTGCATCTGCACCACACAGCGTTGGCGAAAATACCGATGACCAGGGACCATATCCATGAACTTGAGACACATGCTGCATAGGTAATGCTGAAAACATGCCCAACATGACTCGGTCACTGAACATTGCGTGTGTGTCCAGACACATCACACACTGCCCAGACCCAGCAAGTAGAAATCAGGATTTGACACATAGGCATTGCCCGCCCCAACAAGACCCTACACGAGGCAAATTGTTGAGACACAGGTGGCACCAACATCTCATAGTCTGGGTGATACACACAGGGGCAGGCAAAAAGCAAGATTGGACGCCAAACAGCCAAGGTGCGCCTGTACAAATAATGAGGTACCAGTGCCCATCCTCATATGAGTATAACAAGACACACAGGCACTGGCAACTGTGAGTATGAAGAAGGACAATCATGTCAGGCTGCACAGTGGACACCTGTACAAAATAGCACGTCTATATACATGGTGACAGGGGACAATGGCACAGAGCACAACCTACGCTGTAGACACTGAGATTGTCCACGTTTATGATGACACATACACCACTGAGGAAAAGGTGCTCCAGGGGACAGTAGTGGGCACGCAACTACATGCTACTGAATGGTAATGACTGCAACACACGTCACCATCCCTGCACTATGTGTATCGCACACTCATGCACATCATGTCACAGGCCACTACATAGGACATGCGCGCTGTAAGGCATGACACATGAGAGACCAACTCCCATGTCTGGAGTCAGCATCAGTGCCAACTGACATGGAACCCACATGCAGTGAACTTGACAGTGCACAGGCAAGGTCCCACAACCTGTTACACACCACCCCCACACATGATGCTACAGTCATTGTTCTCGTGGACAAAGCGCCAGCCTACATTACCTTGTGAAGGAGTGACTACACACAGACCAGGGAACACATTGCAAGGAGGGGAAGGGTGGCAGGGGCGCAGCGCTATACTGGGGCAAACAGGATCTGCACAGCACCTTTAAACCATGCCAGTGAATTCATGCTACTGTGCCCTTACAAATGCCGGTGACACACAACAAACACACATGTACCTACCCCCTTCCGGCTGCTGCATCGCCTGTAAGCGCCTCTCCAGGTCTGGAAAGACCACCGGCAGCACACGCCTGTGGAGGTGGCTCAGACGGCGGCGGCCGCGGTTCTTGTGGCTCTCAGGTGAGTCCCCCAGCAGGAGCCGTGCAATCCTCCGCGTCCAGCACCGGATATCCTGCCAGCGTTTCCTCACCTGGGGCAGGCTCCGCCTCCGACCATCCACACCCCTCACGGCACTGACGGCGGTCAGCCAGATCTGCTCCTTGGCAGTGGCGCCTACCTGTGAGGAGGAACAAGTGACACCACATCAATACACCAGCCACATGTCACAGAGAGACATATGGGTACAAATTAGCTGGTTACAACAAGGCATGTCATGCAGCCAACGCATTGCACCTTTGTCATAGGGACATCATCCCCTGGTGAGGGAAAAAGCAGTACGTGCCACAGTGGGTACACAGGTGGAATGATGGCAATGTCACAATCAATGATCAAGGCTCACACTGTGCATCACACCCACCCCTCCTGTCTCAGGGCACTGCTGTGAGTGATAGGCCCCCACCCCTCCTGTCTCAGGGCACTGCTGTGAGTGATAGGCCCTCACCCCTCCTGTCTCAGGGCACTGCTGGGAGGACTCTGCACACACCCCTCCTGGCTCAGGGCACTGCTGTGAGTGATAGGCCCCCACCCCTCCTGTCTCAGGGCACTGCTGGGAGACATCAGGCACCCCCCCCCGGGACCCCCCGACAGTACATGGCATGTGTGTTACACCTGGACACAATGGCAGAAGTCACAGTCACAACATAGGGACAGTCTGTGGCAGTGGCCTATGCACTCACCTGATACCCTGGTCGCCCATACAGCATGGAGTACTGTGGGAGGATCACATCCAGCAGAGCCATGTTCTCCTCCAGGGTGAATGGCTGTGTCCTCTCCACAGCCCTTGACATGGTTCCAGGGAATCAGTAGCAGCAGCTGGGTCGACGAATGCAAAGATGTGCAGGCAAGTACTCCCTCATGGGACCTGGCTGCCTTATATGTGCCCTTCTGCCCAGTCTCATGCACAGGAGTACAGAGTGATTGGTCACTCACATTTGCATCCTATGTTTCCACCAATCCCTTCAAACCTAGCAGTCTGTGGGTTCTCTATCGGTTTCATTCTCCTGCATGATGTCAGCCCCACAAACACATTGCAACAAAGTAGAATAATTCCAACTGACTTCTGCTGTGCACCTTCCAGAACAATTTCGAAATTTGAACTTGGTCTCCATGACAACCAGCATGCATGTAGGCCTTAATACTTGTCCCCTATGTAATTTGGAGCATCACACACAGGTACGGTGCGTTTCGGGGCCCTAGGGCACCCCAAATGCATGGCAACGGCCCGTACATGCATGCCTACGTTCACTATCACTATGGGTCTGCACGCGTACTCGTAGTGGTACGGGCCGTACACTCGCATGTACGCTCACTATCACTACGAGTACGCATACGCGTGCAGACCCATAGTGATAGTGAGCGTAGATGCGTGTGTACGGTCCGTACCACTACGGGTACGCATACGCGTGCAGACCCATAGTGATAGTGAGCGTAGATGCGTGTGTACGGTCCGTACCACTACGGGTACGCATACGCGTGCAGACCCATAGTGATAGGGCCGTACACACGCATCTACGCTCACTATCACTATGGGTCTGCACGCGTATGCGTACTCTTAGTGGTATGGACCGTACACACGCATCTACGCTCACTATCACTATGGGTCTGCACGCGTATGCGTACTCGTAGTGGTACGGACCGTACACACGCATCTACGCTCACTATCACTATGGGTCTGCACGCGTATGCGTACTCGTAGTGGTACGGACCGTACAAATGCCTGTACGCTCGCCATCACGATGGGTACACATACCGCAGCACTCCCACAGTGATTTGGGAACATACACAGGCCCTCTTAGCAGCAGTACGGCGGTTTTTACACATCACAGTGGTGATAGGCGACACACAGGTAGGAATAGGGCGGACATACTTGTCCATGGATGGACATACTTGTCCAGGAATGGACATCAAGGCATCGTCTGTGCATTACTACATGTGTGGGGCACAGGTGTGACAGGCTGTGATGTGGAACATGCCTCCTGAGTGGAGAAGGCACCAGATGTATGATGAGATGTGCATAGGTGTACTGTGTGACGGTGCAATGTGTGCCAGGCATGCCCTTGACTCCTTTGACATGTGTGCATGTCGTACTGCGCACTTGGGGTGAGCGTCACTGGTATGGCACGGACACCAACACACGGAAGTGTCCCATGATGCCCGGTACAGGGGTCATGACACATGACTTGTCACTACCCACAGTGCACAATGTGACTATGTCATTTATGTGTCCGGGATTTTCATCAGGTTGATGTTGTAGCACCCTCAAAAGCTGCAGCCGTTGCAGCAACCAACATGTGTCTGTGTGTAGATTGTCATTGCACACTGTTCCGCACACCATGCCACATGTGGTATCGGATGTGAGGTGCACATGTATGCATGGGACACGGAGTAGCGTGACAAGGCCATGTCAGCATCCTCACAAGGAATGTGTGGTGAGTCATGACATGTGCACCTTCATGGCAAGGTGTGTGGGCAGGCCTAGTGTAATGTCATGTGACCTGTGGCTCCGGTGTTCCGCAACCAGTCTCTGCAATCGGCATCCCACTTCTGCTGATGTGTGGGTGTATGTCACTCCTGTCTTGCGTCGGGCTGTTCACTTGCACTGGGACACAGCTATTCCCATGGCGTGGCATGGGGAGGTTCTCAATCTCCGTGTGTAGCTGGGTCTTGGAAGGAGTGTCACCTTGCATCCATACGTGTCCTGGGCATGTAGCACATACCTGACTCCCTATGTAGCATGTGTGTATTGCCAGATTTACATGTGCTCAGTAGACATGAGTTGTTGTCGTAGTGCACTCACTCTTCCTTGTCACTTCCAAATTACTGCAGAGCGCCGCCTCTTGCCCGAAGAATTCCAGACTTGGCTGCCATGCAGGAGAATGACAGGATCCGGCTCTACCGCTTCACCCAACCGTTGATCCTGGAGCTGACGGCGAGACTGGCACCACACCTGCAACCGCAGCACAGGTATCCTACGGCACTGACACCCCAGCTGAAGGTAATGGCTGCCCTACATTTTCTTGCCACGGGTACCTTCCAAAATACCATAGCTCATGTTGGTGGCATGTCCCAGAGCATGTTCAGCGGTGTGCTGCATGATTTCTTGGAGGCCATGTTGATTCACCTGGATGACTTCATCAAGTTCCCAACCCCTGAACAGATGACTGAGGTCAAGCGTGGATTCTATGCCCTGGGAGGGATGCCCCATGTCATTGGGTCCATAGATGGGACACATGTAGGTTTGGTACCACCACACGCATGGTAGGTGACATACCGCAATCGGAAGCACTACCACTCCATCAATGCCCTTGTGGTGTGTCTGTCCAATATGGTGATTTCACAAGTCTGTGCTCGTTTCCCAGGATCAGCACACGATGCCTACATCATGAGGCGTAGCGGGATGCCTGATATGATGATGCAGCTGCGCACGAACGGGCATGTGTTGTTGGTGGGTACAGTCTGTCTGTCCTGTATTCTGTATAGCCGACCAGCACGACCGCTTCACCAGTTCTAACGATGTCCATGTGCTTCCCATGTAGGGGACGCTGGCTATCCCAACATGCCTTGGCTGCTGACACCTCTCCGCAACCCCATCACGCCGGCACAGCTCCGCTATAACACCGCCCATGGCCGGACAAGGCGAGTGATAGAGAGGACGTTTGGCATGCTGAAGAGCCGATTCCGGTGCCTCCACAAGACCGGCGGTGCACTCCCTTATGCCCCGGCGAAGGTCTGCAAGATCTTCATGGTCTGCTGCATGCTGCACAACATGGCAGTTGAAAGAGCTGTGCCACTCATCCTGAATCAACATGACGAGGACCATCCACCCGTGGAGGACGAAGGGCTTGGCAATGGGGCTAGTGATGTGGAGGATGTGGAGCCGCAAGAGGACATCCGGACTCGGCTCATACTTCTTTGCTTAGTGGTGAGTACCAGTGTCTGAGTGTGCACGCATTGGTCCCCGTGTGGCATGCGTTGTGATGTGTGTCTCCACCTGCATGTATGGCACGTGGGTCAGAGGTGTGTGTGGGTGTGTCACTGGAGTGATGGTGGCAGTGATGGTAGTATTTCCCCAGTCATAATTTTGACCTAGCATGTTGTCATCCATACATGTGTCGAGTAAATGCACATGCAAGTGGCTGTGCTTTTTGTGGCTGACTTCTTGTGTGTCTCTCTTCCCCAGGTACCTGCGCATGCCGTTTGCTGGTTGCATTGTTGTGGCACTGCTATTCCTCATGGACATGACATCGTGGGCTGACTCAGCGTTACAGGCACGGACACGTTTGGAAGTCTCCATGGGGTAAGGGATGCATCTGGGGTGTATTGGGTGTGGCAGTTGTTCACGATGTGTGCACACTGCCCCTGTCGGGCTTTGGTTCCTCTGCAGCCATGTCGCATCCCCATGGGACACGACATGCAGCTGTGTACACCTGAATAGATGGTCTGCCTGGTTGACAGTCATCAGTGATGGGATAGTGGATTGTGATGATGGCATCAATGTGTGTGACACTGCCCTCGGACACATACGGTTAGCATTGGCTTGACATGGTGTGGGACTTCCACATCAGCGGATCTATGGTGTATGGCAGGCTCTCCGTGTGCAGCTGTGGGTATTTAGCTGTTAGCCGACGCTTGTGTGCCAGTACCATGGCTATCACGCATTTGTGCTGCAGAAGGGGGGTGCCAGTGTTGGACCCACATGTCACTCCACATGATGTGTTCATCTGTACTTCGAGTTGCCTCTGCAAACCCGAATACATGACTAATAAAGGTGTCCCTATGCCTCCAAGGTGCCTCTTCTCAGTCAATGCTGGTGTGTTGGCACGGTGCATCCTGCATGTCTGGCATGGTATTCCCTGATTGTGGCTATGTGTCAATGTGTCGATTCGCAAGATGCAAGCTGTGTGTGTGGGCTGTGACTGTGTATTGGGCATGATGTCCATGACTGTGTGGGTATTGTGACATGTGCCATCCCCATGCATCCAACGTTGTCCAGGCCCCCATTCTCTGCATCCACCGGACTCAAGCTTGCAGGACATGGTTCTGCCACCTGTCTACACATACCTAGGTGCCACCCAGGACACTTGACTGGATCCCTGACCTCTGCGCATGACTGTTGGTGTACTCAATGTGTGTGTCAGCACGGTTGTTCGGCCACCCCCTCAGCTGGTTGTGCCCATCACGGGTGTGTATGGTGCTCCATGTATGTCTTGCCTAATGAACTGTGACCCATGTGTCCTGTGCCAGACTCAGGCCCCAGGGTGTGGATGGTTGAAGAGAAAAGATGACTCAGGCATGTTTAGACTTTACAAGGCACATGTTAGGTAATAATGCTACCAGCAGGCATATACTCTTCATAGTGTGATTTATTATTGGGGGGGGGGGGACAAAGTGAGGGGCTTTCCGGGATTAGGGAATCCAAAGTTCAGTAGGGGAGTTGGTGTCCTTGCCATGGGAAATCCTCAGAGTCCATGCCACAGTCTTTGTCAACATTGGTCAGCCAGTGACCAGCAGGGCCATGTGGCAGAGAATGTCTCTTGATGCTGTGATGCTGTTGCTCCAGTGGGCCAGGTGCCAGGCCAGGTGTCCTGGGAGATGGTGATGTAGCAGCCACCCTCACGGTCCTTTCCGTGGACGACCCGGCCTCCTGCGGGGAAGCTCACCAGCAGGCCGTGACGACGTCTGGGATGCTCCGTCGGATGTTTCCTCCTCCTCCTCCTGATCCCTCCCTGTGGGTGGTGATGTTCTCCGCCTTCTGGCACAGGGAGGGTCGGCCATGGTGTCGGCCATCCGACGGAGTGTAGCGTGAATCCCCTGGAATGCCGTCACTTGCTCAGCCTGTCTGTCCTCCATCCTCCGTTGGTGTACCAGTAGACAGGCAATTAGCTCCGCATGTTGCTGGGCCTGCTGGGCCTTGATCCCCTCGAGGACGGACACAACCTGGGCCATGCCCGTGGTGTCCTGCCGGTATGAGTCCAGGATGTTACGGACATGTGAAAATACCGGATCCCCAGCCAACTGGTCAGGCTCGCGCCTCCGCCGTCCTCCACTCCCACCACCCCTGCCCACTTGCGCCTGGCCTGCACTTGTGGGCACATGGGGTCTCCGGGACCCCTGAGGGGTGGCATTGGCGTTGTCGCCTGCCTCCTCCTGGGTGCCCGGGACACCGTGTCCCTCCTGGCGAGCCTGGCTGCATTGTGGTGTTGGGGCAGGGATCCTGGGTGTCTCCTGGGATGTGGCAGGAGTGGGGGTGGTGGTTGGCACAGTTGTACCTGACGCAGGTGCTGCAGGTGGTTGGACACCAGAGGGGCCAGGTCGGTCGGGGTCGTCCGCAGAGTGGTGAGAGTGGTCGCTGCCGGTGGGATCGGGCTCCTGCAGATCCGGGTCCTGTGAGTGTTCCCCCCCAGTGTTGGGGGGTGCACCACGACGTTGACCTGTGTGTGAGAGAGACAATGTTAATTTTGGTCCATGCAACATCCATGTTTCATCCGTTTCAAAGATGGCACATTTCCTCTTGGAATTAGGATCTGTCTTGCATTCCACTCACAGTGCACTTGTGCATGGGTGTGTCCCTTGGCCACCACTTTGGCCCCTTTAACTATGTGTGGCACAGTCTTACTTGCTGCGTCAAGTGTGACTGCAGTCAGCAGTGGAGTGGGCAGGTGTGGCGAGCCATGCATTGGCGCCTTCCGTGTAGCACTGTACATGCGCACATGGAGTGGATCCACACACTTATATGATCCAGGTAGCTGTCCTTGTGCTCGTGTACAGGTTGTGACATGGCCCTGTGTTTTGCCATGGTGAAGAGGGGGGGTTCTGGCACTGGCCACCCTTGTCTACATGCACGCAGTCTACCTGCTGACGAGCAGACATTCACACACGCAACACGGCTGATTAGCTCTCCCTGTGTCTCGCTCCCTCTGTGTCCCCCTCTCCCTCCCTCCGTGTGTCAGCCTACTCCCTCTGTCCATCTCCCTCCCTCTCTGTCCCCCTCTCCCTCCATCTCTGTCCCCCTCTACCTCCCTCTCTGTCCCCCTCTCCCTCCCTCTGTGTCCCCCTCTCCCTCCCTCCGTGTGTCAGCCTCCTCCCTCTGTCCGTCTCCCTCCCTCTCTGTCCCCCTCTCCCTCCCTCTGTCCCCCTCTCCCTCCCTCTCTGTCCCCCTCTCCCTCCCTCCATGTGTCACCCTCTGTCACCTCGGCCCAGCTTCCTGGGCACACACTGTTAGCAGATCTTTGAGTGGCCCTTGGCTTGTTGATGTGAGTTTGTTTCTGATCTCCAGGCACCCATTGGGTGTGATGTGTGTCTGTGCGCTGCTGCTGTGGTGGTGTGTGCTGCCACTCTTTCACAATGTTGGCTGTTCATTAGCTGCTGTCATGTGCAAAACAGTGCCTTCACCCCCATGTGTTGATGCAAGGCGTCCGCCATTTGCTGGCAAGTCATTCCTGTGTTGGGACACACTGTTTGTCTGGCTGTGACCTAGGCCATATGGGTAGAGTGAATTGTTGTCTGCTTCTGAGTTGCACTATGTGCTTTTTTGGGCCCAGCCTCCCGCCATCCGGGTTACCGTGTCATGTGTTGTTGTCTTCTGTGGCCTGTGACTTGACATTGTCCAGCTGGGTGCATGGGGCATGGTGGCAGCAGTGGCATGTGCGTGCTCATGGAGTGTGGTTGAGTCATGCGATGGCTTGTGGTGGTTGCGTGCCTGTTAGTGATGTTGGTTGTGGATGCCGTTCCCCCCATGTGAGGTGCGTTGTTTGTGTACTCACCCGGGTCTCGGAGTCCTTCTAATCCTTCGACTGCCTCCACCGGCAGTATGGCCATCACCCTCTCCTCCCAGGGATGGTAGTGTACGGGTCTGCGGGAGGGCCCTCCTCCGGTGGCGTTGGCCTGGTCGTGTTCATCCTGCCTCTTGGCTCGGACCCTCCTCCGCAGATCGTACCACCTGTTCTGGCATTCCTGCCTGGTCCGTCTAGTGTCCGCAACAGCATTCACAGCATCGACGATGGTCTGCCACATGGCTGTTTTTGCTGCCTGGCTGGTGTTTCTGACCAATGTTCCAAAGATCTGTGGCTCGACTCTGAGGATTTGATCAACAAGAACCTCCAACTCTCGGTTACTGAACTTTGGATTCTTGGTAGTGGGCATGATGAGGGGTGTGGATGGTGGGGGGGGTGTGGATGGTGGGGGTGGTGTGTGGATGGTTGTGGGTGTGTGGGTGTGGTTGTGCAGGTGCGTGTGTGTGTGAATGTGATGAGGGTGTGTTTGTGAAGGTGGTTGTGTGAAGGTGTGAGAGTGTAAGGTGTAGTAAAGGTTGAGGTCTGGTGCTGTGGGTTGTCTGTGGGGTCTGGCAGCAGTGGGTCTGTTGCAAAGGCTCATGGTTTGTGTGTGTGGGCCCTTTTTATTGGTCCATTGGTGGGTGTGGCTGTGTTTGAATTGTGGGTGGGTTGGTTATAAGGAGTGGTGGTGTATTGGGCCTCTGTTTGTTTTTGGCAGTTGCAGGTCAGTGAAGGTGTTGTTTTGGTGTTTTTTGGCCATGTTTAGTGGCTTTGTGCCATTCGAATGGTGTATTGTTGTGTTGTTTTGTTGTGTCCTGGTTGTGTCCGTGCGTTTTGAGCGTGTGTACAGTGTGTACATGGGCCATTTGGTTGTACGGTGCTGTCCTTGTGTGTGGCATGGTACGACTCGTACATGCGGTTGTGATGTTGGGGCCTGGGGTGCGCTCCGTAGTTAGGAGGTTGTGTTGGGGGTAGGACTCGAACGTACTGGGATGTACATACACGGTGGTTCGACACGTACAGGGGTGGGGGTAGGACTCGAACGTACTGGGTACACGGTGGTACGACACGTACTGGGGTGGGGGTACGACTGGAACGTACTGGGGTGTAGGTTCACGGTGGTACGACACGTACTGGGGTGGGGGTACGACTGGAACGTACTGGGGTGTAGGTACACGGGGGGTATGACACGTACTGGGGTGGGGGTGGGGCTCGAACGTACTGGGGTGTAGGTACACGGGGGTATGACACGTACTGGGGTGGGGGTGGGGGTGGGGCTCGAACGTACTGGGATGTACATACACGGTGGTTCGACACATACAGGGGTGGGGGTACGACTGGAACGTACTGGGGTGTAGGTTCACGGTGGTACGACACGTACTGGGGTGGGGGTACGACTGGAACGTACTGGGGTGTAGGTACACGGGGGGTATGACACGTACTGGGGTGGGGGTGGGGCTCGAACGTACTGGGGTGTAGGTACACGGGGGTATGACACGTACTGGGGTGGGGGTGGGGCTCGAACGTACTGGGATGTACATACACGGTGGTTCGACACGTACAGGGGTGGGGGTACGACTGGAACGTACTGGGGTGTAGGTTCACGGTGGTACGACACGTACTGGGGTGGGGGTACGACTGGAACGTACTGGGGTGTAGGTTCACGGTGGTACGACACGTACTGGGGTGGGGGTACGACTGGAACGTACTGGGGTGTAGGTACACGGGGGTATGACACGTACTGGGGTGGGGGTGGGGCTCGAACGTACTGGGGTGTAGGTACACGGGGGGTATGACACGTACTGGGGTGGGGGTGGGGCTCGAACGTACTGGGGTGTAGGTTCACGGTGGTACGACACGTACTGGGGTGGGGGTACGACTTGAACGTACTGGGGTGTAGGTTCACGGTGGTACGACACGTACTGGGGTGGGGGTACGACTGGAACGTACTGGGGTGTAGGTTCACGGTGGTACGACACGTACTGGGGTGGGGGTACGACTGGAACGTACTGGGACGTAGGTACACGGGGGGTATGACACGTACTGGGGTGGGGGTGGGGCTCGAACGTACTGGGGTGTAGGTACACGGGGGTATGACACGTACTGGGGTGGGGGTGGGGCTCGAATGTACTGGGATGTACATACACGGTGGTTCGACACGTACAGGGGTGGGGGTAGGACTCGAACGTACTGGGGTGTAGGTTCACGGTGGTACGACACGTACTGGGGTGGGGGTACGACTGGAACGTACTGGGGTGTAGGTACACGGGGGGTATGACACGTACTGGGGTGGGGGTGGGGCTCGAACGTACTGGGATGTACATACACGGTGGTTCGACACGTACAGGGGTGGGGGTAGGACTCGAACGTACTGGGTACACGGTGGTACGACACGTACTGGGGTGGGGGTACGACTGGAACGTACTGGGGTGTAGGTACACGGGGGTATGACACGTACTGGGGTGGGGGTGGGGCTCGAACGTACTGGGGTGTAGGTTCACGGTGGTACGACACATACTGGGGTGGGGGTACGACTGGAACGTACTGGGGTGTAGGTACACGGGGGGTATGACACATACTGGGGTGGGGGTACGACTGGAACGTACTGGGGTGTAGGTTCACGGTGGTACGACACGTACTGGGGTGGGGGTACGACTGGAACGTACTGGGGTGTAGGTTCACGGTGGTATGACACGTACTGGGGTGGGGGTGGGGCTCGAACGTACTGGGGTGTAGGTTCACGGTGGTACGACACATACTGGGGTGGGGGTACGACTGGAACGTACTGGGGTGTAGGTTCACGGTGGTACGACAAGTACTGGGGTGGGGGTACGACTGGAACGTACTGGGGTGTAGGTACACGGGGGGTATGACACGTACTGGGGTGGGGGTGGGGCTCGAACGTACTGGGATGTACATACACGGTGGTCCGACACGTACAGGGGTGGGGGTAGGACTCAAACGTACTGGGGTGTAGGTTCACGGTGGTATGACACGTACTGGGGTGGGGGTGGGGCTCGAACGTACTGGGGTGTACATAGACGGTGGTACGACACGTACTGGGGTGGGGGTACGACTTGAACGTACTGGGGTGTACCTAGACGGGTGGGGGTATACATACACGGGGGGTACGTGTCGGACGTACGGGGGCTGGGGGGAGTGTTGGGCGCGTATGCGGGCACATGTCTCCATGGTTGCTATAGGAGTTCGGTGCGGACGGTGTTTTTTCCATACGGTTGTACGCTCGGACGCACGGGATGGATCGTGATTCCTCGGTCGGACTTGGCTTTTCACGTTTGTAAGGTAAATCGTCCGAGGACGTGTCGGACACATTTTCCGACCCGAGGACGTGTGGGGAATGATTCCCAGTGCGGTTCGTATGGACTTTTTACCATGCGAATCGTGATTGCCAGTTCGTACGGCACTTGTACGATTCGTACGGTAAAAAGACCCGATACGAGTCGCACGGGGACATTTTTTACCGGATCGTGATCGGCACCTATGTGCCTGTTTTATTTAGTTTTATGTAGCGGGAACTCGATCCATTACAAAAGGACACATTCATTTTTGGTGTGCACGGGGAGATTACGCGATTTGCCCAGAATCACAGGACGTACAGCTGACGCCGAGACTCGAACCTTGTTTCCCACCTCCAAAGTCGACAGCTCTGGCCGTTAGTCCACATCCTCTAGGAAATCTGGTGATCGCCAAACAGGCTAGTGCCCCAGAAGGTCCGGTAGAGATGGGAAGTTAATCAGGACATGAAAGCCTGGCAACTGACTGACCACAGCCAGATCTATCATCCCTTCAGACACAAAGCCGCCCCTTTAGACACCAAACTCTCCTATTACCTGCTCTCATAACCAAGCATTTTCAATGCAATAGGTCTCGCATTTACGCGAGTTTAAGCTATTGGCATTGTAAATGACAATGCCTTTTATTTATGTTTTAAAAACGAAAACAAAAATAAAAGGCATTGTCATTTGCAATGTCAATAGCTCAAATTTGCCTACATGTGAGACCTATTGTATTGCAAATGCTTGTTTTTATCTATACAAGCGATGGTATCTTGTGGGTAGAAGCCTATATTAACTAGAGGAAATCCCCGAACAGGCAGCTTAAAACGTCATCAGAACTAGACAAACCTCGATGTAAAACAGTTGCCATACTGATCCACACAGCTACTTTGACTAGGGTTGAAGATCATGCAAATAGAGCAGTATTGCTCCGTAAAGCATTTATGGATCATGGAGCAAGGTCCAGACAACGTCAGAACTGTAACATAAAGAGTTGTCGACCCTGCCTACTACATATACATCTGAATGACATTGTTGGTGGTTGGGCTAGGACACTAGACTGAGTCAAAAACTTAGCAAAAGTAAACGATGTGCACAAGAGAGTTTGTGCTGATTGAAGATAGAAAACGATCCCTTGTAAATGTGGAGGGTTTTTCAGCTATGACCAAACAGGTAACGTAGAAGCCTCTTCAAAACAGACTAGCAGTTGATAGGAAGAGCAGCTTAGGCATCCAGAGTGAACCTGTTGGATTTTCAAGGCTCCAGATACAAAATCTTAAATAGTCATTTTGGGACAGCAGGCCGCGCTTCGGCTTCCTCGATGCAAGGATGGAGTCCGTGCTGCTGTGCAAGAAGGGACAATGTAATTTGAAACCCGAGGTTGGCAGCGACATAACTGTTGCATTTGCGGCAGAGCATGCGGCAGGGCTCAGCTCTTAAAGAGGCTTTCCTGCCAAAGCTGCACCAACTGTTCAGTCACCCAGAGAGCTCAATTTACGGAGCCCCTATGGCTGCATGCCATCTCGAGGAGTGGATGACGACACCGGCTTTGGCACGTGTTAAAAAAAAGACAAACTGATAATGCAGACAGCCGGCATCCTTCCAGTGAAACCACTCAAGATTTTAGGGCTTCAGAATGACAAATAACTTGTAGCTGTGGCGTATGAGAGAAGACTAGGTATTACCACTCACAGGGCCAGGACAATGAACCTAGAAATTACGGCGTATATTGATGCAGTCTTGAGGAAAAGACAGATGCCTGGTGCATAAAGTGACACACTGCTCCTTTTGCTATTTCTTTTACATTTACACCCCCCGAGACACAGACAAAGATCCAGGTTGACTGGTGCTCGAGTGACAACACATGAATAAAGTATGAGCGGTGACCAAGAACTCATGACTCACATTGGTGCTGTATCATTAGGCAATGCCTCCTAATCGTATAGGAACAATCTAGGCTAAACTGGGCATTTATTTTCATTACAGGTACCCGTGTGTCTAGCAGCCGGAACATGCGTTAAGTAATGGGCTGGCAACTGGCACGAGCTAGTGCGTGACGTGACTGGTCTGAGAGACCTTATTATACGGTTTTATTTTGTAAAGTACTCATCTGTAGAAAAGATAAACAGACAGCGTAGCTTCCCACTTGAACATGCCTGTTTTTGATTGAGCTCGTTAGTACGTTAATAATAACATATCGTGCACAAAGTTAGAGTGGCCCCATTTATAATAAAGTAATGGTACATTGAAGTCTATGCAGTATCCCGTAAGGTTAAATAATACGTGTGACAATGCCCCCAGGATTACTGGGGAAACATAAAGGGGACGAGACATCCTGCTTTCACGCATCAACAATTAGACCTGTTATGTAAACAGATGGGAATGCCCGCCTGCCGTTGGAAAACACGTAGTCCCAGGAATACATACCTTAGAGAGTATCAGGTGTACAAGAATTTCATATACAAATGAGACGATTGAATCTAAAAGGAAGAAAAAGAAAGGGTACAGAAACCACTTCAACCGCAAAAAGCCTCAAAGATTCTACCCGTTAAAGGAGAACGCATCACAAGCAGGACGTACCTGTTCACGGCTTCAGACTTTGGGAGAATGACAGCCGGGCCCCGTAGCGTGGCAAATATAAGGACGCGTTTAGTAGTGTGCACGCGACGTAAGCGTGGAGAGAAGTCGTTAAATACCTGCACCTTATGTAAACAGGCTGTCGCCGTGAAAGCGCGGGGCAGGAGGGTTGGGCTCAAACGACGCGAGACGTGCACGTGCACATCGCCTCTCCAGGCGCACACATGTTTTGGCTCCCTTCGCGCACCAAACCGCCAACAATAGTCTCGCCAAGGTGAAGCAACGCATGTGCTGCGTTCGCTAGGTGAGACCTAAAAATGGACAGACATAAGAGTAGTGAGGTATGTAGAACACTGTAGAACACTGCTGGCAATTAATGACACACATACAGGCTACACACAAACTGAGTTAAATAACCACTCTGTCTCAACCAGACAGGCCTGCCGACAGCAAAGATGTCTGCCACAAACTACAGGTCACTGGAAGACTGACGCATTCCACTTTACAGGTCCCAAATAGTCACATACTGTGCACTGATATCCCCTAATGACAAAAAGAATGATTTCGCAGCCCATCGTGCAATCTATTCAACTGACATATCATAAGGCAAATTATGTAAAGGAGCACTAACCGCAGGCCATCCCGGCGCATCTCTGACACCCCGGCACTCTTTATCAACTCCTGGGACACGGCCCCTCTGCAGACCCATAAGATTACAGCGTGGAAGACCCCCTGCTACAGAAAACACAGGACATCACCGACATCGAAGGGTCACCATCAGCATAATAAAAGGGCCCTTCTCGGCAAATCAGAGCTGCCAGCCTCAAAACGTAATAAAAATGTGTGTCTAATCTCACACTTCCTCGTCGCACAATAACACTTACCGCATGGGATTAAAGCGGGGGCAACAGACTTGCAACACCCCCTCCCACCCCCCCGGTATAGCGGGCTATCCTCATGGACAATCCCTAAAGCGCACCACCGACGAGTAAAAAAAGCATTGGCATAGCCAATAGGTCTCGCCTTTGGGACCTTATAAGTGTTTAGTTATCCAGCACAATATCCTTGGTGCAACAACATCAACTGTTGCATGGCTAAACACTTATACGGTCCCAAAGGCGAGACCTATTGGCTATGCCAATTCTTGTTAAATGGGGATTCTACATGAAAGGGAGGGACATGTGGCGCTCAGATTAGGAAAGCGCTAAGGCCCTGGCAGTAAGCGCTATACAAAAGGCGGCCTCAATATGTACAGGATGAGTACATGTCATTGCGGCAATTCCCCAAAATGGGCCAACCGTATAGAAATAAAATTAGACTATGTTCTAGATATTATCCCTAAAAAGCAAATTTAAGTTGCAAAAGTGGTTCCGTAGTTCATGCTTTTAGTTGGACCTGCGAATCATATAATCTGCATTCCTAGATGCAAAAATCTTCAGGGCATGCATGTGTTTATTTACAGAGCAGTCTACAAATATGATGTGGACTTTTGTGAAATATACATTTCCAGCCAAGACAAAGAGCAAGAGTACATACACAAGAACGTGCGTTACTTTGACGTCCTTAAGTTTTCAAGATACAATGACGTTTAAGAAGGCTTGTGCGCAGCGCCCATTGGGTGACACGGACTGTAGACAAACAAGTAGACTCCTTGTAGTTACTTCATGTCCTTACTGCTATTGTTTCATTGGCTTTCATGAATTCAGACAGTCCTGTTAACCTTAGCTTCAGGCAGAAAATGGGGAGAAGAAAGTGAAAATTGAAAAGAGGGAAAGTCTGGCTAAAACGAGTGGGAAAAAAAAGACATAAAGAGGGTGAGAAACGAGAGATAAGAAAGGAGGGACGGTGTGTAAAATATGGAGCGGAATGAAAGGAAGAACTGAAGACAAGAGAGAACAAAAAAAGATGAGAGCTGCAGGAGTGAAAGTACAGCAAGAGGAGGAGAATGGAAAAGCAAAAATGAAGATAGGGAAGAGGGAAAGATGGAAAGTGAGAAGGGTAGAGAAGGGACAGTGGAGGGAAAAAACATGTGAGCTCAAGGGTGGAGAAAGGGGAGAACAAGAAATAGGGACACGAATAATAATAAAGAGGAAGGGCAAACGTGAAGCTTGCAAGAAATATGGTAGTGGAGATGAAGAATGGGAGAGAAGAAAGCGAGCAAAGGGATTTGATACACAGGGAAGAGCGGCTGAAGATTGTAATTTTATTCACAGAGCGCGTACTACCACTGACGAAGCGATGTGTGAGAGGGAAATGTAAAAGAGAGTCAGAGAGATATTCAAGGAAAGAGAAGAGTGGGACGAGGTGAGCAAGAAGAAAGAATGAAACATGGAAGGGTGGGAGAGACGGGGAGAACGAAAAGAGGTGGGCGAGTGAGAGCTGTGAAAGAGAATAAAAAGAGGAGTGACGAGAAAGTTGTAAAAGGAAAGTGAATGAAAAGTGCGCTACGTAGATATGGCGAGGAGAAAGAGGAAGGAGTGGGAGATACAACGAAAGGAAAGAAGAACCATTGTGATATGTGTGAAGGGATGTAGAAGGGTCAGAGAAAGATCCGAGGAAGGAAAATTATAGACTGAGCGAAAGGGTGACTGCCAGAGACTAAGATACAGAGAAGAGGCAGAAAATGAGGTGAGTGGAAAACAGGAAGGATGAAAGGAGAAAAAAGCCCGGGAGGGGTGCGCACACGTGCTTGTGCCCGCCGCTGCAGGTGAAAAACCAGCGTGACCAGCGCTGACTGCCATCGCGCCATCTGTTTCCAATTAACGCGAATGCGATAATTGGAAACAGATGGCATTAATGCTCGCTCCCGAGCACCCTAGGCCAGGGAACAAAGAAGGCGGGACAATCACCCGCCTTGGACCAATTGCGTGCTGTCTTTCTTAGAAAGACGCATGCAAAGGCCAATTGCGGGTGATAATAGAAAAAAACCACAAGCACGAGAGTGTGTTTAGAATTTAAAAGCCCTTACTAAAGCCTCGCTGTGAAGCGCATGCACACTGGCTAAGGCGAGACCTAAAAAGGGGGCCTGATGACCCCTCAGATTCGCCTTTGTTATGGGCCCAGCAGGAGTCAGAACAAAGAAAGCCCCTTCCCCACCTGCACGTTGTTGGGGATCGAAAGCAGACAACAACGTGCAGGAGCTGCTGAATGTGTCCTGGTGTTTGCAAATGACACCGGGACGAAGTCAGCATATTTTTCAGTGTGGCCCAACTTCTTGGCAGGGTGGACGGCATCCACTCTTTGAAAAGAGTGGGTGGACACCATGTACCCACCTGTACCCCTGACTTGTGCCCTGGGCACACCTGAAGCTGAGGCAGGTGAAATAAGTAATGTACATTTCAGCAAAAACCAGGACCTTGAATTGAACCTTTGCCTGAATTTACCAGCACCCCCCACCACCGCTCTCCCCCACCCCACTATAAAATACAATGTTCTCTAATATATTTTAGGGCTGTGAAAAGCATATATTGGCGTGCATGTTTCAATTTTACATTGGGCCAGTATGTAAAAAAGAAATATCGATTGCCATTTGTGCTCGTGTCGTTCTGCTCCTCTCTATCCACTCCTCTTTCTGCTCCCCTCTGCCTCCTCCTCCAGCCCTTCCTCTTACTGCCCTCCTGCTGACATCAGGCAGCTATTCCCAGAATCCACCAGTCACGGTTCAAAATTCCTTCCACCCTAGGCGCAAACTGGAGTAGGCTTCCTCCGGGGCGGGGCTTTGTGTTCCAAGGGAACTTGACCACCTTAAAGGCCCAGTGAAAGATTACGGTCTGGATCTAATAGATGGATTGCCCCTCACTGAATCTCAGTATCATACTAAACCAAGGAAAAAGGGGATCCCAAAACGTCTCAAGACTTTTTGACAGCACCAGAGATAAGGGTCCAAGAGCAGGAGCTAAACACCCGCAAAGTAGGAGGAATGTGATGTGCTACATGGGGTGGCAGGCACCAAGGGAGATTCTTCTTGCTGCTATAGTCCTTGTTCTCTTAGTTGGGCAGCATGTGTGTCATGCGGCTGGTATCTAAAGCCCTCCTCACGCTGGAAGATATTTCTGGTTCTTAGAAATGCTCTTCAGCATCCAGGCAAGAACATCAAGCGATGATCTGTTCATCATCTGCTGTGTGCCTTTTGTATATGCTTATTGTGTTCCCACTGCACATCTACATTATCTATATATGGGACCTCCATGTCCAATGAGTGACATGTCCAGTAGGCATCGTCTGCCTAGCTCCATCCTGCATCCATAGTCCCTCCTCTTGCTCTCTCTATGCCTACGTATTCTCCGCTACGCATCTTGTGAAATCCTGCTTAAACCAATGGAATTGACTGTACTGTGAGCTCCTGCAGGTACTGAAGCAATGTTTATTTCAATGTCTGTATGAGGCTCAAAATGCAGCTATTAGGCTAGTGGGTTGGTGCAGATGCATGGACTGTGTGACTGGCCTTCCTTGGTCCCTCCACACACCATTTAGCTGACACATAATGCCTTGTTGGGAAAGGCCCCTAGTTTCCTAAATAATAAAATCAAATATACCCTCCAAACCCTGTCCTGTGTTCAGCTGTCTCTGGTCTTCTTGAAGATGCACAATTCCATAAAGCCAGTGTAAGGCAGAGTTCTTGGTGCAGGAACCAGCTACTTGGCTTTCCTCATGAACGAGAGCTGATCATGCTGGTTTTCAGGCCTGGGTCTATGGAGGTTTGATGTCCCTGCCTCTGACTGTTCTTCTTCCCTACTGTTGTCTCTTGGTGATAAGGTGGTTTGTTCTTCATGAGTGTGCAATACAAAATCCATCTTTCTTGCAATCATGTTTACTTCAACCAACTGTTAAATGCTCACTTTGGCAGATGCAGTGATTCAATGTTGAGACAAAGAGAGCGCTGACAGGGACGGAAGGGATAGAAGATCTGAAGGCTACACAGATAGAGAAAAAGAGGGGGCAAGGCAGGGGACTCTCAAAACAGAAGTCTCCTGATGTCCTCGGTTCTCTGCCTAGGTGCTTTTCACTCTGCTGCAGGCCCCACCTACTGGCCCAGTTCTGTCCTGTCTCTACAGACAGTGACCCAGTTTTCCTGGCTCAGTCTCACACACCATGAGATGCCTGGAGCCCATTATTCTTTTAGGAGACTTGCTCCCCACTGAAGTGACCTGTGGAGAGCAAGGATGAGAAGATGGCTGCTCAAGTTCCGGGCCCGATGTCCATCAACTCCAACCATTTGGCGAAATGAAGCACTGTATGACCTGTTGCTCTTACAGCAACGTCTGAGGTGTGTGGGTCTAATTCCAATGGCTGCGGTCTGCATAACACCCCTTTGCATAACCACCCTCCCGAGCAGTAAATATCTAGTCACAGCCAATGCAATCTGCAAGACCAACAAAACATTTGGGACTGCAAACCATTACTTCCCCTACCAAGCTCAGAGGACTATCCACGTCCATTGAGGTACGAAGACCTGAGGTTTAAGGTTTTAGTAAGATGTTTCTTCATTTGAGTCTGTCACTGTGGAGATTGAATGAGCAGGGGTGGATCTCTCCTGGACATTGGCGACAGCTATGGGACCTGGTGCAAGTGCAGAAAGTCCTGGAGATCACACCCCGGACTCAAAGAATGTAAACTCTTTTACAGACCGAGCTTGAAGGGTATCAAAGGGGGTGATGCCCAGGACCAGGTATTGCCTATAGAACAATCATAAACAGGTGTGGGATAACCTACAGATTCTGCTAAATCTCATCTACCCTCTCCTTCAAATAAGAAGTGAAAACTCTTCTAAAGAACAAGTTTACGCCCTAAGATTATCACCTTATGTTCTATTGATAACACATTATGTCCTATTGACTATATACCTGCCTACTACTCTGATACAGTGAATGATTACTATAGTGATGACCCACTATAGATATCAGTCTTACTATGCTACGTTCATATATGTGACGAGTTTTTGTTCCTACAGCTAAATCCTGTCTTCATCTAATGTAATGCGCTCCGATACCCTGTAGGGTCATGTTCGAACTATACACAACTTTATAAATAAATAAAACATGCAATTCAAAGAGCGACCACAGAAACACAAATTGCAACTCACAATTGTGACATGTGCAGAGGTCACAGCAAAAAGGAGGTATACTCACCCCATCGTTGGGCTCTGAGTCCCAGTTACGTTTTGTTGTCCCCTCCGTAAGCGTCTTTGTGTGTGACTACCCTATAGAAACACTCCATACAATTGAAACTTTATTGGAAAGCAATTATATTAGGAAGTCAGTTGTGCAGACCTCCAGGCAGATTCTCAGAAAATAATGGAGTCTTACCCTGTCAAGAAAGGAAGGAAGCCTAATGCAACTTTCTCAGGAACCCAGTCACTGATCCCCAGCCCCCCAAGGCATATCTCTTCTCACGCAATTCCGTCTTCATTGGATGAGGGGAGGAGGCCACTATGAAGCACACTTGCGTAGGCCTATGGGCAGACACACCCTCTCACAGAACAAGCTTCTGAGTAAATGGCCTTAACCGTGTGATGTTTTATCCATCGGACCTGGGTCAAGTAAAGGTGTGATTCAGCTAGCTGTGATCACACACGGTTCATGGTGATGGTGTACTTCCCGAAAGATTGGGAGGTGCTGAAAGTTTCTGATTTATGACTTTCTCTATCAACGCTTATCTCACCACATCCCTAACTAAGGCAGGGACCTGTACCTCTCTGATTGGCCTACAAATCTCCATACCACCCACACGATTTCAATTCCACTGTGGGAAGGTATGGTAACAGAATACCATAACTATAATATCATCTGACAAAAATGCTGAATCCTGAATATGTTTACTGAAATATTTCCCCATAGGAAACCTATGCACAGAGGGACGATATTTTTTTAACATATGTTTTTTACCTAGCCATGTTGCAGGGTGCAGTGCCATATGTGGCCAAAAGAGGTTGGCCACATATGGTATTGCACCCTGCACCTTGAAACTTGGATAGGTAAAAAACATTGGCATTTATAATGTCAATAACTCCAGCTCCAACAAATGTGAGACCGATTGTATTGCAAATACTTGTTTCTTATAAGGTCTGTGCTTGGGTCCTGACGTTTTAATCCAAAGTTTTTCCCCTCCAGCATTTCTAGATACACATGTCCATTTCCTATTCAATTCGTCATTTCCCTTATTGAACTCTGTTGGGTGAAAGTTCGAGTCGACCCTTGCGAAATTGAAACAGTTGCTCTGTGAGTGACAAAAGAGGTCTCTGCACCCGTCGCACCAGCAGTGAAACAATGAACTAAAAAAGGAATTAGACAAAGCAATAATTACGTGGGAAATCTTAATCGACAAAAGCATATTCGCTACAGCTATTTTAGGCGTGATCAGATTGGCTAATCCTCTAAAGTAACTATGTCCGTAAAACTCGCCTTTGCACTCACAGGAAATAAAAGCAAGCAGTTCATAATGTAAATAGATGGACAGAGTTGCAGCAGTAAAAAAAAAAAAAGCAATAGCAGCACTTGCGCTTTAGGTTTAAACATCTTAAGCTGAAGCGCAGGTGCCACGATTGAAATAGAAAAAAACATTTATTTTTCTATTTCTTTATTTTTGAAGCAATCACGGCACCCACGCTTTAGCTTAAGATTTTTAAAGCTAAAGAGTGGGTGCCGCCATTGTAAGAAAAGTAAATAAATAGAAGAAAAAAGGCATGCACCTGCTTCGGCAATCGCAATTAACAAAAAAAGAAAGACGAACCCCCGGTTACATTTTTAAAAGAAACCTTCCGGGAGAGGGTGTCCTGCAGGAGCAAGGCATTTAAGAAAATAATGCTCCAAGGCTATAATTAAAATGTACAGAGTAGCAACACATGTAACGAGGGGGTCCTAATGGGAGGTTACAAGAAGAGAAAAGGCGGTACTAAGGAGGGACTACTAAGTCTAATGCCCAATAAAAAGCCACCATTTACAAAGGACAGTGACAGGAGCCAATTAAAAAAGATGGGTGGGAAGTGGGCGGAGCTTTATGCACATATCCTGAAAACAGCAAGTCTCAAAGAGACAGCGCAAGCGCTGCATAGGCGAGACCAAAAATGGTGTGCACAAGAGCTCAACTGCTGGGACTGAAGAAATTCTAAACACATAGGGAGTCTGATGTGCATGTGTAAGAGATACATCCTACCTCCTTCTACAAGAACAGTTAGAGAAATAACATTAAGGCCCTTTTTTTCTCTTTTACTCTTCTACTTTACCCCTCTCGATGGCATGAGCTGCAGCACATAGCTGGCAAAAACTTCAATATTTTTCTTAAGTGCAAACGTGAAACAGAACAGTGGACGGGGGTGAAAAAATCTAAACAGGAAGAGCCTCCAGCAAAAGGGACTCCTGCCCATGGGATGCACCACCAATATAAAAAGATAATGTGCACATATTTGAAACATTGAAACAGTGTTGGGACTCACAAGGATGAAAATGAGTCTTTCCAGAAGAAGATAACTTCTATATAGAGCACTTAAAACATTTGGAGATGATTAAAAGACACCAATCATAAGATACACACAGGACAATGCCCTTTTTAGGTATCGCCTAGCCAGTGCTTGCACTGTCTCTTTGAGACATGCTTTATTCAGGGATCGAGTTGAAGATCCACCCATTTTCTGCCCATCTCTTCAATTGCCTCCTCTTACTGTCCTGTGTAAATGGTGGCTATTGATTTGTGAATAGGCTTAGTAGTTCCTCCTTAGTACGTCCTTTTCTCCTTTTGTAACCTCTCATGAGAACTTCCCCTGTAGCATGTGTTGTTACTTGATATGTTTTATTTACAGTCTGTGAGCACTTTTTTCCTAAATGACTTGCTCCTATTGCACGCATGACATGCTCTCCTACAACATGCAACCGCTTGTTTTTAAGCAGTGCGGCATGCCACGCTTTATTTTCTCTTATGGCTTTTGTTTCAACAATATCGGGCGTGCCATAAACGCAGCTCGCACCATAATATATTTTTTTAAAGCAGCGCGACACACCAAACTTTATTTTATGGTTTTCTAAGCCACACTTTATGTTCTTTTTTCAACACCACTTCAGGTTCATGAATGGCAACCACGCATTTCTTTTGTTATGTACGGCTCACCCAAATCAATCAACACACTGGCAACACACAGTCAACAATCACGGCCACGAGGCTCAAGCTTATTCAAACTCTCCCAGTTCACAGCACCCCCTTTCATATTAACAACATGGGCATTACGCTTTATGTTTCAGCACAGAACCCACTTTTTGACTCTCTGCCCGATCAACTCCTCTTCATATTAACAACAGGGCGCCGTGCTTTTTGTTGCAGCACGGCACCCACTTTTCGACTCTCTGCTCGGCTGTCTACTGGACTCTCTGCTTGATCAACTCTCTGCTCGACTCTTTAGAATCCAGAGCATAAGACTACATGAGGAAATGGTCCAGAGTGCCTGAATAAAGGACTTCGACTTAATTGTTCTCCCAGAATCGAGAGTACTGCAGAGTGATGGCTTCTTCATGTCCAATATTATCAAAGTCCGAAACAGGAGGCAGTACTTTTTGGGGTTCGAGCGGTGGATCAGTGGAACCTCCTGCCTCTGTCTCCCCTCCAAATCGAACCCTGCCTTTTTTATGAAAGAGAAAACTGTCTGCGTACTCCTAACAGAGTTTAATTAATCCACTGTTATGGTGCTTGTGTTTTTGTGAAGTAATAGGTGGAACATTATTCTAAGCACCATAACGTTTATAGGTATGCATGCACATTAAATTAAAATAAAATAAACTACACAAATACATTTACAATACATTATAATTATAGTACTTCTTTTTATCCAAGCTCAGGCAATGTTGTACAAGTATTGTTGACACAAAGATTCAGAACCAGTCAACAGGAGGTGGCATCGGATTTCATCACAGAGATTCTTGGAAAGAATCAAATCACAATAAAATCAGATGTTTGTTAACACCTTTAAAACAAGCATTTGCAATGCAATAGGTTTTGAATTACTGAAAGTTTGATCTATTGGCTTTTCAAATGACAATGTTAGTTATGTTTGTATAAAAATATCCCAGCAGTAGCATAAGTAATAAAATAAAATCCACGAAGCAACAAAAGGATACAGTACTACAGGCTGTTACTAGGAGTCCCTGTGGAGTTGTAAAGAGACCTCTATTAGCCATATAAGGTACTGCACCCTTTCTTATGCTACTGCTGGGATATTTTTTAACAAAAAAATCCTAAGAAACAGTATTATTTGCAAAGCCAATAGCTCAAACTTTCAGTAATGCGACACCTACAGCATTGCAAATGCTTGTTTCTGAAATGATATGAGGAAGCCAATTAGCAGATAATGAGTTACAGATATGGGAAATGAAACAAACCCATGAGAGACAACAATAACAAATTAGCCACTTGAGTGACAGCTTTAGGGCTTGTTCCCTAACTGCTTCATCTCCTCTTTAGTTAGTACCCTAAATCACCACCAAGAAACCCAAGCAAGAAGAAGAAAAACAGGAGAACAAGCTAGATGTTTTGAGTTATCCAGTGACGGCCAGGGATGCTGGGGGTGTACTGGCAGATGCAACTGAAACAAGCATTGGCATAGCCAATAGGTCTCGCCTTTGGAACCTTATAAGTGTTTAGCCAGAGCTATTGGCTTTGCCAATGTATTTAAGCTATACCGTAAAGCAGCATGGCTGCAGAGCAGCATGTTGAAAAGTTATAATAAAAAAAGTGTTATAAGTATTTTTGTTACCTTATATGTAACCAATAAGACATTATATAGAACTGAACGACCCTGATTTTTCTGTTTAGCCTGTGTTGTGCCGTTGTGTTATTTTGTGCTGTTTTGGTTTCATTTTAGGATGATGTGTTTTTGTAGTGCGGTTTTGCTGTTTTGATTTATTAGTTTGCATTGTGTTGTGGTGGAGCTGTGTTGGGTTATTTTTCCTGCTGTTTTGCTGCTTTCTAGCATTTTGCTATTGCTGTTTTGTACTGTTGTCGTTTTGTTGAATATTTTGCTATTTAGTGCCTTGCTGTGCTTTTGTTGTGTTATTTTGCATTGTGTTATGTCACTGTTTGTATTCTGTAATTATTTTAACCCCTTCACTGCTAGACCTTTCCCTCCCCTGTGCTAAGTTTTGTTTTTGGCTATTTGGGATAGTTCGCGATTAGGCCCCTGTAACTTCTTGATCACAGAAGGTATCCGCGCCAAATCGGAGTCCTTTTTTTCCAACATCATGGGGACTCTAAAGGTATCCAGGGTTTGTGGATTCCCCTGGGGGGGGACCCAGAAATTAGCCGAAATACAGCAAAATTTTTGTTTTTAAAAAAAAAAGGGAAAGAAGGGCTCCAGATGAAAGCATCTGTTTTTTTCCCTGCAAATGGTGTCTAAAAAGGGGTTGTAGTGCTGAAATCACCATCGTCCCAGCTTTCAGGAATAAGCAGACTTTTGTCAGAAGACCAAAACTTTTTACACAGTTTTGGCATTTTTCTGGGACATAGTCTATTATTCCTATTTTTTGTGCTTTCAACCTCCTTCCAGTTATTGGTAGAAATGGGTATGAAAGCAATAATGGATCCCGGAAAACTTTACATTTTAAAAAAGCAGACAAAATTCTGAATTCAGCAAGGGGTCATTTGTGTAGATCCTTCAAGGTTTCTTCATAGAAACTAACAGTTAAATATAGGAACATTTTAAAATTAGTTGAAAAAAAACAGCCATTTGTGTCAACGTTTTCACCTGTAACTTCTTCTAATTATGACAGCTGTTTGGAAGCAATATACCGTTACATTTGCTGGACCTTTTTGGTTGTGGGGATATATAGGACTTGTAGGTTCACCAAGAACCGGATGAACCCAGAGCCAATAACTGAGCAGCGTCTTGCAATGGTTTTTTATTATGTACCGGATATATATACAATTATTTTGGGAAAATGTATACATGGAAAAATCGGTATGAAAGACACCTATGTATTTCTGAAATGGGAACAAAATATAGAGTTTAGAAACAGTAGATATTTGCACATTTCCGAAATTGGGAGTACCCATACTAGCATGAAAATCATAGATAATTTTTCAAAATAACTTATTTTTTACACATTGACTTTCATTTGGAAGGCAGAAATGCATTGAAAGTCAATAGGTAATAACAGTTGCTCTACAATTCTGTGTTACCCAAAGTCTCCTGATAAAAATGGTACCTCACTTGTGTGGGTAGGCCTAGTGCCCGCAACAGGAAACGGCTCAAAACGCAACGTGGACACACCACATTTTCACAAGGACAAATAACCCTTTTTTTGCAAAGTGCCAAGCTGTAGTTTTTGAACCCTAGCTCTGCCAGAACCTAGGGAAAACTAGCAAACCTATACATTTTTAAAAACTAGACACCCAGGGAAATCCAGGATGGGGTGACATGACTGGCTCTCACCGGGTTCTGTTACTCAGAATTCCTTGCAAACCTAAAAATGTGTTAGAAAAAACTAATTTTCCTCACATTTCTGTGGTGGAAAGTTCTGGAATCTACATGGATCTACAAACTTCCACCCACCCCGTGATCCCCAAAGTCTTCCGAGAAAAATGGTACCTCACTTGTCTGGGCAGGCCTTGTGCCAGCGACAGGAAACGGCCCAAAACGCAAGGTGGACACACCACATTTTCACAGTGAAAAAGGACCCTTTTTTTGCAAAGTGGCTAGCTGTAGTTTTTTAACCCTAGCTCTGCCGGCACCTAGGGAAACCTAGTCAACCTATACATTTTTTTAAACTAGACAACCAGGGGAATCCAGGATGGAGTGACTTGACTGGCTTTCACCAGGTTCTGTTACCCAGAATCCCTTGCAAACCTAAATTCTTTTTTAAAAAACCCACATTTTCCTCACATTTCTGTGGGTGAAAGTTGTGGAATCTGCGTGGATCCACAAAATTCCACGCACCCCACTTTCCCCAAAGTCTTCCGAGAAAAATGGTACCTCACTTGTGTGGGTAAGCCTAGTGCCCGCGACAAGAAACGGCCCAAAATGCAAGGTGGACACATCACATTTTCACAGTGAAAAATGACCCTTTTTTTGTAAAGTGCCTAGCTGTAGTTTTTTAACCCTAGCTCTGCTGGCACCGAGGGAAACCTAGCAAACCTATACATTTTTGAAAACTAGACACCCGGGGTATGCCAGGGAGGCATGGCATGCATGGATTCCAAAATGTTTTCTCAGCCAGAGTCCCCTGAAAACCTCAAATGTAGCTGAAAAAATAACTTTTTTCACAATATTTGTGAGGGAAAGTTGTGGCATCACCGGGCTGACACAAATTTCCTACCACCCAGCGTTCCCCCGGTCTGCCGCTAAGAATGGTGCCTCACTCGTGTGGGAGGCCCAAGTACCCACGACAGGCAAGGGCCCAAAACGTATTGAGGCGACATCAAAATTGCCTATCACAAAACAACCTGGTTTTGCAAGGGGGGTCACCAGAGTTTTTGGCCCCGTGCTCGGCGGCCAGCTAGGGAAGCCTACCAAACCCACACATTTTTAAAAACTAGACAGCTCGGGGATTCCAGGGAGGTATGGATTGCGTGGATCCCCCAACGTTTTCTTACCCAGAATCCCCTGCAAACCTCAATTTTTAGCTGAAAAAATCACTTTTGCCACACATTTTTGTGGGGGAAAGTTGTGGCATCACTGGGCTGACACAAATTCCCTACCACCCAGTGTTCCCCCAAGTCTCCTGATAAAAATGGTCCCTCACTCATGTGGGAGGTCCAAGTACCCGCGACAGGCAAGGGCCCATAACCTATTGAGGCGACATCAAAATTGCCTGTCACAAAATGACCTGGTTTTGCAAGAGGGTCACCTGGGTTTTTTGTCCCGTGCTTGGCGGCTATCTAGGGAAACCTACCAAACCCACACATTTCTGAAAACTAGACACCTGGGGAATTCCAGGGAGGTATGGCTTCCGTGGATCCCCCAATGTTTTCTTTCCCAGAATCCCCTGCAAACCTCACATTTAGCTGAAAAAATCACTTTTTCCACACATTTCTGTGTGGGAAAGTTGTGGCATCACCTGACTCACACAAATTCCCTACCACCCAGTGTTCCCCCAGGTCTTCCAATAAAAATGGTGCCTCACTCGTGTGGGAGGCCTAAGTACCCGCAACAGGCAAGGGCCCAAAACCTAATGACAAGTGGACTAATTCATAAATAAACATGTACAAACCCATGGACTAATATGACTCAAAAGTTCATTTTTTAATTATTCAATTTAAAAAAAAGTTTGAAATAGAAAAAACGTCGTTCACGTTCTCTAATCACACGGCATCCCGCCAGCACGATGTTTCCCGGTATCAGCAGGAGATTGATGGAGGCAATTTAGATCACCCTCGCACTGCTCCTAAACTTATGAACTTTATGAGGAGCGACAAAGGCTTACCAGACGAGCGGGAATCTATATGAGGCCAAGCTAGTACATTTTCAGGAATTCCGTCATTTGGAAAGAGTTCACACACCCTTATCTTTAAGCACCAGGCGTTTACAGGATTCCGGCCCGTTTTGTCATTGCCCGAAACGCGCGTAGATTATTTCTAGCCATGCAAGACATTTGTTGTTGAAATTCATTGTAAATAGATGAACATTGAATGTATTAATAGGATTTTGTATGATTAGATCATTTGACTACATGGTTCTATAAGAATTATATTAATGGACAATTATCCATAGGAATAGAATGATACAAAACCTTCGATTCATTGTATAATTCAATTTCACCCCCTTTTTTTTTTCTTTTTTCTATTTCAAACTTTATTTAAAATTGAATAATAAAAAAATGAACATTTGAGTCATATTAGTCCATGGGTTTGTACATGTTTATTTATTAATTAGTCCACTTGTCATTAGGTTTCCTGTATGTTTTTCTCATAAATGTTTTGTAGAGCCTGATACAGGAAACGTCATTAGGGGTACCCCTTCTTTACTACAAAGTGGTAGGAAATTAGTGTCAGCCCGGTGATGCCACAACTTTCCCACCCAAAAATGTCTGGAAAAAGTGATTTTTTCAGCTAAATTTGAGGTTTGCAGGGGATTATGGGTGAGAAAACGTTGGGGGATCCACGCAAGCCATACCTCCCTGGAATCCCCTGGGTGTCCAGTTTTCAGAAATGTGTAGGTTTGGTAGGTTTCCTTGGGTGCTAGCTGCGCTAGGACCCAAAATCCAGAAGTAGGCACATTCCGCAAAAAAGTCTGTGCCTAGTGGGCTTTCTGCCGCCCTGGGAGGGGTAGAAAGACTGGCTATTTTGTTTAGGTGGGTGGCAACATTGGGATGCCGATTCTGGGCAGACCCCATCCTTGCATATAAAAAAAGCCAGCATAATCACTGTCGCCTCGTGGGCTCTATCCCCCCCCAGGGGGGAGCATATCAGAGGCTACTGCCCCTATCTGCTTCCTGAGGGGGGGGCAGAAAGACTGTGGCATTTTTTGTGGAGGTCGAGGCATTGGCATGCCCAATCTGGGCAGCCTCCGCCCCGAACTTTGGAAAAATAAAAATCCCTGGTGCTTAGTGGGCTTTCTGCCCCCCCGGGGGGGCAGATAAGGGGCTATTGTCCCATCCGCCTTCCAGGAGGGGCAGAAAGACTGTGGCATTTTTTCTTTTGGGTGGGGGTATTTAAATGCCCATTCTGGGTGGCCCCCGCCCTACGTATATATAAAAAAATATCCCTGGGGCCTAGTGGGCTTTCTGCCCCCCGGTGGGCAGATCTGGGGCTACTGCCCCCATCTGCCTCCTGGGGAGGGCAGAAAGTCCTATTCTTACTTTGGGGGGGTAGGGTGGGGGCTTTGGCATGCCCATTCTGGGCAGGCCCCACCCCTGGCGCATAAAAAAAATCCCTGGCATCTAGGGTGCTTTCTCCCATGGGGGGGGGGGGCAAATTGGGGGCTATTGCCCTCACGGCTGTAGAATGTTCTTATTTTGGGTGAGGGTATTTGCCTGCCCATTCTGGGCAACCCACACCCCTACGTATATGTAAAACAAATCCCTGGGGCCTAGTGGGATTTCTGCCTCTCCCAGGGGGCAGATCAGGGGCTATTGCCCCCATCTGCCTCCTGGGGGGACAGAAAGTCTTATTCTTACTTTGGGGGGTTGTGGGGGCTTTGGCATGCCTATTCTGGGCAGCCCCCACCCCTGGCGCGTAAAAACAAAATCCCTGCCATCTAGGGTGCTTTCTGCCCCCCCACTGGAAAAATCCGTTCTTGCCCTCCAGCAACACACTGAGGATTTGGAAAATAGAAATAGGAGGAAACCTGCGCATTTATGGTTTACCTGAGTCTTTGGAAGGCGACGACCCTGTCTCGTTTTTCTCCTCCTTCCTCCTGAAACTTTTGGACATGCCTGCTACAACTTCTCTCACTATCCAAAGGGCTCACAGACTTGGTCCTCGTTCATCAACTTCTACTAAGCCTCGAGGTGTCATTATTCTTTTTCTCAAATTCACAGATCTACTTCTAGTCCTCTCTGCGGCTCGATCCAAACGCCAAGTTTCCTGGTTGGGCCAGAGGGTGTTTCTTACTCAGGATGTTTCTACGGTTACTGCAGCGAGAAGGAAAGAGTTTTTGAGCCTTCGTGCCCCTCTGCGCTCTCTTGGTGCCAGATATGGCTTATTCCATCCCTGCACCTTCAAAGTCACTCATCAAAATCAGACTTGGACTTTTCAAGATCCTGCCAAACTTAAAATTTTTATTCACATTCAGTCTAATGCCGGCATGGATACTTCTACTTCTGCTTGTGGTTGAATGTTTAACTCTACCTTTTTTTTTTCTTGCAGGTTTTCTCTGTTAATGTTTTTATATTGCCCTGGTTTATTATACTGTTAATTTGCCTTTTGACTAACTTTACATAGTTTCTATTACGTTGCCTCTCATTGTCTGTTGCTACTTTTGCTGGTTTTCTTTCTTTTAACTCTCTTTTATATCCCGTTCTTAATATCACCTTTCATTTGTTTGATGGTCTGTCATGTCATTATAAGCGTTTCTTGTATTTATTTTTCTTATCCAGATCGATTGGTGTGCTCCCCTATTCCTTTACATGGTTCGTCCTTTTCGTCTCTCGTCCTGGTGCGGTCTGGTCTCCTGGTTCCGGGTGGTTGTTCTTGTTTTGTCTCTCCATTGCCCTGTTATCCTCTTCACGTCCCCTTCAGGTATGTTATTTTCAGCCATCCTTTTTGGATTTGTACTGTCTCTTCTTCTATTCTTCTCTTTTTACCCTTCCTCTCTCTTCCCTTTGTGTCCGTTCCATTTATTATTTTTTTTCACTCTCTCTTTGTTTGTCTTATTATCTTCTCTTTTTATTGGCTATGTTTCAGTTTTGCACTTTTTATTTTTATTTTTATTTGCCTTACCTCATGCCTTTTATCTAGCTTATATTCTTTTCCACTTCTTGACATTTCCTTTCTTTTTATCTGTCGCTGTAGGTATTATTCCTATTAATGTTCTCCAGTGTTTAAACTCAGAGTAATTTCCTGGAATGTAAAAGGTTTTAATAATCCCATTAAACGTCAGAGGATTCTTTCCCACCTTGCTTCATATAGCCCTGACATAGTTCTTTTACAAGAGACTCACCTCTCTGAGGCTGAATCTCTCAAGTTGAAGCGCAGATGGGTGGGTACGGTTTTATTTTCTCCTTCTATCAATAAGAAGAATGGTGTTGTCATTTTGTGTCATAAAAAGTTTAAATGTAAGGTTTTACTACAAGAAACAGATTCTGATGGTAGATGGATATTAGCTAAGTTATCAATTAATTCTATTCCTCTGACTGTGTTTAATGTATATGGCCCTACACAAACTGACTTACTTTTTTGGCCTTCCATTACGAGCAAATGTATTCAACATAAAGATGACCTCTTCATTCTAGGTGGTGATTGTAACCAGATTGTAGATCCCTTTCTTGACCGTAAGTCAACGGTTCGGTTCTTACCTCATAAACCTCACAAACAATTTCTAGATACCATTTCTCAAGCACGTCTCACTGACTCTTGGAGGCTTTCACATCCTGACTCTCTTGACTTTTCCTTTTTCTCTCCTCCTCACTCATCTTTCTCTCGCCTCGACTATATTTTTCTTTCTCTCTCCTTATCACAAAGCCTGCTATCTTCTTCTATTGAACCTATACTCATCTCAGACCATGCTCCTATTGTAACGGGTCTTGACCTCCTTCCTCCGCATCCCAAACCCTCTCGTTGGCGATTTAACAATTCTCTTCTAACTGATCCATTTTTCTCCTCTTCTTTTCGTTCTTTTGCTATTGATTTTTTCCTGTTAAACGACACTCCTAATATCTCCCCACATCTCCTCTGGGATTCTTTTAAAGCTACCGCTCGCGTGTTTGTTATTGATTTTGTCTCCAAGAAGAAGAAACGTTTCCTTCAGAAGCAGAAATCTATTTTAGCCCATATTAAATCTTTGGAGCATAAGTTCTACTCTTCCCCTAATAATTCGGTCTCTCCGGAGCTTATTCGGGCCAAGCTAGAATTCAATAAATCTACTACAGATAATGCTTCCTCGATACTTCTTCGTAGTAGTGCTCGTTACTATGGCGGTCGCAACAGGGCAGGGAAGCTTCTAGCTAATTATCTTAAGACACGTAAGGAGCGCTCTTTTATTGACTCTATTTACTCTTCGGACAACACTTTACTGCATAAAGCTCAGGATATTCTTGACCAGTTTCAGTTCTTTTATCGTATCTTTACACACCGGAATCTTCTCCTTCTCCCTCTCTTGTCCAAACTTATTTTGACAACCTTCCTAAACCCTCAACTCCTCATCTTAGTTTCCCAGATCTGGAAGTTGATCTCTCTTTGCATGAGCTTTCTGCGGCTTTGAATACTCTCACCAAAGGTAAAACTCCAGGTCCTGATGGTTTTTCAGCTGAATTCTATCTGCACTTTTCTGACCTTTTACTTCCCAAACTTCATTCTCTCTTTCAATCGTTTTGTCTGGTGGGTAGGGCAGAAGGTACATTCCAAGAAGCCACCATATGTCTTATTCCCAAGGAAGGTCGCGATCCCAAATTCTGCAAGAACTACCGCCCGATCTCTTTAGTAAATGTGGACTATAAGCTGTTTGCTAAAGTACTGGCTTTACGCTTAGATCCTCTAATGCCCCATCTCATTGGTAAAGAACAATGTGGTTTTGTTAAAGGCCGGCTTACCTCTGATAATTCTCGCCTTTTCCTTAATGTTTTAAATAAAGTTTCTTCTCTTTCTATTCCCTTAGCGGCTATTTCTGTTGACGCAGAGAAAGCCTTTGATAGAGTTGATTGGTCTTTTCTATTTGCTTCTTTGCGTTGGCATGGTTTTGGCCCTCATTTCATCTCTTTTATTTCTTTGTTGTACTCTTCTCCTAAAGCTTCGGTTTTGGTCAATGGTCAGGTTTCCTCATACTTTCCTCTTCAGAGAGGTGTCCGTCAAGGTTGCCCCTTATCTCCTTTACTTTTTGTTCTTGCCCTTGAACCCTTTTTGTCTTCTATCCGTAACAATCCCTCCATTTTAGGTTCTCCTTATGGTGATGACCAATTGAAACTTTCTGCGTATGCAGATGATATCCTTCTATTCATCTCTGCTCCAGAAACTTCTATTCCTTCTCTACTGTCTGAGTTTGACTCTTTTTCACGGGTTTCGGGATATAAAATCAATTCGGATAAAACCGAAATTCTTCCTCTTACAAAATTTTGCACCCCTCATGCCTTTTCCTCTACTGGATTTGCTTGGAATAGTTCCAAAATTAAATATTTAGGAATATGGTTTTCCAACTCTATTTCCTCTTCAATTACCCTAAACATGTCTGCGGTTTTGTCTCGTATTGAACGATTATTTTCCTCATGGAACCCCCTCTTTCTCTCTTGGTGGGGGCGATTGGACTCAATTAAGAGGATGATAGCTCCCATTTTAATTTATACTTTGTCTATGTTACCTGTTCACATCCCTGCAATTTATTTTAAACGTCTTGATTCTTGTTTGTCAGGATTTCTTTGGAACAAAAAGAAATCTAGAATCTCTTTGGCACCGCTTCGTAAACCCAAGTCCAATGGTGGCGTCAATTTTCCAGACTTTCGTCTCTATCATAAATCATTTTCTTTTCGTCAGGCGTCCAGATGGCTTACGTCAGTTCCTTCTCCTCTGGCTCCTCTTTGGCTTCACATCGAACAAACATTGTTGCTGCCCTTTTCTTTTGAAGAGTTCATACGCTTCTCTGCCAAGGCTCCACACATGTCATTTCCTTTGTTTAAACATACCTCTTTTCTTTTAAAACCTCTTTTCGCTTCTACACCTACTACTCGGGAATCGTTTTTTGGTTTAACGGTTTGGTAAAACTCGCTCATCCTTATAAATAATAGGCCCATCTTCTGGAATTCTTGGAGATCTAAGGGCATCATATGGGTAAACCAGTTTTTTGACGGAGTGTCTCCTTGTTCCTTTCCCCAATTTCAGATGTCCTTTCATTGTCCTCGTTCCTTTCTGCAAAAGTTTGTCACATTGATTACACTTATCCTTGATATTTTTTATTCTCTTCCTTCTTCCCCTTCCTCTGTTTCCCAAGCTCCTCTTCTCCAAATTCTTTTAACCCTTCCCAAAGCCTCTCTTATTTATAAATTCTTTTCATCTCCTAATCCTGATCGCCTTAAATCTAAACTGGAACTCTCTTGGGAGGCGGACTTGGGTTGTGTTTGGTCCGTTGCCATATGGGATAAATTTTGGTCCAGATCTTTGAAAATTTCTCGTTCTGCTTCCCTCACTCAATCTTTGTTTTATCTGTACCACAGATTATATCTCTCTCCACTTTCTTTAGCTCGTTTTTCTTCCTCTTCGGAGTCTAATTGTTGGACGTGCTCTGCCCCCAACGCTAACCTCTTTCATCTTTTATTCTTATGTCCTTCTGTTTCTCAATTCTGGAATAATGTTTGGCTATACATCTCTCGTATTTTCACACTTTCCTCTCAGTATTCAATTTCTACTCTTTTTTTCGGCAGTTTATCTGATACTTTAGATCTTCCTCTACACTCTCGCGGTCTTTTTGACCTTATGCTTGCTCTGGCCTTTCAACACATCTCCTCTAACTGGAAATCCCTCACAAAACTCTCTACACGTTCTTGGTGGAATTCTCTCTGTCACTTTCATAGGCTTGATACTGCTTTTGCCTCTTCCTGTAATCCTACGCACAATAGGGATCTCTTCTGGTTGCCTCTTACCTCATACTTAGATCGGATGGTTCGAAAGAATGTATCACGTACCACTTCCGAAAATTTTGAACCGCCTTGAGGAAATTGTCTCTTCTTTTATTATATTAATAGTACATGATTTATTTACTGTGATAGTTGTTCTTCTAAGCTTTATTTGATTGGTATTTTGCTTACAACACTTATGTTTCGAATATACATTTATTTCTTCTTTTTTCATTATACGTTATCACCATTTTCCTTTTCTCCCCCTTTTTATTTCTTTACCCTTCCTTTTCCTTCCCCTTTTTCTCCTTAAAAACTGTATAAAATGCTTTTGCTCATTTCTATATGATATTAGCCTGCTTATGTTATTTTACTTATATTTGCTTATTTCTTACGCCTATGCTGATGTCTTTGTATTAACATTTCCTTGAATAAAGCTTTTCAAACACAAAGAAAGTTGTCAAGTTGTAATTTTTCTGACTAAGCCAAAAGGGCCTCTCTGCCCGTGTCACCTGACTGCTAATGGCTCCCCTGTGATGAGATGTGGCTTGCTCCCAGACGGTGGACAAAGGGCTTCCGTGTGGGTAGGTGTTATTTCTTTCTTGAGCAGGATGGCCTTGAGGCTGTGCCCAGTCTCTTTCTTTGATTCAAAGGATGCCTACCTTATCACTGGCAGGTGAAGCTCATACCTAGGACTGCCTCTCGTTTGTCACTCTAGTCACTTTGGCACCAAACCCAGTGGGAGGGGAAGAAATGACCCAAACTGGCTTACAGCGGTCACCCACAGGCTGCACTGGGCATAAAAATGGACTCCATAGACCTCTTCTCAGAACACCCCTGGACCTGTGAAGAATAAGAAGGGCTACCCTCCTGTCTGAAGAACCCGAAGGAAGACTGGACCTGCTTGACTTGAAACCAGGACCCTAGAAGCAACACCAAAGGGCAGGTGGCAGAACTCCTGTTTGAGCTACAGGGACACAAGTGTTTCCAGAGTTCTCTGTTCCCGTAACTTCCCAGCTAACCAGTCCCAAATGTTTTTTGTCTGATGCATTAGGTGGACTGGAAAGTCTTGTCAGAGCAGCCATGTACTGTATAAATGTCTATACCATAACATAACCTGACTTGGTCCTTTCTGCTGGCCTTGGGCCTAACCCTTAAGTACTGTCCCCAAGGTCATGGACCCTTGGTTGTGGTCAATGTACTCCCCCTTCTTAACTGCAAGCTTTATTAGATTAAATGCCTAGCATCAATGTCGACAATCTTCATCCGCAGTTTCAACGGATACTGCACTAAGCAGCAACCGATCAATAGCTTCACCAGACTCTATGCTGAAAAGCACCTGATCGACTGCTTCACAGGGAAAGATACAGAGCAGTCTCCAGTCTACTCTGAGATCTCGCACAGTGGATCTCCGTCATCATCAAGCCATCCCTCAGATCCAGTTTGCAGCCTGCTTTTCCACCAAATCGTCAGCAACCACCTTTCCTTCAATAGACGAACCTGGTCCTTGTATCCAACCGGCCATCCATCGCAGTTGACCTTAACTGCTGACTCTGATCTGGTCTAGCACAACCAGATACCCGCAGTTGGTTCTTTGTTAGTTTTGGCTCTATTTTTATTTCAAACATTAACAAATCCCATCTCCAATTCAACTTATTGGATTTTTGTCGTTTTCATGTCATTTCATTTACTGAAATATTCTACAATGTTCTAAATTGGTTTGGGACTTTTTAAACGGATTGTGATAATTGCTTGAAGTGGGTTCTCACCCCCTTCAACTAATACTTAAATTTCTTAAAACCACCTCATCTGCCATCCACACACCAACTCTCCCCGGTCGCAGATCACCTCATTAAACTCCTTTCCCATAAATTTGTGACTCGCTCCTATCTCGATCCCTGACTCTGTCCTTCCTCCGTACCTATGGTCTTGTCTCTAATCTTTTATTCTAATATCACCTGCTCATCTACTTTTTGCGGAAACTTCAGACGCACCTTCTTCAAGGACTTGCAGCCTTTCATCTGCTCCTTTTATGCATCGAGCTGCAAATATTAATTATCTCCTAATGTGCTAAATGCTCACAGAATTGCAAGCCAGTGATCACTCATGGAGGGAGACTTTTATCACCAAGGGCATCTGCGCATGAATGCACAGTGTGCTGGTCCATCCCCAAGAAGGGCCTTTCATGAGAGTGCTTTAGAAGCCTCATTGAGCTTCATTAGAGGCATGAGAGAATGTTAGAAGCTGGGAGCATTCCTACAAGGCTGCATATCTACAAGGTTTGCAGGGTCGAAGAAGATTTGGTCACATGGTGTCTTTTAGCCTCAAACATGTCTGCCAATCAAAGGCACAGGTCTTGAGGAAATCTATTTATTTACGTATCGCCAGAGGAGGAACCAGCTAACTCTATTCCGAGCGCATTCGGCTATGATAACCCACATTGTACAGCCGATGCGTCCATCTCCTACACTGTCGTGTGAGGTAGAGTACCTTTTCACCCTTTTTTTTTACCATCAGGGGTAGAGGTGTGGCGCCGCGGCCAGGGCGACTGACTCCGGAATCTGGGGATCACGGTTCGATCCCCAGTGCCGGAAGCAGATTAGCCCAGCACCATGTGACTCTGGGCAATAGCTTGCTTAATCTTCCCGACGGCCCCCAGCGCCTAGAGACCCTTACGGGTGATTGTTCGCGCTTTACAAATGTGGATATTATTATTATCATCACTCGATTGTGTCATCTGACATACTCTCTGCAAACCAGGTAACTGTGAATGTGGCAATACAGCATATACACCCTACTCGTGACAAGAATAGCTCTCATAAAAAGAATGTACATAGGGCTTTTTTCTTTAGAATCCCCAACTCCTTAAGCATCGAGGAAGCACACATGTAAACACTCCTTGTATTCTCGATTTCGAATGACGAAGTTGTAGGCTGAAGTCGCGGCATCAATAGGGAACAATATGAGACACTCTCACAGTAATGGAGAGCACACTTTTTCTGGATGTATCACATGCAGCGATGAGTAGGAAAGAAAACAGAAGGACAAATACACCTCCAAAGAGTTACTGCATCTTGTCATCAATAGAATGAGGGAGACTAAGGGATTCACCACCTCTAAAACAGGGGTGCAGCTATTATAAGTGCAGCAAGTGCAGTGGCATCTGGAACCCAGGTCTACTGCACCGCCAAATATGACTATTTTAATACCCATGCAGAGATCAGGGGCCCATGTTCCTTGCATGCATTAGACATCAGTGCAATCTTGCCATGTAATGTCCTCTGACTTGCCATGCATTTCGCAGCAGGTCTTCATCAGTTCCAGTTGTTCCAATCCAGCCAGCTGGCATTCGGAAGGCCTTAAATTGCACACAGGTGCAATCCTCGTCTCCAGTCTGGTAGGGAGGTTTATCAAGGTAACTAAAGAAGCAGCCGTCTGTGATCTGACACACAGGTGTGCACTTCGCCCTCTACACATATATGGGGCAGTGGCTGTTATCAGACTTCCAAGCACTACCTGGGGCCAGTCAGGGATGATCTGGAAACATCCTTATAAGTGGAAAGGACTGAGAGATAACGTTTCCAGCACAATCATTCTGTAGTACAGAAGGTGCATCAGCACCTTGTTTTCCAATTATGCACAATGACCTCTAAGATGTTTCGGCTAGTTTGAGTGTAGCAGGAATGGGAAAGAGCAACAACAATATGTATTTTCACATGCATGTGTTTGAGAGAAAGACCTCTTTTGGAAAACCAATTTCCATAATACCTAAAGAGGTGTTTTTTATTTTTCTTATTTTATATCTGTTGGACTTGGCCCTTTTTGTAGGGATATTCCCAAACGTTTTGCCTTCCTCCTGTATTTTTTTTCTGACCCTTTTTTTTTTTAGCTTTAGGGCTCTGTGCATCGCACCACTGCTATTCAGTGCTTAAGTGTATGTGCTCTCTCCTTTCCCCTTGGCATGATTGGCTTGCACCTGTTTGACATATTTAATTTACCTGTAAGTCTGTTGTACAGTGGTATCCCGTATGTTCGAGGCATGTGGGCTGCTGAATTCATATCTGTGCATAGATCGCCGCCTAGTGTTGGGTCCGGATCATTGCACATTGTTGTCCTGGAAGAGTCTTCGAAGTATCACGAGATAGGTGACTCCTCCCCTGGACCATAGTGCGCATGGGCATCCTCTCCATCCTTAGATTGTTTTTTTCCGCCATTGGGTTCGGATGTGCTTATCTTAGCTCAAGTTAGGAAAATTCAGTTTAAGGCCAAAAGGCCTTTAGTTATCGTCGGTACTGTTCCCGTTCGGTATCGACTAGTTTCTTTAGTGCTTTAGCACCTTCTTCCAGCTTTTCGGATCCGCTTGGTCCGAACATTGAACTTCGATCGACGATGGAATCGAGGACTCCATTCAAACGGTGTCCTTTATGCCACGCGAAATACCCACACATCGACGTCCACCCGGTATGCAACAAATGTATCTCACCGGATCACGATGAGTCGAAATGTATGGCCTGTGCCCGATTCCGCTCGAAGAAGACTCTCCGGAATCGACGGGCGGCGAGATTGGAGGCGCAGCAATCGGCGCCTGCCCCGGCCAACATCTTCAGCACCGAAGACGAGGACGCCGAGAGCGTGGAAGACGTAGAATCCAGCCCCGCTTCCGAACACGACTCCCGATCGGAAGACGACGATGAGGTGATCTTTCAGAGAGAAGAAGTCGTCGAAGAGGTAGGAGACTACGATGAGGCCTTTGGGGCCGAGGAAGATAGCTCCAGCGAGGAGCTAGGCCAACCCGTCAATACGGAGGCCGAAAACATACGTCGTCATGAGGCTCAGGTCGAGGGATCGCCTTCGGGCCTTACCCAAGATCAATCTCACGGTTCTTCGGCCCCGCCTTCAGGCCCAGCCTCGAACATTTCGCAAGAGCCATTATTATCGAAGACGACTGGATTCCCTTCAGCGAAACCGAAACCATCCATCGCACCAGTTCCATCGAAACCGAAAGCGAAACTGGTTGTGATCGTCTCGAAGGCCTCGAAGCCCTCCACTCCTTCGACGCCGGCAAAGGTCATCGGCTCCGACCGCGCAAAAAGGGATTTCGGTGCCGAGCTCACCGCAGCGGATACGGGTGCCAAGCCAAAGAAGAAGGCCCTCGGTCCCCACAAGGCGCCTCGGCCTCTGGCACCGAAGACATCGGCCCCAACCACCAAAGTCAAGGTGGCCACCCCGTCTGCGTCGACGTCGAAGACGGCGGCGCCTGCCAAGTCATCGACTCCAACGAGCGTCGATACCTCCCTTCGGATCGATGACCCCATGGCTGCAAAGAAGTCGGGTGCCGCTTCGACGCCTACCTCCAAGGTGCCGACCGGCTCCAAAGAGCCATCTGCGTTCACCGTGCAACAGGTCTCGGCATCGTTGCAACGCATCAGAGAACGGGCAGCCCTCCACTCTACGTCGGGTCCCGACTCGCACAAGGCTTCGAAAGCACCCTCTGAGCCGACCAACATCACGTTTGGGTTGCCGCCGCCCACGGCGCCGAAACTGTTCGAGATTCGGACACGTGTCCGCCAGACACAGTCCCCATCCACTGGACAAACAGATTTCGAGCCTTCGCAGCCACGATTTATCGACGCCAACACTGGTAGGTTGATGCTCCGCAAGCGGAAAATCACGCCAGAGAGGGGATTGGAGCTCCCTTATTACTACATGTAGGTCACTCATAAGGTAGACCCTAGGTAGCCCTATGGGCATGGTGCTGTGTAGGTAAAAGGGAGGTCATGTGCCTTAATTGTGTGGCATGTCCTGGCAGTAACAAACAGCCTATTTGGTTTCTCACTGCTGTGATGCCTGCTCCTCTCATAGGTTTGCACTGTGAATTCCCTGATATGTTTTTCAGTGGTAATTCCTGATCTGGAAGGAGTAGCGTTGCCATGCTTGGTATGTCTGGAATAGTGATGATAAATCCTGCTTATTGGTGGAGGTGGATTTTTCATTACTATTTCAGAAAAGTCACTCTTGCTTATGGATCTTTGTGCTTTGCAGCCTGAGTCCATTCAACGTCTGGTTTAAACTTACAGGGGCCTGTTTGTGCATTCACTCTAGACAGTCACACAAAGGGAGCTGAAGTTTGTTCTGCATATCCTGGTGGCCCATCACCAGGCTGATGGGCCTTCTTGAACTAGAGTGTTGTGAGAAGTTGTCACTGATACATTACTAGGGCTGTGTCTCTGTCCTCTCACAATGCTGTCTCCACCTCTCTGTAGCGTGTCTGGAGCCAGGGCTGTGGATTGAATTGAGGTGTAGTGCACTTCTAAAGCTTGCTTGAAGTAAAGGGGCTCTGACCCCATGATTTTAGACACTGCCTTGAATTTGCAACCAGATGTTGCTGTCTACATGCTGCACATTACCAGGAGGAACCGCCATGGGACTTTGTTTTGTTGTGCTGACCTGCAAAGTAGGACTGCCTCTTCCCCTACAAAGGACCGTGTGTGCTGGCCTGCTGCCTACCCGTCTGCTTGTGTGCCCCAGTGATCTCCCAAGGCTTGGTGGGCTGCCCTGTGTTACTGATGGCTTAGTGAATGGTGAGTGCTGTGTGCCTCTTGGCGCTTGAGCAGGGTGTGAAAAAGATTCTCAAGACAAATGTTTTGAGAGCACTTAGTGGGGAATTTTACTTTGATCCCAAGAGATAGTGCGTGGTGAGCGCTGCCTTTTGACCCTAAAAGGAGAAGCACGTAGTGAGTGCTTTGTGTTGCATCGATATTTCCCCAGAGAAGCCCAGCATGCTGGCACCGAGGCTCCCGAGGAAAAAGCAGCGCAGCAAGTACTCCAGCGTTGTTGGCCATGCTCTCCCCAGAGGAAGCCAGGGACGGGTGCTGTGGGCAGAAAAAGACTGTATTCATGGCAGCGGCTGCACCGCACGCTCGCGGGGAGGAGCCTTGTACTCCACCGTAAACGAGGGAACAAGAGAGGCCTCCCCACCGAAACCAGCATTGTGAGGGATCCCACCCCCATTGAAATACCCTGTGGCCTGTATTGCTGTTGAGGGCATACTTTAGGAGTCTGGTGACATGAGAGGACCAGCGAGGTCGCCCCACCAATTTGGTTTGTGTGCCACCACCCCCTCTTCTTGTGTGGTATACCTTTGTGGGCATTTGGACTTGGCTGTCTGGACAGGAAGTAATCCTTGTTTTCATTCTTGCACTGACAGGATAACAAATACTATTTCAGTGACGGCATAGTATGTACACTGATGGTGTTTTTATGACTTGAGCAACATACAAGTCTTCATCTTATTGTGCTGACTGTGATGTTAGGACAATTGCCTAGTTGGCAAAGGGATTATTGGTTTATGGTGTTTTGGGCTATGTTTATATACAATACAGAAACATATTTTTATATACTACTGTGTGATGTCTCTTTTGTGGTGTATTTATTGTGTCACTGGTGTGTGTGTGTTGTGCAAGCCTTCACACATTGCCTCTGGGATAAGCCTGGCTACTCTGCCAAGCAACCAAGGGGGTGAGCAGGGGTTATCTTGGGTGTGTATCTGCCTTACCCTGACTAGAGTGGTGGGTTCTGCCTGGCTTAGGTGCATAAGTTAGCCAACCAGAAACCCCATTTCTAACAATATTCCTGCCCAAATAATTATTAAAACTAAGTAAGGGGGAAGCACATCAATATGCCACATGTTCATAGTTAGTGTGAGGAAAGGTAGCTATTTAAAATATATATTTCAAATTACTTCAATTTCCTAACTTTACAGAACAAATAAGTATAACTAGGAAACTCTGGTTCAATTGTATAGTGGATTAACAAACGTTATTTGCTTTACAAAGTAAATACCTCTCCGTGACCAATCAGATAATCTTCATTACCTCACAACACAATTAGTGGATAATGGAACTAAGTCACACTTGTCAACCTCAAAATGTTCTGAGTTATGAGGAAGCCTGAAGCTGGATCCTGTGGGTGGTCATGTTTGGGTGAAACCTCAAACACAGTTTTAAACACAGGGTTTAGTCTTTCTTCTGAACCTTTAGTTTAAGGTATGCCATTTGTGTGATGGTGTAAACATTTATTTAGTGTGCAAAATATATATTTGTGATTTGCTAGTTATAAGTTAGTTGTTTAGAAAGAAAATAAAATTTAGCGCACCACAAAAATACTATACAGTGAAAATAAAGCACTCAGAAAAACAGAAATGTGCAGCTGGATTTAGAGTTATGACATCAAAAAGACTCCTCGTAGATGGCGCCCAGCTTGGTTTTGAGGGAACGCCATTACTCAAAAGCAGCAACAGAGACTTCTGGATTTAGTCTCTCTATCTAACTTGAAATTAGCATCATTCATGTGTAATGAAAAAACTGTTTTTTGTCTTATCAGATAAATATTGTAGTCACAAGAAATCCCACTCAACTACTTCAAACTGATTTCCTCTGAAATTAATATTGAAAAGTTCATATCTTGACTTGTGTACACTGAATGTTTGTTGTTTTGGTCTTGTTTTACTCAGATACATATTGGCTATGTTTCTAAACTGGTTTGGAGTACATTTGTGGTGTTTTCAATGTGTTACTGTGTGTGTGTATGTATGTTCACAATTAATTTACACATTGCCACTTTAGGTTAGCCTGACTGCTCTGAGCCAAGCTACCAGAGATAGGGTGAGCATAGGTAAACTTTTAGTGTGTACTTCACATACCCTGACTAGTGTGGTGGTTCCTGCTTGTACAGGGTGGATACCCTGACACCCAGAAACCCAATCTCTAACATTTGTTTGCAAAATTCCACCCATATTGTCCCTGGGGGCATCACACACATTGTATGTTGACTTATTTTCAAATATGAATGTTGATTGTTAGACCTGGCACCATTGGCGTGGGTCACCCTTCCATTTTTGTCTGTGCCTCAATGTATTTTTGTGCTGGTGTTAGCTGCTCAGGGCCCTGTGCCACTGCCATCCAGTGCCACAGGGCAAGTGCTCCCTATGGATAAATGTATTATGTGAATTGACTTCCATGTTTGGCCTATTTGGTTTACTTTCAGTCCCTAGTAGAGTGCACCAGGGGTGCCAAGGGCTTGTATATCCAAATGCTGCTAGTGGGGTTGCAGCACTGGTTGTGCCACCCACAGATGCAGCCTGGTAAAATGTATCTAAGGTCTGCCATTGCAGAACCTGCATGCAGTCTGGTACTGTCATGCTGACTGGGCAAGTGTCCCCACTTGCCAGTCCCTAACCCTTCCCTTACCTTCATGTTAGTCACCCCTAAGGTAGGCCCTAGGGCAGGGTGCATTGTAAGGATAAGGTAGGACAGGCCCTGAAGTGTGTGGCATGTCCTAATAGTGAATTACAGCCATTTTCGTTTTTCACTATTGTAAGGCTACCTGCTCTCCATAGGCCAGAATGGGCTGCTAGATTATAACACTCTATAATCCTAGCAGGCTCAGGAAGCATGGTAGAAATTCATGTTTAGTATGCCTGAACTCAGAATAATAAAATACATCTTTTAGCAAAGGTTATTTTAATATCCTGGATTTGTAAATGCTACTTTTAGAAAGTTAGCCTTTGCGTGCCTAACCATTTCAGTCCGCCTCTGGAGGAGGGGGGCTATCTTCTTTGTGTGTAGCTTGAGTGACAGGGCTGGGAAGTTCCAGGAGACAGGCTGGGGCTGCCAGGTGGTGAATAGAGAGATTACACCAGGATGGGTGGGAGGAGTGCACCTTTACTCTGAATAGGGCCGTGCTCTGCCCCCACAATGCTGGCTCCACCCCCTGGGGAGCGTCTGATGTCTCTGCCCTGCCTGCTGAAAGAAGAAGCCAGAGTCCCAACAACAAAGTGTTCCTCACTGAAAAGAACTGGACAGGAATTATGCAAAGGCCCCCTGGCCTGTAAAGACAAAAGAAACTTGGTATAAATGTAGGAGCCCTGCTCCTAAGAAATCAGATCCTGATTGAACCACGAAGAAACTCTGCCTGACTAGAAGGACCTGGAAGAAGCTGAAGGAGGAGTAACTTTCCCTAACCTGGGGGATTGGCCTGCAGTTGGTGCCTTGCTGAGAAAGGAGAGGAAAGGACTAAAAAGAGACTTTGCAACTTTGTTTCAACAATCTCCAAGGGCTTGGAAGAAGAGCTTGCCCCCTGAACTGAGTCCCAGGACCATTGGACTCATCTGCCTTCCAAAACTGAGTTGCCTGGACAATTCTTTCTTGTTTCCCGCTGGATTTGGCCCCAGTACGACTCGTACCCCATCCGCCGCTAAGCCGTGTCTCTGCCGCCCGGCACCGTGTGTCTACGCTGATTTAAACGCGCTAGTACGCACCGTATCCCTCCCGGCCGCATCGCACCTAACCTTCCCCGCCGATTCGAGTCGTACAGCCCTGGCTGCCTAATCCTGTACGCTGCACCCAAGCTTCGTTGTCCCGCAGGTACGGTCCATACGCTGCTAAGACGTACTGCACCGTGCCGTACTCAGAGCCGAGAAGCCGCATCATGCTGATCCTCCCCGTACGATGAACGGCTCGCCGAGAAGTGTCGCCGCCTATCCGCACCGAAGGTACGGCTCGAACGCCGAACGCCACGGACTCTGCAGCCGATCCGGGCCATCCGCACGTATCCCTGAAGGTCCCATACCAACGCCGCGTACCGACGCCGCGACCCGACCAGCATCCGAATACGCTGCCGAACTACGACCCGGACCCATCGACTTGTCCCGCACTGTCCGTCGCGGACCCTACAACACCAAGGTACTTTGTTCTGTTCGCACCGCAGCGTGCATGCCACGGACCCCGGAGTCCGCAACGATTGTTAGACTCGTACTTCCCTTGTTTTGAATGCCAACGAGTCGCACATCCAGGTACGAACCGTACAGAGCCTTGACAGAAGCGTACTTATGTGAAAGAAGCATATTTTAACTAAAAGAAGCCTATTTTTGCATTTTAAGCCTTTCTACAAGAACATTGAACTTTAAAATAATACTGTGGTCATTTTATTCGTTATTCTGGTCTTGTGCTAAGCCTTATATAAAGAAAACTATTTTTGATACAACCTTGGCTGGTGTCCATTTGTGGTGTGTCATTGTATTACTGTATGTGTTCACAAATGCTTAACCTATGACGCCCTGAGAATAGTCTTGACTGCTTGCGCCACACTACCTAAAGGGTGAGCAGGGGTTATTTGAAAGGGTGATCCCCTTACTCTGACTTAGAAGTAAGAGTTCCTGCTTGTCACAAGTGAATACCTGTGCCAACCAGAGATTCCCAATTCTAACATTGATGATTTATTAATTGGCTAGGGAGTGTTTGTTTGATGGATTTTATACATTTGCCTCTGCTGTGGCAGCATTGGGAGTTCACTTTTAATTACCACTGTCCTGATGTGGTGACTGTAGCTGAGTAGTTGTTCAGAAGTGGAAGATGACGGCATCATATTGCAATTGTTCTGTTGCCTTTTCACCATCTAATATTGCTTTCACCCAACAGATGTAAGTCTTTTGGAAGGTTAGCCATAAAAAGATGTCCTAACATGCTGTGGCACCATTACAGTGCCCATTGTGTCCCCGATATTGGATAAAAGATGCCTGCTGTCAGTGCTGGAAATGGAAACAATGTGCTCCCTGATCCTATAAATAAAGGGTCAAGAGGTAGCAGGCAGAAAGGCAGTAGAATCTGACTGTCAACTTATAAATACTTTTTTGTTAGACTCTGCTCCATAGAAACTTGCAACAAGGACAATGTGGTAGTAAATCTGTTCTGGATTACTTAATTGACCACATAGTGTACTTCAACATTTCTAATAGGCTTTACGGCATCTGGTGATCTTTGTGAACCCAGCAGTAAGGTAACTGGAGGTTACCTGCAAGGCCGCAAGTTATAATTCTTTTAATATAGTTTGATGAGGTATGAACCAGCATCAGGGAACTGCATGAAAACTGAAATATGTATGTTTAGCACCCCACTGTTTTCCCCCAATCTTTTGTTATTGAAAGATTGCTAAAAATGGTTCCTTTTGGTAGTAATTAAAACCGAATAGTAAGTGCTATATAAATGGGTATTAGTGTAGTTACTCATAGATGCAGCTGACATTGAATGAATGATTGAATAAAAGATTTATATAGCGCATAGTTACCCTCGGGCATCCCAGCGCTTTGACCAGGGTGACAACCGTAAGAAGTAGACAGTTCAGCAGCATCAGGCAGGGAAGAGATACGTTTTGAGAGATTTGCGGAAACGTAAGATGCACATCTCTGAGCGCAAACTCAGGGGGAGTCTATTCCACAAAATAGCTATGTTGACCGAATATCTTCGCCCACCCGCCCGCGCCCTTTTGACCCTGGGAACATGAAGATGATGTTTTTGGTCAGATCGCAGGGCCCTAGTGGCTTTGTAAGGCACAACTAAATTCCACAGGATAGGAGGCCCCTTCCCCTGAAGAATCTTGTGTGCAGTGCAAAGAGCCTTGAATTTGACCCTTTCCCGCACCGGAAGCCAGTGCAAGGCCTTCAGTGCCGGTCTGGCTGACTGCCTCCTTGGTGTGTTCATAAGCAGCCTGGCGGCGGCATTTTGAACTTGTTGAAGTTTATTCAACGTAGCTTCAGGGGCACCTAGGAAAAGAATGTTACTGTAATCTAATCTAGATACAATAAGCTCCTGAATAAGTATCTTCCTCGATGTCCAAGGTAGCAGGGGGAGAACTTTCCGAACTGAACGAAGAAGACCAAAACATACTCCTGCCGGTTTTTTTGCCTGGGTCCTGAAAGAAAGATCTTGTTCAAGCCAGATCCCCAGGCTTTTGATCCCCTCTTTAGGGCTCGGCAAAGCTCCCAAACAGCTGGGCCAGCTAGTCAGAGGAAGAGCAGGAGTTTTGTGTCCTATCAGTATCAGTTCGGTCTTGGAACCGTTCAGCTTTAACGCTGATTCGCACATCCATGTATGAACTTTGGACATGCAGGAGTGAAGCGAGTCGGGGTTGTCCACAAGTTGGGATAGGGCGACCACCAGCTGCGTATCGTCCGCATAGCTGACGATTTTAATACCAAATGGGGCCACCACATCCTCCAGGGGGGCCATATATATATTAAACAATGTCGGGCTCAGGGAAGAGCCCTGTGGCACCCCACACTGGAGGGGGATAGACACCGACCGTTCACTACCTTCCCAAACCGGATACGTCCGATCACAAAGAAATGACCTAAGCCATCTCAAAGCCACACCTGCAACCCCTATATCTGCCAGCCGTTGGATCAACACTTGATGGTTCACCGTGTCGAACGCCGCACTAAGGCCCAGGAGGATCACTGCCACTGACCCTCCTGAATCCATAATGCTCCTAGCCTCCTCAACGACTGCCATAAGAGCGGTGTCAGTGCCCTGACCTGGCCGGAATCCGGTTTGGGAGCCTCGCAGCAAGCCATTGGACTCCAGGAAGTGTGACAGCTGCCGATTCACCAGCCTTTCAGCGATCTTACCGAGACAAGGAAGCAGGGAAATAGGCCTGAAATTTGACAAATCAGATGGATCTAAATTTGTTTTTTTCAAAAGAGCCTTCACCACTGCTCTCTTCCACCTCGGTGGAACCGAGCCCTGAGCAAAAGATGCATTAATGAGGTCCGTAACCGGTGCCGCAACAGTAGTTGCTACCTGTTTCAGAAACCTCATAGGGACCGGGTCCCTAGGGGAACCACTTTTCAACGAGGCCAGTTCCTTCCGGACCTCATCGACTAAAACTGGCCCAAGAGTATCCAAATGAACAGAAGCTCCTCGAGACTGATTACCTGTATCCATTCTCTGGACAGCCTGTGGTAAGTCGCTGAGAATATTAACTATTTTCATATTAAAATAGTTTGCCAGCTCCTTACATTTCTCCCCTGGGCTGTCATGGGTAACTAGAGGCTCGGGGACTTTGAGAAGTTCCTTTACCACTCTAAAAGTTTCTCTAGAGGAATTTGCGGAGCTTTTTATTCTCTCCTCAAAGAATTGGGCCTTAGCCTGGCGAAGAGCAGATTTATACGCCCTGATTGCCGCGCGATACTCCTCACGCCTAGCCTCTACCCCTTCCTTTCTCCATGCCCTCTCCAACTTCTTGCAACCCCTCCTGAGAGATCTCAAATCAGGAGTATACCATGGGGCGGTAACCAACCTCTTCTCCCTTATAGACATTCTCTTTTTAGGAATGATAATATCGAGAGAGTTGGTCAGCCACTGGTTGATATTCGCGTCTGCACATGCCGGGTCCGCAACTGGAGAAGGATACATACCTTCAAGAATAGTGGTCCAGTTGTCCACCGAAAGCCTAGACCAGGCTCTCTCCAAAGTATGAACCTTTGGGAGAGAGATCGCTATTCGCTCCACTTGCCAGGTGAAAAGCACCAGGAAGTGATCTGACCATGGAAGAGGAAGAGGGGGCATAGATTTGAGATGGGGCAAGTTCGAAAAAATGGGGTCCAACAAATGACCCTTAATATGCGTGGCTCCCGTATTAGTTAAACTCAGCTCATAAGCTTTAAGATCACTCATCAAGTCTGCCGCTATTAGATCTGCAGAATCATTAAAATGGAGATTAAAATCTCCTAACACTAAGAAGTTGGCCGTGGAGGCGGCCAAAGGCATGACTGCCTCCACAAGTGAACTAACAAAATTTCCCACACAGCCTGGGGGGCGGTAGACCAGTAGGCCTGACACCGACAGCGTAGGTGAGATCCGTAGGGAAAACTGACAGCTCTCACAGTCTAGCACCCCTCCGAGCTGAGCCCTACACACTAAAGTATCTCTGTAGATAATAGCAATGCCGCCCCCTCGCCCCACAGGTCTATCCAGAAGGTATATTAGAAAGTCTGGGGGGAGGGCTCGAACTATATCCACCCCTGCACAATAGGTGATCCAGGTTTCCGTCAAAAACAGAATATCTAAATTAAGGTCTTGTATAAGGAGATTAATTTCTAAAGAATGGCGAGGGAAGGATCTACAATTCAACAGAGCCATAGACAGGGCATTCCAGCCATTTGCTGACTGAGTCAACTGACATATTCTACAGCCCGGAAACGGTTTTAAACCTTTATGACTATACTTACATAATATGTCATTCGAGGGGCGTAATGAGAGGATGTCCTCGCGGGAATATGAAATCCTTGTTTCCGACACTTTTGCCAGGGAACCTGGCCCTAAGCCCGGCTGGGCCCGGACGGGCACAGACGGGCTGGACTCTGGCGTGACTCCGGCGGTGATCCGGCGTCCCCTTTCTGGATGTTGAGTTTGGTGGTGGTGGGGTCTCGGGTGAAGGAGAGGATGAGTTGTGTGTCGTCGGCGTAGGATACGATGTTGAGGCCGTGTTGACGTATGATGGCTGCGAGGGGGTCCATGTAGATGTTGAAGAGGGTTGGGCTCAGTGATGACCCATGTGGGACTCCACAGGTGGTTCTTGTGGGGTCGGAGCGGAAGGGTGGTAGTCTGATTCTCTGGCTTCTTCCGATGAGGAACGATTGGATCCAGTCTAGCATAGGCATCCAGAGCCTAAAGGAGCATTGGTGCAGGGGAGCTATTTCTGCCACAAACTGCAGGAGAACACAGAGGCGGACACGTCGTAGCTCGTGTGTAAGTAAAATTTACTTTAATATTTTTATATATTAAAAGTGTAATGCATGTAATTAGTTTATGTTTAATTTGTGGGTTTTGGAGGGAGGGGCTGTTTGTATTTGGTGTTTTGATGGAGGGGTTATTTTACTTTAGTTTTTTTCAGGGAAGGGATGTCTAATTTTGTTTTTTAGAAGCGGTGTGGCACTTTGCTTGCCTTACAACTTTCAAAGGGTACCTGTCGCTCCTGGAAACAATGCAGAAGAAGGATACTCAGGAAGGATATATCAGAGCTTGCCCCTACTGGTCTCCTGATATTCATTCTTACTCACAACTGTTTAGCTTTCAATAGCAGGTAGTGCTGGAAAATGAGTGGATATAACTGGATTATGGATCCAGCAGCTGTTAATGAGTTGGACCCAGTGAAATCTGCTACCTCTGTCCCAGTGCAATTGGTCAAGTCTGGGACATTTGTGGATACCGTAAGAAATTAGTGGCACCAACACTGTGTGGTTTACAATCAGAGCAGCAATCTGCAAGGGTGCTGGGTGTTCTTACTTTTTGTTCATTGGGTTCAACACAAATGAGAAAGCAAATTAACAAATTGAAAATGTAATAGGCCTTTAAAACGAGCACATTTTTCTTTCCCTGTAAAATAAGTTTCATCTTCTTTGTTGTTGCTGGTTTCTCAATATTCCTTAGCCAATAAGAAGTAAGGGCTGTCGCCTGTTGGCAGAAGCGAATGTGTTCATTGTCTATTATGTGAAGCTTCCTTCAGTGTTATGTGTGCAGGAAGAACGAAGTTCAAAAACATGAATTTATGCAATGTAGTTCAATGTAGTTATGTTATTTCTGGTGCAAAGATTAAATGAATAATGAATGCGTGTAGACTATTACAGTAGTTGTATTTTAACAATACAAGTGTGTGGATGGAAAGCAAGAGAAATGTTTTTATTTTTGTGTGACATCTAATTTCCTAAATCCATTGCTAACAATTTTAATTATTTAAAAATGTCCAATTCATTCTCTATAACATGAATTGTGCAAAACAGTATACATGGACTTGGTTTATTGTCTGTTGCTGTCCGCCTCCTTTCCTTTTCGTAGCCCTTTTTTGGAAGGCATTTCCTTCGGGCTCTTTTCAGATTATTTTGCACATTTACTCCTGGTTGCCTCATATCATTTCAAATCATATTATTGCTTTGGAGTTCTCTGGTTGGGAGGCTCATTTTAACGTATTTGTCAGAGTTGCACTGTTGGCTTATATTTAGTTGTGATCAGGCTTGCTTGACGTGCACGTTTTTTGGGATTTTTTTCCGAATGCTGAGCACTTTCTTACTCATTCTGAGTGACTCGACTATTTGAATATGTCTTTTTAATCTAGCTGGTCTACTGTTTCCTTAGGCAATTTGTGTGCTTTGTTCTGCTTTGCTCTGTTTTGTACTGTTTTTGTTGCCTACATTACCGCTGTAATTTTATATATATTCACAAAATTAATCTAATGATAAAAAGCCCAAGTGAAAGCCTTCTAGTAAATTATTTATGGTACAGTGTTGACTCCACCTTGCTTCCCGCTGATCCTACAGATCAACCCTTTTTGATAGAAGGAAAGTGCTGACACAAACGCCTCATTTAAAGGGCTATCAGCACTTTTTTTGTTCAATTTTCATCCTGGCGGGTGTTAGCTGGAGCTTCATACCTTGATGTCAATTTCAAAGACACAGGGATACTCTGGCTTGTTCCTTCACAAGAGCTTAAAAGGTATCTTTGATTTGGAGACTGTTTTATTTTACTTTTCCGTCCTCTTTATGTGAGATATTCATGCACTGTAAGAATATCAGCTGTATCTATGAGTAATTACACTAATACCCATTTATATAGCACTTACTATTCGGTTTTAATTACTACAAAAAGGAACCATTTTTAGCAATCTTTCAATAACAAAAGATTGGGGGAAAACAATGGGTTGCCAAACATACTTTTTTCATTTTTCATGCAGTTCCTTGATGCTGGTTCATAACTCATCACGCTATATTAAAAGAATTATAACTTGCGGCCTGCAGGTAACCTCCAGGTATCTTACTGCTGGGTTCACAAAGATCACCAGATGCTGTAAAACTCATTAGAAATGTTAAAATACACTATGTGGTCAATTAAGTAATCCAGAACAGATTTACTACCACATTGTCCTTGTTGCAAATTTCTATGGAGCAGAGTTTTACAAAAAATAATTTATAGGTTGACTGTCAGATTCCACTGCCTTTCTGCTGCTACCTCTTGACCCTTTATTTATAGGATCAGGGAGCACATGGTTTCCATTCCCAGCACTGATAGCAGACATCTTTTATACAATATCAGGGGCACATTGGGCAGCGTAATGGTGCCACAGTGTGTTATAACTTCCTTTTATGGCTAAGCTTGAAATAGACGTTGGGGAACAGCAACCACAAATCCAAAAGACTTACATCTGTTGGGTGAAAGCAATATTAGATGGTGAAAAGGCAACAGAACAATTGCAATATGATGTCATCATCTTCCACTTCTGAACAACTACTCATCTACAGTCACCACATCAGGACAGTGGTAATTAAAAGTGAACTCCCAATGCTGCCGCAGCAGAGGCAAATGTATACAATCCACCAAACAAACACTCCCAAGCCAATTAATAAATCATCAACATTCATATTTGGAAATCAGTCAACATACAATGCATGAGATGTCCCCAGGGACAATATGGGTGGAAATTTGCAAACAAATGTTAGAAATGCGGTTTCTGGGTGTCAGGGTATCCACCCTGTACAAGCAGGGACCACCACACTAGTCAGGGTATGTGAAGTTCACACTAGAAGTTTACCTGTGCTCACCCTCTGGTAATTTGGCTCAGAGCAGTCAGGCTAAACTAAAGAGGCAATGTGCAAATGAATTGTGAACACACACACACACACACACACAGTAACACAGTGAAAACACAACAAAAGTCCTCCACACCAGTTTAGAAAATAGCCAATATTTATCTGAGTAAAACAAGACCAAATTCAACATACACAAGTCAAGATATGAACTTTTCAATATTAAATGCAGTTGTAGCTGGCGCTATTCTCAGCATGCTTGACAAAGTCGAATCCACAAGTTCGGGCTGACCGCGAGGCTGGCTACGGGCTGGCTATGGGGTCGTACTGACCACAGTACAGTACCTTGGAAATGTTGAGAACCAAAGATGGTGCAAGGCACTGGGGAGGTGAGGCATCGGGTAGGCAAGTGAAGTGTTGGCTCCTTACTGCTATGCAGGTCATTGGCGTATCGGCACTCGCAATTGTGCGTTGCATAACGAAGGTGAGGCATCACTGAGGCAAATGAGACATCAGTTCCTGGAGACGGTGCAGAGTCATTGAGCTGCTGACGCCTGGGGATGATGCAAAGCGCAGGAGAGGTGATGCTGCGGTTGTGGCAGTGCACCGGTTCCAATAGCAGTGCGGTGTCGATGGAGCTCTGAAGGTGGCAAATCCAGTATCTGGGCCCCTGAAGAGCAGAAAGAAGCCTTGTTGCAAAATCATCCTGTACCCTCAACTTTTTCAGATGGATACAGATGGTAACTGAGTCTGACTAACCAGCCCTAGAGCCAGTGCTATGTTAAAAGATACTCAGAATACAGTGAAAACACCTACATACACTAGGAAACACTATGCGTTGGGGTCCCCCTGTGATTAGCATGACCTCCTCTGTAAGCCCCTAGTATATAGTAGGGCAGGGGATTAAAACTACCTCTTAAAACGCGCCACAGGGTGTGTTTGCACAAGTCACCTCAGGCCCCGTCCCCTCCCTTCTCCACTGTGTAAACACGCCCTGTGGCTGTTTTAAGTTGGGAGATTAAGTCCCTTTGAATCCTGAGGGTCCCTAGGGACCAACTAGCCCACTAGGTACCTCCAGTAAGCACCACAGAGCTGCGTTGCAGAGAGGTGTAAAAAGTGGCACGGCCTGGACCACCTCTCTGCAACGCAGCTCAGTGGCGCTTACTGGAAGCACCTGGTGGGCTAGTTAGCCCCCAGGGGCCCTCAGGATTGAAGGGGAATTATTTCCCCAACTTAAAACGCGCCATAGGGCGTGTTTGCACACATCACCTCATGCCCCGTCCCCTCCCTTCCCCACTGTGTAAACACGCCCTGTGGCCGTTTTAAGTTGGGAGATTAAGTCCCCTTGAATCCTGAGGGTCCCTAGGGGCAAAATAGCCCACTAGGTACGTCCAGTAAGTGCCATTGCAGAGAGGTGTAAAAAGGGGCACGGCTTCCAGCACCTCTCTGCAACGCAGAGCAGTGACGCTTACTGGAAGCACGTGGTGGGCTAGTTGGCCCCCAGGGTCCGTCAGGATCGAAGGGGAATTATTTCCCCAACTTAAACGCGCCACAGGGCGTGTTTGCACACGTCACCTCAGGCCCGTCCCCTCCCTTCACCACTGTGTAAACGCGCCCTGTGGCCGTTCTAAGTTGAGAGATTAAGTCCCCTTGAATCCTAAGGGTCCCTAGGGTCACATTAGCCCAGTAGGCACGTCCAGTAAGTGCCATTGCAGAGAGGTGTAAAAAGGGGCACGGCTTCCAGCACCTCTCTGCAACGCAGAGCAGTGACGCTTACTGGAAGCACCTGGTGGGCTAGTTGGCCCCCAGGGTCCCTCAGGATCGAAGGGGAATTATTTCCCCAACTTAAAACGCGCCACAGGGCGTGTTTGCACACGTCACCTCAGGCCCGTCCCCTCCCTTCACCACTGTGTAAACGCGCCCTGTGGCCGTTCTAAGTTGAGAGATTAAGTCCCCTTGAATCCTAAGGGTCCCTAGGGTCAAATTAGCCCAGTAGGCACCTCCAGTAAGCGCCACAGAGCTGCGTTGCATAGAGGTGTAAAAAGGGGCGGGGCCTCAGAACACCTGTCTGCAACGCAGCTCCCTGGCACATACTGGAGATACCTGTTGGGCTAGTTGGCCCTCAGGGACCCTCAGTATTGAAGGGGAATTAATTCCCCAACTTACAACTGGCCAGGGGGTGCGTTTGCAGAGTGCTGCAAGAAGGGGGCATGGCCTCCGGCACGATGCCGGTCTTTTATTTATTTTATTTTTTTAAGAAGGAGGGCTGTGTGGCGGGGACCCTATCCCCCAGGGCCTGCACCCTAATTTTTTTTGTTGAAAAAAATAAATTTGGAAGGGGGCCACGTGGCCCCCCTCCCAAGGCCTTAATCGGCCCCGGGGACCCCAACCCCCGGGTCATGGCCTTTTTTTTTTTTATTCTTTAGGAGGGAGGCTGAGTTGCCCCCCTCCTCAGGCCACTTATGGCCCCAGGGACCCCATCCCCCGGAGCCGGCCTTTGTTTTTTATTATTTAAAAAATATATATATTTATAGAAACACCTAGGACATGCTGGACAAACCGTATGTACCTATCCCCATGACGATTTGCGTGATATTCATTAAAAGGCGTCTGTGCATACAATGAATCCACGTGGAATGTATTTACACTGCTAGTGAAGCTCTGACGTGTCTGACGCCCTACCGTGCCTAATCCCGGCGCCCCCACCGGTGGGTACTCTCCAAGTAGACACCCTTGTCGTTTATTTATACAAACATGGGTAGCTATTGACGGGCACTTTTAATACACACGCACACCAAGCCATTCAAAGGGGATTCGACAAAAATTCAACCAAACTATGCAAGAAACCCCCTCACGGTTAATAAAACACACATCCACCGCCGGATGTGTAATACTTTTTATTTTACTCTCTGGAAAGGAGACGAACCTCACTTGAGAGTCACAGCGTGCTCCTGGCTGAGCCCAATGCTGTGTTATACCCACCAGTGCCCGCCGAGTGCCACACACCTCTGTGTTGTATTCCACCAGCTAGTGCATATGCTATGACACTCTCTAGCCCATGTGCACTGTAACACCACCCCCTGAATATGTCATGCCACACTTGCCTTCGCACAGGTTATATTGCCCCATCTAACGTGCCTTCCTCGATGCCTATGTTATAACGCACAGCGCTATGCCATACATATTACAATCTGGGATCCATATCTTTGTCACAGTGCATATGCAGCGTTACACTCCTCAGCACATATTTTATATTACAACTTAGAGACTAGTTAGGTTACACAACACTGCCCTGTGCATATTACACTCCAAGGCGCATATCGCATAGCACGCGCTAGTGCCTGTGCTATCTCGAGCTCTCCAATGAATCTGTCATTGCACACAATGTATTGCATATTATATTTCACGCCCGGGTTCATCTTATATCACACTTTTTGGTGCATAGTTTATACCATATACTATATCTATTTTTCATTGTCAATCGTGCTCTCAGGACTATGTTCTATATAACACTGCGTCCACCTACCCTTTTCACGGGCATTACATTTTGCGATGGGGGGTGGAGGGTCAGGGGGTGTTTCTGCCAAGTGAGCCCGGAATCAGAGTCACAAACGTCCTCTTCTTCCTGAATAAAAGTGAGATAATGCTGCATACTTGTTCATATTTTAAGTAGTTCGCACAGACACACGTTTTAAAAACAATAAAGTTCCTAATACCCACCTTCTCTGAACAGTTAGCTTGCTACCCCATCCAGCTCCTCCCTATCCTCTGTTGTCTGAATCCATGGACGAGCCTCCTCCCTCCTGCCATGCATGGTCTGATGTGCTGCCACTGACCTCCATTTAGCATGATGTACCAGTCCACTCCTCCTGCCCTCCATTGCCCAATTCTATGGCCCATCATTGACCTCCTGCTTAGCCTCTGTGCTTAGCTTGCTGCCCCCATTCTCCTGCCCCCTGCTCTCCGATGTCTTTGTGCATGCCCCTGCTCCATTGTTTTTGCCCACCATGTTCCATGGACCTGCCACTCCTATCTACTCTGAGTGTTCTGTTGAGCTGCCACTCCCCTCCCACCTGTCTAGCATTGTCAGAAGACTGTAACCTGTCCCTGCCACCTCCACCCTGCCTGTCCACATGCCATGCCCCTATCCCCTTCCTCCTGTCCTCCATGGTCCATTTTACTGCCACATCCTTCTGCCCTCCCTGGTCTTTTGTGCTGCAACTGCTCCTCCTGCCTGCCCCGCGCGGTCTCTTGTGAGCAGGGCCGGACTGGCCGTAGCGGGCACCGGGCAATCCCCCGGTAGGCTGGATGGGGTGGGGGCCGGTTTTTGGGGTGGGGCCGTTTTTTTTGCCAGGGGCTGGTTTTGTCTGTCCTCCGCTCTGTCTACTGTCTGGCCTCCGCTGCTACTACTCCACTTGACCGCTCTGCTCCGTGCAGGGAAAACTATCTGCATAATAATGCTTTCAGGGAGACTGGTGCTGCACCGTCCGTGTCCGTGACCCGGTGGCTTTAATCATTTAATAATCAGGAGTCGAGGTGCAGCGCGCAAACGTCACTGCCGCCGCGTCTACGCGGGTTACTCTGCACCCTCAGGGTGGGCTGGTGTCTGGCGGTGAACATGCGCATTGGGGCTTTATTGCGCGTGACTGGTGACAGAGGCGAGGTCGGTGACGCATCCCAGAGAGACTAGAGAGGCATGGTAGGCACCGTCATCCTGTTTAAAGTTAGTACACTATAAATGCATGAATACCAGCCATGCCACGAATGACATACATCGAGAATATACCGTTTTGAGACGAACCGGCCCTCTGATACCATCGGTAAGCGGTAATATACGCTTTAATTTCACGCGTATTTAAACTGCAGCCACTTGAGTAGAACATTAAACTCTGCAGCATCATAGAGCCCCACTAGACCACATCATTAGCGGTAAAACACAGTGAATGCACTCTCATTTCACGTGGTTTTAAACGGACGTCATTTGTGAATCGGTAAACTGTAGCAGTGGAGCCCTACTATGCAACGATCTTTATACCTACGGAACACCGGCGATCGAACGTCCATTTCACAACGTGTGTTTCTAAACTGACAGCACCTTGCTCACATTGCATGCAACCATCTTTTTACTCACGGAGTATCGGTGAACTTGATGTTAAATCTCTCGATCAGGAATACACTCTAAACAGAGAGTTTGTTTAGGTTTATTCACAGGCACTTAGATTATCACGGGCATTTCTCTTTAGTTTTGTTCTTATTAGTTTGATATATATATGCTTCTCTAGAATCAGTGGTTTTTCTTCTTTATTAATTGAATCCATCTAAATTTAAATTTATAGATTGTCCCCAGATGAAGGCCAGCCAGCCGAAATGCATTGGGACTAACGATGATATACAAAAATCAGTAGTTATGCATTCTGGGAATTGTAGTCCAAGCATTTGGATTAAGTAAACTTTGTGTTGTGATGAAACAATACAAATGAATATTGAAGCCAACAACTGAAGTATTGCGTTTTATTTAACGTATGATAAACTGTTGAAACCTCATTAAAGGACTATTTAACCTGTGCCTGGGGCCCGGGGACATACCCCACATGATTGGGGATGCAACTAGGCACCACATAGGGCCCATAATTTACCTTTTTTTAGCCCCCATTTCTGCAGTGTCCGTCCAGTCAGTCACTTTGCAACCAATCATCAACATGGCACTGGGCTGGCGTTGCGAGACTCGTGACCGCCGGGCTGGGAACAGGTACTGGTAGTGTTAGACTCGGGGATCTCTGATTGGCGCAAGGATGTCCTTGTGTGAAGCAGTGACCCTCTCCTCCACGTCAGGGCAAAGGATAACCCCTTTTGGAATGACCCTTGCTCACCCTCTAGGTGCGTGGCGTGAGCAGCCAAGGCGATTCTTCAGGCGTTGTTGGTTAAGCACTTATAATCACACACACAGTAAATACATCAATCCCCCCAGAAACGGACACCAGGCTTAGGTATGTGAAAATACGCTTCTTTAAATAAAAATAGTTATCTCAATATGCAGACTTATCACAAGACTAGTAACGTTTTTCTTTATGCCACCAGATCGTAAAGCAGGCAAATGTTCTTTGTTCGCAGTTTCAAAGGGATACTTTGCAGTCTCTCGCAAGTGTTACTTGTGGTTCCAGTACTTACAGAAAATCGGCTCCTGCGGACGGGGAAATAAGGCGTTGCGGGCCCCGAGCCCGATACTGGAATTCTTAAGAACCTGTAGTTGCTTTTGGGAGCCGGCACGGGAGGGTGCGACTCAGCGATGATGGGGTCACCTTTGGATCCTCTTGAGCGGGTGCATGTCGTCAGGCAGGCGCGGCCCACGACCCTCAGCACGGCAGTGCGGGGGTCTCCTTAGCGGGGGCGGCGCGGCCTGATCACAGGGCGAGATCACGAAGCGGGGTCACAGGGCACGGTCCGTGCAGCTGGTGACCCGGCAAAGATCACGATCGTCGGAAGGATTCCGGCGGGAGGGGTGACAGCACTTTCAGCGCGCTCCAGTGGCAGGCGGTGACAGGGGCGCAGGCGACCTAGCCCGGGGACAGAGAGCGGCTCCGGACGGAGCGGGGCTCTCACGGGGTTGAGGCAGGCAAGCTCCTGAGTGTCATGGCCCTAGGAGGGGGCGATGAGGGGCGCAGTCTCTTTCCAGCGGGATGCACACACGGCTCGAATTGGAGGACGAGCAAAAGCACAGAGAACCCACTGGTCCTGGGGTTCAGTTCAGGGGGCAAGCTCAGATCAAGCCCTTGGAGAATGTTCAAGCACAAAGCAGCAAAGTCTTTTCAGCAAGTCTTTTCCTCTCCTTTCTCAGCAAGGCAAGCAGCAGGCCAGTCCTTCCAGCGTCTTCTTCTCCTCCTAGTCGGGCAGAGGTTCTTTGTGGTAAACAGGATTCTGATTTGCAAGGAGCAGGGCTCCTACTTTTATACCACATTTCTTTTGTTCTTTCAGGCCAGGGGGGCCTTCGCATAACCGTTCTCAGTCCTGAGCACTTTGTTGGGGGTACTCTGACTTCTGCTTTCACGGTGAGGGGCAGGCACATCAGCCGCTCCACAGGAGGTGGAGCCGGCATTCAGGGGACAAGTACTTTCAGGAGCACCTTGTGGACAGCGCTTCGCCCGTCCGGGGCCAGGTGCAGGCTGAGTCATCAGTCGCTCCCCAGGGGGCAGAGCCAGCATTGTGGTAGTGGAGCACTGCCCTATTCAGAGTCCAAGGGGCACCCCCACCTCCCACCAAGGTGTTCTCCTGCCATTCGCTACCTGTCATCCCCCCAGCCCTGTCACTCACATAGCCCAGACAGTCAGATACACGCACAGCAGAGGCGGCTGAAATGATTAAGCGAGTAAATACTGACTTTCTAAAAGTCGTATTTACAAACCCAGGATAGTAAAATAAACTTGGCTACAAGAAGTATTTTATCATTCCGAGTTCAGGCATACTAAACATATCTCTCTACCATGTTCCCTGAGCCTGCTGGGATTATAGGGGCTAATAATTCCAGCAGCTCGTCTGGCCTAATGGGAACAGGTAGCCTTGCAATAGTGAACTATGAATATGGCGGTAATTCACTACTAGGACAGGCCACACAACCGGGCTTGTCCTACCTTACACCTACAACGCACCCTGCCCGAGGGCCTACCATAGGGGTGACTAACATGAGGCTAAGGGAAGGTTCTGGAGGCTGGCAAGTGTGGGCACTTGCCCAGCCGGCGGGACAGTACGGGACTGCACGCGGGGTCTGCAGTGGCAGACCCAGGACACATTTTTCATGGCCGCTGTTGTGGGTGGCGCAACCAGCGCTGCAGCCCACTAGCGGCATTGGCATTCACAAGCCCTGGCACGCCGGGTGCACTTTACTGGGGACTGACAGTGAATCCAATAAACCAATCAGGTATATCAATTATGCACACTTTATCTAGGGAGCACTTGCGCTGTGGCACGGATTAGCCGTGACGCGGCGCCCTGAGCGGACAACACCAGCAAAACAATCGAGGCACACCATCAAAAAGTGGAAGGGAAACTCACGCCAATGTGCCAGGTCTAACAGGTAGGCTCTGCGCAGTGGATTTGTGAGCAGGTGCCGGACGGAGCAAGGTGGGGGCTTGAGTGGTGCTGCGCACCATCGCGGGCCGTGGTGGACGGTGGCTGGCTGCAGCCTGCAGGCAGTAAATCAAAATTTGTAATCAAGATGATTGTCACCTTCAGGGACCGTGACAATCGTCATAATTAAAAAAAATTATTTGGTGCGTGCAGGCGCAGCGCAACTGGCATGGGGCAGGCAGCCGCCGCCGTGGAACGGGTGCCATGAAGGAAGGGGTGCCGGCTGGGTTGGCCCAGTTTACGTAGTCCGCCCTAGTTTCTGAGGCTCTTGTGAGAACCAAATAACCCTCCTCACGTTGAATGACGTACCTTTTGTCAACCAGTCAGTCAAGGTGTGATGGCCGCTCTAAAAAGCGGGGGGGAGAGGAAGGGGGCCTGCGTGGCAGTCCTGCAGTGTTTTACTCTGCTATATTTGTGATCACAGCATTAGCTGAGTAGAGTGTGAGCAGCACGCAAATTAAGGTGGCAGTGTGTTGATCTGCCGACAGCACAGTGCTGTTTGTGTACTTCTTGGCGCCTGATCAGGAATGCTGCTTATGAGGCCAGAGGAACAGACCCTGAAGATGCTCTATTACAGGCAGAATGATGGGGCCCGTGTGTCAGTGTCCTGTTGTGGAATACCAAACTGAAGTTTTGGGCCTAGAGAGTTAGCCCCACTTAATAGATGTCACCTCTGACGGATGGCACAACTTAGAGTTAGGGATCACTGGAGGGGTCCACATCAGCAGCAGTTGGGGGGTGGGATGGGAGGGGGGGGGAGTTCCTGAGGTAGGAGGGTAGTGTTATATTGAGTTGGAGGGGGAATGAATCTGTTTGGACAGAAAAGCAGAGGCTCCCATGGGGCATGATCCAGGCACCGCTATGAGGCGATAGTTGTGTTACTATGCTTAACTGTCTATATATGCCGCCCGGCCCCCGGGATGTGGGCTAAATGGCTGTGTGCATTGCTAAACTGAGGGGTGTGATCGGAGATTGTAGGGGGTGCCGGTTGCCCCGATGGTTATTTTGCTGAAAATGTTGCAATAAAAAAACATGTTTTAAAAAAAATAAAAAATAGAGAGTTAGCCCCACTTCTCACAGTGGGAATACGTTTGCTAATCAGGAGTGGCACAGAACTAGTCTACAGCCAAGCAGCGCCTGGCTTTGTATGTCTACTAAGGAAGGCGCTGAGTTGGCTGTGTACCACATACTGAACTGGAAATAAAAAAAAGCCATGCACAGAGCTCACTCCCCTCTCCCATTAGCATCAGACCAGGGCAAAAGGAGGTGTATCTACAGGAACCTCCACGGTTGGACTGGCCTGTGTGGCCATCTGAAGCAGCAGAAGGCAGGCCGCCTGACAGGTCATTGTGTGAGCCATTTTTGGCTCTTTGTGGTTATGTTTTAGGGTCTGGTTGCCCGGTTTTTCCTTTCAATTTTCCTCATATTACCTCCACAAACATTACCAACAGCAAGCACAAATGCATGCATTCTCCCGTAACTTGCAGAGCACCTGGTCAACATGTCTTTACAAGTTCAAAACTGCTCCAAATAGCAAATGTGGGCCACAGTTTTAGGTCTTTGATTCACTAATGAGGGACACTTTTATTGTGGTGCCCAGGATTATTTTCTGTCCCAGTCAGACTCTGCGACCTTTTAAAGACCCGGCCATGGAAATTCTTCTGGAATGGGGGCAGAATCCTCCTCCTCGAAAGTCTTGTATATGTCGTGATGTGCCTGACCCATTCCCATGCATTGAGGATATTTGACTTTCCAGCTAATGTGTTTGGAGGTTTGCTGTTTTATGGCTGTAAGAACATCTCTAAAGGGATTAACTGCAGCACTGATTGGGATACATTTGTACGATGTAAAAAGGTATCTTTCACTCTCCACTCAATCCTAGTCACAAAGGGTACAGAGCTGCTTTCCTGATAAGTGTGTTTTTTTTATTAAGACTTTTTTTATAGCACAAACTAGACCCGGAACATCGGGTATCAGAGCGCTTTACATGAGCACCTGTTTCGTTACATGAGGACACATTCATTTTTGTTAGGCACGGGGAGATTAAGTAATGTGCCCAGAATCACAGGATGTTGAGCATCGTTGCTGGAGACTCGACCTATTGCATTCTGAGACTTGTAATCCTCTTTCATTTTGGATATTCAGTTGAATTAACAACCCTAACTTGTAAAAGAACAGCCCAGAACTATAGCATTTCATCAATGTTGACATGGCGCCATCTAGTATGGTAATATGATGTCAAACTAAGCAGTGTCAATTTGCACGGTGTTTTGAGGGTGCACTTCACCTAGTAGTGGCTTTTTCAGCCAACAGTGCCATGCTTGCTGGGATCTGTGGCTTCAATGCTAATTTTTTAGTGTTCTCTGTAGGAATGTCTGTGATTTATGACTGGCTATCCTGGTGCTCCATAAGGTAATCATTTACTATACTTAAAAACTTAATACAATCTAATATGTTATGACAAATGTGTTCAAAAATGCTTTGTTTTGGCCCTTCTGTCTCCAAACTTTTCTTGAGGGGTGAACCCCCCAAACTCCCCCTAGTAGTGTTTGCTCACTGCGCTTGCTCGCTACACACCATGTGGGGGATGGTCTCACTTTTACTTTGTTCTCTCTGATTCACTACTTGTGTCTATTTTTGGTGCTCTCTGAAAGAATGTCTATGGGTACATATGACTGGGTGGGTAACCTGGTGCTCTTTAAGGTCATCTACTATTTACTGTGCTTTGAAAGTTGATACAATTGAATATGTAATGAAAGACGTGCTGTAAAATTCACCATTTTGGTCTGTCTTTTTCCAAAATTTTCTGGGGGGAGAACCCCCCCCCTGTAGTGATTGGGTTTGCTCGCTCACTCTGCGCCGGACGGGGGCTGGTCTGGCAAAACTTGCCAGGGCTGCTTTCAGTTCCCAGTCCGGCCCTGGTTGTGAAGCACCTTCCCCTGAACTCTCTTGTCTGTGCCCAGGTCCTGACCCCCCCTTCTATCCTCCATGGTCCTTTGTGCATGCCTCTGCACCCTCCTTCTTGCCCATCATAGCCATTGTGCTACCACTAACCCTCCCGCTTGCCATGCATGGTCTTCTGTGCTTCCATGACCCCTCCCACCTTCCCTGTGTGGTCAGCTAGCTGATCCTGACCCCCTCCCACCTTCCCTCCATGGTCTGTGTGTAAGCCATCATAGTCTCACTATTGCTTTCCATGGTGTGTCTTGTTTGTAGTGCCCATCCTGCCTGACCTCCATGGTCATCTTGCTGCTCCTGCCCTGCCCCCTTGCCCCCAGCCCTCTGTTTCCATGTGCATACTCCTATTCCCTCCCTCCTGGCTTGTCTGTTCCATTGTAATGCCCCTGATCCGTCCCTCCTGCCCTTTATGGTCTGTTATGCTGCAGCTTTCTCTCCTGTCTGTCCATTATGGTCAGCTAGCCACCATGGTCCTGTCCCCTCCCTATTGCTTTCTATGGACTGTTGTGCTGCACTCCCGTCCCGCATGCCCTGTGTGGTGTATTGTGCTGCTGCAAACCCCGATGCCTGCCCTGTAGGGTCAGTTTGGTGCACCTCTCCATGTCCCTCCTGTCCTCTGTTATCCGAGTCCATGTCCCTACCCCAATTCCTCCTGCCTACCATGATCCAATGTACCATACTTGCGAACATTTTGAACTTGGTAAGAGGGAGATTTTGAAAAAAAACTGGGGTATTGATTTTCCCCTTTGAGTTACATTGAAAAAGAGGAGATTGTAGTCAGGAGACAGATCAAATAAAGCCCATTTGAGCTTAAAAACATTGGAAGTTTCCTGGCTGAAACGGGTCTGTTGGCATAAATGGTTGTACTACCACTGCCTCTTCCATCTGCCCACAATGGTCTATTATATTGCCACAGCCTCTCTTGCCAGTCCTGTGTTGTTGGTTTGTTGCCCCTGCCCCCCTTTCCACTGCCCTCCATAGTCTGTTGTGCTGCCACTGCCCTTCCTGCCTGCCCAGTGTGGTCAAATTGTTGCCTCTGCACTCTCCTACCTGCCTTCAATTTTCAGAGTTTGTGCCCCTGGCCTCTGCCTCTCAACAGTATCCCAATGAACAACTAGATTGCTAACATTCTATATTTATTACAAAATTGTGGAACGCCTGACGTCATCTTGATGTAATCAAAACTGTAATACCTAGAGCATTTCCTTTAGAAATTACATATATGAGAGGGTCTTATTTGCATCAAAATTATGGTTAGTGCACTAAAAAACTATAATGAGGACATATTTTCTGAGTTTTCAAATATTGACAAAGAACTTTTAAAGTATTTGTAATCTTTATGTTTTTTTATCTAGTTGACCACTTGATTAAATATTGCACTTAGGGGAGAGGATGTAGTGTTACTTCCAGAGCTGCAGACTTTGCAACTGGGGAACCAGGTTGAAGTTTCTGCTTCAGCTCAACATTCTGTGATTCTGGCCAAATCACTTAATCTCCCCATGTCTACAACCAAAATGAATTTGATATTGTGTGATGTAACCAATGCTCATGTAAAGCACTCCAATACCTGACAAGTCTGCACTATATAAAACTGTAAATGTACAAAAAATAAGTGTTTTGCACACTTCTGTCATTGGGCTACATGTGGGCTACATCTGGGTGATATTTGTGCTGCATTTGGGCTCTTTTGTCTCTGGTGGCCATCTTGGGAGATTTATTTGTTATGAAGTTTCCTAATTTCCTCATTTACTGCAGTCTCCTCAGAAGGAAATGCTTTCAGTTTTTTTACTTTGATTCCATCAAGAAGGTATTCAGATATGTCACACATTTTCCAATAAATTCTGAATGTTAGCACTCTAGTTGCTCATTAGATCACTGTAGTGAAGCTACTGCTCACCACGGAAGTCTGCTGCTGGTATTAAAAGTGCATGTTTCAGTCTGCATATCAGAATTTGTTCATGAAATAGAAGAGGATTTGAGAAGTCACTCAAAATGTGCCCTAATTTTCTTTCTTCAGCACTAATCATAATTTCTATGACAAAATGAACCCCCTCATTGCGTTCCTTTGTAAATTAAATGTTTTAAGTGTTAACACTTTATACTAATCAAGATGGCTTCAGGTGTGCCATACTTTTGTCATAAGTAAGACAGTAAGCGCTCTAGTTGTTCTTAAGAACCTTCTGGGACATTCTGTCATTGGGCTATACTTGGGCTACATCTGGGTGATATTTGGGCTACATTTGGGCTCTTTTGTCTCTGGTGGCCATTTTGGGAGACTTATTTGTTATGAAGTTTCCTAATTTCCTTATTTACTACAGTCTCCTCAGTAGGAAATACTTCCATTTTTTTTACTTTGATTCCATCAAGAAGGCATTCAGATGTGTCACACATTTGCCATAAATTCAGAATGTTAGCACTCTAGTTGCTTATTAGATCACTGTAGTAAAGCTATATCTCACCAGGGAAGTCTGCTGCTGGTATTGAAAGTGCATGTTTCAGTCTGCATGTCAGAATTTTTTAATGAAATAGAAGAGGATTTGAGAAGTCACTCAAAATGTGCCCTAATTTTTCTTTCTGCGGCACTAATCATACTTTCTATGGCAAAATGAACCCCCACATTTTGTTCCTTTTTAAATTAAATGTTTTAAGAGTTACCACTTTATTCCAATCAAGATGGCTTCAGGTGTGCAATACGTTTGTCATAAGTAGGACTGTTAGCGCTCTAGTTGTTCTTTAGAACACTCTGGGAAGCTGCAGTAGAACACAAAGGAATCAACTGACAGTCTCTGCCCTTGTTGGATGTACATGTTTTACTGAGAATGTCAGACTTCATTCTCACATGACTGAGAAAGATAATGTGAATTTACAGAAAATATGCTCTCAGTTTAGCTTATAGATCACCTTCCAAAGCTCTGTGGGAAAAGCATGAGAAAATAGTTCTCTCAAACATGATTCATGAAATCACAGCAGAAGGCTTTTTCACATGGTAAAATCACCTTAGAACACACCACAATTCCTAAAATGAGTATGGTACAATCAACAAATGATTTTCAACAGGTCCTATGGGAAAATGCATGGGGAAAACGCGTTTTGGGCCCCCCCTTTTTTCTCGGCCCCCGCTTGACGAATCACCGTGAAATTTTCAGGATAGGAGCGGACCGGAGCTGGCCAAAAGTTTCGAAAATTTAGCGAAGATTCATCAATCGGCGCCAACGTTATTCCAAATAGAATGTTGCGGATTTCCTATGGAAAATAGGTCCTACCTAACTATAACTGCCTACTGGCGACTGCCAGTAGGATATATATATATATATATATTTACTGGTCCGTGTCTGTACTTTCAGGAGCAGGAGCCACGAGAAGGCAGTTCCTACTGAAAAGCGGAATCGAAGGATATATATATATATATATATATATATATATATATATATATATATATATATATATATATATATATATATATGTGATCAAGACTCGAATGAGTTGAAACGCGTTATGGCGGCATCTATGAAATAAAGGAATTGGCATCAACTTTGTGGTCCGTGTCCGTGTGTAGCAAACGAAGCAGAGACGCTGCGGATTCGTTGATATATATATATATATATATATATATATATATATATATATATATATATACATACTTTCTGTCGTCATCCAGTTGTCTTGTTGCCTCTTTAATGTAGTCGATTTTATTTTGAATGACCACATTGCCCCCCTTGTCCGCAGGTTTGATTATGATCCTGTCATTGTTCATAAGAGTGTCAATAGCTTGTCTTTCCATTTTGTTCAGGTTTTCTTTTCTATGGTTGTTGTTAATTTTTAAGAGGCAACAAGACAACTGGATGACGACAGAAAGTATGTCAAATTAACCCACAATCCACTAAATGAACTAACTCTGAATCTAGAAAAAATGATTAAGAAGTGGCAAGACGAGGGGCTACTGACATCAGAAGAATCTCTTTTCCTAAGGAATGAAAGTCCAGTGATGCCCACTATGTATTTCTTACCAAAGATACATAAGACTCTAACCAATCCCCCAGCCAGACCAATAATGTCAAGTTGCAATGCACTATACGAGAATGTATCAGACTACGTGGACTTCTTCCTGGCGCCGCTAGTCACAGATTTAACATCATACATAAAAGACACAGGGGACTTTTTAAGAATTCAGTCAAATCTGGGATGGCATGAGCTAGTATCATTGTATACTTCCATTGAACACAACATTGGACTACAAGCTGTTGGATACTTCTTGAAACAACGCAGCATACAACAATTCAAACACACAAGGATGCTCCTAGAAATGATTGAGCTCTGCCTCCGTAACAACATCTTTATATTTGATGGCCAAATATACTCCCAGCAGTGCGGTACTGCCATGGGAGTTTCATTTTCTCCGAGCTACGCCAACCTCACCATGGGTTGGTGGGAAAAACTAATAGCTTGGAGAGAAGAAAATGAAACATATACCACCAAAACAGAATTGTGGATGCGTTATATTGACGACCTATTCCTTATCTGGAGTGGCAGCCAGAAGGAATTTGAAGATTACATGATCATCCTGAACAACAACGAAATAGGTCTACAGTTCACCCATAACATCAGCAACAAAGAAATTCAATTCTTAGATGTAACTGTATACATAGAGAGTGAAGTAATCAAAACAAAACTATACAGAAAACCAACGGCGACCAACAGCATCTTACATGGGAAAAGTTTCCATCCCCCTCAATTGAAAAAAAGTATCCCTTATGGGGAATTTCTGCGTATGAGACGCAACTGCTCCGATGATCTAGAAATGGAAAAAACCTTCAAAGAAACAGCTACAAGATTTCAACAAAGAGGATACTGTGATAAAGATATAAAACAGGGTCTAGAAAGAGCGAGAGCGACACCACGAGCACAGACTCTGAAATATCAAAAAGAACATACAGAAGAGGATGCCATTATTCTAGTAATTTTAACATACAGAAAAGAAAACTATCAAATCATAGATATCCTAAAAAAACATTGGGATATCCTGAAAAAAGACCCGGATATCGGACAAAAAATTGGCAACCAACCTAACATCTCATATCGCAAAGCACCTTCTCTAAAGGACAAACTAGTGAAGAGCCACATGACAACCATTAAGAAATCAAAAAATTGGTTGGAGACCAAACAAACAGGTTTTGTCCGCTGCAACACATGCAAAGCATGCAAACATGGCATGAATATGAAACAAACGGTGGATTTCATGGGCAACACATTCAACATCACAGAAAAGATCAACTGCGAATCCACGTATGTTGTGTATGTTATTGTTTGCGGATGTGGACTCTGGTACATAGGCAGCACCATCTGCCCGCTGAAAAAGCGAATTCTGGAACATTTACGAGCGGTACAGAATGAAGACACCAACTACGCAATTGCGAAACATCTAAAAACTCACAAGGAAAATATGAAACAGAACATAAGATACTTTGGTTTGACAACTGTGCCGAAAAATGAGCGGGAAGGAAACAGCACACTGCAACTACGAAGACTAGATTCCAAAATGATTATACGATTCAAAACAAAGGCCCCTCATGCTCTCAATGAGGATGAGGAGTTATACAGCCATCTATGAACCTGCTACACGACTTGAATCTATAATGAATTAATAATCAAGGGCAATTTTATCAAGAATTTGCATCCGTGTCAAATATCATGCACTGAGCAAACAATTATGAGTAATTATGCACTGAGCACATACCTGATCAATTTATGATTGTGATAGACAAAAATTCAGTTACATCACACACTAAGTGTCAATTACTGGATATATTACAATCGTGTTAAATATTACTGTATGCGAAGAATTGAAGGACACGGATGCAATAAGTTCCCTCATTGCTAAAATGATAACCTATCCACTAAGGAATACAATTTAACCATGCCAAAAATGGTATAATGAAGCCAAACTACATCTCCCATACTTCCCCCTAATGGATAATATGGGTCTAACTATAAATAATGAACATTGAAAACGGACTCACACACCGTGAGCAAGACCGATTGTGGTTGAAACGCGTTGGTGGTGGTGGAGGCTGGTGACTATTTGCACGGAAAATAAATCCTGAATCATACAACTTCTTTGGCGTGCAGTGCTTCCTTTCTGAGGAAATTGGTGTAAAAAAAAATATATATATATATATATATTATATATATATATATATATATATATATATACACATATATGGTAGAAAGTATCCCGACACCGTCAGCTCCACTCCTCTCGGGGTCGGTGCGAGTTCCCGGGTTCGGGTCCCGGTAAATATTGATGAAGATTCCACCGCAATTAATCCAAAAGAACACTCGCACTCCAAGGTCCGTTGTTTTCAAGAAAGTTTTATTGGCTTACGCGTTTCGAGCAGACGCTCTTCTTCACTGGCCACAGAAAGTATAACACTCGTCCTCCATATAAAATGAATAAACATAGAAAGTGGACCAAGCGTTGCTCGCTATCCGAGCAATGTAATAAACAAAAGACTTCAAAACACTCAAAGTGAGAAAAGAAGAAATCCTTAAAGTTTACAAACGCAAGTGCGTAGACAAAAGAGTGTAAATAACATCAGAAAAGCCAAGTGGCTATTCTACTGAAAAAGACAACAAATATACTTTTCACAAACAATTATTTCCATATGAACACTCCAGTAAACACTGGTCATGTGACCATTGAACACATGGTCCCATACAATAAAAGTTTAGAGTGAAAAACAAAATCACTGACAATTGTTCACTACGAGATTATGAATGTAGCAGGAGAGAGCAGGGGGCACTGATTGGACACCATTGTCCTAGGAGTGAAAAATAAGTCACACAACCAAACTGAGTATTGAAAAAACATTTCCATTAACTATTCATCCGATATGTACAAAAAGTTCCTCATCTTCATTGAGGCCAAAGGGATTCTTCGACTCAAGAAGAATAATGTACTGTGACTCCAGGATTCTTAGTTGTTTTTGACGATCTCCCCCTCTGGGGTTAGCCGGCACCCTGTCAATTCCAAAGAATGAAAAGCAGTTAGCATCCTTATTATGATATTTCAACCAATGCCTAGCTGTTGAGTAGTTCAAATCAACATTTCTGATTGCCCTAAGATGCTCCAAAATCCGTTTTTTTACAGGAAAAATCGTACTTCCCACATATAATTTGGAGCATGGGCACCTGATGACATACACACAGAAATCAGAGTTGCAATTAATGAACTTCTTGATAAGACCAATCTTCCCTGTGGGTAAGGGATAAGTCTTGACATTTTTGCTGGTAGTGCAGGCCTTGCATTTACCACATTTAAAGAAGCCTTTTTGCTGTTGGATCCATGTCAGCTTCTTACTCGCTCCCAAATAACTTCTAACCAGCATGTCCTGTAAGGAACGTGCTTTGCGATAAGTAACTTGAGGATATACATTGACACTTGTACCCACCACTGGGTCACTTCTGACCAAATGCCAGTGTTTGTTGAGCGTGTGGCTGACTGCTTTTGCCGCCACATTAAATGTGGTAATCATTCTAATGGTGTTACACTTTTCTTCGGGGACAGGTCTCTTTATTAGTAACGTGGTTCTTTTCTGTTTAGCTACTTTGTTCTGAGCAGTCAAAAGGACATCCTCAGGGTAACCCCTCTCTCGGAACCTTTGCAACATTGTCTCCTGCTCTCTCTCAAAGCTGCTCTCAGAACTGCAATTGCGTTTGGCCCTCAATAGTTCCCCATAAGGGATACTCCACTTCAATCTAGAAGGGTGGTGGCTCCTAGCATGTAAAATGCTGTTCCCAGCAGTGGACTTCCTGTATAGGCTAGTAGTCAAAACGCCTTCTTCAATCTTGACTCGTACATCCAGGAAGTCCATCTCATCCTGGGCAACTTTATGTGTAAAACGGAGGTTAACACTATTGTTGTTGAAAGTTTCAAAAAGTCTATCAAGATCTGACCTTGATCCACCCCATATCAGAAAAATATCGTCAATATACCTCGTGTAAAAGACTATATTTTTCGTCAAAAATTCATTCATCTCCGTCCACAACAGTTGCTCCTCCCACCATCCCATCATCATACATGCATAACTCGGCGCAAAGCAACTTCCCATCGCCGTGCCAACCTCCTGTTTAAACCATTGATCCTCAAAGAGGAAAAAGTTGTTATTTAAACAAAAAATCAACATGTCCAAAAGCATATTTGTCTGGTCAAACAGGAAGATAGACCTGTCCCTGAGGAAATGTTTGCATGCATGTACTCCATCACAGTGTCTGATGCAGGTATACAAAGAAACCACGTCAATTGTTGTCAACCAAAAATCCTCCTGCCACCCTATACCTTCAATTTTGTTAATGAAATCTGTACTGTCCCTGCAGTATGAAGGAAGAGACAGAACATAGGGAGAAAGGACAGCATCCAAAAAGATAGAGGTGTTCTCAAGAAAACTACCTTTGGCTGATACTATTGGCCTGCCAGGGGGAATGGTTCGATTCTTGTGGACCTTCGGTAACATATAAAAACAGGGTACTACCGGATGTTTAACAAAGAGAAAACGGTATTCATCTTCCTCTAAAAGGCCATTCTTCCTCCATTCCCCAAGTTTGTTGTAGTAGACATTCACTGCCAAGGTATAGTCTTCCCTGCTTGATTTGGTATAATTACCAGAGAGAATCAATTGTGTATTGGCCTCCTGTTTGTACAGGTTGATATCCCTTAGGACAACATTACCCCCTTTATCCGAGGGTTTAATTACAAACCCCGGATCACTGTTCAAAGTGGATAATGCCTGTCGTTGTTCAAAAGTTAAGTTCTGTGCATGTCTATTTTGCATAGTGTCCCAAATATGCATCAAATCCCTAATGACCACTTCATGAAAAGTGTCGAGTGAGTCGTGTGGTGTATTGGGATTGAACGTGGACTTTGGTTTAAATTTTGTGGGAACTGTACCAGAGAGCTCCAAGCCCATTTGTTCCAACATGAAACGTTCGTCCCTCTCACCAATTCCATCCCCACACAACTCCAATGCAGACGCCAAACCTTCTATGTCCTCTAAACACAGATTTTTAGAAATTTGTGCACTAGAACTGACAGCACCTTCAGAGATACCACCCTCCAAAGCACGTTTTTTCTTTTGTAAATACATTTTCATCAATTTCAACTTTCGGACAAACAGAAACACATCAATTCGAGTTCTGGTGTAATCAAAATTTGCCGTCGGGCAAAAAGTCAAACCAAGTTCAAGCAGCGACTCCTCCGCCTTAGTCAAAACATGGGAAGATAAATTTAAAACTGTCAAGTTTCTCTCACCCATTACTTCTGCTTCGATTGCCGTGTTTGTCTCCCATGCGGCATTGTTTCTTTGGCGTTTCTTTCCCCCTCTCCTTGTTTTTTTCCCTTTAGGTTTGCGCCTCTTCCTCTTCCTTTTCCACGTACTGTCTCTGGGGGTCGAGATCTTAGAGTCATATTTGTTTGTAAAAAACGATATTCTTCAAGGGGCGTGAAAGTTGGTACCTGGTCACCAGTAGTCACGGGCGCCTCCTCCAAGTCTGAGTAGAGGTCTGACCCAGACTCAGACGTGGCCACTTCCGGTTCTTTTCTGACTGTTTTGAGTTGTTTAAACTGCTTAATTGCACCATCATATCGCTTGCCAAATGTAAGAATCCTGCCACTGGCATAATCATATTTGTCTCTCAAAAATTTCCGTTTTTTCTTTAATTTGATTTCCTCCTCATATTTGTCTAGCCGGATTTCCATTTGGTCAAGTGCATTTTTAATTTCCTCTTGCGCAGAATGATTATCAAGCTCATCTTTTAATTTATCAATCTCTTTGATAACCTGTTCAAGTTCAATAGCGGCATACTTTGATAGAAGAGCCAACATATGTTTACAGGTTTCAGACATGAGATTCGACCAGTCTTCCAGAAGTTTAGGATGGGGATTTTGATATGTAGGCGTTATCAGAATACGAAGTCCTCTTGGCACCTTGCCGACCTCGATGTAATTATCCAGGGAGGACACCTCCCACCACCTGTTGATTTCTCTCTTACGTAACTTTTCGTAATTAAACAAAAGTTGTTTCAGGTCTTTGTTGGCTGCAGATACCCCATCAGCTGACCCTTGTGAATCGACCCTCTCCCCGTCATCTGCTTCACAAAACAGATCTCGAGCGGCATTTGGTCTTCCCGCTCTCTTATCCCTTAGTTGTGTCTCCGTGGACATTGTGCCAAACAGTGTTTCCCTGGCTCGCCTCCGCTACATTCAAGCTCGAAAAAATACGGGACCTTGCCTGATACACTCACAACAGTGAGTGCATGGAACCCCTGCCGATGAAAATACTCACAGGCTGAAGCAGCGCCAGTTACGGGTTAAAGTATGAACGGACCACGCGCTCCCTGCGGAACGCGTTATCCAGCCCCCACTCACCCACACAGCTGCTGCGGTACTCGGCCTCCAGAAATCTGGTTTTGAAGTTTCTCGGCGGCGTGAGCTGACGTTAAGAAACAAAGTGGTAGAAAGTATCCCGACACCGTCAGCTCCACTCCTCTCGGGGTCGGTGCGAGTTCCCGGGTTCGGGTCCCGGTAAATATTGATGAAGATTCCACCGCATTGGTCCACTTTCTATGTTTATTCATTTTATATGGAGGACGAGTGTTATACTTTCTGTGGCCAGTGAAGAAGAGCGTCTGCTCGAAACGCGTAAGCCAATAAAACTTTCTTGAAAACAACGGACCTTGGAGTGCGAGTGTTTCTTTGGATTAATTGCGGTGGAATCTTCATCAATATACACATATATATATATATATACATACATACATATATTATCTACTGGCGGTCGCCAGTAGATAGTTATAGTTACAACCTAGTTTCCATAGGAAATCTCAAAATTCTATTTTGAATAACTTTGGCGCCGGGTGACGAATCCTCGCATTTTTCCATAGGACCTTTAGTCGCAGCTACAGCCCGAACGGCTGAACAGAATTACGTGAAATTTGGCAGAGAGGTAGCCATAAGGTCAAGGAAGTGCCTTTTGCAGGTCTGGTGTAAATCTGTTCAGTATTTCCTGAGAAAATAGCATTTAAAAGCATATCAATATCTATACGCGCGCACCGTGCGCGCACCCTGCCGTGCGCGAGCGCAATTCTGATTGGTTGTTAGATGTCGGTAAACATACGAATCGGTCGAAACCAGGAAGTGTCGGCCGCCATTTTGTCTCTCGCAGTCTGAGGGGGTGAAAAGAAAAGGTGGAGAACGTGAAAAGGGGGCAGAGTGGACAGTTCCTGACCCCCTAGCCTTGGTCAGGGGGTCACAGAAGGACCCCCAAGGGAGAAAAAAACAATTTTTATTTTTTTTAAAAATCGCGAGGTGCGTGTACCGTGCGCGCACGGCACGCTCTGCGAACCGTGCGCTCACGGTGCGCGCACCCCTCGATTTAAAAAAAATAATAATAATTCATGGTGCGCGCACAGTGAAAAACCTGAAAAAAAAATATTTATAAATACATAACTTAGTATTTAAAAAAACGTACAAATTCACTGAAAAAACCATAGGTTTCACACACGTTATAGTTACGAATTAGCATTTAAAAAACCTTGCAAATTCACTTAAAAAACCATAGGTTTCACACATGTTATAGTTAGCTGGACATTTCACTCGTAAAAAAATAATGAAATTCCCCCGTTATAGTTAGTGCAGGCAACTATAACTCACGCGACCGCAATCCTCTGCTGATGACGTCAGATATTACATCACTGTATTTAGACACTTATTTACCCATGTCTTCATCCATTAATCTTTAGCTATACATATATTACAAATATTTATTTTTCATAAAGACACATATGTCATCAGTGATGTAATATCTGACGTCATCAGCAGAGGATTGCGGTCGCGTGACTTATAGTTGCCTGCACTAACTATAACGGGGGAATTTCATTGGTTTTTTACGAGTGAAATGTCCAGCTAACTATAACATGTGTGAAACCTATGGTTTTTTAAGTGAATATATATATATACACACACACACACACATATATATATATATATATATATATATATATATATATATTACCTACTGGCGGTCGCCAGTAGGTAGTTATAGTTAGGACCACGTTTCCATAGGAAAACCTCAACATTCTATTTTGAATAACTTTGGCGCCGGTCGACGAATCCTCGCGAATTTCTCAAAATAGGTGGGGCGCTACGCTCCGCTCCTACCCTGAAAGTCTCGGGGGGATCCGTCAAGCGGGGGCTGAGATAAAAGGGGGGTCCCAAAACGCGTTTTTCCCATGCATTTTTCCATAGGACCTTTAGAACGAGCTACAGCCCGAACGGCTGAACAGAATTACTCAAAATTTGGCAGAGAGGTAGTCCCTAGGTCAAGGAAGTGCCTTTTGTAGGTTTGGTGTAAATCTGTTCAGTAGATTCTGAGAAAATAGCCTTTAAATCAATATATATATCTGAGCCCGCTTACGGTACGCTTACCGTACGCTTACGGTAAGCGTACGGTGGCGTGCGCGAGCGCGATTCTGATTGGCTCTTAGATCTTAGTAAACATTCGAATCGGCCGAAACCAGGAAGCGGCGGCCGCCATTTTCTGTGTTTCACTCTGAAAAAAAAAGAGTGAAAACAAGAAAAGGGGGCAATGAGGAGAGTTACAGACCCCCTTACATTTGTGAGGGGGTCAAAGAAGGACTGTAAAGTACAAAACAAACATTTATTGATTTTAAAAAAAATCACGGGGTACGCGTACGGTAAGCTTACGGTAAGCGTACGGAAGAAACATGGCGTGCGCGAAGGAGATTCTGATTGGCCCATAGATCTTAGTAAACATTCGAATCGGCCGAAACCAGGAAGCGGCGGCCGCCATTTTGTGTGTTTCACTCAGAAAAAAAACAGAGAAAACAAGGAAAGGGGGCAATGAGGAGAGTTACAGACCCCCTAACATTTGTAAGGGGGTCAAAGAAGGACAGAAAAGTACAAAAAAAACATTTATTGATTTTAAAAAAAATCACGGGGTACGCGTACCGTAAGCTTACGGTAAGCGTACGGTAAAAAAAATAAAAATAAATAAATGAAAAGCAGATTTAAGAGTTTGCTCATCATATGTCCTCCATGTGCGCACGGTGCGCGAAGCGCATCGTGCGTTCATGGCCCATCTAGCGTAATGTGGGCACGCGGTGCGCGAAGCGCACCGCGTGCTCACTGTGCGCGCACGGTGCGCGAAGCGCACCGTGCGCGCATGGAACGAACTGCGTTAAGTGGGCGCGCACGCCACAAATGGCGTAAAGTAACTTAGCATTTAAAAAACCGTACAAATTCACTGAAAAAACCATAGGTTTCACACATGTTATAGTTAGCTGGACATTTTACTGATAAAAAACCAATGAAATTCCCCCGTTATAGTTACTGTAGGCAACTATAACTCACGCGACCGTAATCCTCTGCTGATGACATATGTGTCTTTATGAAAAAAAAATATTTGTAATATATGTATAGCTAAAATTTAATGGAAGAAGACATGGGCAAATAAGTGTCTAAATACAGTATTAGCATCAGCAGAGGATTACGGTCGCGTGAGTTATAGTTGCCTACAGTAACTATAACGGGGGAATTTCATTGGTTTTTTATCAGTAAAATGTCCAGCTAACTATAACATGTGTGAAACCTATGGTTTTTTCAGTGAATTTTATATATATATATGTATATATATTTATATATTACCTACTGGCGGTCACCAGTAGGTAGTTATAGTTAGGACCTTGTTACTATAGGAAAATGGCAACATTCTATTCCCAATAACTTTGACGCCGATTGACGAATCTTCGTGAAATTTTCAAAACTAATTCTTTTTTGAGATCAGCTCCTATGTTGAAAGTTTGGGGGTGATTCGTCAAGGGGGGGGCTGAGAAAAAACGGGGGGTCCCAAAACGTGTTTTCTCCATGTTAATTTCCAAAGGAAACTTTAGACAAGGCTACAGGTGAACGGAATTACCCCAAATTTGGCAGGGAGAAGGGTCTTGGTCTAGAAAGCACGCTTTTGTTTATTTGGTGTAAATTCGTTCAGTAGTTTTTAAGAAGTATCGAAATTTACAAATATCGATATTTGGGAATTCTGCCATCTGATTGGCTGAGGCGTTACGAGCAAGAGCTTGTTGATGATTGCCTGCGAGCAGTGCGAGCGGTTGCAACTAGGAAGTGTTGGCCGCCATTTTGTGATTCCGTTGAAGCGAGTAAGGTGAAAAAAGGGGGAAAAAGTGGGAAATAGGAGGTCAGGAGCACTGTAACCTCTGTGGGGTGTTTAGGGTGTGCTATAGAGGGGGTGCGAAATGAAGTATTTACCCCTACCGGTGTGTAAGTGGTGGGCTACGGAAATTAAGTGAGGTATTGGGTAGAGTCTGATGCGGGTAAGGTGAGCTCATGTGGGACTCGGGGATTAAAGCGTGAGTCTTATGCTGTGAAGTCATGTGCCGTGGCCGCTGCACTACAGTTGTGGAAGTAGTGCCCAGATGTGTTTATAACTACTAGGATGAACTACTGACCCGTACTGGTATGAAAGTCCTGGAGTACAGAATATATGTGAGGTATTGTCTAGAGTCTCATGTTGCTAAGCTGAGCTGCTGTCGGGGATTAAAGAGTGAGCCCAAACTGTGTGTCATATGCTGTGAAGTCATGTGCTCTGGCCGCTGTGCCACATCTGTGCAAGTAGTGTCAGCATGTAGTTATAGGTACTTGGATGAACTTTTGTTTAGAACATTGTAGCTTGTGTATGGTTCTTAGGTGGTGTTGTATAGGGAGTGCGAAGGTAAATCAATATGGTATTTGTAGAGCACAAACTACTCACCCCTATGGGTGAGTAGAGCTGGGGATCAAAGCGAGAGGTCTGTGCTGCAAAGTGAGATGGTCTGGCCGCTGCGCCACAGCTGTGTGGAGAATACATGTTGGCGAGGATGCGGGAGTTGGCGTTATCTGGCCCTAACATAGCGGGCCTAAGTTGTAAGTTATAGGGTGACTCTAAAAAGAGCCCTTGTGTTCATTTGTTGGAGCTACATATAAGTGCGGATGAACAGCTTCAAGTTATTCAGGAAAACTCGGTTTCCCTGATCTGTGAAGTGTACTCCATCACTTCTGTATATATCCGCCATATCAAAACGTATGTTGTTGTTGTATATGGACCCCATTTGTGGTCTCTGAGGTATGTAGAGACAGCTTTGTTGACTTTTTTCCGAGATTTTTCAATCTGAGGACAAAATTGTTTGGACCATTTCCACTTCTGTCTTTGGCATATATTGGAATATACAAAGACAGTTTGAGGCAAAAGTAACAACAATTGTCCAAAGGTGTCCTTCTTAAGCATTTCCAAATCTACCCCAGTCAATGTACCTAGGTCGTTTCCACCACAGTGCACAATCATGAGGTCAGGGTGTTGGAGATGCAAACAGGTTTTAACCAAAGGCAACAATTGGTGCCACTTCAATCCTCTCTGTCCAAACCATTTAATGTCCACATTTTATAAACCTAGGTCTAAGTCAATACGTCTCTGTTCTGCATACCTCTTGCACCAGAAAACATAGCTATGTCCTACGATCCACACTAGCATTTTGAAGGTATGGCTGGAAGGTATGGAAAGATGTCTGTGGCTCATGCAGTTCCTTTGTAGAATAAGAGATATGTTTAAAGATGGGGAACTAGTTTCTTTTCGCATACAAAACAGTACCTGATTGGGAGATGAAAAGCATTGTTTTTTAAAAGTAGGGTGCACATTCGTTTTGTGGAAATGTATGTTTGTGATTGGTTAAGAAAAAGCAGTTTGCATGTACAAATTATAGTACATATTATAGGATATAATTTGCTCAACTCAACCACACCTGCTACTTGCATTTGGAAGGCACTGTTCGAACTTAAAACAATTGTGAACTTTTAACCTGCACGTGCTGTTAAATGTTAGAGAAAATGTTGCAAAAAAATATCGTCAGGTTTAAAAACATTGATGAACTTTTAACCTCCACGTGTTGTAGAATGTTCTAGAAAGTGTGTTGATCACATCATAACACATGGCAATATCATTTGTTCGGACCTGCGCAGCTAGGCTGAAGCACCCCACCCCTCTCGCTGCAGCGTGTTCAATTGGAGGCCCTGTGCACCCAGGCCGCTCTGCTTACCTGCTGTCATTGTTGTGTGAGCAAACACTACGGGCAGCAGTGCTCACAATTCAGATGGAGTGTTGATTGCAGGAGAGTGTACACCTCATGGATCCCTTTCGTAGACGACGGGCAGCAGGGCTCACAATTTAGAGCCCGTGTTGATTGCCAGGACCGAGTACACCTCATGGATCCATTTCTTTTTTTTATTACGCATTGTGATATGCGAGGTGGATGCGGCAAATCATTTGAGGTAATGTGGAAGAAGAGGAACGTGTGGCGTCGTGGTTATCCTATTTATAAGTACGCAAAGTGGGCTGGGCTTGCGTACGCCAGGCCAGCGTAGGGGTGTGAATAATTATTCCAGGGACTTTGGCGTTGTTCAGTTCCTGCCTGGCCAGGAAGTGTACTTATGTGTGTTTCTTTTGTAGTTTTGACCTCGCAGAGTGTGCAATTTAGATTAGTGTAGCATGCGTCGGGAGGGCGGAAACTATCGTTAATGAGATGGCATGTGATCTAGGATGTGCAGTCTGTCCGTGGCTGATGATGCTCCTTAGAGCCAGCAATACCCAAGCCGAAAGGCAGCACAATAATGTGCAGACACACACACCAGGGGCATCATGTAACACATATTTGTTTTTTGATGGAACGTTTGAGATGCATGGCAATCACACGTGGAAGGCTAATGTACAGAGCATGAATATTGATAAAGATGTGATCGTCGCATGGTGTGTGTAGTATAAGATATGTGTATACAGGAAAACACTTTTCAAAAAAGCTTTCTAAGCAGAAGAGGTGTCTCTCATCAAACGCTGAAGAGAGAATGAGTAAAATGGGTGGGGTCGTTCAACTGTTACAATGGGAAATGTTATGAACCAATCAAATGCTTTTTTTTCAGGTCACATGGAAATCGCGCATCGAGCGCGCAAGGAAACTGCCCCAGACGCAATTTTGACAAGTTTATTACAGTAGAAATTACAGTTAGAAATATATAAATGTTTAAAATAATTTAGATTTTTGCATGCTCTCATATACTGTTTAAAGTTATTTAGATATACTTTTGAGACAAAAAAAAAAAGGAATGGCGAACCCGGCGCGATACTATACGTCTGTGATGTAACACCGGGCCTGGCAGCGTTTATTCGTTGAATACGCAATGCGCAGCAGGCACGACCCCACACGTACATGACGTAATGCGTGGCTTGGTACTGCGTACCTGTCGGGTACCAAAGTAGTACCTGGGGTGACTTCATGCGTATATGATGTTACGCGGGACGCGGTGCCACAAACTCGTCGGATACGAAATGCGCATCATTTACGAATATAGCAATATGGCGGATAGGATTCATGTGGTGATGGAGCTTTGTATGCTACCGGTATGGGAGTGCAGTTTTCTCTCCAAAAAAAACCAAACATTTTTTGGGGGAAGATATAAAACATTACATGATTTTTAAAGTTAAAACCAAGCAGTATAATAGAGTTCCAAAATATTTTAAAATATAATAGAAAAAATATAGGTTTTATAAATATTAAAATATGAAATTAATATTTAAAAAACCTTTGAAATTCACTGAAAAAAACCATAGGTTTTACAGACGTTACAGTTAGGAATTAGCATTTAAAAAACCTTTGAAATTCACACAAAAAAAAACATAGGTTTCAGGGACGTTATAGTTAGTTGAACATTTGACTCATATAAAACCAGAGAAATTCGCCTGTTATAGTTAGTTGAGCTACCTATAACTCGCGCGCCCGCAATGCACTGCTGATGATGTCACATATTACATCACTCATGACATGGTCAGTGACATCACTGATGACATCACTCATGACATCTCAAATGACATCACTGATGACATCACTGATGACATCATCCAGTGAATGTGTGGAACGGCATGGTGAGCAAAAAAACGACGGATGTAGGCCCAGATCTCTGTACTGGGGTGAATGTATGACATTGTTCTGCATTCTGTCCATCAACTGTTGTTTTTGCATTTGTCACCCCGAGTGGAAAGGGTATGCCCAGACGTCGGTCCCGTGCTCTCCATGCCACTGGAATCATGCTATCCTGGCTGAAGAGGGGTGAAACCTCGAAACCGGTCCTAGGATGCTTGTTTCCAGTCCAGGGAGGACCTGGCTTGGCAGTTCAGGCTGGACTGTACCCATGAGGCACTGGGTCAAGACTGATTTGCATATGGCTGGGTTCAAACAGGAACGGCAGGGTGAGCAAAAACACTATGGATTTAGTCCCAGATCTCTGTACTGGGGTGAATGTATGACATTGTTCTGCATTCTGTCCATCAACTGTTGTTTTTGCGCTACAAGAATGAACCTGTGGCATTGAAACCCTGATCCTGAGGCATAGAAACCCTGTGCAGCTACAGGGATGGGCTGTCCTGCTCCAACAATTAACCTGTGTCAAAGAAACCCACATTATTTGAGGGAATCATTCTGGGTACTGCAGACTCATGTTATACTCTATCACAATTGAGTCTCCACTTGATAAAGAGGAGTCATCAACCAGGAGTACTGGAAGGAGGGTCTAGTACACCACACACAGGGCTGGGCCAGAATCTGAAGCTGACATGCAAACAGGCAGCTTCCATCATGTGTTCACTTGCGAATAAGCCATATCAGGGCCAGTCCCAAGTTATTTACCTGTGGGAATTTGTTCAAATAATGGCATTGTAACATTTAAAAGGAACCCATGTCTTATCCTCTGATGTTGTGTGTAAGGGCACAGCCTTTTATTTCTACATACGTTTACATTGTGCAACTTTGTGAAACTAAAATGGAGTACTACTCTAACACCACTGCATTTTTCGGTTACTGCACTGCAATGATTAGGTATTTGCACTAACAAATGAAAAGCTGTTGGTCTTTCATGCACTAAACTGGTTTGCATTTTTACTGATGTATAATTGTAGGTGTGTGTTATACCAGCAGCGAAGCAACTGGAGGTCTGTTCTACTGGTAATAGGTCTTGCATATGCAAGAGCTATTGGCTTTGCCAATATATTTCCGTCATGTTGTACACCACAGTGGCTGCTGTTCAGCATGGCTAAACATTAGATGGGTAAAGGAGAGTACAGTGGCGTGGAGTGTCGTAAATTGGAGTAGAGTGGAGTGTTATGGAGTGGCGTGGAGTGGTGTACAGTAGAGTTGAGTGGTGTGGAGAGGAGAGGAGAGGAGTGAAGTGAACTGGAGAGTCATGGAGTAGCATACAATGTTGTGGAGTGTTGTGTAGGGAGTAGAGTGTCAGAGTGGAAGGATGAAGTGTTGAGTGGCGGAGAGTAGAGCACAGTGTCAGAGTTGAGTAGAGTGTCATAAAGTCAAGTGGCATAGCGTGTCGTGTAGTAGGGTAGAGCAGAGTGGAGTGGCATAGAGGGTGTTGCATAGAGTGCTGTAGAGTATAGTGGTTTACAGTGGACTAGATTGTCATAGAGTGGAGTGGCATGGAGGAGAGTGGAGTATAGTGAAGTAGAGTGTAATAGAAGAAAGAGGAGTAAAGTGGCATGCAGTGGAATTGAGGGAGTTGCGCAGAGTGCAGTAGTGTCGTAGAATGGCATATAGTGGAGTGGAGTGTCAGAGGAGCAGGGTTTAATAGAGTAGAGCATCGTGGAGTGGATTAGAGTAGAGTGGAGTAGAGTGGCCTAGAGTGAAGTGGCGTAAAATACAGTGGTGCATAGCAGATTGGCGTAGAGTGCAGTGGTGTAGAGTGCATCGGTTATGAGTAAAGTGGTGTAGAGTGCATTGGCGTAGAGTGCAGTGACGTAGAGTAGCATAGAGTGCAGTGGTATAGAGTAGTGCGGTGCAGAGTAGATTGCAGTGGTGTAGAGTGCAATGATGTAGAGTGGAGTGGCACAGAATGGAGTAGAGTGGCGCAGACAAGGGTGGAGAGGCATAGAGTGGAGTGATGCAGGTTAGAGGCAGAGGTGTATATTGGAGTACTGTAGAGTGCAGTGGCATGGTGTGGAATGGTGCTGAGTGCAGTATAGTGGTGCAGAGCTGAGTGGTGCAGAGTAGAGTGCAGTGGCATAAAGTGCAGTCATGCAGAGTAGTGTCAGAGAGCAGGGTTGAAGAGTGCAGGGTCATAGAGTTGTGCAGAGTAGAGTGGTACACGGTAGAGTGGAACAGAGAGCAGTGATGTAAAGTACAGTGTGCAGAGTAGAATAGAGTGGCGTAGAGAGCAGTGCTGTAGAGTGATGTAGAGGTGTAGAGTGTAGTGGCATAGAGTAGAATGTTGTAGAGTATAGTGGTATAAAGTGCAGTGGTGCAAAGTAGTTGGTATAAGTCCAGTGGCATAGGGTGCATTGGTTTTCAGTAAAGTGGTATAGAGTGCATTGGCATAGAGTGCAGTGGTTAAGAGTACAGTGGCATAGCGTAGACTGCAGTTGTGTATAGTGGAGTAGATTGGTGTAGAGAGCAGTGGCATAGAGTTCAGCAGCATAGAGTTGATCGTTTCAGAGCAGAGTGGAGTTGTGCAGGTTAGAGTATAGTGGTGCAGAGTACAGAGCAGTGGCATAGAGTAGAGTGGCACAGCATTGACTGCAGTGGCATAAAGTAGAGTGGCAAAGAGTGAAGTAGAGTGGCATAGAGTGCAGTGGCATAGAGTGTAGTGGTGTAGAGTGGATTGATTCAGAGTAGAGTGAAGTGGTGTAGAGTAGAGTGGTGCAGGGTAGAGTGGAGTGTTGCCGAGAGGAGTGATATGGAGCAGTGGTGTGGAGTGTATTGGCACAGATCCCAGTGCTGGAGAGTGGAGTGGTGTGGTGTGGAGTGGTGCAGAGTGGAGTGGCCTAGACTGGAGTGGTGTAGAGTGCTGTGTTATAGAGTGCAGTGGTACACAGTAAAGTGGTGCAGAATGCATTGGCATAGAGTGCAGTAGAGAGGCATAGAGTGCTGCAGAGTAGAGTGTGGTGGCATAGAATAAAGTGGCGCGGAGTAGAAAGGCATAGAGTAGAATGGCATAGAGTTCTGTGACAGAGAGTACAGTGCTGTAGAGTAGAGTGACGTGGAGTGCAGTGGTGCAAAGTAGAGTGGCAAGAGTGCAATGGTGTATAGTGCTGTGGCATAGAGTGGTGCAGAGTCAAGAGACAGCTTGTAATGATGGAGAGAGGCGTAGAGTATACTGGCTTACAGTGCAGTGGTAAAGAGTAGATTGGTATAGAGTGCAGTGGAATAGAGTGTATTGGTTTTGATAAAGTGATGTAGAGAGCATTGGTGTAGAGTGCCGCAGCATGGAGATGCAGCAGCATAAAATTGAGTGGCGAAGTGTGGAGTGGCATAGAATGGATTGGTGCAGAGTGGAACAAAGGGGCTTAGACTGCAGTGGCATGGGGTAGATTGCTTCAGAGTAGAGTGAAATGGCATAGAGGGCAGTGGTATTTAGTAGATGGTCGTAGAGTGCAGTTGTGCAGAGTAGATTAGAGTGGTTTGGAGTGGAATGGCGTAGAGTGCAGTGGCATAGAGTGGAGTGCTGTAGAGTAGAGTGGCATAGAGTTCAGTGGCGGAGAGCAATATTTTAGAGTACAGTAATGTAGAGTGAAGTGGCATAGAGTGGAGTGGTGCAGATTACAGTGGAGTGGTGCAGGGCAGATTGTGGTGGCATAAGAGTGGAGGGAAGCAGAGTACAGTTGTGTAGGGTGGATTGGCATAGAGTAGAGTGGTGCAGTGGCATAGAGTATAGTGGCATAGAGTGCAGTAGAGTGGCGTGGAGTGCTGTGTCAAACAATGCAGTGGTGCAGAGTGACAGAATGCAGTGATGTAAAGTGCAGTCATGCAGAGTAGAATGTTTTAGAGTGCAGTGGCATAGAGTGGTGCAGAGTAGAGTGGTATAGAGAGCAGTGACCTAGAGTACAGTAGTTCAGAGTAGAATAGAGTGGTGTAGAGTGCGGTGATGTAGAGTGAAATGGTGTAGAGTGACATAGCATGCAGTGGTGTAAAGTGAGGTGGCATAGAGTAAAATGCTGTAGAGTATAGCGGTGTACAGTGCAGTGTTGCAAAGTAGTTGGCATAGGTACAGTGGCGTAGAGTGCATTGGTTTTGAGTAAAGTGGTGTAGAGTAAATTGGCATAGATTGCCGTGGTTTAGAGTACAGTGGAGTAGAATGCAGTGAAATAGAGAACAGTGGTGTAGAGTAGAGGGGTGTAGAGTGCAGTGGTGCAGAAAACAGTGCAGCGAAGCAGTGTGGAGTGGAGTGGCGCCGTGTGGTGTGAAGAGGTGCAGAATGGAGGGCAGTGGTATGAAGTGGTGCGGAGTGGAGTGGGGTACCGTGTAGTATGCATGGTATGGTACGTACAGCCATTACATACAACACATCTTCAATTGAAATGACCATTACATTTGCACTCACATACAGTTTTACTGATAAAAGTATACAGTGCACAAACTAAGTGTGCAAATGTAATCACACAATGTATTGATTTGATTGTCAGCACAATTAATTTACAGACATTTACATTTTGTTGTGTGCCAGAAAAAAAATATCTTTAGAGCCTTCCTCAAGCAGACCCCATTACCCAGAATGATTGTCACATATATCCTCTCACTTTGAAGTCAGAGAAAGAATTCCCTTTTCACAACCCTCAAGGAAGTTCTTACAATGTTGTAAATATGTAATCTATTCCTGTACGATCCTAATCCTATTGTGTTTTTGATTTTTGTGTGACTGCCACCTATTGTTATTTTACTTTTTCATTTATCTTGTTTGTATTTTGTAGGAGAGTAGGATCTGCACTTATGTTGCCCCCACTTTATTTCTGATGTTATCACTGGTTTCTGGCTATAGTCTGGCTGGGTCCCTGCTAATCAGGGCCCCAGTCTCTCTGTTCTCTCTAAACATCTTGAAGTGCATATTAGATGCACTAGTGATTGGATACTGTGGTACTTTATGAGCCCCTAGTATATGGTATCTTAGGTACCAAGGGCATAGGTACTTTACAGGCCTACCAGGGGCTGAAGCATGTATTATGCCACCCCTGGGAAGCAGACTAAATCTGACACCACAGGCCTGCTACTGCAGCCTGGGTGAGGTAGTGTTAGCACTCCTCACTGAGGTATAGGATCCTATATCTCACCATACACACAAATATAAACCTATCAGTCACCCCTAAGGCAGGCCCTATCAATCCTGAGGGCTGGGTGCTTGGTTTACAATGTGAGGGGGTGCCTCTGCCTGAGCAGGGACCCTCTGCATCTGTCAGTCTATTCTCTGTTGCTTTTTTGGGGGGGGGATGTGGTTAAACCATATACTCTTAAGTGCATTATAACCTAACGGTAAATGCTAACTTTGGAATGACTGCATCAAAACATGTTGTGTTTGGTGTCAAACAACTTGGAATCATACCCCCACACCAGTAACTGGTGTGGGAGTATGATCCCACCCTTCTAGAGGGGATGACATGTACCCACTGTGGAAACACGGTAGAAATCTGAAAGAGCCCTGGCATCACAAAATAGATGCCACCAGCACAGACACTGGGCTGCCCTCCTGCTACAAACTGAAACTCGCAGTGGAGGAGGCCCAACAATAGGCATCCTGTCACAAGGAGGTGTCACCACCTTCCAGACAGGATTTAGTGTATTGGGGCTGTGTGGGTGCACTCTTAGAGTGCTTTGAAGTCCTGCACTGGGGGAGCAGTAGGCTCCTCTGTGCATATGCCAACTCAAACCGGTTCAGGGGCTACCTGCCCCTGCTCTGGCACAAAACTGGACAAGGGGAAGTGGGTGTAACCACCCACTCCCCTGACCCTCCTCGAGGAGTGGTCATAGAGCTAGTTCGTCCCTCTCCTTTAGTAAAAGATAGGGAAACCTTGCCACTGCAAATCAGATATCCCTGGACAATGCTCTACAAGAAGAATCCTGGCCCTTCGACCTTCCACTACCTTTGGAAGACTGAAGAATCTCCCTTGGAGTCAAGGAGTGACTCCCCTGCTTGGCAGGCACCAAAAACTTGAAACAACGGTCGCAAACATTCCCGCTCCTGCCAGAGTCCGAAGTCCCTGCAGCCCCAGATGTAGATTTCCTGACTTCTTGACGGCCATTGTGAGTTCCCAGCAGAGCTGAGGTGAGTGCACCCAACGAGTGACGAGGAACAGCAATACCCAGGTACCGTGTACTATTGTTGAGTGCAACCCCTTCACGATGTTCTACGAAATTGTGCATTGGACCACATGTGGTCCAAGCCTCCAGCAGGATATTTCTTGAAAATTAGAGACCTACCTTATCCCGAGTGCCCGTGGCCTCCTGTGAAGCAAATCCTCACAAGGCGTCTTTGCGATCCCTTGCCCATTGGCTTGTGGGTCTCCTGATTACTTTCTCATCAAACCAAATGGCTCCTCTGGTTGCGCCAGGCCTGCCCTGACTTAGCTTTGCTGGGTGAGTCCCTCAGACCTTGCTGGTCTGCATCGCTGACTTTCTTCACATTCCACGAGACTTGCTGTTGCCAAGGCTTGTTGGCTCCAATCCAGTTGCCGACACCTCAGTAAGCTGCAGACTTCATGGGACACTCCGAATCCAGCTCTCGGCCATCATCGACGCCTCCTGGACCTCATGGCTGAAGAGTCAAAACACCCTTGATCACCTGAAATCACCCGACTTCCGTGGGCATCCATCTTCCTGGCCCCGGGTCACTGGCAAGTGACTGTGAACACTGTCCCTTCTGCTTTCAGGTCTTCTTCATCTTGAATACAGCCTTGGATTCCACCGGACACACCTCCAGTCTTCGCAAGCAGCAAAACTTCTTCGGCTTCCATAGAAAACGACGACGCGACCCGACACCAAAAGACACCTATGCACCCGGCTTCCCTGGGTGAGGTAACTCATGCACTTCGGTGCTCCTGTGGGTGTTGGCCCTCTAACTACTTACCTTGTAAGTTGCTTGCTTGTAGACTCTCTAGAAGTACCCTTAAACTTTAAAAATCCAACAGCGACTTGCTCTATTGAAATCAATAGGGAACCCGTGGCTGTATTCTCACACTGCACGCGTCTCCCGTGGGTCTTTTACTTACCTGCCTTGGGTGGATTTGTGAAGCCCCAGCGATTCTACAGGCCCTAGGCCTTGTCCCCTTGCAAGTCGACTTTCCTAAACCTCTTTTTTAGTATATGGTCTGGCACGCCCCTAGGGCTCCAGCCATATTTGTGCTTAACTTATTGTGAAACGTTGATATTTGCATAGGTTCCTGACTTCTAATCTCATAAAGAGATTAGTAGAGTGTGTCTAGAAATAAATACATATATATTTGATATATATACCTGTGTGGTGTCCTTTCATTTGGTAATTCAAGAGAATATAAAGTAAAACAAGCTGCTTTACATTCCTCTGAGACTTAGCCTGAAGGCTGCTCTCCACAGCTACCACTAGGATAGCTTTCTTTAAAAGTTTGTCTTAAACCTATCTACCATAAGAGTTGAATTGGACTGGTGCAAGGTGGCCACTATAACTAGTGACCAGCATATGCCAGGCCAACTTCTCATATATCTGTAATGTGTAAGTATGTAAATTTCCTCATGTAACATACTTGGGTCTATTGTGAAGCGCTCCAACACCTTTGGGTAGAGTCCGTGCTATATAAAATTGCAATAAATAAATAAAAGAATAATAAACACGAAGCTCCTAGGAAGACACAGCCTGACGTTTGACCTTTATCTTTGAATGCACAGCAAATGTTACAAGATAAGAACAAGATTTAAAGGCCTTTTTACAGAAAGCGAGTTAGTAGAAGAATACAGTAACAAGGTTCTGCGGGAGGGACAAACTCGAGGTGGACAGCCTAAAGCAAATAAAACCAGCAAACAGAAAACCGAAAATGTGGTTTACAAAGCCAAAGGAAAGCAACGGGCAGAATGCATTCCTAGGTCACTGTAGGAGAGTAGGATCTGCACTTATGTTGCCTCCACTTTTTTTCTGATGTTAACACTGGTTTCTGGCTATAGTCAGGCTGGGTCCCTGCTAATCAGGGCCCCAGTCTCTCTATTCTCTCTAAACGACTTGGAGTGCATATTAGATGCACTAGTGATTGGATACTGTGGTGCCTTATGAACCCCTAGTATATGGTACCTTAGGTACCAAGGGCATAGGTACTTTACAGGCCTACCAGGGGCTGAAGCATGTATTATGCCACCCCTGGGAAGCAGACTAAATCTGACACCTCAGGCCTGCTACTGCAGCCTGGGTGAGTTAGTGTTAGCACTCCTCACAGAGGTATAGGTTCCTATATCTCACCATACACACACATATAAACCTATCAGTCACCCCTATGGCAGGCCCTATCAATCCTGAGGGCAGGGTGCTTGGTTTACAATGTGAGGGGGTGCCTCTGCCTGAGCAGGGCCCCCCTACCGCTGGCAGGGTCTATTCCCTGTGGCTGTCTGTGGATGCGGTTAAACCATATACTCTTACGTGCATTATAACCTCCCGGTTAATGCTAACTTTGGAATGACTGCATCAAAACATGTCGTGTTTGGTGTTAAACATCTTGGAATCATACCCCCACACCAGTAACTGGTGTGGGAGTATGATCCCACCCTTCTAGAGGGGACGACATGTACCCACTGTGGAAACACGGTAGAAATCTGAAAGAGCCCTGGCATCACAAAATGGATGCCACCAGCACAGACACTGGGCTGCCCTCCTGCTGCTGACTGAAACTCGCAGTGGAGGAGGCCCAACAATAGGCATCCTGTCACAGGGAGGTGTCACCACCTTCCAGACAGGATTTAGTGTATTGGAGCTGGGTGGGTGCACTCTTCGAGTGCTTTGAAGTCCAGTACTGGGGGAGCAGTAGGCTCCTCTGTGCATATGCCAGCTCAAACCGGTGCAGGGGCTACCAGCCCCTGCTCTTGCGCGAAACTGAACAAAGGGAAGTGGGTGTAACCACCCACCCCCCCTGACCCTCCTAGAGGAGTGGTCATAGAGCTAGTCCCTCCCTTTCTTTTACTATAAGATAGGTACACCTTGCCATTGCAAGTTAGATAACCCTGGATGATGCTTTACAAGAAGAATCCTGGTCCTTCGATGTTCCACTACCTTTGGAAGATGGAAGAATCTTTCTTGGAGTCAAGGAGTGACGCCCCTGCTTGGCAGGCACCAAAACTTGAATCAACGGTCGCAAACGTTCCTGCTCCCGCTGTAGTCCGGAGTCCCTGCAGCCCCGGAAGTGGATTTCCTGACTTCTTGACGGCCATTATTAGTCCCCAGCAGAGCTGAGGCGAGTGGACCCCACGAGTGACGAGGAACCGCAATACCTGGGAACCGTGTACTATTGTCAAGTGCAACCCCTTCATGACGTTCTATGAACTTGTGCTTTGGACCAATTGTGGCTCAAGCCTCCAGCAGGTTTTTCAGTGAAAATCAGAGGCCTACCCCATCCCGAGTGACTGCGGGCTCCTGTGAAGCATTTCCTCAAGAGGCGTCTTTGCGATGCCTTGCCCGTTGGGTTGTGGGTCCCCCGAAGACTTTATCAACTCAAAGGGCTCCCCTGGTTGCTCCAAGCCTACCCTCACTCACCCTCGCTGAGTGAGTCCCTCAGACCTTGCTGGTCTGCACTATTGACTAAGTTCACTTTCCACAAGACTTGCTGTTGCCAAGGCTTGTTGGCTCCAATCCGGTTGCCAACACTGCAGTCAGCTGCAGACCTTGTAGGGCACTCTGAATCCAGATGCTGGTCATCGTCTATCTCTCCTGGACCTTGTGAGCGAAGAGTCAAAACACCCTTGATCACCTGAAAACACCCAACATCCGTGGGCATCCATCTTCCTGGCCCAGGGTCACTGGCAAGTGACTGTGAACACTGTCCCTTCAATTTTCAGGTCTTCTACATCTCGAATCCAGCCTTGGATTCCACCGGACACTTCTTCAGTCGCCGCAAGCAGCAAATCTTCTTTGGTCTAAATAGAAAACAGCGACGCGAGCCGACACCAAAAGACACCTATGCACCCGGCTTCCCTGGGTGAGGTAACTCGTGCACTCCGGTGCCCTAGTGTGTGTTGGCCCTCGAATTACTTACCTTGCAAGAGGTTTGCTTGTAGACTTCCTCGAAGTACCCTAAAACTTTAAAAATCTAACCGCGACTTGCTCCATTGTAATCAATAGGGAACCCGCGGCTGTGTTTCCACACTGCACGCGTCTCCCGTAGGTCTTTTACTTACCTGCTTTTGCTGCATTAGTGAAGGCCTAGTGATTCTACATGCCCTACGCCTAGTCATTCTGCAAGTCGACTTTCCTAAACCTCTTTTTTAGTATAAGGTCTGGTACGCCCCTAGGGCCCCAGCCATATTTGTGCTTAACTTATTGTGAAATGTTGATATTTGAATGTGTTCCTGGCTTCTAATCTCATAAAGAGATTAGCAGAGTTTGTTTAGAAATAAATATATATATATTTGATATATATACCTTTGTGGTGTCCTTTCATTTGGAAATTCAAGAGATTATAAGGTAAAACAAGCTGCTTTACATTCCTCTGAGACTTAGCCTGAAGGCTGCTCTCCACAGCTACCACTAGGATAGCTTTCTTTAAAAGGTTGTCTTAAACCTATCTACCATAAGAGTCGAATTTAACTGGTGCAAGGTAGCCACTTTAACTGGTGCAAGAATTCAAACAAGAACTGTTTGAACACAAGGGCGCACTATTCACAAGCCCTAAAAACGGTGCTAAATAATTTATCTAATTTTTTTTTCTAGAGAAACAATAATCTTGGAGCAATATTTTCACAAGAACAGTGATAATCCAAATGTTTTCCAAAAGTGAAATAAATCAATACATTCATATTATGAAATATCAATGATTTCCTAAGATTGAGCACCAAAAAATGCTAAAAGTAGCGCAGGACAAACACCGTTGGTTGAGAAAGTAAATCCATGAAGCAAAATGGTAACAGTTCAACACACTGCCTTCTTCTTTATTTCCTTATACAGTCTTTTCAATTCTTAATTGAGTTACACCAGCATCAATGACTTCCCAATGCATTTTGGTGCGAACACCTTCGTCAGGGGAACACTGCAAGAACATATATAACGTATATGACAATCCACATATTACTATGCATTTAAAAATACATTCTATGGATTCATTCACAAGAAAGTAATGTCAGGCCAAATCACCAGATTCCTTCAACAGAGAAACCAATGAGTCAGTTTCAAACAATGTGTTACTGTTGTGATACCATAAATCTTTAAAACCATGCATATTGACCAGTGCCACGTGAGAAGTGAATCAAAAAGAGATGCCCAGTGTGCTGGGTTTGGAAAAAACGGTGAAAATGCCCTTAGTGCAAACGAAATAAAATGAAGCACTACCACGTCGTTTACAGTTCAGTACAAATCACGCATGCCAAGTTGTCTCCCTTGCAAAACGCCGGGGGAAAATAAAAACTAGATTGACTGAGCATAAAAGCTTAATCCGTACAGCCAACATGAAGTCGTGTTTAGCAGCACATTGGATTGAACAAATGCACACTATACCACAACTGCGTTTTACTATTCTTGAGCAGGTGTCAGTATTGCCGCATGTTGATCCCGCCAGGCATTTGGCACAAAGGGAAACATTCTGGATACGTTTTCTTAAAACAATGAGTCCTTGGGGATTGAGTGATAAAATTGAACTTATTTGTTTTTTATGAAAGCAATTTTTTTGTCTGTTGGGTTTACGAACTGCAATTGTATGTTTCTTTTACATATATATATTTGTTGTTTACTTTTGACATGTGACAGATAATTCAATGAGCATGAATCCTTTAAAAACATGCAGATTGTCAGTATTGTTAAATTGAGACTTCCAGGTTTTACATTTTTTTAAAGGGGAGGTTATCACACATTTTAACAAACACGCTTTTATTACCACACTTTCAGCATATCGTTCACTTTCTTTATTTGTGCATTCCCATCACAGCATCACGCGAATCTGGTACATGACTGACACTTTTTCCACCCTTTGTCTCTCAACAATTTATATTTCCATATTAAAACACTGTTAAGCTTGGCTATATTTTTCTTATAAGCCATTTGCCAGAGGTAGTCTTTATTAGTTGTTATCGTTTTTTGTTTACATTAGACGGACTAGCTGCTGAGATTGGTTTGTCTCTTTTCTGTTTCTAGTCCCTAGGGCCTATTGCGATAAATGAGTCCGGTTTTTATGTTTGGCACCTACTCGCGCACACGTTAAATTTGAAAAACTGAGGCGTCTCGGGTTCACGATCTCGGAAGAGAAAGGAAGTATTTCCACATGCGCACTTTGATTTGAGGTAAATGCACAATCGTCGGGCTTGTTTTGAGCCACAGTATTGTCAATCTGGACGCTGATCACAGTCTTGGTAATACCGTCACCTTTATTTGTCTTTTGCACTGGCATTGTTGCTATCGAGGAATTTATAGCAGGATTGAACGCAAAGGATTATTGAGCAGCCGCTTTTGATGAAAGCAGGTGCATATCACTATGGGCACTAGTTGGGTGTTGTCGGATATTGTCTATCATGGTATAAGTGGAATCGCCTTAGTTATATCCACTCGTTTTCTTTTTCACCTTTTATAGAATCGACAACCTTCATCTACATACCGCAGCAACCTCACAGCTGCGTTATCTGGTATTTACACAGGTGAGTCCCCCGGCGTTTTGCAAGGGAGACAACTTGGCATGCGTGATTTGTACTGAACTGTAAACGACGTGGTAGTGCTTCATTTTATTTCGTTTGCACTAAGGGCATTTTCACCGTTTTTTCCAAACCCAGCACACTGGGCATCTCTTTTTGATTCACTTCTCACGTGGCACTGGTCAATATGCATGGTTTTAAAGATTTATGGTATCACAACAGTAACACATTGTTTGAAACTGACTCATTGGTTTCTCTGTTGAAGGAATCTGGTGATTTGGCCTGACATTACTTTCTTGTGAATGAATCCATAGAATGTATTTTTAAATGCATAGTAATATGTGGATTGTCATATACGTTATATATGTTCTTGCAGTGTTCCCCTGACGAAGGTGTTCGCACCAAAATGCATTGGGAAGTCATTGATGCTGGTGTAACTCAATTAAGAATTGAAAAGACTGTATAAGGAAATAAAGAAGAAGGCAGTGTGTTGAACTGTTACCATTTTGCTTCATGGATTTACTTTCTCAACCAACGGTGTTTGTCCTGCGCTACTTTTAGCATTTTTTGGTGCTCAATCTTAGGAAATCATTGATATTTCATAATATGAATGTATTGATTTATTTCACTTTTGGAAAACATTTGGATTATCACTGTTCTTGTGAAAATATTGCTCCAAGATTATTGTTTCTCTAGAACAAAAACATTACATAAATCATTTAGCACCGTTTTTGGGGCTTGTGAATAGTGCGCCCATGTGTTCAAACAGTTCTTGTTTGAATTCTTGGATTATTGTATTACCTGACGGGGGCTCATCAGGCTTCACAGGGGCAGCAACACTTTTTAGGAATTTCTTCAAGTTAAAACTGATTGAATTGGTTGATAACCTGCACACCTCAGAGTTTAAGTTTATCAGATTTATCTTTTTCTCACTTTAACTAGTGACCAGCACATGCCAGGCCAACTTCTCACATTGGTGGGCAGCGTGTGGGATTCCAGCTTGCCATTGTTTTACCAGAAAATCTCTATTTGAATTACTAACTGAAAACCACTTAAGGTACTAAAGGTACATATAAAGTCAAGCTTAGTATCAATAAGTTCTACTAAACTTAGAGCTGTTTGTGAAGGGATAGCACATCCTTGCTACAGCTCAAGCTAGGATCAGTCGGCCACAAACTAGAGTAGGTAGTACAACACTGCACAACACTAGAATGTCCTCAAGGGATGGAGCCAGTGGGTCCACCCAACCTCAGTGTAAGGACATGACCTTCTTTGACTTGAAGGCCATGTGTGTTGCAAGACATCTGGGGTTAGGACAGAGTCCCTTCACACAACACCTGATAAATTTGCTAACAGCAGGTGATCTGAAACTGCTCTAGAACCTAGTGGATCTGGATCAGGGAGTGGGTCAGCCATAGTCTCTGGGTCAGATGATGAAAATCAAGATGACCTGGAGTCTGTGATGGAAGGGCCAGACCCACAAGGGTCTGCAAGGGACAGAGGAATTCTCCCTAAGAGAGCTGACAGAAGTGAAGAGAGGCCTAGGTCCCCTTCAAGGGAATCTAACCACTCATATCACCCTGGCAGAGAATCTGACCATCAGAGGAACTCATACTTTAATAGAGAAACCTCCTCTGAAAGAAGGTACAAGGTGCTCCAGTATGAGGAAGCTAGGCTTGCCCTCAGAACCAAGCAATTGGCCTTAGATAGAGAAGCCTTTGAGGTCCAGAGAGCTTCTAAGAAAGAGGGGTTAGAACCCCCTGGTGGCAGCAACAGTGTCCCTAGAGGCATAGGAACCTGTCCAAGGTTGTTCCTCCCTACCAGAGTGGGGATGATATCCACAAATGGATAACTGCTATGGAGAGGGCCAGTAAAGTTCAGCAGGTCCCCCAGAAACAGTGGGCAGCAATCTTGTGGCTCTCCTTTTCTGATAAAGGTAGAGACAAGCTCCTCACTGTTAGAGAAGAGGATGCTCATGATTATGAAGTCCTGAAGAGTTCACTGATAGAAGTGTTTGTCTTAACCACTGAACAGTACAGGTTGAAGTTCAGAGATACCCAGAAAGCACAGACTCAGGACTGGACTGACTTTGTTGATTGTGCAACCAAGGCTCTGGAGGGTTCGCTGGTTGGTAGTAGAGTTACTGATTTTAAAGGATTGTATAATATTATCAAGAGAGAACAGATCCTTAATAATTGCCAAACACAGTTGTTGCATCAGTACCTGGTGGACTCTGATCTGACCTCTCCCCAAGAATTGGGAAAGAAGGCAGACAAATGGGTCAGAACCAGGGTGAGGCAGAAAACCCAGAACCAAGGGGGTGACACTAAGAAGCAAGATCGTAAAGGCTCTGAGAAAGGTGGGGATAAGGCAAAAGACCATAAGTCTTCACAAGGGCCCCAAAAATCTGCATCTGGTGGGGATTCACAGTATGCAAAGGGAAAATGCCAAAAGAAGCCCGGTGCAAATTCTGTAAACAGAAAGGGCACTGGACGTCTGATTGTACCAAGTCCAAAGACCAAACCACCACTCAAGCCCCTAAGGCAACTGTTCCCCCTAGTACAAGTACTGGTGGAGGTGGTAATCAGAATAAGGGTGTAATAGGGTTGACCTTGGGTTCTGATGTGGACTCTGGCCTAGTCAGAGAAACCACACAGGCATTGCTAGTTTGTGAGGGAGACCTTGATATGTCCTTCCTAGTGAGCCCCAGTAATCTGGGATAGTACAAACAGCAGCCTATAATAAATGGCAAACAGGCTTTGGCATTCAGGGACACAGGTGCTAGTGTCACCATGGTGGCAGAGGATCTAGTGGACCCTGCACAGATCATCCTGGGTGAAATGTACCAGGTAACCAATGCAAGCAATGTCAGGACCAACCATAGTCTGGCAGTTGTGAATTTCTCCTGGGGAGGGGTAACTGGCCTCAAAAAGTTAGTAGTCAGTGCAGACCTCCCTGTCGAATGTCTATTGGGCAATGATCTGGAGACTTCAGCCTGGTCTGGAGTAGAGTTATGGACTCATGCTGAGATGTTGAGCATACCTGCAGAGGTATTTGATGTGACCAGGTCACAGGCCAAAATGCATAAACCTGAACCAGCTCTGGATCCTGAAACTATGGACCAGATGCTACCCAAGAGGAGGAGCAGTAGGGTTAAGGCTGTGCCTTCCCCTCTGTCTCAGATCTTGGATTCCCCTCCTGAGGGAGGAGAAGCAGATCCTGAAGAAGGAACTACTCCAGAGGGACTTGAGCCTGATCAGGTTGAGTTCTTGGTGCAGGGGGACCTTCCAGGGAAGATCTGAGTAAGGAGCAACAGTGATGCCCCTCTCTTGAACCCCTCAGACAGCAGGCTGCTGCTGAGGCTGCTGGGAGTGCTAGTGGGTCCAATAAGGTTTATTGGGATGAGGGACTCCTATATTCTGAGGCTAGAGATCCTACCCCTGGAGCCACCAGGAGGTTGGTAATACCTCAGAAGTTTAGGGGGTTCCTCTTGACCCTAGCACATGATATCCCATTGGCAGGACACTTGGGCCAAAACAAGACCTGGGACAGGCTTGTTGCACATTTTCATTGGCTACACATGTCAGAGGACAACAAGGAGTTTTGTTGCTCCTGTGTCACTTGCCAAGCCAGTGACAAGTCAGGTGGCACAACAAAGGCCCCCCTGATACCACTACCTGTGGTGGGGGTACCCTTTGAAAGGGTAGGGATTGACATTGTTGGTCCCCTTGACCCTCCAACAGCCTCTGGGCACAGGTTTATCCCGGTGGTAGTGGATCATGCCACCAGGCACCCAGAAGCAATTCCCCTCAGGACCACCACAGCCCCTGTGGTGGCAAGAGCCCTCATTGGAGTCTTCTCCAGAGTGGATTTCCCTAAGGCGGTTATATCTGACAGAGTTACAAACTTTATGTCAGAGTATCTGAAAGCAATGTGGAAGGAGTGTGGTGTCAATTACAAATTCACTACTCCCTATCACCAACAATGCAATGGGTTAGTTGAGAGATTCAACAAATCCCTAAAGGGAATGATTAAAGGCCTCCCAGAAAAGCTTAGGTGAAAATGGGATCTTTTACTTCCCTGCCTTCTGTTTGCATACAGGGAGGTCCCACAGAAGGGGGTTGGCTACAGCCCTTTTGGACTTTTGTTTGGGCACCCTGTCAGGGGTCCATTATGTTTGGTGAAGGAGGGATGGGAGTTACCTCCCAAACAGAATGTGATGGACTATGTACTTGGTCTCCGCTCCCGGATGGCAGAGTACATGAAGAAGGCCACCAACAACCTTGAGGCTAGCCAAGAATTGCAAAAAGCTTGACATGTCCAAAAGGCTGTCCTGACTGTTTACCAGCCAGGCCAGAAGGTGTGGGTGTTGGAGCCTGTGGCCCCAGCAGCTCTCCAGGACAAATGGAGTGGCCCCATACAATTGTTGAGAAAAAGGGAGAAGTCACCTACTTGGTGGATCTTGGAATTCCCAGGAGCCCACTTAGGGTGCTCCATGTCAACAGATTAAAGCCATATGTGGACAGGGCTGACATGGGCTTGCTCATGGCAACTGATGAGGACCAGGAGGAGGAGAGTGCCCCTCTCCCTGACCTGCTCTCACTGAACCCTGATAATGGGTCAGTTGATGGTGTTGCTTTGGCAAGCAGCCTCACTGAACATCAGCAAACTGAATGCAGACAAGTTCTGCAACAGTTCAGGCATATGTTTAGCCTGACCCCAAGTCAGACTTCCTGGTGCACCCATGACGTGGACACTAGAGACAGTCTGCCTGTCAAGAGTAAAATCTACAGGCAACCTGACCATGTCAGGGACTGTATCAGGACTGAAGTCCAGAAAATGTTGGAATTAGGAGTTATTGAGCCTTCAGATAGCCCTTGGGCTAGTCCAGTAGTCCTTGTGCCAAAACCTCATACCCAGGGTGGTAAGAAAGAGAGGTTTTGTGTAGACTACAGAGGCCTCAATGCAGTGACCAGGACTGACGCCTACCCAATTCCAAGGGCAGATGAGCTCATTGATACTTTGGCCTCAGCCAAATATCGGAGTACATTTGACCTAACAGCTGGCTACTGGCAAATCAAGTTAGCTGATGATGCCAAGGACAAAACTGCATTTATAACCCCTTTTGGGCACTATCACTTTGTGGTGATGCCCTTTGGTTTGAAAAATGCATCTGCCACTTTTCAGAGGTTGGTGAATAAAGTTCTGACTGGTATGGAAACTTATTGCTCAGCTGATCTAGATGCTATTGCTGTCTTTAGTTCCACCTGGCAGGATCACCTGGTCCACCTCAGAAATGTTTTGGAGGCCCTGCAAAAAGCAGGCCTCACTATCAAGGCCACTAAGTGCCAGATTGGGCAGAGACAGGTTGCGTACCTGGGCCTCCTTGTAGGTGGAGGCCAGGTTCAACCATTGCAGAGCAAAATCCAGAGCATAATGGAATGGGTAGCTCCAACAACCCAGACACAGGTTAGAGCCTTTGTAGGCCTGACTGGGTACTATAGGAGGTTTGTTAAGGGATATGGATCTATAGTGACCCCCTTAACTGACCTTACCTCTAAGAACTTGCCAAAGAAGGTTCAGTGGACAGCTAGCTGTCAAAAGGCATTTGATGACCTCAAGCAGGCAATGTGCACTGCCCCCATCTTGCAGAGTCCAGACTACAAAAAGAAGTTCATTGTCCAAACAGATGCTTCAGAGCTGGGTGTGGGAGCTGTACTGTCTCAACTTAATGATGAAGGTGAAGACCAGCCAGTAGCTTTTATAAGCAGAAGGCTGACACCTGGAGAGAAACGTTGGTCAGCTATAGAGAGGGAGGCCTTTGCTGTGGTGTGGGCCCTGAAGAACCTAAGGCCATACTTGTTTGGCACTCACTTCATAGTTCAGACTGACCACAAGCCCCTCCTATGGCCCAAACAGATGAAAGGTGAAAATCCTAAATTGCTAAGGTGGTCCATTTCCCTACAGGGGATGGACTATTCAGTAGAACATAGACCTGGGACCCAACATGCCAATGCAGATGGACTCTCAAGGTATTTCCACTTAGAACATAAAGACTCAACTGGTCAAGGTTAGTTTAATGTCCCTGTGTTTGGGGGGGGGTTGTGTAGGAGAGTAGGATCTGCACTTCTGTTGCCCCCACTTTCTTCCTGATGTTAACACTGGTGTCTGGCTATAGTCAGGCTGGGTTCCTGCTAATCAGGGCCTCAGTCTCTCTGTTCTCTCTAAATGACTTGGAGTGCATATTAGATGCACTGGTTATTGGTTACTGTGGTGCCTTATGAGCCCCTAGTATATGATACCTTAGGTACCAAGGGCATAGGTACTTTTACAGGCCTACCAGGGGCTGAAGCATGTATTATGCCACCCTTAGGAAGCAGACTAAATCTGACACCTCAGGCCTGCTACTGCAGCCTGGGTGAGGTAGTGTTAGCACTCCTCACAGAGGTATAGGTTCCTATATCTCACCACTCACACACATATAAACCTATCAGTCACCCCTATGGCAGGCCCTATCAATCCTGAGGGCAGGGTGTGAGAAAGTGGCTCTGTATATACTGTTCCCTAATAGGTACAGGGTGTACAGAGTCCACAGTCCCCCAGAGGCTGATAGAGGTCAAAGTTAGGTATGACCTTACTCTCAAAAGTGGTAGCTTGGTCGAGCAGTAAGGCAGTACCAGAGGACAGTGCAAAGCATTTATTGTACACACTCAGTCAGCAAATGGTTTCACACACTCAATAACTGAACTCTAGGCCAATGGTTTATATATATAAAATATATGCTTGTTTTATTTTTAGAACCACAAAGGGGGTAAAAATATACTTTCTCAGAATGAGAGGTTGAATATAAATACTTTTGTCTTAAGCAATAAATTTGTGTAAACAGTCACCGTTGGTTGCAATAAACAATCCTATTTCCTAAACATAACAATGCATTGAGCTCAATGGTAAATTCAGGTTATTTGTAATAAATTACTTTTCAGATTACTTTTGGAATTCCAGGTCTGGCTCCTAGAACCAGCCTTGGGTCAGTATTCAGAATCAAGTGATGAAAGTCGACTTAATAACTGTAATGATTTTTAAATAATATTTAGCTATTTCAAAAGTTAGCACTTAGAAAATATTTCAAAGAAAACATTCAATGGATCTCTATGGCAAGAAATTCACATTGCAGGTAGAGTACTTTATCGTTACTTTAGCAATCCAGGACTGGGTGCCTAGACCCAGGACTGGGGTCCTTATCAAAAGCAGGTAAGTAATTTCGTTTTCAGAAATGGTACGATTTTAAAAGAATATTTCAATTTTGCAAAAATAGACACTTAGAAGAAATTTCACAGAAAAGCAGACAATGGTTTCCTATGGGAGAAAAATGAGTTAGAGGTAAGTATAGTTGTGAACACTTTTCAGGGTCAGGGCTGGGCACCAAGATCCAGCACTGGGAGCTCACCTAGGAGCAGGTGAGTAAATTCGTTTTTGTCACTTGGCTGATTTTTGGTGAATTTTTGCAGTTTTGAAAAGTTCACACTTCGAAGATTTTTGAAGAAAAAGCCAGTCAATGTTACCCTATGAGGAAAATGAAGTTAGCGGTTTAAGGGTAAGTACTCGACTGGCAGAGTTGAAATTCCGGGCATGGACTCAGGGGTCCCCCAGTGTCAGGTAGGTACAGTTGGTTCACCCTCAGCGGTTTCAGGACGGCCGGGTGCAGAGAGAGTTAGGCCCAATGTTATCCTATGAGGGATAGGGGGGCCTTGGTTGGTGGCTGCTGTCTGGCAAGCCACGCGGCTGTGGGAGCTGGGCTCCTGGTCACTTACTCAGGGCAAGTGGGGGAAGTAGGTTAGTGTAGAGAGGGCACTGCCAGGGCCACTCGGGCGGCTGGGTGCAGGGTGCTTTTGAGCCTTCGGGCGCTCAATGGAAATCAATGGGAATGTTCCGGTTTGGAAACAGGCTGCAGGCTCGGGGACGAGGATGTTTCAGGTGCCACCACCACTTCGAGAGGTAAGTTGGGTAGTTGTAGGTTAGGTGGGTACCCCGGGATTGGGCACAGGGGGCCGCAGGGCGCCGGGTGCAGGGGTGCCTTTTGACGTCGGGAATCTTACCCTCTGGTTGATCGCGGCTGGGGTGGCACTTGGTTCTGAGGCTGCAGGCTTCTTCCGGGATGTCGAGGGGGGTCCTTGGGTGCCGGACTCCGGGTCACAGTCGCCGTGGGGTCGTCCTCAGGGTCTTTGTCCACTCCGGCACTGGCCAGGCTTGGCTGGTGCAGAGTGTGTTGGGTCCGCGGTCCCGGGCTGGTGCCAGGGATAGCAAATAGGTTTCTTGAGTAGAGCCTCTACTCGTGGGAGTCCCAGGGGCTTAGAGCTAAAAGGTAGCCAGGTCCTCCGGGGTTGGTGAGGTTGCTGGCCACGAGAGATGCCGTGCTGGTGCAGGTTCGAGAGTCGACAGGCCGGTAGGGCTGGGGCCAAAGCAGTTGGTGTCTTCATCTCTTTTTAGCAGCTGCAGGGCAGGTCCTTGTTCTTCTTGCTCTTCTTGTAGTTTTCTATCTGGAATCTAAGGAAGGAAGGTTCAGGGTGCCCCTAAATACTAGATTTAGGGGCGTTACAGGTAGGTGAAGGCCAGGGACCAATGGGTCCTTGTCCTGGGGTGGGTACACCCCCTATCCTGCCTCTCTCCTGTGGGAGGGGGGCAGTAGCCTAATCCTGATAGGGTAGGGCCTCCCAGCTTCACCTGCCTCCCCCACCTGAGGGGTGGGGTGGGCAGGCTGGCACATCCCCTGTCCTTGTATGGGGTTTCCGGCCCAGCTTCCCGCCAGAGTGGGGGGTTGCAGTGGCCTGGGGAAACTCCAAATGGCGGCCTGCCTTTGAAGCTTCCCTTTGCTCATCCTGGGGGAGGAGATTTCTCACCTCACCCAGGATGTGCATTGTTGCAGGCCCGGGAGAGCAGGGGCTCTCCCACCCAGGGGTCCAGCAACGTGTCTGCTGTGTGGCAGCCTGGGCAGCCTCAGAGCAGACGTGGATTGTAAGTTAGCTGTAAGGGGGCATCTCTAAGATGCCCTCTGGGGTGCTTAGTACATTAAATCCTACACTGGCATCAGTGTGGGTTCAATGTGCTGAGAAGTTTGATACCAAACTTCCCAGGCTTCAGTGGTGCCAATATGGTGCTGTGGAGCTCGTGTTTGACAAGCTCTCAGCACCATGTACTCTTAAATGACAGCACTGCACTTACAGTGCCCAGGAATGGACCCGGGTACTGTAGGGGCACAGGGCTCCTGCTCCTGTGCCCACACCATAGGCGTAATGCACCCAGCTAGAGGGGTGGCTGACATATGCCTTGGCAGTGTAGGTGATGGGCATGGTACACAGTAATGTGTGCCATGTCGACTCTTTGTTTTGTCCTGCACCCAGACACTCAGCCTGCAAGGGCAGTGTGAGTGTAAGGGTACAGGGCCTCTGAGGGTGGCACAATGAGTGCTGCAGCCCTTAGAGGCCTTCCCTGGCCACAAGGCCCTGGGTACCTAGGGTACCATTTACTAGGGGCTGACATGTGGCTAGGGTTTGCCAATTTGGAGTTTGTGTGGTTTAAGGAAGGAACATAGGCCCTGGGCACCTGATTGGCAGGAACCCAGGGTACACTCAATCGAAGTTCATTCAGCAATTTAGCAAAAAGTGGGGGCATACCATGCAAGAAAGATGGCACTTTCTCACACAACCCCCCCCCCAAACGAAAGGTGATGAGACTAACCTTGTCCTATGGAGTCTTCATTGTCTAAGTGGAAGAACCTGGAAAGTCCATCTGCATTGGCATGGGCAGTCCCTGGTCTGTGTTCCACTTCAAAGTCCATTCCCTGTAGGGAGATGGACCACCTCAGTAGTTTTGGATTTTCCCCTTTCATCTGCATTAGCCATCTGAGAGGTCTGTGGTCAGTTTGAACTAGGAAGTGAGTGCCAAACAAGTATGGCCTCAGCTTCTTCAGGGACCAAACCACAGCAAAGGCCTCCCTCTCAATGGCACTCCAACGCTGCTCTCTAGGGAGTAGTCTTCTGCTTATAAAAGCAACAGGTTGGTCTTGGCCTTCATCATTGGTCTGGGATAGGACCGCTCCTATCCCTAGCTCAGAGGCATCAGTCTGCACTATGAACTGCTTGGCATAATCTGGAGCTTTTAGAATTGGTGCTGAGCACATTGCTTCTTTTAGGGTGTCAAAAGCCTTTTGACAACTAACTGTCCAGTTAACTTTCTTGGGCATTTTCTTGGAGGTGAGTTCTGTGAGGGGGGTCACAATGGACCCATACCCCTTCACAAACCTCCTGTAGTACCCAGTCAAGCCAAGGAATGCCCTGACTTGGGTCTGGGTTGTTGGAGCTATCCAGTCCATGATGGCCTGGATTTTGGGTTGTAAGGGCTGTACCTGGCCTCCACCTACAAGGTGGCCCAAGTACACCACAGTGCCCTGCCCTATCTGGCATTTGGACGCCTTGATAGTGAGACCTGCACTCTGCAGAGCCTCTAAAACCTTCCCAAGGTGGATCAGGTGATCCTGCCAGGTGGAGCTAAAGACAGCAATATCATCAAGATAAGCTGCACTAAAGGACTCCAACCCAGCCAGGACATGGTTCACCAACCTCTGGAAGGTGGCAGGGGCATTCTTTAACCCAAAGGGCATCACAGTAAACTGGTAATGCCCATCAGGGGTGGAGAATGCTGTCTTTTCTTTTGCTCCTGGGGCCATGCCAATCTGCCAGTACCCTGCAGTTAAGTCAAAGGTACTGAGAAATTTGGCAGCCCCCAATTTGTCTATCAGTTCATCTGCTCTTGGGATAGGGTGAGCATCTGTCTTGGTGACAGAGTTGAGCCCTCTATAGTCCACACAGAACCTCATCTCTCTCTTTTCACCCTGTTGATGAGGTTTGGGGACCAGAACCACTGGGCTAGCCCAGGGGCTCTCTGAAGGCTCAATGACCCCTAACTCCAGCATCTTGCTGACCTCAGCTTTGATGCTTTCCTTGACTTGATCTGACTGTCGATAGATTTTGTTCTTGACAGGTGCACTGTCACCTGTGTCCACATCATGGGTACACCAGCTTGTCAGACCAGGGGTCAGGGAAAAGAGGCTAGCATATTGTTGCAAGACTTGCTTGCAGTCAGTCTGCTGTTGGGCAGAGAGGGTGTCTGAAAAAATCACACCATCTACTGACCCATCTTTTGGGCTGTAGGATAGGAGGTCAGGGAGTGGCTCACTCTCTGCTTCCTGTTCTTCATCAGTCACCATCAGCATGGTGATGTCAGCCCTATCATTGTAGAGTTTAAGGCGGTTCACATGGATGACCCTTTTGGGTGTCCTGCTAGTGCCCAGGTTAACTAGATAGGTGACCTCACTCTTTCTCTCTAGGATAGGGTAAGGGCCACTCCATTTGTCTTGGAGAGCCCTTGGTGCCACTGGCTCCAAAACCCACACCTGTTGCCCTGGTTGAAATTCAACCAGTGCAGCTTTTTGGTCATACCAGTGCTTCTGGAGCTCCTGGCTGGCCTCAAGGTTCTTGGATGCTTTTTCCATATACTCAGCCATTCTGGACCTTAGGCCAAGCACATAGTCCACTATGTCCTGTTTGGGTTCTTGAAGAGGCCTCTCCCAGCCCTCCTTTACAAGACACAGTGGTCCCCTTACAGGATGACCAAACAGAAGTTCAAAGGGTGAGAAACCTACTCCCTTCTGTGGCACTTCCCTTTAAGCGAAAAGCAAGCATGGTAACAGGACATCCCACCTCCTTTTGAGTTTCTCAGGGAGTCCCATGATCATACCTTTCAATGTCTTGTTGAACCTCTCAACAAGGCCATTGGTTTGTGGGTGGTAGGGTGTAGTAAACTTGTACTGCACCCCACACTCTTTCCACATGTGTGTTAGGTAAGCAGACATGAAGTTGGAACCTCTGTCTGAAACCACCTCCTTAGGAAAACCCACCCTGGTGAAGACACCCAGGAGGGCCTTGGCTACTGCAGGAGCTGTAGTAGTCCTAAGTGGAATTGCTTCAGGGTACCTAGTAGCATGATCCACTACTACTAGAATGAATTTGTTCCCTGAGGCTGTGGGAGGTTCAAGTGGACCCACAATGTCCACACCTACCCTTTCAAAGGGGACCCCCACCACTGGTAGTGGAATGAGGGGGGCCTTTGGGTGGCCACCTGTCTTGCCACTGGCCTGACAGGTAACATAGGAGCTGACAAACTCCTTCACTTTTTGGTGCATCTGGGGCCAGTAAAAGTGACTCACTAACCTTTCCCAAGTTTTGGATTGCCCCAGATGTCCAGCTAGGGGGATGTCATGAGCCAAAGTTAGGAGGAACTCCCTGTACTTCTGTGGCACTACCACCCTCCTGGTGGCTCCAGGAGTGGGGTCTCTTGCCTCAGCATACAGTAATCCCTCTTCCCAATAAGCTCTGTGGGTACCACTGACATCTCCCCTGGCTTCTGAAGCAGCTTGTTGTCTCAGGCTTTCAAGAGTGGGACAGTCTTGCTGACCCTGGCACAGCTCTTCCCTAGAGGGTCCCCCTGGGCCCAAGAGTTCAACCTGGTAAGGGTCAAGCACCATAGACTCAGTTCCCTCAGGGGTATCTACATCCTCTCCAGGGGGAGAGGGGTTCTGAGTGTTTGGCTGTACAGAAGCTGGTCCCCCAGTCTTCTTGCCCTTCCTCTTGGTTGGTTGGGCCATTATTCCAGGCTCCAAACCTACTTTTTCACCCTTCCTCTTGCTCTGTGCTCTGGTTTGCACACACACCAATTCAGGGATGCCCAGCATGGCTGCATGGGCCTTTAACTCAACCCCAGCCCAGGCTGAGGTTTCCATATCATTTCCAAGCAGACATGCAGCTGGCAACTTTGGAGAGACCACTACCTGTTTCAGGCCAGTAACCCCCCCCCCAGCCTAATGTTACCATGGCCATGGGATGACTAGTGGTGACACTGTCAGCGTTGGTGACTGGGTAAGACTTCCCAATCCAGTATTGCTCAGGGGAAACCAGTGTGTCTTTCACCATAGTGACACTGGCACCTGTATCCCTCAGAGCTTCTACCCTAGTTCCATTTACCCAGGGGTACTGTAAGTATTTCTTTAAGTTGGGGGGCCACACAGCCACAGTGGCAAACTCCACTTCTCCCAAGGAGACTAAACTTGCTTCAGTGTGTTCCCAGATTTGCTCAGGGTACACCTCTGATCCCATTTGTATACTTGCTGCCCCAGGAGTGGCTGTACTGGGTGCCTTAGGGGCTTTGTTTTGGGGGCAAGATACAGTTAGGTGTCCCTGCTTCTTACAGGTATTACACCAGGCCTTTAAGGGATCAAAGTTCTTCCCCCTATATGGTTGGGGCACATAGGGAGTAGTTTGGGTCCCACCCACCTGAACAGGTTTTTGGGGCCCTTTGGAAGACTCAGACTTTTTATCTTGGGGATTCTCACCACCTTTCCCCTGGGGAGGTTTTGTGACCACCTTCTTTTGGTCACCCCCAGTGGTTGTCTTGGTCACCCTAATCTTGACCCAGTGGTCCGCCTTCTTTCCCAATTCTTGGGGAGAAATTAGACCTAGGTCTACCAAATGCTGATGCAACTTTTCATTTGTGCAGTTACTCAAAATATGTTCCTTCATGAATAAATTGTACAATCCAGTAAAATCCTGCACACCATGTCCAGCTAACCAACCATCCAGTGTCTTCACTGAGAAATCTACAAAATCAATCCAGGACTGGGTCTGGGTTTTGTGAGCCCCCCTGAATCTAATTCTGTACTCCTCAGTGGTGAATCCAAATCCCTCAATCAGAGCTTTCTTCATGAGGTCATAGGATCCTGCTTCTGGCCCAGAGAGAGTCAGAAGCCTGTCCCTGCAGTTACCAGAGAACAGTTCCCACAGGAGTGCCCCCCCAGAGAGGTTTCTTTACTTTCCTGATATCACAAGCCCTCTCAAAGGCTGTGAACCATTTGGTGATATCATCACCTTCCTCAAATTTAGGGACAATCCCTTTGGGGATTTTAGGGTCAGAAGTTTCCTCCCTATCCTTGTTTTTATTATTGCTGCCACCATTGATGGGTGCTAAACCCATCTCTCTCCTTTCCTTTTCTAGGGCCAGGAGTCTGGACTCTAGATCTATTCTTCTGACCAGCCTCACAAGGCTGTCCTCTTCACTGGGGGGTCCCCCAGTGTCGTCTCTGGGACCAGAGCCACCTGTGTGGTCTCTAGGTGCCCAGATGCTATGTCTTGAGTTGGAGGGTATGGGTGCCATCTCCTCCCTAGGGAATAGTATGGGGAGGTTGCTGTCCACCTCCCCTGTTTCCCTTTCCTCATCTGACTGGCCATCACCATGTTCAGATGGGTGGTCTTTAGCATACTCAGCCAGGAGCTCCTGGAGCCCTTGTTTGGTTGGATGCTGACCCATTTGTAAATTTTTGAGTTTACATAAGGACCTCAATTCCTTGAAAGACAAGTGTAAGTAAGGTGTGAGGTCGAGCTCCTCCACCAGGTCCATGTTATTATTATCACTAATAGCTGGGTTTGTTTGAGACATTCTAACCTGACAGTTCTAACCCTCTACCCTGACTATAGTGACTTTTATTTTTCTAAAATTCTAATGGGACTTAAGCAAGGCCCTAGCAAGACTTTTAGTAATTTTGGAAAAACCAATCAGAATTCTAAAGGCAATTTTTAAGAGTTCTGTCGTGTGATCAGATGGTAACCAAGTAGTCCAACAAATGCAAGTTTGTATCCCACCGCTGATCCACCAATGTGAGAAAGTGGCTCTGTATATACTGTTCCCTAATAGGTACAGGGTGTACAGAGTCCACAGTCCCCCAGAGGCTGATAGAGGTCAAAGTTAGGTATGACCTTACTCTCAAAAGTGGTAGCTTGGTCGAGCAGTAAGGCAGTACCAGAGGACAGTGCAAAGCATTTATTGTACACACTCAGTCAGCAAATGGTTTCACACACTCAATAACTGAACTCTAGGCCAATGGTTTATATACATAAAATATATGCTTGTTTTATTTTTAGAACCACAAAGGGGGTAAAAATATACTTTCTCAGAATGAGAGGTTGAATATAAATACTTTTGTCTTAAGCAATAAATTTGTGTAAACAGTCACCGTTGGTTGCAATAAACAATCCTATTTCCTAAACATAACAATGCATTGAGCTCAATGGTAAATTCAGGTTATTTGTAATAAATTACTTTTCAGATTACTTTTGGAATTCCAGGTCTGGCTCCTAGAACCAGCCTTGGGTCAGTATTCAGAATCAAGTGATGAAAGTCGACTTAATAACTGTAATGATTTTTAAATAATATTTAGCTATTTCAAAAGTTAGCACTTAGAAAATATTTCAAAGAAAACATTCAATGGATCTCTATGGCAAGAAATTCACATTGCAGGTAGAGTACTTTATCGTTACTTTAGCAATCCAGGACTGGGTGCCTAGACCCAGGACTGGGGTCCTTATCAAAAGCAGGTAAGTAATTTCGTTTTCAGAAATGGTACGATTTTAAAAGAATATTTCAATTTTGCAAAAATAGACACTTAGAAGAAATTTCACAGAAAAGCAGGCAATGGTTTCCTATGGGAGAAAAATGAGTTAGAGGTAAGTATAGTTGTGAACACTTTTCAGGGTCAGGGCTGGGCACCAAGATCCAGCACTGGGAGCTCACCTAGGAGCAGGTGAGTAAATTCGTTTTTGTCACTTGGCTGATTTTTGGTGAATTTTTGCAGTTTTGAAAAGTTCACACTTCGAAGATTTTTGAAGAAAAAGCCAGTCAATGTTACCCTATGAGGAAAATGAAGTTAGCGGTTTAAGGGTAAGTACTCGACTGGCAGAGTTGAAATTCCGGGCATGGACTCAGGGGTCCCCCAGTGTCAGGTAGGTACAGTTGGTTCACCCTCAGCGGTTTCAGGACGGCCGGGTGCAGAGAGAGTTAGGCCCAATGTTATCCTATGAGGGATAGGGGGGCCTTGGTTGGTGGCTGCTGTCTGGCAAGCCACGCGGCTGTGGGAGCTGGGCTCCTGGTCACTTACTCAGGGCAAGTGGGGAAGTAGGTTAGTGTAGAGAGGGCACTGCCAGGGCCACTCGGGCGGCTGGGTGCAGGGTGCTTTTGAGCCTTCGGGCGCTCAATGGAAATCAATGGGAATGTTCCGGTTTGGAAACAGGCTGCAGGCTCGGGGACGAGGATGTTTCAGGTGCCACCACCACTTCGAGAGGTAAGTTGGGTAGTTGTAGGTTAGGTTGGTACCCCGGGATTGGGCACAGGGGGCCGCAGGGCGCCGGGTGCAGGGGTGCCTTTTGACGTCGGGAATCTTACCCTCTGGTTGATCGCGGCTGGGGTGGCACTTGGTTCTGAGGCTGCAGGCTTCTTCCGGGATGTCGAGGGGGGTCCTTGGGTGCCGGACTCCGGGTCACAGTCGCCGTGGGGTCGTCCTCAGGGTCTTTGTCCACTCCGGCACTGGCCAGGCTTGGCTGGTGCAGAGTGTGTTGGGTCCGCGGTCCCGGGCTGGTGCCAGGGATAGCAAATAGGTTTCTTGAGTAGAGCCTCTACTCGTGGGAGTCCCAGGGGCTTAGAGCTAAAAGGTAGCCAGGTCCTCCGGGGTTGGTGAGGTTGCTGGCCACGAGAGATGCCGCGCTGGTGCAGGTTCGAGAGTCGACAGGCCGGTAGGGCTGGGGCCAAAGCAGTTGGTGTCTTCTTCTCTTTTTAGCAGCTGCAGGGCAGGTCCTTGTTCTTCTTGCTCTTCTTGTAGTTTTCTATCTGGAATCTAAGGAAGGAAGGTTCAGGGTGCCCCTAAATACTAGATTTAGGAGCGTTACAGGTAGGTGAAGGCCAGGGACCAATGGGTCCTTGTCCTGGGGTGGGTACACCCCCTATCCTGCCTCTCTCCTGTGGGAGGGGGGCAGTAGCCTAATCCTGATAGGGTAGGGCCTCCCATCTTCAAGATGGCGAGAGCCCGGAGATGTGCTTCACCTCGCCTCCCCCACCTGAGGGGTGGGGTGGGCAGGCTGGCACATCCCCTGTCCTTGTATGGGGTTTCCGGCCCAGCTTCCCGCCAGAGTGGGGGGTTGCAGTGGCCTGGGGAAACTCCAAATGGCGGCCTGCCTTTGAAGCTTCCCTTTGCTCATCCTGGGGGAGGAGATTTCTCACCTCACCCAGGATGTGCATTGTTGCAGGCCCGGGAGAGCAGGGGCTCTCCCACCCAGGGGTCCAGCAACGTGTCTGCTGTGTGGCAGCCTGGGCAGCCTCAGAGCAGACGTGGATTGTAAATTAGCTGTAAGGGGGCATCTCTAAGATGCCCTCTGGGGTGCTTAGTACATTAAATCCTACACTGGCATCAGTGTGGGTTCAATGTGCTGAGAAGTTTGATACCAAACTTCCCAGGCTTCAGTGGTGCCAATATGGTGCTGTGGAGCTCGTGTTTGACAAGCTCTCAGCACCATGTACTCTTAAATGACAGCACTGCACGTACAGTGCCCAGGAATGGACCCGGGTACTGTAGGGGCACAGGGCTCCTGCTCCTGTGCCCACACCATAGGCGTTATGCACCCAGCTAGAGGGGTGGCTGACATATGCCTTGGCAGTGTAGGTGATGGGCATGGTACACAGTAATGTGTGCCATGTCGACTCTTTGTTTTGTCCTGCACCCAGACACTCAGCCTGCAAGGGCAGTGTGTGTGTTAGGGTACAGGGCCTCTGAGGGTGGCACAATGAGTGCTGCAGCCCTTAGAGGCCTTCCCTGGCCACAAGGCCCTGGGTACCTAGGGTACCATTTACTAGGGGCTGACATGTGGCTAGGGTTTGCCAATTTGGAGTGTGTGTGGTTTAAGGAAGGAACATAGGCCCTGGGCACCTGATTGGCAGGAACCCAGGGTACACTCAATCGAAGTTCATTCAGCAATTTAGCAAAAAGTGGGGGCATACCATGCAAGAAAGATGGCACTTTCTCACACAGGGTGCTTGGTTTACAATGTGAGGGGGTGCCTCTGCCTGAGCAGGGCCCCTCTGCAGCTGGCAGGGTCTATTCCCTGTGGCTGTTTGTGGATGCGGTTAAACCATATACCCTTAAGTGCATTATAACCTCCCGGTTAATGCTAACTTTGGAATGACTGCATCAAAACATGTCGTGTTTCGTGTCAAACATCTTGGACTCCTACCCCCACACCAGTAACTGGTGTGGGAGTATGATCCCACCCTTCTAGAGGGGATGACATGTACCTACTGTGGTAACACGGTAGAAATCTGAAAGAGCCCTGGCATCACAAAATGGATGCCACCAGCACAGACACTGGTCTGCCCTCCTGCTGCTGACTGAAACTCGCAGTGGAGGATGCCCAACAATAGGCATCCTGTCACAGGGAGGTGTCCCCACCTTCCAGACAGGATTTAGTGTATTAGAGCTGGGTGGGTGCACTCCTAGAGTGCTTTGAAGTCCTGCACTGGGGGAGCAGTAGGCTCCTCTGTGCATATGCCAGCTCAAACCGGTTCAGGGGCTACCAGTCCCTGCTCTGGTGCGAAACTGGACAAAGGAAAGTCGGTGTAACCACCCAACCCCGTGACCCTCCTAGAGGAGTGGTCACAGAGCTAGTCCCTCCCTTTCTTTTACTATAAGATAGGTACACCTTGCCATTGCAAGTTAGATAACCCTGGATGACGGTTTACAATAAGAATCCTGGTCCTTTGACGTTCCACTACCTTTGGAAGACGGAAGAATCTCCCTTGGAGTCAAGGGGTGACTCCCCTTCTTGGCAGGCACCAAAACTTGAATCAACGGTCGCAAACTTTCCCGCTCCCGCCAGAGTCCGAAGGCCCTGCAGCCCCGGGGGTGGATTTCCTGACTTCTCGACGGCCATTGTGAGTCCCCAGCAGAGCTGAGGCGAGTGGACCCCACGAGTGACGAGGGACCGCAATACCTGGGAACCGTGCACTATTGTCGAGTGCAACCTTTTCTCTACGTTCTACAAACTTGTGCTTTGGACCAGTTATGGTCCAAGCCTCCAGCAGGTTTTGCAGCAAAAATCGGAGGCCTACCCCCATCCCGAGTGACTGTGGGCTCCTGTGAAGCATTTTCTCAAGAGGCATCTTTGCGATCCCTTGCCCGTTGGCTTGTGGGTCCCCCGATGACTTTCTTATCAACTCAAAGGGCTCCAATGGCTGCTCCAGGCCTACCCTCACTCACCCTCACTGGGTGAGTCCCTCAGACCTTGCTGGTCTGCACCATTGACTAAATTCACGTTTCACAAGACTTGCTATTGCCAAGGCTTGTTGGCTCCAATCCGGTTGCCGACACCGCAGTCAGCTGCAGACCTCGTGGAACACTCCGAATCCAGCTGCTGGTCATCGTCGATCTCTCTTGGACCTTGTGAGTGAAGAGTCAAACCATCCTTGATCACCTGAAAACACCCAACATCCGTGGGCATCCATCTTCCTGGCCCCGGGTCACTGGCAAGTGACTGTGAACACTGTCCCTTCAATTTTCAGGTCTTCTACATCTCGAATCCAGCCTTGGATGCCACCGGACACTTCTTCAGTCGCCGCAAGCAGCAGATCTTTTTTGGTCTCCATAGAAAACAGAGACGTGACCCGACACCAAAAGACACCTATGCACCCGGCTTCCCTGGGTGAGGTAACTCATGCACTCCGGTGCCCTAGTGTGTGTTGGCCCTCAAATTACTTACCTTGTAAGTGGCTTGCTTGTAGACTTCCTCGAAGTACCCTAAAACTTTAAAAATCTAACCGCGACTTGCTCTATTGTAACCAATAGGGAACCCGCGGCTGTGTTCCCACACTGCACGCGTCTCCCGTGGGTCTTTTACTTACCTGCTTTTGCTGCATTAGTGAAGCCTCAGCGATTCTACAGGCCCTAGGCCTAGTCATTCTGCAAGTCGACTTTCCTAAACCTCTTTTTTAGTATATGGTCTGGTACGCCCCTAGGGCCCCAGCCATATTTGTGCTTAACTTATTGTGAAACGTTGATATTTGAATGTGTTCCTGGCTTCTAATCTCATAAAGAGATTAGTAGAGTGTGACTAGAAATAAATACATATATATTTGATATATATACATGTGTGGTGTCCTTTCATTTGGTAATTCAAGAGATTATAAGGTTAAACACGCTGCTTTACATTCCTCTGAGACTTAGCCTGAAGGCTGCTCTCCACAGCTACCACTAGGATAGCTTTCTTTAAAAGGTTGTCTTAAACCTATCTACCATAAGAGTCGAATTGGACTGGTGCAAGGTGGCCACTATAACTAGTGACCAGCATATGCCAGGCCAACTTCTCACAGTCACTATTCTGATTGTCCCCAAGATGTCTTTAGCAACTGTCTGGTAGGCTGCAACTGATGGAGCAGGGGAAACAAAATATCTTTTGACCCCTTTGAAATTAATGACCTCATAACTTTAATGATACTAATTGTCTGAACGCATGTACTAATCAACAAAATGCACCTTTATTAGGCACTACATGTGGGAAAACTAACTGGCTTTGCAAAATCTAATTTATTTACAAGTGTGGATTAAATAAACATAGGTCTCGTGATTTACGTAATAAATAGAGTAAAATTACATGGATTTTGTTGTGTAGTAGAATTATACTGTGGCAAAGAATGCAGATGGTAAGTAAAATGGCTTTAAATGTCGCTTTTGCAAGGTAACACAGGTTATTAGAATGGCAGGTGGTAAACAAAAAGGCTTATTTTCTATGTCTAATTTCTGTTGTGTTTGTTCTTATATTAGTTTTGTTCGGGCCTGGTAGGCCATGCCTGAAAATGGTTGCCGGAGAGGGATGGGATTGCGTGCGCCGAAAAAGATGGCCCCGCGCATGAGCAAAGTGAATGCTCCAGTCATGTGTATGCGGCCTATGCCAGGAGTGAGCGATGTCAAGGCCAGCCTGACCTGAAACGTGAGTGGTGCCCAGAGTTCAGCATGTATGCATGGGAACGGATGAGAGAACTGAGCTACAGAGGATGACCATCGGAGTTTGTTACAAATTTCATTAACAAGTTAAATTTCCCTTGGACACTGTGGATCACGAGAACTACTGTATGCATTTATTGTTTTCAAACAGGTTCGAACATGGAGGGCGATGAGGTGACCATCACCACCCCTCCAATTGACCAATTAGAATAAATTCAGCCCCTAAACATTTTAATTTTGAGTGTAGCAAGTTAGAGGAAAAAGTATAAATTTAATTAAATTGTGTTTACATTATGAGGGTTCCGAAGTCCAGAGCTGCTGAAGGTCCTGAGGTTTTGGTCCGATCCGATTCGACATTCCTTTATTTTTCTATCCTGATGCTACGAGAGACTCTGTCATTTTGGACTTCGAACTTTGATGGGGAGTAGGAACAAGACCGCCGTGGGAGTTGCCCCGGGAGGAGATTGCATCCGAGGAGGTTAGAGGGACAGTCAGTCAGTAATGGGAGATCTATCCTGTGATCTGCGGTTCATTCTTCTCTCTGGTGAACCCTTCTCTTCATCGCCCTATGGCCAAGGGTAATGAGTATTTTCTGTTTCTATTTTAATTTTACTTAAATGCTTACAGATAATGTTAAATGTACTTGTCTAATAAAACTTTACTTATTTACTTTCATTCAATAAATTCTGATAAAATCATATGCTAACTCTGCGATTGAGTCTGTGATTCTTAAATTAAACATGATCAATAAGTATTAAAGGTTTTAATCGTGATTGAGCTGGACTTAATCATCATCAACTCATTCTACTAGTTGGTCCATCGACCAAATAGCAGAGTACCTTGATGTTTGAAACCGACAGTTTCTAAGATTAATGTATATAATGTGTATAATGTATATTCTGTCATTTTTAATAAGGTACCCGGTTCGTCCTGCAACTCGTCTACTTATTATTAATCCAGAAAACTGAGTACATTTGTGTATTCGGTATCATGGGCCCCACCAACGTAGGTTTATATGAATAAATAGGTGTAGGGGTTTTCTGGGTTGCTGTCATAAGGGAATGGGTTTTAAATAGCAGCGCAGCATCACAACCTAAAAAGCATACTAGTGACAAGGAAACCATTAATGACCCTTCAGACAATGATAAACGAGGACAGCTATTATGGTTCTCCTCTCCTAAGTCATTCGCTTCTCTCTCCTCCTGTCCCCCCTCTGAAAACCTCGTCTTACATAACAGTACGAAATCCCTGGGTCTACACTATTTTTCTATTAAAGAATGTGTTCACAACTACATGACAAATAAAGACAGATACCACCATGGAAAAAGTTGGGCATGTCCCTTTTTAGGACAAAATCCCTCACCAAAAGGTGACATGCTTCATCATAGGGACTCTCCTCTCAAAGGAAAAACCTAGTTCCTTTGAGGGCTACAACCCTCTCATTGAGAGGGGAGCTCAGAGATGTTTTGTAACAACGAGGATAAACTAAATCCTCATATGAAGAGCAATAAGATTGTTAAAGAGTGAGGGCGCAACGCAAAAAAAGTGAAAACAGTGAAACTAAAACTAGCTAGGAGGTGTCGATACTGGATTTATTCTAAGACACCAACTGCCAGGATTAAAACCAGGCTATTGACGCAACATACAAACTGTAATCGTGAGAACCTCCTTTACCTGATTACCTGTCCATGTGCGGTACGTGGGCATGACCACACGTAAAGTGAAGGTACGAATTCTTGAACACAAGAGCACGATTAGGTGTAGGAAAACCTCTACTAAATTGACCAATCATTTTTTGTCAGCTCAACACAGTCCTGCTGACCTTAAATGGACTGTATTGGAAAAACCACATATTCCACCTCATATCACAGATGTGACCTCTTTTTTTTTATTTAAACGCGAGCAATGGTGGGTCTATAAATTGAAAAGTGACAGGGTAGGTCTCAATGATGAGATTCCGTGGGTTTCTCTATAATAGAGACTTTATACATGCCAGACTTTTCTGTTTTTTGTCTCTAGATTACTGCCTCAGAGACAGCTGGTCGTTGAGATATACTGGATAGTTTGTTCTCATTTTTCCAGTAAATAAGAGAGCTAAATTGTCATTTTTAGGGGTTTTCCCTTTCTGTGACTAGTTGGTACAGGTCTTCGCTTATTATAGGTGGATGACTACACTCTCTGTATTAGTATAGTCACGCAGACGCTAACAACATGAGGTTATTCCTCATTTTTTGCATGCTCAGTTATCACCGTTATGCTGTCTATCCTGTGCGGTTTTGAACCTGGGGCGAGATGAATGTTGACACAGTGATCCGCGTAGATGCGTTGAGGTAGTGACAGTATATCCACACATGCGCATTACTTATCTCGCCTAAACGTGTGAATTAGAATGTCATTAATTAGAGATCGTTGGCAAACAAATGATGTTAGCACAAATAACGTGTTAGGGGTTTGGCAAACGACAGATGATTATGTTTCGCTTTAAAATTTAGTTTTGTGAAGTGGTTCCACAACTGCGCATGTGCCGTTTGTCATTGAAATTATTAGCGCGATTGCGCGTTTTTGTGAATATTTACTTTGGAAGGGGAAAGGCAACTGCGCATGCACAACTGATCAGTGTTTTCATCGGCGCGATCACGCAGATCAGTCTGCAGTGACGTATCGAGCACAGCTGGTGCCGATTTGATCACACCATAGAGCACTACTTATACGGCCTCAGTCTCGCAGTCAACTCACCTCCGGTCGCCGGCTCAATTTGTCACAGAGTACCGACGGAGAGGTGAGTTTGACTGTATTGGGCTAACATACCTTTTCTGGCTTGGGAATTCTTCCCCCCTTTTTTTATCACCTAGTGGTTCCCTTCTGTTCTCTTTGCCTCTTTGTCAGAGGGTTGTGGATGCTCTGAGAGGACCATTTTAAATCACTAGGTTGCTACTCTTTACTGGGTCTTGTTAAAACAGGTGCTTGGTAAATCTTAGAGCGCTGTTTGCATTGTTCGTTGTATGTTGGTCTCTTTTAAAGCCTTTAGGTGCTTAAGTTATTGTGTGTGGGAGAAGTGTGAGAAAGGTTTTCCTGGGACTTACTCCTTCTACACAAGAATTAGGCACTAACATTATGATTAATGAAGATACTAGGTTATTGGTTTGTTAATTTTTTAGTAAACCAATAGATATAGGCCAACAGAGATAATCGGTCTCACTATTTATGAAGTCCCTTGATTTCGCCTTGTTTTTCACTTTTTGCTCTGATTTTCATGCCTCATTGATAGTCTATAGGATTTTGAGTAGCCATAGACTAGGGAGGACATGTTTTTGCTAATGGCATTGTACACCGTTTTTCAGAGCGGTGCCCCCTTCCTGAGCGGCTGCCAGGCTGAGGTGGGTCTGAGTACCCAGCAGTTGCGGGTAAGATTTGTTAAAAATTAAATTTCACAGTACCACATGATATATTAGTGCGTAATTTGATTATTCTTATTGATTTTGTATTATTATTATTATTATTATTATTATTATTATATTTTTATATTTTTTTATTTTTAGGTACACTCGTCCATACTATAACTGCTGGACAGAGGTTTGAGGTTAAATACCAAAAAACATATATATCCTTTTTTTGTTGCACTGATTTATTTGTTCGCAGCAGCACCTGTTTGAGGTCCTGAAGAAAGCCTAACCCACGTTTGGGTATTATGGCTGAAACATGTTGACCAACTTTCTTTTTCGCCTTAGCGGTTACAAATCCATACCGCTGGTGCTCTGGTTTTAATCCTGACAGTTGGTGTCTTAGAATAAATCCAGTATCGACACCTCCTAGCTAGTTTTAGTTTCACTGTTTTCACTTTTTTTGCGTTGCGCCCTCACTCTTTAACAATCTTATTGCTCTTCATATGAGGATTTAGTTTATCCTCGTTGTTACAAAACATCCCTGAGCTCCCCTCTCAATGAGAGGGTTGTAGCCCTCAAAGGAACTAGATTTTTCCTTTGAGAGGAGAGTCCCTATGATGAAGCATGTCACCTTTTGGTGAGGGATTTTGTCCTAAAAAGGGAAATGCCCAACTTTTTCCATGGTGGTATCTGTGTTTGTCTTTATTTGTCATGTAGTTGGGAACACATTCTTTAATAGTAAATAGTGTAGACCCAGGGATTTCATACTGTTATGTAAGTGTAGTTTGGGGAATAAATCCCGGGTGGTCTTTAAAATTTTCCTCAGGACCCTCTTGTTTTCAATCAGTGTTTGTTTGCGAGAACTTCTCATCGTCCCCTGTCTTCCTCAAATGCCCCTCCTATTCTGCACTGACTTTCCATTGTCTACGACAGGGTTACTCATAGTACGGCCCACGGGCCGCCAGCGGCCCGGCAAGCCCTCCTTGGCGGCCCGCGGACCTTGCAGACATCCTACCTGTGTTTAAAAAAAAAAAATAGCAAACACTGCCGGGTGCAGCAGCCCAGACTCTGCTCTGTGGGGGCCGGGGGATTCCAGTGATTGTCAAAGTGGAGATGCAGGAGCCTAAGAGGTGAAATACAGCAAAACTTTATTAACATGTAAATGGTCTTTTAAAGACCTGTGAAGTACTCGGGTGCGGCTGTGTGTGCGCGCTGGGAAGCTGTCTCAGTGCAGCTGTGAGTGCGCGCGCTGGGAAGCTGTCTGAGCCCGGGCTGAGGGCTGACACACAAAGGGGGTGAGATGACAGAGAGTGATGGAGGGAGGGAGAGGGAGGCAGAGGGAGGGAAGGAGAGAGACAAGGGAGACAGAGGGAGACGGAGGGAGAGGGAGGGAGACGGAGGGAGAGAGACAGAGGGAGAGGGAGGGAGAGAGACAGAGGAAGAGGGAGGGAGACGGAGGGAGAGAGAGGGAGACGGAGGGAGAGAGACGGAGGGAGGGAAAGAGACAGGGAGAGATAGATAGAGGGAGGGAGACAGAGAGAGACGGAGGGAGGGAGGCAGAGGGCGGGAGGGAGACGGAGAGGGAGGGAGACGGAGGGACGGAGACGGAGGGAGGGAGAGAGACAGAGGGAGAGGGAGACAGGGAGGGAGACGGAGGGTGACAGAGGGGGGGAGGGAGGGAGACAGAGGGAGGGAGAGGGAGACAGGGAGGGAGACGGAGGGTGACAGAGGGGGGGAGGGAGGGAGACAGAGGAAGGGAGAGGGATACAGGGAGGGAGACGGAGGGTGACAGAGGGGGGGAGGGAGGCAGACAGAGGGAGGGAGAGGGAGACAGGGAGGGAGACGGAGGGTGACAGAGGGGGGGAGGGAGGGAGACGGAGGGAGGGAGAGGGAGACAGAGGGAGAGAGACAGAGGGAGAGAGACAGAGGGAGAGAGAGAGACAGGGAGAGATAGAGGGAGGGAGACAGAGAGATACGGAGGGAGGGAGATGGAGGGAGGGAGATGGAGGGAGGGAGGGAGAGGAAGGGAGATGGAGGGAGACGGAGGGAGGGAGACGGAGGGAGGGAGACGGAGGGAGGGAGACGGAGGGAGGGAGACGGAGGGAGGGAGAGAGAGAGGGGGAGGGAGAGAGAGAGGGGGAGGGAGGGAGGGAGGGAGACGGACGGAGGGAGGGAGGGAGACGGAGGGAGGGAGGGAGGGAGACGGAGGGAGGGAGGGAGACGGAGGGAGATGGAGGGAGGGAGGGAGATGGAGGGAGGGAGGGAGATGGAGGGAGGGAGGGAGACGGAGGGAGGGAGACGGAGGGAGACAGACGGAGGGAGAGAGGGAGAGGGAGGGAGGGAGAGAGACAGAGGGAGACAGGGAGGGAGAGAGACAGAGGGAGAGGGAGGGAGACAGAGGGAGATAGACAGGGAGGGAGACAGGGAGGGAGGGAGACAGAGGGACGGAGGGAGATGGAGAGAGACCGGGAGGGAGACGGAGGGAGATGGAGAGAGACCGGGAGGGAGACGGAGGGAGATGGAGAGAGACAGGGTGGGAGACGGAGGGAGATGGAGAGAGACAGGGAGGGAGACAGAGGGAGATGGAGGGAGAGAGGGAGACAGAGGCAGGAGGCGACAGAGGCAGGAGGCGACAGAGGCAGGAGGCGACAGAGGCAGGAGGCGACAGAGGCAGGAGGCGACAGAGGCAGGAGGCGACAGAGGCAGGAGGCGACGGAGGCAGGAGGCGACGGAGGCAGGAGGCGACGGAGGCAGGAGGCGACGGAGGCAGGAGGCGACAGAGGCAGGAGGCGACAGAGGCAGGAGGCGACAGAGGCAGGAGGCGACAGAGGCAGGAGGCGACAGAGGCAGGAGGCGACAGAGGCAGGAGGCGACAGAGGCAGGAGGCGACAGAGGCAGGAGGCGACAGAGGCAGGAGGCGACAGAGGCAGGAGGCGACAGAGGCAGGAGGCGACAGAGGCAGGAGGCGACAGAGGCAGGAGGCGACAGAGGCAGGAGGCGACAGAGGCAGGAGGCGACAGAGGCAGGAGGCGACAGAGGCAGGAGGCGACAGAGGCAGGAGGCGACAGAGGCAGGAGGCGACAGAGGCAGGAGGCGACAGAGGCAGGAGGCGACAGAGGCAGGAGGCGACAGAGGCAGGAGGCGACAGAGGCAGGAGGCGACAGAGGCAGGAGGCGACAGAGGCAGGAGGCGACAGAGGCAGGAGGCGACAGAGGCAGGAGGCGACAGAGGCAGGAGGCGACAGAGGCAGGAGGCGACAGAGGCAGGAGGCGACAGAGGCAGGAGGCGACAGAGGCAGGAGGCGACAGAGGCAGGAGGCGACAGAGGCAGGAGGCGACAGAGGCAGGAGGCGACAGAGGCAGGAGGCGACAGAGGCAGGAGGCGACAGAGGCAGGAGGCGACAGAGGCAGGAGGCGACAGAGGCAGGAGGCGACAGAGGCAGGAGGCGACAGAGGCAGGAGGCGACAGAGGCAGGAGGCGACAGAGGCAGGAGGCGACAGAGGCAGGAGGCGACAGAGGCAGGAGGCGACAGAGGCAGGAGGCGACAGAGGCAGGAGGCGACAGAGGCAGGAGGCGACAGAGGCAGGAGGCGACAGAGGCAGGAGGAGGGAGACAGAGGCAGGAGGAGGGAGACAGAGGCGGGAGGAGGGAGACAGAGGGGGGAGGAGGGAGACAGAGGGGGGAGGAGGGAGACAGAGGGGGGAGGAGGGAGACAGAGGGGGGAGGAGGGAGACAGAGGGGGGAGGAGGGAGACAGAGAGGGGGAGGAGGGAGACAGAGAGGGGGAGGAGGGAGACAGAGAGGGGGAGGAGGGAGACAGAGAGGGGGAGGAGGGAGACAGAGAGGGGGAGGAGGGAGACAGAGAGGGGGAGGAGGGAGACAGAGAGGGGGAGGAGGGAGACAGAGAGGGGGAGGAGGGAGACAGAGAGGGGGAGGAGGGAGACAGAGAGGGGGAGGAGGGAGACAGAGAGGGGGAGGAGGGAGACAGAGAGGGGGAGGAGGGAGACAGAGAGGGGGAGGAGGGAGACAGAGAGGGGGAGGAGGGAGACAGAGAGGGGGAGGAGGGAGACAGAGGGGGGGAGGAGGGAGACAGAGGGGGGGAGGAGGGAGACAGAGGGGGGGAGGAGGGAGACAGAGGGGGGGAGGAGGGAGACAGAGGGGGGGAGGAGGGAGACAGAGGGGGGGAGGAGGGAGACAGGGGGGGGGAGGAGGGAGACAGGGGGGGGGAGGAGGGAGACAGGGGGGGGGAGGAGGGAGACGGGGGGGGAGGAGGGAGACAGGGGGGGGAGGAGGGAGACGGGGGGGGAGGAGGGAGACGGGGGGGGGAGGAGGGAGACGGGGGGGGAGGAGGGAGACGGGGGGGGGAGGAGGGAGACGGGGGGGGGAGGAGGGAGACGGGGGGGGGGGAGGAGGGAGACGGGGGGGGGGAGGAGGGAGACGGGGGGGGGAGGAGGGAGACGGGGGGGGGGGGGAGGGAGACGGGGGGGGGAGGAGGGAGAGAGACGGGGGGGGGAGAGAGACGGGGGGGGAGAGAGACGGGGGGGGGAGAGAGACGGGGGGGGGAGAGAGACGGGGGGGGGGGAGGGAGAGGGAGGTGTAGAGAGGGAGGGGGAGGTGGAGAGAGGGGGAGGGAGGGGGAGAGAGGGGGAGGGAGGGGGAGATGTGTGTATGCCGGGTCTGGTGGCTCAGTGGACGAAGGCGTCTGCTGCAGGGACCTGTGTTCAACCTCATGGTCACAATTTTTTTTGCATTAGCCCCGCCCCTCCCCTCTGACCCCGCCCCCACCGGTGCGGCCCTCAGCCACAAACCACACTGTAAATTTGGCCCCCGAGAGAAAGTTTGTGAGTACCCATGCTCTACAGTCCAATATGACAGCACTGCTGGCACTAAGGTGCTGCTCGACCATGTCGGGTACCAGGTTCACGTTTATCCTTGGATTCAGAGAGGAAGTGTAATCAGCAAAGGTTGTAAATGTCTGAGTCCGACGGATGGCGAGCTGATAGCAGACAGAAGGTGGAGGGGAGGGCACCGCCCCCTCCTTGCCCACGGCTAGTTTTCGTGTGCCAGAAACGCGATGCCAGTTGGCATCATTCAGACGCGGACCGGCCTTTTTTGAAGGTGGATGACAAAGCTATTTACAATGGGATTTGTTGGCCCGTCTACAGGTTGGTTTGTTCCTGCACAACGTACATTGTAGGGCCCTGGGTGAATAGACTGGTATGGTTATTCTTGGCAGCGAAGCTAGAAGAGCAGGGCGGATTACTGTGTGGAAGCTCAAGTTAATCTACTGTATTTATTCTATGTGCTGTGAGCCGCGCATGCAGAAAAGAGCTACACAAGTGGACAAAATAAGGGCTGCATCGAAAGCGACAACACTGCACAGAAGGGCAGACATTTTAACCCCTTCAGCGCTGGGCGAATTCCGCCGCGGTGCTGAAGGGTTCGAGCGCGGGCGGGCTCATGACGGAACGGTTCCGTCATGAGCACAGCTCAACCGTGGCTCATGACGGAACCGTTCCGTCATGAGCATGGATCTATGAGGTAGAAACAAGATGGCTTGCAAGCTTAAGATTTGTAAAACAGTGGCTAAACTAGAAGCGAGAGCTCAGAACTGCCCTGGAGTTAGATTTTATTCTATTTAATTTGTTGCGTGGTATTAAATATCACTCAACAGCAATAAAATTTAGACATATTTGCATCATATTAAATTCCTATCATGTTTGTAAAAAAAATCTTCGGTGGATACTTGCGCTTTGGACTGCAGACTGCACATGATCACATTATACCTCCTTGTGTTCAAAGCTTTGCCATATAGCTGACCATAAAAGCAGTGTCTCTTTTAAAGCTACCTACAAACTACCACTTCCACAGTACTGTTTTACCAGTTAACACCTTTCGCTGGGATTAAGAAGGTGTGGAGTTCATTGGGGGACTTCTCTGCTGGCACCCCAAAAGGTGGCCTATGGGTCCTTTCAAATGTAACCAACTGAACGGAAAAGTGATCCAAGCTCTTCCACCAGACTTTTTGTCAAACTGGAAAGGCAACTATTTACCAGAACACGTGTTCAAGACTGTGCTGAAGTTTAATCTTCACCAAATTCCGAAAGAGTTCGCGTCAGCCTCGTGCCCCCCAAAGCCCTACCATGTGCACAGTTTAATACTAGTGAAGATAGGATGTAAAGGGAGTTAGTTCACAATCCTCTTCAGGCCACTCCCCATCTATGTAATCAACTCAAGGAAGGAATTCAAAGTGTGTGAAACACTGCTTCCTTCTGCAGCACATATGTATGAAGGAGTTTTGCAACAAAGAAACACCATGTAGTAAGACCATTGAAAAATCTGTAATTCTATTACAGGACCAGAGGCTTCGGATTATGTTATCTCCTTCTTTACTGCGTAAAATGACAGCAGCCAATAAACATACAATTTAGTATAAACAAACGACATTGTCCATGTTACTTAGCGTCAGCCACGCCTCCTTAGTCCTCCATAAGAGCCTTGGTCACTGTCCCAGCCTCCTCTTTCTTTGCTGCTCACAGCAAGAGATAAGTACCCCTCATATTGACTTTCCTTACGATTACTGGTTTTGTCTCAAATTAGTAAGAGCGTGCGGCGCTTTGTGATATTAATTGTAGTTAACAATAAGCATTTAGCTTAGATACTGTTACTCATGATTTTCCTAAGCAGTGTGTGATTCGGCGCTTCGCGCCGCAGGCGGGAGATTTGCTCCGCTTCAAAGTTTTACTTGTATTATCATAATTTATCATAATTTAAGCGCGATCACCGCGCATTGTACCACGCCGCTCTGCGGTGAAGTTACGGGACCGTCTTCGGTCCCAGCGTGTTAAGCGCCGTGTCAGGGCTTCCCTCATCGCCCGTGTACACGTAAGAGCCGGGTGGTTATCGGCCGACGTGTGCAGCTCACGCGACGCCCATTGGGCTATATTTGGGCTTCATTTGGGCGCGCGTTAGGCTGCACACGCCGGTCTCGGTTCCCTGTTGGTTTTGGAGCGCGTTCTTTCGCTCCGTGCTGCATTTCCTCGAGACGCCTGACTGGCTGCAATAAGAGTCGCCCTGGGAGTGAGCACACACTCCATATAATTATTTCTTTTGGCTCTGACGCCTGCTAAGGCTGCAATAATACTGACTACAGCTTCTGCTGAGGGGGCTTGGTACAAATTTGAATTGTGTGCGCGTGGGCTGCCCCCCCCCCCCCCCCCCCATTACTCCTCCATTTTATATATATATATATATATATATATATATATTTCTGGACAACTCGCAATTGAAACTCCCTGGTAGGAATCACGGGCGCAGACCACTTGAAGTGCCAAACAATTTTATTTATTCATTTTCCCCATCGATGTCAGGACGCGTTTCGGCCGTCCAAGCGGCCTTGATCACCTGACCACGCGTATGTGCAAGTCCGTTTTTCAAGTGCATACGTAATTTCAATAGACATAGAAGAAATGTTTTGACATCAGGAAATACAGTGTAAATACAATGCGTTCATCGAAAATAGACAAATGTCTGAAATATGTCACATTGTAATTTGAAATACAAGGCCCAAATGCCTATGATTATATCCATTAAATATATTTCGTATACATCTCTCTCCTTGATGTCGTTTGACCTAATGTCCTTTGTCATATTGTTTTTTATATATAAAGTGCTCACCGTGTTATAGTAAAAAAACCATCATATGAATAAATTCCAAAGACTCCCACAGTAGTCCAACTTTAAGTTCGAATAAGTAGCCTATTAATGTGCAAAAATGCAACAGTACTAGATGAATATAAAGTGACTGGTGCTACTTGGTGCAAAAAAGGCAATCATTTTAGAACAGAAGTCTGACTCCATGTTCAAAATACAAAGTCAATTAAAGTGCATAATGCAACAGTACTTTGATGAACATAAAGTGTCTGGTGCTACTGGTACAAAAAAGGGGGGCAATCCGTTAATGAAAACTAAGAATAAAATATACAGATAATCCAATTATAATAATATATAAAGGGAGAAAAATTCAATACAGCTAGACAAGCAAGTTCAAGTCAAATTCATCAGAGTAAAACAGGCAGACAGATATAGAGAATATATGTGAGACTAGTGACATATTTGAAATGATTAATAAAAAGAACTGGGTATATAAATATAATGTCTACCCTAAATTGTCCTTAAAACCAATCATTAAAAATAGCAGTAAAAAGTCCCAATAAACTATACCTGTATTACTAAGCTCAAAAGGAGGGGAGAGTAATGCTACCAGGTAAAACAGTGGTTGCCTATATATACATAAAATTTAAAGAAAGGTATAAAGATCTTCCGTGGCATTCAGACCACCCGGCCATTTGGAATCAAACTCCAAAATATATTGAGTTTCCAAACGGCGGAGTGTGGCCTCCCTATTGCCGCCTCGTTTCTTCAACGGTACTGATTCGATGGCAAAATACTTAAGGCATTTGGGGTTGCTATTATGTACCTTTTCAAAATGCCTGGCCACGGGATAATTCTGATCCTTATTGTTGATAGCTCTAATATGCTGCAGAATGCGTTTATGCACTGCCAACTTCGTGCTGCCTATATACTTCAAAGAGCAGTCACATTCCAGGACATATACACAGTGGTCCATTTTGCATGTGAGATGTTGTTTAATTTCCCTTTGTATATCTGGGAATGCCGTGCAATAGGTTTTAGTGTTTATGCCAAACTGGCAGGCCTTGCATGTAGAGCATTTAAAAAAACCATTTCTTATAGGCAACCACATTTGTTTTTTAAAAGTCTCTTGACTGTTATCCGTCAGCATACTGCCCATGCTTTTAGCTTTACGGAAGGTGATGGAGGGATTGAGCGGCATAAGGCGCCCTATCACTGGGTCCTCACGTAAAAAATGCCAGTGTTTCCTCATTATATTCCTCAATTCCTTTTCTTGTTTGGAATATGTTAAGATGGGGCGTACCGGTTCTTTGTTAATGTTTGGTGCCTCCTTTTTACCTTTTTTTCTGTATTCCAAAATTTCCTCTCTTGGTTTTAGTTGGGATCTTTTCATGGCGGCCTCCACTACTTCAAAACTATACCCTCTAGCCAGGAACCTCATCATGCATTCTTTTTGCTTTATTTCCGTATCTGAGGGTTGCTACATATACGCCGGATGCGGAGCATCTCCCCATAGGGTATACTTCTAATTAAATGCGGGGGATGCGAACTGGTTGCATGGAGAAGTGTGTTCCCTGCCGTAGGTTTTCTAAAAAGGGTAGTAGTTAAAATATTATTGCTGACTAAAACCTGTAAATCTAAAAATGTCACTGTCTCATTGTCAACATTAGATGTAAAAGAAAGGTTAAAATCATTACAGTTAATATCCTCTACAAATTTCAGCACACTATCTTTGGATCCTTGCCATATGATAAAAAGGTCGTCGATGTAACAAAACCATAACATTACATTGTGAGTAAAAACATACTGATATTTGCGCCTGACAACAAGCTCCTCCCACCAGCCCATAAACAAACAGGCATAGCTGGGGGAGAAGCTGGCGCCCATCGCTACTCCTCGCAACTGTTGATAAAAACAACCATTAAATAAAAAAAAGTTGTTCTCTAAACAGAAGGAAAGCATATTCAATAACATTTTCGTGTGATCAGCATATTCCATTGTTCTAGTACTCAGATAGAATTCGGCCGCTCTAAGACCATCTTGGTGTTTAATGCTAGTATACAGCGAACATACATCTAAGGTAACTAACAAATAGTCCTCTTTCCAACTGAAGTTGTTGATCTTTTTGAGGAAGTCACCTGTATCTTGGATGTATGAATCCAATTTTTTCATATGGTCCTGCAGGAAGTAATCAATGTATTTTGAAAGATTCTCAAAGGGGCCGTCACAGGCTGCAATAATTGGTCGGCCCGGAGGTAAAGTCAGACTTTTATGGATCTTTGGGATAAAGTACATGTAAGGTGCTAATGGATGATCTTTTTTGATGAATTTAAATTCTTCCCAGCTCAGGAGACCCAAGCCTTTCCATGCCAATAGATTTTTGAATAGAGTCTCTTGTGCATTTTTGTATTTGAAAGGCGTGCTTTTGCTGTAACACCCTACATCATCTAGTTGTCTGTGGGCCTCCTTGAGATAGTCTGTTGTGGGCCAGAGTACAATATTTCCTCTCTTATCCGAATTACGGATTATTAAGTCTGCCTTCTGTAGTTTGGAAATCAGCTGTTTGAATTTTCTCTGTTGATTGGAATATTTTATTTTCCTTGCCGAGTTGCTCGTATACATAAGTTTTTTTGAGTTGAACGGTCACATGATCACTAAATGTGTCCAACCCGTCGTGGGTTGTGTGTATATATATATATATATATATATATCTTCTACCAACTGGGTGGATTTGAGGCAGTTGCTCCACCATTGCAAGCATGGATGAGTGGGTACGGTATGAAGATGAGGAGGATGTCTATTATGAGGGACAGCAGGAGACTGTCCTTGAGGATAATATAGTGGAGGCTCTGGACGCCTCGGTCCAATCCTCGGTGAACAGGGCCCTGGAGACTACAGTACCTTCTACTGTACAACAAGCATTGGCAGCTGCATTGAAGCCAATTACCAAGCAGCTGGAGAGTTTTGCCAAGCGCCACGGTTTCACTAAGGAGAGGCGCAGTGGGCGCCCAGATACGGAGGTAGTCAAAGTGCGCCGCTGGCCGCATGCCACGACCCTGGACGCACTTCCCCCACCTGCGGGTGGCGATCATGAGCACTCCACTGGAGGCAAGGCCAAGAGCAAACAAAAAGTCTATGTGGACACTGATACAACTAATACCGACACCGACACGAATACCACGGATGAGGTGTCCCCCCCCCAAGAAGAGGGCCAAGAAAGTGGTTCCTTCACCTTCGGAGACTGTCGAATACCCCTTTCACTTTCAATCCTAGCGAAATAGTCCACCCTAGATCTACGGACTGGGCTCCGGCACCCGAAGTAATTGAATATCTCCATGAGAATATTCGTAAAGGGTTTGATAAGGAGGTCCGAAATCGACTCGGAATGTCCTAGGCTGGACCTACCGGATAAAGTCGCGGAAACGCTGGAGATAGACGTAAGCTTGCTTACGTTTTTGAAGAAATTCGCCAGGGATCCCAAAAAAGGGATAGACCGAGCCTGGAGAGGGTGTCAAGATAAACTCCTTGACGTCGTGGGTCCCCTCGCAAAGATATTGGAAATGGCCTTGGTGGCCAAAGAGTCAGCGACTCCAGTGGACCCGGACATCCTCGCCGGGTGGACACAGAGGGCAATTTGCCTGCTCGGCAATGCCAACTGTGCCATATCGACAGAAAGACGCAAGTCTCTGCTCATGCGTATGGACTGATTTGGCTGCTGCTGAACCGGGACCGCTTGCAGAGGGTAACTTGTTTGGAGACCGGTTCATGAAGGATGTGTCAAAGTATGTAGGGACCTTCACATCTCTTGATAAAGCTCAATCGGGTATAAAGAGGGTGTTTACGAAGGGCCTTTTCAACAGGGCCGGACGAGGTAGGGGACGCTCGTCAGGCTGTTTCTCCAATCAAGGTCCCCCCAGAGGTGACTTCGGTCATGGAAGAGGTGAATGGGACTCTACCAGAGGGGGAACCTTCTATCCCACCCGTTGCCGCTTCAACACTCGCAGATTCCAAGGAGGTGGAAACAGAGCAGGCTTCCAAGCACAAAGTTCAACAGGTGAGTGTGCCAGACTTGTCTCTTTTACCATTGGGGGGTCGCACTCAGTATTTCCTACACAATTGGCGCACCCTTACTCAGGATGCGTGGGTGCTTCAGACGGTTCAAGGATTCCACCTGGAATTTTACGAACCTCCCTGTCAGGGCGCGTGGCCCAGGCCTCTCCATTTTTCCCAACACTAATGCAATTTTATAGACAAAGAAATAGAAGACTGGCTGCAAAAACACGCAATAGCTTTATGCATTCACAAGCCTCACGTTTTTTGCAGCAATATCTTTCTGGTCCAGAAGAAGGGAGGTGGCCACAGACTGGTCCTGAATTTGAGGGAATTCAACCATTACCTCATGTACAAGCACCTTTTGGCGGACCTGTTGAAACCAGGAGATCGGCTGGTCAGGCTGGATCTCAAGGATGCCTACCTGTCCATTCCCATTTTTCCTCCACACCGCCGTTTCCTGCAATTTCAGTGGAAAGGTCGGTGGTTCGAGTATTTGGCCCTTCCTTTCGGGCTTTCCTCGGCTCCTTGGTGTTTCACCAAGGTGATGAAGCCGGTGGTCGCGCATTTGCGGGAGCGGGGGTTGCGCATGATTATTTACCTGGCCGATATATTAATCATGGCCCACAGTCCGGCTCTAGTATCGCAGCACCTTCAAATGACCATGTCTCTTTTACAGAGCCTGGGATTTGTAATCAATCAGACCAAATCAGCTCTAATACCGTCGAACACCACCGAGCTCCTGGGGTTTGTGATAGACTCCCAGAAGGCTCAATTGCATCTTCCCAGAGCGAAGCTCAGGGATTTGAAAAAAGAGATAGTGGCCATGTTAGCCAAACAGAAGGTATCACTCAGGGTCATCGCCAGAATAGTGGGTTTATTGGCATCATCCATTCAAGCGATATTTCCGGGCCCACTGCATTACAGAGCGCTGCAGAGACTAAAAATTCAACACCTTCAGAAGGGTCTGGCTTACTCAGACCTGGTCCCTCTCTCACAGGAGTTTCGGGACGAGATGCAATGGTGGCTTGGCCACGTGGAAGCATGGAACGGAAGAGCCATTTTCGGCTCCCTGCCAGAGGTAGTTATCGAGTCCGACGCCAGTCGTTGGGGCTGGGGAGCGCGTTGTGGTGACATTTCCACAGGCGGAAGATGGTCTCCCCAAGAGTTAGAATTACACATAAATTGTCTGGAACTCCTAGTGGGCTCCTTTGCAATTCGGACTCTGTCACCCAAGCAGACAGCTTGCTGTATCCTTCTGAGGATGGACAATGTGTCGGCAGTGAGGTACATAAACAAGTTGGGGGGAACGAGATCATCCCTGTTAGTGGAGATTGCCAAGGACTTCTGGCACTACTGCCTGAGTCACCAGATAACGGTGATAGCGGAATATATTCCAGGACAGTCCAACCTCATAGCGGACTGGAATGCCAGACATCTCAGGGACTACAGCGATTGGAGATTGCTGCCGAGCATATTCCTATGGCTGCAGGAAGTTTGGGGCCCGTGTCAGACGGACCTATTTGCTTCCAGGTTGAATCGGCAGCTCCCAAACTTCTTTAGTCGGAGGCCGAACCCAGTGGCGAAGGCAACGGATGCGTTCCTTCAGGATTGGTCGGGGACAGTGAATTACGTGTTCCCGCCGTTCCTTCTCATTCCGAGAGTGACCTTTCATATTCTCAGGCAACAGGCGGAGGTGATCTTAGTGACGCCACGGTGGAGATCGCAACCATGGTTCCCGATATTGTTGGAAATGAGCTGCGATCTTCCCAGGAGGCTCCCTTGGTCGGAGTTTCTTCTCCTGGAACCTCACGGGGAACGACATCCTCTGATCATATCGGAGCGGTTGTCGATGATGGCATGGCGAATTTCCGTCAACAGTGGGATTTTAGGAGACAGCTTCAGGCTTCATCAAGCAAGCGTTGGCTCCTTCCACCAGGAAGCGATATTCCTCGGCCTGGACAGGTTGGATGGGTTGGTGCGTGGAATGAAATCTGGATCCCGTGGGGGCAGGATTATCCAATATTGTGAACTTTCTTTCGGAGAAAGCAGCAAGTGGTTTGGCTTATCAGTTATCAAGAAAACAGTTATTTGCGAAGTTAGCGATGCTGTTATGCTTATCAGCTTGTAGACGTTCATCGGATGTACGGGCATTGGAGATTACAGGTAGAGTATTTGCTCCGGAAGGAGTTTCCTTTACTATTACGGGCCGTACCAAGACACTTTCTAGGCATATTGAATATAATGCTTTCCCTAGCAATGAGAAATTATGTGTTGTCCAATGCTTGAAAACCTATGAGGAGTGTACTCGGTCATTGAGATCGGAGGGTTCTACGCAACTTTCGCTTGCAATACAAAAAGGTCTAAGCAAATAGCTCAATTCTTCCACAAAAAGATCTCCGTGATCCAACAAGCCTTCAGTAACAATTCAGAGGAACAACTGACCTTCTCCCTTAGTTCCAATAGCAAATTTCACCTCTTGGTCCTCCATCTTTACTAGTTTTCCCTGAGTTTTAGCTTGAAGAGTCACTGACCCTTCTCCAAACTATTAAGTCTGGCTCTCCTACCGACCCATGTCCAGCGAATATCCTGAACCTATTCGCTCCCACCATAAACCTCTCCTCAGGCAACATGCCGAAATTATGGAAGAATGCTAAGATTCTTCCACTGATAAAAAAGGCTAACGCCAAACTAACAGACCCTGCCAACTACAGGCCAATCTTCCTGCCCTCTCCAAAGTTTTAGAGAAGCATGTAAACCAGGCCCATTGATGATGGGAAGCTCCTTCATGAGTCCCAATCCAGTTTTAGGGTTAACTACAGTGCGGAGTCCGCTCTGCTGGATGTGACTGAATTTCTCAAGGGTAAGCTGGACCAGGTAGGCAAGGCTGTTGTGATAGTGCTCGATCTGTCGGCGGCCTTCGATACGGTCCAACATGAGAGGCTCCTGGAGAGACTTGCTAACATCGACCTGGGAGGGCGCCTTAACATGGATGTCATCCTTCTTGCCAAATAGATCTCAGGACATCTGGCTCCCACCTTTCTCATCCCCGGTTCTGGCCATGAATGTAGGTGTCGCTCAGGGCTCCATTCTCAGTCCTACCCTTTTTAATATATATCTATCCCCCCTTGCATTTCTGGTAGAGGAAGAGAGCGTCAAAATTGGTTCCTATACTTATGACACTCAGCTGATTTTTACATGTGAAAAAGGAACCGACTTTGACGGTGCAATGATTAGGTCTTGCCTCACAAAGGTTTTTAACTGGCTTAAGATCAATCAGCTGAAGTGCAATCCTGACAAAACTGAAGTAATCCAGAAATGCCTGACTGGAGCTCTTGGTGGCCAAAAGATCTGCTGCCCCCCCCCCCCCCCCCCCCGGAAAAGGATAAAGTCAAAAACGTAGGAATTGTCATAGACATGACACTCCATGTGCTTTCCAATCCTAAATCTAACTGAAGCTTGCTTTGGCATACTCCGGATGCTAAAAAAATTCCTGCCACTGTTACCGCATGAAAGTAGAAAGATCGTGGTGCAGGCTCTGGTGACATCAAAGCTTGACTATGTCAACAGCTTGTACCTCTGTCTTCCCAAAGCCCTTATCCAGCGCCTACAAGTAGTAAAAAACGTGACCAGAGCCAGCCTAAGACCTAAACCCAGATCTAGTATGAACCCTATTCTTAAGTCTCTACACTGGCTCCGCATAAAAGAACGGATCAACTTCAAAGCGATGACCATCTTCTTTAAAGCTTTCCACAGCTTAGCAGCCGGCTACCTAAATAAGCGAGTTAATCACTGCACAACATCTAGACCCCTAAGATCTTCCAATGCCTACCTGGCCATCGTGCCTAAAATATGCCGTGCCCGCACTGGAGGCAGATCCCTCTGCTTACTAGGCGCAAAATTGTGGAGTAGACTCCCTGAGTCTCTGAGACTAACCACAGACCTACTCTCTTTCAGGAAGAACTTAAAAACCTGGCTTTTTAATAACTGATGGGTCTTTTACGCACGTTTTCCTCCCGCTGTCATGTGTCAAGACACTCTAGTCTGAGTGGCTGCGCGCTTTATTAAATACATTATTTCATTTAATTTTATTAGGTCCCTGACATTGCAAAGGAACACTCCAAATTCTAAGGGCCTTATTTATGAGGCCTTGTTTCACTTTTATGCCGCGGGTGCGTCACTTTTTGTGACGCACCGGTAGCGAAAACAAGCATTGGTTTAGCCAATAGGTCTCGCTTTTGGGACCTTATATGTGTTTAGCCATGCAACAGTTGCATAACTAAACACTTATAAGGTCCCAAAAGCGAGACCTATTGGCTATGCCAATGCTTGTTTTAACTGCTGCAATCTGTTGAAGCCTCACGGAGAACATCAAAGCGGCCGTGCGGCCGCGAAGGTGATCGCGATCAAACATCAAAGCGGCTGTGCGGCCGCGAAATTGAAAGTAATCTCGGTAAAGCGCTTGCGCGCGCCCGCGCACATGCACTGTAGCTCTAGGCTGGCCTGGTAGCACTTTTTGGAGCCCTCACAAAATGTCTCGCCAGACCAGCGCATGCGCTGGGTCAGGCGAGACCTAAAAATGTGCCATGTTGCGCCCTATTTACAAAGTGACCCATCTAGGCAGATGTGTCACTTTGTAAAGCCCTGCACCTCATTATACCTGTTCAAAATACAGAAAGAAAACAACCCCTGTGACAAGATAAACCCTCAAAAACCACAGAAAAAGAACAGTCAATTATTATCTGCTTTTGTTTTATTTATAAAAATATATATATTTGTAGATCAATTTCTTTTTTTTTGAATAAATCATTTTTTTGTGAATAAATATTCATACATCACTAGCTATAATTCAAACTAGGGTAGACTAAGCAATACAATCCACGAAAAACATACAAAAGGTGACAATGATACAATATAAAGAATGATTACATACAAATATCAATAATACAATACAAAAACCATATAAACGTACATTTGCGCCAATAAATACACAATTGCGCCGACGCGCGTTTCGGAGTCTTCCTTCCTCAGGGCGGTATTGGTATTACAAGGACGGAGAAACTTAATATAATGTACTACAATAAACCAACAAAATAAGGAAAGCAACTAACATAAATTGGCTTTATGCCTCGTCAAGAAAAGTTCTGTGGAGAAAGAGATAACGGGGTTATCAATTATCACATATGCGAAAAAATATATAAATTAAGCGAGCACGTAGTGCTTCCAAATTGCTAGAATACATGGAGAGCTAGAGAATAGAAATAAAGAGATATAAATTTTGAATGGAACAAAAAATAATAAAAGTCCATTGGTGAAAGTGATTGAGAACCCATAGTCCATGAAGAAAAAGAAGCGAATGTTGAAAAAAAAAAAAAAAAAAAATTTGTGCCAGGTATAATGTATGCAGGGTGGGTGTTCCTCCGCAAAAAGGCTCGTAGAAGTGGCACATTGAAATCTATGAGAACTCAGTGCGCCACTTCTAGGAGGCCATTGCGTCAATATCTTACACCTGCCTCACAGCAGGTGTAAGACTGATGCAGGCCCTTTCACATGGGGCTTGCCCCATGTGAAAGGACACATTGCTGGACTTGCGTCTATTTTCAGACACACCCCAGCGATGCATCACTTTTGCGCCTACAGATACGCCAGAAATACTGACGTATCTGTAACTCCTTGCGACATGATGCGACATACAGTAAATATGACGCATCCGTCACGTTGCAAGGAGGGTGCACTAAGAAGTGACGCATCCCTGTTTTCACACAGCGATGCATCACTTCTCATAAATAATGCCCTAAATGTGTTTACATCTAATATTCAGGGATAGGTATGTGTGTTTTCAATATTGTAACACAGCAGCAGCACACCAATATTACTGCAAATAATCTCTGTGACGCCCTCCCATTTCTTATGTGTTAGGCCTTGTTTTGATCTAAAAGAAACTTTTTTTCTGTATACTGCATGAGACATAAACAACATTTCTCAGAAAAATGGCTGTACTAGACTATCACACATCAGGCACATAAAACATAAATTAAAGGAAAACTGTATTTAAAACAATCCGTTCAAGAAATAATCAAGGTCATTAGGGCAAAACTCTGGAGAACGGATCTGACTTTGTCAGGGGGCCCCCTGAAAGGCTGGGGCCCTGGGCCAGAGCCCACTTTGCCCATGCATTAAAACGTCTCTGACTCCGTGCATTTGATGAAGGGGGTGACTTCAAAAGAGCCTTCTGTAGTGCACAAGGATCCTTTTCAGCTCAAACTGGCTCCAGACTACCAGTAGGGGGTAAATCACTCCTTTGCATGGGGACAGGACACAACATATTCAGATGCAAGTGTGAACTACCTCTCCCTGCCCAGAAAGACTATCAGTATGCAGGTGTATCCCCTGTCACACCCATCCATTCTCATGTTGTGGCTGTCTAGAGCAGGGGTACTCCTAGTACGGCCCACGGGCCGCCAGCGGCCTGGCAAGCCTTTCTTGGCGGCCCGCTGACCATGCAGACATCATACCGGTGTTTTTTTGTTTTTTTTTAACAGTGTCAGCAAACACAGACTCTGCTCTGTGGGGGCCTGGGGATTCAAGCGATAGTCTGAGTGGAGCTGCTGGGGCGCTAAGAGGTGAAATACAACAAAGCCTTGTTATCATGCAAATGGTCTCTTAAAGACCTGTGAAGTACTCTGGTGGGGCTGTGTGTGTGCCCTGGAAGGGAAGCTGCCTCAGCTGCCACACAAGCGAAGGGGGGGGGGCAGGGGGGGGGGGAGAGGTGACAAAGAATGACAAGAGAACAGCAGGGTGTGAGAGTCTGGTAAGGGGACAGAGGGTGACAGAGGGCAGTAGGGAGAGACAGAAACAGACAGACAGAGATAGAGACTAACAGAGACAGGGACAGATGGAGACAGATAGGCAGAGACAGGGACAGAGAGATAGAGGCAGAGACAGACAGAGAGGCAAAGAGACAGACCGACGGAGACGAAGAGTGAGGGCGACAGAGAGAGAGGGAGACGGAGAGAGAGAGAGGGAGACTGGGAGAGAGAGAGAGAGGGAGACTGGGAGAGAGAGGGAGACTGGGAGAGAGAGGGAGACTGGGAGAGAGAGGGAGACTGGGAGAGAGAGGGAGACTGGGAGAGGGAGGGAGACTGGGAGAGGGAGGGAGACTGGGAGAGGGAGGGAGACGGGGAGAGGGAGGGAGACGGGGAGAGGGAGGGAGACGGGGAGAGGGAGGGAGACGGGGAGAGGGAGGGAGACGGGGAGAGGGAGGGAGACGGGGAGAGGGAGGGAGACGGGGAGAGGGAGGGAGACGGGGAGAGGGAGGGAGACGGGGAGAGGGAGGGAGACGGGGAGAGGGAGGGAGACGGGGAGAGGGAGGGAGACGGGGAGAGGGAGGGAGACGGGGAGAGGGAGGGAGACGGGGAGAGGGAGGGAGACGGGGAGAGGGAGGGAGACGGGGAGAGGGAGGGAGACGGGGAGAGGGAGGGAGACGGGGAGAGGGAGGGAGACGGGGGGAGAGGGAGGGAGACGGAGAGAGAGAGAGGGGGAGGGAGGGAGACGGAGGGAGAGGGAGGGAGACGGAGAGAGAGAGAGGGGGAGAGAGGGAGGGAGACGGAGGGAGACAGAGGGGGGAGACAGAGAGGGGGGAGACAGAGGCAGATGGAGAGGGTTGGAGACAGAGAGGGGGAGACAGAGAGGGGGAGACAGAGGAAGACGGAGAGGGAGGGAGAGAGACAGAGAGGGAGGGAGAGAGACAGGGAGGGAGAGAGACAGAGAGAGGGAGGAGGGAGCGAGACGGAGGACGGAGGGAGAGGGAGGGTGATGGAGGACGGAGGGAGACGGAGAGGGAAGGAGAGGGAGAGAGGGAGGGAGACAGAGAGAGAGAGAGACAGAGACAGAGAGGGGGAGACGGAGAGAGAGGGAGAGAGACGGATTGAAGGAGAGAGGGAGGGAGATGAGGGAGGGAGATGGAGGAGGGAGGGAGACGGAGGAAGAGGGAGGGAGAAGGACGGAGGGAGACGGAGGACGGAGGGAGACGGAGGACGGAGGGAGACGGAGGAGGGAGGGAGGGAGATAGAGGGTGAGAGAGAGAGAGCTATGTGTATGCCGGGTCCGGTGGCTCAGTGGACGAAGGCGTCCGCTGCAAGGACCTGTGTTCCACCTCATGGTCAGTTTTTTTTTTTGTTGCTCTAGCCCCGCCCCCTCCCCCAATGACCCCGCCCCCAAGGTGCAGCCCTCGGCCACAAACCACACTGTTAAATTTGGCCCCCAAGAGAAAGTTTTTGAGTACCCCTGGTCTACGAGGACGTAGCTTCCATTGGTGCAGTAGGCTCAGTGGCACCAGAATCCTCAGAGGCCCACTGAACCGTGATTATTGCTGTATTTTATCAATTCAAACAGCCGCCAGGGGGGCCACTTCCTTGCTCCTTGCTTGCGCCAAAGCCAATAAGGCTCTGGTACCCTTACTGCTTGTCTATTCGTCACTCCCTTCCAATCGCGCCCTCGAAAGTCCTTCTCTCCACTAAATCCGTGTGTCACATCATGACCCGCTGACAGTCCTCTGTGCACGCTGGTGCCACTTGAATGCCCAGGTTAGACATTATTTAAATGATTTAAATGCACAAGTCAGCCTCAAACGGCGGACTTCTGCGCGTGTCTGCAGCCCCGGTCCTGTGGCATCGTCGTGACTAGTAGCGGGCGCCGGCCGCGAGTGACTGCGCTGCCCGAGGGTGGTTCAGGCATATGCACGAGGAACCCTTGTCGCTCCCTCCCTCCCGAGGCACTGAGCTGCTCCGGCTGCTCGCGCAGTCCGTGACGGCTATTGACAATCCATTAACAGGCAATTTCTTATCTGCTGAACGCAAAATACATGCTAATTTGAGAGACTCTTTAAAACAAGCATTGGCATAGCCAATAGGTCTCGCCTTTGGGACCTTATAAGTGTTTAGCCATGCAGCAGTTGCATAACTAAATACTTATAAGGTCCCATAAGCGAGACCTATCGGCTATGCCAAGCGGCGTTGCGGGCGCGAAAGTGAAAGTGATCGCGATTGAGATCGCGATCAAACTTCAAAGCGGCCGCGAAAGTGAAAGTATTCGCGGTAAAACGCGGCGCGCGCGCCCGTGCACATGCACTGTAGCTCTAGGCTGGCCTGGTAGCACTTTTTGGAGCCCTCTCAATAAGTCTCGCCAGACCAGCGCATGCGCTGGGTCAGGCGAGACCTAAACAGACTGGTCACCTCCCCTCCCTGCTGAGCTACGCCTCGTGTGCTGTGGCTCCCTTCTCTCCCGGTGCTCACAGGGGGTGAAGGATCCGCCTTGTACCGCGTGGGAGTACCCAGACCATGCGTGTCTCAGAAAGGACGGACAGCAAGGCCACGCCGGCGGCGCTGGGTCGCATTGCTTACATGACAGAGCTCTCATTCCAAATGGCGGGTGCAGCCTATTAATGCCGACTCTGAAGCCAGGCTGCTGGCACGCCTACCAGAGCGAAGTGACAGGCCTGTGTGCACTTAAACGAGGCAGGGAGACAGAGGCATGGAAGACAAAGCAGGCAGGGCATAGAGGACTGAGGCACAAATGAGGTTTCGGGTGCAACATGGTCATTTTATCTTTAAGGCCTAGCACTAAGAGGACCATGTTTCACACCACAACTGTAGGCAGTGGATGCCTGCAGGAGTGGGGTGCACTGAGCTCACGGGGTGAGATGGTCAGTGCCTCCAGGAGGTATTTTATAGACAATCAACAGTGGAGGAAAAGAAGTTTAAAGGAAGGTCCCCGAGCTGCACCCAAAATCTGGACTTCTGATGCGTGGTGGCCGACACCGCAATGCAAGCTGAGTTAAGGAAGGGACTGGGCAATCCTAAGAACAGCACCAGAACACTTATGCACTTATGCACCTCAAGCCACAGAAATGGTGTTGGGGTTAGTGAGCAAACACCCTTTTTATAAGCAGTAACAGTTATAAATGCCTGGTTCTAAGAGTCTTGCCATAAACAGGAACTGTTCTGGGCACCCAAAGCTATGAATGGCAACGTTTCACACAGATGAAATAGTGTTGTGAGTCCAGTGTCTAAGACAGAGCTCTCATTTGAAGCACTGGCTCCCTTGCTGATACATGGACATGGAAATGCTTCTTCGAAACCCAGGCAGTCACAGATAACGCGTAGTGTCAGTAGTGAAGGGGTGGGGTAAGTTAGATGCTTTGCCTACAAATTTGCTTGAATTCAGGAATTAGGCAACATGATAAGCTTCCCTGAGCCAGTTTGGAACTTTGCAGAGAAGGAGGGTCTCATGAGTGATCGAGAGAGCCTGGAATATCGGTTGATTTTCCCCACTCGACCCATTTATTTATCTATCTAGGTAGTAGATTTATATTGGCCCAATCAACACCCCTAAGGATGGCAGAGAACCTCACTAGAGTCACAGGCATTCCAGATATCTTAAATAACGCAGTTTGGGAGTTTCAGAGAATCATTGGGATGTACCACGAAAATCATAATTGTATATAATTGAATCTAGATGAATACTGCTACTGTACTAATTGGATATATTAGGCTTCTTGATTTTTGTAGGAGAGTAGGATCTGCACTTATGTTGCCCCCACTTTTTTTCTGATGTTAACACTGGTTTCTGGCTATAGTCTGGCTGGGTCCCTGCTAATCAGGGCCCCAGTCTCTCTGTTCTCTCTAAACAACTTGGAGTGCATATTAGATGCACTAGTGATTGGATACTGTGGTACCTTATGAGCCCCTAGTATATGGTACCTTAGGTACCAAGGACATAGGTACTTCACAGGCCTACCAGGGGCTGGAGCATGTATTATGCCACCCCTGGGAAGCAGACTAAATCTGACACCACAGGCCTGCTACTGCAGCCTGGGTGAGGTAGTGTTAGCACTCCTCACTGAGGTTTAGCTTCCTATATCTCACCACACACACACATATATACCTATCAGTCACCCCTATGGCAGGCCCTATCAATCCTGAGGGCAGGGTGCTTGGTTTACAATGTGAGGGGGTGTCTCTGCCTCAGCAGGGCCCCTCTACTGCTGGCAGGGTCTATTCCCTGTGGCTGTTTGTGGATGCGGTTAAACCATATACTCTTAAGTGCATTATAACCTAGCGGTAAATGCTAACTTTGGAATGACTGCATCAAAACATGTCGTGTTTGGTGTCAAACAACTTGCAATCATACCCCCACACCAGTAACTATGATCCCACCCTTCTAGAGGGGACGACATGTACCTACTGTGGAAACACGGTAGAAATCTGAAAGAGCCCTGGCATCACAAAATGGATGCCACCAGCACAGACACTGGGCTGCCCTCCTGCTGCTGACTGAAACTCGCAGTGGAGGAGGCCCAACAATAGGCATCCTGTCACAGGGAGGTGTCACCACCTTCCACACAGGATTTAGTTTATTGGGGCTGGGTGGGTGCACTCCTAGAGTGCTTTGAAGTCCTGCACTGGGGGAGCAGTAGGCTCCTCTGTGCATATGCCAGCTCAAACCGGTTCATGGGCTACCTGCCCCTGCTCTGGCACGAAACTGGACAAAGGGAAGTGGGCCTGATACGGATGTTCACACGAATGCAGAGGATGCTGGTGGTGGAGGCTCCCAACTATCCGGCTGCCGCCCTCGGCAAGGAGCCACAGTAGCGGCGGCTTCTTTCTCTATTGTTCCGGCGGATTTCTTCCTTCCCTAATCAGCCTCGGTGATTCAGCGTGGCTGTGCATGATTTGTGCATCGGAGCGCGAAAGGAGCGCTGAACGGTGTATTTCCTTTTGCCCCTGACTAGGGGCGGGACAATCGACCTGTTTTGCGTGCTGTAGCATCCCCCGGGGCAGGACGCATTGGAGGCCCTGATTTTCTGCTTTTTCTGCTTTTCCTGTGATTGTGTGTTCCCCCTCACGGCTGGGCTGGGCTCCGCCCCTTGCATCTCCGGGGGCCAACGACCGGCCGGGTTTGGCTCCATCGGTCTTTTCCTCTTCCTGTCCACAAGCCCCAGGATCTCCTGGATCTCCTGGAACAGGATGCATTATTTTAACGTACCTGGAGGCGCATAAAGGCACGCCTGGTTTCCCGTCTTGCGGGTCAAGGGTGGGCCCGTTTGATAACGGCTCGAGGCAGGTCACCCTCTGAGTGTCTCTTTAAGGTTAGTACTCATTTGAAATCTAGAAAAACACTATATATATTGTGAGTTGTATACAGACTGCAGAGAGCTACGGCACCGAATCATTATCTCACTGGGAATCAAAAACTCAGCGGGAAAAATGGCAACTAAGTCGGGCAAGGGTGGGAAGGTGGTCCCTACAGGTTCAGTTATGGGAACACTGGACCAATTTATTGTACGTGCCTCTTCAATCCGGGCCTACGAAATTGATCGCACTGAAAAAAGACTGTCACTGGATATTGCGGCCAATAGAAGGTCCTCAATGTGTCTCCTAGCCGGGGCGGTGTCTCCCACTTCCACTACCATCATCCCTGGCCCAGTTGTCCAGCCAGGTGAGCGTGTTGGGGTGGACCAGGGTGTACACACCGTCCTAGTACATCCAGCCCCTAGTGAACCCCATCGGGGGTCGGAGTCTGTATCTACACCTGTATCTACACCTGAGGGACAAATAGGCTCTCTAGTTAGTAGCATCTCGCTTGACCCAGCGGAGAGTAACGTTAGAACCCGTTATACACGTGGTGTAAAATCCGCGCACCCAATACCAGTATCTAAGAGGAAGCGTGGGAGAAAGGCCCAGAAGGGCAGGAAGGCAAAAATTAAGAAGCCAAATGCTTTAGCCGAATCTTCTGTAGGTATATCGATGCCTCTAGATAATAGTGTTGAGGTCCTGTCTCCAATGATGGCTGGGATAGATCAAGCGACGCTACTTGGGATAGATACCCCATCGGAATGGACACAGGCAACATGGGATAAAATTGAACAGCTATTTTACAGCACTTGTATCCCTATTTACAAAAAACTGAACTCCATTGAAAAAAGACTTGAAGCTTTTGAAGGTGTAGGAGCTAAAGCTACTAGTAGTGCGGGGTCTGTGGACAGTGCTAGTAGTGCTAGGCGTGGGCAACGTATGTCGGGGACTACTGAGATTATTTCAAGTTTAAACCCTCCAGTCCAGTCTCCACAGATAGTGGTATCTAAAAGTAACTCTACTGTGACCGCGAGTGCTTCTATCCTCCAGAATTCTTTGCATGCTACAAATGGAGCCCAGGACTTACGTAGGGTGGGAGCAGGGCTGGGTGGTTCTAACCTAATCCCCCTTGACCCAGGCAGGGGCAGTAGGGTGCCAAATGATATATCTTTAGCTAGTCTTCCATGTATAGACCTTCCCCCTGCATCTACTCCTTATCTGTGCATCTTGACGGGGGCTCCCCCACTGAGACCAGGTCAACGTGAGGATTACACTGATTTAAAAAATAAGTGTATTCACTGGCTTAACATGAACTGAACTTTACCTCCTGGTGTTTCGGCTAAAATTCTTTTTGCAAGAAGGGTGGATTGGGTTGGGCCAAGACACAAAACGATTGAGGGTGATTGTATCATCATTAACTTTGGGGATACTAGTGCTGTGGAGTACATTTGTGGTTGGCGATATCAAGGTATGGATTCTAGGATAAAACCTCTTCCTTTAACATTCTTTTACCCAGCCTCCTCTTTAGGTCCTTTGAAAGCTAGGGTAGGTAGGAGTGGTCCCGTACGGGGGCCTAGCGGGGAGTTTGGAGTCCTGACAGGAAATAGGTTTGATGTTTTATCTGGCCTAGAGGAGTGTGATTGACAACAAATCACTCCTAATCACCATACCTCAGTATGTATTCCCAAAGGTATTAACCATCCTGATCTAGGTCTGAAGATGGTCGACTTGGTTTATGAAAATTTAAATGTACCTAATCACCCTCTAGATAGGATTATAGTAAATAAACTCCCTTCTGATGATAGTTTAAAATTCCATGGGGAAAATGGGTTAATGAGTCAGCACCGACGATGGGGTTGACCACGAGCCATGGTTCTCCCCATACCCAGGATGGTTGTCCTATGCTAAAGGATTCTTGTACCTATAGACCCACAGTTTTAAAGTTACTATCTTGGAATATCGCAGGGTTGGGCTCTAAATTAGTACTTCCTGAATGGTCAGATTTTATTGAAACTCATGATTTTGTTTTTTTCAAGAATCTTGGGCAATAGCGCCCGTGTTTCGTTTGGGGTATCTTACCTTCCAGGTTCCAGCGGTAAGACAAGAGAAGGGCCGTCCAATGGGGGGTTTGGTTATTTGGGTACGGCAGGCATTAAGGTGCAAAATTTCACAAATACCCACAAATAGTATTGATATCCTCGGGATAAAATTCACTCCAGAACAAAGTCCTAGCCTATATATTTTTAATGTTTATGCAAGAGGTCTGGCTGGTGGGCGACGTTCTTACGTTGTAGCTGACCTGGAAAGGTTGCTGGATGATATACCAAGGGAAACTAGTCCGATGGTCGTGGGGGATTTCAACACCACGTTTGAACCCCTAGGGCCAAAGGACCAATGCATAACGGAGGATGAGGATGCAAAATGGGGTATACCTACACTTGAGGCTGAGCCAATTAAAAAATGGACAGAGGCGGCCATACAAATGAAAGGGTTGTGCATTGGGCATCAGTTGAAGGCCGCAAATGGGCGAACGTTGTCTGATAAGAAGGGGGCTAATACTTTTAATAATGGGCGTAGGGCGAGCCGTATTGATTATGTTCTAGTAAGCCTGTCTTTGTGGCATTGCGTTAGGGACATGGCCGTTGTTACTCGAGTGGAAAGTGACCATAACCCTCTCATTGTCACAATGGCCGGGTTGCTAGATGAAGCCATACCAATTAGGTCAGTGGCAGGGGGCAGTGACTTGGTATTGACCAACGATACACGATACGTGAGATGGAAAAACGTTTCAAGATCCCAGGCATCGCTGGCAATGATGAATAACGAGGTGGATAGGGTATTAGAAGTCTGGGGATCTAGTGAGAGAAGCCAGACTCCCCTGACCCATATTACCGAGATGCACACAGCACTGTTTGAACAATTAAAACTGTTCTTTTGTAAACCTGCTAAGAGTAGTCCGGGTAAGAAGAAGAAAATTGTTGGATGGTTTACTGATAATTGTCGACAGATGCGGAGGAAATTGGGGCTAGCTTTAGGTGAAGGAGACCCAGCAAAAGTAAGGTTGGCACGGGACTCCTATAGAAGAGCAGTTAAAGCAGCAAAAAATCTATGAGACCAGGCAAGATGGATGGAGCTTAAAGAAGCATGCGTGTCACGAAATTCCAAAGTATTTTGGGATACGTTTAAGTGGGATAGGGGGGGGATCCCGGACCCCCCGCAGAACAATGTTGCCCACCATCTATGGGTGGAATATTTTAAACCCCAGTACGCTTCCTTGGAGGATGATTAGACTATGGGTCCTATCGAACTAATTTTTTTCTCTGGTGAGGTGTTCACGGTAGTGGAAGTAGATAGGGCTTTAGATACTATTATCCCTAGCCGTGCCCCCGGAATGGATAATATCCCTGGAGATGTGTTTTTAAATTATAAATCCTCATGGCGCCTGTATATCAGATATTTAGCAAATGCTATTGCCTGTGGGGCTCCAATCCCGGCCTCCTGGAAAGGGGCCGAGATAATACCGGTTTTTAAGAAGGGGGACAAATCCGTTGCAGCTAACTATAGACCAATAAGTCTTATAGACTCCATCCAAAAGATCATGGGTAGACTGATTCTACAAAAGCTGCAGTCCTGGATGGATGATGAACAAATCCTTACCCCACTGCAGGCGGGTTTTCGTCCCCTTACAAGCACTATCGACCAGGTCTTGCCTTTTATTAACATCTATTGGAAGACAGTCGTATTGCGGAAAGGGGCCCTGTACGCGGTATTTGTTGATCTGAAAGCAGCCTTCAATTTGGTGCCACGACGTAGGCTGTGGGGTGTCTTAAGTGAGATGGCGATGTCTGCTGAATTGTTATCTTTAATCGTCCGCTTACAAGAGGATAATCATGCGCGGGTCCGGTGGGGGGCCAGGGGTGAGGTCACTGAGTCATTTCCTGTTGACAGGGGAGTGCGCCAGGGTTGCGTGCTTGCGCCTACCCTGTTTTCGCTCTTCGTTAACGGGGTGGCCGATTTCCTCTTGGAAACCCCCACCAACGCCCCTGTGCTGGCGAAAGAACATATACCTATCCTCATGTTCGCGGACGATACTCTGATAATTTCCAAGACCCCCAGTGGCTTGCAAAAAGCCCTTAGTAGGTTTGAGGACTTTTGCACAACTCGGGGCCTTGTAATCAATACAGAAAAGACAAAATGTATGTCATTTAATGAGCACAAATCCTTCCAGGGCAAGGTAACATAAATAATGTACCTCTTGACAAAGTTGACGCCTTTACTTATTTGGGGGTTACGCTACAGTCAGACATGAGTTGGTCTAACCAAATTAATGTAGCTACCCTAAAGCACAAACAGGCTGGGATTCTTGCAGTTAATTTTAAAACCTCTTTCTCCAAACCAATTAGCCCATTGATGGAGATTTATGGTATGAAAGTCCTAAGCTCCACTCTGTATGGAGCGGAGCTTTGGGGGTTTGAGAATTTATCTACCATAACTGCTGCTGAAAATTCATTTTTGCGTAAGGTCACCAGCGTCCCAATAAGTACACCCATGTGTCCATTATTGCTTGACTTGGGAAGGAAAGCAGTAAGGGATTTGGCGAAACTTCACCCTCTTTTATATTGGCGAAGATTGTGGTGCACGGCTGAACTTTCGCATTATGCAAGAGGGATCAAAGATGTAATGGACACAGATTGTTTCCATAGGATTAAATGGCTAGGGGAGATAAGGTTGTTGTTGGTGAATCTAGGTCTGAGAGAACTTTGGGATGATCCCCAAAATGCTCCTTTTCCATCAAAGAAGATATTGAAGGAGAAGTATTGGGACATGGTAATGGTGTCAGCACGAACAAAGGGTGCAGTAAAACATCTGACAGGCCGGTTCCTTGAATTGAAGATAAATCCTGTATTAGAACATTATTGGGACTTTATTGAGAAACCTTTAGATAGGAAGTTATACTTCCAATTGAGGGTTGGTACCCTACCTGTTAGGTCATTTACTGGCAACTGGGTTGGGGTTATGATGAAAGCCAGTCCAAAATGCTTAGATAAAGAAGAAACGGTTAGTCACCTGTTGTTCTTCTGCCCACTGTATAAAAAACCTTGGGCTATGTGGGTTATACCTATTTGCAAACTTCTAGGATTCAGAAAGCATGACGAGGCCCTAAGAATCCTCACAAAGGACCCATTGCTGCCAATCGCAATGGCTAAGTTTTTAGGCTGGGCCTGGTCCATCCGATCCAGGGTGTTGCTCCAGGCTAATTGACTTAAATGCCCTCAGTTCCAAAGATAGGCTGTATCATAAATGTAAATGTGCTTGTACTTATATAGCGCACAGCTACCCCGGTTCGGGGTTTCCCAGCGCTGTACTCATACCGCTAGGGAACCCTTCCTGGCTTTTTCCCTGTGAAACGTCCACTCCTGGGCATCCCAGCGCTGTTGGGGCCGTTGTGGAGATTAAGTAAGCTATTGCCCAGAGTTGCAGCATGGGACCCATGATTAGAATAGGCACTGAGGCGAGAATATCCGGTCCACGGAATTTATAGCCCGAGACCCTGCCACAACGGGAATCGAACCCTGGTCCCAGACCAGTGCTCTGCATCGAGGTCTGCCGCTCTAACCATTGAGCCACACTTCTCCACTCATAGTATGAACTGCCTGGGATAAATTGAGTATGTATGTATTTTATTTACAGAATTAATTTACTCGGCAGTATTTCTTGTTTAATCCGTTCTTAAATGTTTTTGATTCAGAATATTTATTATCTTAATATACATGTTGTAACGTATGTGTTTTGCTTTTATGACAAATCTGTCGAATAAAGCTATTTTGATTGATTGTAACCACCCACTCCCCTGACCCTCCCAGAGGAGTGGTCATAGAGCTAGTCCCTACCTTTCCTTTAGTATAAGATAGGGAAACCTTGCCATTGCAAATCAGATATCCCTGGACGACGCTCTACAAGAAGAATACTGGTCCTTCGACATTCCACTACCTTTGGAAGACTGAAGAATCTCCCTTGGAGTCAAGGAGTGACTCCCCTGCTTGGCGGGGACCAAAAACTTGTGGTCGCAAACTTTCCCGCTCCCGCCAAAGTCCGGAGTCCCTGCAGCCACAGAAGTGGATTTCCTGACTTCTCGATGGCCATTGTGAGTCCCCAGCAGAGCTGAGGCGAGTGGACCCCACGAGTGAAGAGGAACAGCAATACCGGGTACCGTACACTATTGTCAAGTGCAACCCCTTCACGATGTTCGATGAACTTGTGCATTGGACCATGTATGGTCCAAGCCTCCAGCAGGATTTCCTTCGAAAATCAGAGGCCTACCTTGTCCCGAGTGACCGTGGGCTCCTGTGAAGTAAATCCTCACAAGGCGTCTTTGTGATCCCTTGCTGGCTGCCTTGTGGGTCCCCTGAAGACTTTCTCATCAAACCAAAGGGCTCCCCTGGATGCTCTAGGCCTGCCCTGACTTACCTTGCTGGTCTGCACCGCTGACTTTCTTCAATTTCCATGAGACTTGCTGTTGCCAAGGCTTGTTGGCTTCAATCCGGTTGCCAACACCTCAGTAAGCTGCAGACTTCATGGGACACTCCGAATCCAGCTCCTGGTTGTCATCGATGCCTCCTGGACCTCGTGGCTGAAGAGTCAAAACACCATTGATCACCTGAAATCACCCGACTTCCGTGGGCATCCATCTTCCTGGCCCCGGGTCACTGGCAAGTGACTGTGAACACTGTCCCTTCTGCTTTCAGGTCTTCTTCATCTTGAATCCAGCCTCGGATTCCACCGGACACTTCTCCAGTCTTCACAAGCAGCAAAACTTCTTCGGCTTCCATAGAAAACAACGACGCGACCCGACACCAAAAGACACCTATGCACCCGGCTTCCCTGGGTGAGGTAACTTGTGCACTCCGGTGCTCCTGTGGGTGTTGGCCCTCAAACTACTTACCTTGTAAGTGGCTTGCTTGTAGACTCTCTAGAAGTACCCTTAAACTTTAAAAATCCAACTGCGACTTGCTCCATTGAAATCAATAGGGAACCCGCGGCTGTGTTCTCACACTGCACGCGTCTCCCGTGGGTCCTTTACTTACCTGCCTTGGGTGGATTAGTGAAGCCCAAGCGATTCTACAGGCCCTAGGCCTTGTCCATTTGCAAGTCGACTTTCGTAAACCTCTTTTTTAGTATATGGTCTGGTACGCCCCTAGGGCCCCAGCCATATTTGTGCTTAACTTATTGTGAAACGTTGATATTTGCATATGTTCCTGACTTCTAGTCTCATAAAGAGATTAGTAGAGTGTGTCTAGTAATAAATAATTTATATATTTGATATATATACCTGTGTGGTGTCCTTTCATTTGGTAATTCAATAGATTATAAGGTAAAACAAGCTGCTTTACATTCCTCTGAGACTTAGCCTGAAGGCTGCTCCCCACAGCTACCACTAGGATAGCTTTCTTTAAAAGGTTGTCTTAAACCTATCTACCATAAGAGTCGAATTGGACTGGTGCAAGGTGGCCACTATAACTAGTGACCAGCATATGCCAGGCCAACTTCTCACAATTTTGCTTATAAAATCAAATGAAAATGTTCTAATTCACATCAGGTCAACACATGAAACCATAATTCAAATTGTATAATTGTGCTTCTTCAATAACCTGCATTGCCTGAGCCAGAGCTTTTCTACACTGAACATCTTTGAAATCACCTAAAAGATCAGTTGTCTGGCAGATAAAATATAGCTTCAGAATCAGATTCAGTCAATTTCTCAAATAACATTACAGGAGCATAGTCCATTAGATGGGTGTCTGAGCTTATTTTCGAGAAGAAAGCATTTCAGTGAGCACTTAAAATGACTAGCGGAGCTGGCAAGACTCTAGCATCCTGCTAAAGAGTTCTCTGACAGGTGCCTGGCACGAGAGAGCGAGACCAAAGGACATTTTCTTCAAACGTTGAAGTTAAAGGTAATCATTTCCTTGGCTTCTCGCCAATCGGGAACCCAAAGACATGGTGCATTTATGTGACGGATCTAGCGACTGCACTGCTGTTTTTTGGTTTCAGATTGTATGAGGGGTTTAGTTATGAAGTCTTTTAAATTGGTAAACCAGATCCTTTGCTAGATTTTCATAACCAACAGTGCCTGCGGAGGCAACCTATCTGTCCCCACTCTCTTACTCCCAAATCGATGTATTTACCCTGAGGAACCCTAGAGTGAAGACAGTTAGAGGGATATTTTCATGTGCACTTATTATTCCTCACAGATCCCCAGTATTTACAGATCTCCGCCTCCTCCCAATTCCTCCTTTAGGGGGTTATTATTTATTCAGTGGATGTTTCACATTGATACACAAGATTCTTCCTCCAAAGAAAACTACTCTGCAGCCCTGTGCAGTATTTGGGTCAGCACTGGGGAAGGAGAAATTGGAACAGCCTTGTCTATTAAAAAATGCATATTTTTACTTCCAAGCTTCACGCTCTGCCCCTTGTCATTATCCCCTCTGTGTACACAACATAGCAGAAAGTTATTATCAACTCATGAGGTGTAAATTCCTTTTGTCAGTCAGTAACAACTGGAACTGAAGTCTGGGGGCGGGTGGGGGGGGGGGGGGCGGGTTGGAGGTCTCGTCTAGCATCATCAACCAATTGCCAGATTCATGAAATCTCCACATTCCCTACCAGAAAGGTCCATTTTGATAGATGGTAGTACTGCATCTCAAAGTACAGTAAAGAAAAAGCACTTACCTCTCGCCATTGCTTGGTCTCGATCCCTTGAGTGTAGAGCACGCACACTGGGGAGAAAAGATGGGAGATGTCAGGTCTAACCCAAAACAGACAGTGGCACTTGCATGAGCGATGCTTGGGTACCCATCGGTGTGAGTGTAGGTCATGGAACAAAAGTTAGGAAAGATGAGTGACGCCACATCCACTCAATGAAAATTAAATCATGCATTAAAAAAGGACATAACTGCACATTGACTGCAGTTAGAGACCCATTGTCCTGACAGGTATTCCAGCTGTCCTTATTTGCAGACTATGATTACTCTCCTGTGTGTGCGTCCCGAGCCTTTTAGGGTCTTGCATCTTGAGGGGTTGCACGTGCCACCAGAGTATTCGCATGCTGTATTGCATGGGTAATTGCAAAAATTTTACCAGGGGCCAATAAGTATGTTGTGTGCATGACCAAGAGCCGCATTGATGCCAGCATGGTGAGGGTCGGGGGATGGTGGAAGACGGGCGTAGGTAAAGTGAAGAATGCGCATGTTGTGGACAGTGAGCTGTGCAGTTATTTTGAGGGTCAAATCATATCCTTCATATGCCTTTGTCCCTTTAATTGCCATTATGTGATAAAGCCGGGCAACCTATTGAAGGCACAAGCTAAGTTTGATCCAGAGACTGGGCTCTGGCTGAGCTCGAGGTTCTCTTAGAATGAACGAAAACTTCATGTGGTAACCTCATGCATCAACAATTAAAGACAAAGCATTAACTGTTGATGTAAAATGTGAGAGGGAAAGTTTTACACATTTAGTGGCTGTATTGCACAATGTAAAACCAGAAAAACTGGGATCAATCCTGGCTTCCGTACTTGACCACATTTTGTGATCCTATGCAACTGGTTTGTTGACTTTTCCTCCTTTTTTTCATTTTCACATATGAGAGCACCTTGCAATACATAGTTCAGTGTGTACAAAACCTTCCCTTGTGTTTGATTTAATAAACTATATTGTTATTTCAAGTATAATTCCAACCTCGTCCACACAGAGGTTTCGCATGACAAATGACTTGCCTCTTGGTTTACTAATGGCACTGTCAAGGTGGGGGGAATAAATGTTTCTAAAATCATGTTTGAAAACTATCACTTCAAATTAATACCTCTAAATGTAGTGATATAATCTGATGTACTAAGGTGACACACTTATGCATGTTAATGAAATACACTTTTTGAATGTTGAAGAATGTATCATAATCATAGGTATTTGATGCACAATATCTTTAAAAATGAACGTGTTCCTTAAGATAACTGATGCAGGACAGCTTCTTTGCTTCTTTTCCTTTACTTGAGTTAATTGTAAATAAATGCTTGCCCATTTAACAGTTTTCTGATTGTTAGTGCTCTGTCTAGTAAACAGCAGCAGCCCAGGGTTGCTATTTACCAGGGGGCTGCGTGCAATGGTCCAGAGGGCAGCAAGTCGCCCTCAGCAGTGCTTTGCGAATCCCTGCTGTGCTGGGTTCATCCGTCCTTCCCTAGTGACACACTGCTTTGCTCTCAAGCATCAGTCTACACCTCTGAAGCTATCTTCTAACCCCCACCTTCGACCCTTGTCCATATTTCAACTTCCAGTCTTGCACATCCCAACATAACGTGGCCAAAGACCCCGTATTTGTTGAAAAGGTCTCATTTTTTTTATGCCTTATTCCTCCCATCATGAAGGCTTACTTTTGAACTCTACAGGTCTGGAATACCAGCATCCAAAGCCCTGCTGTGCACTATAAAACAGAATGAGAACACATTGTGCCACTTCTCCATTCTCCATACTCTTGAGTGCCTTGGAGCTGCAGCCAATACTTCATGAGTTTTTAGTGCCACATGTAAGGACTAGCATGCACAGACATATAAGAGAACAGCATGGCTGAGAAGCTCATATATTTTTCAGGGATAAAATCCATGGTTATCTCCACTCTGAATTCCTCCCAGCTGCATTTTCTTGTCAACCCCCGATTCAAGTAACAATGTAGGGACTGAAATGTATATTTGTGAAGTCATATGCAGTGCATGGCGGGGCTAAAGTCATAATTAGCTCTATAAATTATATAACTGGTAAATGTCAGTGGTTCTTTGTTATGAAACAAGAGAATTTATATTATTACATGGCCTAACTATAACATCACTTTAACCTTCGTTTTATTTCAGTGAATTTCCAGAGTATTTTAAACTAAAGTTAGATATTATTTAGATACTTTACTATAACGTCAAGTTAAACTTTGTTTTTTTAGTGAAATTCAAAGTTTTTTTTAAAACATAAAGTACATACTTATAAAGTCACTTTAACCTTATTTTAATTCAGGGAATTTTAAGAGCGGTTTTGAACATGTTCACCTAACTCCTTCACTGAGCATATATTTTCATTGTGCGCAGTAGGGGGTTGCATTAGGTGCCTGGTCTGTAGCCAGGTCCTGCGCCCAGCACATCACTGGAGGCCAACATTTGGCTGTGTGCACTTGGCGCATGTCCTGACCTGTGGCCAGGGCCGGTAGTCAACCCCGACAAGCGGACATTGCCCTGTTGCTGACAAACCCCCCTCAATCATGCAACCCCCCCCCCATTGGCACCCCCCCAATGTTTTATTCCACAGAACTTAAGTAGGACCACACAGAAGGGCATATATATATATATATATTCACAGAAAAAAAACATAGGTTTCAGGCACGTTATAGTTAGGAATTAGCATTTAAAAAACCTCAGAAATTCACTGAAAAAAACCATAGGTTTCAGGGGTGTTATAGTTAGCTGGACTTTTCACTTGTACAAAACCATTGAAATTCCCCCGTTATAGTTAGTTCAGCTAACTATAACTCACGCGCCCGCAATGCACTGCTGATGACGTCACATATTACATCACTCATGACATGGTCAGTGACATCACTCATGACATCACTGATGACATCTCAAATGACATCACTGATGACATCATCCACTGAATGTGTGTTTTTCTGAAAATTAAATATGTTTTATACATGTATATCTCAAGGTCGATGGAAGAATAAATGGGTATATAAGTGTCTAAATGGATGATTTGTTTTTGAAAAATTGATTGTGTAACTGACTGATTAAGTGTATCATAGTGAATACATGGCTTAGTGAGTAATGTTTAAATATGTAAATATCTGTATCAGTCTCTCACTTTGTGTATAAGTGGCTGCATGGGTTGGTGAGTAGCTACATGGGTGTCTATATAGGTTATTAGTTGGTTTTTTGAGTATCAGTCTGAGTGTCTGCATAGTTCGGTGGGGGGTATTACGTAGTGCATAGGTGCATGAATGAGTGACTCACTCTTTGTATGTGTTGAACACAGCATGTGTGCAGAACTGTATGGGTGGATGAGTGTGTGTATGGGTGTGTTAGTGAGTGAATGACTGTCTCAATAGTGTCTTTATGAGTAACTACATATGTTTTAAACTAGTATATGTGACTATTGGTGTATATAAGTGAGTATATGTGAGAGTGAGAGATTGAAAGAGTTCCTGAATGAATAAGTATGTGTTTCTATAAGTGATTGTTTAAAAGACTAAGTATGTGTAAGTTTCCGTAGAAGTAAGTGTGGTGGTGTGTGTATAACTGTATATGCAAATAAATGTATGTTTGATTCTTTATTAGCATGAGTGACTATGCGTGTGAGTAACTCTATGGATGAGTGGCATTGTGTAACAGGATGTATAGGCGTATGAGTACATATGATGAGTGAATACATGTATGAGTGACTGTATAGGACTGTTGGTGAATGAGTGGATGTGTATGTGGATCTTAGAATTACTGAAGAGGTTGTTGTAACTGGTATTGGTATGTCCATTGTTTGGAAAAGTTTAGTCTCTATTTTTGAATGTGTGTATCAAAGGTTATATTAGGGTGAGAGGAGGTCTGCCACTCTATCACAAAGATGATGTCATCAGTGATGTCATTTGAGATGTCATCAGTGATGTCATGAGTGATGTCACTGACCATGTCATGAGTGATGTAATATGTGACGTCATCAGCAGTGCATTGCGGGCGCGCGAGTTAGTTAGCTGAACTAACTATAACGGGGGAATTTCAATGGTTTTGTACAAGTGAAAAGTCCAGCTAACTATAACACCCCTGAAACCTATGGTTTTTTCAGTGAATTTCTGAGGTTTTTTAAATGCTAATTCCTAACTATAACGTGCCTGAAACCTATGGTTTTTTCTGTGAATTTCAAAGGTTTTTTAAATGCTAATTTCTAACTATGCCTACAGAGATAGGACATGTGAAGAAAGAAGAAAAAATGCACAGAAAGAAAAAAAAGAAGTGCAGAAAGAAGCAACAGAAGTCCTCAAAGACGAAGAAAAGTGCAGGAAGAAGGATAACGTGCAGAAAGAACAAAAAGAAGAGCAGAAAGAAGCCTTGTTGCAAAATCATCCTGTACCCTCAACTTTTTCAGACGGATACTGGTGGTAACTGAGTCTGACTAACCAGTCCTAGAGCCAGTGCTATGTTAAAAGACACTTAGAATACAGTGAAAACACCAACATACACTAGGGAACATTATGCGTTGGGGTCCCCCTGTGATTAGCATGACCTCCTCTGTAAGCCCCTAGTATATAATAGGGCAGGGGGATTAAAACTACCTCTTAAAACAGGCCACAGGGCGTTTTTGCACACGTTAACTCAGGCCCCGTCCCATCCCTTCACCACTGTGTAAACATGCCCTGTGTCCGTTTTTAGTTGGGAGATTAAGTTCATTTGAATCCTGAGGGTCCCTAGGGTCCGACTAGCCCACTAGGTACCTCCAGTAAGTGCCACAGAGCTGCGTTGCAGAGAGGTGTAAAAAGTGGCACGGCCTGGACCACCTCTCTGCAATGCAGCTCAGTGGCGCTTACTGGAAGCACTTGGTGGGCTAGTTAGCCCCCAGGGGCCCTCAGTATTGAAGGGAAATTATATCCCCAATTTAAAACGTGCCATAGTGCGTGTTTGCACACGTCACCTCAGGCCCCGTCCCCTCCCTTCACCACTGTGTAAACGCGCCCTGTGGCTGTTCTAAGTTGAGAGATTAAGTCCCCTTGAATCCTAAGGGTCCCTAGGGTCAAACTAGACCACTAGGTACCTCCAGTAAGCGCCACAGAGCTGCGTAGCAGAGAGGTGTAAAAAGGGGCTTGGCCTCAGAACACCTGTCTGCAGCGCAGCTCCCTGGTGCATACTGGAGATGCCTGTTGGGCTAGTTGGCCCTCAGGGACCCTCAGTATTGAAGAGGAATTAATTCCCCAACTTACAACTCGCCAGGGGGTGCGTTTGCAGAGTGCTGCAAGGAGGGGGCGTGGCCTCCGGCACGATGCCAGTCTTTTATTTATTTTAATTTTTTAAGAAGGGGGGCTGTGTGGTTCCCCTTCTTATTCTAATTTATTGGCCCTGATGACCCCATCCCCCAGGGCCTGTCTCCTAATTATATTTTTTTGACCCCAATCCCCAGGGCCGGCCACTGTTTTTTATTATTTTAAAAAAATATATATTTATAGACACACCTATCACCATGACGATTTGCGTGATATTCATTAAAAGGCGACTATGCATACAATGAATCCACGTGGAATGTATTTACACCACTAGTGAAGCTCTGACATGTCTGATGCCCTACCGTGCCTAATCCCGGTAGACACCCTTGTCGTTTATTTATACAAACATGGGTAGCTATTGACGGGCACATTTAATACACATGCACACCAAGCCATTCAAAGGGGATTCGACAAAAATTCGACAAACTATGCAAGAAACCCCCCTCACGGTTAATAAAACACACATCCACTGCCGGATGTGTAATACTTTTTATTTTACTCTCTGGAAAGGGGACGAACATCACTTGAGAGTCACAGCGCGCTCCTGGCAGAGCCCAATGCTGTGTTACACCCACTATTGCCTGCTGAGTGCCACACACCTCTGTGTTGTATTCCACTAGCTAGTGCATATGCTATGACACTCTCTAGCCCATGTACACTGTAACACCACCCCGTGAATATGTCATGCCACACTTGTCTTCGCACGGGTTATATTGCCCCATCTAACGTGCCTTCCTCGATGCCTATGTTATAACGCACAGTGCTATGCCATACATATTACAATCTGGGATCCATATCTTTGTCACAGTGCATATGCAACGTTACACTCCCCAGCACATATTTTATATTACAACTTTAGAGACTAATTAGGTTACACAACACTGCCCTGTGCATATTACACTCCAAGGCGCATATCGCATAGCACGCGCTAGTGCCTGTGCTATCTCGCGCTCTCCAATGAATCTGTCATTGCGCACAATGTATTGCATATTATATTTCACGCTCGGTTCATCTTATATCACACTTTTTGGTGCATAGTTTATACCATACACTATATCTAGTTTTCATTTACAATCGTGCTCTCAGGACTATGTTCTATATAACACTGTGTTCACCTACCCTTTTCACGGGCATTACATTTTGCGATAGGGGGTGGAGGGTCAGGGGGTGTTTCTGCCAAGTGAGCCCCTAGTCAGTCACAAACGTCCTCTTCTTCCTGAATAAAAGTGAGATTATGCTGCATACTTGTTCATATTTTAAGTAGTTTGCACAGACACACGTTTTAAAAACAATAAAGTTCCTAATACCCACCTTCTCTGAACAGTTAGCTTGCTGCCCCATCCCCCTCCTCCCTATCCTCTGTTGTGTGAATCCATGGACTAGCCTCCTCCCTCCTGCCATGCATGGTCTGATGTGCTGCCACTGCCCTCAATTTAGTATGATGTACCAGTCCACTCCTCCTGCCCTCCATTGCCCAATTCTATGCCCCATCATTGACCTCCTGCTTAAACTCTGTGCTTAGCTTGCTGCCCCTATTCTCTTTCCCCCTGCCCTCCGATGTCTTTGTGTATGCCCCTGCTCCATCCTTTTTGCCCACCATGTTCCATGGACCTGCCACTCCTATCTACTCTGAGTGTTCTGTTGAGCTGCCACTCCCCTCCCACCTGCCTAGCATTGTCAGATGACTGTAACCTGTCCCTGCCACCTCCACCCTGCCTGTCCACATGCCATGCCCCTATCCTCTTCCTCCTGTCCTACATGGTCCATTGTACTGCCACACCCTTCTGCCCTCCCTGGTCTGTTGTGCTGCAACTGCTCCTCCTGCCTGCCCCGTGCGGTCTGTTGTGAGGCCCCTTCCCCTGAACGTTCTTGTCTGTGCACAGGTCCTGACCCTCCCTTCTATCCTCCATCGTCCTTTGTGCATGCCCCTGCACCCTCCTTCTTGCCCATCATAGCCATTGTGCTACCACTAACCCTCCCACTTGCCATGCATGGTCTTCTGTGCTGCCATGGCCCCTCCCACCTTCCCTGTGTGGTCAGTTAGCTGCCCCTGAACCCCTCCCACCTTCCCTCCATGGTCTGTGTGTATGCCATCACAGTCTCACTGTTGCTCTTCACGGTGTGTCTTGCTTCTAGTGCCCATCCTGCCTGACCTCCATGGCTATCTTGCTGCTCCTGCCCTGCCCCCTTGCCCCCAGCCCTCTGTTTACATGTGCAGACCCCTACTCCCTCCCTCCTGGCTTGTCTGTTCCATTGTAATGCCCCTGATCCATCCCTCCTGCCCTTTATGGTCTGTTATGCTGCAGCTTTCTCTCCTGTCTGTCCATTATGGTCCTACCTCTTGCCCCTCTGTTCTCTGTTGTCCATGTGCATGGTCCTGTCCCCTCCCTCTTGCTTTCTATGGATTGTTGTGCTGCACTCCCGTCCCGCATGCCCTGTGTGGTGTATTGTGCTGCTGCAAACCCTGATGCCTGCCCTGCAGGGTCAGTTTGGTGCACCTCTCCATGTCCCTCCTGTCCTCTGTTATCCAAGTCCATGTCCCTACCCCATTTCCTTCCACGATCCAATGTACCATACTTGCGAACATTTTGAACTTGGTAAGAGGGAGATTTTGAAAAAAACTGGGGTATTGATTTTCCCCTTTGAGTTACATTGAAAAAGAGGAGATTGTAGACAGGAGACAGATCAAATAAAGCCCATTTGAGCTTAAAAACATTGGACGTTTCCTGGCTGAATCGGGTCTGTTGGCATGTATAGTTGTACTACCATTGCCTCTTCCTTCTGCCCACAATGGTCTATACTGCCCTCCATAGTCTGTTGTGCTGCCACGGCCCTTCCTGCCTGCTCAGTGTGGTTAAATTGTTGCCTTTGCACCCTCCTACCTGCCTTCAATTTTCAGAGTCCGTGCCCCTGGCCTCTGCCTCTCAACAGTATCCTAATAAACAACTAGATTGCCAACATTCTATATTTATTACAAAAGTGTGGAACGCCTGACGTCATCATGATGTAATCAAAACTGTAATACCTAGAGCATTTCCTTTAGAAATGACATATATGAGAGGGTCTTATTGGCATCAAAATTATGGTTAGTGCTCTAAAAGACTAAAATAAGGACATATTTTCTGAGTTTTCAAATAGCGAGAAAGCACTTTTAAATTATTTGTTACCTTTATGTTTTTTTATCCAGTTGACCACTTGATTAAATGTTGCACTTAGGGGAGAGGATGTGGTGTTACTTCCAGAACTGCAGACTTTGCAACTGGGGAACCAGGTTGGAGTTTCTGCTTCAGCTCGATATTCTGTGATTCTGGTCAAATCACTTAATCTCCCCATGTCTACAACCAAAATGAATTTGTTCTTGTGTGATGTAACCAATGCTCATGTAAAGCACTCCAATACCTGACAAGTCTGCACTATATAACACTGCAAAAACACAAAATAATACGTGTTTTGCACACTTCTGTCATTGGGCAGACCCTCCAGCATTTCGCGATTTCGCGATTCCCGAAAAAAATCGCGAAATCGGCAGATTACCGCGATGGCCGCGATATTTGCTATTTTGGCCGCTAAAAAGGTGTCATAGGAGAGAGGAAAAACATATGGCTTCTTATTGGTTGCACGCGCACACGTCACTACGTGCCACCGTGCAGCCGTAACATAGCTTGGTATAGGCTTCTCTGTATTTAAAGTATTCTCTGCCTCAAGGCACTCCGTTGCCTTTTCGGTCCAATTTCTCATAAAGCTGTAAAACTACTGACTCGCTGTCTGCAGCCGGCTCTACATGCTTTGTTTGGTGTGCATTTCCCAGTGTTGCATGTCCGGAATTACTTATTAAATCTGTGCTGCGGAGAGACACTCCGCAACGGTGCCAGTGTTTTTGTCAGCACCTGTCTACAGTGTGATGTCCGTGCCTTGCCTCTATCTGGGGCCGTTTTCATCAGCGGTTTTGGCCTCTCGTTTCAAAGGTGAGCGTCCATGTGTTATGCTTTTACATTGTCCAAAGCTTATACCGTTAACATTTCTCTAAGTTAGATTGAGAATTTCAGAAAGATGAAAGCCAGAAAGTGACGGACCCTTACCCGGGCCATTGCTTCCTGTCAGTGGAGTGCTGTATGGTCCCACGTGACTGTGTCCGTGCACTCTGTCTTGCTGTCGTGGCTCTGTCAGTGTGTCTGTCTCCTTGCTCCTTTGTCTGTGATTGCCGTTCAGTTGCAAAACGGAGATCGACAAAATGCCTTTAAATCTTGACGATCTTACTGATGGAATAAGTGGGCAATCTAAGCAAGTGGGACCTTTGTCATGCAAACACACCTGAAGGTATGACGAACGGCTCGTAAGAAGCATAGGGATAATCATTACCAGCAAGCTTGATTGATTTGCTTCGATCCAGAAACTGAACAGAGTATGAATTGCAATTAGAGAAACTGGAATGTGATTGTCACGTCCTATTTTGTTATTGAGGAACGGTAGTTTTGCGGCCCAATCATTTTGTATTTTGTACAATATAGAGACTGCCCATGTATGTTTTAAACTTAGTTATTGTTTTAATTATTTTTGTTAGCTGAGTGAGTTTTAATTGATTGTGATGGTATTTCAGCTTCGGTCAAGCTGTCCGTTTCTATATGCCAAAAATAAAATAATAAATGTCTGTACAGGGCCTGCTGTGTCTCAGTCAGCCTGGACAAATTAGTACCAGATTCCTCCAAACCAGATATGGCTCATATGCCCCAGGGCGTGTGTGTCCTCATGCAAGCAGCAGCCCAAAAAGGTCTAATCGTGCAGAAGAATTTGACGATCTGTCTGCTTCACTGGTCTGCTACCAAATTTAATGTGAATTCGGCTGATTTCCAGTTCCTCAAACCACCAAGGTGAATATTGTGTGCCAGCGCAATGTGCCACCCTAAGCTCGTCTCCCGCCTATGCTATTCATTTCCATTATGCACATGGGGAGAAGGACGCTAAAACATTCCATGGAGAAATAGGGCCCCCGCTCACAAGGATAGATTAGAGCTGTACTTCTGTAGAGTTGCAGGCACTTTAAACATGCCTATTTCAAAGTGGAATACTCTGTTACAGTAGTTTCCATTGATTTAAGGCTGAACAAGAATGATTACAAGTAAAATAAAGTGCCGCAATAATGCCGCTAAATTTCCATTTTTGTGCCGCTAAATTTTCATATTTGTGCCGCTAAATTTGCGAATCCATGCCGCTATATCCTGGGGGGTCTGATTGGGCTATATTTGGGCTACATCTGGGTGATTTTGGGCTACATTTGGGCTCTTTTGTCTACGGTGGCCATCTTGGGAGATTTATTTGTTATGAAGTTTCCTAATTTCCTCATGTACTGCAGTCTCCTCAGTAGGAAATGCTTTCATTTTTTTTACTTTGATTCCATCATGAAGGTATTCAGATATGTCACACATTTGCCATAAATTCTGAATGTTAGCACTCTAGTTGCTCATTAGATCACTGTAGTAAAACTACTGTTCACCATGGAAGTCTGCTCCTGGTATTAAAAGTGCATGTTTCAGTCTGCATGTCAGAATTTTTTAATGAAATAGAAGAGGATTTGAGAAGTCACTCAAAATGTGCCCTCATTTTCTTTCTTCAGCATTAATCATAATTTCTATGGCAAAATGAACCCCCTCATTGTGTTCCTTTTTAAATTAAATGTTTTAAGTGTTACCAGTTTATTCCAATCAAGATGGCTTCAGGTGTGCCATACTTTTGTCATAATGAAGACAGTAAGCGCTCTAGTTGTTTTTAAGAACACTCTGGGACATTCTGTCATTGGGCTATACTTGGGCTACATCTGGGTAATATTTGGGCTACATATGGGCTCTTTTGTCTCTGGTGGCCATCTTGGCAGACTTATTTGTTATGAAGTTTCCTAATTTCCTCATTTACTGCAGTCTCCTCAGTAGGAAATACTTTCAGTTTTTTACTTTGATTCCAAAGGCATTCAGATGTGTCACACATTTGCCATAAATTCAGAATGTTGGCACTCTTTTTGCTACTGCTCACCAGGGAAAACTGCTGCTGGTATTGAAAGTGCATGTTTCAGTCTGCATGTCAGAATTTTTTAATGAAATAGAAGAGGATTTGAGAAGTCACTCAAAATGTGCCCTAATTTTTCTTTCTGCAGCACTAATCATACTTTTTATGGAAAAATGAACCCCCTCATTTTGTTCCTTTTTAAATTAAATGTTTTAAGAGTTAACACTTTAATCCAAGCAAGATGGCTTCAGGTGTGCCATACGTTTATCATAAGTAGGAATGTTAGCGCTCTAGTTGTTCTTTGGAACACTCTGGGAAGCTGTAGTAGAACACAAAGGAATCAAATGACAGTCTCTGCCCTTGTTGGATGTACATGTTTTACTGAGAATGTGAGACTTCATTCTCACATGACTGAGAAAGATAATGTGAATTTACACAAAATAAGCTCTCAGTTTAGCTTATAGATCACCTTCCAAACCTCTGTGGGGAAAAGCATGAGAAAATATTTTTCTCTCAATCATGATATCCCAGCAGAAGTCTTTTTCACATGGTGAAATCACCTTAGGACATACCACAATTCCTAAAATGAGTATGGTACCATCAACAAATGATTTATAATGTAACTAAAGTCTTAAAACCTTCTATTAATGTAATATGTGACGTCATCAGCAGTGCATTGCGGGCGCGCGAGTTATAGTTAGCTGAACTAACTATAACGGGGGAATTTCAATGGTTTTGTACAAGTGAAAAGTCCAGCTAACTATAACACCTCTGAAACCTATGGTTTTTTCAGTGAATTTCTGAGGTTTTTTAAATGCTAATTCCTAACTACAACGTGCCTGAAACCTATGGTTTTTTCTGTGAATTTCAAAGGTTTTTTAAATGCTAATTTCTAACTATGCCTACAGAGATAGGACATGCGAAGAAAGAAGAAAAAATGCACAGAAAGAAAAAAAAGAAGTGCAGAAAGAAGCAACAGAAGTCCTCAAAGACGAAGAGAAGTGCAGGAAGAAGGATAACGTGCAGAAAGAACAAAAAGAAGAGCAGAAAGAATCCTTGTTGCAAAATCATCCTGTACCCTCAACTTTTTCAGACCGACACTGGTGGTAACTGAGTCTGACTAACCAGTCCTAGAGCCAGTGCTATGTTAAAAGACACTTAGAATAAAGTGAAAACACCTACATACACTAGGGAACATTATGCGTTGGAGTCCCCCTGTGAGTAGCATGACCTCCTCTGTAAGCCCCTAGTATATAATAGGGCAGGGGGATTAAAACTACCTCTTAAAACAGGCCACAGGTAATATTGGGTTGGGCCGGTACCACAGATATATTAGGTTGTATAAAAATGTCTCCCTACCAAGGCAGATTTTTTGGGATAACACTATGGCGGGCTGGATGCAGAAGGGGGTAGTACAGTTGGGAGACTTGAGGGACTCGGAGGAGGTGTTTCAATTTACGGATTTAGTGAACAGGTTTGGCTTAGATAGGAAGGACTTTTTTAAATTCTTGCAGTTAAGAAGTTTTCTGGGGAATAAGCAGGGAGGGAGTATCGGGTTTGGCAAGGTAGAAATACTGGAGAAAGTAAGACTGGGGGGGGACTGCTCTATTAGGAGTTTTTATGCGAACCTGACAGCAGGGAAACCCGATGATATGGAGAAGTTTAGCGAAAAGTGGGCAGCTAAGCTGAGAGGGGAGGCTAGTTGGTTTAAAGAGTCACTGGATTTAGGGCGCACACTCCTCTGCTCAGCGCCACTGCAATCACAGCAGTATAAAACCCTCTACTCGCTATATTATACCCCAGCAAAGATAGCAAAATGGGGAGGTACAGCAGGGGTTACTTGTCCAAGATGTAGTTCCCAAGACGCAGACTTAATACATATATTTGCGGTTTGTCCGCAAATTGCTACAGTGTTAAAAGATATAGAGAAGTTCCTGTATGTCTCCCTGAAGATTCAGATTAGCTTAAATCCTCCTGAAATACTGTTAGGGATAGTCACAGACTCTAATATTGTTCAAAAAGAGTTTATTTTTGTCGCTATGGCAGTTTTAAGACTATGTATAGCTAGGGCATGGTTGGATAAAAATCCCCCAGGGATTCAAAGTTGGCTCGCTAATTTATTATCCGCATATAATTTGGAAAAAAATATATATGCTCGGAAAGGCAAAACAGGGAGAAAACTGGGGGTACGGATATGGGAGCCCATCATAAAATGGAGAGAGGGCTTGGGCCTGAAAGAATAATATTAGGAAACCCGAGATGAATTTGAGTTATTAGAGTTGTAACAATGTATTGATATATGAAGGATGTTGTTTTTTTTTGATTTTTTGAAATGTTATGATATGTATTGGTTTATGAGAATGTAAATTTATTAATGGAGCTCGTGCAAAGATATGTGCTAACTGTGCAATGGTGTGATTAATAAAAATATATTAAAAAAAAAAAAAAAAAAAAAAAAAACAGGCCACAGGGCGTTTTTGCACACGTTAACTCAGGCCCCGTCCCCTCCCTTCACCACTGTGTAAACACGCCCTGTGTCCGTTTTTAGTTGGGAGATTAAGTTCATTTGAATCCCTAGGGTCCAACTAGCCCACTAGGTACCTCCAGTAAGTGCTACAGAGCTGCATTGCAGAGAGGTGTAAAAAGTGGCACGGCCTGGACCACCTCTCTGCAATGCAGCTCAGTGGCGCTTACTGGAAGCACTTGGTGGGCTAGTTAGCCCCCAGGGGCCCTCAGTATTGAAGGGAAATTATATCCCCAATTTAAAACGTGCCATAGTGCGTGTTTGCACATGTCACCTCAGGCCCCGTCCCCTCCCTTCACCACTGTGTAAACGCGCCCTGTGGCTGTTCTAAGTTGAGAGATTAAGTCCCCTTGAATCCTAAGGGTCCCTAGGGTCAAACTAGACCACTAGGTACCTCCAGTAAGCGCCACAGAGCTGCGTTGCAGAGAGGTGTAAAAAGGGGCTTGGCCTCAGAACACCTGTCTGCAGCGCAGCTCCCTGGCGCATACTGGAGATGCCTGTTGGGCTAGTTGGCCCTCAGGGACCCTCAGTATTGAAGAGGAATTAATTCCCCAACTTACAACTCGCCAGGGGGCGCGTTTGCAGAGTGCTGCAAGGAGGGGGTGTGGCCTCCGGCACGATGCCAGTCTTTTATTTATTTTAATTTTTAAAGAAGGGGGGCTGTGTGGTTCCCCTTCTTATTCTAATTTATTGGCCCTGATGACCCCAATCCCCAGGGCCGGCCACTGTTTTTTATTATTTTAAAAAAATATATATTTATAGACACACCTAGGACATGCTGGACAAACCGTACGTACCTATCACCATGACGATTTGCGTGATATTCATTAAAAGGCGACTATGCATACAATAAATCCACATGGAAAGTATTTACACCACTACTGAAGCTCTGACATGTCTGATGCCCTACCGTGCCTAATCCCGGTAGACACCCTTGTCGTTTATTTATACAAACATGGGTAGCTATTGACGGGCACATTTAATACACATGCACACCAAGCCATTCAAAGGGGATTCGACAAAAATTCGACCAAAACTATGCAAGAAACCCCCCTCACGGTTAATAAAACACACATCCACTGCCGGATGTGTAATACTTTTTATTTTACTCTCTGGAAAGGGGACCAACATCACTTGAGAGTCGCAGCGCGCTCCTGGCAGAGCCCAATGCTGTGTTACACCCACCATTGCCTGCCGAGTGCCACACACCTCTGTGTTGTATTCCACCAGCTAGTGCATATGCTATGACACTCTCTAGCCCATGTGCACTGTAACACCACCCCGTGAATATGTCATGCCACACTTGTCTTCGCACGGGTTATATTGCCTCATCTAATGTGCCTTCCTCGATGCCTATGTTATAACGCACAGTGCTATGCCATACATATTACAATCTGGGATCCATGTCTTTGTCACAGTGCATATACAACGTTACACTCCCCAGCACATATTTTATATTACAACTTTAGAGACTAGTTAGGTTACACAACACTGCCCTGTGCATATTACACTCCAAGGCGCATATCGCATAGCACGCGCTAGTGCCTGTGCTATCTAGCGCTCTCCAATGAATCTGTCATTGCGCACAATGTATTGCATATTATATTTCACGCCCGGTTCATCTTATATCACACTTTTTGGTGCATAGTTTATACCATACACTATATCTAGTTTTCATTTTCAATTGTGCTCTCAGGACTATGTTCCTTATAACACTGTGTTCACCTACCCTTTTCACGGGCATTACATTTTGCAATAGGGGGTGGAGGGTCAGGGGGTGTTTCTGCCAAGTGAGCCCAGAGTCACAGTCACAAACGTCCTCTTCTTCCTAAATAAAAGTGAGATTATGCTGCATACTTGTTCATATTTTAAGTAGTTTGCACAGACACACGTTTTAAAAACAAAGTTCCTAATACCCGCCTTCTCTTAACAGTTAGCTTGCTGCCCCATCCCCCTCCTCCCTATCCTCTGTTGTGTGAATTCATGGACTAGCCTCCTCCCTCCTGCCATGCATGGTCTGATGTGCTGCCACTGCCCTCAATTTAGTATGATATACCAGTCCACTCCTCCTGCCCTCCATTGCCCAATTCTATGCCCCATCATTGACCTCCTGCTTAAACTCTGTGCTTAGCTTGCTGCCCCTATTCTCCTTCCCCCTGCCCTCCGATGTCTTTGTGCATGCCCCTGCTCCATCCTTTTTGCCCACCATGTTCCATGGACCTGCCACTCCTATCTACTCTGAGTGTTCTGTTGAGCTGCCACTCCCCTCCCACCTGCCTAGCTTTGTAAGATGACTGTAACCTGTCCCTGCCACCTCCACCCTGCCTGTCCACATGCCATGTCCCTATCCTCTTCCTCCTGTCCTACATGGTCCATTGTACTGCCACACCCTTCTGCCCTCCCTGGTCTGTTGTGCTGCAACTGCTCCTCCTGCCTGCCCTGTGCGGTCTGTTGTGAGGCCCCTTCCCCTGAACGTTCTTGTCTGTGCACAGGTCCTGACCCTCCCTTCTATCCTCCATCGTCCTTTGTGCATGCCCCTGCACCCTCCTTCTTGCCCATCATAGCCATTGTGCTGCCACTATCCCTCCCACTTGCCATGCATGGTCTTCTGTGCTGCCATGGCCCCTCCCACCTTCCCTGTGTGGTCAGTTAGCTGCCCCTGATCCCCTCACACCTTCCCTCCATGGTCTGTGTGTATGCCATCACAGTCTCACTGTTGCTCTTCACGGTGTGTCTTGCTTCTAGTGCCCATCCTGCCTGACCTCCATGGCTATCTTGCTGCTCCTGCCCTGCCCCCTTGCCCCCAGCCCTCTGTTTACATGTGCAGACCCCTACTCCCTCCCTCCTGGCTTGTCTGTTCCATTGTAATGCCCCTGATCCGTCCCTCATGCCCTTTATGGTCTGTTATGCTGCTGCTTTCTCTCCTGTCTGTCCGTTATGGTCAGCTAGCTACCATTGCCTCTTGCCCCTCTGTTCTCTGTTGTCCATGTGCATGGTCCTGTCCCCTCCCTCTTGCTTTCTATGGATTGTTGTGCTGCACTCCCGTCCCGCATGCCCTGTGTGGTGTATTCTGCTGCAAACCCTGATGCCTGCCCTGCAGGGTCAGTTTGGTGCACCTCTCCATGTCCCTCCTGTCCTCTGTTATCCAAGTCCATGTCCCTACCCCATTTCCTTCCATGATCCAATGTACCATACTTGCGAATATTTTGAACTTGGTAAGAGGGAAATTTTGAAAAAAAACTGGGGTATTGATTTTCCCCTTTGAGTTACATTGAAAAAGAGGAGATTGTAGACAGGAGACAGATCAAATAAAGCCCATTTGTGCTTAAAAACATTGGACGTTTCCTGGCTGAATCGGGTCTGTTGGCATGTATGGTTGTACTACCATTGCCTCTTCCTTCTGCCCACAATGGTCTATTACATTGCCACAGCCTCTCTTGCAAGTCCTGTATTGTTGGTTTGTTGCCCCTGCCCCCCTTTCCACTGCCCTCCATAGTCTGTTGTGCTGCCACGGCCCTTCCTGCCTGCTCAGTGTAGTTAAATTATTGCCTTTGCACCCTCCTACCTGCCTTCAATTTTCAGAGTCCGTGCCCCTGGCCTCTGCCTCTCAACAGTATCCTAATGAACAACTAGATTGCTAACATTCTATATTTATTACAAAAGTGTGGAACGCCTGACGTCATCTTGATGTAATCAAAACTGTAATACCTAGAGCATTTCCTTTAGAAATTACATATATGAGAGGGTCTTATTGGCAACAAAATTATGGTTAGTGCTCTAAAAGACTAAAATAAGGACATATTTTCTGAGTTTTCAAATAGCGACAAAGCACTTTTAAATTATTTGTTATCTTTGTTTTTTTATCCAGTTGACCACTTGATTAAATGTTGCACTTGGGGGAGAGGATGTGGTGTTACTTCCAGAACTGCAGACTTTGCAACTGGGGAACCAGGTTGGAGTTTCTGCTTCAGCTCGACATTCTGTGATTCTGGTCAAATCACTTAGTCTCCCCATGTCTACAACCAAAATGAATTTGTTCTTGTGTGATGTAACCAATGCTCATGTAAAGCACTCCAATACCCGACAAGTCTGCACTATATAACACTGCAAAAACACAAAATAATAAGTGTTTTGCACACTTCTGTCATTGGGCTATATTTGGGCTACATCTGGGTGATTTTGGGCTACATTTGGGCTCTTTTGTCTACGGTGGCCATCTTGGGAGATTTATTTGTTCTGAAGTTTCCTAATTTCCTCATGTACTGCAGTCTCCTCAGTAGGAAATGCTTTCAATTTTTTACTTTGATTCCATCATGAAGGTATTCAGATATGTCACACATTTGCCATAAATTCTGAAAGTTAGCACTCTAGTTGCTCATTAGATCACTGTAGTAAAACTACTGTTCACCATGGAAGTCTGCTCCTGGTATTAAAAGTGCATGTTTCAGTCTGCATGTCAGAATTTTTTAATGAAATAGAAGAGGATTTGAGAAGTCACTCAAAATGTGCCCTCATTTTCTTTCTTCAGCATTAATCATAATTTCTATGGCAAAATTAACACCCTCATTGTGTTCCTTTTTAAATTAAATGTTTTAAGTGTTACCAGTTTATTCCAATCAAGATGGCTTCAGGTGTGCCATACTTTTGTCATAATGAAGACAGTAAGCGCTCTAGTTGTTTTTAAGAACACTCTGGGACATTCTGTCATTGGGCTATACTTGGGCTACATCTGGGTGATATTTGGGCTACATTTGGGCTCTTTTGTCTCTGGTGGCCATCTTGGGAGACTTATTTGTTATGAAGTTTCCTAATTTCCTCATTTACTGCAGTCTCCTCAGTAGGAAATACTTTCAGTTTTTTACTTTGATTCCACCAAGAAGGCATTCAGATGTGTCACACATTTGCCATAAATTCAGAATGTTAGCACTCTTTTTGCTCATTAAATCACTGTAGTAAAGCTACTGCTCACCAGGGAAAACTGCTGCTGGTATTGAAAGTGCATGTTTCAGTCTGCATGTCAGAATTTTTTAATGAAATAGAAGAGGATTTGAGAAGTCACTCAAAATGTGCCCTAATTTTTCTTTCTGCAGCACTAATCATACTTGTTATGGAAAAATGATCCCCCTCATTTCGTACCTTTTTAAATTAAATGTTTTAAGAGTTACCACTTTAATCCAAGCAAGATGGCTTCAGGTGTGCCATACGTTTATCATAAGTAGGACTGTTAGCGCTCTAGTTGTTCTTTGGAACACTCTGGGAAGCTGCAGTAGATCACAAAGGAATCAACTGACAGTCTCTGCCCTTGTTGGATGTACATGTTTTACTGAGAATGTCAGACTTCATTCTCACATGACTGAGAAAGATAATGTGAATTTACAGAAAATAAGCTCTCAGTTTAGCTTATAGATCACCTTCCAAACCTCTGTGGGAAAAGCATGAGCAAATATTTTTCTCTCAATCATGATATCCCAGCAGAAGGTTTTTTCACATGGTGAAATCACCTTAGAACATACCACAATTCCTAAAATGAGTATGGTACCATCAACAAATGATTTATAATGTAACTAAAGTCTTAAAACCTTCTATTAACTGCAATGCTTTTTAATGAGGTGCTATCATGTATATTGGTCCCAAGATGGCTGCCAACACTTCTTGGATGAAGTGCTGACAGCCAATCAGATCTCAGGATGAGATGTGTGGTTAGGCTCCGCCCACATATATATATGATTTTACTTTTGATTTTCTCAGGAACTACTGAACAGATTGACACCAGACCTGCAAAAGGCACTTCCCTGACCTGAGGACTACCTCTCTGCCAAATTTCAAGTAATTCTGTTCAGCCGTTCGGGCTGTACCTTGGACTAAAGGTCCCTATGGAAAATTGCATGGGGAAAACGTGTTTTGGGACCCCCTTTTTTCTCAGCCCCCGCTTGACTAATCCGCCCGAGTCTTTCAGGGTAGGAGCGGAGCGGAGCGCCCCACCTATTTTGACAATTTCGCGAGGATTCGTCAACCGGCGCCAAAGTTATTCCAAATAGAATGTTGCGGATTTCCTATGGAAACACGGTCCTAACTATAACTATCTGCTGGCGACCGCCAGTAGATAATATATATATATATATATATATATATATATATATATATATATATATATATATATATATATATATATATATAATTACCTACTGGCGGTCGCCAGTAGGTAGTTATAGTTAGGACCCCTTTTCCATAGGAAATCCGCAACATTCTATTTTGAATAACTTTGGCGCCGGTCGATGAATCCTCGCGAATTTCTCAAAATAGGTGGGGCGCTACGCTCCGCTCCTACCCTGAAAGTCTCGGGGGGATACGTCAAGCGGGGGCTGAGATAAAAGGGGGGTCCCAAAACGCGTTTTTCCCATGCATTTTTCCATAGGACCTTTAGAACGAGCTACAGCCCGAATGGCTGAACAGAATTACTAGAAATTTGGCAGAGAGGTAGTCCCTATGTCAAGGAAGTGCCTTTTGTAGGTTTGGTGTAAATCTGGTCAGTAGATTCTGAGAAAATAGCCTTTAAATCAATATATATATCTGAGCCCGCTTACGGTACGCTTACCGTACGCTTACGGTAAGCTTACAGTACGCGTACGGTGGCGTGCGCGAGCGCGATTCTGATTGGCTGTTAGATCTTAGTAAACATTCGAATCGGCCGAAACCAGGAAGCGGCGGCCGCCATTTTGTGTGTTTCACTCAGAAAAAAAAGAGTGAAAACAAGAAAAGGGGGCAATGAGGAGAGTTACAGACCCCCTTACATTTGTGAGGGGGTCAAAGAAGGACAGAAAAGTACAAAGAAAACATTTATGGATTTTAAAAAAAATCACGGGGTACGCGTACGGTAAGCTTACGGTAAGCGTACGGTAGAAAAAAAAAATAAAAAAATAAATGAAATTCAGATTTAAGTGTTTAGATATTAGGGGGCTCTAAAAAGAGCCGTTGTGTTTATGAAATGATTGTCCTCCATGTGCGCACGGTGCGCGAAGCGCATCGTGCGTACATGGCCCATCTAGCGTAACGTGGGCACGCGGTGCGCGTAGCGCACCGCGTGCCCACCGTGCGTGCACGGCACTAACTGCGTAAAGTGGGCGCGCGGTGCGCTTCGCGCACCGCGCGCCTACGGAACGAACTGCGTTAAGTGGGCGCGCACGCCACGAATGGCGTAAAGTAACTTAGCATTTAAAAAAACCGTACAAATTCACTGAAAAAACCATAGGTTTCACACACGTTATAGTTAGGAATTAGCATTTAAAAAACCTTGCAAATTCACTGAAAAAACCATAGGTTTCACACATGTTATAGTTAGCGGAAATTTTACTGATAAAAAACCAGTGAAATTCCCCCGTTATAGTTAGTGTAGGCAACTATAACTCACGCGACCGCAATCTTCTGCTGATGACATATGTGTCTTTATGAAAAAAAAATATTTGAAATATATGTATAGCTAAAAATGTATGGAAGAAGACATGGGCAAATAAGTGTCTAAATACAGTATTAGCATCAGCAGAGGATTGCGGTCGCGTGAGTTATAGTTGCCTACACTAACTATAACGGGGGAATTTCACTGGTTTTTTATCAGTAAAATTTCCGCTAACTATAACGTGTGAAACCTATGGTTTTTTCAGTGAAGATATATATATATATATATATATATATATTTTCACAAAGTTTTAGTCGCACACATCAATCCTTAGTTTCTTTGCTTTTTATTACAAAAACAGAGCCAGTCTGTCAACCGACGCGTTTCGGCTTTGCAGCCTTGGTCACGCTAGGGAAACACTACTCTCCTCATCTGTTTTGTAGTGTCGCTAATTAAGATTACAACCCCATTGACTTCTGGGAATTGTAGTGTTTTACAAAAAGTCCCAATGGCAGCGCTAACATTTTTGGTATTCACATTTTGAATTCATGGTATTTCTGGTATATTAATTGTTTACATGGCCTATTACAATTTGTATAGTACAGCGATATAAAGATAAATATATATAAGTGTTTATCTTAAATCTAGAGTAATTCACATATAATAATTTTTGGTAATAGTACCACTTCATTGTCTCTAGTTTTGCTGTCCGCTGATTGTTTTAGATTAGTATCTATTTATTTATGGACTATTAATATACTAGTACGATTACTCCTTATGTAATTGTTCATTTAGTTTTCTTATGGGTGTTTGTCTCAGTTCCTGCTTTATAGATGAATGTACATTTCTTCATCGTTATTCAAACCTCTCGGGGTCTTTGTTCGTAGTCGTATAATGTATTTTGATTCCAACTGTCGCAATTTCTTTTTCCTATCCCCTGCTCTCTCATTTGATGGTATTTTATCCAATCCAAAGTATTCCATCTTTCTCCAATCATTGTTTTGACACTTGGCAAGATGTTTTGATGTTGCATAATTAGTGTCTTTATTTTTCACGGGTCTAATGTGTTCACGTATCCGTTTTTTAAGCATGCATGTGGTACTCCCAATGTACTTTTTGCCACACGCACATTGTATTACATATACAACAAATTGTGTTGTGCATGTAATTCTGTGATTTATTTTTATTGTTCTTCCCTCGGGGTCAGTGATCTTTTTTTGTTTGTGGCAATTTTACATGCTTTGCAATTTGAACATTTTTTAAAGCCCGTCTGTTGTTGTGTCAACCATGTTTCTTTTGTTGGTGTGATGAAATGACTTTGTACAATTTTGTCCTTTATTGAACTCGCTTTTCTATAAGTGACTTTTGGTCTTGTTCCAATTATTTTTCCAATGTCGTTGTCTTGTGTCAACAAGTGCCAATATTTTTGAACAATCTTGGCAACTTTTGTACTTTCCTTACTGTATGTCAGAATGAGTCTTGGCGCTTCTCCATTATTTTCATTTTTTAGTCTATTGTCTTCTGCTTTGTCTTTCTCTTGTTCTATCTTCATTTGTTGTTCTTTTTCTGTTTTGGACATCAGAATCTCATCATGTGTTTTCTGTTCTACCTTTTCTTTGGCTTTATTTAAGATTCTTTGTCTGTATCCTCGGTTTTTTAGCCTCTCGGCACTGGCTTCTATTTGGGCAGTTGCATCCCCTTCTTTTGAGCAATTTCTTTTGATCCTCAAAAATTCTCCATAAGGAATGCTGTTGACAAGAGGTTGAGGATGGAAGCTCTTAGCATGTAAAATGCTATTTGTAGCTGTCTTTTTTCTGTGCAAAGTAGTTTGTATTTTTCCTTCACCTATGTATACTGTGGTATCTAGGAAATTAATCCTTGTTTTGCTTGTTGTGCATGTGAAGGATAATCCAATTTGATTTTCATTCAATATGTTGAAATATTGCACAAATTCTTCCTTCCGTCCCAAATTATAAATAAATCATCTATATATCGTACCCACAGTACTATTTTTTCCAAAGATAGATGATTTCCAGGGCCCCAGGCTATTTCCCTTTCCCACCACCCCATCGTGAGGTTAGCAAAATTTGGGGAAAAAGAAATGCCCATGGCAGTGCCGCAGAGTTATTGATATAGTTGGTTGTCGAACAAGAAGACGTTATTACTAAGGCACGTTTTGATCATTGTCAACAGCATGGCCGTATGTCGGAGTTCCGTGATTTTTCTTTGCTTCAGGAAATATGCACATGCTTGTATGCCTATGTCGTGCTGGATGGAAGTATATAATGACACGACATCTATTGTGGCCATGATGAAGTTTGGATTCCAAGTAGTATTGGCGAGTGTTCCTAAAAATTCTCCTGTGTCTTGTATATATGAACTGAGATTTTTCACAATGGCTGCTAAGAAATAGTCAACATATGTTGACATGTTTTCATATAGAGAGTCACAGGATGATACTATGGGCCTTCCCGGAGGGTTGATTAAAGTTTTATGGATTTTAGGTAAGAAGTAAATAGTTGGTATGGTGGGGAATTCTTTGAACAGATATTGTTGTTCTTCTTCGTTAATGAGATTTTGTTACTTCCATTCATCCAGGTTTTTTCTGAGATCCACAACCATTTTGTTAATAGGATTTGAAACCAATTTCTTGTATTTCATGTCGTCATCCAGTTGTTTACGAGCTTCTTTAATATAGTCTAATGTGTTTTGAATGACTATATTTCCCCCCTTGTCTGCCGGTTTTATTATTATCAGGGGATTATTTTTTAGATTGGTTATTGCTTGATTTTCTTTCTTCGTAAGATTTCCGTTCTTTTTATTGTTTCGTATTTTTTGTATTCCTTCTAGTTCTTTCATGACTGCTTCAGAAAATAAATCAATTTTATTCCCCGGGGTTAGTTGAGGACAATATTTGGACTTGTTTTTTAGTCCGCTTCTTACATATTGTGAGGTTTCTATTCCCAATTCATCCAGAACTTGATTTTCTATATATTCATCCTCGTCCAGATTATGTGCTAGGTCAAAGAGATTTTTAATATCTTGTATTTGCTCAATAGATAGTTCGGGACTCAATTTCATTTCCCCTTCAATATTTGTTTCTGTTTTTTCATCTGCTATTTTCTTAGCCTTTCCAGTATGTATCTTTGTTAGTTTCAATTTTCGTACATATTTATATATGTCAATTTTAGTGTCAGTGTAATTTAGATGTCTTTCAGGGCAAAATGATAGTCCTTTATTTAATACTGCACATTCATCTTTCGATAGGGTATAGTTTGAGAGGTTGATGATTAGATTTTTTTCCTCTCTTACTTCCTTTGATTTGTTTATTTCTTGAAGGTTCTGTTCCTTAGAGGATATTGTCTTTTTACGTTTGGATCTTCTGGTTTTTCTGGTGCTGGGGTAGATTTTATATTGCCTCTTCCACGCCCTCTGCCTCTTCCTTGGCCCCGATTCCTTGACAGGCTTTGATCCAGGTTTACCAAGCGCATTTCCTCTAAAAAATTGGTCTTTTTTATGACATCAATATTTGCTGCTGCTTCATTTTCACTGATGTCCGATTCACTAGTTGTATCTCCTGTTGTTTTTTGTGGATTTCTTTGGTAATTTAGTTTCAAATTATCAAAGCGTTTGGCAAACGTTAGAATTTTTCCTTGTTTGTAATCGTTTTCATCTCTTATAAACTTCCTGTGCTTACGTTCTTGTACCTCATCCTCATATTTCTCTAGTCGTATGTCCATATCTTTTCTTAGTTTTGTTACTTCATCTTTGTTCAATATTCCAATTTTATTTTCCAGTTCTTTAATTTGATCATGAGCTGCTTCCAAGTCAATTTCTGCATATTTAATAAGGATTCGTAACATATTTTTTGAGCATTCTATGTTGTTTTGGCCCTATTCTTCCAGCATCTCCGCTCTTGTATCAGGGTGTGTTGGTAATGTAAAAATACGTAAGCCTCTGGGAATTCTGTCTATTTCTAGATATTTATTCAGGGCCATGATCTCCCAGCTTTTACTGATTTTTTTTTGTATTGTTTTTCTAATTGTAAAAAAAGATATTTTAGCGAGGGATTTTCGTCGCTTTGCTTATCCGCTGTTGCCGAGGCTTCAGTGCATTCACTCGTAGCAGGCTGAAACATTGTTGCGAGTTTTTGAGCCCGCTTCGCTTTTCGCGCTTCCATTTCTCTTGTAATCGTATTTAAGTTCCAAAATTGCAAGGTTTTTCACCAATGTTATTGGGCTCTAAATTTTAAAGCAGTGTTGAAGCAGAAAGGTTGATACTCAGGGGAGAAAACCGTGTGCCCAGCTTGTTGCTGTCGTACGGGTTTCTTTCGATTCCCACTCAAGTCGCTTCGTACGAGAGAGAAAATACAACGCTTGGTAGCTTCACTCACCGCATAGGGAGACTCCTGTCCGGGTGGGGCTGGTCCGCTCCGTCCGTTTAGCGCTCTACCTTGTGAGTCTTCGGTTTCTTCCGCGTTGATTCCACGTTCTCTCGGTCGGGCGCCTCTGGCTGAATTAAGTTTTGCCAACAATGGGGTCAGAACGCCAGATCGCTCAGCAGCGGGTGCAGACTACGGGCCGGACCCAGGGCCAAAATTCAATTTTCACAAAGTTTTAGTCACGCACATCAATCCTTAGTTTCTTTGCTTTTTATTACAAAAACAGAGCCAGTCTGTCAACCGACGCGTTTCGGCTTTGCAGCCTTGGTCACGGTAGGGAAACACTACTCTTTATCTGTTTTGTAGTGTCGCTAATTAAGATTACAACCCCATTGACTTCTGGGAATTGTAGTGTTTTACAAAAAGTCCCAATGACAGCGCTAACATTTTTGGTATTCACATTTTGAATTCATGGTATTTCTGGTATATTAATTGTTTACATGGCCTATTACAATTTGTATAGTACAGCGATATAAAGATAAATATATATATGTGTTTATCTTAAATCTAGAGTAATTCACATATAATAATTTTTATTCGGACATCAGTGAAAATGAAGCAGCAGCAAATATTGATGTCATAAAAAAGACCAATTTTTTAGAGGAAATGCGCTTGGTAAACCTGGATCAAAGCCTGTCAAGGAATCGGGGCCATGGAAGAGGCAGAGGGCGTGGAAGAGGCAATATAAAATCTACCCCAGCACCAGAAAAACCAGAAGATCCAAACGTAAAAAGACAATATCCTCTAAGGAACAGAACCTTCAAGAAATAAACAAATCAAAGGAAGTAAGAGGAAAAAAATCTAATTATCAACCTCTCAAACTATACCCTATCCAAAGATGAATGTGCAGTATTAAATAAAGGACTATCATTTTGCCCTGAAAGACATCTAAATTACACTGACACTATAATTGACATATATAAATATGTACGAAAATTGAAACTAACAAAGATACATACTGGAAAGGCTAAGAAAATAGCAGATGAAAAAAGAAAATCAAGCAATAACCAATCTAAAAAATAATCCCCTGATAATAATAAAACCGGCAGACAAGGGGGGAAATATAGTCATTCAAAACACATTAGACTATATTAAAGAAGCTCGTAAACAACTGGATGACGACATGAAATACAAGAAATTGGTTTCAAATCCTATTAACAAAATGGTTGTGGATCTCAGAAAAAACCTGGATGAATGGAAGTCACAAAATCTCATTAACGAAGAAGAACAACAATATCTGTTCAAAGAATTCCCCACCATACCAACTATTTACTTCTTACCTAAAATCCATAAAACTTTAATCAACCCTCCGGGAAGGCCCATAGTATCATCCTGTGACTCTCTATATGAAAACATGTCAACATATGTTGACTATTTCTTAGCACCCATTGTGAAAAATCTCAGTTCATATATACAAGACACGGGAGAATTTTTAAGAACACTCGCCAATACTACTTGGAATCCAAACTTCATCATGGCCACAATAGATGTCGTGTCATTATATACTTCCATCCAGCACGACATAGGCATACAAGCATGTGCATATTTCCTGAAGCAAAGAAAAATCACGGAACTCCGACATTCGGCCATGCTGTTGACAATGATCAAAACGTGCCTTAGTAATAACGTCTTCTTGTTCGACAACCAACTATATCAACAACTCTGCGGCACTGCCATGGGCATTTCTTTTTCCCCAAATTTTGCTAACCTCACGATGGGGTGGTGGGAAAGGGAAATAGCCTGGGGCCCTGGAAATCATCTATCTTTGGAAAAAATAGTACTGTGGGTACGATATATAGATGATTTATTTATAATTTTGGACGGAAGGAAGGAAGAATTTATGCAATATTTCAACATATTGAATGAAAATCAAATTGGATTATCCTTCACATGCACAACAAGCAAAACAAGGATTAATTTCCTAGATACCACAGTATACATAGATGAAGGAAAAATACAAACTACTTTGCACAGAAAAAAGACAGCTACAAATAGCATTTTACATGCTAAGAGCTTCCATCCTCAACCTCTTGTCAACAGCATTCCTTATGGAGAATTTTTGAGGATCAAAAGAAATTGCTCAAAAGAAGGGGATGCAACTGCCCAAATAGAAGCCAGTGCCGAGAGGCTAAAAAACCGAGGATACAGACAAAGAATCTTAAATAAAGCCAAAGAAAAGGTAGAACAGAAAACACATGATGAGATTCTGATGTCCAAAACAGAAAAAGAACAACAAATGAAGATAGAACAAGAGAAAGACAAAGCAGAAGACAATAAACTAAAAAATGAAAATAATGGAGAAGCGACAAGACTCATTCTGACATACAGTAAGGAAAGTACAAAAGTTGCCAAGATTGTTCAAAAATATTGGCACTTGTTGACACAAGACAACGACATTGGAAAAATAATTGGAACAAGACCAAAAGTCACTTATAGAAAAGCGAGTTCAATAAAGGACAAAATTGTACAAAGTCATTTCATCACACCAACAAAAGAAACATGGTTGACACAACAACAGACGGGCTTTAAAAAATGTTCAAATTGCAAAGCATGTAAAATTGCCACAAACAAAAAAGCGATCACTGACCCCGAGGGAAGAACAATAAAAATAAATCACAGAATTACATGCACAACACAATTTGTTGTATATGTAATACAATGTGCGTGTGGCAAAAAGTACATTGGGAGTACCACATGCATGCTTAAACGGATACTTGAACACATTAGACCCGTGAAAAATAAAGGCACTAATTACGCAACATCAAAATATCTTGCCAAGTGTCAAAACAATGATTGGAGAAAGATGGAATACTTTGGATTGGATACAATACCATCAAATGAGAGAGCAGGGGATAGGAAAAAGAAATTGCGACAGTTGGAATCAAAATACATTATACGACTACGAACAAAGACCCCGAGAGGTTTGAATAACGATGAAGAAATGTACGTTCATCTATAAAGCAGGAACTGAGACAAACACCCATAAGAAAACTAAATGAACAATTACATAAGGAGTAATCGTACTAGTATATTAATAGTCCATAAATAAATAGATACTAATCTAAAACAATCAGCGGACAGCAAAACTAGAGACAATGAAGTGGTACTATTACCAAAAATTATTATATGTGAATTACTCTAGATTTAAGATAAACACTTATATATATTTATCTTTATATCGCTTTACTATACAAATTGTAATAGGCCATGTAAACAATTAATATACCAGAAATACCATGAATTCAAAATGTGAATACCAAAAATGTTAGCGCTGTCATTGGGACTTTTTGTAAAACACTACAATTCCCAGAAGTCAATGGGGTTGTAATCTTAATTAGCGACACTACAAAACAGATGAGGAGAGTAGTGTTTCCCTACCGTGACCAAGGCTGCAAAGCCGAAACGCGTCGGTTGACAGACTGGCTCTGTTTTTGTAATAAAAAGCAAAGAAACTAAGGATTGATGTGTGCGACTAAAACTTTGTGAAAATTGAATTTTGGCCCTGGGTCCGGCCAGTAGTCTGCACCCGCTGCTGAGCGATCTGGCGTTCTGACCCCATTGTTGGCAAAAAAAAAAAAAATATATATATATATATATATATATATATATATATATATATATTTGGACCCTCTCCCAGTTAAGTGGCGTGTTCGTGTTTGGCCGGATATCACTGCCTGTGATACTACTTGACTCGGAAGGAGTAATCTGGTCACGCCCCCCGTTCCTCACAACAGTGTTGCAACATTTCTCCGTATGCCAGACGAGGAAGTTTGAATCTTTGGAGTCGGCGGACCCCGGATGGCTTTCTTCATTCGCCGGTAAGGAGTCACACACTGTTCTTAAGAGGTTATCTATCGGGTTGGGAGATCCTTGCCGTTGTTTAGAATTTGAATTCTACGTCCTTGACCTTTAAAGAAGCGGTTCCATCTATTGACGTACATTAAGCTTGTTAGCTTATAATGTCAGCCCAGGACGCGCTGCGTGACCGGGAGGCTGCAGCAGAAGCGTTATTTGTTGATTTACCGACTGCCAGTGTCGCAACAGAATCGCTAACCCATGAGGGGAATACGAACGATGCTAGAAGTTTACTGAGGAAATTGGAAAAACTTCAAAAAACCGAGTTGTCTAAATGGTGGGAGAGCAAGTCCCTTGAAAAATATCGTGATGTAGGCAGGGTGCCACGGGGGTTGCGAGTCATGATTGCACCTTCGTATGAAAATCCGCACCCTGAGATGCTTTCCGAATGGGCCACCAACAATCTCCAAGCCTCTATGAACATGGTTCACATTTTGATCAGATATGCCGTGATCGATAGAGAGGATTCTTAAAGAGATTAATGAACTAAATCAGACTCTTGATGCTCATGACCAGAAGGATATTATTGCCAAAGGCAGAGTTTCGATAGCCAACAAATTACAACAATATGAAGAGACTATCAAAACCCGCAAAGCCTTTAAGTTTGCCAGGGATCGTGATGATTATCTGGCGGGAAGGGTTTTCACGTTCTCCCGCAAATTTGACAACGTAAAAAGGAAAGCTCTTACGGATCAAGTCCAAGGGAATCGTGATAATGCTAGCAATGACAACCTCATCACTCAAGTGGACTCTGATGTCAATTCTCTCACCAGTGGGGACTCGGATGAAGGTTCTAGTACAGCGGTTATATCTAGCACAGTGGCCATCAAACATACTCTGGGAGAGGAGCTTAATTTTTTAACTATGGACAGGCGAGCAACCCTCCGCCCCAGAAATCCTCAAAGCCAAACAAATGTAGCAGCAAGCGGCGGAGAGAGAGGCGCCAGCACCGCCTCAAGACCATCAAACAGGGGCAGAGGAGGACGGAGATGGAAACGCTAGACTCTCAGGATAACACAATCATTAATCTGACGGACACTGTGTTATCCGAAGCTGAGCAACAACTGTTAAAATTGGGCCTTTCATTTTGTCCCGAATCCAACTTCTCATACAAACAGTCTCGCATAGATATTTATAAGTTCATTCGAAAAATTAAACTCAAAAAATTCTTCCAATTGAACAAATCTATGAGTATGGCCACCACATCCGACTTGTTGTTGGATCCACTACAAGTTCGGGACTCTGATACACTTCAAATTATGCAATCCTTGGCTAAGAAAAGTTCGGACTTTACTGTATCTGGTACTGTACCTGAACGTCTGGAAGTAATCAACACAGGATTGGCGGCTGCCAGTCCATTTCGTCCTCCTTCGTGTTTCTATCCGATTATGCCCAAGGACTCTGTTGATGTGTTCAGTGACATGGTAATTAATGACCTAAAAAGTCTAAACTTGTCCACTTATTCCAAATGTAGACAAATAAATGCAAAATTGAGAAATTATTGGGCGTTGATCAAGAAAATTCGTGGGAATGGTCAAATTGTGGTGATGGGTGCTGATAAGGGCGGCAACATAGTTCTTTGGCCCAAAAATGATTATCTGCAAGAGGCTCAACGCCACTTGTCTGATACTAATTGTTACAGCAAAGTAGGTCGAGACCATTTGGGTGAAATTAAGAAATCTGTATCCTCCCTATTGGCACAATGGAAAAGAATGGGACTCTTGTCAAAGAATGAATATTTGTTCCTTAAAAATGATTTCCCAACTACAGCCACCCTGTATTTCATCCCTAAGGTTCACAAGGGTATTCACCCGGTACCAGGCAGACCCATCATCTCTGCCCGCAATAACCTTTTGGAAGCCATGTCAAAATATGTGGATTATTTTCTCCAACCTCATATGACCGCTTTGCCATCCTTTATTAAGGATACTGGTGATTTTTTAAATAAAATCAAGGCAATTGATTGGCAATCCACCTTCGTTCTAATCACACTCGACATAGCTTCCCTTTACACCAGTATTTTACATTCTCAAGGGTTAACTGCTGTCAAACATTTTTTAGATTCCCGTTCCATTAATTTCAAGGACCATAACACCATGCTCCTTCAAATGATTGATCTTTGTCTCAATAACAATCTGTTTTTGTTTAACAAAGTTCTATACAAACAGTTGAGGGGTGTGGCTATGGGGGCATGTTTTTCTCCAACCTATGCCTGCCTTTTGGTTGGTTGGTGGGAGGAACATGTCCTCAGAGTCAACCATAAAGATATGTGGGATGCACATATCCGTTACTATGGCAGATACATAGACGATATTTTTATCGTCTGGGAAGGCTCCACAGAGGAGGCTTCTTTGTTTGTAGCATCCATCAATAACAACACGATGAACTTACAATTCACGGCTACTATCAGCACTGAGAGGGTGGAGTTCCTTGATGTGGAAGTGTTTATTATGGACCAACACATAGAAACTAAACTACATAGGAAAATCACTGCTGGCAATTCTATCTTACATGCCAGTAGTGCACACCCACCACACCTTATACGTAGCATACCCTACGGGGAATACCTTCGTCTACGTCGTATATGTAGCCGTCAATGTGATTTAGAACAGTGCCAACAGGAAGCTACCAATCGGTTCCTTGCCCGTGGGTATAAACCGGACAATCTGAAAAAAGCCCTTGACAAAGCTAATCTTTGTTCTCGGGAAATCTGCCTCTCTACCAAACTACCTCAAACTACGAATCTCAGTTGGGAGGTGGACACAGAGGTTATTCAACCCATTAGACTCATTACCACTTTTTGCAAACAACACAGAAGCTTGCGACATATTATTTATAAACACTGGCCCATTGTTTTAACTGATATGACTCTCAAGTTTTTGCTGCCCAATCTACCTAACATTACTTTCAGGAGAGCACCCTCAATGAGGGATGCGTTGGTTAAATCCAATCCTGAAGTCACGGAGAAGATTACGTGGTTATCACGTTTTGGCTTTTTCAAATGTGCTTCATGCCGTGCGTGCAAATTCGGAATTAATGTTTCCGAATATTGCACTGCATTTAATAATGTTCCGGTACAAATCAAACAACATTTCACGTGCCGCACTGACTTTGCGGTCTATGTCTTAGAGTGTACCTGCCATTTGAAATATGTGGGGAGCACCAAACTACCGGTTTTCAACCGCATTTTGCAACACCTTCGAGCGATTGTCAACTCGGACCCCACATATCCTGTTGCCCGACACTTCAAAGCTATTCATGCCAATAAGATCAGTGACTTAACATATTTTGTGATTGGGGCGGTACCACCTTCAATTCGGGGGGGCAACAGAGAGAAACAACTACGCCAGTTAGAATCCTCCTTCATCCTATTACTCGATACTAAGATGCCCAATGGGATGAACACAAGTGAGGATTTGCATAACTTTCTGTGAATGTCTGTTTTATTGTGGTCTGTATATTTTCCCCTAAATGTAGTTGATCTAACAGTATTTGTAACATCTATTAGCGGTTTCTTGCTACTGGCAGCCTTTTTTAGTTTAAGTATTCACTCCAATGCTTCTTGCTCTACCTTTTTCTCACTTCCTTTTTTGCATTTATGTTTCCTCATCCCTGTATATGCTTTTTAATTTTTCTTTCATCTTTCTTTATTGTTCTTCCCTTTTGTTCTTTTTTCCTTTTTCTCTTTTTGGTTTTATTTATGTGACAATCAATGATCAAGAGTGTGTTTTGTTTAGATTCCAGAAATGAATTGTTGCTTTTTTTCAGAAACATGCAAGCCATGGTTATAATTTGTAATTAGCATTTCAGCATTTAGGGGCACTTGCCTTATATTTTGTTTGCTATGATCTGCTTCGCTGCATTTTATGTATCAATTTGATATATTAACCTGGTCATCAATGTTTCTGATTTATTCTCATAACTTCTCTAAGAGAACACACTCTGGGTTTGTAGTATTTTATTTATGTCTATTACCATTGAGCATCATGATTGGGTGAAGTTGATTTTAAATTGGAAGGTCCGGCACCAGCGCGTCAGGTGATCAAGATCGCGGAGGCGATCGAAACGCGTCTGAGGCGGACACTTGTCTGACATAATGAAATAAACGTCGGAATTGAAACTTTGGAACCGTTTGTTGTCTGTACTTTTGGACGTCAGCATTGTGCACGGTGGAGAGGTCCATACCTGCTTTCAACTCCCTTTGTTTTATTGGGGAGGTCAGGACTTTGTCTATATATATATATATATATATATATATATATATATATATATATATATATATATATATATATACACACACACATATATATTCATACATATTTACATACATACATATATGTAACAGGACGCTCATATTTGGGCGTCCCGGTTCGTCAACACCTCGTGCAGCTGCACCATCCAAGATGAACAATATCCAATATCGGGTTTTCTTCCTCAATTTTATATAGGCCCCCCTCCCCTTAGTATTTTTATTTATCTTTTGAATTGGGCCCCAGTGAATGGGATCCCTGGGGCCCAAAATGGCCCAGAGAAGGGGGCCTCGCAGCCCCCCCTTCCTAAAAAATAGAAAAAATAAATTAATAAAAAGGCCGGCAACTCGCTGAAGCCCTGCCCCCTTTCTCCATCACTCTGCAAATGCGCTTCCTGGTGCGCTGCTGATTGGGGAATTAATTCCACTTTATTGCTGAGGGCCTCAGGACTTGAGTGGACTTCTTATCCCAACTACTAGTGCGCCAGGAGGCGCGTTTGCAGTGGAGAAAGGGGGCGTGGCCACCGATAACCTCTCATCAAACCCACTGTTAGTAACTTATTGGAGGTAACAAGAGGAGTAGCTGGCTGCCAACGACCCTTATTAGCAAAGGGGACTTCATCCTCCTACTAGTAGTGCCCCAGGAGGTGCACTTGCAGAGTGGTGGAGAAAGGGGGTATGACCTCCTACAACCTCTCAGCAAACCCACTGTGTGGGACTTACTGGATGTAGCAGGAGGGGTAGTTGGCCGCCCAAGGATTTCCTTGAGGGCCAACTTCCCCTCCTGTTACCGCCAGTAAGTCCCACACAGCAGGATTCCTAAGAGATCTTCAGAGGCCACGCCCTCTTTCTCCACCACTCTGGAAACACACCTCCTGCCCCACTACTGGTTGGGGGATGAGGTCCACTTTACCCCTGGGGGACCTTGGGGGCAAGAAGCCCGCCTGGTACCTCCTGTAAGTACCACACAGCAGCGGGATTCTGGAGAGTTGGTCAGTGGCCCGGCCCCTTAACCCCACCACTCTGCAAACGCAACTACTTCTTAAAAAACCATGAAAATTCATGGAAAAAAATAAAGGTTACAGGGATTTTATAGTTGGGAGTTAGCATTTAAAGAAACCTTAGGAATTCACTTAAAAAAATTAAGCTTACAGGGACGTTATAGTTTGGAAATGGAATTAAAAAAGCCTTCGAAATTCACTGAAAGAAGCCAAAGGTTACTGGGACTTTATAGTTAGGCTCAGGTTTCACTCGTGCAAAATCAGTGAAATTCAGCAGTTATAGTTAACTGAGCTATCTATAACTCACGCCCCCGCAATGCACTGCTTATGATCTCACATATTACATCACTCATGACATGGTCAGTGACATCACTCGTGGCATCACTGGCATCTCAAATGACATCACTGATTACATCATAAACAGAATCACTGATGCACCCACTCACACCCCATAGAACCTTTCATACACCCACTCCCACACAACCATTCACAAACTCATTCACAGACCCATACCAGTACTTACACACCTATTCCCTGATTCATAGATCTACACACTCACCCATACAGCCACTCATGCACCCACTCAGTCTCTGATACAGCTATTGACATATCCACTCATACACCCATACAGCCACTTACACACTGAGTTAGTAACCCATAAAGCTACTCACACACCTAGTCACTCACCCATGCAGTCAATCACACAGCCACTTACTCGCACATACAGATACACAAACACAGGTTTCACTTGTAAAAAACCAGTGAAATTCAGCAGTATAATTCAGCAGTTAAGCTAACTATAAATCATGCCCCCCGCAATTCACTGCTTATAGCTTCACATATTACATCACTCATGACATGGTCAGTGACATCACTCATGACATCATCCGGTGACTGTGAGTGTTTTTAAAATGTTTATGAGTGTTAAATATATATATATATATATATATATGGTTCTGCGTATCTCAACAGACCTCAAAGTGAAATCTGATTGGCTGCCACCACCTCAACCAGGAATTGGTGGCATCCATTTTAGTACTCAGGATTTGATCCTGAGTCCTAAAAAAAAAAGTAAGAAAGGGAGTAAGGTAAAAATTCCCTAACCCCCTAGGCCTGGTGGTGGAGTCCCTGGGCCAATTTTATTTAATTTTTAATTTTGCTTCAAATTTGCGGAGGATTCGTGAATCCGTGGCAACTTAAAAAACAAACAATCGTAGTCTCCAAGGCTTGTTTTAAAGCCCTCTGGGTGGGCTGGGTCTGGGGGGGAAACATATTTGTAGTTTGGGAATAGAGGCACATGTGGCCCCCTTCCCCAGGCCATTTTTGTCCCTACTGACCCCATGCCCGGGGCATGGTTGAATTTGTAAAGGGGAGGAGGGCATATGACTCCCTCCACCACCGTGGGCAATTTCTGGCCCCGGAGACACCCTCCCTTGGAAGGTCCGGCCATATTTGGAAAGGAGGGCCACATGGCTCCCCTTCTTGAGCCTTTAATGGCCCTAGGTATCCCATCCCCCAGGGCCAGCTTGTGCTATGTCCCGGGGTGCCATGGCAGTTTCCCTGCCTGCACTGGCTAGGTCAGAAAAGCCTGTGTTTGCTTCGATTTGGCAGGAGCAATGTCAAAACTCTTGCCGTATGGTAGCAAATACGAAGTTTGCTCCACGCCGGCAGGAGCAAACCTTTCATCTGTTTCCCTGATGCTAATATTACTCCTGCATTGCTCCCTGTGGGCGGAAGCAATGCAAGCTCATGCAGGATCAGGGGAGCCAGCAGGGGCCCTGGGGCCTTGGGCCTCCCCCCCATCGCCATCAACCATAGTGTGATGGGTGGGCACCAGGGCACCCACCCCTTGTTGGCTGGGCCCCGGGGATAGCACCCCGGGCCCGAAATCAGCCCGGGAGAGGGGTGCGTTCCCCCTCCCCCTTTTTCAATATGGCTGGGCCCCAAGGATGGGGTCCCCAGGGTCAAAATTGGCCGGGGGGTGGAGGTTGTGTACCCATCTCCCACTTTTCCAATATTTTTGAGTTGCGGAGGATGGGGTCCCTGGGGCCAAAAGCGGCCCAGGGAGGGGGCCCATGTGCCTCCTTGTTATATGATTCCCACTAGAAAAGGTAGGACTACGTATTAGGATGGCAGAACTGATGAATGTAGGTATTTAGTCTATCTCCACCATCAGAGACTGTCAGCCCAACTCCTAGCTAGCACAGTGCCTTACCCGAACCATTAAACTTCCTGGGGTGGCGGGTGATTTTAGCAACCTCCAACATGACATTCTCATCCCCATGGGAATCACAGAAACGATCTTACCCGTTTCGTTGTTTACTTATGCATGCCCAAGGTAAACAAAGATACAAATAAAGTTTTCAATACATTTATTGAAACAATCATAGTCATACATAGAAAGAATAAGCTGTAATTATTAGGCAGATAAAACATAGCAAAGTAACCAGCATGACAAGCATAATAAACAGTCCAACCATGGCTGTCATATTTCTACATATATCTCTACCTATTGCTACTCCTAATTTGAGAGCATCATGGGTGCACCCTTTGCCCGATCTCTTAGGTTAGCCTGAGTCCCCATAACTGGACCAATGCATCAGCCTGATGTGGAATGGACAATACCTCTTCGCAGAATGGAAGATCAGTGTAAGCAGAGCTTCAAGTCGAACACAGCACTCATTCTAGGACTGTCATGGCTGGAGTGCCCCTCTTCCCCATAAAGGGACAGTGCACCGATTATATAATAAAACCACTGTGTTAGAGCACAGCTTTGATGCAATGATGTGTTTAGATGTTAGAAACTGTCTCCGAACATGCAAAGCAAGCACTAGGGTTTCCTGTTCTGTGCTCCTAGCCTTGAACAAATTGTACATATTATGTAGAAGGAAAGGCTTTCTAAAAACAAGCAGCATGTAAAACAACTTCTCAGAATAATATCGTGCAGGCAAAACATGTAAAAATAACATTGCTAAATCAATGCTAGCCTCAAATGGAAAACTTACATGGAAAACCAAAGTGGGCCTAAGAAGTCCTCACTGCACCGTCCCAACCAAAACTAGCGACGAGCTCAGGCGATAGGGTCCCCAGGGCTTAAAGTGCCCCAGGGAGGAGGGCCATGATACTTTCTCCCCCCAAAACTGTGTTGGGCCCTGGAGGATTGAGTCCCTGGGGGCAAAAGCAGTCTTGGGAGGGGGCCACATTTCCCCCACCCAAAAAAAGGTGCTGGGCCAGGGGGAATCAAGTCTCCAGGGCCAAAACCAGCCCGGGGAGGGGGACAGCATGTCCACCGCTTTTTAATTAGTGGCATCAGGGCCATAAGAAAGTTTAAACTGTTTTGTCTATACTGTCTCTGTTGGGGATGTGGGAGCTCGCTAATTCCTTATTACTACCAGAACAATGTGTTTTTGGGCAGGAAACTAGTCAACTGGCAGCCATCTTGTTGTGCCATCTTACAGCCTATTAGCACTCTAGTGTTTCTTAGCCCTTTTCCTTGCGCCCGGCCAGCCTATTTAATTGCAGCCGTGGCATGGGCAGGACTGCTACTAAAACAGTACCTGTGTCATTGCTTCTAACTATTCAACTCAATCTTTAAATTCGCAGCACTTAAAAATAAATATTGTGTCAATTGCTGTTGAATCTTTGAAATTACTGCTGAAATTGTGGAATCGGATAGTACCTAAACTTAGAATTGAAAGTTGAAACCGTTCTGTGTTTACTGAATCTGTTGTGGGTGCGGCGGCTTGCTAATTCCACATTACTAACAATCTGTTTGTGGGGCTGAAAACTAGTCACCTGGCGGCCATCTTGTTTGGCCATCTTACAGAGCAATTAGCGTTCTAATGTTTCGCACCCCTTTACCTTGCTCCCAGCCAGCCTATTTATTTGCAGCAGTGTGTGGACAAGCTGCTGGTGCACCAAAGGCAAGCCTGTCTGCGCCCATCTATGTCTTAACGGGACCAGGGGCCAAAAATGCTGGTCCCTCTTCATCAGGGAGGCGGGTTTACTCGGACTCCCCTTTTTTACCTCTCCCCCCCCCTCTACTACAGGAGCTTGTGTCTCCTCATGGAACCCAGACACCATGGGGTGAAAGTGCCCACACTGTGTTTTCATGGCTGTTTATCCCTACCCAGCAACAAATTGCCACCACCTGCCCTCTAAAGTCACTGACATGCTCAATTCTGACTGTTTTCAATTTTTAATATTTACTGTCACTCACTACTTAAACATCAATCCTATATTTTTAATTGACCATGGTCTAGACCCAGAAACCTGGCTTAATGAGGCCTCAGTGCCGAACATTGTTGTCTAACTGTCCACTGAATATCACATGCTTAGAGTGAATCGCCAGGACAGGAAAGTGGTAGGAATTGCGATTATTTTTAAAGCACCATACGTATGCAAAATGGACACACTCATGATACCTGATTGTGTGGCCTTGTTCTCCCTGTCCATAACTAATAATTGTGCATTTCAGACACCTTAATATCTCGCCCTCCTGGACCAGGGGGTAACTGGAGCACCTGCATTTCTGAGGCTCTCTCTCTATTTATCTTAGAATATACCAACTTCACCATTCCTTGGGATTTCAACATTCACTTTGATAATTTGTCCTATAATCTGCTTCCTCTCTGATAGAGGACTTTATGGCTCTGAATGTCCACCTCATTAACATAGCCCCACTCATGAGGCTGGACATCTCTTCGACCCCCTATTCTCCAATCTAAAGCACCTACGGGTAGACCAGTCAATTCCTTTTTCCTGGTCTTATCACTTCGCTGAACCTTTTTTCCTCTATATCCCTTTGGCACCCCGTACATGTGAGGACAAACCAGTTTTCTTTCATAGGAGCTGGTCAAAACTAAATGTTTCTCATTTGAACTCCACCTTATAGTTAAACTGCATAACAATGAACAACTCAGTGGAATCCAACTCACCGATCATCGATAATTGGTTTCAGTCCTCACTCAATTCGTTAATCCCTATTGCGCACAAAAAGCTTCACAGAACCTTTCCCCTGGCCCCATGGAATAATGATGCCTTGCAGAAAATAAAAAGTCAATATAAACTCTTGGAAAGAGTCTGGCGTAAGTCCTATTGTGAAGAGGACAAACATAAGTATAATGTGCATTAAAAAATTATTATAAAAAAATTCCACTCAACTAGAGCCTCTTCCTTTTCTGAAAAAAATTATTTTGGCCCAAAATTGTCCTAAACCTCTTTTTCAAGTAGTGAAAACATTGCTCCAGTCACTCCCTCTCACAAACTCAGTAAGATGAATTAGCATGTTTTTCTCATAAAAAGTTGCGGACATTCAGGCCTCTTTTTCCTCCACACTCAACCCTAACTGCTGTCAGTTACAACCTGCCTTGCCTTGTTCACAGACCTCCTTTCAGACTTTGGACAGCCTGACTTTTTCATCGCTTCTAACCGCCACCAAATTAGGCTCACCTTCAGTGTTTTGTGAGCTTGTCCAACAATGGCTGGACCTGCTTACTCAGCTTCTGAAGGCATTACTCTCAGAAGGCATCGTCCCAAAATCTTGAAACCACGCAATGGTAATGCCCCTGCTGGAAAGGTTGAATCTTGACCCTTTCATCGGGCGAAGTAGGCTACGCGATCTGCAGCGAGTACGCTGATCCCTTCAACACTGTCGGCAACGCGTTCTGAACCTTCTTTTCCCAGTATCGGTCGCTAGAGGGAGCCAGAGGGACAGCGGACTACAGTCGACAGTTTGCAGAACGCCAGAACGCTGAAGCGCGGAAACGCGGTAAACGCGGAAAAACGCCGAAAATCTGCCGAAAATAAGAGCAGGCAGGCAGGCAGCGGAGAAAAACAGGCTGCCGGTTCAAGGACTCACGGAGCATCGCGGTCTATCAAGGGCCGTGTTTGACCTGCCAGATCCCCGTTTTGGATACCTGCTGGAACCGCTGAGATCTGCTGAGATCTGCTGAGACCTGCTGCCCCCCCCCCCCCCCCCTGCAATCACTGGGCGGTGCATTTCATCAGGCCGTGTCCTGCATCTGCGGCGCGGTGTGTTGTGCCGTTTTTGGAGGGAGAGGGCTCGGTGCGTGACATAGGAGGCACGAGGGGACACCGGAAACACCGGAAGCACCGGAGACACCGCGGTGACCAGTAGGTGAGCAGTAGCGGTGAGCAGTAGCAGCGGCGTTCGTGTGGCCAAGGCAACGAGAGGAGAGGGAAAGGGGTGGGGGACAAAGAAGATCTAAGCGAAGCGGCTCAGTTCCAGGCAGCCCGTGCTCACAAGGCTCCCCGTATTTAGAGGCGGACCCCACCGCCCAGCGCCTCATCCACACTGTAAGGGAAAAGGTGAGAGGATTGAGGAGAGGCGGCAGAAGCGGTGAGCCGGGTGACTGGCACAGGGAGAGGGAGCGGAAGCAGGCGCAGGACGGGCAGGGGGGGGCCTTTAAGCCTTAAGCCCGAGTCCGAGCCCCTGAGCCCCAGAGGCCCCCGAAGCCTTTCCACACCTGTACTTTGGACTCGAGGGCCGGTCACGGTCATGGATTTTGGAAAGTAAAGGGGGAGTAAAAGGCAAAAGCAGAAAGCAGTAGCCCTGTAGGAAAAGGCAGCCCCGGTAGTGTCTCAGGCGCCAAGGGGGGCTAAAGGTATTATTAATGAAATACACTGCCTAATCACCAAATTTAAGCTACAAGCTTTTTCTCAAGCACCAGCACTCAAGTAGAAAAATACCAGCATTAACACAGACAACAGTAAAATTACGACGGACTGCCAGGTATAAAACTGGGAAATAAGTTAATCTATATCTGGGTTAACAGCTTGAGAACTTGCGACCTAAGGCCCCAACGAAGGGACCCAAGCAGACACCTTATTCTGATGAGTCGATTTGTAAGATAAAGTCACCGCCTTGCCGGACATTGCAACACTTATAAGCTGTTCCTCCCTGTAGGCAGCCGCCTCAATCCTGCGGTGGGCGTCGGGCCCCAAGCATCTCCATAGCGCCTCGTGCCATACCTAGCACAAGGGTCGGTGGTAGAGGAAGGGACCCGGTGAGGGAGTTTGTCACTCGCCAGGACGCAGAAGACAGGCTTGGGAGGAGGTGCTGGAAGTTGTGTGGGAGGTGAAAGTCAGGAGGCAAGGTGTGGTGAGGCAAAGTAGAGGTGAAGCAGTGCTGAAAGTACCTCTGACTGGAGAGTCAAGAACATTTTGCAGAGGGGGGGTTAGTAGTAACAGCAAAAAACAGCACAAGGGTCAAGATATCCATCAGGACCGGAGTAGAGAATTGGGGACATGCGGTCAGGAAAAGTTTGCCAAGCCCCCATCCACAAAAATAGGAAAAGAGCGACAACACAGGATCAATCAAAAGCTGTTATCAAACCCGGAAACAAGAGTAAGTTAAAAGAGGATTTTAACCCACAAGAAAAGAGTTTGATCCCTTTTATAGCTACAGAGCAATTTAAGTTCGGGGGGAAAAACCCAATGCATAAATTTCAGTTTTTAAAAGACCCAATGGCGGCAATTTATGCAATTACAGAAGAGGCACAAAGCCTACAAACCCCCATAAAACCGATACATTTAATAACACCAAAAAGTGCCGGAGATAAACACCCAGAAGCAATGTCAAGACAACCAGCAAACTGCCAACAAAAAGAAGGAAGGGTGACAGTAGAAAAGGATGAAAGACCGGTTCAAGAAAAATCAGTTTTAAAAAATTGGCTTCTAAAAACGACAGCCCAAATACATGCCCCGGTATCTCAACCTACACCAAGACTACCGGAAAAATGTCAACAAAAAGAAGGAAGGGAGCTAAAAGAAAATGATGAAAGACCGGTCCAAGAAAAATCAGTTTTAAAAAATTGGCTCCTAAAAACGACAACCCAAATTGATGTCCCGGTACCCCAAGTTATATATCAACCTACAACTAAACAGACAGCCACGAATGAAAAAAGCAAGGAAGAAAAGACTGCACAAAGGTATGTGGCAAGGGAACAAAGCGAAGGCGGAGAGCATGTTATACAACGAGGAATAACCCAAACGACAATTTGGTCAAAATCTTTTTCAATAACAGAGGAAGACGACCTCATAAAGATGTTAGAATTTAATACCCAACAAGTGGAGGAATCAGGGTCAACAAACCAGGGAAAACATAGGGACATAAATTCGCCGGGCAAAAAGGCAAAGGGAGTCGAAATGGGAGCAATATCAACCCCCATCAAGAACACCCCCAGCCCCATTCTTTGGAAAGAAACAAATATCGGGCGAGGTGGCCCTCCACTTGGCGATAAAAAAATACAGTCTCCAATTACCATTTCATCAGTAAGTGGATTTGATTCCATATCAGGGATCTCAATACCACCAATAAATAAAGATACAACCACTTGGAACGACGCGTTACTAAAAAGTCTACAGCAAGCAATCACTGTACTAAATTTTCAATCGGATAAACTGGACGTACAGGTAGACTTAATGAATCTGATTGCAACTCATATTGCAGGCATCAATAACAAGCTGGACATAGTTTTAGATCAAATAACTAATGGAACAAATAAAGATGGACAAAACAACAACAAAGTATTAGATTATAACTGCGGGTGCAGCAAAATAATAGATAAACTGGCCTGTCTACCAGAAATTTTGACCGAGATCCTAAGCGCAGCACAAGTAAGAAAACAAATAGAAGAAACATCGTGCTTAGTAAATACAGGTAAACATACAAGGACTGAAAAACAAAGAATTATGAGGCAAGGTATAGAATATGTAGAAAACTCTATGGAGGACGACGCAAACATAACAAAAGAGCAGGGCAATAGGCGTAGAGAAAAAATCACTCCTGCTGCTCCAAGTGTGTTGGAAAATCAAACCAAAAGACAACGCAAACGAGCACGAAAAGCCAGGAAAAATGTCAATCGAAAAACTAAGCAGGGAGAAAAACAAAATTATGCCATCTTTTCACAAAACGCTAATATCAGTGTACAAGAACAAGCAGCTACAGGCCCTATAATACAGCAAACCATCGATGAATCAACCATATTGGACATTATGAGGGACCATAATAAATCCACGAAAAGCGATCTGAGTGCACCAGAACCCGCAGAGAGGAAAGCAATAAAAGAGTGGTACACCGTTGAAAAAGTAAAAACACAAACACACATAGAGGAGGAGACGGAAACCGTGAAAAGAAAGGATAGAAACAAACAAACAACAAATCCACAGGTAACAGAAGATATGTCTCAAAAAATGGTACCGGAAGCGAAAAACGATGATGGCTTAAAATTCAAGCACCAGGAAGAAAAAATTGAATGGATAACCAACAAAGACAAAACAACCACGCTAAAAAGGGAAAAAAGTATCGGGATGAACATTGAAGGAGCGTCAAGTTCTGACATCCAGCTATCCATCACCCTGGATAAAAAAGGCCGGACGTGTAAAATATTAGCGGAGAACCAACAATTGGGTCAGTTCAGTACAACCAAAATGTTCAAAACAAAGGAGGAAAATAGAAGGCAAAGCGGAGAGGAAGATAAAACGCCGAATTTAAGCTCAAAAGGACGGCCCACAATCGAGCTCATGATCAACACTAAGGCGGGGGAAAGGATAGGGGAAAAAAGGGAACTAAAAGGAAATCAAGAACCCCAACCAAATCCAGAAGTAACAGGCTGTAAATTAATCTTTAAGCCGGAATATAAAACAAAGGGCAAAAATGATATCCTAAATAGGGGTAACATAATGAGACTTTTTAGAGAAATTCCGAAATTAAGGGATATTCCATCAACTGATCTATTGGCACTAGAATTCGTGCAAGTTAACATGGAGATGGATTTGGAAGTTAGTAGAACTACATGGGCGTCGACAGAGATAACGGAACGGATCTTTGCCTCCAGGGAGATCTTCGCAACTTGGGGCATAATTATATCTTATCCACCATTAATAAAATATCCATACCCGCTAATAAATGACGAGGTTTCCGGGTTGCAAAACATAAAGGGAAAGTCTTCGACGGTCCTAAAAGGAGCCAGAAGTACTTCACCAAATCAAGAAACACGCAGGGGAACCGGAGTGCAAATTGCTATGGACAGACAAACAACCACCCAGTCAGATGGAATCTACGAATGGTCTTGGCTACCCTACACTTTGAATTTACATCGTTCCTGATGATAACACCTTGGTAAGGGGGGCACAAAATAATAAGGCAGTAAATCAAGAGGAGAAAAAGTTCACGATCTGCTCTTGGAACGTTCATGGTTTTAACGAAATGCAACAAGATCAAGAAACCCTTACCTATTTAAGTAATTTTAAAGTTATCCTATTACAAGAAACATGGAACACTTCACCAAAGCACTTGGCAGGATACGAAGAATTCCATACAATGGCGGAAAAAACATCTAAGTATGGGCATCCAAGAGGGGGTCTGTCCACATACATGGCAACGGAAATCGACTGGAAATCGGATCCAAATAATTAAAGTAGAAGAAAATGTTCCGGTACAAGGAGAAAGAGTTGGAGACAAACTAATAATCCTAAATATCTATATTCATCCAAATAAGGACAAAAAAGAGGAGAAATTGGCCACCCTAACAACCCTAATAAAAACACTTCAAGTTACACATCAACACCATGAGATGATAATATCAGGGGATTTTAATCACAATCTGACAGGAGAAAAGACGAATAAGAACAAGAATAACAATCAAAAGATACGAAACAAGCTGGAAAAATTAGGCATGGTCATCCTGAATGGAAACACGAGGGGTGATCAACCAGCCAGTATCACCTTTTCCTGTGGAAAAAAACAATCAATTATAGATTATACGATAATTAGCAAAGAGCTAATATCCCGGGTAGACAAGTTCCGTATCTTATTACGACCAGAGAGTGATCATTTCCCTCGAGACAGTCCTAGACTTAAATATTAAACTTAAGGAGCCTGTAGCTTCATTAGTGGTGTGGCCTGAAATATATAACTTAAGGAAGCTTAAATGGAGAGGAGCCATCATGGATGAGATAATGGATATGGTGAACGAACACATAAAGAATGCTGAGGAGTTAGCAGTTCAAACATCAAGTAACTGGGAGGAACTATGTGAATTACTGCTGGACAAATTCCCAGCAAAAATTGTATCCAAAGGTAATTACGGGTTTATCAAAGAGCCATGGTATACAACACAGATGAGAAACAAAAAAAGAAATATCGCCTAAGAGGTAAGACAAAATGCGCAAGCAATTAAAAGGGGAATAAAAAAAGATAGCGGGAAGATCCAAAAACTAAGAAAAGATTACAAGATGGAATGCAGAGTGGAAAAAAGAAAATATAGAGAAAAGTTATGGGAAGATCTGCTGTGGGCAAGCAAACTTCCAAATAGTAAAGAATTCTGGGGTATAATCAACAAATTAATGAAAGGTCACGGAAAGCAAAACACCATCGGAATCAGCGAAAATATTTGGCTAGAATACATCGATAAATTGTATAACCCCAAACTGGGATTAGAAAAGGTGGATGCAGTAAGGTCACCGAAAGTAAAGGAAAAAGTACTTAACACCAGGGTAACCAGCATTAATATTGAAAATGGGAAAGATCAGTTCAGCTGGAAAGGAGATGACCAAATTTTGACAACGGTTAAACGCTTAAAAACACTGATAAAAAATCTGAAAGCGGAAGGAGCAGCAGGTCCAAATGGGCTACCAAATGCCCTGTTCAAACGAGATCCAGAAGTTTGGGCAAAATACCTAACACCTCTTTTTAATCACATGTTCCGTAACAACAAGATCCCGCAATCCTGGAGCGGTAACCTGTTCCACCCAATTTACAAGAGCGGTATTAGAACAGAACCCGGGAATTACAGGTTGATCGCCCTGATCGACGTTGAGGCCAAACTCTATGCTTCATGCATCTTGGAACATCTACAAGAGTGGACAGAGGAAAACAATATTATCCCTAAATTCCAAACAGGCTTCAGACGGGGAATGGGCACCATCACTAATCTAACAGCCTTGACAATTCTGACGGAAAAGGCTGAAAGGAAAAGGGGAGCATTAGTGGCTTGCTATATAGATCTAAAAGCGGCTTTTGATAGAGTGCCGCGGGACCGCTTGTGGAAGAAACTGAAAGCATGGGGACTGCCACAACTACTGATACAAGCAATACAATCATTATACAGTGAAACATGGGCCACTGTAAAATTAGGGGACGGACAAAGAGTCTCCTCAAAAATAAACATTACAAATGGATTAAAACAGGGCTGTGTCCTTTCTCCAGGTTTATTTAATTTATATCTAGCTGATTTGAACCGCCACTTAGAACAAATAAACGGATACCCACCAAATTTGGCAAAGGAGCCGGTTCAATACTTACAGTATGCAGATGACATTGTCTTGGTAAGCCAGACTTCGATTGGGCTACAAAGGGCAATAAACAAACTAATAGACTACTTGAACGCTCAAGGTTTGGAATTGAATAAATCAAAAATCAAGGTGGTAAGACTAGCGGGCCCAAGACAAGGAAACTTTAAATGGTTCTCTAAGAACTCTCAAATAGAAGAGACAAGATCTTATAAATACTTGGGCATCAAAATGGCAAGAAACCTGTCAATGATGGAGCAGAAAAAGGAGATTACAGCAAAAGCTCAATCCTTAATATTCGCTTATAAACAACTATATAAGAATCTGGAAAGCCCTTCACATGGGCACCTTTTAAAAATAATGGCAGCCCAACTGCTACCGACCTTGTCCTATGGCCTGGAAACCTGGCATGGCCAAGAAAGTAACATCTTAAATAAGCTACAAACCAAGGTTTACAAAACGGTATTTAATCTCTTTAAAGGTTCCTCTCCAGCACAAATCTGTTTGGAATTCGGACTACAGAATCAAGTATTCCAAAGGAAGGCAACCATGGTAAACTTATGCTGGAAACTCAGGGCGGCAGAACCGGGAAGTTTGAATAATTTATGCTGGTTGGAAATAAAGCAACAACTAGAGCAAAGACTCCCAAATTCGTGGGGGGTCCAATTGATGATAGCTCTTGAAGAATTAAAGCTTGAGGGGCTTTGGAACAGCAAGTTGGAAAAGGCCACATTTAAACTAGCTTGCAAAAACAAAGCAAAAGCATTATCTTTCGTGGAGGACAAAAGGGAATTAGCGAGACGCCGCCATGTATGGGTCATAATAAACTCTTATACACGGCCAAGACCTCAACCCTACCTAGCAGCTCACTTCAGATTGTCCTTAAAAAGGAGGTTCATGGCATACAGATTTGGAGAACATTGCACATTAGACTTAGTACCCTCCTGGAAAAACAAGGATCAAGCAAAGGCATGTCGTTTATGTGGTTATTATAGCAAAACTTTGAGCCATATGCTGTGTGTCTGTGAAATAGTAAAATTAGAAAGAAGGAAGATGCTGAGAACAGCTTTTAATGATTTAAAAATCCGCACCTGCAGACAGGCAGCAACAAGTTGGATGGGTGCCGCCTCAAACATTTTAATATGCAGGGGGATAAAATTTATGATAGTAGTAGAAAGCTTACTTTCAAAAGTGGGCAAAAATTGAAGGCATGATGCCATAAAAAGAACTAAGTAGACTTTTATGAACTGAAAATGCTTTTAATATGAAATGTGTTTTATATGCTTTTTTTGACTGACTGACTGACCCTTTCATCTGGTCCCACTATAGGCCAAGGCCAATCTCTCTTTTGCCTACTTCGCACCAAAGTACTTTAAAAACACGTGAATACCTAGCTCACATTGTATACGGAACTAAATGGCCTGCTCCACCCCTCGCATTAGGGCCTCAGAGCAGGCCACAGCATGGAGTCAGTTCTTCTTGGCATCTATAGATATATGTGGTACTGCTGTGTTGATCCTTTTAGATCTTGATACAGTTAAATATAACCCTCTACTCCAAAGATCAGAGGAGATGGATGTGAAGGATAAGGCCTTGTCCTAGCTAGGTTCTTTCCTGCAGGACCATGTCTTCCAGGTACACACTCTTCAGCATTGCTCAAAGCCTTAACCTTTATCATCTGGGATAGCTCAGTGCTCCACCCTTAGTCTGACCCTTTTCAATCAATATATAAAGTCGCTTGCAGATATTTTGAAAAGCTGTGGTTTTACCCTCTTTTCATATGCTGACGACACTCAGATAGTGGTATCCCTTACATCTCAGGAGAATCAGAGTGTTGAGGCTTTGAACATCTGCCTTACACAAGTTTCATATTGAATGGGGGGAAAACTGAGGTTGTGTTGCTGGGCAACCTCTCCCACCTTTGTGGACCTTATCTCTGGCCTGAGACTATGGGTAATGTTCCCACTCCAGTATGTGTTGTTAAGAATCTTGGTGTTTGGCTGGACGACAGGTTGTCCATGTGTCATCGCTTCTACCTGTTTTGATATTTCAAGATGGCTCTGGAGAATTCTTGGATGTCTTCCTGTCCAAAGAACTTTAATCCAGGCCTTGATTAACTCCAGGCTGAATTATAGTAATATTCTCTATCTAGGCACCCCAAAGATCCCGCTTAAGCAGCTTCAGACAGTGCAAAATGCAGCCACAAGATTACTACACCTCTGCAAATGGACGTCCACAGTCATCCTTCCTCATGTACTTCACAGGCTTCCAATTGAATGACATGAGCAATTTAAAGCATTATGCTCTATGCATAAATGTTTATCTAATTCTGTCCCCATCTATCTCAGATCCGTGATGTCACTGTATCAATCTAATTTCTCTCTGCGCTCAAGCAATCTAGATGCTGCAATTCCCAGAGCAAGTAAATCCAGGCAAGTGGTTGACCTTTCTTCTATGTAAGGCCTAAGCTGTGAAACACCTTACCCCCTTCTATGAGATCATGTCGCTCTCTTTCGGTTATCCACAAACTGCTAAAAACGTGGCTGTTTTAATGTCTGTGATAGAGAAGACATGGCCTGAGGTATCTGGAGGAGCATACGCTGGGAAACCCTTTTTAGGTAGCTATGCGCGTCTCAAAATTGTGGCCAACACTCCACTGTGCACGGCCTTAGGCCGTGTGCAGTGGGGTGTTGGCTGCATGCAGGGGGTTGGCTGCAAGTAGGAAACTATAACTCACACCATCAGCATGCACCGCTAATTACCCTAGATATTACATCACTCATGACATCTTCTCTGACATCACTGATAGTATCACTGTGAATGGGGAGCACAAGTTATAGTTACCTTACAAACATCATGTAAAAATAAGATAAAGTCTCTTCAAAATTCAAAGTGTGTATTTCTGTAACATGGGAAAGCCTTTCACCTTACATCAGATTATTTCACTGCTTTAAGAGGCATTTATGAAAAGTGATAGTTTTAAACATGAAATTAAAAACATCCCCACCCTTACTCCCTCACTCTGGCGACAATGCTATTAGTTATGAAAGAGATAAGTTAGTGGTCATGCCCACACATTATATGGCGTAGCTTTATATTATAAATGGAGCAACATAATAATGAAGTGGGGAGAAAGCTGCCTCTCTGCTGCTGTCTGACACTCATTCATGTGGCTCTGAGACAGTGATTTATGCCATCCTCTTGCCAGAGGGCAGCTTTTATCGGACCTCTTGAAAGTTCATGAAAAAATCGCATTTTGCAAAATCCTGTAAAGCTGGGGCTCTGCATATGCACCTCTGCTAGTGCTAGAATGCAAAGGATTTCATCAGGACTGGAGAAATCACAGAGAGCATCACAACAGCACCAGTACTAGAATGCAAAGAACGTTACCAGGACTGGAGGACCCACTGGCAGCATGGCAACAGCACTGGCGCTAGAATGCAAAGAACATAACCAGGACTGGAGGACCTACTGGCAGCATGGTAACAGCTCAAGTGCTCACGTACTAAGAACATAAACAGGACTAGAAGAACCACTGGCAGCATGGCAACAGCACCGGTGCTAGAATGCAAAGAACATAACTAGGACTGGAGGAGCCAATGACAGCATGGCAGCAGCACCGGTGCTAGAATGCAAAGAACATAACCAGGACTGGAGGAACCACTGACAGCATGGCAACAGCACGGGTGCTAGAATGGAAAGAACATAACTAGGACTGGAGGAACCACTGACAGCATGGCAACAGCACCAGTGCTAGAATGCAAAGAACATAACTAGGACTGGAGGAGCCAATGACAGCATGGCAGCAGCACCGGTGCTAGAATGCAAAGAACATAACTAGGACTGGAGGAGCCAATGACAGCATGGCAGCAGCACCGGTGCTAGAATGCAAAGAACATAACCAGGACTGGAGGAGCCAATGACAGCATGGCAACAGCACGGGTGCTAGAATGGAAAGAACATAACTAGGACTGGAGGAACCACTGACAGCATGGCAACAGCACCGGTGCTAGAATGCAAAGAACATAACCAGGACTGGAGAACCCACTGGCAGCATGGCAACAGCACCGGTGATAAAATGCAAAGAACATAACTAGGACTGGAGGAACCACTGACAGCATGGCAACAGCACCGGTGCTAGAATGCAAAGAACATAACCAGGACTGGAGAACCCACTGACAGCATGGCAACAGCACCGGTGCTAGAATGCAAAGAACATAACCAGGACTGGAGGAACCACTGACAGCATGGCAACAGCACGGGTGCTAGAATGGAAAGAACATAATTGGGACGGGAGAAAAAATGACAGCATGGCAACAGCAATGGTGCCCGAGTACTAAGAACATAACCAGGACTGGAGGAAGCACTGAGAGAATGGCAACAGCACCGATCGAGTACTAACGACATAACCTGGATTGGAGGAATTACTGACAGAAGGGCAACAGCACCGGTGCTAGAATGCCAAAAATATAACCAGGATTGGGGGATCCACTGGTAGCATGGCAAAAGCACAGGTGCTAGAATGCAAACAACATAACTAGGACTAGAGGAACCACTGACAGCATGGCAACTGCACCGATACTCGAGTACTAATGCCATACCCAGAGTGGAGGAACTACTGACAGAATGGCAACAGCACTGGTGCTAGAATGGAAAGAACATAACTGGGACGGGAGAAAAACAGACAACATGGCAACAGCACCAGTGCTTGAGTAATGAAAACATAATCAGGGCTGGAGGAACCACAGACAGCATAGAAACAGCACTGGTGCTCGAGTACAAAGAATATAACCAGGACTGATGAACAACTGACAGCATGGCAATGGCACTGGTGCTCGAGCACTAAGAACATAACCAGGACAGGAGAAACCACTGACAGCATGGTAACGGCACCAGTGCCTGCGTATTAAGAACATAACCACAGGACAGGAGGACCCACTGGCAGCATGGCAACAGCACTGGTGCTTACGTACTAAGAACATAATCAGGACTGGAGGAACCACTGACAGCATGGCAACAGCACCAGTGCTAGAATGCAAAGAACATAACCAGGACTGAAGGACCTACTGGCAGCATGGCAACAGCACCGGTGCTCGAGTACTAAGAACATAACCAGGACTGGAGGAGCCACTGAAAGCATGACAACAGCACCGATGCTCAAGTACTAACAAAATAACCAGGATTGGATGCACTGCTGACAGAATGACAACAGCACCGGTGCTAGAACGCAAAGAACATAACCAGGACTGGAGGAACCATTGGCAGCATGGCAACAGCACCGGTGCTAGAATGCAAAGAACATAAGTAGGACTGGCGGAACTACTGACAGCATGGCAACAGCACGGGTGCTAGAATGCAAACAACATAAACAGGACTGGAGGAACCATTGGCAGCATGGCAACAACACCGGTGTTAATATGCAAAGAACATAACTGGGACTGGAGAAAAACTGACAGCATGGCAACAGCGCCGGTGCTAAAGTAATGAGAACATAACCAGGGCTGGAAGAACCAGTGACAGAATGGCAACAGCACTGGTGCCCAAGTACTAAGAACATTGCCAGGACTGATGGAACCACTGACAGCATGGCAACTGCGCCGCTGCTCGAGTACTAAGAACATAACCAAGACTGGAGGACCCAGTGGCAGCATGGCAACAGCACAAGTGCTTGCGTACTAAGAGCATAACCAGGACTGGAGGAACCACAGACAGCATGGCAACGACACTGGTGCTTTAGTACTAAGAATATAACCAGGACTGGATGAACCACTGACAGCATGTTAACGACACCGGTGCTACTGTACTAAGAGCATAACCAGGACCGGCAGAACTGCTGTGAGAATGGCAACAGCATCAGTGTTCAAGTACTAAGAACAAAACCAGGACTGGGAGAACCACTGAGAGCATGGCAACAGCACCGGTGCTAGAATGTAAAGAACATAACCAGGACTGGAGAAACCACTGGCAGCATGGCAATGGCACCAGTGATAGTGCACTAAGAACAAAACCAGGACTGGAAGAACCACTGACAGCATGGCAACAGCATTGATGCTCGAGTACTAATAACATAACCAGGACTGCAGGAACTACTGACAGCATGGCAACCTCATCGGTGCTCAAGTGTTAAGAACATCACCAGGACTGGAGGAACCCCTGACAGCATGGCAACAGCACCAGTGCTCAAGTATTAAGAATATAACCAGGAATGGATGAACCAGTGACAGCATGGCAACAGCACCAGTGCTCGAGTACTTAAGAACATGACCAGGACTGGAGGAACCAGTGACAGCATGGCAGCAGCACCGGTGCTCGAGTAATAAGAACATAGGCAAGACTGGAGGAACCACTGACACCGTGGCAACAGCACCAGTGCTCAAGTATTAAGAATATGACCAGGACTGGACAAACCAGTGACAGCATGGCAACAGCACCAGTGCTCGAGTGCTAAGAACATAACCAAGACTGGAGGAACCACTGACAGCATGGCAACAGCACCATTGCTCAAGTATTAAGTATATAACCAAGACGGGACGAACCACTGACAGCATGGCAACAGCACCAGTGCTAGAATGCAAAGAACATAACCAGGACTGGAGGAACCGCTAACAGCATTCCAAAAGCACCGGCGGTAGAACGCAAAGAACATAACTGGGACAGGAGGACGTACTGGCAGCATTGTAACAGTACTGGTGCTAGAATGCAAAGAACATAACCATGACTGGAGGACCCACTGACAGCATGGCAAGAGCACTGGTGCTAGAATGCAAAGAACATTACCAGGACTGGAGGACATACTGACAGCATGGCAACAGAACCCATGCTAGAATGCAAACAACATATCCTAGACTGGAGGAACCACTGACAGAATGGCAACAACACTGGTGCTACTGAACAGAGAGCATAACCAGGACTAGCGGAGCTACTGATATAATAGCAACAGCATCAGTGCTTGAGTACTAACAACATAACCAGGACTGGAGGAGCCACGGGCAGCATGGCAACAGCACTTGTGTTCGAGTACTAAGAACAAAACCAGGACTGGAAAAGACTGACAGCATGGCAACAGCACCGGTACTAGAATGTAAACAACATAACTAGGACTAGAGAACCACTGACAGCATGACAACGGCACCAGTGCTAGTGTACTAAGAACAAAACCAGGACCGGAAGAACCACTGACAGCATGGTAACAGTACCGGTACTAGAATGCAAAGAACATAACCAGGGCTGGAGGAACCACTGATAGCATGGCAACAGCACTGGTGATCGAGTACTAAGAACATAACCAGGACTGGATGAACCACTGAGAGCATGGTACAAGCATGGTAACAGTGTTCCATGCTCTCAGCGGTTCATCCAGTCCTGGTTATGTTCTTAGTACTCGAACACCAGTGCTGTTACCATGCTGTCAGTGGTTCCTCCAGTCCTGGTTATGTTCTCAGTACTCGAGCAACAGTACAGTTGCCATGCTGTCAGTGGTTCCTCCAGTCCTGGTTATGTTGACTGGAGGAACCACTAACAGCATGGCAACAGCTCCGGTGCTAGAATGCAAAGAACATAGCCAGGACTGGAGGAACCACTGACAGAATAGCAACAGCACCGCTGTTCAAGTACTAAGAACATAACCAGGACTGGAGGAACAACTGACAGCATGGCAACAGCTCCGGTGCTAGAATGCAAAGAACATAACCAGGACTGGAGGAACCACTGACAGAATAGCAACAGCACCGGTGCTCACGCGCTAAGAACATAACTAGGACTAGCGGAACTACTGACAGCGCCAGTGCTAGAATGCAAAGAACGTAACCAGGACTGCAGGACCCACGGGCAGCATGGCAACAGAACCGGTGGTAGAATGCAAACAACATAACCAGGACTGGAGGAACCACTGACAGCATGGCAACAGCACAGGTGCTCGAGTACTAATAACATAACCAGGACTGGAGGAACCGCTGACAGCATGGCAACAGCACTGGTGCTCGAGTACTAATAACATAACCAGGACTGGAGGAACCGCTGACAGCATGGCAACAGTACTGGTGCTCGAGTACTAATAACATAACCAGGACTGGAGGAACCGCTGACAGCACGGCAACAGCACAGGTGCTAGGATGCAAAGAATATAACCAGGACTGGAGGAGCCACTGACAGCATGGCAACAGCACTGGTGCTCGAGTACTAATAACATAACCAGGACTGGAGGAACCGCTGACAGCACGGCAACAGCACAGGTGCTAGGATGCAAAGAATATAACCAGGACTGGAGGAGCCACTGACAGCATGGCAACAGCACTGGTGCAATAATTCAAAGAACATAACTAGGACTGGAGGACCTACTGGCAGTATGGCAAAAGTTCTGATGCTCGAGTACTAGGAACATAACCAGGACTGGAAGACCCACTGGCAATATGGCAACAGCACCAGTGCTCGAGTACTAAGAACATAACCAGGACTGGAGGAACCACTGACAGCATGGCAACAGTATTGTTGCTCGAGTACTAAGAACAGAACCACTGACACCATGGTAACAGCACTGGTGTTCGAGTACTAAGAACATAACCAGGACTGGAAGAAAAACTAGCAGCATGGCAACAGCACCAGTGCTAGAATGCAAAGAACATAGCCAGGACTGGAGGAACAACTAACAGCATGGCAACAGCACCGGTGCTAGAATGCAAAGAACGTAACCAGGACTGGAGGACTCACTGATAGCATGGCAACAGTACCTGTGCTCGAGTAATAAGAACATAACCAGGACTGGGGAACTACTGACAGCATGACAACAGAACCGGTGCTCGCGTACTACGAACATAACTAGGACTGGAGGAACCACTGACAGCAGGGGCAACAGCACTGTTGCTAGAATGCAAAGAACATAGCCAGGACTGGAGAAAATAGTGACAGCATGGCAACCACACCGGTGCTAGAATACAAAGACATAACCAGGATTGGAGGATCCACTGGTAGCATGGCAACAGCACCGGTGCTAGATGGCTCACAACATAACCAGGACTGGAGGAACCACTAACAGCATGCCAACAGCTCTGGTACTAGAATGCAAAGAACATAACCAGGACTAGAGGAACCACTGACAGAATGGCAACAGCACCGGTGCTAGAATGCAAAGAACATAAACAGGACTGGAGGAACCACTGACAGCATTGCAACAGCACCGCTGTTCAACTACTAAGAACATAACCAGGACAGGAGGAACCACTGACAGCATGGCAACATCTCCGGTGCTAGAATGCAAAGAACATAACCAGGACTGGAGGAACCACTGACAGAATAGCAACAGCACCGATTCTCACGCACTAAGAACATAACTAGGACTAGCGGAACTACTGACAGCATGGCAACAGCATCGGTGCTCGATTGCTAAGAACTTAACCACGACTTGAGGAACCACTGACAGCATGGCAACAGCACCGGTGCTCGAGTACTAAGAACACAACCAGGACTGAAGGAACAACTGACAGCATGGCAACTGCACCGGTGCTACAATACAAAGAACATAACCAGGATTGGAGGATCCACTGGTAGCATGGCAAAAGCGCCGGTGCTAGATTGCTAACAACATAACCAGGACTGGAGGAACCACTAACAGAATGGCAACAGCACCGGTGCTAGAATGCAAAGAACATAAACAGGACTGGAGGAACTACTGACAGCATGGCAGCAGCATAGGTGCTCCAGTGCTAAGAACATGACCAGGACTGGAGGAACCACTGACAGCATGGCAACAGCACTCGCGCTAGAATGCAAAGAACATAACCAGGACTGGAGGAACCACTGACAGAATAGCAACAGCACCAGTGTTCACGCACTAAGAACATAACTAGGACTGGCGAAACTACTGACAGCATGGTGACAGCACCGGTGTTCGAGTATCAACAAAAAAAACAGGACTGGAGGAACCACTGACAGCATGGCAACAGCACTCGTGCTAGAATGCAAAGAACATAACCAGGACTGGAGGAACCACTAACAGCATGGCAACAGCACCGGTGCTAGAATGCAAAGAACATAGCCAGGACTGGAGAACCCACTGGCAGCATGGCAACAGCAGCGGTGCTCGAGTACTAAGAACATAACGAGGACCGGAGGATCCACTGACAGCATGGCAAAAGCATCAGTGCTTGAAGTACTAAGATCATAGCCAAGACTGGAGAAACCACTGACAGCATGGTAACGGCACCAGATCTTACGTACTAAGAACATAACCAGGACTGCGAGGAAATACTGACAGCATTGCAACAGCACTGGTGCTGGAGTGCAAAGAACATAACCAGGACTGGAGGACCCACTGGCAGCATGGCAATGGCACTGGTGCCCGAGAACTAAGAAGAAAATCTGGACTGGAGAAACCACTGGCAGCATGGCACCAGTGCCCGAGTACTAAGAACATAACGAGGACTGTAGGAACCACTGACACCATGACAGCAGCACTGGTGCTTGAGTACTAAGTACATAACTAGGACTGGAGGAACCACTGACAGCATGGCACCTGCTCCGGTGCTAGAATGCAAGGAACACAACCAGGACTGGAGGAACCACTGACAGAATAGCAACAGCACCGGTTCTCACGCACTAAGAACATAACTAGGACTATCGGAGCTACTGATAGCATGGCAACAGCATCGGTGCTCGATTGCTAAGAACACAACCAGGACTGAAGGAACAACTGACAGCATGGCAACTGCACCGGTGCTAGAATACAAAGAACATAACCAGGACTGGAGGACCCACTCACAGCATGGCTACAGCACCGGTGCTAGAATGCAAAGAACATAACCAGGATTGGAGGATCCACTGGTAGCATGGCAAAAGCACCGGTGCTAGATTGCTAACAACATAACCAGGACTGGAGGAACCACTAACAGAATGGCAACAGCACCGGTGCTAGAATGCAAAGAACATAGCCAGGACTGGAGGAACTACTGACAGCATGGCAGCAGCATAGGTGCTCCAGTGCTAAGAACATAACCAGCACTGGAGGAACCACTGACAGCATTGCAACAGCACCGGTGTTCAAGTACTAAGAACATAACTAGGACTGGCGAAACTACCGACAGCATGGCGACAGCATCGGTGTTCGAGTATCAACAAAAAAAACAGGACTGGAGGAACCACTGACAGCATGGCAACAGCACTTGTGCTAGAATGCAAAGAACATAACCAGGACTGGAGGAACCACTGACAGAATAGCAACAGCATCAGTGCTCACGCACTAAGAACATAACTAGGACTGGCGAAACTACCGACAGCATGGCGACAGCATCGGTGTTCGAGTATCAACAAAAAAAACAGGACTGGAGGAAACACTGACAGCATGGCAACAGCACTCGTGCTAGAATGCAAAGAACATAATCAGGACTGGAAGAACCACTGACAGAATAGCAACAGCACCAGTGCTCACGCACTAAGAACATAACTAGGACTGGCGAAACTACTGACAGCATGGCGACAGCACCGGTGTTCGAGTATCAACAAAAAAAACAGGACTGGAGGAACCACTGACAGCATGGCAACAGCACCGGTGCTAGAATGCAAAGAACATAGCCAGGACTGGAGAACCCACTGGCAGCATGGCAACAGCAGCGGTGCTCGAGTACTAAGAACATAACGAGGACCGGAGGATCCACTGACCGCATGGAAAAAGCATCAGTGCTTGAAGTACTAAGATCATAGCCAAGACTGGAGGAACCACTGACAGCATGGTAACGGCACCAGAGCTCACGTACTAAGAACATAACCAGGACTGCGAGGAAACACTGACCGCATTGCAACAGCACTGGTGCTGGAATGCAAAGAACATAACCAGGACTGGAGGACCCACTGGCAGCATGGCAATGGCACTGGTGCCCGAGAACTAAGAAGAAAATCTGGACTGGAGAAACCACGGGCAGCATGGCACCAGTGCCAGAGTACTAAGAACATAACGAGGACTGTAGGAACCACTGACACCATGACAGCAGCACCGGTGCTCTTGCACTTAGAACATAACTAGGACTAGCGGAACTACTGACAGCATGGCAACAGCATCGGTGCTCGGTTGCTAAGAACTTAACCAGGACTGGAGGAACGACTGACAGCATGGCAACAGCACCGGTGCTCGATTGCTAAGAACTTAACCAGGACTGGAGGAGCCACTGACAGCATGGCAACAGCACCGGTTTTCGAGTAACAACAAAAAAACAGGACTGTAGGAATCACTGACAGCATGACAACAGCACTGTTACTAGAATGCAAAGAACATAACCAGGACTGGAGAACCCACTGGCAGCATAGCAAAAGCACCGGTGCTCGAAGTACTAAGGACATAACCAGGACTGGAGGAACCACTGACAGCATAGCAAAAGCACCGGTGCTCGAAGTACTAAGGACATAACCAGGACTGGAGGAACCACTGACAGCATGGCAACAGCACTGGTGCTAGAATGCAAAGAACATAGCCAGGACTGGAGGACCCACTGGCAGCATGGCAACAGCACTGGTGCACGAGAACTGAGAAGAACATCTGGACTGGAGAAACCGCTGACAGCATGGCAAGGGCACCGGTGCCCGAGTACTAAGAACATAACGAGGACTAAAGGAACCTCTGACACCATGGCAGCAGCACTGATGCTTGAGTACTAAGTACATAACTAGGACTGGATGAACCACTGACAGCATAGTAATAGATCCGGTGCTAGAATGCAAAGAACACAACCAGGATTGGCGGAACTACTGACAGCATGGCAACAGCATCGGTGCTCAAGTGCTAACAACATAACCAGGACTGCAGGAATTACTGACAGCATGGCAACAGCATCGGTGCTCAAGTGCTGAGAACATCACAAGGACTGGAGGAACCGCTGACAGCATGGCAGCAGCACCAGTGTTCGAGTACTAAGAACATAACCAGGACTGGAGGAACCACTGACAGCATGGCAACAGCACTGGTGCTAGAATGCAAAGAACATAATCAGGACTGGAAGAACCACTGACAGAATAGCAACAGCACCAGTGCTCACGCACTAAGAACATAACTAGGACTGGCGAACCTACTGACAGCATGGCGACAGCACCGGTGTTCGAGTATCAACAAAAAAAACAGGACTGGAGGAACCACTGACAGCATGGCAACAGCACTCATGCTAGAATGCAAAGAACATAACCAGGACTGGAGGAACCACTGACAGCATGGCAACAGCACTGGTGCTAGAATGCAAAGAACTTAGCCAGGACTGGAGAACCCACTGGCAGCATGGCAACAGCAGCGGTGCTCGAGTACTAAGAACATAACGAGGACCGGAGGATCCACTGACAGCATGGAAAAAGCATCAGTGCTTGAAGTACTAAGATCATAGCCAAGACTGGAGGAACCACTGACAGCATGGTAACGGCACCAGAGCTCACGTACTAAGAACATAACCAGGACTGCGAGGAAACACTGACAGCATTGCAACAGCACTGGTGCTGGAATGCAAAGAACATAACCAGGACTGGAGGACCCACTGGCAGCATGGCAATGGCACTGGTGCCCGAGAACTAAGAAGAAAATCTGGACTGGAGAAACCACGGGCAGCATGGCACCAGTGCCAGAGTACTAAGAACATAACGAGGACTGTAGGAACCACTGACACCATGACAGCAGCACCGGTGCTCTTGCACTTAGAACATATCTAGGACTAGCGGAACTACTGACAGCATGGCAACAGCATCGGTGCTCGGTTGCTAAGAACTTAACCAGGACTGGAGGAACGACTGACAGCATGGCAACAGCACCGGTGCTCGATTGCTAAGAACAGAACCACTGACACCATGGTAACAGCACTGGTGTTCGAGTACTAAGAACATAACCAGGACTGGAAGAAAAACTAGCAGCATGGCAACAGCACCAGTGCTAGAATGCAAAGAACATAGCCAGGACTGGAGGAACAACTAACAGCATGGCAACAGCACCGGTGCTAGAATGCAAAGAACGTAACCAGGACTGGAGGACTCACTGATAGCATGGCAACAGTACCTGTGCTCGAGTAATAAGAACATAACCAGGACTGGGGAACTACTGACAGCATGACAACAGAACCGGTGCTCGCGTACTACGAACATAACTAGGACTGGAGGAACCACTGACAGCAGGGGCAACAGCACTGTTGCTAGAATGCAAAGAACATAGCCAGGACTGGAGAAAATAGTGACAGCATGGCAACCACACCGGTGCTAGAATACAAAGACATAACCAGGATTGGAGGATCCACTGGTAGCATGGCAACAGCACCGGTGCTAGATGGCTCACAACATAACCAGGACTGGAGGAACCACTAACAGCATGCCAACAGCTCTGGTACTAGAATGCAAAGAACATAACTAGGACTAGAGGAACCACTGACAGAATGGCAACAGCACCGGTGCTAGAATGCAAAGAACATAAACAGGACTGGAGGAACCACTGACAGCATTGCAACAGCACCGCTGTTCAACTACTAAGAACATAACCAGGACAGGAGGAACCACTGACAGCATGGCAACATCTCCGGTGCTAGAATGCAAAGAACATAACCAGGACTGGAGGAACCACTGACAGAATAGCAACAGCACCGATTCTCACGCACTAAGAACATAACTAGGACTAGCGGAACTACTGACAGCATGGCAACAGCATCGGTGCTCGATTGCTAAGAACTTAACCACGACTTGAGGAACCACTGACAGCATGGCAACAGCACCGGTGCTCGAGTACTAAGAACACAACCAGGACTGAAGGAACAACTGACAGCATGGCAACTGCACCGGTGCTAGAATACAAAGAACATAACCAGGATTGGAGGATCCACTGGTAGCATGGCAAAAGCGCCGGTGCTAGATTGCTAACAACATAACCAGGACTGGAGGAACCACTAACAGAATGGCAACAGCACCGGTGCTAGAATGCAAAGAACATAAACAGGACTGGAGGAACTACCGGCAGCATGGCAGCAGCATAGGTGCTCCAGTGCTAAGAACATGACCAGGACTGGAGGAACCACTGACAGCATGGCAACAGCACTCGCGCTAGAATGCAAAGAACATAACCAGGACTGGAGGAACCACTGACAGAATAGCAACAGCACCAGTGTTCACGCACTAAGAACATAACTAGGACTGGCGAAACTACTGACAGCATGGTGACAGCACCGGTGTTCGAGTATCAACAAAAAAAACAGGACTGGAGGAACCACTGACAGCATGGCAACAGCACTCGTGCTAGAATGCAAAGAACATAACCAGGACTGGAGGAACCACTAACAGCATGGCAACAGCACCGGTGCTAGAATGCAAAGAACATAGCCAGGACTGGAGAACCCACTGGCAGCATGGCAACAGCAGCGGTGCTCGAGTACTAAGAACATAACGAGGACCGGAGGATCCACTGACAGCATGGCAAAAGCATCAGTGCTTGAAGTACTAAGATCATAGCCAAGACTGGAGAAACCACTGACAGCATGGTAACGGCACCAGATCTCACGTACTAAGAACATAACCAGGACTGCGAGGAAATACTGACAGCATTGCAACAGCACTGGTGCTGGAGTGCAAAGAACATAACCAGGACTGGAGGACCCACTGGCAGCATGGCAATGGCACTGGTGCCCGAGAACTAAGAAGAAAATCTGGACTGGAGAAACCACTGGCAGCATGGCACCAGTGCCCGAGTACTAAGAACATAACGAGGACTGTAGGAACCACTGACACCATGACAGCAGCACTGGTGCTTGAGTACTAAGTACATAACTAGGACTGGAGGAACCACTGACAGCATGGCACCTGCTCCGGTGCTAGAATGCAAGGAACACAACCAGGACTGGAGGAACCACTGACATAATAGCAACAGCACCGGTTCTCACGCACTAAGAACATAACTAGGACTATCGGAGCTACTGATAGCATGGCAACAGCATCGGTGCTCGATTGCTAAGAACACAACCAGGACTGAAGGAACAACTGACCGCATGGCAACTGCACCGGTGCTAGAATACAAAGAACATAACCAGGACTGGAGGACCCACTCACAGCATGGCTACAGCACCGGTGCTAGAATGCAAAGAACATAACCAGGATTGGAGGATCCACTGGTAGCATGGCAAAAGCACCGGTGCTAGATTGCTAACAACATAACCAGGACTGGAGGAACCACTAACAGAATGGCAACAGCACCGGTGCTAGAATGCAAAGAACATAGCCAGGACTGGAGGAACTACTGACAGCATGGCAGCAGCATAGGTGCTCCAGTGCTAAGAACATAACCAGCACTGGAGGAACCACTGACAGCATGGCAACAGCACTTGTGCTAGAATGCAAAGAACATAACCAGGACTGGAGGAACCACTGACAGAATAGCAACAGCATCAGTGCTCACGCACTAAGAACATAACTAGGACTGGTGAAACTACCGACAGCATGGCGACAGCATCGGTGTTCGAGTATCAACAAAAAAAACAGGACTGGAGGAACCACTGACAGCATGGCAACAGCACTCGTGCTAGAATGCAAAGAACATAATCAGGACTGGAAGAACCACTGACAGAATAGCAACAGCACCAGTGCTCACGCACTAAGAACATAACTAGGACTGGCGAAACTACTGACAGCATGGCGACAGCACCGGTGTTCGAGTATCAACAAAAAAAACAGGACTGGAGGAACCACTGACAGCATGGCAACAGCACTCATGCTAGAATGCAAAGAACATAACCAGGACTGGAGGAACCACTGACAGCATGGCAACAGCACTGGTGCTAGAATGCAAAGAACTTAGCCAGGACTGGAGAACCCACTGGCAGCATGGCAACAGCAGCGGTGCTCGAGTACTAAGAACATAACGAGGACCGGAGGATCCACTGACAGCATGGAAAAAGCATCAGTGCTTGAAGTACTAAGATCATAGCCAAGACTGGAGGAACCACTGACAGCATGGTAACGGCACCAGAGCTCACGTACTAAGAACATAACCAGGACTGCGAGGAAACACTGACCGCATTGCAACAGCACTGGTGCTGGAATGCAAAGAACATAACCAGGACTGGAGGACCCACTGGCAGCATGGCAATGGCACTGGTGCCCGAGAACTAAGAAGAAAATCTGGACTGGAGAAACCACGGGCAGCATGGCACCAGTGCCAGAGTACTAAGAACATAACGAGGACTGTAGGAACCACTGACACCATGACAGCAGCACCGGTGCTCTTGCACTTAGAACATAACTAGGACTAGCGGAACTACTGACAGCATGGCAACAGCATCGGTGCTCGGTTGCTAAGAACTTAACCAGGACTGGAGGAACGACTGACAGCATGGCAACAGCACCGGTGCTCGATTGCTAAGAACTTAACCAGGACTGGAGGAGCCACTGACAGCATGGCAACAGCACCGGTTTTCGAGTAACAACAAAAAAACAGGACTGTAGGAATCACTGACAGCATGACAACAGCACTGTTACTAGAATGCAAAGAACATAACCAGGACTGGAGAACCCACTGGCAGCATAGCAAAAGCACCGGTGCTCGAAGTACTAAGGACATAACCAGGACTGGAGGAACCACTGACAGCATAGCAAAAGCACCGGTGCTCGAAGTACTAAGGACATAACCAGGACTGGAGGAACCACTGACAGCATGGCAACAGCACTGGTGCTAGAATGCAAAGAACATAGCCAGGACTGGAGGACCCACTGGCAGCATGGCAACAGCACTGGTGCACGAGAACTGAGAAGAACATCTGGACTGGAGAAACCGCTGACAGCATGGCAAGGGCACCGGTGCCCGAGTACTAAGAACATAACGAGGACTAAAGGAACCTCTGACACCATGGCAGCAGCACTGATGCTTGAGTACTAAGTACATAACTAGGACTGGATGAACCACTGACAGCATAGTAATAGATCCGGTGCTAGAATGCAAAGAACACAACCAGGATTGGCGGAACTACTGACAGCATGGCAACAGCATCGGTGCTCAAGTGCTAACAACATAACCAGGACTGCAGGAATTACTGACAGCATGGCAACAGCATCGGTGCTCAAGTGCTGAGAACATCACAAGGACTGGAGGAACCGCTGACAGCATGGCAGCAGCACCAGTGTTCGAGTACTAAGAACATAACCAGGACTGGAGGAACCACTGACAGCATGGCAACAGCACTGGTGCTAGAATGCAAAGAACATACCCAGGACTGGAGAACTCACTGGCAGCATGGCAACAGCACTGGAGCTCGAGTACTAAGAACATAACTAGGATCGGAGGACCCACTGACACCATGGCCACAGCAGCTGTGCTCGAGTACTAAGAATATAACCAGGACTGAAGGAACCACTGAGAGCATGGCAACAGCTCTGGTGCTAGAATGCAAAGAACACAACCAGGACTGGAGGAACCACGGACAGAATAGCAATAGCAGCGGTGCTCACGCACTAAGAACATAACTAGGACTAGCGGAACTACTGATAGCATGGCAACAGCATCGGTGCTCGATTGCTAAGAACTTAACCAGGACTGGAGGAACCACTGACAGCATGGCAACAGCACCGGTGTTCAAGTACCAACCAAAAAAACAGGACTGGATGAACCACTGACAGCATGGCAACAGCACTGGTGCTAGAATGCCAAGAACATAACCAGGACTGGAGTAACCACTGAAAGCATGGCAACAGCACCGGTGCTAGAATGCAAAGAACATAACCAGGACTGGAGAACCCACTGGCAGCATGGCAATGGCACTGGTGCCTGGAAACTAAGAAGAAAATCTGGACTGGAGAAACCACAACAGCATGGCAGCGGCACCGGTGCCCGAATTCTAAGAACATAACGAGGACTGTAGGAACCACTGACACCATGGCAGCAGCACTGGTGCTTGAGTACTAAGAATATAACCAGGACTGGAGGAACCACTGACAGCATGGCAACAGCTCCGGTGCTAGAATGCAAAGAACACAACCAGGACTTGAGGAACCACTGACAGAATGGCAACAGCACCGGTGCTCACGCACTAAGAACATAACTAGGACTATCAGAGCTACTGATAGGATGGCAACAGCATCGGTGCTCAATTGCTAAGAACTTAACCAGGACTGGAGGAACGACTGACAGCATGGCAACAGCATCGGTGCTCAATTGCTAAGAACTTAACCAGGACTGGAGGAACCACTGACAGCATGGCAACAGCACCGGTGTTCGAGTACCAACAAAAAAACAGGACTGGAGCAACCATTGACATCATTGCAACAGCACTGTTGCTAGAATGCAATGAACATAACCAGGACTTGAGAACCCACTGGCAGCATGGCAACAGCACTGGTGCTCGAGAACTAAGAAGAAAATAAGGACTGGAGAAACCTCTGACAGCATGGCAAGGGCACCGGTGCCCGAGTACTAAGAACGTAACGAGGACTAAAGGAACCTCTGACACCATGGCAGCAGCACTGGTGCTTGAGTACTAAGAACATAACCAGGACTAGAGGAACCAGTAACAGTATGGCAACAGCACCGGTCCTCGAGCACTAAAAACATAACTACTACTGGAGGAACCACTGACAGCATGGCAATAGCACCGGTGCTCGAGCGCTAAGAACATAACCAGGACTGGAGGAACCACTGACAGAATGGCACTTGTGATCTCAGCAGTTATTGATAAGAAGAGGGTGTGCGAAATTTCATTTCACAAAATATGCATCATATTCACAGGTTTCTACTTGAAGCTAAATACATATCATTGGTATCTTGAGTCAAATTAACTGCCAACAGGTGATTGGTATGAGAAAATAGCCCAGTCAAGGAGAAAGTACTGCTTGGTGACACATTTTCTACTTAAAATAGTATCCTGAAAACTAAAATCATATGAACTTTTACATCATAAAAAATCAAGAACAATTTACGCAATTCGAGTAATTTGGGGATTTTTGTGAAATTAAGCAGTCCTGTAGAAAAACGTTGTTCATTCCCAGAACTTCTCTACACAAGGAAGGCTTCAACAACTGTTGTTTTTTAGTTCTTTATAGTGCGAATTGGTTCCAAAGGAGTTAGAGTACTTTACAACAGACTATGTTACACATTTCTTTCTATCTTTTTGTATTTCTTTTTAGGCACTGGAACATTAAATGATGCTCAGAATCACATGATGCTGAGCCAAGGCAGTGATTTTCGAACCTGATTTTATATGTTCTAAATACAAAAGTTTAAGCCAATGGTCCACATCTCCTCCCCAGTTCATACAACTGAGGTTTTATTACTATGGAAGCTGCTGTCTGTCGGGTCCAGAGTTCTGGAGTACACCAGTCTGCTGCAGTCATGTGACACTGATGTCTGTGACCCCATTTCCCCATCCATTCTTCCTCTGTATTCCTTCAAGTGAGCTCTGATTCTAGCTGCTCCTCCTCAGCCCCATCAGTAAAGTCTTCCTGGTCGCGGACCAGCAGCACTCCAAGGAGTTGCCTCTGGTTTACAGCGGACATCCATGGGCAAATACATGTTGTTTGGTCGTTTTGTACACTTGTCCTCTGAACTTCACTGTACATTTCATTCTGAGACACTTTCAGAAAACTGCACTGTTGAGTTTCATATTATCGTTATTTGTAAAAGGTGCTCAGCCGACACAGTATATAATACGGTAAATTTGATTTAAACAGTTAAGGGTGGTGAAATCAATATTACAGCTAAAGTCATTAGTGAAAGTACTCTGAAGACCTAGGGGCATATTTACAAGGGTGTATCACCACCAGAACATCACTTTTTATGGCGTTCTGGTGGCGATAAGCCCTTTTTAGGTCTCGACCTTGCTATCGCATAAGCGATCGCAAAGCGAGACTATAGAAAGCGGGTTTGAAAAGTGCTCCCAAAAAGCGGATTGCATGGCTAGCACGCGCACAATCACGCGCATCGTGCCGCCATGCAATCCGCCTTTTGGGAGCACTTCAAAGGGTCCGCTCCCCCGCCCCCAAGCGCGCGCGCTCCACGCTCCGCCGGGCTTGTCTTGTTTTTCATTTTTTTTTTTTACTTTAAGCGCGAGGCGCGCGTGCGGCCAATGCTTGTTGTTCTCTGTATCTTGCATCTGGAAACAGAAAGCTACACCATTTTCTCCAGTTTATCCTTCCGTTGGTTCCATGGCTCTGGGTAGTAATGCGCACATTTGAAAGGGTGCTTTTAGCATGACCATTTTCATACGATCTAGTATCAAATGCAGCTACTATGTCCTTAACAGAAAAAATATTTCACTATCCATGTTTTTTAAAGAAGTTCAAAGAGATTTTTGGTGGTGTGCCAACATTTCATAAACTTTAGGCACCATCTGAATTTCACAAAACCGGGGCCAGGGAAATTCCTGTGTTCTAGTCTTCCAAATTGAATTGTAAGAATTAAATCGACAAACCACAGTTCTTTCAAAGAGTGTCATGTAAGCTCATCTGAGGATGACATTGCGTCCTAATATTGGGCCTCGCAGTGCCAGTGGAGAGGTCAGGCCGGAGACACATGCTGGCGACTGTGTCACAACCGGGCCTGCTGGACAATGGGCTTCCTGTTGCCTATGCCCCCGCGGCCACCCTTCGCTATTGGAGAAGGCGGCTTAGCATAACTCCGGCCTGTGAGTCCCACGCAAGCCCCCGGACACGCCATGTGACCCACATATAGAGCCGGTCTTTTGTGATATTCTCTGGGTGCCCTTTCATGACCTCCAACTCTTTATTTTCTTCTGAGTAATACGACCTCAGAAAGCTAACCTTCAGCCACCGAGCAAAGAAGGCAGTGCTGCATCTTGTGAAACAAAACTAGTTATCCATAAAATTATATTAGAACTGTAGGCATTTACCCAAATGTTTCAACTTTGTTTGTAACTGGGATCTATCCACTTCAAGAAGGTGTTTCGAGGTTACACAAACGGCCCTCAATCACAGACAGCACGTAGCCAAAGTGTTGGTAACAGGCACAGCCCTGTCAGCAGCGCAAGTTTCACTCGCACACCGACAAATGCAGCGTGGGGAGCAAGGAAATCAAGTCACCCTCTTGCACATGACAGGGTCATCATTACACGCTTCAGGCACACACCCGGTGCAGTACAAGGAACTCCTCTCACATACAGACACTCCCTTTTGGGAGCACTTCAAAGGGTTCGCTCCCCCGCCTGGAATGCGCTCCCCCGCCAAGCGGCGCGCCGGGCTTGTAATTCACTTACAGCTTCTCCACCGTGTCGCATGAGGCGAGGTTTCTGTTTTGGTTTTAGCTACATCCCCCTTATAATGCTATACTTACACCGGTCTAGCTATATAGACATCTAACTGCGCTCCCTTTTACAGTGTTTTAGTCAGTGCCTTGGTATCATCTGCAGCACTAAGGTGAAACGATTCCTCGCGTTAATAAACACTGTTTTTGAATTCTGAACAGACTCTGGTTTTTATTATTTATTATTTACATGACATCGTTTGCGTGATGACTGTTTTTGAATTCTGAACAGACTCTGGTTTTTATTATTTATTATTTACATTACATCGTTTGCGTGATTTACATGCCGAATATTTTCAATGTTCATTTGGTGCACGGACTCTCTGAGGCAAGCCCGGCTTTTCAACACTCGGCTCTGACTCCCTCTATTAACTTGTCGACCACCTCTGATGTTTTACTGTTTACACCCCCGACCCCCTCCCCACTACCATCCCCCACTTCACCTCGGAATCCAGTGTGGTATGCTCTCAAAGGTAGAAGCCTGCCTGCAGCCCTCTGCCCCTCCACCCCCCCCTGCTCCCCCAGCAGTGTGCACGTTCAGTGCCAGTCCGCAACGCTCTGCCCCCAGCGGCATGCACGTTCAGTGCCAGCCTGCAGCCCGCTGTCCCACAGCAGCGTGGAAGCTCACTGGCAGCCCGCAGCCCTCTCCGTCCCCCACCCCCAGCAGTGTGCACGCTCAGTGCCAGCCTGCAGCCCTTTGCCCCCAGCAGTTTGCACTTTCAGTGCTACCCGCAACCCTCGGCCCCCAGCGGCATGCACGTTCAGTGCCAGCCTGCAGTCCTCCTTCCCCAGTGGTGTTCCACATGCAATACCGTGACAGCCCGCAGCCCTCTGCCCCTCTTACCCAAGTGGTGTACACACTTAGTGCAGCCCGCAGTCCTCTGCCCCCCCAGAGGTGTGCCCGCTCAGTGGTAGCCCACAGCCTCTGCCCCCCCTCAGCGGTGTGCACGCTTAGTCGCAGCCCTCTGCCGCCCTCCACGCACCAGCGGTGTGCATGCTCACTCAAGTCCGCAGCCCTCTGTCCCCCCTCCCCCCAGTGGTGTGCACGTTCAGTGCAACCCGGAGCTCTGCCCCCCCCCCCCAGTGGTGTGCACGTTCAGTGACAGCCAGTAGCCTCTACCCCCTCCCCCGCCCAGCGTTGTGCACGCACCCGTGTGAACCCGCCTCACCCCCCCTCGCCCCAGCGGTATGCCGGTGTGCACACAAGCCTGTGCCCCCCTCCTCATCCCAGTGGTGTGTTTTTTGCAATGTGCCTTATGTACCAATAGGCCACTTTTGGAACTGTACATTCGCAAACAATAACTAAATCACCTGGCTAATATTTATTAGGTGAGGCAGGCTAAATGTTAAAACCATCCTCACACTCTTCCTCCCCTTTCTCTACCTGTTTTATCTCCCCATTCAACCATCCACCAATCTATCTATCCACCCATCTCCAACCCACTTACTCAACGATCCCATCCATCCATCCAGCCAGCTAGCGACCCATCCACCCAACCATCCGCCCATTCAACCATCCACCAATCTATCTATCCACCCATCTCCCACCCACTTACCCAACGATCCTATCCATCCAGCCAGCTAGCCAGTGACCCATCCACCCAACCATCCGCCCATTCAACCATCCACCAATCTATCTATCCACCCATCTCCCACCCACTTACCCAACGATCCCATCCATCCAGCCAGCTAGCCAGTGACCCATCCACCCAACCATCCGCCCATTCAGCCATCCATGCATTAACCCAGAATCTCTCTCACCCTTTCTCTCTCTTCGTCTCTCTTTCTCTCACACACTCTTATTCTAATTCTATATCCTATATCTCCTTCTCTAGCTCCCTATTTTCCTGAAGCCCTCTTTGTGTTAGGTGCAGTAAACGTTAGGGAGCGCATTTATTTCTCAAACAAACACACTGGTTTCCACAGGGTGCATATACTTAGAAGTAATTACACTTTTTGTCCACTTAACCGCACAACACTTTGTATAATTTCATAGTTTTTTTTTCTTCCGTCCTATTTTAACGTTTTGAAAGTGCAACTGTTAGAGCAGGAGCGGAAAGGGAACTTTAAAACAACATTCTGGTCTCAGTTTGAAACTTCCCACCTTGTTGTTTCCATCAATATGTACAAGTTGATGAAAGCCGCATATACAGCTCCTACCAGTGATAACGATCTTAACCAGGAGGCGACGTTTCTCTGTATTTTACCACTGCAGACTCCACATCAAACACATCTACAAACTATTCAAACGTTTCACACCACTCCAGACTTCTTGGCGCATCATTCGGTCTTCTTCCGAAACCAAGGTGTGAACGCTTTTCAAACACATTCAGCTGAAAGGGTGCCACGGCAACACTGATAACTATCTTAATTAGGAGGCAAACTTTCAGTTTATTGTAGGATTGCTGTTTCCTTTCACAGCAGATTCCTAAACAATTTAAAGCTGTTAGGCCACTCCAGATTTAGTGGCACACTGTTTTTTTTTTTTTATCCTTTCTTTTTTTCTAAAACAACGTCTAAAGTTAATTCAATGCCTTTGCTAGCTTTCGTTTTACATTTTGCTTACATAAACATTTACATGTAAAAATGCAAGTGCAGAATGCTTTACTCACTATTTTGCTTGCATAGTAAACATGAACTCACCATAACAAGCATTTGCAATGCAATAGGTCTCGCAGTTGTTAAGAGTTTGAGCTATTGGCACTGTAAATGGCAATGCCTTTTATTTATGTGTGGGTTTTTAAAACATAAATAAAAGGCATTGTCATTTACAATGCCAATAGCTCAAACTCGTATAAATGCGAGACCTATTGCATTGCAAATGCTTGTTCTTGTTTACAAGGTGGCGTTAAGCCACTTAACATGGCTTAACGCCATTTTGTATATAAGGCTCCTTTTCACGCAGCACTTAGCATGAAAGGGGTCGGCAATGGGTGCTGCAGTAGGCGTTCTGCCCCAACACCCATTGCTTCTTGACGTTGCCCCCTATTTACAAGGGTGGCATGAATATGGGGCAGTGCCAAAAATAAGATCAGGGAAAACCTGGTCTTCACCTGGCGAAACGAGAAGAAATTATAAATTTCTCTTCGTTTTTGCTGTTTCTATGTGTGCTGCATTCCCTGCAACACAGACACCCTTGCACTATGGTGCAAGGGTGCCTGTGTTGGCGCTAGTCAGCTAGAATCAGGACGAGCGCTAGAGGAAACGCAGGGGTGCACTGCATTCTTGTGAATACGGTGCATCGCTGCGTTTTTAAACTGCTGGAGTGTGGCATTAGCAATTTTAGAGCTAGACCGTGCTCCGTCAGTTTATTGTAAATATGCCCCCTAGTTCTGTGTTGAAGACAGAATAGATTAAGAAACCGTTAATAGGAATAAGAATTGAATATCACCTGGCCTTTTAATGCATTGAATGTGATTTGCTGGAAAAAATGTAAATCCTCTCCTTATTGCAAGTGAAATACAAACTTTATTTTTTATATAATAAGTTAACAACATAATCTGTATGTAGAACAAATTCTGAATTGCATAAAATGTTGGTCATGAGATTAGCCTATTTCTTATTTGAAACATGCTTATATGCCTAAATGTTTCCTGGGGAAAGTCTAGGAGTGAAAAAAATGCATCTTTAAATCTAATGTTTCTTTTAAACTTACCAATATAACTCTAGACGGCCCATTGGATGAATGGTGATGTTGTCCTTCTGATGTTCATATAATAGAAATTTTATTGACACCAGCTTTTCAGCAAATTGCAATGAAATGGAAGGATGGTACAGAAGTTTCCTATCAGACATGATAGTGTCTACAATAATCCTAGACCAGAAAGACCATATGTGTGTCCATATTGCTTGCAGTTAGAAGAGAACTTATGTGGCCACCTGTATTTTCTTTTCTAACCTATGGAGCTATAAGATCCAATGTACACCAACCAATCATCCACAATCTAAAGAAGTACCAAAACCACTGTGGTGGATAACTTTTATTCCACTGTAAAATACTTTTTTCAATAAGGTATTTACTTTAATTTTGCATGTTTTACACATTTTGTGACATTGGTTTACTGTAATTATTTAATTCCTTTAGAATCATGTCTAGTATTTAGCTGTTTTACTCTAGTTTGAAGAATAAAGTTCGGCCATTTGCTACACAATTTTTTCTTTACTTATACATACTGATATTCTGCTTTTCTTTCCCTTCCTCCCCATTTTTATCTTCTTCCCACATCTCTTTTCTTTTTACATTTTAAAATATAGTACTTTTTTAAGGTTGTGTTATTATTTTTTAGTAAAGATTTAGGTATGTAATTATTACTATATTTGTTTTTGCATTGTGGGTATGTTTTATTTACATTTGTGACCTACGTTATGTTGTATATGCTGTTCTCTCATTCACAAATGCTATAAAATACTTTTAAAACTTAGAAAACAATTAACAACCTGACCAATGAGCAGTTTAAAATTGTGTCAATAAATGAAAAAACCTTGCTCGGACAGCCAAATATTTGGGGCATGGCTCAGGGGGTTCTTATGGCCAGCTGGTATCCTGCAATGAGGTAAATTGCAACAAAGGAGATCCCTACGTAAAAATTTAATAATTAGGGGCCAATTATGAGTTTGGTGGAGGGTCGAGAAAACATTGCCAAGCCGGCGGGATCCCGACTGCGGCATCACGAGTTTACAGAGGGACTGGTGGTCTGCCATCGGTGCAGCCACAGGGGCTGCATGCCTCAGTGCTAGGAGAGAGCCTGAAAGTAATGCCAGCCAAACCTCTGTGCCTCCAGCAAGTCGGGCGCACTGTTTCCATGCTCCATGTCCTGCATGGCCAACAGTGCGCACACTGACAGTGCAGGCAAGGGGGGGACACAACATGTGGCCCGGGCCACAATCCCCATGGGCTGAATCGCCCTAGGACCCTTTTTAGAAATTTAGTAAACTGACTTTTAAAAGTGCTACCAGAGGTTTTTCCTGGCCTCAAGCTTGCGTGCAAGTGCGCGTGCACGCACGCAGCCGCCATGTGGGTTTCTGTCAAGGCTCATTAAGCCTTGCGTGCCTCTCTCCGCGCTTCAATTCGCTCCAACTCCCCCACCACAGATCGCGTCACTCTGCTGGCCTCCACACCCCCCCGCCTCTCTATACTGAGCGCGAGGCGCGCGCGCGGGGCCAATGCTTGTTGACTTGGCACTCACGCCATTACCCCCAGATCCCTCTAGTCCTCGTCCCATTCCTAACAAAGTGGAGATCACTATCTCCGTGACAGAAAAAAGAACAGGAGCATGCTGGGATACCTACCCCACTCCCTCCCGCTGGGAGTACATAAGCGGTACCAGCCCAGCATGCAGCCTGTTCTTTTTTTCTGTCTTCTGACAGAATGGGGCGTGTTTCCTGTCTTACCTGTAAATTTCTTCCACGGATGTCTCGTCGGGCTGCTGGGCTGTCCCCGACATCCTGTTCCGCATCTCCTGGCTTGCTGGGAGTCGCGTTGCTGGGCACCCAGCCCTTTGCGGCTGGGGCGCAGTTTCTCCGGATTTATTCCGGGTTACAGCGCGCGTCTTCTTACGGCTTGGCCGGACTGGAAGACGCGCTGAAGAGGCCTGGCGGTGCTCCTGGTCTCCCTGCCTGGCTTGTTGGCGTACTGCTGGCCTTCTTGCCTGCCTGTCGCCCCTGCTGTTCGTGATGTCGGTGCAGGGGCGGGCCTTGATGGGAGCCGGTGTCAGGACAGTTGCTGCAGTCCTCTTCTCCGGCTGGCGCTGGTGTCCTGGAGGGCGCCTGGGCTGGCTCTTGGGGGCAGGGCGCTTGTGGTGGGCTCTTCCTGCCCCTGTGGTGAGTACCGCATAGCGGTTCCGCTTTTCTTCGCAGTTGCCTCGCAATTTCATGTTCCTCTGGCTTTGTGGTCTGTGCTTTGAAACATGGGGGACCTGCTCGGCCGCTTCGGTGGTATTCTCACCTTGCTTACTGCTGGCGCTCTTAATTTTCCTCATGGGTTCTTTGGGTTGTTGCTGGTGCTCTGGGACCCGGTGTCCTCTGGTCTCTCCGTCTGCTGGTTGATTCCTGTTGGGGCCTTTCTGTGCTGGCTTGTGGTATTCCCTGTCCCTGCGTGCTGGGTTTGGGTTTTGTGTGGCTTTCTGCGCTGTGTCTCTGCCTTGCTTCCCGGTGCCGTGGGGGGGGGGCTGCCTCCGCAGGTTGTGGATTCCCGGGCCTCCTGGCTTTCCGCTTGCTCAGCGCTTGTTGCTGGGTGGCATTCTGGGCGGGGGGTATGGGGACGGTCTCTGTTTGGTGGTGTTGACCTGTCACCCTGGTGAGTGCCGCAGCGGGTTTCTTTCTTCCCTGTGCTGTGCTCTTCCTGCTGTGCTGCGCCCTTGGCTCCCTGTTTTCCACTGCTGGGGGTGTGCCGGGGCTGGCAGGTGCTGGGGGCTTCCGCCCGTTCCCCTGTGTGCGCGTCTGCTCTCGTGGGTTTTTTTGTTTTTGGGCGGGGTTCAGCCTGGTTTGTTCCTCTGGCCTTTGGGCTTTCATCCTTCCTACCCTGCGTGCTTCTGTTCCCCTTGGTCAGGCCTGGTTGGTGCACTGGTTGGGTGTCCGACTTGGTTGCCTGTTGCCCGGCTTCTTCCGCCTTCTGCCTGTCCGCCCTGTTGGTTCCTGCCTGTTCTTGTCGGTTCGGGCCTGGTGCATGCCTGTCTGGGTGCCTGCCTGGGGCTCCTGGTGCTGGGCGCTCCTTGCGTCCTCCCGGGGGTGTTGGCTTGGCCCGTGCTCGGGGTGCCTTGTTTCTTCCAGCCCCCCTGTGCCTGGCCGGTGCCCTGGGCTTCACTGTGTGGGGTTTTCTGACCTGTGGCCTTTTCTCCCTGCTGGCGCCTGGTCATACCTGGGGATGCCGGATGGGCCTGCCGGTTCCCTTGTGTTCGCTCCTCTTCTCCCCTCCAGCGTGCCCTCCTGCCCGGGCTGGTGGGCTCCTTCCCCCAGCAGTTTCCCTGTGGGTGGGGTTCGTGCTGGTTGCTGGTCGGGGAGGTGGGCGACCGGCCCCCCAATCCCACCGCGTCTGCGGGTGCTGCGCATCTGCTCTTGGGCTTGGCCCCTGCTTGGGTTTGGCTGGGTCGCTTCTTGCGTCCTGCATCCTGCATCGGGGTCCTTGGTGCTTTTGGACTCCCTGTTTCTTGGGTTCCATTGTTTTCCCGGGAGGTGGGGGGGCTGTTCTGCTCTCCCTCTGTCCTGGCAGGCCTTGCCTTGGTTGGCTGTTGGCTCCGGGGCTGTCCTGGTGGGGCCCCTGGTGGGCTTTCTGGCTGGGGTTGCTGCTTGACTCTTGCCTCTTGCCTGGTACTGTGTTGTGTTGCACTTGGTTGGCTGGTGGGGTTTGGTTTCCTGTTGTGGTTCCCCTTTCTCCTCTTGTGTCTCTTTTTGTGGCTTGGTGCACTTTGGGGTCGTTTCCTCTCGCTACCGCTCCCTTTGCCGCCTGTAGTGGCTGGGTGTTTTGGGTCTTCCTTGGCTTCTGCCTGGGTGGCTCCTTGGTTTCTTGGGTGCGCTGCTTCTGTGCCCCTCCCTGTCTGTGGGTTTGGGCTGCCCTGTGCCCTTCTTTCTTGCTTTGTGGGTGCTGTTCCCGGTGTCCTCCTTGCCGTGCCTTCTCTTGGTCTTGGCCGGTGGGTTTGTTGGTGGGGCTGCCGGTTGTGGTCTGGTGTCGAATTGCCCTCTCCTGTGCGGACTGCTTTCGGCCTGTGGTGTCTCTGGCCGTTACTCTTGCTGGCTCTACGGGGTTTGTTCTTCCCTTTTTGGGTCTGTTCCCGCGCCCTCTGGTGGGTTGTGCGCCTTTAGTTTCTCCGGGCTCCTCTCCTTTGGTTTGGGGCTGCCTGGGGTGTTCCAGGGTGCTGTTGGGGCCTCGACTCTGCCTCTGTTGGGTTGGTTCCCTTGCGGTCCCTGTTTTTGGCCTCCCTTTGCAGGGTCCCTGCCTGGGTCCTTCCCTGGCCGCTCGTTCTCTGGTGCTTTTGGGCCTCTTTTTTGGCCTCCTTGTGGCGGTGGTTCTGGCCCTGGTGGTCTGGGTACTGGGTTGGTCCTGTGTCCTTTCCTTTCCGCTCCTTTGCGCCTGGCTGGTGCGCTGGGGCCTTTGTGTTGGTTGACGGATGTGGCTTGCCGGTCTCCCTCTCTGTCTTCCTGCTGCTTTTCCTCTCTTGGTGGCGTGGCGGTGGCTAGCTTTGGTGCCATTCCCTGGGCCCCTTCTTGGGTGTGGGTTTTTGGGGTTGGGTCGATGGCCCTTTTGCCCCTCCTTTCGGGCTCTGCTGGTGCCGTGTTGGGGGTCCTCCTGGCTGGCTGGCCTGTCAGTTGTCCGGTTAGCTTCTTGGGTCTTTCTGGGCCACCTGCGTTGTTGGGCTGTTGGCCTCCTTGTTGGTCCTTCCTGTTTGCTCTTCTTGGGGTTCGCCTTGGGTGGTTCCTTGGTGTCCTCCTGGCCTGTGGGTCGGTTCTTGGTTGGTGGCGGTTCCTCCTTCCCGGTTCTGGGGTTTGTTTCCCCGGTTCCATGTTCGGCCCTTGGTTGTTCTCTCTTGGCCGTGCCCTGGCCGTGTATGGAGTCTGCTTCGGGTGGCGCTTGTTGCTCTCCCTGACCTTGTTTGGGCTGGTTCCTGGATTCGTGTCCCTGTGTCTCCTGCTTTTGTGGGTGTGCCTCGGGCCTGGCTGCTGGCGGGTTCCTGTGCCCCGGGTTTCTTCTCCCGGTGTGGCGGCCCTGGCTGCTGCCGTCCAGTGTCTTTGCTGGGGTCGGCGGGTGGTCTTGCCCGCCTTTTGGCCTGGGCCTTCTGTTGAATTTCTGTGCCTCCGGTTCCCTGTTGCCGCGGTTGTCAGCTGGTGGTGGGGGGGGGGGGGGGGGGGGGGGGGGGGGGGGGATGGGGGCCTTGCTTGAGTTCCTTGGCCCCTTTCTTCCTGGTTGTTGCTCTGGGTCGGTGCCTGTTTTCTTGTCTGGTTCCTCCCTCTTTGGTCTTTGCGGCTCTGCTGGTGGATTCCCCTGGTGTGTTGGGGTTGGTCCTGTGGTTGGTCGCGTTCGTTGTTTCTCTGGCTTTGGCGTGCCTCTTCGGTCTCCTCTTCCTTCCCCTCGCCTTTTGGTGTGGTCGTTTGTGGGTTGGTCTAGCTGTGGGTCACCTTTTTCCCTGCTCTGGGGGGTTCGCTCTCTATCTTGCCCTGCTGTGTTCCTTCCTGGGCCTTTGGCCGTGTCGCCCTGTGCAGCCTGCTCTCGTACGCTCTCGAGCGTTGGGCCGGGATGTCCTGTTTTGTCCCTGATGGGGCGGCTGCTTGGTGGTGCCTGGGGCTGTGGGCTTCTCCCTTGGTGGTTTTTCTCCCTGGTTGTTTGCCCTTCCTGGCTTGGTTGCTCCGTTGGGGCGCTTCCGCTTCTCCGGGGCTCCCTTCCCCTGGTGGTTCGGGTGGGGTCTCTCTTTCTTTCTGCCACTCTGGTTGTTCCCTTGGGGCTTGGCTCTGGGTGCGGGGCCTCCTTCGGGCTTGCCTGGGGGGTCTTGTGCTCGTTTGCGGTCCTTTCTTTGTCGCCCCAGCTTGTTTTGGGGTCTTGGCTCTGGTGGCTTGGTTGGGGGCGTGGCTGGTTGTGTGCTCCTGCCTGCGTTTTCTTGTGGGCTCCCTTCTGCTTCGGTTGGGTGCCGTTTTTCTCAGTCTGGTGCCCCTGGCTTTGGTGGGGTTCCGGAAGGCCGGGTTCTCTGCTTTGGTATTCTCCACTCTGTTAGGAATGGGACGAGGACTTGAGCGACCTGGGGGTAATGTCCTATTACTTACCGGTAATCTTCATTACTCCTGGTCCCGTTGTCCTCGTCCCATTCCTTACATCCCTCCCTCCCTCCCTGGCGGCCAGCCTTCCGGTTGTTGGCTTGGTATTTTCAGGCTGCAGGCTGGGCTGGTACCGCTTATGTACTCCCAGCGGGAGGGAGTCGGGTAGGTATCCCAGCATGCTCCTGTTCTTTTTTTCTGTCGCGGAGATAGTGATCTTCACTTTGTTAGGAATGGGATGAGGACAACTAGACCAGGAGTAATGAAGATTACCGGTAAGTAATAGGACATTACCGTTCTCGTAGACCTGACCGATATTATTCAGTTTTTCATTGTACTCCAGTAACTATTTACCATAGTCTGCCAGTGTACCTTGGGAAATTCTTTTGAACCATTACATGTTTATATTGGTGTCCGGAAATGCCCCTTCACCCTCTCCGTTTTCCTCTAGTCTGGTGCTGTTGCTTTGAAAGACGCCATGCAAACCACGTGATAGCTGATTTCCACAGAGTTTATTTCAGGATTAGTCGTAGAAGTGCTCTAGAGATTTGTTCTACTGGTTTTGCTACGGGTGTGAAAGTTTACTTGAGCCAGCAGCGCTTGTAGTGCTAGGGCAGTTCGCTTTTTAACTTCTGTAGTACCCTCCTGTGGGACATGGGGAGCAGAGCAGACACAAGTCTGCCCTTGCTTTCTATTCTCATATTACCCGGAGCTGTCTGTTTTATTTATTTTAAGTTTGCCTCACCCATTTCGTTGTCTCCTGGAGAGGTTTGTATTTATCTACTTTGTTTCTGTTTGAATCCCGTTTCTAATTACTTTGTAAGAAAGCTCCTGCCAGGCTCTGCAAGAATGTATATGTGTTAGGCATTTGCTATTAACAATCTCTGGGCCTGTCCCGGCTGTTTATGCAAGTCTTCTGAGTTTAGCTTAGCTATTTAACAGAATTCCACAGAAAAGTCATATAAGCAAACGATTTGTCATTCCAGGTAATGTACTTGCATAAGTACTCCCTTTGTGTAAGACAAAATCCTGCAAAAGAATAAAGGACTCCTTAACGTGTTTAGTGTTCACTCAAATAGGTAAACCAAAGGGAGGCTGTCTATTCTAATAATTGAAGACTTTAGGTGGAATTACTCTCATTGATGGAAAGAACAGTTGTTTCGTTCTTGGGGTGATTGCTTCCGGTCTGCTACTTATGCATCACACTGAGTGCACGTTCCTGGCATGTGTGCTCAGGCATAGGGCATAGTGTTTATCTCCTCTCTCCATGTTTGCTGATAATCCATCTTCAGTGGTATAATTCTCGTTCTTTTAAGATTAATTGAGGGGCACCTAAGCTTTCACGTACGCTGTATGCTCACAAATCAACGAAAATTTTAGGACAGGACTGTGCAGACCTCTGGGGCAGTGCTTAAAATGGGAAAATAGTAGTGCCAGTACCCCCCAGATTAAGTGAGGTGCATTGTCTTGACGTCCATCAGTTGCTGTTGAGCTCTGACCAAAAACCTACATTTTACAGCACAATGTTTCTGTAAATTTACAAAAATTGCTGTAGATTTTGAAAGGGCATCATGCAGAGTTCTTATAGCACAACAAAATGTTAAAGATGTAGTATTGCGGTGGGAATATAGTCTAGAGGATAAAATGTAAACTGTGTACCAGGAGACCCACTAATCTTGATTGCATAACTACTCCAACCTTGTGGTTTTTTTTTAGCCAAATTAGCTTATCTCGCACTTTTCCAGTTTCGATTCTACCTCTACTGACAGCGGAAGGCAGTAGCCTGACTGCACTAATAAGTGCCATGTGGTCAATAGCGCATATCAGTCTGATTTTACTACACTCAAGTGCAGTTTGCCAGTACCACCACGCTAGGAATAGAGCCTGGTAAATTATGGTTTAAAATGTATAATAACTATCGCTCTTTAATGGTCTTCAATGCTGGACTAATCTTTCGGCGGCGGCCTGGCATTCTGGCACTATCGGATGGGACAGTACATGGGCTGTGTATATTGGTAACTATCTGTTTATCAAAGGGTTTAAAATATCTAATTTTATACAAAATGCTATATATGCTGTGCAGAGCCGCTCGTACGCCAATGTGATTAGTCAGATACTGCCAATTTTTATTTGCATTTTATAGATTTATTCTTAAGAAAAATCATGTTCCTTAGTTGAAGCAATCTACACTATGTAGATTATCTGAGTCACCCAGGGTATTAAACCGCACTCGTTTTTTTTTAATGTAGCACTTTTTGCAAAGTTCTTCCAGTTTCGTAGTTGTGCTAGTGAGAGCTATAGTTCACTACAAGCAATCTCAATGGTAAGGTTTTTATCGGAATCGGATAATTTAAAGGCTGACGCTCCCCTACCAGGATACCAAATCCTTGGATGAAAATAGATTTCTGCAGCAGATGGACGAATTATCTGCCCTTCCTTCCCCGTAATATTGGAAAGTGATTTTCCTGAGACTTTGGAACCTCCTTGCTACCCCGCCTTAGTCCTTCACACCTGCCAGCAAAGCTGTGCCCACCTAGTGCAAAGAGGGTAAGGAGACTCTGAGGTCTGTGAAGTCTAATGGTCTGATTGACTGTGAAGAAATTACATCCGCGGTATCAACCACAATTGAAGTTTGAGCTGTGGCTTGAGGTCACTGTAAGCACACCGTGGCAGTGATGCTTTGTTTAGTAGACATTTTAAATAAACAGACTTCAATGGTGGCTGGCAGTGAGGGGCAAAGCAAGAGCGTCCAGGGTTTGTGAAAGTACGCCAAGGGGATTCCGACACCTTGTCCCTCCAGGGGTGTTACTGCACATACTCAACATTCGGATCGACATTTGCAACAGATATATATATATTTTTTTTTTTGTACACATGTCCAGGGTCTGGCATCTATCCGCTCTGCCTCAACTAAAGCTGCAGTTAGCTTTTTGCCTCCTGACTCAGCCTGGATACAGTACACCCACTAGCATCAGGTCTATTTGGATTTTGTGCGCCTCGTGAGACACGGCTGGACCTTTAAAGGTTTAACCCGCACTCGAAGGAAGACTTTGAAATAAATGAACGTGATTGATTGGAATCTCGAGGCACTCTGTCTATTTTGAATGATACGTACTGCCATTTGGATACACAGTAGGAACATTGACATAAGGCCTGAAGTAGTCCCGGATTGGACGAATTGCGTTGGCTACATTATCTTAAGATGATTTCAAAGTAAAAGAAGATCATGAATAAATAAATTATATTTTGAAGAAGAAACCTTTTGAGTTTGTCCATAACGTGACCTGTTTTCATTAACTTCTTGACTTGACCTGTTTGGATTATTTTGTAATACTTTTCATATTGACTGCTGAGTCATTTTTGTTTGGGTAGATGTAGAAGTTATAACCGGCAAGGGTTTACACTTTCCCCCTTCTGGATAAATGTACTTGTTGCAACGGGCACATAACTTACTGGGCTATTATGAGGATTGGAATGTGTGACCTGCAGGTTATGTGAAGTTTGCCGCAACAAATACATGAACCTTCGTGACATTTTACTATCCGATTCCAGCAATATTTTTTCTTGACAGCAGATACTGTTCAATTGTAATGCCTGTGGCATGCAGCAGGTCACTTGCACTGTCCCGTTTTACTGTCGAGCCACGCAGCCCGGAAATGAGCAGACTGGTGCTGTAGAAACTCGCACTGCCTAGCCTGCACATGATGCTATTGCTGTTCGCAGAGTCACATAGTTGTACAGTGCAGGTAGTGACTTGTTTTGCGGCCATGAACTTCTCAGTATCTGGTCTCAGTCCCACCACAATACCTGGCATTCTAACCATCTCTTCTATTCATTGTACATTTGGTGTGGAAAGGCACCAGGGCATGTTAAGATGGCTCATTAAAGCTATTTGCTATTCGTCAGATACTTGATAATAACGTGGGACCTTGTCTTTGAGGCTAGTGATTATAGAAAGGGTCTGCTGGAATTATGTGGCAGGGTGGCAGGAGAGGAACAAATTATGTAGGAAGAAAAGGCAAACTTTGCCTCATAATGCAGCACATTGTTGTTGTATCAATGTTTTATTTTGCTGTTTTTACAATATTAACACTGCCTGTGCAGGGCCTGCACCTCGTATCACTTTAACAGCAGCAGGCAGCAACAAGCATTGGCATAGACAATAGGTCTCGTCTTTGTGAATTTATAAGTGTTTAGCCTTGCAACAGTTGATGTTGCACCAATGATATTGTGCTGCATAATTAAATACTTATAAGGTACCAAAAGCGACACCTATTGGCTATGCCAATGCTTGTTACTGTTTATTTATAGTTTATCGAAACCGTGTAACTTAAAACAATGAAAGCTAAGTCTCGTCTTACGTGAACACTCTTACTAAATCATTCAAAAATCGATCGCAGGATGACTTGCTAGCATTTAGTAAAACTTTAAACAAAGCACGTCATTACTTAATTATAATTTAAGTAATAAAAAAACCTGATCTGCAAGGCAGTGCTTTCAAACCCACATTTGAGTGGGTACTGCTTTGAATCTAAACAACACTTCTTACGGCATTCAACAGCCCCTGGTGATGCAAGCCACAAGGCCTGGGCAGGCAGGGCGGTACTGTGTATTTATTCATTCTTTCCCAGACAAGTGAGCTCACCTCTCCTACAATCCCTGGTCTTGTGTGGAGGGTGGGAGTGCCGGCCGCTGCTCAAGGCCTTGGCCGTCCCAGCCCAACCCAACCCTTGGCCCAGTACGTGGACTGAAAGGCTACATTGCGCTGCAGCAGTAACACGTGCTTCCTGTCAAAAGACCGCCAGTCGCGGGTCCATGTGGCATGTTGTGTCCAGGGCTCCTTGATTCTGGTGCATGCTGTCAGTGGAGGGCTCTCCGCAGCCTTCCCCACTGCTATGTGTGTTCCGTGGGGATAATATGTTTCTACCAATGGAAAATGCATGTCTCTACACTTCTCGTTCCCTCCAGCCATGCTATCTCAGGACAAAATGTCAGATTGGACACCCGAGTGTAGGAACCAGCTAAGCGGACTATATTTTAAGATTTACCATAAAGGGATCTGCAGGGCTGTTCATATGTGCCAGCATACTGAAACCAAAAAATGTGCGTCCATCTCTCACACTTCATCGTCCAACACTTTGCTACATGCTGTGTCTCATAACACGATATCCGCACTTCGGTGGTCATCACGCATGAGATGGAAATCTTCTCTACATAGGATCAAAACAAAGACATCCTTTCAACCACACACCCTGCATGTTGTGCTTTAGCCCCCCAAATAGGGGTAGTAAGTGCTATATAAATGTTGCGATGCAATGGTTATGCTTTGTTACGAAATGTAGCCATGTTGTTTTTCTGTCTACATAAAATATTGCCTTTCCCACCAAATCACGCCGTTTTATTGTAACCAAACTCGCTCACGTCTTCCTTCTCTAGTGGCAATAATACGGGGCTTTTTATTTCATCAGAAACAGTATTCACAGGAGTCATTAACAAGTTCAAAAGTATTTAATATGTTGCAGTGATTACCCTCATATGGGAATGTCATTTTGCTAAAAATACATATGAGCTAAGCTATGTTGCAGTAGTGTGCGATAATGTGCTACATCGCCAAATACTTATAGTGTCCTAAAGGCGAGACTGATTGCATTGCAAATGCTTGTTCTTTTTGTCACCCTTTACCTGTCTTTCCGACGACTCTTCATGGCAGTGTCACCACCATTAAAAAAGGTCAGTGGAAATGCAGGTCATAATTTGCACGCCTGTGCCCATGCAAACACCGCCGCCATTGACTGCTGCTTTCCCCACTGCCGCAGGAGCTTGTATCTCGCCAGTGGAGGTAGAATTGCGGCAGTTTCCCCGCCTGCATTGTGATCCGGCAGTAGGACAGCCAGGTATGGGGGCGGTTGGACCGCCAGAATGTGACGTGGTCTCTAGTTCAAACTCATAATCAACCTCTTAGTTATATTTATAATCAACAACGAATGTTGTCAACCACACATCAAACTTAATCATGAATATGAAGAGCAAATAATTATTCAAAAGAAGGCATATATATGTATAAAATGTAATTCAAAAAATTGCAAAAAATGTGGAGCAGAAACAACAAATTATTAATTACGATAAACACATTTTTTAATACTTAGAAATATTACTCCAGGTAGAAGGGTATCTTTTCTAGCATATAGCACCTACATGTCTAGAGTAGAAAGCAAGTCTTAAAATGTCCATCGGAATAAGACCAATATGTTCTGGTCCACTCCTGCGATAAACGATTGCTATGCCAGTCATCAATTTTGTGACTTGTGTAGTTTGCAGATGAATGGGAGCTTTATTTTGTAAATGAATAAGAAGTGGGACAAAAGTCTCAGTCTCTGTGTTTTCAGAACAGCATGGGGTAAATATTGCTGACCCCATGCTTTTTCTAAATAAGAGTGAGCAATTACATGAACGCCTATTATTTATATCATCCTACCACTGCCAGGCCTAAACCCCGCCTAGCCTCAGTTCCTTGAGATTTGCCTGGCCTTCAAAACCTTTCCAGTACATCTGCTGGCTAGTAGTGAGTGGAGCACTTCAGATATAGTGAATATATATCTTTGGCACAGTGCTGTGAACATTCAAACAAACACTGAAATGTTAAAACTGGTCCACTCAAGTAACACTGTCACCAGATTCCCCATGTCTCCTAGACTTGGGAGAAAACTGAAGAGATTTGCCAGTGGACCTGGTGCTGCACCAGTCGAATTACAAAGAGATGTTACCTGAGTTCAGGGGTATTACCAAGAAAAAAGAGACCAATAGATAACAGCGAAAATCACACACTGCTCCTATGACTACCTTGGCAACCAGCAAGACAAACAACCATGGGCAAAAGCGCTGATAAGGAAGCCCTAAGAATAGTAATGAGGTTCAGCTCTGAACGTTTCACCCAAGTGGGTAAAAATTAAAGCTTTTTTTCGAAATTTAGTAAAACGTCCTACCAGTGTGAGCAAACATTTTCTCCCAGAAAGTTTATGAAATTTTTACCTACTCGAAAAGCTTTTGTGACGGAGGTCAAGTTAAAAAAAAATTGGATTGAAAAAAATACAGTCTAAGTAGGATTTGTGGGAAATGCCTCAAAACTATCCACTTGGTGAAAACATTTGGAAAAGATTTTTTGTCCACAACTTTTTGTGAATAATGTTTGGCCATAGGTGACATGTTATGAAATTGACAACTTTCATGAAGTAAAACGCATGTCAAGTTTGCATCTCGCACCCTTCCTAAACTAACAACAAGATGGGAGAGAATCAACCATGTTATACTATATCCGGCTCAACAATCACACAACCTCCGATGAGCTAGTGCTTGACTTCAACAAAGTAGTACAAAAGGGTCAATAAGGCTTCACAGACTTCATTTCTGATTGAGCTCCTGGAACTCGGGGCCTTGAGTTAATTGGTCAAAAGAAGACAGATGCATTTTTCTTCCATACTGTGAGGTAAAACCTAAAACTTCAGAATCTGGTATAAAAAAATTCACACTCAAGAGAGCACGAGTAAAATTGTAAATTGTGGACTGCCTTGAACTGAGTTCACACTGATGTACAGGGGAAGACTGGGACAGACCTGTGACCAATGTGTGACTGTACTCCTTAACAATGTATATACAAGCCCCCGCCCCTTGAGGAGGTTGTGTTAAGTTTCTGGAGCCGGCTGTCCGCACCCCAGAGCTGCTTGGCACTCCTCCACAGACACTAAGGAGCAAGTCATGTTCCCCTCAAAGGACTTTTTGCCCTGCTAAGAGTTCAGAAGAATGCAACATTGGTGCCAAGGTCTAACAGCACTGACTGGGCTTGAATACTCAACCAAGCAAAAGAACAATTGTAAGCTATGGACTGCCTTGTATAGAACTGTATGTACCATAATGCAGAGGGGCTGGGCCAGAAATTGTGACCAGTGTGTGATGCCACAATTTAGCAATCTGTTACTTTATCATAACTTGTATATGGTCAGGTACAGCCGAGACCCCCTCCTCCCATATCAATACTAAGACAGTAACACGCTTAGCACAAGGAATTGTATTTTTGGATTAGGGGGTCGTAAACCCCCCGGCCGTATTTATTAACATAAAATCAAATCAACAATTTTAATTATAATATTTAAACAATACGCAGAAAAACCATTACATTGATTACTTGGATAGGTACAGGTGTAATATTCCTAACCTTAACCTATCTCTAATACAAAGATATTCCTATCCGAATCTAAACATTACATTATCAATAATCATAACAATAACATTTCATTTTCTGCGTATCCCTATTTTGAGCCTACGGCAAGGTCATTAACTGGTGCCAGATCCTTATCAAATTATGCCCGCACTCCAACGGAGTGCGCATGCGCAGGGGGCCCGTTTACCGTGAGGGTACTTCCCCCCCCAGGTCGCCCCCGTACGCCTTTATGCCCGCCCTCCAACCGGAGTGCACATGCGCAGAGGGCCCATTTCCCGTGAGGGTACTTCCCCCCCCAGGTCACCCCCGTACGTCCTATAAATTCTCTCCATAAGGGGCCCTTGCAGTTATGCACCATTTACTTGCGCCCTTGTGCACGTGCGGGGTGGCCAAGCATCCTACTGGGAAAGCGTGACTCCCCCACCCCCGCAACCATCCAGCCACCCGGCTGGAACTGCCCCTGGAGTTCTATGAGAGACCACTTGTCCCTCCCCCTTGGGCGACGCCATTCAAGAATGGCGCCTGTGAGAAGTTGGCCTGGCATATGCTGGTCACTAGTATAGTGGCCACCTTGCACCAGTCCAATTCAACTCTTGGTAGATAGGTTTAAAGACAACCTTTTAAAGAAAGCTATCCTAGTGGTAGCTGTGGAGAGCAGCCTTCAGGCTAAGTCTCTGAGGAATGTAAAGCCGCTTGTTTTACCTTATAATCTCTTGAATTACCAAATGAAAAGACACCACACAGGTATATATATCAAATATATATGTATTTATTTCTAAATATACTCTACTAATCTCTTTATGAGATTAGAGCCAGGTAAACATTCAAAAGATCAACAGTTCTCAATAAATTAAGCACAAATATGGCTGTAGCCCTAGGGGCGTACCAGACCATATACTAAAATAATGGTTTAATGTTAGAAATGGGGGTCTCTAGTTGGCAATGGCTGGCCACTGTCCAAGTAGGGACCCTTCTTCCTAAGTCAGAGTAAGCAGCCTACACCCTTTGACAACCCCTGCTCAACCCTGTGGTAACGTAGCACGAGCAGCTAGGCTTATCTCAGAGGCAGTGTGTGAAGCATTTATTACCATACACAGTAATATAATGAGGAACACTACAAATGGACACCACTCAAGTAGTTATGAAAAATAGGTATTTTTATATAGACTTAATCACAAGACCAATAACAGTAAAAATCCACAATACTATAATAATATATTTACTTTAGAAATGCTGCAAGGAAAAATAGTTCAGGATGCACAAAATGATGTCTAGTTCAAGGCAGGCGTCTCTGCGACCCTTTTACTCACAAAGTATCTGGTTCCTGGAGCAAAGCAACAAAAATGTCGCTAAGGAGTTGTAGCGAGAAATTTCCCCACGCTAACCAGCGATGCGTTGAATCCTTACCGCAAGGGAGGATGATGCGCTGGGTTTGCGGGCAGGACAAAGCGACAAACTTCTTTACGCTGAGCTGGTGATGCGATAAAATCCTTGCCGCGAAGGGAGGATGATGCACCGAGCCTGTTGCGTGTGCGATCTTGCTGCGATGACAAAGATGGCGCTCCGCGAGGAAGCGACGATCCGGATGCGATGCGTGGAAAATGGCGAACGCTCTGCGTCCGCGCTGCGATGATCCTGTTGCGATGATTTTCAAATAGCGGGCGTTTTCAGGCCCGCTGACAGGAGCTGCGACGATTCTCAGATAGCGGGCGTTTTCAGACCCGCTCACAAATGATGCGATCTTTTTCGGGGTTAGCGAGCGCTTGGCGACAGCTGAGCGACGATTTTTCTCACGCTCACCAGCAGCAGCGGCTCGCTAACGGAGGTTAGCGACGATTTTCAGCGCTCTCTTCTCAGCAGTAGAACTAGAGGCCCTGGAACACACAGGGGCCTCACCTGCAGATAGTAATCCTCGCTGGGAGGAAACAGGAGGCTGATGGTGGAGTCAGATGTGCCTGAGACCCCAGCAGGAGGCTAGCTCTCTTCTAGCCCTTGGGTAGCTGCTGTAGCAAAAAATAAAGTCCAATCAAAGTTCTTTTCCTCTTCTTGAAGTCCAGTAGTAACAGCTGCAGGCCAGTCCCAGGAACAGCACACAAGCACAAGGACAGTCCTTCTCCTGCAGATTCTTGTAGTCCCACAGACAGAGGTTTTTCTTGTTATCCAGGAGCAACACAATTTGTAGGGGTTTGTGCACAAATATTTATACCCCCAAAGTCTTTGTTCTTAGGGGTCCCAAGTCTCTGAACCCAGCCAGAACCAGTTCTGCCCAGCCCTGGAGCACTTTGTTGATCAGGCTGCATCCTTCCTTTCAGAAAGAGGGGGTCTGCCTCAGACGCACAGTGGGAGGTGGAGCCAGCATTCACCTTGCCAGGCACAGTCCTATTCAAGTGCAGGAGCTACCCCTCCCACCAAGGCAGGTCGCTCTATTCAACCCAGGTCTGACTCAGCCTGCCCTGTCCCTCCAAAACCAGACAGCCAATACACATAATAGCAGAGCAAACTGGAAGGCTTAGGCAAGAAAGTACCTATACTCTAAAAGTGGTAGTTTCAAACACAGAATATAAAAATAACCTTCACTAAAAGATGTATTTTAATATTCTGAGCTCAGGCATACTAAATTCGTTTTTCTACCATGTTCTGTGGGTCAGTTAGGACTATAGAATGTAATAGCCCCGACCTCCCATTCTGGCCTATGTAGAACAGGTAGCCTTACAGTAGTGAAAAACGAAAGTGGGTGTAATTCACTACTATGACATGCTACACACATCAGGGCATGTCCTACCTTACACATACAATGCGCCCTATCATAAGGGGGGCTTACAGGATGCCAAGGGAAGGTTTAGGGGCTGGGAAGTGGGTGCACTTCACAGTCAAGATGGCAGTTCTGGACTGCACGCAGACACCGCAGTGGCAGGTCTGAGACACACTTTACAAGCTGCTTCTGTGGGTGGCACAAACCAGTGCTGCAGGCCCACCAGCAGCATTCGGTTTACCAGCCCTGGGCACACACAGGCCACGCTACTAGGGACTAACAGGTAAACCAAATAAGCCAATCATGGATGTACCAATTCATATGTCATCTTTACAAAGGGAGCATTCGCGCCGTGGCACTGAATGGCAGTGGCACAGCGCCCGGAGCATCTATAACCAGCAAAAACAGAGGAGACACAGCGAAAAAAGGAAGGGAGACTCACGCCAATGGTGCCAGGTCTAACAGTTAACAAACTCGACTTGCAAAATGAAGAGGCCTAGGGCCTTGGGAATCGCTGGGGCTTCACTTCTGCAGTGTTAGCAGGTAAGTAACCAGCCCACAGGAGACGCGTGCAGTGTCTAAACACACACGCGGGTTTTCAATGCGTTTCAATGGCAAATGTCGCGGTTTGTAAATTACAGTTTTAGGGCACTTCGCAAAAGTCAAAAGGCAAGCAACTTACAGGGTAAGTATTTCGAGAGCCAACACACACTTGGGCACCGGAGTGCACGAGTTACCTCACCCAGGGAAGCCGGGTGCATAGGTGTCCTTTGGTGTCGGGTCGCGATGCTGTTTCCAATGGAGATCACTGGATACTTGCTGCTTGTGACGACTGGAGAGGTGTCCGTTCGAATCTGACGATGGATTGGAGTTGCAGAAGACCTAGAAATAGAGGGGACAGAGTTTGCAGGAAAAGTTTAACAACAGCCCACGGTCACTCGGGACGGGGTAGGCCGCTGAAGTTCGGTACTAGACCTGGACTTGGACAACAAGTGGTCCAAAGCACAACTTCGTTGGACGTAGTTTAGGGCTTGCACTCGAAATCAGTGCACGGTTCCCTGGTATTGCTGTTCCTCGTCACTCGTGGGGTCCAGATGCCACAGCTTCGCTGGGGACTCAAAATAGCCGTCGAGAGGTCAGGAAATCCGCTTCAGGGGACGCAGGGACTTCGGGCTCCGGCGGGAGCGGTAAAGTTTGCAACCGTTGTAGAGAGTTTTGGTGCCTGCCAAGCAGGGGAGTCACTCCTTGACTCCAAGGGAGATTCTTCAGTCTTCCAGAGATAGTGGAACGTCGAAGGGCCAGGATTCTTCTTAGTTGAGCGTCGTCCAGGTGTAATCCAAATTGCATTGGCAATGTGTGGTATCTTATAGTGAAAAGATGGGAGGGACTAGCTCTATGACCAGTCCTCTAGGAGGGTCAGGGTAGTGGGTGGTTACACCCACTTCCCTTTGTCCAGTTTCACGCCAGAGCAGGGGCAGGTAGCCCCTGAACCGGTTTGAGCTGGCATATGCACAGAGGAGCCTACTGCTCCCCCAGTGCAGGACTTCAAAGCACTCTAAGAGTGCACCCACCCAGCTCCAATACGCTAAATCCTGTCTGGGAGGTGGTGACACCTCCCTGTGACAGGAAACCCTTTGTTGGGCTCCCTCCACTGCGAGTTTCGGTCAGCAGCAGGAGGGCAGCCCGGTGTCTGTGCTGGTGGCATCCATTTTGTGATGCCAGGGCTCTGAAAGATTTCTACCGTGTAGTACAGTGGGTACATGTCGTCTCCTCTAGAAGGGTGGGATCCTACTCCCACACCAGTTACTGGATGAAGTACCAATGCCCTAGGTACCTAAGGTACCATATACTAGGGGCTCATAAGGCATCACAGTATCCAATCACTAGTGCATCTAATATGCACACCAATCATTTAAGGGAGTAAGCAGATAGGCTGGGGTCCTGGATAGCAGGATCCCAGCCAGACTAGTCAAAAACCATTCAAGCACCAGGAAAAAAGTGGGGGCAACCATATAGTCAGATTCCACCTTCCTACATAACTCCCCCCCCCCCCCAAACGAAAGGAGATGAGGCTAACCTTGCCCAGTTAAGCCTTTATTTCCTGAGTGGCCATATAAGGAAGAACCTGCACTAGCATTGTTGCTCCCTGTCTCATGGTCCACTTGGGAAATCCTACCCCAAGGGGTTTTGGAGTTTCTCCAAAGTCTAGGGAAATTACCTGTATTGTTTTCTGGTACAGCAGTAGGCTGGTGGGGTGTCTGAGTCTGGAAGTGAGGCCCTATTTGGGGTGGTCTCAACTTCCTCAGCACACTGGTCACCATGGAAGCCTTTCTGTCCATGACTGTGTCATATCTGGCCCTAAGGGTCAACCTCTGGCTGCCTACAGCTGGGGGTTGGGTCCCTCTGGTTGGAGTAGTGGAGGGCATTGGAATGTTTGGGGCAACTATGCCCCAGGTTTCCCTGTGCCCAACAAAGTCCATCTGGGGGGTACCTGTACCTAGGGGTAAAGGGGATCCCTCAGTTTGTCTAGGAATATTCACCTGGCTAGAACTACTCTGCTGGGTGTCCCTAATCTGCTGATGAGGGGGTTCCTCTGGACAGGGGCCCATTAAGGGTCCACTGACCTCCCTGACCTCTGCAGCCCTGGGCTGACTGAGGCAGGGTAGAGAGGGGCAGGGTACCTGCTCCAGACTGGGTGCCACCGTGGAAGGATCCCCTGCCATCAGAGTTGTGGCCAGGACTGGCCTGACCACTTCTGGGGCAGATACTTCACAAGGGGCAGTTCCCTTAGAAAGCTGACCCTTACCTTTAGTCTGGTGGGGGGAGGACTGTTCCTCACCCCCTATGCTCTCTGTTTGTGTGGAGTGATCCATAGTTTCAGGCTTCACTCCCCTTAATTTCTCCTGGGGTGGAGGTGAGGCCCTCAGGGTCTCATCCACTCTCTCAGGGATACCTAACATTCTTAAATGGGCATTGTGGTCTACCTCAGCCCAGGCTGAGATTTCCAGATCATTCCCCAGTAGACAATCCACAGGCAAGGTTGGGGACACTGCCACTCTCTTTGGGCCAGTGACACCTCCCCAGCTGAGATTTACCACTGCCATGGGATGGTCTGTCCTAATTCCATCAATATTGGTCACCTGGTAGCTAAACTCAGGTAAAAGCTGTTCTAGGGGCACTAGTCTCTTTGTCACCATGGTGACACTAGCCCCTGTGTCCCTGTAGGCCACAGCCTTCTGACCATTGATTATGGGCTCTTGTCTGTACCTGCCCAAAATATTGGGACTCATGGTAAAGTTGGCAAACCCCATGCCACCATCACAGACTAGAGTTGCTTGTGTAGGGGACCTGGTTAGGCCAGAGTCCACCTGAGTTACCCAAGAAAGCCCAACTAATTTTTTGGGTGCACTCCCACCACCTGGGGGATTACTACTGGTAGTAACAGGAGGTGTTGGAGCTGCAGAGGGAGGAACATTTTCTTTATTGCCATTCTTTGGACAGCTGGAGTCAGTTTTCCAGTGTCCAGGTTGCTTGCACACATGGCAATATGGTTTCTTATTGGAAGAGGAAGGATTTTGGGACCCACCCCCAGAACTGGGTTTTTGGGGCCCTTCAGAGGACTTTTCTGTTTTATCATCCCCACCTTTCTCTTTGGGCTTAGTGGAATCTTTCTTCTGGTCACCATCTTGGTTCTGGGGCCTAACCCTGGTTCTGACCCATTTGTCTGCCTTCTTTCCCAATTCTTGGGGAGAGGTCAGATCAGAGTCCACCAGGTACTGGTGTAAGTGTTGGTTTTGACAATTATTAAGGATCTGCTCTCTCATAATCAAATTATACAATCCTTTAAAGTCAGTGACTCTACTGCCAACTATCCAACCCTCCTGAGTCTGTGCTTTCTGGGTATCTCTGAACTTGAACCTGTACTGTTCAGTGGTTATGCCAAACCCATTGGGGGTAGGATTCCAAGTTGTTTGACACCAAACACGACATGTTTTGATGCAGTCATTCCAAAGTTAGCATTTACCGCGAGGTTATAATGCACTTAAGAGTATATGGTTTAACCGCATCCACAAACAGCAGCAGAGAATAGACTCTGCCAGCTGCAGAGGGGTCCTGCTTAGGCAGAAGCACCCCCTCACATAGTAAACCAAGCACCCTGCCCTTGGGATTGATAGGGCCTGCCTTAGGGGTGACTGATAGGTTTATATGTGTGTGTATGGTGAGATATAGGAAGCTATACCTCAGTGAGGAGTGCTAACACTACCTCACACAGGCTGCAGTAGCAGGCCTGTGGTGTCAGATTGTGAATGCTTCCCAGGGGGGGCATAATACATGCTGCAGCCCCTGGTAGGCCTGTGAAGTACCAATGCCCTAGGTACCTAAGGTACCATATACTAGGGGCTCATAAGGCACCACAGTATCCAATCACTAGTGGATCTAATATGCACACCAAGCATTTAAGGGAGTAAGCAGATAGGCTGGGGTAATGGATAGCAGGATCCCAGCCAGACTAGTCAAAAACCATTCAAACACCAGGAAAAAAGTGGGGGCAACCATATAGTCAGATTCCACCTTCCTACAGCGCCGCCCTCTAAGGACCTTAAATTTACTGCTCACCAATCATGACCTTACCGCCTGACCAAGGAATAGCACTAAAATACGACAATGAACAACTTATTCAAGCAAACAATCTCCTATAATAATGGGAAAGAAACTATCAAACATATGAATAGACATTACCATGTTTACATTGAAGGAACTAAAATACAACAATAAACATTACCTGTTCAAGAAAAAACCATCTCCTAAAACAATGGGAAAGAAAATCATCACACATCTGATAAACGTAACCATGTCCACCTGAAAATTAACTTCTTACTAATATACCCTGCAAACCCTGCTTTTAGGGGACGGTGGGTGGGGAAATTAAAATACAGCCTCCTAGCGAGGCTTTTGCCCTTAAGGGGCAGGCTGTGGGAGCAGCGAGCAAAGAGGTAGACTCCGCCGCTCCCCAGCCTTTTATTCGAACTATTCGAGCCAGGCCGGTTCTAACCGGCCTGGCCTTGATGCGATGCGTTTCCCGGAAGTGATTGCAATCACCTCCGGGGCACGCCCCCAACACCTAGAGACCCACGATTGGCGGGACGCGTCTGTCGCGTCACCCTTGCGCGCGACAGGCCCGCCCCTGTGTGGTCATCGGGGGCCGGCAGGACCGCCATACATGCGGCATGTCCGATGCCGGCCCTGCCTTTCTTAGAGAACGGTACTAATCTTTAACTATGTCCATGTAGTCAGGTGAAATCGTAATATTCAGCAATCGTGAAGTCAGAGTTTCTCAACTTGCATTAATTATTGCAGTCATAGTGAAGACTACAGCCTGCCTCCCATGCGCTGAAATTCGGCTCTTAAGTGTTCAGTGAGCAGACATTCTGGAGCAGGAAGTGGTCGCAGTCTGCAGTCCTCCCCTCATCACCAGGCTGGAGGGGCCAGGCATTTGGCCAATGTGGCCAATGTGGCGGGGAGGGCAGGTCATTCCCCTGCTTAGGCCTAGCAGGCCCTGGGTACTATTAACATAAACATACGCACACAGTGGTTTACTGCCGGCGATGATTCTGTGTGGTATTACGCACATTTATTTATTCCCCTTGGGCCGCGCCCAACCCGGGGACTGCTACAGATGGCAAAAGAATATTATAGAGCCCAGGTGGCTCTGTACATTTTCCTATTATTTAGTGGGGTGGGATCATCCCACGCCTCTACTGCCTGGGATGCAGGAAGCAGACAAAGACTATGAGTTTCTGGCTGGGAGCCGAGTTCGGCCAGAGACCAAGCTCTGACTGGCTTTCCTGGATGGTGTCTTCTCATTGAGCTTGGATGCTCTGGAAGTCATAGTTGGTGCCTCCGGATACCCTGCTTGGGGAACGATATCCACAGCTCCTGGCCAGGGAGAGGATCTTCACACCAGAATGTTGCTCTCCGCACCACAGCTCAGCTTCACTTTCATCGCTTGGGGAAGGCCCGGCCACCTTCTTAATCCATGACACGTTCCTGGAGACAATGTGAGGGCCTCGGTGTGCAGAGGTCATGGTGCCATTGGCCGTAATGATTCTCCACACCTCTGGTTCATAGGGTGTTCGGGGTACTTGTCTTTGAAACCTTAGTCACCCACGTTTAACAAGGAAGGTTGTGCTCTCTGACTCAGACTTGCCTTCCGGTTAGTGGTTCCCCTCCTAGCCTCTTTGGCCTCACTATTGAACTCTACAGGGGGCCAGCCGGGACTAGTGGGATATTGTCCCTTGTGGGCTTCCTAAACAGTAAATGAGCCAGGGCACAGTTGGTGGTGCAATGCGGGGTGTGGCGATAGGCGTTTAGACACTGGTGCAAACAGCTCTAGGCTTCCTCCCATCGTTCTACTCCTATCCGTAGGGCCCATGTTGAGGGTTCGCATGAAATGCTCCATTTCTCCATTTGCCTGGGGCCACTGCGGCATGATTTTCCTATGCCTCATAGCAAGAGGGGCGAGGTACTCCTGGAACTAGAGTCCTTGAAATGGGGCCCGTTATCTAACTTTATCTCCTCTGGCAGGCCCAGCATTGTTAAGATCTTATCCAGCACTGCCTTGACGTGAGGAAATGCTGTGGGCGACACCACCTTCACGACCTGGAATTTCGAGTGTGAGTTCATCATTAGAGCGGTGCTTTGGCAATGGGGAAGCACCCGCAGTTGATGCTTATCTTTGTCCATGGTTCCAGGCTTGGTTCTTCAGTAAGGACTGGCATGGACAGCTGCACACCACCCGTGATGGCACAAGAATGGCACTGGCACACAGTCTCATCGATCAGAGTATCCGTTCCTGGGAACCACAACTTGCTGCGGAGCCGGACCTTGGTCTTCACAGCGCCTTGGTATCCTACGTGGGTGAGATTGACACCCTGGATACACAGCTCACTCTGGACTACGATCAGCTGGCCATGGAGCAGTATTCCATGCAGCCCTTCACTGAGCTTGTGGTGCGCTGTCAAGGACGTTTTGCCATTTTCTTTGGGCCAGCGCTTCTTGACCCTTGTCGGGTTCTCATCCCGGTTGGTGGCCTGCCCCAGTTCTTTCAGCGTCAGTGCTTTTGGGCAGGCTTCTTGGAGATCATTCTGATAAATTCCTTGATGCACTCTTCTTCCTGGCTCAGCCGCGAGGCTTCTGTCTGCAAGGGATGGTGAGACCGAGAGTTGGCTGGGTTGTTGGCACCGGGACGGTAGGCAATGTCAAACCTGTATGCTTGTAGTTGTACCGCCCATCGTTCTATCCTTGGGGGAGCTACGTGGGTGGTTCCAGCTAATAGAGGTTTAAGCAGTTTGTGGTTGGTTACCACACTGAAATCGTGGCCATAGAGGTGGAGGTGGAAGTGTTGACAGGCCCACCCTTGCTAGCGCCTCTCTCTCATTCTTGGCATATCTCATTTCGGTTTCTGAGATTGCTCTGCTGGCGTAGGACATGGGCAACCAGTCCCTATTTGTGTTTTCCTGCATGAGCATGGCTCCTAAGCCAACAGGGCTGGCATCAACGATCAGCTCCATCCTTTCATCAGGTGGAAGTATGCCATGGTGGTTTACTCCATGAGGGCCTCTTTGATTGCCTTGATAGCCTTGGTGGCTTGTGGGCTCCAGTCCCAAAGCACACTGGTGCCTGTGAGAGCTCTGAGGTTCAACAGAGAGGCTAGGTTGGGTATGAAATGTCTACAATAGGTAGTCATCCCAAGAAAGCTGCACACTTCCGTCAGGTGCCTGGGGACGTGCGCAGTTCGAATGGCTATGGCCTTTTTTGGATCTACACAGAGGCCCTCAAAGGAGAATATGTACCAAAAGAACTCAATCGAATCAAAAATATTTAAATGTCCTCGCTGAGGTTGAGGACTCCCATCAGGCCAGACAGTGTCTCCTTGATGGAGTTTTGGAAGATCTCCACTGACGAATGGCCGTAATTCAGCCTCTTGCACTGCCTCAGGCTGGAATGTTGTGATGTACCTGCTCTTAGGGGCCAGATCCAGTTGGTGGTATCCGGAATTAAGGTCAAGCTTGGAGAACCACTTGGCCCCTTGAGATATGCCACGATGTCGTCTATCGTGTGCATGATGTGGTGCTCTCTTTTGACAGCTTGGTTCAGGCGGCACATGTAGCTCTTGTTCCACTTGGGGCCACAGATGGAAAGGGACTCTCCTATGTCGCAGGGCGGTTGTCTTGACTGATGTGTGAATATGAAGTTTTACCTGCTTGTGTTTTAGCTTGACCAATCCTTTGAACAGTTACAGGAATTTGGCCAGGATGGAGTCCGCATGGAGTTCATGGATCTAGTTTGTGAAAAAACACCAACTCCAGATCTTCTGTAGTGTGGAAGCTTAGCAGCATGCCTTTCTTGCCCTCAGTAATATGGAACTTGGCCTGGGTTGTCTGCTTGTCACTGGTCACATCCACTTCGATCAACGCCATGAGTTCTGTTCCCCTGTATGTGTAGATCTTCGCTTTGGTGAGGGCGAGAGGAGGGCATGGTGTGAGAAGTGCGCACTGCTCAGAGTAATTCACATTTACTGATGCCCATGTCTATGTTGTGTCCGCGAAGTTGATGATGCACATGGGGGCAGCCACCACCTGCGGTTCGTGCGTCCAGCAAATGACCCAACAAACACGTTCCTCCTCCTCATCGTCCGCATTGAAGTTCGACCCTTGCGCACTGGTACACTCTGGATCTAGTGTGTCATCCAGCGACAGATGCTTGAGGGCTGCAGGTGCTGCCCGTGATTTTTCAAAGATAGTCCTAGACCTCCCACTGTGGCAAACCTTGGCAAAGTGATTTGGTTTGCCACATCTGGAGCAGGTCTTGTTTTTTGTGAAGCATATGCCCGCTGTTGAATGTTTTAGCCCGCAATTTCAGCAGGGCCCACTGGAGGCCGGTCGCAGTGGCGGCGTTTCAGGCCTGGGCGTTTCTGTATGGCATCAATCCTCTCCTCTTTAATGGCGATGGTTCTAGAAGGACACAGCGTGGACGGTTGTTTGTTGAGGGCTGCTTCCATTTCTTCTGCCCTTGAGTTCAATAGTTCATGAGACGGGCCTAGTATGAGAATGCTATCCAGGGTTATGCCTGGTTGTCTTGCCAGCAGAACACAGCAGACCAACATTCTTGGATAACCTGGGCCCAGATCACCTCCCATTGGTCATGGAAGGTGCACATGCTAGCCAGCTTCTTCGGCCTCGCATAGAACACATCCATGGACTCTGTGTCGGACTGCTTGGCTTGGCACAGCTTGAAGCGTTCGAAATCCAGGTTGTTCTGGGGATCAAAGTGTTTATTGAAGGTCCTTACTGCGGCGTCAAAATCGTCGTCCTTGCCCCTGTCAGGCAGCATTTCAAACAATTTGTACAGCTCAGCGCCTCCATAGTGCATGAGCAGAGACCTTTTGACGGCACCATGGCTGCTGCCTCGGAAATAGTGATTGAGGCTTTCAATCCATGACAGCGAACGTGGTGCAGCAGTCGCAGGGTCTGATAGCTTGCTGAATGGAGGGAGTAGCGTCATCACCGCATGGCTGTGGTGTTGCTGGGCCTCTGTGGCGTCCCTTGGAGGAGCCGCCGCTCCTGCCTGCTGCTGAACCCTCAAGGTATGCTAGGCCTGTTGCTAGATTCACCTTTCTTAATGCGGAGGGGAGAAATGGCGTGGCACTCCCACAATGAATGAAGCAGTTTCTGAAGTCCTCTGTGTATTTATTTATTTATTTAAGGCTAACTCCTGAAATCCTGTGAGTGTTATTTGTCTTTATTCTTTCTCCTTTTTCATTTTTGTTGTTGAGAAAATGGGCCTTCCTCCTTGCGCCCGAGCGTGCTGATTAAGATCAAGAGCGCTCCTACCCAGTGCCCGGCATCGGCCCCGGTGATGTATGGCTGCATGCACGTAGGTGGGCTCTTTGATGGGGATATCCCCTGCCATCCTCCCAGTGCTCGGCAAACCTCCACAGGAAGCGGGAGGGAGACATGCGTGTAGGGCCCCGCCCAGCAGGCCCGGCTCCAGGAATTTTTATTTGGGTGGGCAAAGGGTGCATTTGGGTGGGCCACCGCAGGCTCGATTTGTCTCTTATATGTCTAGCCAGGCCTGCATCAGGGCCCTCCTTTATCTCTTCTTAGTCTTACAATTCCCAGTAAAACGCACTCTTTTCCAAATCTCTTTCTAAATATTATCACTCTCAAAAAGTGCTTTTTCCATGTAATGTTCCTTTGATGGGAAGAGGAGGTTTCTGAGGTGGGAGTATCAGGCAAGTGACACTTTTCGGTCTCCCTCTGTACGAGCCTTCAGGGAGAATCCCTCTTCATTACTACCTCCACCTGACTCCGGACTCTGCAACGCACTCCCTTACAGGCTTGATTATCCACTACTCCTCTACAGTGCACCTTATCTCACAGCTGACCTTGGGCCCCAGCCCCATATCAGGGACCATCGGGCTCCACTTTCATTTTTCCCGGTAAAAACATTAGCAATATCACCTTCAAACTTAAAACATTGAATATAGCAGTAAATATAATTGGCACACACTTTAAAGTATGTTCCACAGTAGCACTTAGGACCCGACTGCTAATTAAATAAACAAAAACAGAAAGGCCTTGACAGGGCCACCTTCAGCGCTGATGCGAAACTCTTTTTTGCGCCACACCAATAACCTCTTTCTCCGTATATACCTTTACTACCACCTTCCAACAGTGCCCCTCATCCCTCCATGGCCCCCCCTACTAACCTCCTCCTCGGATTCCCTCACTGCCACACGCCACAAGTGCCCCTCATCTACCAATAGACCCTTCCCCTCATGACCTCTTCCTCCGATTCCCTCACTGCCATCCTCCAACAGTGCCCCACATCGCTCCATAGCCCCTCCCACTACCTCCTCCTCAGATTCCCTCACTGCCACCCTCCAACAGTGCCCCTCATCTTTACGTAGCCACTCTCTCATATGCATTTCATTTATTGTATAGCGCTACTCATATCAGTGTAGTGTGTGTCAGTACTTTACACCACGCACATTATACAGAGACAATGAATCATACAAGTATGTAAATGAGTCTACAGGGAATGTCACATAAGCCAATTAGGATTACAAGGTTTAGGAATCACATGTCATCCATACTGGTGGGCAGTATATTTTAAGAGGGTTTGGTCTGGGGAAACACAACCTTAGGATTTAAAGAGTATTCCGTGGGGGTCAGCTTTACTGATAAAAATGTATATCTGACCAAACATACTCATTTTAGCAACATTAGAATAATGAAAGACTGGGAAAGTTCTAACTATATCACAAAACAAAAAAAGCGAAGTTCTAACTATAAAATTCATGCTTGTATGCAGCTCCTTGATGACAGTCCATTGGTCACTGTCCTATGTTAGGATTGTAACTTCTGAACTGCAAGTAACACAAGGATCTCTGTGACAAAAGGCAGTAACCCACTGAGCTATCCACATAAAATACAGTTCATCTGCATTTAAAAACTACTAACAGACAAATGATTGCTCTCCAGCAGGATCATTAATCACCAGCATTATCCGGGCATTTTTTATTGTCTTATTGTTGTCCTGCATCGGCCGTGATCATGATAAAAACTGTTTAAATGAAGCACAGACGAAGTATGTGTCCTGCTGGGCCTGCGCAGATTTTAAAAAGAAAAACTAATAGTAACACATTCTCTTACCTACTCCATTAGTCAAACTTTGTGTCACAGCCTGGTGTGATAAGCAGCTGCAGGGTTCAGGAAAGGTGAATAGGAATAAACAAACTTCTTTTCTCTGCTCCATAGAAAAAGAAATATCCACGCAGCAGAACAGTAGGCAAAGGTAACTGTTGTCAAAGAAAGGATTTGTCGCCTTTCGCCATGTGGAGATGAAGGGGTGAAAAAATAAAGCCTCGTTAATATGTAAATGGTCTTTTAAAGACCTGTGAAGTACTCGGGGTGCGGCTGCGATAATCTCTAAAACTGTGTTTGAGCGCGCCCCCGGGAAGCTGTCTCAGCCGGGCTGACACACACGAGGGGAGGAGTGGGGGGGGGATTGAAGCACCTTGAGCCCAATGGCGTTGCTCGCCTGCCTTCAAGCCCTTACTGCGAAGGCCAAGGTTCCTGTTTGGGTGGGCCAGGCTCATGTTTGGGTGGGCCTGGCCCACCCGCTAGAACCGGGCCTGCCGCCCAGACCGCCCTTCTGCTGTGTGGCATCTTAAAGCAGCGGCTGCCAGCAGCGGACGGGCGATGAGCAGGGCAGGGGGTGACCCAGCAACCGGGTTCACCGATGGGCACCTACTGCCACAGATGGAGAGTCCCTAAGGCACCTGACTGAGCGGATGCAGCTGCGCGTGCCACGGGATCGCAGGTTGATCCGATGGTGGCACTGGGGAACCTGGATCTCCCGGCACTTGTGCTCAAAGCAAGGCTGCGGGCTATGCCATGACCCACTCTGCAACCACTTCTGAGGCAGCATGGATTGGTACCAGCCTCATCACCAGTGTGGCAGAGAGGCCTGGTTGTTCCCCTGCTTAAGCCTCCCTGGGTGCCTTTCACATAAACACATGTACACAGTGGCTTACTGCCGGCAAAATCTCTGTGCAGTCTTACACCAGCTAATTTATCTCCGTGGGACGTGCCCGGCCCGGAGATTACTACAGGAGGCAACAGAGTATTATAGAGGCCGGGTGACCCTCTACAGGCGATACCTGTGCGTGATAGGGTATTGAAAATGCAGGTGAAGCATTTTTAAGTTCAGAAAATTATCAATTAGCGACTTTTACAAAGAAAAAAAATTGTGACTGATGAAACTCTCCATCTCTCTCTTTGGTAAAGGGCGCGTTATGTTTACCTGTATATTTACATCATGCCCGCAGAGGTGGCTCTAGGCTCATGGTGGCCCTGTGCAGGGAGCGCAGGTAGGGGGCCCCGGAAGAGGGGGTCCGGGCGGGGTGGAGCTCAGGAAGGTGTTTTAATAAAACGTCCAGAAAAGGCGTTAGATGACCAGTAACATGGTAACAGAAAAACAACGTTTACTTTTTGAGTGCTCATCACTTGGATACTTTATTTTAGAATCTGGGTCTCTGGAGGGACCCCTTTCAACAAGAAAAACACGTTGCGCGTCCGTAAGAGAGTTCGGCCACAAAGTAGGATCCCTCCAATCACATAAATCATATTCAGAACACAGGTCTGTAACATGGTCTTGCTCTTTGGCTTCCTTTTCAATACCAGCATCATCCGTCTGTAAACTCTGAACCTCCTTCAGAATGCCAGATGTTGATGGACCGATGAATGATGTTTCAGTTTCTCTGTCTGAGGGTCTTTTGTAATAATCCTCATCCTGAGTTGGTAATTGCTGCATGTTTGTATCAATTTCAGAGTCACCTTGTTCATTTTCATTGGTCTGCTCATGAGTATCATTCTGCTCATGGATATCATCATTTTTTTGTTCTTCTTTATGGTCGTCAGCGCCTGTTTTACCTAGTGCATCAGCAGTACTCTGGCCAGAGGATTCTCCATCTTTAGGTTTCCCTTGGGTGATAAAGTTCAGGATTGCTCCTTCCTGTGACACTACGAAAGCCTGCTGAGCCACCTTTCTCTTTCGTTTCGAATAACCAGATTTGTGTACTCGAATTCTCTTCATTTTGCTTGCAATGCAGCGGGCGAGGCTAGCAGTGGGTAGGGAAAAAAAGAAGACAATCAGCAGTGGCGGCTGCTGAAAGATTTTGATGTGTCATTTTTATTTTCTTGCAAAAACAACAGTTGATGGACAGAATGCAGAACAATGTCATACATTCACCCCCCCAGTACAGAGATCTGGGCCTAAATCCATCGTTTTTTTGCTCACCACACCACCCCAGTTCAGACATGGCCATATGCAAATCAGCCTTGACCCTGTGCCTCATGGGAACAGTCCAGCCCGAACTGCCAAGCCATGTCTTCCCTGGACTACACAATGAAGGACCAGCATACCTTAATGAACGAGTGAATTTCCACCAACCTACCAGGAAAATATGTTCCAGAACCATCTGCCTAGCAGCCACCCAATACAGCCGCTGATAAAACAGTGGAGGCCGCTACTTCTCCCACCTGGCAGTGAAGACCTGAAAACCCTCCCCCTGCACCTCAGAGCCTCACCATCACTCCAGCAGTTCAGGAAGGACCACAAGACCTTGCTGTTCAACCAACAAGCAGCATGATCCAGCAGCACGAATCCCACACCGCCTCGAGACCCTTATGTGTGAAGCAGCTGAGCTTTACAAACCCTGACTGATTGATAGTAATTACCCTTCCCACTACATGTATGACACATTATGAGGACTAGCCACATATGGAAGGTTTATTTGAAGAGTGTTCTAAAACTATAGGGTAGATCATGTGACTTGGCATACAAGGTCTGTTTTCTCAGTCCACTGAGAACAGTAGAGCCTGGAGAATAGTTCATGATCTATTTGGGAAGTGACCTTAGCAGGAAGAGAGTAAGCTACCTTGAAATCATGGCACACAGAGACCTGTCTCAGTACGTCACTAACTGATCCTGAAGACAGCCTACAGGTGACCAAAGACTCGTCCACTTTACCACATTGTCAAAAGACAAAATACAATATATTTAATTAAGGTTTCTTGTATAGTGCCATATTCCAGTAACCAGTTCTGCTCGCTTTCAGAGCGCCTATTAAACAAGGATTAATTACAGTGAGTCCTAAGGCTATGAAAAGGCACTAGAGGTTCACAGAAGCAAAATTAATGTGCAAGGAACATCCAGTCAGGAGACAACTTTCAAGCAGACGTACAAATCACTAGCACAGCGTACCAACGACCCCATGGGCCGTGGCATAAGCAAGGAAAATGGCCCCTTTGGCTGCTGCTCAGGAAGTAAAATATAGCAATTATCAGGGTTCAATGGGCCCCTGAGGGTTTTGGGTCTCAGTACCACTGTACTTGCTGAACCAATGGTAACTATGCCCCTAGTATGGACAGAGAAGGCTGCTTCACCAATTGCAACCTGAGGACTAGTTAAACTAGTTTTCTCTGCTAGTCACATGACAAGCACTGGAATGTAATTAAAGAAATGATCAAGAAGCCAGTCTCCTACCAAGGTCTCTGCAAAAGGTCATTAGATTGAGTTAACATGGGTAGGCACTGCCATTCTATTCCAGGCGTCCATCCATAGGTGCTTGCATTTCATGTCTGCCTCAAAACCATATAAACAGACATAACCAAATGCCAAGTACATTCGAACACTCGATGTTTTAAAAGATTTGTGCAGGCAGATCCACTCATTAGATCACAAGTATCAGCTTCATACTCTGTTTTCATGATTGTAATTGTAATCATTTTTTTTTTGCGTTTTTATTAGCATTTCAGAATCATTAAACAAAAACAAGAAAACTCAAATACAAGTAATAAGGGTAAGCATCATATGATAGAGATTAAAAAGTAAATTCATATATAAAACAATATTTAATATTATGCTATCTAGGACAATAAATATATATAACAATATATAAAGGAAAGAGTGAAAAAGCATACACAATCAAGTTTAATTGTAATCATTTTAATGAATCCTTAACATTACGTCTTACACCTCGTACCCTGCTCTCCTCTTCCCCCCCAATACGACCGTGCCTCCCAAGTTACACCTCCAAAAGTCACCATGCCTCCCCTCAGCCACAAGTAAACACCGCCCCTGCACTCCTGACTCACTCTTCCCTCAACATACAGCGCCGATCTGTACCACTCCCTACCCCTGGCGCACGGTGACCACCTCTCCGACCCGCGCCCTCTCAGAGATTAATCGTGTTAGAGAGGCTCTCTCTCACGATTGATCATGCCCTCCCTTCCCATGACCACCAGAATACCTCCCGCTCGCCACCTCCACATGGCTTACCTCCACCCAGACCCAAAGCACACACCATCTACAATAACATCCTCACCCAACCTTCCCCACGCCCCCGGCTCCTCACCCCCACGGGCTGGGATACATTCCTACGCCTGATCTGCCCTCCTCCCCAGGGCTCCCCACACCCTCGTCCAATGGCTCACCTTCCCTCGGGTTCACTGTGCAGTGGCACACGCTGACCTCCTCACTCCCCCTCCCCATGCCCTGACCCTCGGGCTGCTCACCTCGCAGCTGGCACCAAAGGTTGCACACTGGCATGCTATCCTCTGCAAGGCGGCCTTTCTTGCCCAGGGTCTCTAGGCGCGCCGGTGCATGGCCTCGACCGGTCTCGGTGCTGCTCGCTGCACGCCGGGCACGGGTGCTGCCACCCCTCCTGCCGCCAGTGATGCGTGGTGCTTCTGTAACCCCTTCGCTGCAGGACTCGCGGGCACTGCGCATGCGCACGCATGCGAACCGCCGGAGGTGCCAGATCTGGACTATTAAAACAAGCTCGATTCTCCTGGGAAAAAAGTTCTAAACAAGCACAAGACCTACCAGAAGAGCCCGAAACAAGGCCGACCCCACACAAAGACGAGACTGGGTTAGAAAGTAAAAGAGTATAAGAACAACCATTCAGCGTGCATCACATTGGATTTAGCACGCCTCAGTCGTTCATGCACCAAATCCCTGCCAGGGGCCGCCACGAATATGTATTGTATCCGATTCCTTGTGGTGGCCCCTGGGGTTTGGTGGCCCTGTGCAGGTGCACAGCTTGCACATGCCTAAGGCCGCCCCTGAAAACTGGTCTGCCTGGGTCTAGGCTGTCTGCGCATGTCTGCAACTAATAAGGCTAGCAATGAAGACAGTGGCGGCATGCAGGAATCAGGGGTGGGGGGGGCAAGGGAAAGTAAAATAAATAAAAATTAAACTTACCTCCTTGTGGCATCTCTCCTCGTTGTCCCTCCTCATCATGCCTCGGATTTGTGCGGAAGCGGGAAGCACCCAGGTTTCCCTAAGCCAATCACAATGCTACAATGCAGCATTGTGATTGGTCTGAGCACTGTGGTTCGGCTCTCAGATGGGAACTGGGAGCATGGGCATGTTCTCCACCCAGACTGTAATGCAGCCTGCGTGAGAACATGCAAAGTGCACACGACTGTTTGGCCAGCCCGAGACGGCCAGCCAAACATTCATGCACACTAACAGAGTGCCCACCACTCCTCCCCCTGCTCTGGGAGCAGGGCATCCCCACCCTGCCCCACCCGCAAAGCTGCCACAGCAGGAACAAATAAAATGATAATAAACATCTAGGTATCATCGGTTTTTTTGCCTTTATTTACACTGCCAAAAGCAGCGGGGCGACGCTCCTCGGCCTTAACAGAGGAGCCGCCACTTAACGGAGATGTGATCTAGCGGCTACGTGGCTTGATTTGGAAGTTGAAAGGTCGGGTTCCAATCCGTGACAAAAAAAGAAATGATAGTTCAGCCTATAGAACTACTCTTCCCGAACCTACAAAAATAAATGTCTGTAATCTTCGAACTTAAATTATTGTAGTCTGCCTGCTTCTGAACCAATTACATTTCCTGACAACCCATCCCATTTTTATCCTGGACCCTATACAAAGCCCACTGTTCCATGTACAGTCCCCTCTGCTGGTCAAGCCCCTGCTTAAAAAAAAAAGTTATTTAGGGTTTGTGAAGCGCTGCTCCTTTGAGAGGGGAACCCACCTTGCAGTTCATCCATTTGGCCACTTTGATGATTGAATTAACCTTAACCTGGTGAGTCTGCATTGGCTCCCTCGTCTGCTTTTAAAGTGCTCGTTTGTTTCAAAATATTTATGCAGCTTGTTGGGCTGTGTTACCCCATGGTGCTGACTCAGCCAGCCAGGTTATTGCAAACAGCTCTGTAACGCAAGCGAAAAGATATGCTTCCATCTTTGCCCCTGGGGCTTGATACAGTCTCTGTTCTTGCAACAATATGAAGTACAAACTTTGCTGGAATTCTGCAGAGTTCTTAAATCTGTGCTGTAGTCTTGGTTCTGTCAAGCTGTCGCAAGAGCCTCACAACACTTTATGTAATAGAGCGCCTACAAAGAGCAAAGACAGACTCCTATCTATTCAAGAATTTATATTGTATTGTATTGTAATTGTATTTATATAGTGCTTACTATCCCTAAAGAGGCAACAAAGTGCTTTTTCGGCAAGTAGCCCTCTACTCCAGAACCCATAAAGGATTAGTGGTGAATTAGTATAGTAAAATATAAAATTAATTTGAGCTGTGGTTATGTTAGTCTGTTATTTTGGATTGAGAAGAATAGTGGAGGAATAGAAGAGGGAAAAGGTTTGCATTTATATAGAGCTTGCTACCCCTGATAAGGCGTTGAAGCCCTTTTGAGTGAGTAGCACGCTACTCTGGCATCAAAAAGGATTAGTGGTGAATTAGTCCAGGGAAATATGAAATTAATTTGTGTGGTGGACATGTTAGTCTATTATTTGATGGAAGAGGGAAGGCTTTGCATTTATATAGTGCTTGCTACCCCTGATGAGGTGAAGCGCTTTTTGGCAGGCACCACGCTACTCTGGAACCCATACAGGATTAGTGGGGAATAAGTACAGGGAAATATGAAATTAATTTGAGCAATGGACATATTAGTCTGTTATTTGGATTGAAAAGGAACAGTGGAGGGATTGGAGAAGGAAGGGTCTAGAATGTTTTTTTTCTTCTTTTTTTGGAGTTCATAGCAGTAGGAAGGGGTTTGGGATGACTAAAGGGGAGGTGGAGTGGGAACTGTCAGGAAGGGTTTAGAAAGGCTTGTTTGGGAGATCTGAATAGTAAAAAGGTATGAGATTATGCAAGGAGGGGTAGAGGAGGGCAGAGTCTAGAAAGGGTTTGCTTACTACTTTTTCACGCATGCCCTCGGTGAGCCGAGTCTTTCACCAGCCCCAGGGTGGTAACTCAGGCCCCTGGGGAACAGGGTGGCCCCTACCCTTCAGGGGTTCCACATTCACCCTAAGGCATAGGAATATTTGGGATATAGGAGTCTTGGTGTCCCACTCTCACTAGGCCTGAGGCATGTGAATATCTGCGAAATACGGGAATCACAGGCACCACCACAGCAGGGCAGCCTCATCATTTCATGCTACAGCTCCGAGTGAGCCATCATCAGCACTGCAAGCTTAAGAGTCACCAAGAGCTGATGAACACCTATACTGGCTGGAAGCCTCGCTCTTATCGCTCAGTCACATTTGGAGGCTTCGACCAGAGTGGCCAGCTCCGAACATTTGAATAGTCAAACCTGAAAGAGAAAAGGTAAACATTACTAATTAGTCTTAAGGCATATGTTATTATTTCACAAATCAGAGATCACCCCCGAGGAGAATACCCATTAAGAGGTAATGGAGCTGCTAGTTACCTGATTTACTTCTTCTATGCCAGCGAGATAACTAAGTAAGTTAAACAACCATTGGCAAGTGTGGTAACTGTACGTTCCAAGTTCGGATCTAAGCAAGACTGTCTCAGTCTTTAATCATTTTGATGTTGGCAATTTAACTACTGAATTGGGCAACAACATTTACAGTTTTCAGCATTTAGAAATAAAAAAGTACAGTAACAGCAAAATGAACAGACTCAGGCCAAACAAGACCTATCCATAAAGAGAAAACACGCAATAAAAACATGAAAGGAATCATCAAAATCGGGCTGAAATATAAAATGTTGCCAATAGGTAAATTTCTGTGCATAGAAACCAAGAGAAGGGATTATTTTTCCTGTAGGGCAAGTACAAATGTAGTTTAACAAAATTCCAAAATGTTGAGTATTTGGCTTCCTACACATAGTTTTAGTTTTTGGCGGAGCTAACTAATGGCCTGATTATGATAACTGTCAGTCTGACCGCTGACCGCCATTGCGGCAGTCAGGAGACTGCCGGACAAGCATGCAGTGGTCTGACCGCCGCATTTTGATGCAACCACCGGGCTGGCTATCGCAAAGCTGTTGGAACTGCAGCGCTGGCATGCTGCATCCATGGCAAAGATCCGGAGCTCATAGTGGAGAGGTGTGGCTCACTGGTTAGAGGCGGCAGATCCGTAAGCAGAGAATCGGCCAGGGACCAGGGTTCAATTCCCGACGCGGCAGGGTCGTGGACCAGGGTCAAAACGGACTCAATAATTCTCGCCTCGGTACCTACTCTAACCAGGAACACACTCGGCAACTCTGGGCATTAAGCTTGCCTCATCTCTACAACGGCCCCCCACAGACGCCGGGGATGCCTGGTTTCACCTTGGAGATACCCAGAAAGGGACCATCTCACAGGGAAAACAAGGATGGGTTCCCCAGCGGTCTTCAGCGCCAGGATACTCCATGGAGTCACAGTGCGCTTTACAAGTACACCCACATTTACATTTACATTCCCCCACCGTGCAGCACCTCCAGCAGTGCCATGCACCCTGTGGCATGTACCATTTAGTGCATGGCACATGGTGCAGAGAGATGAGTGGGGGCACTACATGTGCCATCAGGGCCACTTCTCAGTGGCCTATGACGGAAGGGGTCCTGTTTGGGCCTGAGTATCCCTTTCTGGCAATCTTTTCATGACAGTCTTCCAGCCATGAAAAGGATGTCATAAAGAGATATCCAAATCCAGACGGTGGTGCCTGCCTCAACACCACCGCCATTATTGGACGCTGCTTCGACCGCCACCCCGGTGGGATATCCGAATCCTGATGAAGGCGGCAGTCTGTTGTTCAACAGATGTTGGTCCAACCGCCAATATCGCAATGTGGCAGTTGGACTGAAGGGCTGGTCGTACAGCTACCGATAGCCTGTTGATGGCAGTCCGACCGCTAGCATAATCAGGCCCTAAGTTACACCCAGCTGAAAATTTGTGAGTCATGATCTTAACACAGGCGGTTAGCTTTGGGCTGGTGTCAATTACTATAGTGCCGCTAGCTGCCACAAATTGGTGGATATTGACGACTCAATTATTACTATAACCTCTGCTCTGCACCCTCAATCCCCTCTGAGGGCCTTATTAGGATGTCGGATGCACCGCCACTGACAGGTCGTCGGTGGTGACCATCTGACATATCGGTTTACTTTCAAGATAAAATTGCCAACATTACGTCTTCTTTCGCTGCGGTGCTAACCCCGCATATCTTTGGTGTCAACGACACTGCGAGACCATCAATGATGGCTTTTAAAGAACTTACTACTGAGTCTGCACTTAATCTGCTTATCCATTGTAAGTCGGGCTCCCCTCTTGACCCCGTCCCTGCTAAAATTATGAGGAATCTGGCCCCTTTGTTGGTCAGTCCATTTCTCTCCATTTGGAATACCTCACTGCGCTCGGGCCAGTTCCCGTCTGTTTGGAAGGAGGCCTTATTAGTTCCCATTCTGAAGAAAGTGGATGCGGATCCGACACAATTCTGCAACTATCGCCCCATCTCCCTCCTCCCCAAACCGGCGAAGGTCCTGGAAAAGGCTGTGCAGTTACAATTGGCAGAGTACTTAGAAACCAACTCACTGCTGCATGACTCACAGTCAGGATTTAGAACTGGTTTTAGTACTGAGACTGCTCTATTGGAGGTATCTGAGACGATCCGGGAGTGTGTGGACAGGGGCGAGGAGGCCATGTTGGTCCTCCTCGACCTATCCGCCGCTTTTGATACGGTCTCCCACGAAATTTTATTGGATCGCTTGATGCAGATTGGATTGGGAGGCTCTGCTCTATCTTGGATTGCCTCCTTCCTAACCGGACGAACTCAGAAAGTTCTTCTTAAACCGTTTGAATCAGAGGGTAAACCCCTTATATGTGGGGTGCCTCAGGGCTCTGCACTTAGCCCTCTATTCTTTAACGTGTATCTTGCACCTTTGGCTGAGGTGGTGGAGTCATGGGGTATTAGGGTGATCTCTTACGCTGACGATACTCAGCTTATGTTTTCCTTTAGAGATCACTCTGACTCCAGCTTCGCCAGTTTTCGCAAGTGTCTGAGAAATATATGTTCCTGGATGTCTGCTAATCATCTCAGACTCAACACTGATAAGACGGAGGTCCTATTTTTTTATCAGAAAATCACTCCTCCGGCCACTCTGTGGTGGCCGACTGTGCTTAACCCCCCTCCCTCCCTTGTTCTAACAGCGCGCAACCTTGGCTTTCAATTTGACAACGTTCTTTCCTGTAAGGCTCAAATTAGTAAGGTCACGGCAGCCTGCTTTGGGAAGCTACGTATGATTAGAAAGATCTTCCCCTATCTGCCTCTGGATGCTCGTAGAACTGTCATTCATGCCTTGATCACATCACATCTGGATTATGCCAACAGTCTCTATGCCGGTGCCCCCATGTACCAAATTGAACGTCTTCAGATTGTTCAGAATGCGGCGGCAAGACTAATTGGTAATATCCCCTATCGTCAGTCGGTTGCGTCCTTTCGAAAGAAGCTACACTGGCTCCCCATTTCCCGCCGCATCCAGTTCAAGATGCTGACTCTTGCTTTTCGTGCCCTCAACGGGTCAGGCCCAGGCTATTTGAGAAATAGACTGGTGCTTTCCCAATCGGCCAGATCTTTGCGGTCAAATAACCTACGCCTCCTTACGGTTCCTCGTTTTCGTCGCTCTAGAATGGGCGGCAGAGCATTTACCGTAATGACGGCCAAACTCTGGAACAGCCTACCACTTGATCTTAGGTTTCTTCCTTCAGAATCTCTTTTTCGTAGCAAATTGAAAACCTGGCTGTTCACCTCTCCTTAAATTGCTTCTCTCTCTAAGTATACAGTCTACAGCGCCGGGACACCCCCATTGGGGGTAGCCGTGCGCTTTATAAACTTCTCAGATAAATAAATAAATAAGGCATCGTTCCGACCGCCGGATTACGATGCCAGCGGTTGGAATGATGTAATCAAAGAGACTGACCGAAGTCTCCGACAGGATCAAGGATCCTGTTGGGGTGTTGGTCGGAGGCCTAATCCCTACAAAGGAGGTGGTGCCTGTAGAGGTACCGCCTTAGTGATTACGATGTTCCTTTCCGACAGCTTTTCCATGTCGGCTTTTCTGACATGAAAAGGCTGTCGAAAGTGAATTTGGGGGCCGATAGCAGGGCCCCTATCTCCTCTAGGCCTCTGCTGTGTGAACTGGGGGACACATGTGGAGCCCCCACAAATATCAATGTACTGTGTGCCAGGCACCTCACGGTGCTTGGCCCACGGTGCAATAATGTTTAGAAACAAAGCCTTCACCATTACAACTTGTGCGCCAACCCTTTTCTGGGTCACAGAACAAGCCACAATGCTAAAGGTTATGTTTCTGACCGCTGTGCTGGTGGTCACATCATAATCTCAGGAGTGGAACTGCCGACTACTTGTCAGGCAGTTCCACTCCTGAAACGATGTCAGTCAGACGCTCGTCCAGCCGGCCTCATAATAAGCACCTCACTTGTTTGCAGGGAAATGAAGGGACCCTCTGAAAGATTGTAGGTGTCCCAGAAGAAAGAACAATTGTCTAATCCACTTTCACAGAATTCCAGCGTCCAGTGCCAAACAATCCCCTTTTATTGTAGGTAGTCCGCAGGTCCGGAGGGCCTTCACACAGGTGCACTAATTTCAGGGCTCCAGAGACAGTGTTGCGTGAGTGAGTGAGAGGTGAGTGTGTCTGTAGGTGTGTGTTTGTGTGTGTGTTTTTGTGAGTGAGTGTGTGTGTGTCCCCTTTTGAAATGGTAAAAGCTACAGTGAAGCCATCTGAACATGTATCCATAAAGGAAATTATGTGGATTCCCAACCTATGCAAAAGAAAAGAAACCTGCAGGCCCATTTATAAATTTGATATACCTGAAGACATGTGCCAAACCTTGTTAAATGCCAAGCAAATACTGCAAAAAATGTTTTATTAAATAACGTTCCTCCTTCGCTATACTGTGATGATGTACATAGGCAGGCTGGTAACCCTGGAAGTTGGACTAAGAAACCCTCAGATGCTAAATAATTCTCTTTGAAATCTAGAGGGTTGCATAAAAGGGAAGTGGCAGCTAAGTCTAAGTAACTTCAGTCCATGGAATTTTATAAAACGAGAGAAGAGATGCAGGCGTAAAGCATGCACAGCATTTTAACTAAGGAGTAAGCTTAGTTGACCTTCCCTCCAAAACCAGTACATGTATTTAATGTAGGAAAGTTATCAGGACGCTGGGCGAAACGTCAAACTGGGTCTGTCCGTGTGAATGAGGACTATCCCAGCAAAGTCCAAAAATATGATTGTTCAATACCATCAGCATTTAGCTGACCTTTACAAGATTCAAATCATATTAAAACAGTTTGTATTTTATGGATTTTTAGAAAAAAAAAAAAATATATATATATATATATATATTATCTACTGGCGGTCGCCAGTAGATAGTTATAGTTAGGACCGAGTTCCCACAGGAAATCTGACAATTCTATTTTGAATAACTTTGGCGCCAGTTGACGAATCCTCGCAAAATTTTCAAAACTAATGGGGCGCTCCGCTCAACTCTTACCCTGAAAGTCTCGGGGTGATTAGTCAAGCGGGGGCTGAGAAAAAAGGGGGGTCCCAAAACGTGTTTTCCCCATGAATTTTCCCATAGGACCTTTAGTCGAAGGTACAGCCCGAACGGCTGAACAGACTTACTTGAAATTTGGCAAAGAGGTAGTCCTCAGGTCAGGCATGTGCCTTTTGCTTAAATGGTGTAAATCCGTTCAGTAGTTCCTGAGAAAATCAAAAGTAAAATCACATATATATCTGGGCGGAGCCTAACCACACATCTCATCGTGAGATCTGATTGGCTGTCAGTACTTCATCCAAGAAGTGTTGGCAGCCATCTTGGGACCAATATACATGATAACACCTCATTAAAAATCATTGCAGTTAATAGAAAGTTTTAAGACTTTAGTTACATTATAAATCATTTGTTGATGGTACCATACTCATTTTAGGAATTGTGGTGTGTTCTAAGGTGATTTTACCATGTGAAAAAGCCTTCTGCTGTGATATCATGAATCATGTTTGAGAGAAAACTATTTTCTCATGCTTTTCCCACAGAGGTTTGGAAGGTGATCTATAAGCTAAACTGAGAGCATATTTTCTGTAAATTCACATTATCTCTCTCAGTCATGTGAGAATGAAGTCTGACATTCTCAGTAAAACATGTACATCCAACAAGGGCAGAGACTGTCAGTTGATTCCTTTGTGTTCTACTGCAGCTTCCCAGAGTGTTCTAAAGAACAACTAGAGCGCTAACAGTCCTACTTATGACAAACATATTGCACACCTGAAGCCATCTTGATTGGAATAAAGTGGTAACTCTTAAAACATTTAATTTAAAAAGGAACAAAATGAGGGTGTTCATTTTGCCATAGAAAGTATGATTAGTGCTGCAGAAAGAAAAATTAGGGCACATTTTGAGTGACTTCTCAAATCCTCTTCTATTTCATTAAATAATTCTGACATGCAGACTGAAACATGCACTTTCAATACCAGCATCAGACGTCCCTGGTGAGCAGTAGCTTTACTACAGTTATCTAATATGCAACTAGAGTGCTAACATTATGAATTTATGGCAAATGTGTGACACATCTGAATGCCTTCTTTATGGAATCATAGTAAAAAACTGAAAGTATTTCCTACTGAAGAGACTGTAGTAAATGAGGAAATTAGGAAACTTCATAACAAATAAGTCTCCCAAAATGGCCACCAGAGACAAAAGAGCCCAAATGTAGCCCAAATATCACCCAGATGTAGCCCAAGTATAGCCCAATGACAGAATGTCCCAGAGTGTTCTAACGAACAACTAGAGCACTAACAGTCTTACTTATGACAAATGTATGGCACACCTGAAGCCATCTTGATTGGAATAAAGTGGTAACACTTAAAACATTTAATTTACAAAGGAACAAAATGAGGGGGTTCATTTTGCCATATAAATTATGATTAGTGCTGCAGAAAGAAAAATTAGGGCACATTTTGACTTCTCAAATCCTCTTCTATTTCATAGAAAAATTCTGACATGCAGACTGAAACATGCACGTTTCTTCCTGGTTGTTGCTCTGGGTCGGTGCCTGTTTTCTTCTCTGGTTACTCCCTCTTTGGTTTTTGCGGCTCTGCTGGTGGATTCCCCTGGTGTGTTGGGGTTGGTCGCGTTCGTTGTTTCTCTGGCTTTGGCGTGCCTCTTCTGTCTCCTCTTCCTTCCCCTCGCCTTTTGGTGTGGTCGTTTGTGGGTTGGTCTGGCTGTGGGTCGCCTTTTTCCCTGCTCTGGGGGGTTCACTCTCTGTCTCGCCCTGCTGTGTTCCTTCCTGGGCCTTTGGCCGTGTCGCCCTGTGCAGCCTGCTCTCGTACGCTCTTGAGCGTTAGGCCGGGATGTCCTGTTTTGTCCCTGATGGGGCGGCTGCTTGGTGGTGCCTGGGGCTGTGGGCTTCTCCCTTGGTGGTTTTTCTCCCTGGTTGTTTGCCCTTCCTGGCTTGGTTGCTCCGTTGGGGCGCTTCCGCTTCTCCGGGGCTCCCTTCCCCTGGTGGTTTGGGTGGGGTCTCTCTTTCTTTCTGCCACTCTGGTTGTTCCCTTGGGGCTTGGCTCTGGGTGCGGGGCCTCCTTCGGGCTTGCCTGGGGGGTCTTGTGCTCGTTTGCGGTCCTTTCTTTGTCGCCCCTGCTTGTTTTGGGGTCTTGGCTCTTTCGGCTTGGTTGGGGGCGTGGCTGGTTGTGTGCTCCTGCCTGCGTTTTCTTGTGGGCTCCCTTCTGCTTCGGTTGGGTGCCGTTTTTCTCAGTCTGTGCCCCTGGCTTTGGTGGGGTTCCGGAAGGCCGGGTTCTCTGCTTTGGTATTCTCCACTCTGTTAGGAATGGGACGAGGACTTGAGCGACCTGGGGGTAATGTCCTATTACTTACCGGTAATCTTCATTACTCCTGGTCCCGTTGTCCTCGTCCCATTCCTTACATCCCTCCCTCCCTCCCTGGCGGCCAGCCTTCCGGTTGTTGGCTTGGTATTTTCAGGCTACAGGCTGGGCTGGTACTGCTTATGTACTCCCAGCGGGAGGGAGTGGGGTAGGTATCCCAGCATGCTCCTGTTCTTTATTTCTGTCGCGGAGATAGTGAGCTCCACTTTGTTAGGAATGGGATGAGGACAACTAGACCAGGAGTAATGAAGATTACCGGTAAGTAATAGGACATTACCGTTCTCGTAGACCTGACCGATATTATTCAGTTTTTCATTGTACTCCAGTAACTATTTACCATAGTCTGCCAGTGTACCTTGGGAAATTCTTTTGAACCATTACATGTTTATAATGGTGTCCGGAAATGCCCCTTCACCCTCTCCGTTTCCTCTAGTCTGGTGCTGTTGCTTTGAAAGACACCATGCAAACCACGTGATAGCTGATTTCCACAGAGTTTATTTCAGGATTAGTCGTAGAAGTGCTCTAGAGATTTGTTCTACTGGTTTTGCTACGGGTGTGAAAGTTTACTTGAGCCAGCAGCGCTTGTAGTGCTAGGGCAGTTCGCTTTTTAACTTCTGTAGTACCCTCCTGTGGGACATGGGGAGCAGAGCAGACACAAGTCTGCCCTTGCTTTCTATTCTCATATTACCCGGAGCCATCTGTTTTATTTATTTTAAGTTTGCCTCACCCATTTCGTTGTCTCCTGGAGAGGTTTGTATTTATCTACTTTGTTTCTGTTTGAATCCCGTTTCTAATTACTTTGTAAGAAAGCTCCTGCCAGGCTCTGCAAGAATGTATATGTGTTAGGCATTTGCTATTAACAATCTCTGGGCCTGTCCCGGCTGTTTATGCAAGTCTTCTGAGTTTAGCTTAGCTATTTAACAGAATTCCACAAAAAAGTCATATAAGCAAACGATTTGTCATTCCAGGTAATGTACTTGCATAAGTACTCCCTTTGTGTAAGACAAAATCCTGCAAAAGAATAAAGGACTCCTTAACGTGTTTAGTGTTCACTCAAATAGGTAAACCAAAGGGAGGCTGTCTATTCTAATAATTGAAGACTTTAGGTGGAATTACTCTCATTGATGGAAAGAACAGTTGTTTCGTTCTTGGGGTGATTGCTTCCGGTCTGCTACTTATGCATCACACTGAGTGCACGTTCCTGGCATGTGTGCTCAGGCATAGGGCATAGTGTTTATCTCCTCTCTCCATGTTTGCTGATAATCCATCTTCAGTGGTATAATTCTCGTTCTTTTAAGATTAATTGAGGGGCACCTAAGCTTTCACGTACGCTGTATGCTCACAAATCAACGAAAATTTTAGGACAGGACTGTGCAGACCTCTGGGGCAGTGCTTAAAATGGGAAAATAGTAGTGCCGGTACCCCCCAGATTAAGTGAGGTGCATTGTCTTGACGTCCATCAGTTGCTGTTGAGCTCTGACCAAAAACCTACATTTTACAGCACAATGTTTCTGTAAATTTACAAAAATTGCTGTAGATTTTGAAAGGGCATCATGCAGAGTTCTTATAGCACAACAAAATGTTAAAGATGTAGTATTGCGGTGGGAATATAGTCTAGAGGATAAAATGTAAACTGTGTACCAGGAGACCCACTAATCTTGATTGCATAACTACTCCAACCTTGTGGGTTTTTTTTAGCCAAATTAGCTTATCTCGCACTTTTCCAGTTTCGATTCTACCTCTACTGACAGCGGAAGGCAGTAGCCTGACTGCACTAATAAGTGCCATGTGGTCAATAGCGCATATCAGTCTGATTTTACTACACTCAAGTGCAGTTTGCCAGTACCACCACGCTAGGAATAGAGCCTGGTAAATTATGGTTTAAAATGTATAATAACTATCGCTCTTTAATGGTCTTCAATGCTGGACTAATCTTTTGGCGGCGGCCTGGCATTCTGGCACTATCGGATGGGACAGTACATGGGCTGTGTATATTGGTAACTATCTGTTTATCAAAGGGCTTAAAATATCTAATTTTATACAAAATGCTATATATGCTGTGCAGAGCCGCTCGTACGCCAATGTGATTAGTCAGATACTGCCAATTTTTATTTGCATTTTATAGATTTATTCTTAAGAAAAATCATGTTCCTTAGTTGAAGCAATCTACACTATGTAGATTATCTGAGTCACCCAGGGTATTAAACCGCACTCGTTTTTTTTTAATGTAGCACTTTTTGCAAAGTTCTTCCAGTTTCGTAGTTGTGCTAGTGAGAGCTATAGTTCACTACAAGCAATCTCAATGGTAAGGTTTTTATCGGAATCGGATAATTTAAAGGCTGACGCTCCCCTACCAGGAAACCAAATCCTTGGATGAAAATAGATTTCTGCAGCAGATGGACGAATTATCTGCCCTTCCTTCCCCGTAATATTGGAAAGTGATTTTCCTGAGACTTTGGAACCTCCTTGCTACCCCGCCTTAGTCCTTCACACCTGCCAGCAAAGCTGTGCCCACCTAGTGCAAAGAGGGTAAGGAGACTCTGAGGTCTGTGAAGTCTAATGGTCTGATTGACTGTGAAGAAATTACATCCGCGGTATCAACCACAATTGAAGTTTGAGCTGGGGCTTGAGGTCACTGTAAGCACACCATGGCAGTGATGCTTTGTTTAGTAGACATTTTAAATAAACAGACTTCAATGGTGGCTGGCAGTGAGGGGCAAAGCAAGAGCGTCCAGGGTTTGTGAAAGTACGCCAAGGGGATTCCGACACCTTGTCCCTCCAGGTGTGCTACTGCACATACTCAACATTCGGATCGACATTTGCAACAGATATATATATATATTTTTTTTTTGTACACATGTCCAGGGTCTGGCATCTATCCGCTCTGCCTCAACTAAAGCTGCAGTTAGCTTTTTGCCTCCTGACTCAGCCTGGATACAGTGCACCCACTAGCATCAGGTCTATTTGGATTTTGTGCGCCTCGTGAGACACGGCTGGACCTTTAAAGGTTTAACCCGCACTCGAAGGAAGACTTTGAAATAAATGAACGTGATTGATTGGAATCTCGAAGCACTCTGTCTATTTTGAATGATACGTACTGCCATTTGGATACACAGTAGGAACATTGACATAAGGCCTGAAGTAGTCCCGGATTGGACGAATTGCGTTGGCTACATTATCTTAAGATGATTTCAAAGTAAAAGAAGATCATGAATAAATAAATTATATTTTGAAGAAGAAACCTTTTGAGTTTGTCCATAACGTGACCTGTTTTCATTAACTTCTTGACTTGACCTGTTTGGATTATTTTGTAATACTTTTCATATTGACTGCTGAGTCATTTTTGTTTGGGTAGATGTAGAAGTTATAACCGGCAAGGGTTTACACTTTCCCCCTTCTGGATAAATGTACTTGTTGCAACGGGCACATAACTTACTGGGCTATTATGAGGATTGGAATGTGTGACCTGCAGGTTATGTGAAGTTTGCCGCAACAAATACATGAACCTTCGTGACATTTTACTATCCGATTCCAGCAATATTTTTTCTTGACAGCAGATACTGTTCAATTGTAATGCCTGTGGCATGCAGCAGGTCACTTGCACTGTCCCGTTTTACTGTCGAGCCACGCAGCCCGGAAATGAGCAGACTGGTGCTGTAGAAACTCGCACTGCCTAGCCTGCACATGATGCTATTGCTGTTCGCAGAGTCACATAGTTGTACAGTGCAGGTAGTGACTTGTTTTGCGGCCATGAACTTCTCAGTATCTGGTCTCAGTCCCACCACAATACCTGGCATTCTAACCATCTCTTCTATTCATTGTACATTTGGTGTGGAAAGGCACCAGGGCATGTTAAGATGGCTCATTAAAGCTATTTGCTATTCGTCAGATACTTGATAATAACGTGGGACCTTGTCTTTGAGGCTAGTGATTATAGAAAGGGTCTGCTGGAATTATGTGGCAGGGTGGCAGGAGAGGAACAAATTATGTAGGAAGAAAAGGCAAACTTTGCCTCATAATGCAGCACATTGTTGTTGTATCAATGTTTTATTTTGCTGTTTTTACAATATTAACACTGCCTGTGCAGGGCCTGCACCTCGTATCACTTTAACAGCAGCAGGCAGCAACAAGCATTGGCGTAGACAATAGGTCTCGTCTTTGTGAATTTATAAGTGTTTAGCCATGCAACAGTTGATGTTGCACCAATGATATTGTGCTGCATAATTAAATACTTATAAGGTACCAAAAGCGACACCTATTGGCTATGCCAATGCTTGTTACTGTTTATTTATAGTTTATCGAAACCGTGTAACTTATATCAATGAAAGCTAAGTCTCGTATTACGTGAACACTCTTACTAAATCATTCAAAAATCGATCGCAGGATGACTTGCTAGCATTTAATAAAACTTTAAACAAAGCACATCATTACTTAATTATAATTTAAGTAATAAAAAAACTTGATCTGTAAGGCAGTGCTTTCAAACCCACATTTGAGTGGGTACTGCTTTGAATCTAAACAACACTTCTTACGGCATTCAACAGCCCCTGGTGATGCAAGCCACAAGGCCTGGGCAGGCAGGGCGGTACTGTGTATTTATTCATTCTTTCCCAGACAAGTGAGCTCACCTCTCCTACAATCCCTGGTCTTGTGTGGAGGGTGGGAGTGCCGGCCGCTGCTCAAGGCCTTGGCCGTCCCAGCCCAACCCAACCCTTGGCCCAGTACGTGGACTGAAAGGCTACATTGCGCTGCAGCAGTAACACGTGCTTCCTGTCAAAAGACCGCCAGTCGCGGGTCCATGTGCCATGTTGTGTCCAGGGCTCCTTGATTCTGGTGCATGCTGTCAGTGGAGGGCTCTCCGCAGCCTTCCCCACTGCTATGTGTGTTCCGTGGGGATAATATGTTTCTACCAATGGAAAATGCATGTCTCTACACTTCTCGTTCCCTCCAGCCATGCTATCTCAGGACAAAATGTCAGATTGGACACCCGAGTGTAGGAACCAGCTAAGCGGACTATATTTTAAGATTTACCATAAAGGGATCTGCAGGGCTGTTCATATGTGCCAGCATACTGAAACCAAAAAATGTGCGTCCATCTCTCACACTTCATCGTCCAACACTTTGCTACATGCTGTGTCTCATAACACGATATCCGCACTTCGGTGGTCATCACGCATGAGATGGAAATCTTCTCTACATAGGATCAAAACAAAGACATCCTTTCAACCACACACCCTGCATGTTGTGCTTTAGCCCCCCAAATAGGGGTAGTAAGTGCTATATAAATGTTGCGATGCAATGGTTATGCTTTGTTACGAAATGTAGCCATGTTGTTTTTCTGTCTACATAAAATATTGCCTTTCCCACCAAATCACGCCGTTTTATTGTAACCAAACTCGCTCACGTCTTCCTTCTCTAGTGGCAATAATACGGGGCTTTTTATTTCATCAGAAACAGTATTCACAGGAGTCATTAACAAGTTCAAAAGTATTTAATATGTTGCAGTGATTACCCTCATATGGGAATGTCATTTTGCTAAAAATACATATGAGCTAAGCTATGTTGCAGTAGTGTGCGATAATGTGCTGCATCGCCAAATACTTATAGTGTCCTAAAGGCGAGACTGATTGCATTGCAAATGCTTGTTCTTTTTGTCACCCTTTACCTGTCTTTCCGACGACTCTTCATGGCAGTGTCACCACCATTAAAAAAGGTCAGTGGAAATGCAGGTCATAATTTGCACGCCTGTGCCCATGCAAACACCGCCGCCATTGACTGCTGCTTTCCCCACTGCCGCAGGAGCTTGTATCTCGCCAGTGGAGGTAGAATTGCGGCAGTTTCCCCGCCTGCATTGTGATCCGGCAGTAGGACAGCCAGGTATGGGGGCGGTTGGACCGCCAGAATGTGACGTGGTCTCTAGTTCAAACTCATAATCAACCTCTTAGTTATATTTATAATCAACAACGAATGTTGTCAACCACACATCAAACTTAATCATGAATATGAAGAGCAAATAATTATTCAAAAGAAGGCATATATATGTATAAAATGTAATTCAAAAAATTGCAAAAAATGTGGAGCAGAAACAACAAATTATTAATTACGATAAACACATTTTTTAATACTTAGAAATATTACTCCAGGTAGAAGGGTATCTTTTCTAGCATATAGCACCTACATGTCTAGAGTAGAAAGCAAGTCTTAAAATGTCCATCGGAATAAGACCAATATGTTCTGGTCCACTCCTGCGATAAACGATTGCTATGCCAGTCATCAATTTTGTGACTTGTGTAGTTTGCAGATGAATGGGAGCTTTATTTTGTAAATGAATAAGAAGTGGGACAAAAGTCTCAGTCTCTGTGTTTTCAGAACAGCATGGGGTAAATATTGCTGACCCCATGCTTTTTCTAAATAAGAGTGAGCAATTACATGAACGCCTATTATTTATATCATCCTACCACTGCCAGGCCTAAACCCCGCCTAGCCTCAGAAAATGAAACAACTTCCTTGAGATTTGCCTGGCCTTCAAAACCTTTCCAGTACATCTGCTGGCTAGTAGTGAGTGGAGCACTTCAGATATAGTGAATATATATCTTTGGCACAGTGCTGTGAACATTCAAACAAACACTGAAATGTTAAAACTGGTCCACTCAAGTAACACTGTCACCAGATTCCCCATGTCTCCTAGACTTGGGAGAAAACTGAAGAGATTTGCCAGTGGACCTGGTGCTGCACCAGTCGAATTACAAAGAGATGTTTCCTGAGTTCAGGGGTATTACCAAGAAAAAAGAGACCAATAGATAACAGCGAAAATCACACACTGCTCCTATGACTACCTTGGCAACCAGCAAGACAAACAACCATGGGCAAAAGCGCTGATAAGGAAGCCCTAAGAATAGTAATGAGGTTCAGCTCTGAACGTTTCACCCAAGTGGGTAAAAATTAAAGCTTTTTTTCGAAATTTAGTAAAACGTCCTACCAGTGTGAGCAAACATTTTCTCCCAGAAAGTTTATGAAATGTTTACCTACTCGAAAAGCTTTTGTGACGGAGGTCAAGTTAAAAAAAAATTGGATTGAAAAAAATACAGTCTAAGTAGGATTTGTGGGAAATGCCTCAAAACTATCCACTTGGTGAAAACATTTGGAAAAGATTTTTTGTCCACAACTTTTTGTGAATAATGTTTGGCCATAGGTGACATGTTATGAAATTGACAACTTTCATGAAGTAAAACGCATGTCAAGTTTGCATCTCGCACCCTTCCTAAACTAACAACAAGATGGGAGAGAATCAACCATGTTATACTATATCCGGCTCAACAATCACACAACCTCCGATGAGCTAGTGCTTGACTTCAACAAAGTAGTACAAAAGGGTCAATAAGGCTTCACAGACTTCATTTCTGATTGAGCTCCTGGAACTCGGGGCCTTGAGTTAATTGGTCAAAAGAAGACCGATGCATTTTTCTTCCATACTGTGAGGTAAAACCTACAACTTCAGAATCTGGTATAAAAAAATTCACACTCAAGAGAGCATGAGTAAAATTGTAAATTGTGGACTGCCTTGAACTGAGTTCACACTGATGTACAGGGGAAGACTGGGACAGACCTGTGACCAATGTGTGACTGTACTCCTTAACAATGTATATACAAGCCCCCGCCCCTTGAGGAGGTTGTGTTAAGTTTCTGGAGCCGGCTGTCCGCACCCCAGAGCTGCTTGGCACTCCTCCACAGACACTAAGGAGCAAGTCATGTTCCCCTCAAAGGACTTTTTGCCCTGCTAAGAGTTCAGAAGAATGCAACATTGGTGCCAAGGTCTAACAGCACTGACTGGGCTTGAATACTCAACCAAGCAAAAGAACAATTGTAAGCTATGGACTGCCTTGTATAGAACTGTATGTACCATAATGCAGAGGGGCTGGGCCAGAAATTGTGACCAGTGTGTGATGCCACAATTTAGCAATCTGTTACTTTATCATAACTTGTATATGGTCAGGTACAGCCGAGACCCCCTCCTCCCATATCAATACTAAGACAGTAATACGCTTAGCACAAGTAATTGTATTTTTGGATTAGGGGGTCGTAAACCCCCCGGCCGTATTTATCAACATAAGATCAAATCAAAAATTTTAATTATAATATTTAAACAATACGCAGAAAAACCATTACATTGATTACTTGGATAGGTACAGGTGTAATATTCCTAACCTTAACCTATCTCTAATACAAAGATATTCCTATCCGAATCTAAACATTACATTATCAATAATCATAACAATAACATTTCATTTTCTGCGTATCCCTATTTTGAGCCTACGGCAAGGTCATTAACTGGTGCCAGATCCTTATCAAATTATGCCCGCACCCCAACGGAGTGCGCATGCGCAGGGGGCCCGTTTACCGTGAGGGTACTTCCCCCCCAGGTCGCCCCCGTACGCCCTTATGCCCGCCCTCCAACCGGAGTGCGCATGCGCAGAGGGCCCATTTCCCATGAGGGTACTTCCCCCCCCAGGTCACCCCCGTACGTCCTGTAAATTCTCTCCATAAGGGGCCCTTGCAGTTATGCACCATTTACTTGCGCCCTTGTGCACGTGCGGGGTGGCCAAGCATCCTACTGGGAAAGCGTGACTCCCCCTCCCCCGCACCCATCCAGCCACCCGGCTGTAACTGCCCCTGGAGTTCTATGAGAGACCACTTGTCCCTCCCCCTTGGGCGACGCCATTCAAGAATGGCACCTGTGAGAAGTTGGCCTGGCATATGCTGGTCACTAGTTATAGTGGCCACCTTGCACCAGTCCAATTCGACTCTTGGTAGATAGGTTTAAAGACAACCTTTTAAAGAAAGCTATCCTAGTGGTAGCTGTGGAGAGCAGCCTTCAGGCTAAGTCTCTGAGGAATGTAAAGCAGCTTGTTTTACCTTATAATCTCTTGAATTACCAAATGAAAAGACACCACACAGGTATATATATCAAATATATATGTATTTATTTCTAAATATACTCTACTAATCTCTTTATGAGATTAGAGCCAGGTAAACATTCAAAAGATCAACAGTTCTCAATAAATTAAGCACAAATATGGCTGTAGCCCTAGGGGCGTACCAGACCATATACTAAAATAATGGGTTAACAAACTCGACTTGCAAAATGAAGAGGCCTAGGGCCTTGGGAATCGCTGGGGCTTCACTTCTGCAGTGTTAGCAGGTAAGTAACCAGCCCACAGGAGACGCGTGCAGTGTCTAAACACACACGCGGGTTTTCAATGCGTTTCAATGGCAAATGTCGCGGTTTGTAAATTACAGTTTTAGGGCACTTCGCAAAAGTCAACAGGCAAGCAACTTACAGGGTAAGTATTTCGAGAGCCAACACACACTTGGGCACCGGAGTGCACGAGTTACCTCACCCAGGGAAGCCGGGTGCATAGGTGTCTTTTGGTGTCGGGTCGTGATGCTGTTTCCAATGGAGATCACTGGATACTTGCTGCTTGTGACGACTGGAGAGGTGTCCATTCGAATCTGACGATGGATTGGAGTTGCAGAAGACCTAGAAATTGAGGGGACAGAGTTCAGAGTCACTTGCCAGTGACCGGTGGCCAGCAAGATGGATGACCACAGCTGTCGCGTCTCTTCAGGTCGGTGATGGTGTTTTGTCTCTTCGCTCACGAGGTCCAGGAAGGCTCGACGATGACCAGCAGCTGGATTTGGGAGGTCCCACGACGTCTGCAGCTGTCGACGGTGTCGGCACCCGGATTAGAGCCAACAAGCCTTGGCAGCCGCAAGTCTTGTGTGGAGTGAAGATTGGCAATGGTGCAGACCATCAAGGTCTGATGGACTTACCCAGCGAGGGTATGTGGGGGCAGGCCCAGAGCAACCAGGCGAGCCCTTGGAATTGATGTGGAAGTCTTCAGGTGAGTTACTAGCCAACGGGCAAGCAACTGCAAAGACGCCTTTGCAGGAAAAGTTTAACAGCCCACGGTCACTCGGGACGGGGTAGGCCGCTGAAGTTTGGTACTAGACCTGCTAGGGACTTGGACAACAAGTGGTCCAAAGCACAATTTCGTTGGACGTAGTTTAGGGCTTGCACTCGAAATCAGTGCACGGTTCCCTGGTATTGCTGTTCCTCGTCACTCGTGGGGTTCAGATGCCACAGCTTCGCTGGGAACTCAAAATGGCCATCGAGAGGTCAGGAAATCCACTGCAGGGAACGCAGGGACTTCGGGCTACGGCAGGAGCGGTAAAGTGTGCAACCGTTGTAGAGAGTTTTGGTGCCTGCCAAGCAGGGGAGTCACTCCTTGACTCCAAGGGAGATTCTTCAGTCTTCCAGAGATAGTGGAACGTCGAAGGGCCAGGATTCTTCTTAGTTGAGCGTCGTCCAGGTGTAATCTAAATTGCATTGGCAATGTGTGGTATCTTATAGTGAAAAGATGGGAGGGACTAGCTCTATGACCAGTCCTCTAGGAGGGTCAGGGTAGTGGGTGGTTACACCCACTTCCCTTTGTCCAGTTTCACGCCAGAGCAGGGGCAGGTAGCCCCTGAACCGGTTTGAGCTGGCATATGCACAGAGGAGCCTACTGCTCCCCCAGTGCAGGACTTCAAAGCACTCTAAGAGTGCACCCACCCAGCTCCAATACGCTAAATCCTGTCTGGGAGGTGGTGACACCTCCCTGTGACAGGAAACCCTTTGTTGGGCTCCCTCCACTGCGAGTTTCGGTCAGCAGCAGGAGGGCAGCCCGGTGTCTGTGCTGGTGGCATCCATTTTGTGATGCCAGGGCTCTGAAAGATTTCTACCGTGTAGTACAGTGGGTACATGTCGTCCCCTCTAGAAAGGTGGGATCCTACTCCCACAACAGTTACTGGTGTGGGGGTAGGATTCCAAGTTGTTTGACAGCAAACACGACATGTTTTGATGCAGTCATTACAAAGTTAGCATTTACCGCGAGGTTATAATGCACTTAAGAGTATATGGTTTAACCGCATCCACAAACAGCAGCAGAGAATAGACTCTGCCAGCTGCAGAGGGGTCCTGCTCAGGCAGAAGCACCCCCTCACATAGTAAACCAAGCACCCTGCCCTTGGGATTGATAGGGCCTACCATAGGGGTGACTGATAGGTTTATATGTGTGTGTATGGTGAGATATAGGAAGCTATACCTCAGTGAGGAGTGCTAACACTACCTCACACAGGCTGCAGTAGCAGGCCTGTGGTGTCAGATTGTGAATGCTTCCCAGGGGTGGCATAATACATGCTTCAGCCCCTGGTAGGCCTGTGAAGTACCAATGCCCTAGGTACCTAAGGTACCATATACTAGGGGCTCATAAGGCACCACAGTATCCAATCACTAGTGCATCTAATATGCACACCAATCATTTAAGGGAGTTAGCAGATAGTCTGGGGTACTGGATAGCAGGATCCCAGCCAGACTAGTCAAAAACCATTCAAACACCAGGAAAAAAGTGGGGCAACCATATAGTCCGATTCCACCTTCCTACAGCGCCGCCCTCTAAGGACCTTAAATTTACTGCTCACCAATCATGACCTTACCGCCTGACCAAGGAATAGCACTAAAATACGACAATGAACAACTTATTCAAGCAAACAATCTCCTATAATAATGGGAAAGAAACTATCAAACATATGAATAGACATTACCATGTTTACATTGAAGGAACTAAAATACAACAATAAACATTACCTGTTCAAGAAAAAACCATCTCCTAAAACAATGGGAAAGAAAATCATCACACATCTGATAAACGTAACCATGTCCACCTGAAAATTAACTTCTTACTAATATACCCTGCTTTTAGGGGACGGTGGGTGGGGAAATTAAAATACAGCCTCCTAGCGAGGCTTTTGCCCTTAAGGGGCAGGCTGTGGGAGCGGCGAGCAAATGTCCATGTAGTCAGGTGAAATCGTAATATTCAGCAATCGTGAAGTCAGAGTTTCCCAACTTGCATTAATTATTGCAGTCATAGTGAAAACTACAGCCTGCCTCCCATGCGCTGAAATTCGGCTCTTAAGTGTTCAGTGAGCAGACATTCTGGAGCAGGAAGTGGTCGCAGTCTGCAGTCCTCCCCTCATCACCAGGCTAGAGGGGCCTGGCATGTGGCCAATGTGGCGGGGAGGCCAGGTCATTCCCCTGCTTAGGCCTAGCAGGCCCTGGGTACTATTAACATAAACATACGCACACAGTGGTTTACTGCCGGCGATGATTCTGTGTGGTATTACGCCCATTTATTTATTCCCCTTGGGCCGCGCCCAACCCGGGGACTGCTACAGATGGCAAAAGAATATTATAGAGCCCAGGTGGCTCTGTACATTTTCCTATTATTTAGTGGGGTGGGATCATCCCACGCCTCTACTGCCTGGGATGCAGGAAGCAGACAAAGTCTATGAGTTTCTGGCTGGGAGCCGAGTTCGGCCAGAGACCAAGCTCTGACTGGCTTTCCTGGATGGTGTCTTCTCATTGAGCTTGGATGCTCTGCAAGTCATAGTTGGTGCCTCCGGATACCCTGCTTGGGGAACGATATCCACAGCTCCTGGCCAGGGAGAGGATCTTCACACCAGCATGTTGCTCTCCGCACCACAGCTCAGCTTCACTTTCATCGCTTGGGGAAGGCCCGGCCACCTTCTTAATCCATGACAAGTTCCTGGAGACGATGTGAGGGCCTCGGTGTGCAGAGGTCATGGTGCCATTGGCCGTAATGATTCTCCACATCTCTGGTTCATAGGGTGTTCGGGGTACTTGTCTTTGATACCTTAGTCACCCACGTTTAACAAGGAAGGTTGTGCTCTCTGACTCAGACTTGCCTTCCGGTTAGTGGTTCCCCTCCTAGCCTCTTTGGCCTCGCTATTGAACTCTACAGGGGGCCAGCCGGGACTAGTGGGATATTGTCCCTTGTGGGCTTCCTAAACAGTAAATGAGCCAGGGCACAGTTGGTGGTGCTATGCGGGGTGTGGCGATAGGCGTTTAGACACTGGTGCAAACAGCTCTAGGCTTCCTCCCATCGTTCTACTCCTATCCGTAGGGCCCATGTTGAGGGTTCGCATGAAATGCTCCATTTCTCCATTTGCCTGGGGCCACTGCGGCATGATTTTCCTATGCCTCATAGCAAGAGGGGCGAGGTACTCCTGGAACTCGAGTCCTTGAAATGGGGCCCGTTATCTAACTTTATCTCCTCTGGCAGGCCCAGCATTGTTAAGATCGTATCCAGCACTGCCTTGACGTGAGGAAATGCTGTGGGCAACACCACCTTCACGACCTGGAATTTCGAGTGTGAGTTCATCATTAGAACGGTGCTTTGGCCAACGGGGAAGCACCCGCAGTTGATGCTTATCTTTGTCCATGGTTCCAGGCTTGGTTCTTCAGTAAGGACTGGCATGGACAGCTGCACCCCACCCGTGATGGCACAAGAATGGCACTGGCACACAGTCTCATCGATCAGAGTATCCGTTCCTGGGAACCACAACTTGCTGCGGAGCCGGGCCTTGGTCTTCACAGCGCCTTGGTATCCTACGTGGGTGAGATTGACACCCTGGATCCACAGCTCACTCTGGACTACGATCAGCTGGCCATGGAGCAGTATTCCATGCAGCCCTTCACTGAGCTTGTGGTGCGCTGTCAAGGAAGTTTTGCCATTTTCTTTGGGCCAGCGCTTCTTGACCCTTGTCGGGTTCTCATCCCGGTTGGTGGCCTGCCCCAGTTCTTTCAGCATCAGTGCTTTTGGGCAGGCTTCTTGGAGATCATTCTGATAAATTCCTTGATGCACTCTTCTTCCTGGCTCAGCCGCGAGGCTTCTGTCTGCAAGGGATGGTGAGACAGAGAGTTGGCTGGGTTGTTGGCACCGGGGCGGTAGGCAATGTCAAACCTGTATGCTTGTAGTTGTACCGCCCATCGTTCTATCCTTGGGGGAGCTACGTGGGTGGTTCCAGCTAATAGAGGTTTAAGCAGTTTGTGGTTGGTTACCACACTGAAATCGTGGCCATAGAGGTGGAGGTGGAAGTGTTGACAGGCCCACCCTTGCTAGCGCCTCTCTCTCATTCTTGGCATATCTCATTTCGGTTTCTTAGATTGCTCTGCTGGCGTAGGACATGGGCAACCAGTCCCTGTTTGTGTTTTCCTGCATGAGCATGGCTCCTAAGCCAACAGGGCTGGCATCAACGATCAGCTCCATCCTTTCATCAGGTGGAAGTATGCCATGGTGGTTTACTCCATGAGGGCCTCTTTGATTGCCTTGATAGCCTTGGTGGCTTGTGGGCTCCAATCCCAAAGCACACTGGTGCCTGTGAGAGCTCTCAGAGGTTCAACAGAGAGGCTAGGTTGGGTATGAAATGTCTACAATAGGTAGTCATCCCAAGAAAGCTGCACACTTCCGTCAGGTGCCTGGGGACGTGCGCAGTTCGAATGGCTATGGCCTTTTTTGGATCTACACAGAGGCCCTCAAAGGAGCATATGTACCAAAAGAACCCAATCGACTCCTGGTAGACTGAACCCTTGGCATTATTCAGGTTGAGGCTACTGTCAGACATGTCTCAAAGGCACACATGGTGTTCTTCCAGGCTACCCAAAAATATTTAAATGTCCTCGCTGAGGTTGAGGACTCCCATCAGGCCAGACAGTGTCTCCTTGATGGAGTTTTGGAAGATCTCCACTGACGAATGGCCGTAATTCAGCCTCTTGCACTGCCTCAGGCCGGAATGTTGTGATGTACCTGCTCTTAGGGGCCAGATCCAGTTGGTGGTATCCGGAATTAAGGTCAAGCTTGGAGAACCACTTGGCCCCTTGAGATATGCCACGATGTCGTCTATCGTGTGCATGATGTGGTGCTCTCTTTTGACAGCTTGGTTCAGGCGGCACATGTAGCTCTTGTTCCACTTGGGGCCACAGATGGAAAGGGACTCTCCTATGTCGCAGGGCGGTTGTCTTGACTGATGTGTGAATATGAAGTTTTACCTGCTTGTGTTTTAGCTTGACCAATCCTTTGAACAGTTACAGGAATTTGGCCAGGATGGAGTCCGCATGGAGTTCATGGATCTAGTTTGTGAAAAAACACCAACTCCAGATCTTCTGTAGTGTGGAAGCTTAGCAGCATGCCTTTCTTGCCCTCAGTAATATGGAACTTGGCCTGGGTTGTCTGCTTGTCACTGGTCACATCCACTTCGATCAACGCCATGAGTTCTGTTACCCTGTATGTGTAGATCTTCGCTTTGGTGAGGGCGAGAGGAGGGCATGGTGTGAGAAGTGCGCACTGCTCAGAGTAATTCACATTTACTGATGCCCATGTCTATGTTGTGTCCGCGAAGTTGATGATGCACATGGGGGCAGCCACCACCTGCGGTTCGTGCGTCCAGCAAATGACCCAACAAACACATTCCTCCTCCTCATCGTCCGCATTGAAGTTCGACCCTTGCGCACTGGTACACTCTGGATCTAGTGTGTCATCCAGCGACAGATGCTTGAGGGCTGCAGGTGCTGCCCGTGATTTTTCAAAGATAGTCCTAGACCTCCCACTGTGGCAAACCTTGGCAAAGTGATTTGGTTTGCCACATCTGGAGCAGGTCTTGTTTTTTGTGAAGCATATGCCCGCTGTTGAATGTTTTAGCCCGCAATTTCAGCAGGGCCCACTGGAGGCCGGTCGCAGTGGCGGCGTTTCAGGCCTGGGCGTTTCTGTATGGCATCAATCCTCTCCTCTTTAATGGCGATGGTTCTAGAAGGACACAGCGTGGATGGTTGTTTGTTGAGGGCTGCTTCCATTTCTTCTGCCCTTGAGTTCAATAGTTCATGAGACGGGCCTAGTATGAGAATGCTATCCAGGGTTATGCCTGGTTGTCTTGCCAGCAGAACACAGCAGACCAACATTCTTGGATAACCTGGGCCCAGATCACCTCCCATTGGTCATGGAAGGTGCACATGCTAGCCAGCTTCTTCGGCCTCGCATAGAACACATCCATGGACTCTGTGTCTGACTGCTTGGCTTGGCACAGCTTGAAGCGTTCGAAATCCAGGTTGTTCTGGGGATCAAAGTGTTTATTGAAGGCCCTTACTGCGGCGTCAAAATCGTCGTCCTTGCCCCTGTCAGGCAGCATTTCAAACAGTTTGTACAGCTCAGCGCCTCCATAGTGCATGAGCAGAGACCTTTTGACGGCACCATGGCTGCTGCCTCGGAAATAGTGATTGAGGCTTTCAATCCATGACAGCCAACGTGGTGCAGCAGTCGCAGGGTCTGATAGCTTGCTGAATGGAGGGAGTAGCGTCATCACCGCATGGCTGTGGTGTTGCTGGGCCTCTGTGGCGTCCCTTGGAGGAGCCGCCGCTCCTGCCTGCTGCTGAACCCTCAAGGTATGCTAGGCCTGTTGCTAGATTCACCTTTCTTAATGCGGAGGGGAGAAATGGCGTGGCACTCCCACAATGAATGAAGCAGTTTCTGAAGTCCTCTGTGTATTTATTTTTTTATTTAAGGCTAACTCCTGAAATCCTGTGAGTGTTATTTGTCTTTATTCTTTCTCCTTTTTCATTTTTGTTGTTGAGAAAATGGGCCTTCCTCCTTGCGCCCGAGCGTGCTGATTAAGATCAAGAGCGCTCCTACCCGGTGCCCGGCATCGGCCCCGGTGATGTATGGCTGCATGCACGTAGGTGGGCTCTTTGATGGGGATATCCCCTGCCATCCTCCCAGTGCTCGGCAAACCCCCACAGGAAGCGGGAGGGAGCCACGCGTGTAGGGCCCCGCCCAGCAGGCCCGGCTCCAGGAATTTTTATTTGGGTGGGCAAAGGGTGCATTTGGGTGGGCCACTGCAGGCTCGATTTGTCTCTTATATGTCTAGCCAGGCCTGCTTCAGGGCCCTCCTTTATCTCTTCTTAGTCTTACAATTCCCAGTAAAACGCACTCTTTTCCAAATCTCTTTCTAAATATTATCACTCTCAAAAAGTGTTTTTTCCATGTAATGTTCCTTTGATGGGAAGAGGAGGTTTCTGAGGTGGGAGTATCAGGCAAGTGACACTTCTCGGGCTCCCTCTGTACGAGCCTTCAGGGAGAATCCCTCTTCATTACTACCTCCACCGGACCCCAGACTCTGCAACGCACTCCCTTACAGGCTTGATTATCCACTACTCCTCTCCAGTGCACCTTATCTCACAGCTGACCTTGGGCCCCAGCCCCATATCAGGGACCATCGGGCTCCACTTTCATTTTTCCCGGTAAAAACATTAGCAAAATCACCTTCAAACTTAAAACATTGAATATAGCAGTAAATATAATTGGCACACACTTTAAAGTATGTTCCACAGTAGCACTTAGGACCAGACTGCTAATTAAATAAACAAAAACAGAAAGGCCATGACAGGGCCACCTTCAGCGCTGATGCGAAACTCTTTTTTGCGCCGCACCAATAACCTCTTTCTCCGTATATACCTTTACTACCACCTTCCAACAGTGCCCCTCATCCCTCCATGGCCCCCCCTACTGACCTCCTCCTCGGATTCCCTCACTGCCACACACCACAAGTGCCCCTCATCTACCAATAGACCCTCCCCCTCATGACCTCTTCCTCAGATTCCCTCACTGCCATCCTCCAACAGTGCCCCACATCGCTCCATAGCCCCTCCCACTACCTCCTCCTCAGATTCCCTCACTGCCACCCTCCAACAGTGCCCCTCATCTTTACGTAGCCACTCTCTCATATGCATTTCATTTATTGTATAGCGCTACTCATATCAGTGTAGTGTGTGTCAGTACTTTACACCACGCACATTATACAGAGACAATGAATCATACAAGTATGTAAATGAGTCTACAGGGAATGTCACATAAGCCAATGAGGATTACAAGGTTTAGGAATCTCATGTCATCCATACTGGTGGGCAGTATATTTTAAGAGGGTCTGGTCTGGGGAAACACAACCTTAGGATTTAAAGAGTATTCCGTGGGGGTCAGCTTTACTGATAAAAATGTATATCTGACCAAACATACTCATTTTAGCAACATTAGAATAATGAAAAACTGGGAAAGTTCTAACCAGGGCTTAATTTGTGCCGGTGCTTTCCGGTGCTTAGCACCGGCACTTCCTCATCAGGGCCGGGTCTGCACGTCACATATTGCATTGAAGTTGATACTGAATTCAATTTACATATTTAATTTACCTCCTCACTGTACGTAAACTCGGTGTAGGCGCAGCCACACTGCCGCAGACTAGTGTTGTTAAATTCGCTTCTCTTGACTGTCTCCCGAGTGAGTCAGATGTTGCTTGATTGTTGATTGGGCCCTTACTTCAGTCATTGTTGTCGGTGGGCGGGACTCGGGAGTCGCGGGACACTGATTAATTGGGCTTCATTTTGGTTATGCCACGTGCGCAGATTTTTCCCAGATTGCTGCCACGCCCCAGCCTACACGCACGCGCACCCTACCGCAAGTATTACGTTCAAAGCAAGGCACAGCCAGTTTCTCAGCAATACCAGGCCCAGTCCCGCCTAACGGTTACGGAACCAGTCGGTCAATGAAGGGAGGCAGTGAGTGCGTAGTGTGTGTCCCGGCAGGCACTTGGCTCACCACGAGTACAGTACAGCAGGTAAATTAAGTTTTAAATTAAGTCTCATCACCTTGCCAAACCAACGCTGCTTTTCTTTTTGGCGCATGGTGGCGTAACGATCGTCAGGTCATCGTGGTGGTGGTAGCTGAGTCCGGCTCCACAAAATTCCATGATGCAGAGTTGCAGACAGACTGATGCACTGCACTCATTGCACTGCACGGCCTGGCCTAGTGGCCGTACACTTATGGTATGATAGAGGCGGGCACGGCCGGGATTAAGTTAAAGTCCTGGCCGCCCCTCCCCTGCTGCGGAGAGAGTACTGGGCTAAATCTGTGGATGGTGCAGGTGGCAAAAAACGGGCTCGTCTCTGACTGTGTCTCGCTCTCGCAGTCTTTGAATGCCCGCTCTCGGCCCGGGGATGGCAGCAGAGAAGCTGTAAGTAAAACATTTTTAAAGTAGCTAACGTCTGTTCTCGTGAGTTTAGTATTATCGATTACTTCATCTTCTAAATCTAACCCCGCCCCTGGCCTCAGCACGCACGGTTTTGTAGACCATAAGCATACATGCCAACATTTCAGAAGAGTATAGTGGGTGACTTTTTAGAAAAAATCGGGAGAATGGGGCTTTGAATCGGGTTACTGTCATGTATGGGCTTTGGAAGTGTGCTGCTGCAGCATCGGACATTTGAAACTCAAATGCACGTTTACCCTTCAGAGGCATAGAGCGCAATGGCAGGCAGAGAGAGGGCGATGCACGTGTTGTGCACTGGCCTGGCAGGTAGCTGACAGTGCATACCCCCCCCGTGTGGCAGCCCCCAAGTACTTCACAGGTCCACAAGACCAATCGCTTGTTAATGAGGCTTTGTTGATTTTTCACCCCTTCTAGAGCCCCTGCATCGCCACTCTGACTATTTCTGGAAGAACTAGCACGTTACACAATACCAAGCCGTCAGCTGAAATCGGGCTTCTGGATGCTTGAATCGGGAGGCGGGAGACTAGCCTTGAAATGGGTCCACTAAATCTGCACTGAAATTATTAACTACTCTGGATAGCCCCGACATTTGCTTTTTTACTGCAATGTACTTGATAAAATGTGTTTTTATAAGGAAGAGTATAGTCATTCCCGTATAATTCTTGTTGTTCTGCGTACTTTTGCACTTCTGTTTAACATACTATGCACTGTAATAGTTTGAGGTCTGTATGAGCTGTACCTGTACTTTTGGCCCTTACTGCTTTTATAACATTTCACGCACAGCACTTTGTCACTTTATGTGTATTTGCACTTTTTTGAAGGTCCTTCTATTTTACCATGCAAAGCGGTTTTAGTTATGTATAAAATATTGTGCATTTCATGTAACAGGTCCTCTTATATAACATGTACATATTTTTAAATTGTCTTATATGTTTATGTGCTTATATGGTTGTACTTTTCCAACCGAATAAAGCTTTTGAATTGAATTGGGTAGTCTCCCGCCTGAATCGGGAGGGTTGGCATGTGTGCATAAGTAAACTACTAGTCCTATAATGCTGTAGTTTGGTTTGCAAAATACTATAATCGTCACAAAAGGTTGGTGTGCAATTTGTGGCTACTCTTTGCGACCAGTTTTCAGTACATCTAGCCCTGGTTCTGACAAATCAATTTCATTGAACCTGCCATGAAGAATGTCTCACAAAGAAAGGCATTGACCAGACAACAAAACCAACTTAGTGAATGACCTTCTTAACTATCAATGATCACCATTAGGCTAGCTTTTGATTTCTTTCTGTTTTTTAATGCCCTTCCTTTAGTACCCTCTTTTTTTTTACCCATTTTTCTCTTTCCCAGTCACTTTAGGAAAAAGGGGTTCAAGGCCCTCTCCCTTTTTATTGGCTTTATTTGGAGTATTTGGAGGAGTATTTATAGAGCGCGGCGTTCGCTCCGGAAGGAGCATCATGGCGCTGAAAATCCTTGAAAACAGGTCACAGAGAGAAAGGGGGAAGACTAGATGGATGCTTTGGTCCAGTCGTCGGAGAGATTAAAAATCCAAGTTTTGAGAAATTTCCTAAAGGGTTTCTCAAGTGTCTGAAGTCTGAGGTGTCTCGGCATGCTGTTCCAGGCTCTAATAGCCAGGGTGCTAAGGGTTTTTCCGCCTTTGGATTTCAGGTTGAACTTGGTGGAGATCATGAAGTTTTCATGAGAAGATCGGAGGGAACGGCTCGGATTGTAATGTGGAAAACGCTTGGTAAGATAAGAGGGACCTGTTTTGTTAAAGGCTCGGAAGGCAACAATGAGAATCTTAAAGAGTATTCTCTTGTGAAAAGGGAGCCAATGTAAGGTCTTCAGGGCTGAGGAGATTGAGGATTTGCGTGGAAGTTTTAGGACGAGGCGGGCAGCAGTGTGTAGAACGCTTTGAAGTTTAGAGAGAGTAGACTTCTTGGTCCCTGCCAGAAGGCTGTTGCAGTAGTCTACACGTGAGAGTATGAGGGCTACAGTTACTGTCTTTCTAGAATCGAGGGGGAGAAAATCAAAGAATTTTCTCAGGGATTTGATTATGCCGAAGCATTTTCCTGCTACGGACGTGACATGGTGATCGAAAGAAAGGTCAGAGTCAAAAAGGACTCCGAGATTCCGGGCAGAGGTGACGGGCTGGGGGGGAGCAACAGAGTTATCAGGCCACCACAGGGCAGGACAGAAAGAGGCATTCTTTCCAATGGGGAGGATCTCAGTTTTGTTTGAGTTGCACCGAAGGTGGTTAGTGTCCATCCATTGGAATACTGCGGTTAGGCAGTGTTTCAGATTGAGCTCTGCCTTGTTGGAATTGTCGTCAAGGGGGATGATCAACTGAGTATCATCGGCATATGAAGTGACAGTTATGCCGAATGATTCAATCACGGTGAGCAGAGGGATAAGATAGATGTTAAAGAGGAGGGGGCTTAAGATGGACCCTTGGGGGACTCCGGAGGACACCTTTTTCTCATTGGATTGAAAGGAACCCAAGGTGACAGTTTGGGACCTATCGCTGAGAAAAGATCTAATCCATGATAGGGCTGAGTTGGTGATGCCGATGTCCTTAAGTCTATTGATCAAGATGGAGTGGGATATGGTATCGAAAGCTGCCGTAAGGTCAAGAAGGATCAGAATGGCCTTCTTCCTTTGGTCTTGCAATGTTTTAATGGTGTCGGTCAGTTCGATTAGGGCAGTTTCGGTAGAATGTTTAGACCGGAACCCGGATTGCTGGGAATGGAGTATGTTGTGGGATTCCAGAAAGGTTTTAAGTTCTTTATGGACTAGCTGTTCAGTTATTTTGCCCAGGGCGGGGAGGAGGGTGATAGGGCGGAGGTTGGTCAAGTCCGTTGAGGATTTGTTGGCTTTTTTCATCAGTGGCTTGACCACGCCTTTTTTCCATGAGAGGGGAACAGAACCAGAACAGAGGGACAGGTTGATGATGTCATTGACGATAGGGTTGATCTCATCAATGATGAGATGAAGAATCTTAGGGGGGCAGGGGTCAGAGGGGGATCCAGATTTGCAGGAGAGGATCGCTTCTCTGGTCTGGGCCAGAGTCACCGGAGTGAAGTTTTTGAGACTGTTAACAGTCAGGCAAGGTTGGTCGGGGTCGAGAGATTTGTGAGTTGAAGGGGGAGGGGGGAAGTTTTTTTGAATGGAGGTGATTTTATCGTCAAAGTAATCAGAAATTTTGTCACATAGCTCTTGGGATGGGGGGATTTCGGGTTGGAGAGCTTTGGGGTGGGTGAAAGTCTTCACAATTGAAAATAAGGTTTTTTGCTTTTGGCTGGCTTCTTTAATGGCATTTACGTAGTATGTTCTCTTGGCCGATTTGATGGTAGAGAGATAGCTTTTCCTCTGGAGAATATAGGTGTTTCGGTCATCATTATCGTAGGATCTACGCCATTTACGTTCCGCTTTCCTGCAGAGTAGATGAGCGGAGGCTAATTCAGGAGTGTACCAGGGAGCTTTGATTTTGGTTTTCTTCAATATTCTATCCTGATGATTGGATGGGCATCGTTTAGCGATTTCTTGTGAGAGCCAATTGTGAAGGCGGTCTGCATCTCTGTTGATGTTACCGGATAGGGAGGGGGCGTTGGTTAGGGAAAAGGGATTGAGAGTGAGATTTTTCTGGACAGTTTTCCAGTTTGTAGAGTGAGCAAGGTGAGGAGTGCGTTTATTGCTGGTAGAAGGGTGGCAGCTAGGGATGTGGAAGGGGATCAGGTAATGATCCGTCCATATCTGGGGTAGGGGGGGCAGGGTAGTGATGGAAGGGAAATTGGAGCAAACACCGTCCAAGGTGTGGCCAAGAGAGTGAGTAGGCAACGTGACACTTTGTTGTAGGTTAAAGATTTCAAGTGTCTGAAAAAAGTTGCTGGTTTGAGAGTCGGCGAAGGTCTCAAGGTGTAGATTAAAGTCCCCTAGCAGGGTAAAGTGTGGGTAACGGAGTAAGAAGTGTCCTAGAGCGTCATTCAGGGAGTCGAGAAATTTAGCAGTGTTGCCGGGTGGGCGGTAGATCAGGCCACCGGAGAGGGAAAGGGATTGGCTGAGTTTGATGGAAAAGCCTAATCCCTCTGCGTCAATGAGAGGGTCGAGGCAGAAGGTGTGACAGTTAAAGGTGTTCTTCAGTATAATTGCAACACCTCCTCCTCTACCTTTCTGTCTGTCCTGTCTGTGGAAGGAGTAACCCTGTGGGAGGGCTACGGCTATGTCGGGGTTGCTGTCTTCAGTGAGCCAGGTTTCAGTGATCATGAGGCAGTCGAGGTCATAGTCAATGATGAGATCGTGAATGTCTTGACTATGTTTACACATCGACCGGGCATTTATCAGGCCACCTGTGAAGAAGGGGCGTTGGTGATTGGGGGGGGTTGGCTGGTCGTGGTCGAGAGTGAGTGACCAGCGGCATTTGATGCAGCTGGTAGGGCCGACTACTTTTGATATGTCAAACTTGCATGAGCAGCCGGAGCTGTCTCGGAGTCGGAGAAGGTCGTTGGGTGCATACCTGATACTAGGAGGTGTTTGGGCAGGGGTTCCTGCGCCTTGCGCGGTCTTGGCGCGGACGGGCGCAGACGGGCTTGCCTTAGGCGCGCCTTCGGCGCGCAAACGGCGCTCCCGCTGCGCTCGTCCGCTGCGCGTCCTATGCATGCACATTTGTAGGGAGAGAAAGGGGGCGTGGCCTCCAAGGGGGCGGAGTCAGCGCGCACGCCGCTGGTGATGGCGGCTGCAGGCAAGGAACTGAGAAGGCGTGAACAGCCTTTGAAATCAGCTGAGCGCTAAGGTGAGAGCGAGCGCTGAGTTGTGCTTCGTTTTAACCCCTTCCATGCGGCGCAAATTCCGCCGCGGTGCTGACCGTTTCTTGCGCGGGCGGGCTCATGACGGAACGGTTCCGTCATGAGCACAGCTCAACCGACGCTCATGACGGAACCGTTCCGTCATGAGCACCGAAGGGGTTAAAAGACAAGTAAATAGTGACACCACACAGGAGACAGAGTGCAGTGAAATGTACAGTTTTTTTTAAAACAACAGAGTACCTCCAGCCCCGGCTTCCGCCTCAGGACTGGGTCAAGGTTTACTCATACTTTATGTATTTTCTTGTCTTGGGTGATTGTTTCCTCTCCTTTCCCTTAAAACCCTCATTTTTTCTCCCCCATCCTCTCCTCTTCAAGTCCCCTTTGAGTCTGACCTCCTCGGCCCCTGAGATTCCTGCTGCTCTCTTCTTTCCTCTCCAAGGCTCCTCCCTCTCTTTCTGTACTTACCTTCGCTCCTTTCCTCTTTTCTGCTCCATGATCCTCGGCACCCCTCTTGTACAACCCCACCTCCTCCTCGTGCTGTTGTCAGCAAGACCCAGGAATAGCAAGCTGACGGTTACCATTATTCCAAAAAACCATCCATAGAATGCACTGGTGACCAGGTAACCTACGGCAGGGGTCACTCGGGGCAGAGCGCACGTCTATAATACCAGGCAGGGCATGGCATGGCACATTCATTCCTCTCCCAACAGCACTTCTAGCCTCCATCTACTGCACGCTAAATACGGCAGCCCACCCTGTCTGTTCTCATCAAGGCCACTGGAATTATGCGACGATTCTGATGCCTCTGCGTTTTTGGCATAATTATAGATTTGACACATAATTCATAATTTTGCAGATTTTAACAGAAAAATGTTTTTCTGCTCAAGCGCTTCTGAAGTTACTAAAAGCGCAGGAACACAAGTTACTGCACAGTGGATTGCCCTTTGCATAGCTTGGCTGGTCACCTTTCTGTTGCTACTGCTATATTTGAGTGTTGAACTGAAACCAGTAAGGTGCAAGCAATGCCCAGACAGTGTTAACAAGTGTAAAATTACAAAATAGTGAGTTAATACTAAAATAAAATGCGTTGCATAATTTTCTCAACTCTGTTGCATGATTTGGCCTTCCCCTGTCGCATATTCCCAGTGGTCTTGGTTATTATAAGATCTCTGCCTTGTTCCTAACGATTACACTACTGTTATAATATACTGAGCGCGAGCTCCCCATTATGTACCCAAACCAGTATTGTAGCTCCTAAACCATTACACATGCACGAAGCGCAGTGACACACTCCTTTGCCTTTTTCGTGCCACTATAAACCCACAAATATTACTGCTCTCACTAGTGAACAGTGCACTCCTCTTTGCAAGAGGAGCATTAACCCACCATCCTGCGGTCGGTATTGCCCTCCCGTTCATGTCCTGCCTCCCAGGGGGGTGCTGCGCTGTTGCAGACCTTAGTATAGTGCTCCGAGAGGGGCTGGATCCCTCCAGGCACTGGGGAGTGAGAAGGGTGGCTAGAGCTGTTGTGGGGTGGGGGGGAGGGGAGGTCTGGAGGAGGCTGCCGGGTCATGCGCTTCACCACTGCACTGCTTAGATTCCAGGAGCGTGGGGGGGGGGGGGGGGGTGGGGGTGCTGGTAATCAGCGCTCTGTTGGTGGGTGCCCAGTGCTATGCACTTATGCCCCACTTGTCTTTTACCCGAATGAGTAGCTAAGGTGAGCGCTTGTTTCAAGTCTGACTCCAGATATTATTCATGGCTGTGTACCTTCTCTTTGCAATCCTAGACATCTGCTTTTCTGAACTGCTGATTCAGTATATTTACTTGCTAAATGCGAAATCTTCTAAAGATAAAATTCCACATTTTGTTTTATATAGCCGTGTAGGCACACGCAGATGCCATCCAAAAACCTGACATGCCTTATGCCTGTTTTAATCTGCCAAAATAAAGAAACATTTTTTTATAGCCAAGACACAATTCCAACTTAAAAACGTTCAGCTAAAAGTCAGCATGTTTCTGGTAACAGTTTCTCCAAAAGCCCACCTTTCTCTTTGCATAGCTTATTTGGAGCTCTCTTATCATGTACCTAAACCTAACTGCTCCCTTCAGGTCGTACTTGCATCAAAGAGTAGTGTAATGGCGCCCACCCCTGGGCATTCCTATGACTGTGGTTTGTCACTTACTTCTGGTAATACTCCTGTCAACAGAAAAGCCAGATGACGCAATACAGTTGTTAGCATATCACTGATTGATTTATTTATTAGAAGTACTAGAATTTGCAAAGCAGTATATTTTATAGGCTGTGAACACTATCATATAGAAGTTTTTTTTAAAGAGATGGGTAAAATAGCTGCCTTTAAAAGCATAAGCTTATTCAGTACAGTAAAACAGAAAATGACAGTTCGTGAAATGTGCTAAGCATTCTTTGATTTGAATAATGTTCCTGCCGGTCCTCTTTGGTTTGATGTACAGAGCTGCGGTGCCCTCGAAATTAAGGTGATCTAGAAAAACCATAACAGTGTACACTTATATCACAACAGGCCGACAGGGCCCGGCGGGGTTAAGTTAAAGCGGCCCTGCCTGGCCCCTGCCCTTGAAGTTTCCTCCCTTGCTTCAGAGTGGCTAAATATCTGTGCAGGCTGCCAAAAAAAGGGGCTCATCTCGCAGTCCTGGAATACCCTGCCCGCTATGTAATAATCAAAGATGTCTCGTAGACAGGTGGCTTAGAACAGATTGTAGGTTTATTGGTTAGCCATAAAGTCCATGTAGATCTCATGTAAGGCCTCAGCTAGGCCCCAGAAAAGTCCCTGTAAAGCCCCACCAGGAGCAGCCTCCCTGCTGCTCAGCCCATCTCCTCCAACTGCCAACTCCTCCAGTCCCCCACACTCAACATTCCAAGTGACATCACTCAATGGCTGAGCAGCAAGGAACAGGACAGCAATGAGGAAGATGTACAAACAACAACAATAGATTATAGCACATCTCCCTTCCTTAGAAAAACTAAGCAAAAGATATAAATGCATTGAATCAAGATAGCACAAAATACCTTTGCCTAAATAAAGTAGAAATAAAAAGAAAGTACATTATGCAAATAATTATACATCAAATCAGCAAACAGTCACAAGAAAATATCTAAAACAAAATAATAATGAACCCCAATCCCCCTCCCTAGAGAAACTAATTAGATGGGTACACACTAGAACATAGAACACAGAAATAGGGAAACGCACCTCCCTATGAAACTCCAATACTGTAATAGGGGAAAACACCTCCCTATAGGGGAAAACACCTCCCTTAGACACATAGAACATTGAAATAGGGAAACGCACCTCCCTATGAAACTCCAAATCCTGTAATAGGGGAAAACACCTCCCTATAGGGGAAAACACCTCCCTAGACTGAGAAATAGGGGAACAACGTCACCCTATAGGGGAAAAACACCTCCCTTAGACGTCACCTCCCTTAGACTCTCCGAACTTGCAATAGGGAAAAATACACCTCCCTATGATACACTGACCACTGTAATAAGGAAGAAAACACTTCCCAAAACACACAGAACACACTGTGATAGGGAAAAACGTCACCCTATACACCACCTTTAGAAACCCAAACACTATATTATGTTAGGAGATCGTACGTTAAACATTTCGAGCATAAGTATTAACACTGCTAAAAGAGAGAAAAAATAAAAAACAAAGAACACAAAAGCAAGAGATGAACACCGGTGAGCGAACTCTCACCCGAGGTCTTGACACGGAAAGAACTGCATGCAACTGCCACCCTCCGATTTGCTGCAATTGTGCACTATGTACCCAAAAGCTCAGAAGCTGAGAAGAACAAAGAACCATGTCTGTTTGCATTATCACCGCATTTTACTCCTCTCGTGCACAGTGCAGAAAACGAAAATAAATAATTCCTTATGAAGAATGTGCCACATCAGTAGACCTGTGGGTACATCGCGTCTCAAATGCGCTACCACGAACACGCAACGAGAATGCAAGAGATCCTTCTGAAATCTCCCAACCCAAAATGGATGCCAAAAGTACGCGAGAGTTGACGCGTGAGCTGACGTCTCGCAGATCAACATGAAGCTGACGAAAGTAGAACAGTGTAGCGCGCACCATGCGCATCGCATCACGTCCCGGCCGCCGAGTCAGGAAGAGGATTCCATTGCGTCATCATTCCCAGGATGGCAACGAAGAAGGAACATCTCTCGCACCAACGAACACCTCCTGCACCAACGGCCCCGTCACAGCGTGGCAACAGACAAAGGTAAGCGACGTGGCTTCATGCTTCAAGCTTCATGCTGAAGAGCGTGTAACAGGCTAGTTGCTAGTTTTTTTATTTTCCTTTTCCGCAAGATTAATCACCAATATACGTTGAAGCTCAAACTCTGCCAAAACTTGAGAGATTTACCACTGTAGTTCACAGAATCCGAGTCCACTTGTAAAAACGTGAGCTGTGCTCATCTGTTTACTAGAAAGCGCTACACAGTAAATTCAGGTGAGACTGCGCGCGCTGATTGTATACGCGCCTCATTGTTTTAAACTGCAAAACGGCAGTTGTCGAACGGACACAGTCTTACAGTACAATTCTACTTTCCTTTACATGAAATTCACCTTGTCAGTCAGTGCCTCACGAAATACAAACGTGCCAAGCATTGTACACAGGGAAGTCAGACTTGAACTAAAGTTCGTTTTTAGTGTAAATTTCTTTAGATCGCGTCGCTCCTTTTCCACTCGAGCACCAAGGCTCACATTCACAGCACTTCACCAGTCTTGTGTAACATTACATGGGATGTCCATCGCCTCTCACAAAACAGATAGCTGGGGCAAAGTACCTTCATAATAAATGGATGTCAGCAATTTCCACAGTACCTTTCCGCTCTTCGCTGACTAGTAAAAGAAGGTGTATTCACAACCAACCCTTCTCAACATGCAGAGTTACAAAATGAACTGGCACTCACTTATTAGGGCGACCGATGGAGTGGTCACTGGTGGGGCTCTTGAGTGTCAGCTTCCACAAAACACGCAATTTCTCTTGAAGTTCCTTTAAGCTTCATAAAGCATAATCCAGCACACGCGTTAGTTCCTCCAAATCGTCGCCAGTGTAATAATCAAAGATGTCTCGTAGACAGGTGGCTTAGAACAGATTGTAGGTTTATTGGTTAGCCATAAAGTCCATGTAGATCTCATGTAAGGCCTCAGCTAGGCCCCAGAAAAGTCCCTGTAAAGCCCCACCAGGAGCAGCCTCCCTGCTGCTCAGCCCATCTCCTCCAACTGCCAACTCCTCCAGTCCCCCACACTCAACATTCCAAGTGACATCACTCAATGGCTGAGCAGCAAGGAACAGGACAGCAATGAGGAAGATGTACAAACAACAACAATAGATTATAGCACGCTATTAGGTATGGCACGTGAGAAATGGAATACGGCAGCCACGCCGCCTTTGGTCACACTACAAAACCTCTATCACAAGCTTTCCCCTTATAACACAGTCCATGCTATTGGGTGCAATGAGGCAGTTTTATTTCTCTTCTGAACAAGGATCCCAATCCAACCAAATAGAAAAACGCCCGTCCCTGTGTGCTGTGTAGCAAGCATTAATTATAAATAGCTTCAATAGATCAGTTCAAACTTCAACCTTTAGAGTCAGACCTGGACAAGCGGCACATCTAATATTAATCTTTTGACTGCTTTCATGTCATTGTCCCTCCTTTGTCTCTATGCTTCTCTCTGCACTGGATTAATGTTCTAGGTCCTTAAATTACATGGATTGGAAACAAAATGGTGCAGAGCCTAGGCAGTTTCTGAACTGCATAGGAGGGTGGATAGCTTGAGGGAGGGACATAATAAAGACTATCCAACAAGGGTAGAAAGCAGAGAGACAGACAGGTAAAGAGTGGTGAGCCCAGTACTGGCCCACTGGGTGAGCCTGAGCCCTGAGGTCAGATATCGAGAGAGATGATGGAGCAAGAGATGGGTGTGTGAGTAAGTGGGTGGAGCCAGTTGAGGGAGTGGGTGGAGCCGGAGAAAAGTGGGTGTGGCCTCCGACAAACATTTGAGCACCTGCACTTCATATTTTACAAATTAAGCACTGGTTCTAACTATATCACAAAACAAAAAAAGCGCAGTTCTAACTATAAAATACATGTTTGTATGCAGCTCCTTGATGACAGTTCATTGGTCACTGTCCTATGTTAGGATTGTAACTTCTGAACTGCAAGTAACACAAGGATCTCTGTGACAAAAGGCAGTACCCACTGAGCTATCCACATAAAATACAGTTCATCTGCATTTAAAAACTACTAACAGACAAATGATTGCTCTCCAGCAGGATCATTAATCACCAGCATTATCCGGGCATTTTTTATTGTCTTATTGTTGTCCTGCATCGGCCGTGATCATGATAAAAACTGTTTAAATGAAGCACAGACGAAGTATGTGTCCTGCTGGGCCTGCGCAGATTTTAAAAAGAAAAACTAATAGTAACACATTCTCTTACCTACTCCATTAGTCAAACTTTGTGTCACAGCCTGGTGTGATAAGCAGCTGCAGGGTTCAGGAAAGGTGAATAGGAATAAACAAACTTCTTTTCTCTGCTGCATAGAAAAAGAAATATCCACGCAGCAGAACAGTAGGCAAAGGTAACTGTTGTCAAAGAAAGGATTTGTCGCCTTTCGCCATGTGGAGATGAAGGGGTGAAAAAATAAAGCCTCGTTTATATGTAAATGGTCTTTTAAAGACCTGTGAAGTACTCGGGGTGCGGCTGCGATAATCTCTAAAACTGTGTTTGAGCGCGCCCCCCGGGAAGCTGTCTCAGCCGGGCTGACACACACGAGGGGAGGAGTGGGGGGGGGATTGAAGCACCTTGAGCCCAATGGCGTTCCTCGCCTGCCTTCAAGCCCTTACTGCGAAGGCCAAGGTTCCTGTTTGGGTGGGCCAGGCTCATGTTTGGGTGGGCCTGGCCCACCCGGCCCACCCGCTAGAACCGGGCCTGCCGCCCAGACCGCCCTTCTGCTGTGTGGCATCTTAAAGCAGCGGCTGCCAGCAGCGGACGGGCGATGAGCAGGGCAGGGGGTGGCCCAGCAACCGGGTTCACCGATGGGCACCTACTGCCGCAGATGGAGAGTCCCTAAGGCACCTGACTGAGCGGATGCAGCTGCGCGTGCCACGGGATCGCAGGTTGATCCGATGGTGGCACTGGGGAACCTGGATCTCCCGGCACTTGTGCTCAAAGCAAGGCTGCGTGCTATGCCATGACCCACTCTGCAACCACTTCTGAGGCAGCATGGATTGGTACCAGCCTCATCACCAGTGTGGCAGAGAGGCCTGGTTGTTCCCCTGCTTAAGCCTCCCTGGGTGCCTTTCACATAAACACATGTACACAATGGCTTACTGCCGGCAAAATCTCTGTGCAGTCTTACACCAGCTAATTTATCTCCGTGGGACGTGCCCGGCCCGGAGATTACTACAGGTGGCAACAGAGTATTATAGAGGCCGGGTGACCCTCTACAGGCGATACCTGTGCGTGACAGGGTATTGAAAATGCAGGTGAAGCATTTTTAAGTTCAGAAAATTATCAATTAGCGACTTTTACAAAGAAAAAAAATTGTGACTGATGAAACTCTCCATCTCTCTCTTTGGTAAAGGGCGCGTTAAGGTGCATTGATGTTTACCTGTATATGTACATCATGCCCGTTTCATCAGTATTTTAAGGTAAAACTGGTCTGCCTGGGTCTAGGCTGTCTGCGCATGTCTGCAACTAATAAGGCTAGCAATGAAGACAGTGGCGGCATGCATGAATCAGGGGTAGGGCAAGGGAAAGTAAAATAAATAAAAATTAAACTTACCTCCTTGTGGCATCTCTCCTCGTTGTCCCTCCTCATCATGCCTCGGATTTGTGCGGAAGCAGGAAGCACCCAGGTTTCCCTAAGCCAATCACAATGCTACAATGCAGCATTGTGATTGGTCTGAGCACTGTGGTTCGGCTCTCAGATGGGAACTGGGAGCATGGGCATGTTCTCCACCCAGACTGTAATGCAGCCTGCGTGAGAACATGAAAAGTGCACACGACTGTTTGGCCAGCCCGAGACGGCCAGCCAAACATTCATGCACACTAACAGAGTGCCCACCACTCCTCCCCCTGCTCTGGGAGCAGAGCATCCCCACCCTGCCCCACCCGCAAAGCTGCCACAGCAGGAACAAATAAAATGATAATAAACATCTAGGTATCATCGGTTTTTTTGCCTTTATTTACACTGCCAAAAGCAGCAGGGCGACGCTCCTCGGACTTAACAGAGGAGCCGCCACTTAACGGAGATGTGATCTAGCGGCTACGTGGCTTGATTTGGAAGTTGAAAGGTCGGGTTCCAATCCGTGACAAAAAAAGAAATGATAGTTCAGCCTATATAACTACTCTTCCCGAACCTACAAAAATAAATATCTGTAATCTTCGAACTTAAATTATTGTAGTCTGCCTGCTTCTGAACCAATTACATTTCCTGACAACCCATCCCATTTTTATCCTGGACCCTATACAAAGCCCACTGTTCCATGTACAGTCCCCTCTGCTGGTCAAGCCCCTGCTTAAAAAAAAAAGTTATTTAGGGTTTGTGAAGCGCTGCTCCTTTGAGAGGGGAACCCACCTTGCAGTTCATCCATTTGGCCACTTTGATGATTGAATTAACCTTAACCTGGTGAGTCTGCATTGGCTCCCTCGTCTGCTTTTAAAGTGCTCGTTTGTTTCAAAATATTTATGCAGCTTGTTGGGCTGTGTTACCCCATGGTGCTGACTCAGCCAGCCAGGTTATTGCAAACAGCTCTGTAACGCAAGCGAAAAGATATGCTTCCATCTTTGCCCCTGGGGCTTGATACAGTCTCTGTTCTTGCAACAATATGAAGTACAAACTTTGCTGGAATTCTGCAGAGTTCTTAAATCTGTGCTGTAGTCTTGGTTCTGTCAAGCTGTCGCAAGAGCCTCACAACACTTTATGTAATAGAGCGCCTACAAAGAGCAAAGACAGACTCCTATCTATTTAAGAATTTATATTGTATTGTATTGTAATTGTATTTATATAGTGCTTACTATCCCTAAAGAGGCAACAAAGTGCTTTTTCGGCAAGTAGCCCTCTACTCCAGAACCCATAAAGGATTAGTGGTGAATTAGTATAGTAAAATATAAAATTAATTTGAGCTGTGGTTATGTTAGTCTGTTATTTTGGATTGAGAAGAATAGTGGAGGAATAGAAGAGGGAAAAGGTTTGCATTTATATAGAGCTTGCTACCCCTGATAAGGCGTTGAAGCCCTTTTGAGTGAGTAGCACGCTACTCTGGCATCAAAAAGGATTAGTGGTGAATTAGTCCGGGGAAATATGAAATTAATTTGTGTGGTGGACATGTTAGTCTATTATTTGATGGAAGAGGGAAGGCTTTGCATTTATATAGTGCTTGCTACCCCTGATGAGGTGAAGCGCTTTTTGGCAGGCACCACGCTACTCTGGAACCCATACAGGATTAGTGGGGAATAAGTACAGGGAAATATGAAATTAATTTGAGCAATGGACATATTAGTCTGTTATTTGGATTGAAAAGGAACAGTGGAGGGATTGGAGAAGGAAGGGTCTAGAATGTTTTTTTCTTCTTTTTTCGGAGTTCATAGCAGTAGGAAGGGGTTTGGGATGACTAAAGGGGAGGTGGAGTGGGAACTGTCAGGAAGGGTTTAGAAAGGCTTGTTTGGGAGATCTGAATAGTAAAAAGGTATGAGATTATGCAAGGAGGGGTAGAGGAGGGCAGAGTCTAGAAAGGGTTTGCTTACTACTTTTTCACGCATGCCCTCGGTGAGCCGAGTCTTTCACCAGCCCCAGGGTGGTAACGCAGGCCCCTGGGGAACAGGGTGGCCCCTACCCTTCAGGGGTTCCACATTCACCCTAAGGCATAGGAATATTTGGGATATAGGAGTCTTGGTGTCCCACTCTCACTAGGCCTGAGGCATGTGAATATCTGCGAAATACGGGAATCACAGGCACCACCACAGCAGGGCAGCCTCATCATTTCATGCTACAGCTCCGAGTGAGCCATCATCAGCACTGCAAGCTTAAGAGTCACCAAGAGCTGATGAACACCTATACTGGCTGGAAGCCTCGCTCTTATCGCTCAGTCACATTTGGAGGCTTCGACCAGAGTGGCCAGCTCCGAACATTTGAATAGTCAAACCTGAAAGAGAAAAGGTAAACATTACTAATTAGTCTTAAGGCATATGTTATTATTTCACAAATCAGAGATCACCCCCGAGGAGAATACCCATTAAGAGGTAATGGAGCTGCTAGTTACCTGATTTACTTCTTCTATGCCAGCGAGATAGCTAAGTAAGTTAAACAACCATTGGCAAGTGTGGTAACTGTACGTTCCAAGTTCGGATCTAAGCAAGACTGTCTCAGTCTTTAATCATTTTGATGTTGGCAATTTAACTACTGAATTGGGCAACAACATTTACAGTTTTCAGCATTTAGAAATAAAAAAGTACAGTAACAGCAAAATGAACAGACTCAGGCCAAACAAGACCTATCCATAAAGAGAAAACACGCAATAAAAACATGAAAGGAATCATCAAAATCGGGCTGAAATATAAAATGTTGCCAATAGGTAAATTTCTGTGCATAGAAACCAAGAGAAGGGATTATTTTTCCTGTAGGGCAAGTACAAATGTAGTTTAACAAAATTCCAAAATGTTGAGTATTTGGCTTCCTACACATAGTTTTAGTTTTTGGCGGAGCTAACTAATGGCCTGATTATGATAACTGTCAGTCTGACCGCTGACCGCCATTGCGGCAGTCAGGAGACTGCCGGACAAGCATGCAGTGGTCTGACCGCCGCATTTTGATGCAACCACCGGGCTGGCTATCGCAAAGCTGTTGGAACTGCAGCGCTGGCATGCTGCATCCATGGCAAAGATCCGGAGCTCATAGTGGAGAGGTGTGGCTCACTGGTTAGAGGCGGCAGATCCGTAAGCAGAGAATCGACCAGGGTTCAATTCCCGACGCGGCAGGGTCGTGGACCAGGGTCAAAACGGACTCAATAATTCTCGCCTCGGTACCTACTCTAACCAGGAACACACTCGGCAACTCTGGGCATTAAGCTTGCCTCATCTCTACAACGGCCCCCCACAGACGCTGGGGATGCCTGGTTTCACCTTGGAGATACCCAGAAAGGGACCATCTCACAGGGAAAACCAGGATGGGTTCCCCAGCGGTCTTCAGCGCCAGGATACTCCATGGAGTCACAGTGCGCTTTACAAGTACAACCACATTTACATTTACATTTACATACCCCCACCGTGCAGCACCTCCAGCAGTGCCATGCACCCTGTGGCATGTACCATTTAGTGCATGGCACATGGTGCAGAGAGATGAGTGGGGGCACTACATGTGCCATCAGGGGCACTTCTCAGTGGCCTATGACGGAAGGGGTCCTGTTTGGGCCTGAGTATCCCTTTCTGGCAATCTTTTCATGACAGTCTTCCAGCCATGAAAAGGATGTCATAAAGAGATATCCAAATCCAGACGGTGGTGCCTGCCTCAACACCACCGCCATTATTGGACGCTGCTTCGACCGCCACCCCGGTGCGATATCCGAATCCTGATGAAGGCGGCAGTCTGTTGTTCAACAGATGTTGGTCCAACCGCCAATATTGCAATGTGGCAGTTGGACTGAAGGGCTGTCAGTGGTCGTACAGCCACCGATAGCCTGTTGATGGCAGTCCGACCGCTAGCATAATCAGGCCCTAAGTTACACCCAGCTGAAAATTTGTGAGTCATGATCTTAACACAGGCGATTAGCTTTGGGCTGGTGTCAATTACTATAGTGCCGCTAGCTGCCACAAATTGGTGGATATTGATGACTCAATTATTACTATAACCTCTGCTCTGCACCCTCAATCCCCTCTGAGGGCCTTATTAGGATGTCGGACACACCGCCACTGACAGGTCGTCGGTGGTGACCATCTGACATCCAAGGCATCGTTCCGACCGCCGGATTACGATGCCAGGGGTTGGAATGATGTAATCCAAGAGACTGACCGAAGTCTCCGACAGGATCAAGGATCCTGTTGGGGTGTTGGTCGGAGGCCTAATCCCTACAAAGGAGGTGGTGCCTGTAGAGGTACCGCCTTAGTGATTACGATGTTCCTTTCCGACTGCTTTTCCATGTCGGCTTTTCTGACATGAAAAGGCTGTCGAAAGTGAATTTGGGGGTCGATAGCAGGGCCCCTATCTCCTCTAGGCCTCTGCTGTGTGAACTGGGGGACACATGTGGTGCCCCCACAAATATCAATGTACTGTGTGCCAGGCACCTCACGGTGCTTGGCCCACGGTGCAATAATGTTTAGAAACAAAGCCTTCACCATTACAGCTTGTGCGCCAACCCTTTTCTGGGTCACAGAACAAGCCACAATGCTAAAGGCTATGTTTCTGACCGCTGGTGGTCTCATCATAATCTCGGGAGTGGAACTGCCGACTACTTGTCAGGCAGTTCCACTCCTGAAACGATGTCAGTCAGACACTCGTCCAGCCGGCCTCATAATAAGCACCTCACTTGTTTGCAGGGAAATGAAGGGACCCTCTGAAAGATTGTAGGTGTCCCAGAAGAAAGAACAATTGTCTAATCCACTTTCACAGAATTCCAGCGTCCAGTGCCAAACAATCCCCTTTTATTGTAGGTAGTCCGCAGGTCCGGAGGGCCTTCACACAGGTGCACTAATTTCAGGGCTCCAGAGACAGTGTTGCGAGAGTGAGTGAGAGGTGAGTGTGGGTGTAGGTGTGTGTTTGTGTGTGTGTTTTTGTGAGTGAGTGAGTGTGTGTGTGTGTCCACTTTTGAAATGGTAAAAGCTACAGTGAAGCCATCTGAACATGTATCCATAAAGGAAATTATGTGGATTCCCAACCTATGCAAAAGAAAAGAAACCTGCAGGCCCATTTATAAATTTGATATACCTGAAGACATGTGCCAAACCTTGTTAAATGCCAAGCAAATACTGCAAAAAATGTTTTATTAAATAACGTTCCTCCTTCGCTATACTGTGATGATGTACATAGGCAGGCTGGTAACCCTGGAAGTTGGACTAAGAAACCCTCAGATGCTAAATAATTCTCTTTGAAATCTAGAGGGTTGCATAAAAGGGAAGAGGCAGCTAAGTCTAAGTAACTTCAGTCCATGGAATTTTATAAAACGAGAGAAGAGATGCAGGCGTAAAGCATGCACAGCATTTTAACTAAGGAGTAAGCTTAGTTGCCCTTCCCTCCAAAACCAGTACATGTATTTATGTAGTAAAGTTATCAGGACGCTGGGCGAAACGTCAAACTGGGTCTGTCCGTGTAAATGAGGACTATCTCAGCAAAGTCGAAAAATATGATTGTTCAATACCATCAGCATTAGCTGACCCTTACAAGATTCAAATCATATTAAAACAGTTTGTATTTTATGGATTTTTAGAAATATATATATATATATATATATATATATATATATATATATATATATTCACTGAAAAAACCATAGGTATCAGGGGTGTTATAGTTAGCTGGACTTTTCACTTGTACAAAACCATTGAAATTCCCCCGTTATAGTTAGTTCAGCTAACTATAACTCGCGCGCCCGCAATGCACTGCTGATGACGTCACATAATGCATCACTCATGACATGGTCAGTGACATCACTGATGACATCACTGATGACATCTCAAATGACATCACTGATGACATCACTGATGACATCATCCAGTGAATGTGTGTTTTTCTGAAAATTAAATATGTTTTATATATGTATATCTCAAGGTCGATGGAAGAATAAATGGGTATATAAGTGTCTAAATGGATGATTTGTTTTTGAAAAATTGATTGTGTAACTGACTGATTAAGTGTATCATAGTGAATACATGGCTTAGTGAGTAATGTTTAAATATGTAAATATCTGTATCAGTCTCTCACTTTGTATATAAGTGGCTGCATGGGTTAGTGAGTAGCTACATGGGTGTCTATATAGGTTATTAGTTGGTTTTTTGAGTATCAGTCTGAGTGTCTGCATGGTTCGGTGGGGGGTATTACGTAGTGCATAGGTGCATGAATGAGTGACTCACTGTTTGTATGTGTTGAACACAGCATGTGTGCAGGACTGTATGGGTGGATGAGTATGTGTATGGGTGTGTTAGTGAGTGAATGACTGTCTCAATAGTGTCTTTATGAGTAACTACATATGTTATAAACTAGTATATGTGACTATTGGTGTATATATGTGAGTATATGTGAGAGTGAGAGATTGAAAGAGTTCCTGTATGAATAAGTATGTGTTTCTATAAGTGATTGTTTAAAAGACTAAGTATGTGTAAGTTTCCTTTTTTTTTTTTTTAAATATATTTTTTATTTTCTCTCAAAAACAAAGAAAAATAACAACAAATATAAGCACAGTTTTAACTTACGTTGAGTACCCATTAATAGTTACAATACTTTCAATAATTTCTATTATATAAATTCCAGCAGTTCCACCAAGTTATTTCAATACTTTGTTTAAGCAGTGCGGGACTTTTGTCTCTCCTTCCATTTACTTAATGGCTCCCAAGTCCTTCTCCCCAAGCATCTTCCTCTCCTTCCTTTCCGAACAGAGATATTTTCCTCCATATTATGTACATACAACGTATTTGACAACCAAGTTTGAAATTTTGGGGGATTTTTATCCAACCAGGCCCTAGCTATTGTCAATCTGTAAACGGCCATTATAGCAAACAGGAATTCTGCATGCTCCTGCTCTCCTTCTGCCACTCCTAACATGATCCAAGATGGTGAGAGAGAGATTCCTATACCCAAGGACCTTGCAAGGAACCCATCTATCTCTTTAATCAAAGTTTGAAGTTGGGGACATGTTGCAAAGATATGTATGCTATCTGCCTCTAGCGCATCACATCGAGGGCAGTTAATTCCTACAGTCCCACCCCATCTTGCGATCCTTGCTGGCGTAAAATAGAGAAAATATAATGTTTTATAGTGCTGAGACTGCAAAGGGGCTGAGCTTAATATTGTTCGACCATAATTCAGAGATTCCAAAAACAAATTACTTTTAACTCCTATTTTATCTACCCATTTTGTACTAAATTTCTCTAAATCATCCTGATTTTCTTTCAACAATATTGCATAAAACGATCTTATCGTACAGTCCCCCATCAGCTTGATTTTCTCCATTATTTCTATCTTGGTAAAGCCTGCAGGACCTCCCACTTTGTTTCTGAAAAAACTTCTAATCTGTAAATACTTGAAAAAACCCCTGTTATCTAAGTTATATAGAGCTCGCAGATCTGAGAATTGCATAAAACCATCGTTAGAGATCAAGTCTCCTATTTGCGTAATCCCCCTTGTTGCCCACTCCGCCATTATCTGATCAGCAAATATCTCCGCTGGGAGTGATCTGTTATTGCATATGGACACATATCTGTTATACCTCCCCAACTTGACTTTTTTTAAGAAAGCATTCCATACCACGACAGCCGCCTTAACAGTTTTAAACCTGGTTCTCTTAAAATAGCTAGAGTCTATACATTTTAAAAAACAGTTGTAGGTATTTGCCCCTAGCACAACTGCATAAATCTCAGTAGACATCTTATGCATTCTTACATCATCAATATTCCCCCCAATTAATCCTTGTATATATTGCAAAACAGTTGCCATATAATATAAGCGAAAATCTGGTGCTCCCCATCCCCCCTTTTCCCTAGGCAGTGTCATGAACCTATAGGCCCTCTGGGTCTTACCATGTGCCCAGATAAACCTACTACATATGGCCTCTAGGCCCTTAAACCAGTTGGCTTCAAACAACAAGGGTATAGCCCTGAAAAAATATAAAAATTTAGGTAAAATCAACATCTTAATGATGTTTGTACAGCCTACCAATGACAAGTGCAGGTTATTCATTTTTTCCAGCTCCTTTTTAACTTGAACTGTTAAAGGTGCGATATTGATTTTAACGATCTTATCTACTTCCGCTGTAATCTGGACCCCCAGATAGTTTGCCACTCCCACCACTCTATCATCATTACACATTACCCACTGATTTTTAACTATCTGAGTTTTCTCTTTGTTCAGGCTATATCCTGAGAACTGCCCAAATCGCACAGCTTCTTCTTCGATTACCCTGATAGCGTCCGAGGGGTTTGTCGTCAGGACGGCCACGTCGTCAGCGTATGCTAGCGTTTTAAGTCTACAACCGTTTAATATTAGCGGTGGAATCAGAACATTTCTTTCCAACTTTCGTATATAGGGATCTAGATAAAGAGCAAAAAGTAAGGGCGAAGAGGGGCAACCCTGCCTTGTTCCTCTCTGGATATAGACTGCGGATGTTTGTCCTCTATTAACTCTTATCTTGGCCGTCGGGTTTATATATAGGGTCTGTAGAGCTTTAATAAATCCTACCCCTATACCATTCCATCTCAGAGCTTCCCACATATATCTCCACGAAACCCTGTCGAATGCCTTCTCAGCATCTAGGAACAGGGCTGCCATGGGGTCTTCTAAAATGCTTGCTGCATCAAATGCCGTAATTACTTGTCTAGTGTGTTGAGTTGTCCCTTTACCCGGGATAAATCCATGCTGAGAAGGAATTACCAGTGATTCAACTACCCTAGACAACCTTTTCGCCAAGATTTTAGAAAACACCTTAATGTCTGCGTTCATTAAAGTAATAGGACGATACGACCCCGGGATGTCTGGGGGTTTACCCTTCTTTAGTATTACGATGATGTCTGCCCCACCCCAGGACTCTGGTACAGACTCACCCTTTTGTGCCAGCAGCATAACATTAAACATTTCTTTTATAAGAGAGGGTTGAAAGGTCTTGTAGAATTCTATCGGAATCTGATCCGGGCCAGCTGCCTTCCCTGATGGTAGATCCCTCATAGCCTCAACCAGTTCCTTCAGCTGCAGTATCTCCTCCAGCCCTTTCTTATCCTCCTCTGCTAGCCCCAAGGGCTCTATCTCGCTTAAATAAGTCCTTATATCCTCCACATTCTCTCGACCATCCTTTGTATAGAGCTCTGTATAAAATTGCTTGAAGACCCCTCGGATCTGTTCAACTTCCTTCACCCTAATTCCCTGAGAATTTTTAATCTCCTTTATATCAGCCATCCCGACCCTTTGCCTAGCACGCACAGCCAATATGTGGCCAACTCTTTCACTTAGTTCGTATGCCTTTTCCTTATTTACCAGATACTTCTCTACTGTTTCCTTCCCCATCTCCTCCATAGCTTCAGCTTTAAGCGCAGCTATTTTCAATAAGATCTGGTCAATTGGGGAGTGTGTATGTAAAGCTGTAATAAGTGCTTCCTCTGCTTTAGTGATTGATTTATTAATTTGCTCAGCTTTTACCTTCAAAATTCTTTGTTCCTTAATTACATAACTCAAGGTTTCGCCTCTTATTCCAGCTTTAAAAGCATCCCACACTATCCCTGGTGTTGAGGTACCCCTATTTATCTCCCAATATTCTTTGATCCAGTTACTCAATCTTTCCCTATACTGCTGATCCTGTAGCAACTTTCTATCAAATGTCCATTGTCTTAGCTCTTTATTTCTCCTTTGCCCAATTGCTACAGTTAGGACTAATGGGCTATGGTCTGAGATGATCCTTGGTTCCCTATCTATTCTTGCATAATCCAGCAGTCCTCTTGTAATTAAAAAATAATCCAACCTAACCATTATCTGGTGAGGGGCTGAAAAGAAGGTACTCCCATCTAGATTTGGATGACATTTTATCCAAGGGTCTTCCAACAAGTTATGTATTGCCATATCTGCTAAGGCTCTATACGTCCTCTATACGTCCTCCTTTTCCTCCCCACGTATTTTCTTCCGGGATCTAAAAAACTACTGTCTGGATCGTGTAAGTTCAGGTCACCACAGAGTATAATGGGCTCCGGCCATTGTGCTAATTCTGTATCTAAAAATTGCCCCCCTTGCTACAGGCAAATAGGTCAATCCTGACCTATGTGTGTCCCCTATAGTCTGTAGTGTCGCTACTCTCTCCTATCCTAGTCTCTCATGTACTTATACCTATGTGTGCTTTTGGGGATTTTCCCTTACTATGTCTTTGAAGGGCATTTTGGTGGTGTTACCACTGGAGTATTCCCTCTACTTTCCTTTCCTTTCTCCAACTCCGTAATCTCCGTCAAGTATTCTCCTGCTTTTATCTCAGACGTGAATACCTTGGTGTACCCCTTCCTAATGACTTTCAATCTTGCTGGAAACAGCAAATAAGCTTCTGCAGCTTGCTTTTGGAAGGGTGCTATCATCTGCCTTAGCTTCCATCTTCTTTCCACAGTGACGTGGCAGAAATCCGGCCTGGCAAAAAATGTATTCCCGTCGGCTAGCTTTCTTGCATCTGGTCTAGCTTTATCAATTATTTCTTGCCTCGCCAAGTAATTCCCTAGAAAGACCAGCATTGCTCTTGGCAATGCGTTCTCCTGAGCCCCTCGATTCTTCCTTACAAACAAAGGATATCTATGGGCTCTTTGCACTTCTAGATCCCAATGCCATTTTGATTCTGGAAAGGCTTCTTTTAGCACCTGAATTACATAACCTCTCGGGTCCTGTCCTTCCCGCCCTTCCGCAAGTCCCAAGAGTCTTACATTGTTGCGCCTTTGGCGGTTTTCGAAATCTTCTAGTTTCCATTGGAGGTCTTCCACTACTTTCCCTTGTTCCGTTTTAAAAGACTGCCAATCTGCTACCTCATCTTCTACTCTGCCAGTCCTTTCCTCCACCTGGGTAACTCTCTCCTCAACCTCTTCATATTTTCTATTTACTCTTCTCAGTGAGGCTTGTAGCTTTTTTGTGTCTCTTTTTGCCCTTCGACTTTCTGCTCTGGCCTCTGATTGCATCTGCTTCAGAGTTCCAAACAACAATTCAAGAGTTACGTTCTGAGGTTCTGGTCTCCCAGTAGTATCTCCTTCTCCCTGCTCTTTTTCCAGGTAAGACGCTGAAGTAGCAGAGTAGTCCCATGACAGTTTTTTATCCATACTGCTTCTAGACCCTCCACCATCTCTTCTGTATCCCGATCTCCTTTTCTTCTGGGTCACCAGCTCGGTGGAATCCTTGCTTGTATCTGATTCAGCAGTGTGGTCTGAACAACTCTGCTCCTCCTCATTCTCGGGCTCACTAATATCTGTTGTATCCGAGCCCTCATTTACTGAAAAGAATTCAGGGGAACCACCCCTCAAATCTCTATCTTCTCTACCACCCTTAACGCTGTCCCGATCATATCCAAAGTCTTGATGCCCCTCGAGGCTCTGGGTGCTCCCCCACCTTAGGCCTGTAGGTTTAATCAGCCCTGCTTCCACGTTTGCCAAAGCGTCTAACATTTGGGCATTGTTCAGCCTTTCCATCTGGTCTAGCACTTTACAATCTTCATCCGTTTTCTGCTCTCCCCCCTTGCTCACCTCCTTCTCTCCGGTACTCGGCTCCGCTTGATGCGTGATGTTTTCTACCGGATTCAGAGGTTGCCCAGCAACCAGGATAGCAGCGTCTGCGTCCTCGCGGTCTGCTGTTTCTCCGACGCGCGCGTTCAGCGGAATTGACAGCCGCAGGGGTCCTCCTAGTGTACCGGGCTGCTGCGGATCCTCCACTTGCTTCTGAGGCGGCGGGGGTACTTTTGAAGCGAAGGATTCAGGTAACGTTGACTGTCGCATCTGTTCTTTTGATGTCGGCATTTGTAATCGCTGTGTTTCCCCTCCCGGCTCGAGTGCCAGCTCCCTCACTGCTTTGCTAGCTACTGAGCGGGTCTCCGGTTTTGGCTCCGTTCTCCTTTCTTGTTTTTCCTGTCTTTCGGTTTTTCTCCCTCTCAAGGCACTCTTTGTGGTGCAATTGAATTGCTCCGTTTGTCTTTTGGGAGCAGTAGCCAGTGCTGGTGCCGATACTTTTGAAATCGCTCCAAGGCGGTTTTCCTCTCTTTTCAACAAACCTTCGGATGGCCCAGTTACTGCCGCTTTCTCTTTGGCTTTCTCCTTGTCCCTGTCCTTGTCCAAGTTTCTTTGCGACATTCTAAGCGAAGACTTCACGCTGTTAATTATACTCCCCCAGTAACCAGGGAAGGTTTTCCTCGCCTTGTTTAGGATTCTGTTCAGTAGGTCTGATCTGAATGCTCGCTCCGAGAGTTTAGAAAGGAGACCACCAACAATCCGCATCCCCGTTGTCAGAAGTCCGCTAGCATTTAAGATAGGAGAGAGGTGAGTTAGCGACTTTCCTCTACAGAGCTACAGCGGCCATCTTGCCCCGACCAAGTATGTGTAAGTTTCCGTAGAAGTAAGTGTGGTGGTGTGTGTATAACTGTATATGCAAGTAAATGTATGTTTGATTCTTTATTAGCATGAGTGACTATGTGTGTGAGTAACTCTATGGATGAGTGGCATTGTGTAACAGGATGTATAGGTGTATGAGTACATGTGATGAGTGAGTACATGTATGAGTGACTGTATAGGACTGTTGGTGAATGAGTGGGTGTGTATGTGGATCTTAGAATTACTGAAGAGGTTGTTGTAACTGGTATTGGTATGTCCATTGTTTTGAAAATTTTAGTCTCTATTTTTGAATGTGTGTATCAAAGGTTATATTAGGGTGAGAGGAGGTCTGCCACTCTATCACAAGGATGATGTCATCAGTGATGTCATCAGTGATGTCATTTGAGATGTCATCAGTGATGTCATGAGTGATGTCACTGACCATGTCATGAGTGATGCAATATGTGACGTCATCAGCAGTGCATTGCGGGCGCGCGAGTTGTAGTTAGCTGAACTAACTATAACGGGGAAATTTCAATGGTTTTGTACAAGTGAAAAGTCCAGCTAACTATAACACCCCTGATACCTATGGTTTTTTCAGTGAATTTCTGAGGTTTTTTAAATGCTAATTCCTAACTATAACGTGCCTGAAACCTATGTTTTTTTCTGTGAATTTCAAAGGTTTTTTAAATGCTAATTTCTAACTATGCCTACAGAGATAGGACATGTGAAGAAAGAAGAAAAAATGCACAGAAAGAAACAAAAGAAGTGCAGAAAGAAGCAACAGAAGTCCTCAAATATGAAGATAAGTGCAGGAAGAAGGATAACGTGCAGAAAGAACAAAAAGAAGAGCAGAAAGAAGCATTGTTGCAAAATCATCCTGTACCCTCAACTTTTTCAGACGGATACTGGTGGTAACTGAGTCCGACTAACCAGTCCTAGAGCCATTGCTATGTTAAAAGACACTTAGAATACAGTGAAAACACCTACATACACTAGGGAACATTATGCGTTGGGGTCCCCCTGTGATTAGCATGACCTCCTCTGTAAGCCCCTAGTATATAATAGGGCATGGGGATTAAAACTACCTCTTAAAACAGGCCACAGGGCGTTTTTGCACACGTTAACTCAGGCCCCGTCCCCTCCCTTCACCACTGTGTAAACACGCCCTGTGTCAATTTTTAGTTGGGAGATTAAGTTCATTTGAATTCTGAGGGTCCCTACGGTCCAACGAGCCCACTAGGTACCTCCAGTAAGTGCCACAGAGCTGCGTTGCAGAGAGGTGTAAAAAGTGGCACGGCCTGGACCACCTCTCTGCAATGCAGCTCAGTGGCGCTTACTGGAAGCACTTGGTGGGCTAGTTAGCCCCCAGGGGCCCTCAGTATTGAAGGGAAATTATATCCCCAATTTAAAACGTGCCATAGTGCGTGTTTGCACACGTCACCTCAGGCCCCGTCCCCTCCCTTCACCACTGTGTAAACGTGCCCTGTGGCTGTTCTAAGTTGAGAGATTAAGTCCCCTTGAATCCTAAGGGTCCCTAGGGTCAAACTAGACCACTAGGTACCTCCAGTAAGCGCCACAGAGCTGCGTTGCAGAGAGGTGTAAAAAGGGGCTTGGCCTCAGAACACCTGTCTGCAGCGCAGCTCCCTGGCGCATACTGGAGATGCCTGTTGGGGGCGTGTTTGCAGAGTGCTGCACGGAGGGGGCATGGCCTCCGGCACGATGCCAGTCTTTTATTTATTTTAATTTTTTAAGAAGGGGGGCTGTGTGGTTCCCCTTCTTATTCTAATTTATTGGCCCTGATGACCCCATCCCCCAGGGCCTGTGTCCTAATTATATTTTTTTGACCCCAATCCCCAGGGCCGGCCACTGTTTTTTATTATTTAAAAAAAATATATATTTATAGACACACCTAGGACATGCTGGACAAACCGTACGTACCTATCACCATGACGATTTGCGTGATATTCATTAAAAGGCGACTATGCATGCAATGAATCCACGTGGAATGTATTTACACCACTAGTGAAGCTCTGACATGTCTGATGCCCTACCGTGCCTAATCCCGGTAGACACCCTTGTCGTTTATTTATACAAACATGGGTAGCTATTGACGGGCACATTTAATACACATGCACACCAAGCCATTCAAAGGGGATTCGACAAAAATTCAACCAAAACTATGCAAGAAACCCCCCTCACGGTTAATAAAACACACATCCACTGCCGGATGCGTAATACTTTTTATTTTACTCTCTGGAAAGGGGACGAACATCACTTGAGAGTCACAGCGCGCTCCTGACAGAGCCCAATGCTGTGTTACACCCACCATTGCCTGCCGAGTGCCACACACCTCTGTGTTATATTCCACTTGCTAGTGCATATGCTATGACACTCTCTAGCCCATGTGCACTGTAACACCACCCCGTGAATATGTCATGCCACACTTGTCTTCGCACGGGTTATATTGCCCCATCTAACGTGCCTTCCTCGATGCCTATGTTATAACGCACAGTGCTATGCCATACATATTACAATCTGGGATCCATATCTTTGTCACAGTGCATATGCAACGTTACACTCCCCAGCACATATTTTATATTACAACTTTAGAGACTAGTTAGGTTACACAACACTGCCCTGTGCATATTACACTCCAAGGCGCATATCGCATAGCACGCGCTAGTGCCTGTGCTATCTCGCGCTCTCCAATGAATCTGTCATTGCGCACAATGTATTGCATATTATATTTCACGCCCGGTTCATCTTATATCACACTTTTTGGTGCATAGTTTATACCATACACTATATCTAATTTTCATTTTCAATCGTGCTCTCAGGACTATGTTCTATATAACACTGTGTTCACCTACCCTTTTCACAGGCATTACATTTTGCGATAGGGGGTGGAGGGTCAGGGGGTGTTTCTGCCAAGTGAGCCCGGAGTCACAGTCACAAACGTCCTCTTTTTCCTGAATAAAAGTGAGATTATGCTGCATACTTGTTCATATTTTAAGTAGTTCGCACAGACACAATGTTTTAAAAACAAAGTTCCTAATACCCGCCTTCTCTGAACAGTTAGCTTGCTGCCCCATCCCCCTCCTCCCTATCCTCTGTTGTGTGAATCCATGGACTAGCCTCCTCCCTCCTGCCATGCATGGTCTGATGTGCTGCCACTGCCCTCAATTTAGTATGATGTACCAGTCCACTCCTCCTGCCCTCCATTGCCCAATTCTATGCCCCATCATTGACCTCCTGCTTAAACTTTGTGCTTAGCTTGCTGCCCCTATTCTCCTTCCCCCTGCCCTCCGATGTCTTTGTGCATGCCCCTGCTCCATCCTTTTTGCCCACCATGTCCCATGGACCTGCCACTCCTATCTACTCTGAGTGTTCTGTTGAGCTGCCACTCCCCTCCCACCTGCCTAGCATTGCCAGATGACAGTAACCTGTCCCTGCCACCTCCACCCTGCCTGTCCACATGCCATGCCCCTATCCTCTTCCTCCTGTCCTATATGGTCCATTGTACTGCCACACCCTTCTGCCCTCCCTGGTCTGTTGTGCTGCAACTGCTCCTCCTGCCTGCCCCGTGTGGTCTGTTGTGAGGTCCCTTCCCCTGAACTTTCTTGTCTGTGCACAGGTCCTGACCCTCCCTTCTATCCTCCATCGTCCTTTGTGCATGCCCCTGCACCCTCCTTCTTGCCCATCATAGCCATTGTGCTGCCACTAACCCTCCCACTTGCCATGCATGGTCTTCTGTGCTGCCATGGCCCCTCCCACCTTCCCTGTGTGGTCAGTTAGCTGCCCCTGACCCCCTCCCACCTTCCCTCCATGGTCTGTGTGTATGCCATCACAGTCTCACTGTTGCTCTTCATGGTGTGTCTTGCTTCTAGTGCCCATCCTGCCTGACCTCCATGGCTATCTTGCTGCTCCTGCCCTGCACCCTTGCCCCCAGCCCTCTGTTTACATGTGCAGACCCCTACTCCCTCCCTCCTGGCTTGTCTGTTCCATTGTAATGCCCCTGATCCATCCCTCCTGCCCTTTATGGTCTGTTATGCTGCAGCTTTCTCTCCTGTCTGTCCATTATGGTCCTGCCTCTTGCCCCTCTGTTCTCTGTTGTCCATGTGCATGGTCCTGTCCCCTCCCTCTTGCTTTCTATGGATTGTTGTGCTGCACTCCCGTCCCGCATGCCCTGTGTGGTGTATTGTGCTGCTGCAAACCCTGATGCCTGCCCTGCAGGGTCAGTTTGGTGCACCTCTCCATGTCCCTCCTGTCCTCTGTTATCCAAGTCCATGTCCCTATCCCATTTCCTTCCATGATCCAATGTACCATACTTGCGAACATTTTGAACTTGGTAAGAGGGAGATTTTGAAAAAAAACTGGGGTATTGATTTTCCCCTTTGAGTTACATTGAAAAAGAGGATATTGTAGACAGGAGACAGATCAAATAAAGCCCATTTGAGCTGAATCGGGTCTGTTGGCATGTATGGTTGTACTACCATTGCCTCTTCCTTCTGCCCACAATGGTCTATTACATTGCCACAGCCTTGAAGGAGGGTAGATTTTGTATCACAGGGGGCCCCTGGCCCGTTCTGTCCACACCTGAAGTATGAGACCCTTGTCCTTGCCCTGCCAGCCGCATTTGTAGGCCGTATTAAATTGACCAGCGGGTCCTGTGTTGCTATATAATTATCCTGAGACATCCTTACCACTCAGCCAGCATAAAACCCCTGTGTAGGCCCTTCTGTTCAATATGTAGGCCTCTTTGTTAAATTGACCATAGCTCTGCAATTTTAGTGTATAGCAGTCTGAAGGCAGGTCTGCGAGGCCTTCTGCTCCAAACTAGTAGCCCCCACCCTACCCGAGTGCTCCGTGCTCGGTATCAAAGTTCAACATCCCCCTGAAGCTGTCGACATACAGTAGGCTGCATCCTAGACTGGTACTTGCTTCCTGGGCAGGTTTCCCGCTTTTAAGGAAGTGGCAACCGCAGAGCGTCAAGTTAGGATAACTGAGGAGATTTTATACATGAATATATTGAATTCCCATACAATACCCATTATTTTCTGCTTGCTCTATGGAACTTACGATAAGCGATTGGCCTGAGAGACTGACCTTTTCACCCAGTCCATTGTCAGCATTAAGTGGGTAAATGACGAAATGTCTGGTAAAATCTGCAGACGAAGCTTTTGGGTAGCATACGTAGGTAGATGTAGCATGCAAAGGAGCCCACAAAATGATATAAAAAGGGAGCACCCACAGATATCGACGGACTACCTCGCCGTCTGTATGTAGGTTAACAGGCTGTGCAGGTTTTCCCCAAGAGCTGGGAGCTCTTGTCTTCCTTTGCTTAAAGTATCTTATTCTATTTTACCTATATGAAATGTCATGTTATGTTTAACCATTGTTCTCTTTACTTTTGCATTTAAATGATTTTGTATTGTAATTGCAGGAATGCTTGCTCTAAGAGTAAACGTGAGTGTTCCTAGGTAACATTTTCCTTGGTGTAACTTGTTTCTCATGATGCATTTATAGATGTGTTTTCTCTCTCTCTCTGTCAGTACATTAATTGAGATACAGAGAATATCATGACAGCTGTATGATTATCTGGATTCTGTATTTTGTACTTTATGTCTCTATTCTGCGGTTTCTTTGAAGTTGCATCTTCTCATTAAACTGCCATTGTATTCTGCCTCCAATTCCATGTCTCATATGTCTGTTTTCTTCATTTTTGGAGCAAGCGTTCCCAGGCACCCCGGCTCAAATTAAGGTGCCCCTTTTGTCCCTGACTCACTCTCCTGCTCAGTTCTGTGGTGGCTCCCGGGGCTCTGGGGACCGCCCCTAGCTTCCTTGACCCATAATAGATCTTCCCTCCAACAGCCTCTCTTGCAAGTCCTGTATTGTTGGTTTGTTGCCCCTGCCCCCCTTTCCACTGCCCTCCATAGTCTGTTGTGCTTCCACGGCCCTTCCTGCCTGCTCAGTGTGGTTAAATTGTTGCCTTTGCACCCTCCTACCTGCCTTCAATTTTCAGAGTCTGTGTCCCTGGCCTCTGCCTCTCAACAGTATCCTAATGAACAACTAGATTGCTAACATTCTATATTTATTACAAAAGTGTGGAACGCCTGACATCATCTTGATGTAATCAAAACTGTAATACCTAGAGCATTTCCTTTAGAAATTACATATATGAGAGGGTCTTATTGGCATCAAAATTACGGTTAGTGCTCTAAAAGACTAAAATAAGGACATATTTTCTGAGTTTTCAAATAGCGACAAAGCACTTTTAAATTATTTGTTATCTTTATGTTTTTTTATCCAGTTGACCACTTGATTAAATGTTGCACTTAGGGGAGAGGATGTGGTGTTACTTCCAGAACTGCAGACTTTGCAACTGGGGAACCAGGTTGAAGTTTCTGCTTCAGCTCGACATTCTGTGATTCTGGTCAAATCACTTAGTCTCCCCATGTCTACAACCAAAATGAATTTGTTCTTGTGTGATGTAACCAATGCTCATGTAAAGCACTCCAATACCTGACAAGTCTGCACTATATAACACTGCAAAAACACAAAATAATAAGTGTTTTGCACACTTCTGTCATTGGGCTATATTTGGGCTACATCTGGGTGATTTTGGGCTACATTTGGGCTCTTTTGTCTCCGGTGGCCATCTTGGGAGATTTATTTGTTATGAAGTTTCCTAATTTCCTCATGTACTGCAGTCTCCTCAGTAGGAAATGCTTTCAGTTTTTTACTTTGATTCCATCATGAAGGTATTCAGATATGTCACACATTTGCCATAAATTCTGAATGTTAGCACTCTAGTTGCTCATTAGATCACTGTAGTAAAACTACTGTTCACCATGGAAGTCTGCTCCTGGTATAAAAGAGGGAATGTTTCAGTCTGCATGTCAGAATTTTTTAATGAAATAGAAGAGGATTTGAGAAGTCACTCAAAATGTGCCCTCATTTTCTTTCTTCAGCATTAATCATAATTTCTATGGCAAAATTAACCCCCTCATTGTGTTCCTTTTTAAATTAAATGTTTTAAGTGTTACCAGTTTATTCCAATCAAGATGGCTTCAGGTGTGACATACTTTTGTCATAATGAAGACAGTAAGCGCTCTAGTTGTTTTTAAGAACATTCTGGGACATTCTGTCATTGGGCTATACTTGGGCTACATCTGGGTGATATTTGGGCTACATTTGGGCTCTTTTGTCTCTGGTGGCCATCTTGGGAGACTTATTTGTTATGAAGTTTCCTAATTTCCTCATTTACTGCAGTCTCCTCAGTAGGAAATACTTTCAGTTTTTTTACTTTGATTCCATCAAGAAGGCATTCAGATGTGTCCCACATTTGCCATAAATTCAGAATGTTAGCACTCTTTTTGCTCATTAGATCACTGTAGTAAAGCTGCTGCTCACCAGGGAAAACTGCTGCTGGTATTGAAAGTGCATGTTTCAGACTGCATGTCAGAATTTTTTTAATCAAATAGAAGAGGATTTGAGAAGTCACTCAAAATGTGCCCTAATTTTTCTTTCTGCAGCACTAATCATACTTTTTATGGAAAAATGAACCCCCTCATTTTGTTCCTTTTTAAATTAAATGTTTTAACTAACGGAGCGCCCCAATAGTTTTGAAAATTTCGCGAGGATTCGTCAACCGGCGCCAAAGTTATTCAAAATAGAATTTTGAGATTTCCTATGGAAACTAGGTTGTAACTATAACTATCTACTGGCGACCGCCAGTAGATGGCGGTCGCCAGTAGATAGTTATAGTTAGGACCGAGTTCCCACAGGAAATCTGACAATTCTATTTTGAATAACTTTGGCGCCAGTTGACGAATCCTCGCAAAATTTTCAAAACTAATGGGGCACTCCGCTCAGTTCCTACCCTGAAAGTCTCGGGGTGATTAGTCAAGCGGGGGCTGAGAAAAAAGGGGGGCCCCAAAACGTGTTTTCCCCATGCATTTTCCCATAGGACCTTTAGTCGAAGGTACAGCCCGAACGGCTGAACAGAATTACTTGAAATTTGGCAAAGAGGTAGTCCTCAGGTCAGGCATGTGCCTTTTGCTTAAATGGTGTAAATCCGTTCAGTAGTTCCTGAGAAAATCAAAAGTAAAATCACATATATATCTGGGCTGAGCCTAACCACACATCTCATCGTGAGATCTGATTGGCTGTCAGTACTTCATCCAAGAAGTGTTGGCAGCCATCTTGGGACCAATATACATGATAACACCTCATTAAAAATCATTGCAGTTAATAGAAGGTTTTAAGACTTTAGTTACATTATAAATCATTTGTTGATGGTACCATACTCATTTTAGGAATTGTGATGTGTTCTAAGGTGATTTTACCATGTGAAAAAGCCTTCTGCTGTGATATCATGAATCATGTTTGAGAGAAAACTATGTTCTCATGCTTTTCCCACAGAGGTTTGGAAGGTGATCTATAAGCTAAACTGAGAGCATATTTTCGGTAAATTCACATTATCTTTCTCAGTAATGTGAGACTGAAGTCTGACATTCTCAGTAAAACATGTACATCCAACAAGGGCAGAGACTGTCAGTTGATTCCTTTGTGTTCTACTGCAGCTTCCCAGAGTGTTCTAAAGAACAACTAGAGCGCTAACAGTCCTACTTATGACAAACATATTGCACACCTGAAGCCATCTTGATTGGAATAAAGTGGTAACTCTTAAAACATTTAATTTAAAAAGGAACAAAATGAGGGTGTTCATTTTGCCATAGAAAGTATGATTAGTGCTGCAGAAAGAAAAATTAGGGCACATTTTGAGTGACTTCTCAAATCCTCTTCTATTTCATTAAATAATTCTGACATGCAGACTGAAACATGCACTTTCAATACCAGCAGCAGACTTCCCTGGTGAGCAGTAGCTTTACTACAGTGATCTAATGAGCAACTAGAGTGCTATTATTCAGAATATATGGCAAATGTGTGACACATCTGAATGCCTTCTTGATGGAACCAAAATAAAAAACTGAAAGTATTTCCTACTGAAGAGACTACAGTAAATGAGGAAATTAGGAAACTTCATAACAAATAAATCTCCCAAGATGGCCACCAGAGACAAAAGAGCCCAAATGTAGCCCAAATATCACCTAGATGTAGCCCAAGTATAGCCCAATGACAGAATGTCCCAGAGTGGTCTTAAGAACAACTAGAGCGCTTACTGTCTTACTTATGACAAAAGTATGGCACACCTGAAGCCATCTTGATTGGAATAAACTGGTAACACTTAAAACATTTAATTGAAAAAGGAACACAATGAGGGGGTTCATTTTGCCATAGAAATTATGATTAGTGCTGTAGAAAGAAAAATTAGGGCACATTTTGAGTGACTTCTCAAATCCTCTTCTATTTCATTAAAAGATTCTGATATGCAGACTGAAACATGCACTTTTAATACCAGCAGCAGACTTCTGTGGTGAGCAGTAGCTTTACTACAGTGATCTAATGAGCAACTAGAGTGCTAACATTCAGAATCTATGGCAAATGTGTGACATATCTGAATACCTTCTTGATGGAATCAAAGCACAAAACTGAAAGCATTTCCTACTGAGGAGACTGCAGTAAATGAGGAAACTTCATAACAAATAAATCCCCCAAGATGGCCACCAGAGACAAAAGAGCCCGAATGCAGCACAAATATCACCCAGATGTAGCCCACATGTAGCCCAATGACAGAAGTGTGCAAAACACTTATTTTTTGTGTATTTGCAGTTTTATATAGTGCAGACTTGTCAGGTATTGGAGTGCTTTACATGAGCATTGGTTACATCACACAAGGACAAATTCATTTTGGTTGTAGACATGGGGAGATTAAGTGATTTGACCAGAATCACAGAATGTTGAGCTGAAGCAGAAACTCCAACCTGTTTCCCCAGTTGCAAAGTCTGCAGCTCTGGAAGTAACACCACATCCTCTCCCCTAGGTGCAACATTTAATCAAGTGGTCAACTGGATAAAAAAACATAAAGATTACAAATAATTTAAAAGTTCTTTGTCGCTATTTGAAAACTCAGAAAATATGTCCTCCTTTTAGTTTTTTAGAGCACCAACCATAATTCTGATGCAAATAAAACCCTCTCATATATGTAATTTCTACATGAAATGCTCTACGTATTACAGTTTTGATTACATCAAGATGACGTCAGGCGTTCCACACTTTTGTAATAAATATAGAATGTTAGCAATCTAGTTGTTCATTTGGATACTGTAGAGAGGCAGAGGCCAGGGGCACGGACTCTGAAAATTGAAGGCAGGTAGGAGAGTGCAGAGGCAACAATTTGACCACACTGGGCAGGCAGGAAGGGCAGTGGCAGCACAACAGACTATGGAGGGCAGTGGAAAGGGGGGCAGGGGCAACAAACCAACAATGCAGGAATGGCAAGAGAGGCTGTGGCAATATAATAGACCATTGTGGGCAGAAGGAAGAGGCAGTGGTAATACAACCATACATGCCAACAGACCCGTTTCAGCCAGGAAACGTCCAATGTTTTTAAGCTCAAATGGGCTTCATTTGATCTGTCTCCTGTCTACAATCTCCTCTTTTTCAATGTAACTCAAAGGGGAAAATCAAAACCCCAGTTTTTTTTTCAAAATCTCCCTCTTACCAAGTTCAAAATGTTTGCAAGTATGGTACATTGGATCACGGTAGGCAGGAGGAATTGGGGTAGGGACAGGGACTCGGATAACAGAGGACAGGAGGGACATGGAGAGGTGCACCAAACTGACCCTACAGGGCAGGCATCAGGGTTTGTAGCGGCACAATACACCACACAGAGCATGCGGGACAGGAGTGCAGCACAACAATCCATAGAAAGCAATAGGGAGGGGACAGGACCATGCACATGGACAACAGAGAACAGAGGGGAAAGAGACAATGGTAGTTAGCTGACCATAATGGACAGACAGGAGAGAAAGCTGCAGCATAACAGACCATAAAGGGCAGGAGGGACGGATTAGGGGCATTACAATTGAACAGACAAGCCAGGAGGGAGGGAATAGGGGTCTGCACATGGAAACAGAGGGCTGGGGGCAAGGGGGCAGGGCAGGAGCAGCATGATGACCATGGAGGTCTGGCAGGATGGGCACTAGAAACAAGACACACCATGGAGAGCAACAATGAGACTATGATAGCATACACACAGACCATGGAGGGAAGGTGGGAGGGGGTCAGGGGCAGCTAGCTGACCACACAGGGAAGGTTGGAGGGGCCATGGCAGCACAGAAGACCATGCATGGCAAGCGGGAGGGTTAGTGGCAGAACAATGGCTATGATGGGCAAGAAGGAGGGTGCAGGGACATGCAAAAAGGACCATGGAGGATAGAAGGGAGGGTCAGGACCTGGGCACAGACAACAGAGTTTAGGGGAAGGGGCCTCACAACAGACCGCGCGGGGCAGGCAGGAGGAGCAGTTGCAGCACCACAGACTAGGGAGGGCAGAAGGGTGTGGCAGTAAAATGGACCATGGAGGACAGAAGGAAGGGGATAGGGGCATGGCATGTGAACAGGCAGGGTGGAGGTGGCAGGGACAGGTTACAGTCATCTGACAATGCTAGGCAGGTGGGAGGGGAGTGGCAGCTCAACAGAACACTCAGAGTAGATAGGAGTGGCAGGTCCATGGAACATGGTGGGCAAAAAGGATGGAGCAGGGGCATGCACAAAGACATCGGAGGGCAGGGGGAAGGAGAAAAGGGGCAGCAAGCTAAGCACAGAGGCTAAGCAGGAGGTCAATGATGGGCCATAGAATTGGGCAATGGAGGGCAGGAGGAGTGGACTGGTACATCATGCTAAATGGAGGGCAGTGGCAGCACATCAGACCATGCATGGCAGGAGGGAGGAGGCTAGTCCATGGATTCAGACCACAGAGGATTGGGAGGAGGTGCATGGGGCAGCAAGCTAACTGTTCAGAGAAGGCGGGTATTAGGAACTTTATTGTTTTTAAAATGTGTGTCTGTGCAAACTACTTAAAATATGAACAAGTATGCAGCATAATCTCACTTTTATTCAGGAAGAAGAGGACGTTTGTGACTATGACTCCGGGCTCACTTGGCAGAAACACCCCCTGACCCTCCACCCCCATCGCAAAATGTAATGCCCGTGAAAAGGGTAGGTGGACGCAGTGTTATATCGAACATAGTCCTGAGAGCACGATTGAAAATGAAAACTAGATATAGTATATGGTATAAACTATGCACCAAAAAGTGTGATACAAGATGAACCGGGGCGTGAAATATAATATGCCATACATTTTGCGCAATGACAGATTCATTGGAGAGCGCGAGATAGCACAGGCACTAGCGCGTGCTATGCGATATGCGCCTCGGAGTGTAATATGCACAGGGCAGTGTTGTGTAACCTAACTAGTCTCTAAAGTTGTAATATAAAATATGTGCTGGGGAGTGTAACGTTGCATATGCACTGTGACAAAGATATGGATCCCAGATTGTAATATGTATGGCATAGCGCTGTGCGTTATAACATAGGCATTGAGGAAGGCATGTTAGATGGAGCAATATAACCCGTGCGAAGGCAAGTCTGGCATGACATATTCACGGGGTGGTGTTACAGTGCACATGGGCTAGCGAGTGTCATAGCATACGCACTAGCTGGTGGAATACAACACAGAGGTGTGTGGCACTCGGCGGGCACTGGTGGGTGTAACACAGCATTGGGCTCAGCCAGGAGCACGCTGTGACTCTCAAGTGAGGTTTGTCTCCTTTCCAGAGAGTAAAATAAAAAGTATTACACATCCAGAGAGTAAAATAAAAAGTATTACACATCCGGCGGTGGATGTGGGTTTTATTAACCGTGAGGAGGGTTTCTTGCATAGTTTGGTCGAATTTTTGTCCAATCCCCTTTGAATGGCTTGGTGTGCATGTGTATTAAATGTGCCCGTCAATAGCTACCCATGTTTGTATAAATAAACGACAAGGGTGTCTACTTGGAGAGTACCCACCGGCGGGGGCGCCGGGATTAGGCACGGTAGGGCGTCAGACACGTCAGAGCTTCACTAGCGGTGTAAATACATTCCACGTGGATTCATTGTATGCATAGTCGCCTTTTAATGAATATCACGCAAATCGTCATGGTGATAGGTACATACGGTTTGTCCAGCATGTCCTAGGTGTTTCTATAAATATATATATTTTTTAAATAATAAAAAACAAAGGCCGGCCCCGGGGGATGGGGTCCCCGGGGCCATAAGTGGCCTGAGGAGGGGGGCAACGCAGCTCCCCTCCTAAAGAATTTGTTTTTTTTAAAAAGGCCATGACCCGGGGGTTGGGGTCCCTGGGGCCGATTAAGGCCTTGGGAGAGCCAAATTAATTTTTTTGAACAAGATAAATTAGGGTGCACTCCCAGGGGGATGGGCTCCCCAGGGCCAATAAATTAGAAAAAGAAGGGGGGCCACACATCCCTCCTTCTTAAAAAAATTAAATAAATAAAAGACCGGCATCGCGCCGAAGGCCACACCCCCTCCTTGCAGCACTCTGCAAACGCGCCCCCTGGCCAGTTGTAAGTTGGGGAATTAATTCCCCTTCAATACTGAGGGTCCCTGAGGGCCAACTAGCCCAACAGGTATCTCCAGTATGCGCCAGGGAGCTGCATTGCAGACAGGTGTTCTGAGGCCACGCCCCTTTTTACACCTCTATGCAACGCAGCTCTGTGGCGCTTACTGGAGGTACCTAGTGGGCTAGTTTGACCCTAGGGACCCTTAGGATTCAAGGGGGCTTAATCTCTCAACTTAGAACGGACACAGGGCGCGTTTACACAGTGGTGAAGGGAAGGGAGGGGACGGGGCCTGAGGTGACGTGTGCAAACACGCCCTGTGGCGCGTTTTAAGTTGGGGAAATAATTCCCTTTCAATCCTGAGGGACCCTGGGGTCCAACTAGCCCACCAGGTGCTTCCAGTAAGCGCCACTGCTCTGCGTTGTAGAGAGGTGGTGCAGGCCGTTCCCCTTTTTACACCTCTCTGCAATGGCGCTTACTGGATGTACCTAGTAGGCTATTTTGCCCCTAGGGACCCTCAGGATTCAATGGGACTTAATCTCGCAACTTAAAAAAACGGCCACAAGGCGCGTTTACACAGTGGTGAAGGGAGGGGACGGGGCCTGAGGTGACTTGTGCAAACACGCCCTGTGGCGCGTTTTAAGTTGGGGAAATAATTCCCTTTCAATCCTGAGGGACCCTGGGGGCCAACTAGCCCACCAGGTGCTTCCAGTAAGCGCCACTGCTCTGCGTTGGAGAGAGGTGGTGCAGGCCGTGCCCCTTTTTACACCTCTCTGCAATGGCGCTTACTGGACATACCTAGTGGGCTATTTTGCCCCTAGGGACCCTCAGGATTCAAGGGGACTTCATCTCCCAACTTAAACGGCCACAGGGCGTGTTTACACAGTGGGGAAGGGAGGGGACGGGGCCTGAGGTGACTTGTGCAAACACGCCCTGTGGCGCGTTTTAAGTTGGGGAAATAATTCCCTTTCAATCCTGAGGGACCCTGGGGGCCAACTAGCCCACCAGGTGCTTCCAGTAAGCGCCACTGCTCTGCGTTGGAGAGAGGTGGTGCAGGCCGTGCCCCTTTTTACACCTCTCTGCAATGGCGCTTACTGGACATACCTAGTGGGCTATTTTGCCCCTAGGGACCCTCAGGATTCAAGGGGACTTCATCTCCCAACTTAAACGGCCACAGGGCGTGTTTACACAGTGGGGAAGGGAGGGGACGGGGCCTGAGGTGACGCGTGCAAACACGCCCTATTGCGCGTTTAAGTTGGGGAAATAATTCCCCTTCAATCCTGAGGGCCCCTGGGGGCTAACTAGCCCACCAGGTGCTTCCAGTAGGCGCCACTGAGCTGCGTTGCAGAGAGGTGGTCCAGGCCGTGCCACTTTTTACACCTCTCTGCAACGCAGCTCTATGGCGCTTACTGGAGGTACCTAGTGGGCTAGTTGGACCCTAGGGACCCTCAGGATTCAAAGGAACTTAATCTCCCAACTAAAAACGGCCACAGGGCGTGTTTTCACAGTGGTGAAGGGAGGGGAAGGGGCCTGAGTTAATGTGTGCAAACAAGCCCTGTGGCGCATTTTAAGTTGGGAAAATAATTCCCCTTTAATCCTGAGGGACCCTGGGGGCCAACTAGCCCACCAGGTGCTTCCAGTAAGAGCCACTGTGCTGCGTTGCAGAGAGGTGGTCTAGGCTGTGCCCTTTTTTACATCTCTCTGCAACGCAGCTCTGTGGCGCTTACTGGAGGTACCTAGTGGTCTAGTTGGACCCTAGGGACCCTCAGGATTCAAGGGGACTTAATCTCCCAACTTAATACGGCCACCGGGCGTGTTTACACAGTGGGGAAGGGAGGGGACAGGGCCTGAGGTGACGTGTGCAAACACGCCCTGTGGCGCGTTTTAAGAGCTAGTTTTAATCCCCTGCCCTATTATATACTAGGGGCTTACAGAGGAGGTCATGCTAATTACAGGGGGAACCCAACGCATAGTGTTCCCTAGTGTATGTAGGTGTTTTCATTGTATTCTGAGTGTCTTTTAACATAGCACTGGCTCTAGGACTGGTTAGTCAGACTCAGTTACCAACAGTATCCGTCTGAAAAAGTTGAGGGTACAGGATGATTTTGCAACAAGGCTTCTTTCTGCTCTTCTGTTTGCTCTTTCTGCCCGTTATCCTTCTTCCTGCACTTTTCTTCCTCTTTGAGGACTTCTGTTGCTTCGTTCTGCATTTCTTTTTTTTCTTTCTGTGCGTTTTTTCTTCTTTCTTCACATGTCCTATCTCTGTAGGCATAGTTAGAAATTAGCATTTAAAAAACCTTTGAAATTGACTGAAAAAAACATTAGTTTCAGGCACGTTATAGTTGGGAATTAGCATTTAAAAAACCTTGGAAATTCACTGAAAAAACCATAGGTTTCAGGGGCGTTATAGTTAGCTGGACTTTTCACTCGTACAAAATCATTGAAATTCCCCCGTTATAGTTAGTTCAGCTAACTATAACTCGCGTGCCCGCAATGCACTGCTGATGATGTCACATATTACATCACTCATGACATGGTCATGACATCACTCATGACATCACTGATGACATCTCAAATGACATCACTGATGACATCATCCAGTGAATGTGTGTTTTTCTGAAAATTACATATGTTTTATATATGTATATCTCAAGGTCGATGGAAGAATAAATGGGTATACAAGTGTCTAAATGGATGATTTGTTTTTGAAAAATTGATTGTATAACTGACTGATTAAGTGTATCTTAGTGAATACATGGCTTAGTGAGTAATGTTTAAATATGTAAATATCTGTATCAGTTTCTCACTTTGTGTATAAGTGGCTGCATGGGTTGGTGAGTAGCTACATGAGTGGCCCCCCTCCTGGAGGCTGTGGTGGCCCTGGGGACTGCCACCCCCCAGGGCCTGCTCCTGCAGTGTCCCGGGGTCACCCTTGTTATAAGCCAGGTAGTATTCAAGTAGTGCCCCAATTAGACTGTCACTCTCTAGCCAGTCCTGCAATCATCCTGACAGAACCATGTCCTTATTTACTGTCTGTGCCAACACACAGGCACTTAAAAACTCACTCTTCTGTCAACTCACAGCACTCTCACTATCTAGTCAGTGTCCATACTCCTGTAGAATGCCTCAGGCATTAAGACACATAGTGCTACAGTGAAATGTGCGTAATGTATGCAGGCGTGTAACAAGAGGGAGAGAGAGGACTAGTTAGCTAGTCCGAGTCCCCGAGGGTTTATATGTGATTAAACAAAGAGGACTAGCTTAAGTTGACCAGAGTGTTACAGTACTCAAATTTAGTTCTGTCACGGGCACCTTGTTGGTGTATTCATGAAGCCCTCACCCACCAACCTAGTTGGTGGCATGCTTCATTATCGGGCCCACCCAGTGATACCTAGTATGTCCCGGGTGTGCTACGACGCCTGATTACAGCGGAGCTGGTATATTGCTGAGAGTGCAGTGAGGTTGGGTGAGTTGTGATTTAAAACGGCTTGGTGGTGGTCCCAGTAACCGAGGGTAAATTACATTTTAATAACTGGGCCGTCACCAGCGGTTAAAAGTAAGGCTACAGGACGCGTGAGGGTGGCGAGTTACTGCCCCCTGCGTCCTTCAGATGGTCGACATGTTTCAGCCAGTGCCTTAGAGTGTTCTGGCTTTCCTCAGGACCGTTTTTTAAAAAAAGGTGTGGTGAAATAAAACAGACTTAGTGTTGTGGTACAGACTATGTGATACACTCACTAAGGCGTTTTTCTATATGTGAGAGGGGGATTTCCTTCTCATGCATATCTGTACAAACAAACATTAAGAACAAGGACAAAACATTTACAGAGAGAGTCAGTAGTCAATTTAGACATATGGTCAACAATGCTTAGGTGGCCGGATCTATAGTGCAAGGTGAGAGGACTATAGTCGGCTGGGTGTGATGGTACTGGTGGTGCCATCAGAGTGAAAATACGCGACTAATTAGGAGCGCTTACCCAGTTTGTTGTTTGGAGGCTTGTCAGGTTTGTCATACTCAGTCTTTCTGGTCAGTGCCTGCCTTGTACCTGTTGTCCCGCTGTCGTCCTCCGGTAGAATGAGCCTGTCGGGAGGTGGTGGTCAAACCTGACAAGGCTCCAAACAACAAACTGGGTAAGCGCTTCTTTCCTCACAGGTCCCTAACCCCTACAGCTTATCTCTTTTTCTCCCATAGGGTCATCCCCTTACCGCTTCCCTCCAGGAAGCCTTGGCTAATAACCCAAAGCGTAAGAACATTTTTCTTGCGCCCTGCCACACTAAGTCAACTCCTTTCAGTGTGATTTCCGTGTTTTAGCCACACCACGCTCCTAATTAGTCGCGTATTTTCACTCTGATGGCACCACCAGTACCATCACACCCAGCCGACTATAGTCCTCTCACCTTGCACTATAGATCCGGCCACCTAAGCATTGTTGACCATATGTCTAAATTGACTACTGACTCTCTCTGTAAATGTTTTGTCCTTGTTCTTAATGTTTGTTTGTACAGATATGCATGAGAAGGGAATCCCCCTCTCACATATAGAAAAACGCCTTAGTGAGTGTATCACAGTCTGTACCACAACACTAAGTCTGTTTTATTTCACCACACCTTTTTTTAAAAAACGGTCCTGAGGAAAGCCAGAACACTCTAAGGCACTGGCTGAAACATGTCGACCATCTGAAGGACGCAGGGGGCAGTAACTCGCCATCCTCACGCGTCCTGTAGCCTTACTTTTAACCGCTGGTGACGGCCCAGTTATTAAAATGTAATTTACCCTCGGTTACTGGGACCACCACCAAGCCGTTTTAAATCACAACTCACCCAACCTCACTGCACTCTCAGCAATATACCAGCTCCGCTGTAATCAGGCGTCGTAGCACACCCGGGACATACTAGGTGTCACTGGGTGGGCCCGATGATGAAGCATGCCACCAACTAGGTTGGTGGGTGAGGGCTTCATGAATACACCAACAAGGTGCCCGTGACAGAACTAAATTTGAGTACTGTAACACTCTGGTCAACTTAAGCTAGTCCTCTTTGTTTAATCACGTAATGTATGCAGGCCTGTAACCTCCAGCGGACTTCTGATTCACCCTTGCAATAACTAGGTAGTATTCATGCAGTGACCCAATCAGCCTATCAGTCTCTGTCCAGTCCTAAAATTATCCTGACAGAAGCATGTCCTTATGTAATCGCTGTGCCAACACAAAAGCACTTAAAAACTCACTCTTCTGTCAACTACCAGCACTCTCACTATCTAGTCAGTCTCCATATACCTGTAGAATGCTTCAGGCATTAAGACACATAGTGGTACAGTGAAATGTGTGCAATGTATGCAGGCCCCTAACCCCCAGCAGAGTACTGATTCACCCTTGCAGTAAGCCAGGTAGTATTCATGCAGTGCCCCAATCAGACTGTCACTCTCTGTCCACTCCTGGAGTCATCCTGACAGAAGCATGTCCTTATCGATTCTCTGTGCCAACACACAAGCACTTATAAACTCTCCCTGAAGTCAACTACCAGCAGTGTAAATATCCAGTCACTATCCATGCACTTGTAGAGTGACTCAGGCATTAAGATATGCAGTGCTACAGTGAAATGTACACAATCTATGTAGGCCTCTAACCACTAGCAGACTACTAAATCACCCTTGCAATAAGACAGGTTGTATTCATGTAGTGCCCCAATCAGCCTGTCATTCTCTGCCCACTCCTGCAATCATCTTAACAGAACTATGGGGCATATTATCAAGCACGCCGTTAAAGTTATCGCCGCTTTAGCGGCAGGAAACTGCAGCTAAAGCGGCGATAATGGGCTTGATAATATGCCGCAGAGAATTCCAATAGAAGCCCATGTTGACACCTGAACATGGGCTTCTATGGGATTTCTCAAGGGCATATTATCAAGCCCATTATCGCCGCTTTAGCAGCAGTTTCCTGCCGCTTAAGCGGCGATAATTTTATCGCTATTTCTTGATAATATGCCCCTTTTATGTAATCACTGTACCAAAACCTAGGGATTTATAAATTCAGCATTCTCTTTTGTTGCAGTACTCTAATCATTCAGTCAGTATTTATGTACTTATGCAATTACCCTGGTAGTATTACAATATTACAAACACCTATCCAGTATTCATGCAGTCCTCTAAACACATAAACACTACTTATTTTGTCCTTCATTTTTCAAACTACTACCCCTGTATTGCAGAAAATGGGTTGTGATTTCTAAACAAAGCATATAAATATTTTTTATGTTGAAGATATTTGTTTAATAATACATTAATAATTTTATAGATTTATTTTAATAATATTATATTATTTTTTTTTCAAAACAGATAGTGTTCATCATCATTACAAAAAAAGTCACCATGACTAAAAAAACAGAAAGAAGGAAACAACAAAAAAAGGAGTATTATTTGAAGAAAACAAAACAGCAACATTTAGATGAAGAACAACATGTGGGAAAAAAAAGAAATCTTGCGTTAAGAGAACCAAAGAATGTATTAAAAGACTTTCACAGCCTAGAAACAGTGTGCACAATGTGGAAAGTAGAAACAATGCCTCAAGAAGAAAGAACAATAACAAGAAAAAAGGAGAAATTAATGGGAAATTAAGTTTCCAAGAAAACATATATGGTAAAAGGAGAAAGATTCAATTTACTGAAACAAGAAAAATAATGTTTTATAATAGAGTTATCTTTAATTTGTTGAAAGATGTGAGGAAATATAAAAAAGATCAGCATTTTATAAAAAGAAAAAAGAGATTGAAACTATTGTTGAAAAGGCTTTTGAATTGAAAAGGAAATTATTCATTTTAGTATTAAATAGAATTCGATCATTAGATAAGCCAATATCTTTTATGAAGGCCAAAAGTAAAAGGAAGAGATTAATTAACAGAAGTAACTTTTGTGATGTTTTTTTGGGTGAATGGAAACACAGTTCAAGTTCCGAGCCTTTTTTTAATGAAGAGAGTTATTTTCAAACCAATGCATTGTTGCATGCAGTTGATATCAGTGGTCTTGCGTATGAGGTTAAAAACGGTTGTCCAATTGAAAAAGAAAAAATGGTTCCTAGAAATGTAGAGAAACTGGAAGCTGATGAAGTTCTAGGGAGACGTACTAAAGCCCCAGTTTATGCTTGGGATTGTAGTAGCATATGCAGTATACGTCAGGAAACTATTGATATTTTTAGAAATTTCTTTTGAGTTTATAGTAAAAAAAGTCTTAAACAAAAGATTAAGATGTTGCAAGGTCTAGATCCTTGCAGAGTGAGAATAAATACTGGTTTGCAAGGTCATTCTCTGGCTTGTCTTTCTAGAAAAGTATGTCACAGTGTTTTTCATCATTTTAGAATGTTACCAGTGCATCATTCTCAAATGCGGAAGTTAGTCAGAAGATTGTAGTACGCAAAAAGTCCAGCAATATTTTTAAATGAATTAAACAGTGCACTTGTGCATGGGTCAGTATCAGATGTAAAAAAAAGTTTGTGATGAAATAGTTTTGTTACTTTGGTCCTGAAGAAGAGAGTAGACAAAGTGAGACATTGATAGAAGTAGGCATTGAAGAAAACGTGGAAATGACTACTACAGAGAAATTTGAAGAAGAAATTTCAAAGTTTAAGGTAATTTCGTGTGAAAGGCCAAATTATACATGTATTTGTTGTCGACGAACTCACTATAAAAGAATCAGACTAGGACTGTTGATCTGTATTTAGAAAGTGAAAAAGAAAATAATGATAAGTTTTTTGTTGGTAGAGGATTGCTTTGATTTGGGTACTAATCAACGTATTTGTAAATATTGTTATAACAAATTAGAGGATAATAAAATGCCAGGAAGAGCTGTGCATAATGATCTGGATTTGGTAGATATTCCTCAAGAACTGATGGATTTAAACATGTATGAGTGTATTCTGATTCAATCTGTGCACCCGTTACAGGCTATTGTTCGTATGGAGCCTAAAACAGGTAAATTGCCTCCCACAGATTTACAGAGAGGATTAAAAGGAAGAGTCGTATATTTACCTCTAGATTTAAAGACAAATATTGAAACTATTGGTGTAGAGAAAAAAGAAAGTGAACCATTAATTATTCTAGCGAATGGTGTTCCTACTAAGAGTAAGAAAATCTAGAAGGAATTAGTGGATGTCAGGAAAGTGCAAAAGGCAACATTGTATCTTATAAGAAACAATGATTTGTACAGGAATTTGTATGTTGAAGAAGAAGAAATACTTTTAGGAGATGATAGCGAAATGTCAAGTGGTCTGATTGAGAAAGTGGACATGTCGAAAACTGAAGAAATATATGAACATTATAGTGTACATCCTTTACATTTTAAAGAAGTGTTGGGGAATACTATTGAATTATTCCAAATGAAGAAAGCAAAGGGGAATCCCTTAAGTGTTTGGGAAAGAACTTTGGAAGCTCGTTGTTTTCCCCAGCTGTTCCCAACTGGAAAAGTTGGACGATAAGACGAACGATCAATACAGATTCCTGCATCAGAATATCGGACAACAAGATTGTATGCAGAAGATCCTAAATTTCGACAATTTACCCCATATATATTTCATCTTTTGTTTGAGAGTGACTTGTCTGGACTTTCATATGCAGTCAACCATATATTAAAAACAGGAGTACATCTTCGAAATGTTTCTGCAAAGGAATTTATGGAAAAAGTACATCAGAGAGATGATCATTTGGAATCTCAACTGATTCATTTGATGGCATGTCAGCGTGGTACTAACGAGTATTGGTATCGTCGTCATGGAGAACTTAAATGCATGCTAAGGAATTTAGGAACTCCAACGTGGTTTCTTACCCTAAGCTGTGCTGAATACGCATGGGATGATTTACTTCAATTTCTTCGAGAAGCAAATTCAAACATTCAAAACATTGAATTCAAGACTCCTGGAGGATTGTGTTCTTAGGATCCTGTTAACATATGCAGATATTTCAATCATAGGTTTGAAGCTATGATGTCTTTTATCTGCAACAAAAAGAATCCTCCTCTTGGAGAAGTTATTGATTTTTTTTGGAGAAAGGAGTATCAAGCTAGAGGTGCTCCTCATATACATACGCTTCTATGGATCAAGGATACACCCAAATTTGGAACTGATTCGGATGACACTGTTTTATCTTTTATTGAAGATTATGTTAAATGTGCTATACCTAAAAGAACAGAAGAAAACACCTTAAGGCAACAAGTGTTACGATTCCAAAGTCATCGATGTGGGAAATACTTTTGACGGAAATACAAGTCGAAGGAAAAGTTTTATACCAAATGTCGTTTTGTATTTCCACATCCAGTAATATCCAAAGGAAGAGTGAACAGTTTCATGTCAGCGGTGAGACATACCATCACTAGAAAATCTCCCAAAAATATGTACAATTTGAGAAGAAGTGAAGAATCGAAGTATTTAAATGATTATAATCCAGTTATTCTGTCAATGTGGAATGCTAATATGGATATTCAGTATGTTGCGGATAATTCCATTTCTGTGGCTCGGTATGTAACATCATACATAACAAAATCAGAAAAGACGGAGTTGAAAGAAATGTAGGAAGAAATTTCCCACGAGAAGAGTCTCAGTAAGAAATTGTACAGCTTTAGTTTGAAGATGCTGTCACATCGAGAAATTGGATCATGCGAATGTTCGGATCGGTTATCGTCTGCAAGTTTATATTCAAAGTCAAGAGGAATTATTTGGGTTAGTCTAGGTCTTGCTGCAACGAGAAATCGAGTACTTAAACCTATCCAGGAAATTGAATATTTAGCATTAAATGAACCGGAAAACACAGATATAGTCACAACAAACATGCTGGATACATACTATCCAAATAAAAGTCCTCATCTTGAGAACATATGTCTCTATGAAGTACTGCAATATTACAGTTTTAAGAGAAATACTACAGATAATATAAATGAAGGAAAATATGCAGTGATTGGTTCAGAAGGATGTTTGGTGAAACACACTAAAGGAAATTTGATTAATCATAGGAAACCTGTGATACTCTTGATAAAAGAGAATTTTACTATTTGGCACTTTTACAACTCTTCAAACCTTGGCGTACGGAACTGGAATTACTTTGAGTGCTATGAAGATTCTTTCAATGCATATAAAGATAGCATTGAATGCACAGTTTTTGCAAATTATCTCAAAATGTTGAATGAATAAATTGATCTAGAAGCTACTATTGCAGCTGAGATTGCTAGAGACAGTTCTCAAGATAGTCAAAGTTCTGCTCCACTGAGTCAGGATCCTCTAGGACAACCAATTCTCGAAAATTAAGCAGCCATCGCCATGAGTGAAGTGGAAACAGCAATGCATCAAGCTCAAGAAGATATGATGGACTTGGGAATCTTGGAAGAACAACTAAATGTCGAACAGAAAGAAATATACCAGCAAGCGAAAGAACAGATCGACCATGGTTTTCTTCATGAAAAGAAAGAATGTACATGTACATCATTTCAACCTGTCCGAATGTATGTCAGTGGTCAAGCTGGTACAGGAAAAAGTTTCTTAATTAAAGTTTTGACCACTTTTCTACAGAAAACAACGGACTCAGATTTGTCTTGTGTTGTACCTGCTCCAACTGGGTTGGCAGCACACAACATTAAAGGAATTACATTGCATCATTTACTTATGCTACCTGTAGAGCATGAAAATAAATGGGAATATCACAAGCTATCTGGAGAAGCTTGTTATGAAGTTTCAAGAGTGCTAAAGAAAATGAAACTTCTAATTATTGATGAGGTGAGCATGGTCTCAAACTTAATGCTTGCCTTTGTGCATTTAAGAATGCAGCAAATTTTAAAAACAGAATACGATGTGTTATTTGGAGGAAAACATGTCATAGTTTTTGGTGATCTACTTCAACTCACTTCTGTAAAAGGACAACCAGTATTAAAACACTTCAGCATGAAAACACCAGAAAGTATTTGGGAAGCATTGGAAACGTTAACATTTGGTCATATTTTGAATACAAAGAACTTACTAAAAATATGAGACAGGCAAATGATATAGATTATGGAACTATTCTTCAAGATATAAGAATTGGAGTATTGTCAGAACATGGCAAACTAGCTTTGGAGAGTCGGTTACTTACTACCTTGTTTGCAAATGAAAATATAGTTCCTGGATAAATATACAAGAAAATTGCAGAAAAAAAATCTGTAATCTGCCTAATGCCGACACTATGAGAGTGTTCTACATTCAATGAAGAACTTTTAAAGCTTGAAAACGAACAAATAATAAAAATGGAAGCCATTGATAAAATAGAGCATGAAGGAATTTTAACAGAAAAATTACAAACTAAATTGGATTCTTTAGAAAAATGTATATCTAAAACTGCTGGTTTAGAAAAAAAATTATATGTATCTGTAAATTGTCGGGTCATTTTACGGCGTCATTTGAATGTGGAAAAAGGTTTAGTAAATGGAGCAAAGGGAAAAGTGGTTGAATTTGTCAATTATCAAAGAGATGGGATTGAATCTTTAAAAATCAAATTTGTTCAGATTGAAGAAGTAAAGCAAATTGGTCGTTGTTCTGCTAGTTTTTTGCTAGTTAAAGATTTGTATGTTCGTAGGAAACAGTTTCCTCTTTCCTTGGCATATGCAGTGACTATTGATTCATAAGTCAAGGTTTAAGTGTAGACCGTGCTTTGGTAAACATTGGTAGTACCGTATTTAAAGAGGGTATGGCATATGTTGCTTTGTCACAAGTCAGAACTTTATCTGGATTGTATTTGATTGATTTTGATGAGAAAAAGATTAGTGCAGATTCAAATTGTGTAAGAGAGTATAATCGGTTAAGAAGACTATATGCGCCTAATTTAGGTGAATATCCTGTATATGAAAAGCGTGTAGTTGGTCGAAAATGGACATATGAGAATATCTGTAGTGAAGTTAACCCCTTCACCGCGGCGCAAATTCTGCCGCGGCGCTGGGGGGGGGGGTGTGGGGTGAGCGCGGCGCCGCCATGCTCGTGACGGAACCACGCCGTCATGAGTCACGGGCAAGCTGTGCTCATGACGGCGTGGTTCCGTCACGACTCCACCCACTCTTCATTTCGCCCACACAGGCGGGGAACTAGTGCCGCGTAGGCGGAGCGGCCGCAGCATGACGGAACCACGCCGTCATGAGCACAGCTCGCCCGTGACTCATGACGGCGTGGTTCCGTCATGCGCACGCAAGGTGTTAAAGAGAAGAAAAAAAATCAAGATAATGTTGAGATTCCAAGCAAAAAGCACAAGGAGACTATTGAAGAGATTGTTGGATATCAATTAGAAAATAGCTCAGGTATCAACTGCTATGCAAATGTAGTGGTAAATGTTGTATTTTCTTTAGAATATCTGCAACAGCAAATTATGGAGCATCCCAAAAAATGGTTTTGTTCTTTGTTGCATTCTATTTTTGAAAAATTGAAAACTGATAAAAGTAAAATCCAAAGTGTTTCTGATATTCGGAATCTTCTAGATATATGTAGTGGTTGTACGCAATTTACACAGAATGTGCAACAAGATGCTCAGGAATTTCTAATGTATATGCTTGCTGTATTGGAAGATGAAGGAATATAAATTGATAATCTATTTGGACTTCGTTATAAATGGGAACATCAATGTGAAAATTGTATATTTACTTTACCACTAACATACACTCTGAGAGATTCATATATTTGAAAATACCGGACTGTAAAGCAGTATTTTTCAACAAATTAGTTAAAGCAACAAATCAAAACATGGAGTGTAGCCAATGCAAATCAGAAATGTTATCAACATTATTTATGGAAAGATTTGGACAATATATAATTCTAATGATACAACGTTGTAAAGCTGATGGAAGAAAATTGGAAACTTTAATTAAATATGTTGTAGCAAGTCAACTATTAATATCAGGAAGAACCTTTGTAGCAGTAGCAATTATTTTCCACGATGGACCTTCAACAACATCTGGACATTGCACAGTCTATTTAAAATGCAATAAAGGATGGACATATTGTAATGATGCTCATTTGGTTCTTAAATATCGTTTGCCTAAGGAATTACCAAATTCATACCTAATATTTTTAAAGCCAAAGTTCTAACAACATAATTCAGCCGATTGGGAATATGTTAATATGTATTAATACCAATACTTTTGACAATTTCAGTATGAAGGATTTTGGTAATATCATTTGGCCTACATGAAAGATATTAATATAAATTAAGCAGTTTTTTAGAGATATTCTGTCAACAAATATTTTAAATGACATCATTTAGATTATATGGAAATTATAAAGAATTGTTGATTGAGTTATTGTTTATCTTCTTTGAAATTATATTGAGAAAATTCTGTTAGAAAGAAGCATTTTATATATACGAGAGTTGCATTATATACTATGTTATTCAGGATGTTATTTATATGCAATGTGGAGAGATAGTTGACTATGTTTAAAATATTTTTGACACAGATTTGGTTTTTTTAAACAATCTTATTGATTGTTGTTTTTTTTGCCCGCTGTTATGTGATGAGTAACATTGAAATCACTATTAATAGTGAAATTCAATATATTCTGAGAACAGCAAAAAAGGCAAACTAAATAATTTATATAATGGTAAAATTATGTTGTGTTGTAAAAATTATAAGATTATATATTATAACTTTATTTTTTCTTCTCTTTTACATATCCTAATTCTAAATACGCACAATGACTCAGTTATTAAAATACGAAGTGGTCCAGTCAAATGTGCACAATCTATGCAGGCCTCTAACCCCCAGCAGAGTAGTGATTCACCCTTGCTATAAGCCAGGTAGTATTCATGCAGTGAGCCAATTAGATTGTCAGTGTCTGTCCACTCCTGCAATCATACTGTCAGAAGGATGTCGTTATCTAATCTCTGTGCCAACACAGAAGCACTTATAAAGTCTCCCTGCAGTCAACTACCAGCAGTGTAAGTATCCAGCCACTATGCATGCACTTGTAGAATGACTCAGGTATTAAGACACGCAGTGCTACAATCAAATGTGCACAATCTATGCAGGCCTCTAACCCCCAGCGGAGTACTTATTCACCCTTGCTATTAACCAGGTAGTATTCATGCATTGCTCTAATTAGGTTGTCAGTCTCTGTCCACTCCTGCAATCATACTGTCAGAAGGATGTCTTTATCTAATCTCTGTGCCAACACAGAAGCACTTATAAAGTCTCCATGCAGTCAACTACCAGCAGTGTAATTATCCAGCCACTATGCATGCATTTGTAGAATGACTCAGGTATTAAGACATGCTCTGGTACAAATGTGCACAATCTTTGCAGGCCTCTAACCCCCAGCAGAGTACTGATTCACCCTTGCTATAAGCCAGGTAGTATTCAAGTACTGCCCCAATCAGACTATCAGTCTCTGTCCACTCTTGCAATTATCCGGACAGAACCATATCTTTCTTTAATCTCTGTGCCAACATACAACAACTTATAAACTTACCCTACTGTTAACTACCAGCACTCTAACTATACAGTCTAGGTATCCTGATGTCTATTCCATATACTTCTTATCCTATCACTCTGCCAATACCTCAGCATTCATAAATTGACCATGTATTGTAATTGCAGCACTGTAATCATTCCAGTTACTAGTAATGTATTTATAGAGTGGCTTAGCTACTAATACAAGTACACCTCGCTTTTTCGTCTTTCAATGCATGCTGCATTCCACAGCACACATTGAAAGACAAAAATGCCTTTAGTGATTATTTTTGTGCAGGAAGGTGTCCCTTCCTACACAAAAACAATCTCTCCACCACACAAACATCCTTGCACCACGATGCAAGGGTGCCTGCAGTAGCACTTGGCAGCTGTTTGTGCGCCAGTGCAGGAAGAAGCACAGAGTTGTGACATATTTATGTAAATATGTCACATCCCTGTGCTTCGGAAGTGCAGCAGCGCGGTGCAGCTAAAGAGCTTGCAGTGTCATGCTGCAGTACTTCCTTAAAGATCTGCACTTATACATTCACCATACACTACTAATGCATTCTTTCACTCAATCATGCTCTACACATATATTCAACCAAACTTTCCCACATAACCATGCAATTATAGTTCTTTCTTTAACCAGATAAGGTAGTTCTGATAAGAACTTTATTTTTCTTCTTTTTTCTTTTATATTTTTGGTTTATTTTTTTGAACAGTTTTGTATTTTTTTGGGTAATGTTTTATAAAATGAACCAAAAAAAGAACGAATAAAACAGGAAACTTTTGGAATTATGTATCATTCCAAAAAACAAAAAAAACAAAAAAATTAACAATGATGATTCCATTGCGCAGCACAAACTGCATTTACTGACTGCTCACCGAAGCATATTAGTTTCTTGCACTTCACACAATGTTAAAGAAACGCAAATTCTGGCCTAATGTCCGGTGCAGGTGTAGCTGAGGACGCTCCAGATGTAGTTGCTGCAGCAGGTGAGGGGTTCATAGCTGCTCGCCTCATTTCCTCCTGAGCCAGGTTCAGAGGATGTATGGTTCTTAGATGTTTATACATTGAGGCAGTGTCGCAAGAATACTTCTTTTCACTACCTCTAGACCGGACTCTGTCACAAATTTTGCATGTGACCTTTGTTGCGTTCACTTTCTTCTGTCCTGGTGGATAAGTGAAGAATTTCCATACAATAGACACCGGCCTCTGTGGACGTGGTGCCTCTTCCAAAAATTCTTCTTCAGAAGAAACTTCCTCCTCCTGCTGCTGCTGTCCAGAAGGCATTTTTTTTTTAAAACACCAAAAACAACAAGCAAAAAAGGGTCTTGAAGGAAAAGAGATGTCTCTCTAAACAGGCTGCAACAAGAATGATTGAAATGGGTGGGGTCCTTCAATAGTTACAGTGGGAAATGTTATGAACCAATCCAATCTTTTTTTGTTAGATCACATGGGATCCGCGCACCGTGTGCTTACGAAGCACGCACCCTACACGACTTTGCGCAAATATATTTTAAAGTAATATAACTTTATTACAAATAGAAATATATTATTTTTATGAATACCTTAGATAATCTCTAGCCCTAATATGTATATTGAAGACACATACATATCATTTTAGAACATACATTTTTTTGCGGGAGTCGCGCACCCAGCGTGCCCCACATATGACGTCACGCGGGGCCCGCCACTGTGCAAGCATCGCGTAACATAATGCGCATGTGTCGCAAATTAGCGGGAGCAGGAGTCGCACATCAGTCGCATACCTATCGTGCACAACACGTAATATTATACGTATATCACATAACTGGAAAACACGCACCCGTCGCACACCATACGCGGACCCTTCACAACTTCTCCAATATGGCGGCTGTAATATGCACATCCGTCGCGTGTGGTACGCTTAGGGTCCGCGACTCCAATATGTATTAAAAAAAAAAAAAAAGAAGAAAACATAAATATATTAAAATTAAAAAATTTTACAAAATAATTACAGTATATTTCAGTTTTCATTTTTTTAAAATGGTTTTTTAAACAATTTTCAGAAAAGTATATAATATTGTTTAATAAATAATATATTTACAAATTAACAGTTTAAAACAATGTTCAAATTCTGTACAAAAAACATAGGTATAACTACATTTATAATTAAAAATTAGCATTTAAAAAACCTTTGAAATTCACTGAAAAAACCATAGGATTCAGACACGTTATAGTTAGGAATTAGCATTTAAAAAACCTAAGAAATTCACTGAAAAAACCATAGGTTTCAGACACGTTATAGTTAGGAATTAGCATTTAAAAAACTTTAGAAATTCACTGAAAAAACCATAGGTTTTAGGGAAAGTTACAGTTAATTGGACATTTCACTCGTATAAAACCATAGAAATTCCCCCGTTATAGTTAGTTCAGCTAACTATAACTCGCGCCTCTGCAATGCACTGCTGATGACGTCACATATTACATCACTCATGACATGGTCAGTGATATCACTGATGACATCACTGATGGCATCTCAAATGACATCACTGATGACATCACTGATGACATCATCCAGTGACTGTGTGTTTCTGTAAAGTTTAAATATGTTTAATATATATAGGGAAAGGCGTATTGAAGAATGAGTGGGTGTATATGTGTCTGAATGGATGATTTAGTAGGTGCGTGACTGAATCTATAAGTGAGTGAATTAACTCATCTGAAAGCATGGGTTGGTGAGTAAACTGTGTGAATGTCTGTATCTGTCTGTCTGTTGGTGTGTAAGCGGCTGCATGGGTTTGTGAATAGCTACATGAGTGTCTATATGGGTTATTGATTGGTTGTCTGAGTATCTGTATGGGTGCCTGAGTGTTTGTGTGGGTGGGGTATATGTGACTCTGTACATAGATGTGTGTGTGGGTGATTCACTGTGTGCATGGTTTCAAGAGTGTATCTGTAATGGACTGTATGGGTGGGTGAGTGTGTGTATAGGTGTGTTAGTGAGTGAATGTATATCTCAGTTGTATATGTGTTAGTAACTACTATACACAGTATATATGTGTGTTGGAGTATATAAATGGCTATAAGTGAGAGTGTGTTGTTGTGAGAGTGGCTGTATGGATGAGTCTGTGCTTGTATCAGTGATTGTATAGGAGCGTAAGTATGTGCTAGTATTTGTATGAGTAAGTGAGCTGGTGTGTGTATAACTCTCAAGTGAGTAAATGGCAGTGTGATTAATTATTTGCATGACTGATTAGGTGTGTGAGTACCTTTATGGATGAGTGGCGGTGTGTGAGTTTCTATATAGGTGTATGAGTGCATATGATAGTCTTGTACTGAGTGACCATAAGTATGAGTGACTGTACGGGTGAGTGAGTGGATGTGTGTGTAAAGCTAAGAATCAGTGAGTGGGTATGTAGTTTTTGGTGTTGGAGTGTCTATGGTTTTGAGAATGGCAGTCTGTAATTTAGGGTGAGTACATCAAAGGTTATATTAGGGTGTGAGAAGATGCATCAATTTTTCACATGAATGATGTCATCAGTGATGTCATCAGTGATGTCACTGACCATGTCTAGACTGATGTAATATGTGACGTCATCAGCAGTGCATTGCGGGGGCGCGAGTTATAGTTAGCTGAACTAACTATAATGAGTGAAATGTCCAACTAACTATAACTTTCCCTAAAACCTATGGTTTTTTCAGTGAATTTCTAAGATTTTTAAATGCTAATTCCTAACTATAACGTGTCTGAAACCTATTGTTTTTTCAGTGAATATATATATATATATATATATATATATATATATATATATCTATGACTTCTTTCCGGCAAGAATCCAAAATTGCAGGAGACTAGTGACGGACACAGACCCAAATTAAGTGCTTAAGATATATGTATTCCTCCATTGTCGGCAAAACGCGTTTCAGCTCTCACGAGCCTTGTTCGCTCGACATAGAGACATTTTTTCCATGTGCCTTTAAAGTGACCGTGCAAATTGAACAGACCCCACGTGATCGGCAAGTTAATAGACATGAAAAAAATACTTATACAAATTTGTAAGTCAAGCCTGAGTAATGACTAGTAAAAGCATATTAGAACTTAAGACTACCCCTGGTATGATAAAAAACGCATCGGTTGTTTAAAACTGAATTACCATTTTTCATGTAAAATGTTTGTTTCATAAATTCATAGATATTATTGAAATGCGTCTTGCTCATAAAATTGTGTCTTCACGGGGGGAATCAAAGTGTGCAAATTATATCGATAAAGTGCTCTGTGCTGTGATTTGATATTAATAAAAAACGAAACAGACTGTAAGCATTATCCTACACTTGAGCCTATAAAAATATCAAAGATATCTTGATAATTTAGGCAAAATATCATTGTAAAAGTTTATGTATGCGTAAAATACAGTTTTTAGATCTTCAGGCAATTGGCGACAGTTTAAAATTGTGATCATTTGAATTAAATATACGTAAAATACATAGTTGTTGCTGAAGAGTCTACATGTATATCTTTGTAGGAAATTGGAGAATCTGGTCCACACAACATTTAGGTGCGATTACGATCCTGTAAAAAATTTCCCCGTACGACTCGTATCCGGTCTTTTTACCGTACGAATCGTACAAGTGCCGTACAAACTGCCAACTACGATTCGCATGGGAAAAAGTCCATACGAATCGCATTGGGAATAATTCCCCACACGTCCTCGGGTCGGAAAATGTGCCCGACACGTCCCCGGACGAATTACCGTACAAATGTGAAAAGTGAAGTCCGACCGCGGAAGTACGATCCCTCCCGTGCGTCAGATGTTACAACCGGATGGAAAAAGCACCGTCCGCACCGAACTCCCATAGCAACCATGGAGACATGTGCCCGCATACGCGCCCAACACTCCCCCCAGCCCCCGTATGTACGCGCCCAACCACCCCCCCAGCCCTCCTATGTACGAGTCAAACCCCCACACGTGTATGTACACCCGTGTACGTACGAGTCGAACCCCCACCCATGTATGTACACCCGTGTATGTACGAGTCAAACCCCCACCTGTGTATGTACACCCGTGTACGTACGAGTGGAACCCCCACCCGTGTATGTACACCCGTGTATGTACGAGACGTACCCCCACCCGTGAATGTACACCCGTGTATGTACACCCGTGTATGTACGAAACGTACCCCCACCCGTGAATGTACACCCGTGTATGTACACCCGTGTATGTACGAGACGTACCCCCACCCGTGTATGTACACCCCCGTACGTACGGCCCGTACCCCCACCCGCGTATGTATGGAGCGTACCCCCACCCCAACCATGTTTGTACGGCCCGTACCCTCACCTGCGTATGTATGGACCGTACCCCCACCCCAACCGTGTATGTACGGCCCGTACCCTCACCCACATATGTATGGAGTGTACCCCCACCCCAACCGTGTATGTACGGCCCATACCCTCACCGGCGTATGCATGGAGCGTACCCCCACCCCAACAGTGTACGTATGGACCGTAACACCACCCCCGTATGTATGGAGCGTACCCCCACCCCAACAGTGTACGTACGGACCGTACCCCCACCCGCGTATGCATGGAGTGTACCCCCACCCCAACAGTGTACGTATGGACCGTAACACCACCCCCGTATGTACGGACCGTACCCCCACCCGCGTATGCATGGAGCGTACCCCCACCCCAACAGTGTACGTACGGACCGTAACACCACCCCCGTATGCATGGAGCGTACCCTCCACCCCAACAGTGTATGTACGGACCGTAACACCACCCCCATATGCATGGAGCGTACCCCCCACCCCAACAGTGTATGTACGGACCGTAACACCACCCCCGTATGTATGGAGCGTACCCCCCACCCCAACAGTGTACGTACGGACCGTACCCCCACCCGCGTATGCATGGAGCGTACCCCGACCCCAACCGTGTATGTACGGCCCGTACCCCCACCCGCGTATGTATTGAGCGTACCCCGACCCCAACAGTCTAAGTACGGAGCGCACCCAAGGCCCCAACACCAGCACCTTCACCCAACATCGCGCATGTACGAGTCGTACCAAGCCAGAGACAAGGACAGCACTGTACAACAAAATGGCCGATGTACACACCGTACACACGCTAAAAACACACGTACACAACCAGGACAAAGCAAAACAACACAAGAATACTCTATTCGAATCGCACAAAGCCACAAAACATGTCCAACAAGCACAAATACAACACATTCACTGACCTGCAACTTCCAAACAGAGGCCTAAAACACAATCACTCCTTATAACACACCCACCCAAAGTGCAAACACAGCCACACCCACCAATGGACCAATAAAAAGGGCCCACAGACACAAACCATGAGCCTTTGCAACAGACTCACTGCTGCCAGACCCCACAGACAACCCACAGCACCATACTTGAACCTTTACTACACCTTACACTTACACACCTTCACACAACCACCTTCACAAACACCCCCTCATCACATTCACACACACACCTGCACAACCACACCCACACACCCACAACCATCCACACCCACACCCCCCACAACCATCCACACCCACACCCCTCACCATGCCCACCAACAAGAATCCAAAGTTCACTAGCCAAGAGTTGGAGGTCCTTGTCGACGAAATCCTCAGAGTCAAGCCACACCTCTTGGTCAGACAGACCAGCATTTCCGAAAAAACAGCCATGTGGCAGACGATTGTCGATGCTGTGAATGCTGTTGCGTCCACCAGAAGGACCAGGCATGAATGCCAAGCCAGGTGGTACGATCTGCGGAGGAGGGTCCGAGCCAAAATGACCGACGACCACAACCAGGCCAACATCACTGGAGGAGGGCCGCCCCGCAGACGCGTACAATACCATCCCTGGGAGGAGAGGGTGATGGCCATACTGCCGGTGGTGGCAGTGGACGGAGTAGAAGGACTCCGAGAGCCTGGTGAGTACACAAACAACTCACCTCACATGGGGGGAACGTCATCCACAACCAAACTCCCAATCATGCACGCAACCACCCCAAGCTATCGCATGACTCAACCACACTCCATAAACATGCACATGCCACTAGCGCCACCATGCCCCATGCACCCAGCTGGACAATCCCAAGTCACAGGCCACAGAAAACACCAACACAAGACACGGTAACCCGGATGGCGGGAGTGTGGGACTCAAAAATCACATAGTGCAACTCAGAAGCAGACAACAATGCCCTCTGCCCATATGGCCTAGGTCACAGCCAGACAAACAGGGTGTCCCCACACAGGAAAGACTTGCCAGCAAATGGCAGACGCCTTGCATTAAGACATGGGGGTGAAGGCACTTTTTGCACATGACAGCAGCTAATGAACAGCCAACACTGTGAAAGAGTGGCAGCACACACCACCACAGCAGCAGCGCAGACACAGACACTACACCCAATGGGTGCCTGGAGATCAGAAACAAACTCACATGAACAAGCCAAGGGCCATTCAAAGATCTGCAAAAAGTGTGTGCCTAGGAAGCTGGGCTGAGGTGACAGAGGGTGACACAGGGAAACGGACAGAGGGAGGAGGCTGACACAGGGAGGGAGGGAGAGGGGGACAGAGAGGGAGTGAGAAAGGGAGACACAGGGAGACCAATTCAGCCTTGGGTGGTGTGGGAATGTCTGCTCGTCAGCAGGTGGACTGCGTGCATGTAGACAAGGGTGGCCAGTGCCTGAATCCCCCTCTCTTCTCCATGGCAAAACACTGGGCCATGTCTCAACCTGTGCACGAGCACAACGACAGCTACCTGCATTATATAAGTGTGTGGAACAACTCCATGTGCCCACGTACAGTGCAACACGGAAGGCGCCAATGCATGGCTCGCCACACCTGCTCACTCCACTGCTGACTACAGTCACAATTGACGCAGCAAGTAAGACTGTGTCACACATAGGTAAAGTCTCAAAAGCTGTGGCCAAGGGACATACCCATGCACAAGTGCACTGTGAGTGGAATGCAAGACATATCCAAATACCCAGAGGAAATGTGCCAACTTTGAAACAAATGAAACATGGATGTAGCATGGAACAAAAATAACATTGTCTCTCTCACACACAGGTCAACGTCGTGGATCACCCCCCAACACTGGGGGGGAAGACTCACAGGACCCGGCTCTGCGGGATGACGTTCCCACCGGCAGCGACGACTCTCACCACTCTGGACGACCCCGACCAACCTGGCCCCTCTGGTGTCCAACCACCTGTAGCACCTGCGTCAGGTACAACTAGGCCAACCACCACCCCCACTCCTGCCACATCCCAGGAGACACCCAGGATCCCTGCCCCACCACCACAAAGCAGCCAGGCTGACCAGGAGGGACACGGTGTACCGGGCACCCAGGAAGAGGCAGGCGACAATGCTAATGCCACCCCTCAGGGGTCCCGGAGACCCGATGTGCCGACAAGGGCAGGCCAGGTGCAAGTGGGCAGGGGTGGTGGGAGTGGAGGACGGCGGAGGCGCGAGCCTGACCAGTTGGCTGCGGAACCGGTATATTCCCATGTGAGAAACATCCTGGACACATACCGGCAGGACACCACCGGCATGAGCCAGGTTGTGTCCACCCTCAACGAGATGAAGGGGACCCTCGAGGAGATCAAGACCCAGCAGGCCCAGCAACATGCGGAGCAACATGCCTGTCAACTGCGACACCAAGGGCGGATGGAGGACAGACAGGCTGAGCTCGTGACGGTGTTCACGGGAATTCACCGTACACTCCGTCGGATAGCCGACAACATGGGCAACCCTCCCTGTGCCACCAGGCCAAGAACATCACCACCCACAGGGAGGGATCAGGAGGAGGAGGATACATCCGACGGAGCATCCCAAACATCGCCACGGCCTGCTTCTGAGGGTTCCCGCAGGAGGGCGGGTCGTCCACGGAAAAGACTGTGAGGGTTGGCGCAACAGCACCATCTCCCAGGACACCTGGCATGGCACCTGGCCCACTGGACCAACAGCAGCACATCAGCAAAAGACATTCTCTGCCACATGGACTTGCTGGTCACTGTCTGACCAATGTTGACAAAGACTGTGGCATGGACTCTGATGATTTCCAATGGCAAGGACACCAACTCCCCCAGTGAACTTTGGATTCCACACACCCGGAAAGCCCCTCTTGTCATACCCCCCCCCCCCAACACGTACCCCAACACAAATAAAAAGTTACACGATAAAGAGATGATGCCTACATTTTGCATTATTACCGTACATGTGTCTTGTAAAGTCTAACCATGCCTGAGTTCTCATATGACTTCAACCATCCATACCCTGGGGCCTGAGTCTGGCACAGGACACACATGGGTCACAATGTATTAGGCAAGACAGACATGGAGCACCATACACACCCGTGATGGGCCCAACCAGCTGAGGGGGTGGCCGCACAACCGTGCCGACAGACATATTGAATACAGCAACAGTCATGCGCAGAGGTCAGGGATCATGTGGAGTGTCCTGGGGGGCACCCAGGTATTTGTAGACAGGTGGCAGAACCATGTCCTGCAAGCTTGAGTCAGGTGGATGCAGAGAATGGTGGCCTGGCCAACGTTGGATGCATGGGGATTGCACATGTCACAATACCCACACAGTCATGGACATCATGCACAATACAGAGTCTAATCCCACACAAACAGCTTGCATCTTGCTACTCTACACATAGACACATAGCCACTATCACGGAAAACCATGCCAGACATGCCGTATGCACCGTGGCAACACACCAGCATTGACTGAGAAGAGGCACCTTGGAGGCATAGGGACACCTTTATTAGTCATGTATTCCGGAATGCAGAGGCAACTCGGAGTACACATACACAGGTCATGTGGAGTAACATGTGGGTCCAACACTAGAACCCCCCTTCTGCAGCAGAAATGCGTGATAGCCATGGAACTGGCACACAAGTGTCGGGTAACAGCTAAACACCCCCTGCTGCTCACGGAGAGGCTGCCATACACCATTGATCCTCTGATGTGGAAGTCCCACACCATGTCAAGCCAATGCAAACCGTATGTGTCCGAGGGCAGTGTTACACACATTGATGCCATCATCACAATCCACTATCCCATCACAGATGACTGTCAACAAGTCTGACCATCTATTCAGGTGTATCCAGCTACATGTAATGTGTCCCATGGTGATGCGACATGTCTGCAGAGGAACCAAACATCGACAGGGGCAGTGTGCACACATCGTAAACAACTGCCACACCCAATACACCCCTGATGCATCCCTTACCCTAAGGAGACTTCCAAACTTGTCCGTGCGTGTAACACTGAGTTAGCACACAATGACGTGTCCATGAGGAATAGCAGTGCCACAACAATGCAACCAGCAGACGGCATGCGCAAGTACCTGGGGATGAGAGACACACAAGAAGTCAGCCACAAAAAGCACAGCCACTTGCATGTGCATGTACTCGACACATGTAAGGATGACAACATGCTAGGTCACAATTATGACTATGGAAATACACTCATCACTGGCACCATCACTCGAGTGACACATCCACACACACCTCTGACTCACGTGGCATACATGCAGATGGACACACACATCGCAACACATGCCACACGGGGACCAATGCGTGCACACTCAGACACTGGTACACACCACTAAGCAAAGAAGTCACGTATGAGCCGACTCCGAATGTCCTCTTGCGGAACCACATCCTCCACATCACTAGCCCCATTGCCAAGCCCTTTGTCCTCCACGGGTGGATGGTCCTGATCATCTTGATCCAGGATGAGTGGCACAGCTTTCTCAACTGCCATGTTGTGCAGCATGCAGCAGACCATGAAGATTTTGCAGACCTTCGCCGGGGCATATGGGAGGGCGCCGCCGGTCTTGTGTAGGCACCTGAATCGGCTCTTCAGGAGGCCAAATGTCCTCTCTATCACTCGCCTTGTCCGGCCATGGGCGGTGTTGTAGCGGAGCTGGGCCGGCGTGCTGGGGTTGCGGAGAGGTGTGATCAGCCATGGCATGTTGGGATAGCCAGCGTCCCCTACATGGAAACCACGTGGACATAAGTAGGACAGGAGAAGCGGTCGTGCTGGAAGTCTATGCAAAATACAGGACAGACAGAGTGTACCCACCAACAACACATGCTCGTTCGTTGCGCAGCTGCGTCATCATTTCAGGCACCCTGCTACGCCTCATGATGTAGGCATCGTGTGCTGATCCTGGAAAACGAGCACAGACATGTGAAATCACCATGTTGGACAGACACACCACAAGGGCATTGATGGAGTGGTAGTGTTTGCGATTCCTTTACGCTACCTCCTGTGCCTGTGGTGGTACCAAAGCCACATGTGTCCCATCTATGGACCCAATGACATGGGGCATCCCTCCCAGGGCATAGAATCCACGCTTGACCCCAGTCAACTGTTCAGGAGTTGGGAAATGGATGAACTCATCCAGGTGAAGCAACATGGCCTCTAAGAAATCATGCAGCACACGGCTGAACATGCTCTGGGACATGCCACCAACATGAGCTATGGTATATTGAAAGGTACCCGTGGCAAGAAAATGTAGGGCTGCCATTACCTTCAGCTTGGGTGTCAGTGCCGTAGGATACCTGTGCAGCGGTTGCAGGTGTGGTGCCAGCCTTGCCGTCAACTCCTCAATCAACGGTTGTGGGAAGCAATTTATATGTACTGAGCACATGTTAATCTGTCAATACACATATGCTACATAGGGAGTCAGGTATGTGCTACATGCCCTGGACACGTATGGCTGCCAGGTGACACTCCTACCAAGACCCAGCTACACACGGAGATTGTGAACCTCCACATCCCATGGCATGGGACTAGCTGTGTCCCAGTGTAAGTGACTACCAGACGCAACACAGGAGTGACATACATCAACACATCAGCAGAAGTGGGATGTCGATTGCAGAGACAGGTAGCGGAACACTAGAGCCACAGGTCACATGACATTACACTAGGACAGCCCACACACCTTGCCATTAAGGTGTACATGTCATGACTCACCACACATACATTGAGAGGATGCAGACAGGTCCTTGTTACGCTACTCCGTGTCCCATGCATACATACACACCTTACATCCGATACCACATGTGGCCTGGTGTGCGTAACAGTGTTCCATGGCCATCTACACACAGACACATGTTGGTTGCTGCAACAGCAGATGCTTTTGAGGGAACACCAACATCAAGCTAATGGGAACACACCACACATACATGACATAGACACATTGTGCACCGTGGGTAGTCACATGTCTGGTGTGGTAACCCCTGTAGCGGGCATCAGGGGACACTTGCGTGTGTTGTTGACTGTGCCATGCCAGTGATGCTCATCCCAAGTGTGCAGTACGACATGCACACATGTCAAAGGAGTCTGGCACATATTGCACCGTCACACATAACATCTGTACACATCTCATCATACATCTATTGCCTTCACAACTCAGGAGTAATGTGCCACATCACAGCCTTTCACACCTGTGCCCCACACATGTAGTACTGCACAGACAATGCCTTGATGTCCATCCATGGACAAGTATGTCAGCTCTATTCCTTCCTGTGTGCTGCCTGTCACCACTGTGATGTGTGAAAGGCACCATACATTCGCTCTGAGGGCCTGTGTACGTTCCCTATCACTATGGGAGTGCTGCCGTAGGCCTACCCATAGTGATAGTGAGCGTACAGGCCTGTGTACGGTCCGTATCACTATGGGTACGCATACGCGAGCACACCCATAGTGATAGTGAGCGTACGCGCGTGTGTATGGTCCGTATCACTATGGGTACGCATTCGCGAGCACACCCATAGTGATACGGACCGTACACACGCGCGTACGCTCACTATCACTATGGGTGTGCTCGCGTATGCGTACCCATAGTGATACGGACCATACACACGCACGTACGCTCACTATCACTATGGGTGTGCTCGCGTATGCGTACCCATAGTGATACGGATCGTACACACGCGCGTACGCTCACTCTCACTATGGGTGTGCTCGCGTAGGCGCTTACAGGAGAAGCAGCAGCAGGAAGGGGGTAGGTACATGTGTGTTTGTTGTGTGTCACCAGCATTTGTAAGTGCGCAGTTGCATGGATACACTGCTAGGGTTTAAAGGTGCTGTGCAGATCCTGTTACCCACAGTATAGCGGTGCTCTCCTGCCTCCCTTCCCCTCCTTGCAATGTGTTCCCTGGTCTGTGTGTAGTCACTCCTTCACAAGGTTATCTAGGCTGGCAGTTTATCCACGTGAACAATGCCTGTAGCATCATGTGTGGGGGTGGTGTGTAACAGGTTTTGGGACCCTGCCTGTGCCCTGTCCAGTTCAGTACTTGTGGGTTCCATGTCAGTTGGCACTGATGCTGAGTCCAGACATGGGAGTTAGTCTCTCAAGTGTCATGCCTTACAGCACACATGTCCTATGTTGTGGCCTGTTACATGATGTGCATGAGTGTGCGATACGCATAGTGCAGGGATGGTGGCGTGTATTGCAGTCATTCCCATTCAGGACCATGGAGTTGTGTGGCCACTACTGTCCCCTGGGGCATATTTTCCTAGGTGTCATGTGTGTCATCACAAAATGTGGACACTCTCAGTGTCTACAGCATAGGTTGTGCTCTGTGCCATTGTCCCCTGGCACCATGTATATTGACGTAAAATGTAGTACAAGTGTCCACTGTACAGCCTGACCTGATTTTCCTTGTTCATACTCACGGTGGCCAGTGCCTGTGTGTCTTGTTACAATCATCTGATGATGCCCATTTGTACATGATTATTTGTACAGGCGCACCTTGGGTATTTTGTCTCCAATCTTGCATTTTTCCAGCCCATGTGTATTTCACCCAGACTAAGAGATGTAAGTGCTTCCTGTGTCTCAACAAATTGTCTCATGTAGGGGGTGGTTGGTGCGGGCAAAGCCTACATGTCAAAACCTGAAATCTCCTTGCTAGGTCTGGCCAGTGTGTGATGTTTGTCCGGACATACACTCAAGGTGCAGTGAGCCAGTCATGGTGGGCATGTTTTCAGTATTACCTATGCAGCATGTGCCTAAAGTTCATGGATATGGTCCCTGCTCATCCCTATTTTCGGCAACGCTGTGTGGTGCAGATGCAGTGCTGGATTGTCCCCAGAGCCTGGCTCCTCTGTCAAAATCCATTTCATGTCATTTGCTATTGTGTCATGCTCTCGATAGTTTTTCAGTGGCATGGTGGGTCAACCAACTGTGTGTTGCAGGGCCTACATATGTACCTTGTTTTGTAGATATTACTCATCTTTATTTTCAGGCTATGCACTGTAACCTATGTAGATTGGACTCATGTGACATATGTATACAGGTGTATGATTAATTCCTGTCTCTTCACCTTGCCCACAGCATCGTCGGGGGACACGGATGGAGACATCAGCACAGACCGAGCGGAGGGACCGAGCCCCCGTGCCAGCGGTGACATCTTGGCTGGCACATCGAGTGGAACTGAGGCGGAGGGGAGTGAGGCGGAGGACCTGTCCACTGCCACCACAGAATATGAAGCTGACAGGTCCGAGGCTGAGCTCTCCGAGTGGGCGGAGGCTGCACCACCAGCTGACAGCGGCACAACATCTCTCCCCGCCCCCTCCATTGCCATCAGCCGCCTCCCACGTGCTCGTGTCCCTTCCCAGCGTGCCCGGTCACCACATGTCTCCTTCCTGCCAGGCACCGCACCCCCTGCCCCTGTCTCCACTGCTGCCGCCAATGCCGAGTCTGTGGACATCCAGCGGCAGTTGCAGGTTGGTCAGGCTGCGATGCTTAATGTCCTCCATGGCCACAGCCAAGTGCTGAACAACATGGAGGCATACTTGGAGGGCATTTTCTCATCGCAGGCTGACCAACGCAACTTGCTGAGGTCCATTGACTTTACACTGACTGCAGCAGTGGGTCTCCTGCAGCGCTTCGTCCAACCCCTGACCCATCCACACTTCCCACTCCCAGGCCTGTCCCACGTACACCCAGACGTCAGCATGCACCCACCACAACAGACACAGGCACCACACCAGCAGGGAAGGTCAAACGCACACCTCCTGGCACGCACACACAGGGAGAAGTAGGCACACCCACTGGGTCGGGGGGCAAACGTAAGACACGCAGCCAGAGTGGGAGTCCGCATTCCACAAAATCCACTCCCTCCAAATCCCCTCCCCTCAGCTCTCCTGGCCAAAAGTCGGATACAGGGTCAGTCCTGCCCAGTCTGTCCATCAGCCCCAGTGTGGCACCACCCCGCAAGCGGTGGAGGCAGGACACTGGCAGGGGAGTTGAGTCCCACCCCCTGTCCACACCCTCCCCCAGTGGCGCTGCGACCCATCCCTCCGACCCCCCCCTCAGGGGGAGAAGTCGGAGGGATGGGTCGCAGCGCCACTGGGGGAGGGTGTGGACAGGGGGGGGGACTCGCTAAGGTGTGCAGCGCCAGCCTGACCTCCGCCTTTGGCGCTGCCCCACCCCCTGTGGTGGAGTCCTCCATCCCTGCACCCACGACGCCTACCCTTCGCCCTCATGTCCCTGCGGTGCCTGGTCCTTCCCCCCCCCCACATGATGCCCCCCCCCTCTGGAAGACAAAGGAGTCTGACTGTGCAGGCAAGCTAGGGGACACGCGTCCCACTGTGTCCCCCACCTGGATTTGAACTTTGGATTGCCCTATGGGCATTGTACATTTTGAACTTCCAAGGGACAAACAGATTTTTGGATGCTGAATAAAGCAATTTCTTTTTCCTTAGTACACTACTGTCTATCTGGTATTGCTGTTGGTGGACCTGCTCCATTATTTTGGGTGGTGATAATGTGTTGGGTGTGTGGGAATTGTCGTCTTGTGCTGGTCATAGGGTGGATCCTGGTATCTGTGTGCCATCACAAGCTGTTGGCTACATAACTTTGTTCATGTAAGCAGTTACTGCATGGTGACATCGTCCCAAGGTGTGTTCCTTCCTCTGTGTAACCTGACATCTTCCCTGCAGGGTCATTCCAATATGTGGTGCTGAGCTGTGTCTACATTGGCTGGGTGTGTGACGGACTCGTTAGACTTTGGCCATGCATGCTGAGCGATGTCTCCACCTGCATCATTCGTGGCATCCTTGGTGGTCACTGTACTTGTGTATGTAGACTGTTGACATGACTTCATGTGGACATGTTTTCTTTTCGGCGCTATGCATGTGTATACTCCCAGCCTCGCACACATGTGGTACATGTACTGCAGGATCTTTGTGCACCTGACTGTCATTTGTGGGCATTGGATCTGTGGGTACTCCACCCTTTTCTTTGCAGGGGCACTGCTGGGAGTGTTAGGCACCCACCCCTCCTGTGTCTGGGCACTGCTGGGAGGACTCTGCACACACCCCTCTTATGTCTGGGCACTGCTGTGAGTGTTAGGCACCCACCCCTCCTGTGTCTGGGCACTGCTGTGAGTGTTAGGCACCCACCCCTCCTGTGTCTGGGCACTGCTGGGAGGACTCTGCACACACCCCTCTTATGTCTGGGCACTGCTGGGAGTGTTAGGCACCCACCCCTCCTGTGTCTGGGCACTGCTGTGAGTGTTAGGCACCCACCCCTCCTGTGTCTGGGCACTGCTGGGAGGACTCTGCACACACCCCTCTTATGTCTGGGCACTGCTGGGAGTGTTAGGCACCCACCCCTCCTGTGTCTGGGCACTGCTGTGAGTGTTAGGCACCCACCCCTCCTGTGTCTGGGCACTGCTGGGAGGACTCTGCACACACCCCTCTTATGTCTGGGCACTGCTGTGAGTGTTAGGCACCCACCCCTCCTGTGTCTGGGCACTGCTGTGAGTGTTAGGCACCCACCCCTCCTGTGTCTGGGCACTGCCGGGAGGACTCTGCACACACCCCTCTTATGTCTGGGCACTGCTGTGAGTGTTAGGCACCCACCCCTCCTGTGTCTGGGCACTGCTGGGAGGACTCTGCACACACCCCTCTTATGTCTGGGCACTGCTGTGAGTGTTAGGCACCCACCCCTCCTGTGTCTGGGCACTGCTGTGAGTGTTAGGCACCCACCCCTCCTGTGTCTGGGCACTGCTGGGAGGACTCTGCATACACCCCTCTTATGTCTGGGCACTGCTGTGAGTGTGAGGCACCCACCCCTCCTGTGTCTGGGCACTGCTGTGAGTGTTAGGCACCCACCCCTCCTGTGTCTGGGCACTGCTGGGAGGACTCTGCACACACCCCTCTTATGTCTGGGCACTGCTGTGAGTGTTAGGCACCCACCCCTCCTGTGTCTGGGCACTGCTGGGAGTGTTAGGCACCCACCCCTCCTGTGTCTGGGCACTGCTGTGAGTGTTAGGCACCCACCCCTCCTGTGTCTGGGCACTGCTGGGAGGACTCTGCACACACCCCTCTTATGTCTGGGCACTGCTGTGAGTGTTAGGCACCCACCCCTCCTGTGTCTGGGCACTGCTGTGAGTGTTAGGCACCCACCCCTCCTGTGTCTGGGCACTGCAGGGAGGACTCTGCACACACCCCTCTTATGTCTGGGCACTGCTGGGAGTGTTAGGCACCCACCCCTCCTGTGTCTGGGCACTGCTGGGAGTGTTAGGCACCCACCCCTCCTGTGTCTGGGCACTGCTGTGAGTGTTAGGCACCCACCCCTCCTGTGTCTGGGCACTGCTGTGAGTGTTAGGCACCCACCCCTTCTGTGTCTGGGCACTGCTGGGAGGACTCTGCACACACCCCTCTTATGTCTGGGCACTGCTGGGAGTGTTAGGCACCCACCCCTCCTGTGTCTGGGCACTGCTGTGAGTGTTAGGCACCCACCCCTCCTGTGTCTGGGCACTGCTGGGAGGACTCTGCACACACCCCTCTTATGTCTGGGCACTGCTGTGAGTGTTAGGCACCCACCCCTCCTGTGTCTGGGCACTGCTGTGAGTGTTAGGCACCCACCCCTCCTGTGTCTGGGCACTGCTGGGAGGACTCTGCACACACCCCTCTTATGTCTGGGCACTGCTGTGAGTGTTAGGCACCCACTCCTCCTGTGTCTGGGCACTGCTGTGAGTGTTAGGCACCCACCCCTCCTGTGTCTGGGCACTGCTTGGAGGACTCTGCACACACCCCTCTTATGTCTGGGCACTGCTGTGAGTGTTAGGCACCCACCCCTCCTGTGTCTGGGCACTGCTGTGAGTGTTAGGCACCCACCCCTCCTGTGTCTGGGCACTGCTGGGAGGACTCTGCACACATCCCTCTTATGTCTGGGCACTGCTGTGAGTGTTAGGCACCCACCCCTCCTGTGTCTGGGCACTGCTGTGAGTGTTAGGCACCCACCCCTCCTGTGTCTGGGCACTGCTGGGAGGACTCTGCACACACCCCTCTTATGTCTGGGCACTGCTGTGAGTGTTAGGCACCCACCCCTCCTGTGTCTGGGCACTGCTGGGAGGACTCTGCACACACCCCTCTTATGTCTGGGCACTGCTGTGAGTGTTAGGCACCCACCCCTCCTGTGTCTGGGCACTGCTGTGAGTGTTAGGCACCCACCCCTCCTGTGTCTGGGCACTGCTGGGAGGACTCTGCACACACCCCTCTTATGTCTGGGCACTGCTGTGAGTGTTAGGCACCCACCCCTCCTGTGTCTGGGCACTGCTGGGAGTGTTAGGCACCCACCCCTCCTGTGTCTGGGCACTGCTGTGAGTGTTAGGCGCCCACCCCTCCTGTGTCTGGGCACTGCTGGGAGGACTCTGCACACACCCCTCTTATGTCTGGGCACTGCTGTGAGTGTTAGGCACCCACCCCTCCTGTGTCTGGGCACTGCTGTGAGTGTTAGGCACCAACCCCTCCTGTGTCTGGGCACTGCTGTGAGTGTTAGGCACCCACCCCTCCTGTGTCTGGGCACTGCTGGGAGGACTCTGCACACACCCCTCTTATGTCTGGGCACTGCTGTGAGTGTTAGGCACCCACCCCTCCTGTGTCTGGGCACTGCTGGGAGTGTTAGGCACCCACCCCTCCTGTGTCTGGGCACTGCTGGGAGGACTCTGCACACACCCCTCTTATGTCTGGGCACTGCTGTGAGTGTTAGGCACCCACCCCTCCTGTGTCTGGGCACTGCTGGGAGGACTCTGCACACACCCCTCTTATGTTTGGGCACTGCTGTGAGTGTTAGGCACCCACCCCTCCTGTGTCTGGGCACTGCTGGGAGTGTTAGGCACCCACCCCTCCTGTGTCTGGGCACTGCTGTGAGTGTTAGGCACCCACCCCTCCTGTGTCTGGGCACTGCTGTGAGTGTTAGGCACCCACCCCTCCTGTGTCTGGGCACTGCTGGGAGGACTCTGCACACACCCCTCTTATGTCTGGGCACTGCTGTGAGTGTTAGGCACCCACCCCTCCTGTGTCTGGGCACTGCTGTGAGTGTTAGGCACCCACCCCTCCTGTGTCTGGGCACTGCTGGGAGGACTCTGCACACACCCCTCTTATGTCTGGGCACTGCTGTGAGTGTTAGGCACCCACCCCTCCTGTGTCTGGGCACTGCTGGGAGTGTTAGGCACCCACCCCTCCTGTGTCTGGGCACTGCTGTGAGTGTTAGGCACCCACCCCTCCTGTGTCTGGGCACTGCTGGGAGGACTCTGCACACACCCCTCTTATGTCTGGGCACTGCTGTGAGTGTTAGGCACCCACCACTCCTGTGTCTGGGCACTGCTGTGAGTGTTAGGCACCCACCCCTCCTGTGTCTGGGCACTGCTGTGAGTGTTAGGCACCCACCCCTCCTGTGTCTGGGCACTGCTGTGAGTGTTAGGCACCCACCCCTCCTGTGTCTGGGCACTGCTGGGAGGACTCTGCACACACCCCTCTTATGTCTGGGCACTGCTGGGAGTGTTAGGCACCCACCCCTCCTGTGTCTGGGCACTGCTGTGAGTGTTAGGCACCCACCCCTCCTGTGTCTGGGCACTGCTGGGAGGACTCTGCACACACCCCTCTTATGTCTGGGCACTGCTGTGAGTGTTAGGCACCCACTCCTCCTGTGTCTGGGCACTGCTGTGAGTGTTAGGCACCCACCCCTCCTGTGTCTGGGCACTGCTTGGAGGACTCTGCACACACCCCTCTTATGTCTGGGCACTGCTGTGAGTGTTAGGCACCCACCCCTCCTGTGTCTGGGCACTGCTGTGAGTGTTAGGCACCCACCCCTCCTGTGTCTGGGCACTGCTGGGAGGACTCTGCACACATCCCTCTTATGTCTGGGCACTGCTGTGAGTGTTAGGCACCCACCCCTCCTGTGTCTGGGCACTGCTGTGAGTGTTAGGCACCCACCCCTCCTGTGTCTGGGCACTGCTGGGAGGACTCTGCACACACCCCTCTTATGTCTGGGCACTGCTGTGAGTGTTAGGCACCCACCCCTCCTGTGTCTGGGCACTGCTGTGAGTGTTAGGCACCCACCCCTCCTGTGTCTGGGCACTGCTGGGAGGACTCTGCACACACCCCTCTTATGTCTGGGCACTGCTGTGAGTGTTAGGCACCCACCCCTCCTGTGTCTGGGCACTGCTGTGAGTGTTAGGCACCCACCCCTCCTGTGTCTGGGCACTGCTGGGAGGACTCTGCACACACCCCTCTTATGTCTGGGCACTGCTGTGAGTGTTAGGCACCCACCCCTCCTGTGTCTGGGCACTGCTGGGAGTGTTAGGCACCCACCCCTCCTGTGTCTGGGCACTGCTGTGAGTGTTAGGCACCCACCCCTCCTGTGTCTGGGCACTGCTGGGAGGACTCTGCACACACCCCTCTTATGTCTGGGCACTGCTGTGAGTGTTAGGCACCCACCCCTCCTGTGTCTGGGCACTGCTGTGAGTGTTAGGCACCCACCCCTCCTGTGTCTGGGCACTGCTGTGAGTGTTAGGCACCCACCCCTCCTGTGTCTGGGCACTGCTGGGAGGACTCTGCACACACCCCTCTTATGTCTGGGCACTGCTGGGAGTGTTAGGCACCCACCCCTCCTGTGTCTGGGCACTGCTGTGAGTGTTAGGCACCCACCCCTCCTGTGTCTGGGCACTGCTGTGAGTGTTAGGCACCCACCCCTCCTGTGTCTGGGCACTGCTGAGAGGACTCTGCACACACCCCTCTTATGTCTGGGCACTGCTGGGAGTGTTAGGCACCCACCCCTCCTGTGTCTGGGCACTGCTGGGAGTGTTAGGCACCCACCCCTCCTGTGTCTGGGCACTGCTGTGAGTGTTTAGGCACCCACCCCTCCTGTGTCTGGGCACTGCTGTGAGTGTTAGGCACCCACCCCTCCTGTGTCTGGGCACTGCTGGGAGGACTCTGCACACACCCCTCTTATGTCTGGGCACTGCTGGGAGTGTTAGGCACCCACCCCTCCTGTGTCTGGGCACTGCTGTGAGTGTTAGGCACCCACCCCTCCTGTGTCTGGGCACTGCTGGGAGGACTCTGCACACACCCCTCTTATGTCTGGGCACTGCTGGGAGTGTTAGGCACCCACCCCTCCTGTGTCTGGGCACTGCTGTGAGTGTTAGGCACCCACCCCTCCTGTGTCTGGGCACTGCTGGGAGGACTCTGCACACACCCCTCTTATGTCTGGGCACTGCTGTGAGTGTTAGGCACCCACCCCTCCTGTGTCTGGGCACTGCTGTGAGTGTTAGGCACCCACCCCTCCTGTGTCTGGGCACTGCTGGGAGGACTCTGCACACACCCCTCTTATGTCTGGGCACTGCTGTGAGTGTTAGGCACCCACCCCTCCTGTGTCTGGGCACTGCTGTGAGTGTTGGGTAGCCACCTCTCCTGTGTCTGGGCACTGCTGGGAGGACTCTGCACACATCCCTCTTATGTCTGGGCACTGCTGTGAGTGTTAGGCACCCACCCCTCCTGTGTCTGGGCACTGCTGTGAGTGTTAGGCACCCACCCCTCCTGTGTCTGGGCACTGCTGGGAAGACTCTGCACACACCCCTCTTATGTCTGGGCACTGCTGTGAGTGTTAGGCACCCACCCCTCTTATGTCTGGGCACTGCTGTGAGTGTTAGGCACCCACCCCTCCTGTGTCTGGGCACTGCTGTGAGTGTTAGGCACCCACCCCTCCTGTGTCTGGGCACTGCTGGGAGGACTCTGCACACACCCCTCTTATGTCTGGGCACTGCTGTGAGTGTTAGGCACCCACCCCTCTTATGTCTGGGCACTGCTGTGAGTGTTAGGCACCCACCCCTCCTGTGTCTGGGCACTGCTGTGAGTGTTAGTCACCCACCCCTCCTGTGTCTGGGCACTGCTGGGAGGACTCTGCACACACCCCTCTTATGTCTGGGCACTGCTGTGAGTGTTAGGCACCCACCCCTCCTGTGTCTGGGCACTGCTGTGAGTGTTAGGCACCCACCCCTCCTGTGTCTGGGCACTGCTGGGAGGACTCTGCACACACCCCTCTTATGTCTGGGCACTGCTGTGAGTGTTAGGCACCCACCCCTCCTGTGTCTGGGCACTGCTGTGAGTGTTAGGCACCCACCCCTCCTGTGTCTGGGCACTGCTGTGAGTGTTAGGCACCCACCCCTCCTGTGTCTGGGCACTGCAGGGAGGACTCTGCACACACCCCTCTTATGTCTGGGCACTGCTGGGAGTGTTAGGCACCCACCCCTCCTGTGTCTGGGCACTGCTGTGAGTGTTAGGCACCCACCCCTCCTGTGTCTGGGCACTGCTGTGAGTGTTAGGCACCCACCCCTCCTGTGTCTGGGCACTGCTGTGAGTGTTAGGCACCCACCCCTTCTGTGTCTGGGCACTGCTGGGAGGACTCTGCACACACCCCTCTTATGTCTGGGCACTGCTGTGAGTGTTAGGCACCCACCCCTCCTGTGTCTGGGCACTGCTGTGAGTGTTAGGCACCCACCCCTCCTGTGTCTGGGCACTGCTGGGAGGACTCTGCACACACCCCTCTTATGTCTGGGCACTGCTGGGAGTGTTAGGCACCCACCCCTCCTGTGTCTGGGCACTGCTGTGAGTGTTAGGCACCCACCCCTCCTGTGTCTGGGCACTGCTGGGAGGACTCTGCACACACCCCTCTTATGTCTGGGCACTGCTGTGAGTGTTAGGCACCCACTCCTCCTGTGTCTGGGCACTGCTGTGAGTGTTAGGCACCCACCCCTCCTGTGTCTGGGCACTGCTTGGAGGACTCTGCACACACCCCTCTTATGTCTGGGCACTGCTGTGAGTGTTAGGCACCCACCCCTCCTGTGTCTGGGCACTGCTGTGAGTGTTAGGCACCCACCCCTCCTGTGTCTGGGCACTGCTGGGAGGACTCTGCACACATCCCTCTTATGTCTGGGCACTGCTGTGAGTGTTAGGCACCCACCCCTCCTGTGTCTGGGCACTGCTGTGAGTGTTAGGCACCCACCCCTCCTGTGTCTGGGCACTGCTGGGAGGACTCTGCACACACCCCTCTTATGTCTGGGCACTGCTGTGAGTGTTAGGCACCCACCCCTCCTGTGTCTGGGCACTGCTGTGAGTGTTAGGCACCCACCCCTCCTGTGTCTGGGCACTGCTGGGAGCACTCTGCACACACCCCTCTTATGTCTGGGCACTGCTGTGAGTGTTAGGCACCCACCCCTCCTGTGTCTGGGCACTGCTGTGAGTGTTAGGCACCCACCCCTCCTGTGTCTGGGCACTGCTGGGAGGACTCTGCACACACCCCTCTTATGTCTGGGCACTGCTGTGAGTGTTAGGCACCCACCCCTCCTGTGTCTGGGCACTGCTGGGAGTGTTAGGCACCCACCCCTCCTGTGTCTGGGCACTGCTGTGAGTGTTAGGCACCCACCCCTCCTGTGTCTGGGCACTGCTGGGAGGACTCTGCACACACCCCTCTTATGTCTGGGCACTGCTGTGAGTGTTAGGCACCCACCCCTCCTGTGTCTGGGCACTGCTGTGAGTGTTAGGCACCCACCCCTCCTGTGTCTGGGCACTGCTGTGAGTGTTAGGCACCCACCCCTCCTGTGTCTGGGCACTGCTGGGAGGACTCTGCACACACCCCTCTTATGTCTGGGCACTGCTGGGAGTGTTAGGCACCCACCCCTCCTGTGTCTGGGCACTGCTGTGAGTGTTAGGCACCCACCCCTCCTGTGTCTGGGCACTGCTGTGAGTGTTAGGCACCCACCCCTCCTGTGTCTGGGCACTGCTGAGAGGACTCTGCACACACCCCTCTTATGTCTGGGCACTGCTGGGAGTGTTAGGCACCCACCCCTCCTGTGTCTGGGCACTGCTGTGAGTGTTAGGCACCCACCCCTCCTGTGTCTGGGCACTGCTGTGAGTGTTTAGGCACCCACCCCTCCTGTGTCTGGGCACTGCTGTGAGTGTTAGGCACCCACCCCTCCTGTGTCTGGGCACTGCTGGGAGGACTCTGCACACACCCCTCTTATGTCTGGGCACTGCTGGGAGTGTTAGGCACCCACCCCTCCTGTGTCTGGGCACTGCTGTGAGTGTTAGGCACCCACCCCTCCTGTGTCTGGGCACTGCTGGGAGGACTCTGCACACACCCCTCTTATGTCTGGGCACTGCTGGGAGTGTTAGGCACCCACCCCTCCTGTGTCTGGGCACTGCTGTGAGTGTGAGGCACCCACCCCTCCTGTGTCTGGGCACTGCTGGGAGGACTCTGCACACACCCCTCTTATGTCTGGGCACTGCTGTGAGTGTTAGGCACCCACCCCTCCTGTGTCTGGGCACTGCTGTGAGTGTTAGGCACCCACCCCTCCTGTGTCTGGGCACTGCTGGGAGGACTCTGCACACACCCCTCTTATGTCTGGGCACTGCTGTGAGTGTTAGGCACCCACCCCTCCTGTGTCTGGGCACTGCTGTGAGTGTTGGGTACCCACCTCTCCTGTGTCTGGGCACTGCTGGGAGGACTCTGCACACATCCCTCTTATGTCTGGGCACTGCTGTGAGTGTTAGGCACCCACCCCTCCTGTGTCTGGGCACTGCTGTGAGTGTTAGGCACCCACCCCTCCTGTGTCTGGGCACTGCTGGGAGGACTCTGCACACACCCCTCTTATGTCTGGGCACTGCTGTGAGTGTTAGGCACCCACCCCTCCTGTGTCTGGGCACTGCTGTGAGTGTTAGGCACCCACCCCTCCTGTGTCTGGGCACTGCTGTGAGTGTTAGGCACCCACCCCTCCTGTGTCTGGGCACTGCTGTGAGTGTTAGGCACCCACCCCTCCTGTGTCTGGGCACTGCTGTGAGTGTTAGGCACCCACCCCTCCTGTGTCTGGGCACTGCTGTGAGTGTTAGGCACCCACCCCTCCTGTGTCTGGGCACTGCTGTGAGTGTTAGGCACCCACCCCTCCTGTGTCTGGGCACTGCTGTGAGTGTTAGGCACCCACCCCTCTTATGTCTGGGCACTGCTGTGAGTGTTAGGCACCCACCCCTCCTGTGTCTGGGCACTGCTGTGAGTGTTAGGCACCCACCCCTCCTGTGTCTGGGCACTGCTGTGAGTGTTAGGCACCCACCCCTCCTGTGTCTGGGCACTGCTGTGAGTGTTAGGTACCCACCTCTCCTGTGTCTGGGCACTGCTGGGAGGACTCTGCACACATCCCTCTTATGTCTGGGCACTGCTGTGAGTGTTAGGCACCCACCCCTCCTGTGTCTGGGCACTGCTGTGAGTGTTAGTCACCCACCCCTCCTGTGTCTGGGCACTGCTGGGAGGACTCTGCACACACCCCTCTTATGTCTGGGCACTGCTGTGAGTGTTAGGCACCCACCCCTCCTGTGTCTGGGCACTGCTGTGAGTGTTAGGCACCCACCCCTCCTGTGTCTGGGCACTGCTGGGAGGACTCTGCACACACCCCTCTTATGTCTGGGCACTGCTGTGAGTGTTAGGCACCCACCCCTCCTGTGTCTGGGCACTGCTGTGAGTGTTAGGCACCCACCCCTCCTGTGTCTGGGCACTGCTGTGAGTGTTAGGCACCCACCCCTCCTGTGTCTGGGCACTGCAGGGAGGACTCTGCACACACCCCTCTTATGTCTGGGCACTGCTGGGAGTGTTAGGCACCCACCCCTCCTGTGTCTGGGCACTGCTGTGAGTGTTAGGCACCCACCCCTCCTGTGTCTGGGCACTGCTGTGAGTGTTAGGCACCCACCCCTCCTGTGTCTGGGCACTGCTGTGAGTGTTAGGCACCCACCCCTTCTGTGTCTGGGCACTGCTGGGAGGACTCTGCACACACCCCTCTTATGTCTGGGCACTGCTGTGAGTGTTAGGCACCCACCCCTCCTGTGTCTGGGCACTGCTGTGAGTGTTAGGCACCCACCCCTCCTGTGTCTGGGCACTGCTGGGAGGACTCTGCACACACCCCTCTTATGTCTGGGCACTGCTGGGAGTGTTAGGCACCCACCCCTCCTGTGTCTGGGCACTGCTGTGAGTGTTAGGCACCCACCCCTCCTGTGTCTGGGCACTGCTGGGAGGACTCTGCACACACCCCTCTTATGTCTGGGCACTGCTGTGAGTGTTAGGCACCCACTCCTCCTGTGTCTGGGCACTGCTGTGAGTGTTAGGCACCCACCCCTCCTGTGTCTGGGCACTGCTTGGAGGACTCTGCACACACCCCTCTTATGTCTGGGCACTGCTGTGAGTGTTAGGCACCCACCCCTCCTGTGTCTGGGCACTGCTGTGAGTGTTAGGCACCCACCCCTCCTGTGTCTGGGCACTGCTGGGAGGACTCTGCACACATCCCTCTTATGTCTGGGCACTGCTGTGAGTGTTAGGCACCCACCCCTCCTGTGTCTGGGCACTGCTGGGAGGACTCTGCACACACCCCTCTTATGTCTGGGCACTGCTGTGAGTGTTAGGCACCCACCCCTCCTGTGTCTGGGCACTGCTGTGAGTGTTAGGCACCCACCCCTCCTGTGTCTGGGCACTGCTGGGAGCACTCTGCACACACCCCTCTTATGTCTGGGCACTGCTGTGAGTGTTAGGCACCCACCCCTCCTGTGTCTGGGCACTGCTGTGAGTGTTAGGCACCCACCCCTCCTGTGTCTGGGCACTGCTGGGAGGACTCTGCACACACCCCTCTTATGTCTGGGCACTGCTGTGAGTGTTAGGCACCCACCCCTCCTGTGTCTGGGCACTGCTGGGAGTGTTAGGCACCCACCCCTCCTGTGTCTGGGCACTGCTGTGAGTGTTAGGCACCCACCCCTCCTGTGTCTGGGCACTGCTGGGAGGACTCTGCACACACCCCTCTTATGTCTGGGCACTGCTGTGAGTGTTAGGCACCCACCCCTCCTGTGTCTGGGCACTGCTGTGAGTGTTAGGCACCCACCCCTCCTGTGTCTGGGCACTGCTGGGAGGACTCTGCACACACCCCTCTTATGTCTGGGCACTGCTGGGAGTGTTAGGCACCCACCCCTCCTGTGTCTGGGCACTGCTGTGAGTGTTAGGCACCCACCCCTCCTGTGTCTGGGCACTGCTGTGAGTGTTAGGCACCCACCCCTCCTGTGTCTGGGCACTGCTGAGAGGACTCTGCACACACCCCTCTTATGTCTGGGCACTGCTGGGAGTGTTAGGCACCCACCCCTCCTGTGTCTGGGCACTGCTGGGAGTGTTAGGCACCCACCCCTCCTGTGTCTGGGCACTGCTGTGAGTGTTAGGCACCCACCCCTCCTGTGTCTGGGCACTGCTGTGAGTGTTAGGCACCCACCCCTCCTGTGTCTGGGCACTGCTGGGAGGACTCTGCACACACCCCTCTTATGTCTGGGCACTGCTTGGAGTGTTAGGCACCCACCCCTCCTGTGTCTGGGCACTGCTGTGAGTGTTAGGCACCCACCCCTCCTGTGTCTGGGCACTGCTGGGAGGACTCTGCACACACCCCTCTTATGTCTGGGCACTGCTGGGAGTGTTAGGCACCCACCCCTCCTGTGTCTGGGCACTGCTGTGAGTGTTAGGCACCCACCCCTCCTGTGTCTGGGCACTGCTGGGAGGACTCTGCACACACCCCACTTATGTCTGGGCACTGCTGTGAGTGTTAGGCACCCACCCCTCCTGTGTCTGGGCACTGCTGTGAGTGTTAGGCACCCACCCCTCCTGTGTCTGGGCACTGCTGGGAGGACTCTGCACACACCCCTCTTATGTCTGGGCACTGCTGTGAGTGTTAGGCACCCACCCCTCCTGTGTCTGGGCACTGCTGTGAGTGTTAGGTACCCACCTCTCCTGTGTCTGGGCACTGCTGGGAGGACTCAGCACACCCCCCTCTTATGTCTGGGCACTTCTGTGAGTGTTAGGCACCCACCCCTCCTGTGTCTGGGCACTGCTGTGAGTGTTAGGCACCCACCCCTCCTGTGTCTGGGCACTGCTGGGAGGACTCTGCACACACCCCTCTTATGTCTGGGCACTGCTGTGAGTGTTAGGCACCTACCCCTCTTGTGTCTGGGCACTGCTTGGAGTGTTAGGCACCCACCCCTCCTGTGTCTGGGCACTGCTGTGAGTGTTAGGCACCCACCCCTCCTGTGTCTGGGCACTGCTGGGAGGACTCTGCACACACCCCTCTTATGTCTGGGCACTGCTGTGAGTGTTAGGCACCCACCCCTCCTGTGTCTGGGCACTGCTGTGAGTGTTAGGTACCCACCTCTCCTGTGTCTGGGCACTGCTGGGAGGACTCTGCACACATCCCTCTTATGTCTGGGCACTGCTGTGTGTGTTAGGCACCTACCCCTCCTGTGTCTGGGCACTGCTTGGAGTGTTAGGCACCCACCCCTCCTGTGTCTGGGCACTGCTGTGAGTGTTAGGCACCCACCCCTCCTGTGTCTGGGCACTGCTGGGAGGACTCTGCACACACCCCTCTTATGTCTGGGCACTGCTGTGAGTGTTAGGCACCCACCCCTCTTATGTCTGGGCACTGCTGTGAGTGTTAGGCACCCACCCCTCCTGTGTCTGGGCACTGCTGGGAGTGTTAGGCACCCACCCCTCCTGTGTCTGGGCACTGCTGTGAGTGTTAGGCACCCACCCCTCCTGTGTCTGGTCACTGCTGGGAGGACTCTGCACACACCCCTCTTATGTCTGGGCACTGCTGGGAGTGTTAGGCACCCACCCCTCCTGTGTCTGGGCACTGCTGTGAGTGTTAGGCACCCACCCCTCCTGTGTCTGGGCACTGCTGTGAGTGTTAGGCACCCACCCCTCCTGTGTCTGGGCACTGCTGTGAGTGTTAGGCACCCACCCCTCCTGTGTCTGGGCACTGCTGGGAGGACTCTGCACACACCCCTCTTATGTCTGGGCACTGCTGGGAGTGTTAGGCACCCACCCCTCCTGTGTCTGGGCACTGCTGTGAGTGTTAGGCACCCACCCCTCCTGTGTCTGGGCACTGCTGTGAGTGTTAGGCACCCACCCCTCTTATGTCCGGGCACTGCTGGGAGGACTCTGCACCCAACCCTCCTATATCAGGATATGTACGCTTAGAACGGGTGTGGGTTCGCTCCATGCATACGCGGGTGGGGGTACGGTCCGTACGTACACTGTTGGGGGGGTACGCTCCATACATACGGGGGTGGTGTTACGGTCCGTACGTACACTGTTGGGGTGGGGGGTACGCTCCATGCATACGGTGGTGGTGTTACGGTCCGTACGTACACTGTTGGGGTGGGGGGTATGCTCCATGCATACGGGGGTGGTGTTACGGTCCGTACGTACACTGTTGTGGTGGGGGTACGCTCCATGCATACGGGGGTGGTGTTACGGTCCGTACGTACACTGTTGGGGTGGGGGGTACGCTCCATGCATACAGGGGTGGTGTTACGGTCCGTACGTACACTGTTGTGGTGGGGGTACGCTCCATGCATACGGGGGTGGGGGTACGGTCCGTACGTACACTGTTGGGGTGGAGGGTACGCTCCATGCATACGGGGGTGGTGTTACGGTCCGTACGTACACTGTTGTGGTGGGGGTACGCTCCATGCATACGCGGGTGGGGGTACGGTCCGTACATACACTGTTGGAGTGGGGGGTACGCTACATACATACGGGGGTGGTGTTACGGTCCGTACGTACACTGTTGGGGTGGGGGGTACGCTCCATGCATACGGGGGTGGGGGTACGGTCCGTATGTACACTGTTGGGGGGGGTACGCTCCATGCATACGGGGGTGGTGTTACGGTCCGTACGTACACTGTTGGGGTGGGGGTACGCTCCATGCATACGCGGGTGGGGGTACGGTCCGTACGTACACTGTTGGGGTGGGGGGTACGCTCCATACATACGGGGGTGGTGTTACGGTCCGTACGTACACTGTTGGGGTGGGTGGTACGCTCCATGCATACGGGGGTGGGGGTACGGTCCGTACGTACACTGTTGGGATGGGGGTACGCTCCATGCATACGCGGGTGGGGGTACGGTCCGTACATATCCGTACCCACGCTGTGGAATGCTTGTGCGGGCCATACCCAGGCCGTTGCCACGTGGGTACGAGCCGTCCTGCCATTGTTGGGGTGACGTAGGTGTGGGCGTGGTACGACTTGTACCCACGCTCTTAAGGCGTGGGTACGGGACGTACCTTTATTGTTGTGTTACCGGTTCGCGTCGTCAACCACTTCCGTTGTGGCGGACGCTGGCTTTGCTGGACACGCCCCCACCCCCTCGTAGTGACCAGGGCCTGGGGGTCAGGTATGTCCAGGGCATGTGTGCTGTGTGACTTGGGTGGGGGTTTTGTGGCCTGCCCCTACTCCTGCCCCCCCCTTTCCCCCCTCCCTTTGTTGTTCTGACCTTCTGCGGCGTCTGCGTCGGAACCTGTAGAGGAGGTCGACTGCTATAAGGGCCGGGATGACACGTAGGTTTGGGTCTATGTCTGTACGTCGCGTGCAGGTACTCCTTGTTCGCGTCGTCCTGATTTCCCGGCAGTTTTTGGCTGCCGGAAAATATTCTCCGTGCGGGATGACGTCGGTGCGAATCGTACTTCCTGGTTCGTGAAAGGCAGGCTGCGTGTGTCCCGACGTCACGTCGGCGCTTTCCCGGATCACATTTGTATGTATATTTTCGTCGGTCGGTGTTTTGTACAAATCGTACGGAAATAGTATTTCCGTGCGAATCGTACTTCCATGTTTGTATATTGTTCCGACCGGGTACGCGTCGGACGGAGAATATGCTCCGTCCGACGGTTCGTACCAGGTTTTTACAGGATCGTAATCGGCACCCAAATCTAAAAAGGTATCCCCTTTCTTATAAGGTATCCACCAATATGCAGATGTGCAAAATGAATATTTGTTATTGTTGTGCAAAATTATGTCTAATTTGATGAGCTAAATAAGCTAAAGATCAAATTGTAAATCATTTGATTCAGGAAAAATGTGTATATATATATATATATATATATATATATATATATATATATATATATATAGAGAGAGAGACAAACAGATAACTCTCTATATACTACATAGATAATATTTAACTATATTAAAATGAAGCAGGTTGATTTTCATTTTTTTAAATAAAAATAATACATACCAATTAGCAAGAACAAATGTTTTTAAGCAATTTATATGGAAACAGTAGAGTTAACAAATGCAAATTTTATTCAAATAAATAAAAATTACTGTCTGTTCACAATCAATAAAGTTGTAAATACAATATATATTAGGAAAATAAAATGAATCATCATAATTTGTACAATAATGGAAGGAAAATGGTTTGTTTGAGAATACAATAACATCTGGGTGCCGATTCCGATCCTGTAAAACCCGGGTACAAATAGTCGTACGGAGCGTATTCTCCGTACGACTCGTACCCGGGAATTCCACCGTACAAACCAGCAAGTACGATTCGTACAGAAATACCATTTCCGTACGAATCGTAAAAAACACCGTGTGGCTAAAAAATACATACAATTCCGATCCTGAACAGCACGTACGCGACGTCCGCACGGAGTCAGGCAGCGTTTTACGGACCAGCAAGTACGATTCGTACCCACAGCACTCCGCACGGCTATATTTTTATGGGAGCCAAAAAGTGCCGGAAAAGCTAAGTACGCCGCGATGCACGAGGAAAAGGGGGCCCGGTACGTGCCATTCCCCCACCCCGTATATACGCACCGTACATATGGGGGTGGGGTTACGGCGCGTACATACGGGGGGCTGGGGGTATGGTGCGTACATATGGGGGCTGTGGGTACGGCGCGTACATACGGGGGGCTGGGGGTACGGCACGTACATACGGGGGGCTGGGGGTACGGCGCATACATATGGGGGATGGGGGTACGGTGCATACATATGGGGGGATGGGGGTACGGCGCGTACATACGGGGGGGCTGGGGGTACAGCGCATACATACGGGGGGCTGGGGGGTACGGTGCGGACATACGCGGGAGGAGTGGGAGGCTGGGGGGGCCGTACGACTCGTACCCTGGGCACAAGTGTACCCGGGGTAGGGTTCATGCAAAGTTCGCTCCGTACGGGACGTTTTCCATACGCTTGTGTATTCGGGACGCCGGTACGGATCGGACTTGTGCACTCGGACTTCAGTTTTACGACTCGTACGTAAAACTGTCCGGGGACGTCTCGTAGACTTTTCCCGAGGTCATTTGTATGTATTTTTCACGTACGAATCGTACTTCGCCGTTTGTATGGGACTTGTACGATTCATACGTAAAAAAATACGGATACGAGTCGGACGGTAACTTTTTTTAACGGATCGGAATCGGCACCCAAATGTCTTAAAAAATGTGTAAAGAAATAGCATTTTGATTTTGAAAAATACTACTTTTAGCACATAGTTCACAACAAATATTAATTTTACTTTTTTACATAGAGTTTAGCATGATGTAAGTCTTTTTTTGGTTACACTTTATAGCCATTTTGTCTTACCTTTAAGTCCATTGTACAGACTTGTTCCTCGGTATTGTGCGTAGTCCATCAAGGATGATGATGATGATTTTGGGTATCCGATTCTCTCTTTCAAACAACCATATTTATTACACTGGCATTTTTATGATAGCTCATTACTGTTATGTTAAGAGTTTAGTTATATGTAAGGAGTTTATATCTTGTATTTCTAAGTTTTTATGTAGTGTGATATGGGTAGGAATGTATGAAGTTCCAATCTTCAGATGTACAAGGTCATCTTTTAAGACCAAATTTTTTGGGAACTTGTATTTTCTAAAAGATTTGGATTTTTTTCATTTCCAAAAATACTAAACCAAATACTCACTGGCAGAACACATGTTAGCTAAGCTTATAATCAACCCGCCATAGAGCATAATGGAGGATTTTAATATAAGATGTACAAGTCAAGTGATCATAGCTACCCAACATATTTGAAGAATAGAACTTATTCAATTTTGTATTTGTCTGTATTATTGGTTTTGCGTGTATCAATATATATTGATATATATACTTATCAAGAAAAATTTGGATGAATACATAACTATTTGTTTGCACCCTATATTGACTCTTTTTTATATATATCTAATTTTGGCTAACACCCATGATCTTGTACACCACTAACTAATCAGTAGTATAGAATTTAAATTTCAAGTGTTGGTATCTCCAACTAATACTATGCATTATTGATCCACTTTGATTTTTGTAGAGGAACAATTACATATTTTGAGTGCATTTATTTAAAGTGGGTGGGTACATTGACTTCTGGTTACGTTTCATTTACAGGGATAGCGTTTCTCTCAGTACTCCATATCCTGCTATTGTTTTCTTTAATTATGGCACAGAAGCCATCTTTTGGTGCAATATTTGGGACATGATCTTTCATTATTGCCACATTAAGTGCAAAAGAACTTGTGAATGCTTACTTTAAGTCTTGCACAATAATCCTAATCTCAAATTCAGACACTCAAGGAGAATTATTGAGCTCTTTGTTATTTTATACATTGTTGCTTACAGTTGTGGCAGGACTAAAATACCCATTAGAGTAATATATTGTTCATTGCCAATGGGTGAATTTGTTTGTTGTGCTTTCCTTTGTATAGCTATATCCCATGCAGGCTAACAAGGGTTTGCCTTTATAGCATGTTGTGTAGCTTGGTTAAACATTATGGGATCTGTGATTGAAATAAATTGAAAAGGAAAATAGTTTCACTTTCAGATGTTTTTAATAATGTGAGATAGTGCATTTTATAAAAGGTGATTGTGTTTTTTACAAACATGTTTTTATACTTACTTCATACTTGCCTTTTTCAGTCATGAAGTGTTCAATCTTCTTTGCAGTTGTAGACATTTTCGTTAACTCTTCAGGAGTCTTCTAGGTTAGTTTTTCAGGAGTCTGTAGTGGAAATATTAGTGGAATAATTAAAGAATGGTGTGCAGTTTATTACATTTATTAGGTTGCTATAGTTTTGTCTTTTAAAAAATATTTTAACATTCATTCGAAAATATAGTGCACTTACTTTTTATTGAAGTGTGAGTGGTTTCCTTTTTTTCATAGGCAACTGAACAACAGCTTGTTTGCTTGGCTTCTCTTCTGTTTAAGCCAATCAATAATTCATTTATTATGGCCTTCCTTGTTAAGTAAATACTAGTTTTAAATGAACATATTGCCATAAATATGGTAGAATGAATATTTAATATACATTATTCTTGGGGGTTGTATTCAATAATTATTTTTTAATGATATTTTGTCAGTATTTTGTCTATTTTAATATATTTACAGTTTATTCAATATTTTTACATTTAAAAGTTTTGTAGTCTGTGTTGTGTGAATTATATTTTGTAATGGCTATATTTTTGTTGTCTATATCATTTTATTTACAAACAGCATATTTTTGTAGTGGGTTTTTCGGCAACAATATTTTTGTAGCACAATATTTTTGTTGTCAACGGTATGACATACAACTGCCCTGAGTTCCTATCAATGGCCTTCATTACTCCAAATCCCACTCTTATTTGTCACATTTATCACAAAAGAGGATTGAACTCTCCTAATGGCCATCACCTAACAAGCACATAATAACCTTTTTTATCATAAGTCCATCCTCGATTAGGTCTTCCATCTTAAAGGAACTGCTCATGCCAAGAGCAGTCTGACACTAGAAGGCCCAGCTTGCCAAACAGTGGGCTCCTGACCCTCTTTCAGCAGGAACAGGACCATAATACTGTGATGAGGATGTGTAGGACTCATATGTAATAAAACAGTTATTACCTACTCTTCTCTCTTCTTCATCACAGTTTGAACTAATGAGGACATGCCCAAAGAGCAAACGCAGTACAACAAACATGCAGCACATGTGAGGAAAAGTGGTTCAATTCACCCAAACAACAAAAGAAACACAACATAGCAAATTTCAGTTAATACAACCCAATCAGTCAGAGGACACGCTAAGTACATCAACCATAACGGGAGCAGCAAATACTGAGATATCCAAACAATAATGAGATTTAAGCATGTCAATCAAAGTCCAGGAAGTATCCCTCCAAATAGCTGTGATGAAACCCCTGTCCAGTCCATCCAAAATGAAGCTAATGAACTAATGGACTTACCCTCCACCCTAAAGGAGAGAGGCTCATCAGCTAAGATAGACGTGAAGGTTCTAGCCAAACTAATCCAACCAAAGTTTTCTATCCATGATGCTCAATACCGAAAGAAAAACATACATTAAATAAATAATGTACTCTTTAAATATGGGACAGAACAGGCCTGCACCTCTCTTACCATATCTAGAAGGCTAAAGAACATTCTTTCCAAAACAGACCAACCAAGGCCCGAAGTGAAGAACAATATCATTTGATTGATAGAATTGAGAAAGGTCTTTAGGACAGAAAGTAGGGGATAGTGGAAAGACCAGAGCATATTTTAAGACCTACAGAAATGGCTCCCTGTAAAGAAGAGGTTCAGATTTACCTAGAAACCTAGCTGATATGAAAGCGACAAGGAATACAAATTTGACCATCAGCATCATCAATAACACATCTTGCAGAGAAAACAAATGTGGGCCCGTCAATGGGAACCACTGGTTTTACCTTAGGACTGGCCAGGTTGAAGTACTGTAGCTGGTGGGAACAAACCCAGGAATTTACTCAATACTTTTCCAGGGTTCCCTGGAAACCTAAATAGCACCTAACTGGAGCCTCAGAGAAGATGAGGTTAGATCTAGCTTAACATCCTTGAGGAGGTCCATGCCAGTAGAGAATCGATATTTGTTAGAAAAGGATTCAGAGGAAGCAAGAGAAGTATGAGCATTAATACTTAGAAAATGTGTTCAAAGAGGAATGACAGCTAGACCTCTGCAATACAAAAATGACCTTTAAGGATATCCTTCATGGTCTTAGATTCACTTTAACCAACTAAGTGTAACACAGCAAAGTCCACTTCCAGGGGACAGAGGTTGATTCCAGCTTGTTCATGCCAATAGAAGCCTGTGGAGGAGACCAATGAACTATGACAGAATGATAGACCTTCCTTTCTCATTTTCTGCAAGACCCTGGGAAGAAGAGAAAAGTGAGGAAAGCAAACAACATAACCCGAGTGAGGTAAGGTAAAGGGTAGAGATACAAATCAAAGCATTCTGACTGGCTGTAAATAGATCCAACTAAAGCAGACCCATCCTGTGAACAGGTTCCAAGAAGACTTGCAGGCAAAGTGCAAAATACACAGGGAATGTAACCATCATTCTAAGAGCATCTGCCAGTAAATTTTCAATTTCAGGAGGTAGGTGGTCCAAACTGAATGTAGGTGGAATCTTTCAAGAAAAAGGAAGCTTGAGCAGGAGACTTCGTGTCCCTTTGCATGTGTATACAATTCTTGGTGAGCTGATTGGCATTCCTCACCAGCAAGGCTTTATACTCAAGTCAGGTAGAAAAAATGGCCATCCATCTATATATCTTACATCTCCTTGCCATTGGAAAACATATTAGACTCTCAGAGAGACTGCAGGCTTTGGTCATTTATTTATTGAAGTCTCAGGAAAATTTGCCTTACAGTCAAAGAGAGAATACTTTTCAAATGCTGGTTAGAATCAAGGAGTACAAAGATATGCATTAGACATGCGCTAGCTCAGAATAGTCTTAGAAGGCTGCACCCATGTGAATCCACCACACAATGGGCAGGGAAGTCTCCCTGATGGACTGGGTATAGCAAAGAGGGATCCGGCAGATAGATAACAGAAGAACCTGGAGCAGCATAATTTTGGCTCCACCCTTACACGTCACAAATGCATAAATTTATATATATATATATATATATATATATGTTCACTGTAAAAAACACAGGATTCAGGGATGTTGTATTTAGTCTGACATTTCACTTGTACAAAACCAGAGAAATTCAGCTGTTATAGTTAGCTGAGCTAACTATAACTCGTGCCCCCGCAATGCACTGCTGATGACCTCACATATTACATCACTCATGACATGTCGGTGACATCACTGATGCCATCTCAAATGACATCACTGATCACATCATCCAGTGACTGTTTCTAAAAAGTTTAAGAATGTTTTATATATATATATATATATATATATATATATATATATATATATATATATATATATATATATATATATATATATATATATATATACACACCAAGGTGTATTGAAGAATGAATGGGTGCATGAGCGTCTATGTGGATGATTTAGTGGGTGCATGACTGACTTTGTGAGTGATTAAACGTGTCTTAGTGAATGTATGGGTCAGTGACTAATCTGTGTGAATGTCTGTATCAGTCTGTCAGTTGGTGTGTAAGTGGCTGCATGGGTTGGTGAGTAGCAACATGAGTGTCTATATGGGTTAATGATTAGTTGTCTGAGTACCTGTATGGGTGCATGAGTGTCTGTGTTTTGTGACTCCCTGCATGAATGTGTGAGTGGGTGATTCACTGGGGTTATGGGTTCATGAGTGCATCTGCGAGGGCCAATATGGGTAAGTGAGTGTGCATATGGCTGTGTTGGTGAGTGAATGGATGTCTAAGTGGTGTATGTGTGAGTTACTACATAGGTGAAAGGCAGTATATATGAGTGTTGGAGTATATAAGTGACTATGTGAGAGTGAGTGATTGTGAGAGTGACTCTATGGATGAAAGTGTGCTTATGTCAGTGGTTGTATAAGAGAGTAAGTATGTGTTAGTATATGTATGAATAAGCAAGGTGGTGTATGTATAACTGTATAGGTAATGGCAGGGTGACTGACTAGGTGTGTGAGTAACTATGAGTGAGTGGCAGTGTGTGAGTGTCTGTATGGGTGAGTGAGTGGATGTGTATGTAGACCTATGAATCAGTCAGTGGGTATGCACTAACGGGTATTGGTGTGTCTATGGTTTCAAGAATGGTAGTCTTTATTTTAGAGTAGGTGTATGAAAGGTTATATTAGGGTGTGAGTAGGTGCATCAGAGATTAAGTGGATGATGTAATCAGTGATGTCATCAGTGATGTAATTTGAGATGTCATCAGTGATGTTACTGACCATGTCATGAGTGATGTAATATGTGACGTCATCAGCAGTGCATTGCGGGGGCACGAGTTATAGTTAGCTCAGCTAATTGTAACAGCTGAATGTTTCTGGTTTGGTACGAGTGAAATGTCAGACTAACTGTAACGTCCCAGAAACCTGTGGTTTTTTCAGTGAACTTCTAAGAATTTTTAAATGCAAATTTCTAACTATAACGTCCCTGAAACCTGTGTTTTTTTTCAATGAATTTCTAAGGTTTTTTAAATGCAAATTTCTAAGTACACATACATAGGTAAGGCATGTGCAGAAAGAGGAAGAAAGACAGAGAAAGAAGCAAGAGAAGTACAGGAAGAAGGACGAGAAGTGCAGAAAGAGGCACGAGAGGTACAGAAACAGGAAGAAAGGAGCAGAAGGAGGAAGAAAGGTGCAGAAAGAGGCAAGAGAGTTGCAGAAAGAGCAAGAAAGGTGCAAGAAAGAGGAAGAAAGGTGCAGAAAGAGGCCAGAGAGGTGCAGAAAGAGGCAAGAGAGGTGCAGAAAGAGGAAGAAAGGCACAGATAGAGGAAAAAGGCGCAGAAAAAAGAAGCAAGACAGGGGCAGAAAGAGGAGAGAGAGGTACAGAAAGAGGCAAGAGAGGTGCAGAAAGAAGCAAGAGAGGTGTAGAAAGAGGCAAGAGAGTTGCAGAAAGAGGCTGTAGAAGTACAGAAAGAACCAAGAGAACTGCAGAAAGAAGAAGAAACGTGCAGAAAGAAGCAAGCGAAGTGAAGAAAGAAGCAAGAGAGGTGCAGAAAGAAGCAATAGAAGTGCAGAAAGAAGCAAAAGCAGTGCAGAAAGAAGCAAGAGGGGTGCAGAAAGGGGCAAGAGAGGTGCAGAATGACGCAACAGAGGTGCAGAAAGAGGCAAGAGAGGTGCAGAGAGAAGCAAGAGAAATGCAGAAATGGGCAAGAGAAGTGCAGAAAGAGGAAGAAGGGTACAGAAAGAAGAAAGAGAAGTGTAGAAAGAAGCAAGTGTGGTACAGAAAGAAGCAAGGGGACTGTAGAAGGAGGAAGAAAAAATGTGCAGGTAGAGGAAGAAAGAAGGAAGAGAAGTGCAGAAAGAAGGAAGAGAAGTGCAGAAAGAAGCAAGAGAGGTACAGAAAGAAGCAAGAGAGGTGCAGAAAGAGGCAATAAAAGTACAGAAAGAGGTAAGAGAAGTGGAGAAAGAAGCAAGAGAGTTGCAGAAAGAAGATGAAAGGTGCAGAAAGAGGAAGAAAGGCACATCAAGAAGCAGGAGAAGTGTAGAAAGAGAGGTGCAGAAAGAAGCAAGAGAAGTGATGAAAGAGACAAGTAAGGTGCAGAAAGAAGCAAGAGTGTTGCAAAAAGAGGCAAAAGAAGTGCAGATAGTGGCAACAGAGGTGCAGAAAGCGGCAAGCGAAGTGCAGAAGGAAGCAAGAGAAGTGCAGAAAGAGGCAAGAGAGGTGCAGAAAGAGGAAGAAAGGTGCAGAAAGAGGCAAGAGAGGTGCAGAATGAGGCAAGAGAGGTGCTGAATGAGGAAGAAAGGTGCAGAAAACAGAAGCAAGAAAGGTGCAGAAAGAGGGAAGAGAGATACAGAAAGAGACAAGAGGGGTGCAAAGAAGAAGAAGAAAGGCGCAGAAAGAGGAAGAAAGGTACCGAAAGAGGCAAGAGAGGTGTAGAAAGAGGAAGAAAGGTGCAGAAAAAAGAAGAAAGAAAGGGGCAGAAAGATGGAAGAGAGATACAGAAAGAGGCAAGAGAGGTGCAAAAAGAAGAAAGATGCAGAAAGAGAAAGAAAGGTGTAGAAAGAGGAGAGAGGGGTACAGAAAGAAGCAAGAGAGGTGCAGAAAGAAGCAGCAGAGGTGCAGAAAGAGGCAGGAGAGGTGCAGAATTGGGCAAGAGAAGTGTAGAAAGAAGCAAGAGAGGTGCAGAAAGAGGCTGGAGAAGTGCAGAAAAAAACAAGAGAACTGCAGAAAGAGGAAGAAAGGTGCAGAAAGAGGAAGAAAGGTGCAGAAAGAAGCAAGAGAAGTGAAGAAAGGGGAAGAAAGGTGCAGAAAGAGGAAGAAAGAAGCAAAAGAAGTGCAGAAGGAAGCAAGGGAAGTGCAGAAAGAAGCAAGAGAGGTACAGAAAGATGCAAAAGAAGTGCAGAAAGAAGCAAGAGAGTTGTGGAATGAAGAAGAAAGGTGCAGAAAGAAGTAGGAAGGCATATGAAGAAGCAGGAGAAGTGCAAAAAGAAGCAAGATACGTGCAAAAAGAAGCAAGAGAGCTGCAGAAAGAGGCAAGAGAGGTACAGAAAGAGGCAAGAGAGGTGCAGAAAGAGGCAAGAGGGGTGCAGAAAGAAGCACAAGAGGTGCACAATGAGGCATGAGAGGTGCAGAAAGAAGCAAGAGAGGTGCAGAAAGATGCAAGAGAAGTGCAGGAAGAGCCAAGAGAGGTGCAGAAGAGGCAAGTGAGATACAGGAAGAAGCAAGAGAAGTGCAGAAAGAAGACAGTGAGGTGCAGAAAGACGCAAGAAGCAAGAGAAGTGTGGAAAGAAGCAAGAGAGGTGCAGAAAGAGGCAAGAGAGGTGCAGAAAGAGGAGGAAAGGTGCAGAAGACGCAAGTGAGATGCAGAAAGATGCATGAGAAGTGCAGAAAAAAGAGAGTGAGATGCAGAAAGAAGCAAGAAAATTGCAGAAAGAAGCAAGAGAGGTGCAGAAAGAGAAAGAAAGGCACAGAATGAGGCAAGTAAGGTGCAGAAAGACGAGAGTGAGATGCAGAAAGACGCAACAGAAGTGCAGAGAGAAGAGAGTGAGGTGCGGAAAGATGCTAGAAGCAAGATGGGTGCAGAAAGCAAGAGCAATGCCGAAAGAGGCGCAGAAACAAGCAAGAGAGGTTTTCGCCCCATTAGTACCAATTTAACACCCACATTTAACAATAACTAACACTTGACCATTCCTGCTTTGCAAGAGGCCTTCCACCACGCTGTAACACGTGTAACAGGTGCAGAAAGAAGCAAGAGAGGTGCAGAAAGAGGAAGAAAGGCGCAGTAAGAGGCAAGTGAGGTGCAGAAAGATGAGAGAGAGGTGCAGAAAGATGCAAGAAAAGTGCAGAAAGAAGACAGTGAGGTACAGAAAGAAGAAGAAAGGTGCAGATAGAAGCTCAAGACCTATTGCATTGCAAATGCTTGTTTAACTAGTAGTCACGTTTGTCGAGTGGTGGAGAAAGGGGGCTGGGCCTCCAATCAGAACTCAGGAATTCTGCTTCATAGGACTAACAGGAGGTACCAGCAGGGCTGCTTGGCACTTAAAGTACCTCAGGAATAAAGTGGACTTCATACCCCAACCCGTAGTGTTCCAGGAGGCACGTTTGCAGAGTGGTGGAGAAAGGGGGACTTTGCCTCTGATGACCTCTTAGCAATCGCACTGTCTGAGTCTTACTGGAGGTAACGGGAAGGGTAGTTGGCCCCCAAGGACGTCCTTGGGGGCCAACTACCCCCATTACCTATCGTAAATCCCACACAACAGGATTACTAAGTTCTGATAGCAGGCCATGCCCCGTTTTCCCACCACCCTGCAATCGCGCTCCCTGGCGCACTCTTGGATATAGTTGAAGTCCTCATTGCTGCTCAAGGTTCTTAGGGGCTAACTAGCCTACCTGTTACCTCCAGTGAGCCTCACACAGTGGGATTGCTGAGAGGTGGACGCAGGGACCCACTGACCAGGCCTAGCGGGGCAGGGTGCTTCTACCCTGCCCTCTTTTTTGTTATCATTTTTTTTGTGACTCGGTTCAACCAGTCAATAAGTTCTCAGCTCGAGATCTTGAGGGTTCGTGTCCCCAGTTGTATATCTGTAAATATTGAATTTTCTCAAAAACTACTGAACGGATTTACACCATTTAACAAAAATAGTGCACTCTGGAGCAAGAGCTACCTTTCTGACAAATTTGGTGTAATTCAGTTAAGCAGTTTGGGTTGTAGCTGCTTCAACAGTTTCCTATGGAAATTAACATGGAGAAGACATGTTTTAGGACCCCCTTTTTCCTCTGCCCCGGCTTGATGAATCACCCCGAAACTTTCGACACAGGAGCTGACTTGACCGCCTCATTCGTTTTGAAACTTTTGCGCAGATTCATCAATTGGCGCAAAAGATATCGTCAAAAGAAAAAATCATTTTGAATAGAAACAAGGTCCTAACTATAGCTACCTACTGGCAACTGCCAGTAGGCAAAAATAAATAAATATATATATATATATATATATATATCACCAGCAAACTCCTCCTCACGAAAGAGCAGAGGCCACGCAGGGGAGAACCATGGAAGCTCTTTATTAACACGTTATGGCAAATGCATTTCGGCACAAGTTTGCCTTCATCAGCACCCAAGTGTTCAGGAAGCTTCCGTCATCGCGTTTGTCCTGCTGCCTTCTTATTAATACAAGCCGGCTCCGCCCCCGAAGATGTTAGCTCACCTGTTCCAGTTTACAGAGTTCTTGTGAACTGCAACTCCCAGAATGTAAGATTAAGCTTCCAGGTAGGTAATGCATGGGATGTTTGTTCAACCTAATGGTTAGGCGGGGTGAAGGGTTGCGATGTTTGAAAGACCAATTTTCCTGCTTGTATTGAAAACAAAGCGCCTCCTCGGGTCCCCACACCGCTTCAGCCACAAAGTTCAGGACACAAATCAGCGGGTGCAGTAATAACAGTGCATACCGCCCAGCATGAGGTTAATAACCTCACAACCGCCCTATCTCTTCCCAAACACAGTGGCGGGCACCGGCCAATTCAATCGCTTGGAGCACAAAGAAACTGCCGAAAGAGAGCCAGTGAAGTCCAGACCAACTTTCGAAGCGGGGGCCTCTGTACTGCATCTCTGGCTGACCCAGAAAATATCCCCACCAAACTCCTCCTCACGAAAGAACAGAGGCCATGTAGGGGAGAACCATGGAAGCACTTTATTAACAAGTTATGGCGAATGCATTTCGGCACAAGTTTGCCTTCATCAGCGCCCAAGTGTTCAGGAGGCTTCCGTCATCGCGTTTGTATAAGTCCTGCTGCCTTCTTATTAATACAAGCCGGCTCTGCCCCCGAAGATGTTAGCTCACCTGTTCCAGTTCACAGAGTTCTTGTGAACTGCAACTCCCAAAATGCAAGGTTAAGCTTCCAGGTAGGTAAAGCACAGGATATTTGTTCAACCTAATGGTTAGGCGGGGTGAGGGGTTGCGATGTTTGAAAGACCAAATTTCCTGCTTGTATTGAAAACAAAGCGCTTCCTCGGGTCCCCACACCACTTCAGCCACAAAGTTCAGGACACAAATCAGCGGGGGCAGTAATGCCAGTGCATACCGCCCAGCATGAGGTTAATAACCTCACAATCGCCCTATTTCTTCCCAAACTCAGTGGCGGGCACCGGCCAATCCAATCAATATATATGCACTTAGCACTATATACTTGTGTGTCCTAACGTTATTAATATAAAGTGTTGCATCTGAACTCAGTACTGAAGTGCATTCACAGTAAAAATAGGAATCATATACACTGTGTGCCTTAACTCCATTAAATGAAATAAAAACTTTAGAGATTGTATAAAACCATCCTCACACTATTAAAATGTATTTTTTTTTAGAAACGAGAATGATTTATGTAAACATATACACTGTTTTTGCATTGGTATTCATAATGGAGTCCTTAGTCACACTTTTATTCATGCATTCAAAGTTACTTCACATTTACTGAAATGCAACATGAATCTCATTCTAGATCTAATGTATCGCCATTTCTTATTTTGTTGGTAAGCTGTATGTGCACATGCATACTAAGTGTGCACCACTGAGTTAATACGTTAGGTTACCATGACTAGGACAGTATTTCTTTCTGCATAAAGTACTGATTTCCATCTTCTGCTTGCGTGTCTTCCTTGCAAGTATGGTCACATGGTTTGTTAGTTTGAGAATAAATGTAACTCAGTACTAGTGATAGTGAGCCTGAGAAGAAGGCTTTGACAAAGACATGGAAAGCATTAACTGACATTCTCTATTCATTAATGTTGTGAGGAGTAACAGGTACCCAAGGATGATGTTCTCAGGACTGCCCTGGGAGAATCTGATAATTCACAACATAAGAAGAGAAAGGACAAAGGAGCCCCTGATGGTATGGACAAGGGTTGTTATCCAGATGATTCCTGTGATATTAACTAGTGTTCTCACTGGTTGATGTTGGCCACTTTTCCTTGGACTTTCAAAAGGCACAGTCTCTATGCTTCCGCCTTTGATTCTTAGGCTGACGGTTTTGTTTTTTAAAATTTTTAATCATCCTCAGGTAGAAAAAAATTCATGAAATACATTAAATAAATACATGTTCATTTTAAACTCATATATCCTCTGTATAAAAAAAATACCAGCAATAGATGCCACATATACGCTACCCCTCGTTAACAAGTTGCAGTTATTTCAAACTAATCAAGTCAAATCTCCACCCACCCTTTGGACGTATAACTGCTCATTCTGCCTAGACTGTTTCATCTTTGTCTCCCATAGATTCAAAGTGGGTACCTTAGAAGACCGCCATCTTTGCAGTAGCAGAGATTTCACTATCAATATGGCAACGAAGAAAAATTATTGCTAACACATCGTTAATTGGTTTGATAGTGGCGTTAACCCATGTAGGAAGGTGGAATCTGACTACATGGTTGCCCCCACTTTTTTTCTGGTGTTTTGATAGTTTTTGACTAGTCTGGCTGGGATCCTGCTATCCAGGACCACAGCCTATCTGCTTACTCCCTTAAATGACATGGTGTGCATATTAGATGCACTAGTGATTGGATACTGTGGTACCTTATGAGCCCCTAGTATATGGTACCTTAGGTACCAAGGGCATAGGTACTTCACAGGCCTACCAGGGGCTGAAGCATGTATTATGCCACCCCTGGGAAGCAGACTAAATCTGACACCACAGGCCTGCTACTGCAGCCTGGGTGAGGTAGTGTTAGCACTCCTCACTGAGGTATAGGTTCCCTATATCTCACCATACACACACATATAAACCTATCAGTCACCCCTAAGGCAGGTCCTATCAATCCTGAGGGCAGGGTGCTTGGTTTACAATGTGAGGGGGTGCCTCTGCATGAGCAGGGCCCCTCTGCAGCTGGCAGAGTCTATTCTCTGTGGCTGTTTGTGGATGCGGTTAAACCATATACTCTTAAGTGCATTAAAACCTACAGGTAAATGCTAACTTTGGAGTTACTGCATCAAAACAGGTCGTGTTTGGTGTCAAACAACTTGGAATCATACGCCCACACCAGTAACAGGTGTGGGAGTATGATCCCACCCTTCTAGAGGGGACGACATGTACCTACCGTGGAAACACAGTAGAAATCTGAAACAGCCTGGCATCACAAAATGGATGCCACCAGCACATACACTGGACTGCCCTCCTGCTGCTGACTGAAACTCGCAGTGGAGGAGGCCCAATAATAGGCATCCTGTCACAAGGAGGTGTCACCACCTCCCAGACAGGATTTAGTGTATTGGGGCTGGGTGGGTGCACTCCTAGAGTGCTTTGAAGTCCTGCACTGGGGGAGCAGTAGGCTCCTCTGTGGATATGCGAGCTCAAACCGGTTCAGGGGCTACCTGCCCCTGCTCTGGCGCGAAACTGGACAAAGGGAAGTGGGTGTAACCACCCACTCCCCTGACCGTCCCATAGGAGTGGTCATAGTGCTAGTCCCTCCCTTTCCTTTAGTATAAGATAGGGAAACCTTGCCATTGCAAATCAGATATCCCTGGACGACGCTCTACAAGAAGAATCCTGGACCTTAGACGTTCCACTACCTTTTGAAGACTGAAGAATCTCCCTTGGAGACAAGGAGTGACTCTCCTGCTTGGCAGGCACCAAAAACTTGAATTAATGGTCACAAACTTTCCCGCTCCCGCTGGAGTCTGAAGTCCCTGCAGCCCCGGAAGTAGATTTCGGGACTTCTCGACAGCCATTGTGAGTCTCCAGGAAACTTGAGGTGAGTGGACCCCACGAGTGACGAGGAACAGCAATACCCGGGTACCATGCACTATTGTCAAGTGCAACCCCTTCACAACGTTCTATGAACTTGTGCATTGCACCACGTGTGGTCCAAGCCTCCAGCAGGATTTCCTTTGAAATTCAGAGGCCTACCTCGTCCCGAGTGACTGTGGGCTCCTGTGAAGCAAATCCTCACGAGGCGTCTTTGTGATCCCTTGCCGGCTGGCTTGTGGGTTCCCTGAAGACTTTCTCATCAAACCAAAGGGCTTGCCTAGTTGCTCCAGGCCTGCCCTGACTTACCCTCGCTGGGTGAGTCCCTCAGACCTTGCTGGTCTGCACCGCTGACTTTCTTCACTTTCACGAAACTTGCTGTTACCAAGGCTTGTTGGCTCCAATCCAGTTGCCGACACCTCAGTAAGCTGCAGACTTTGTGGGACACTCCGAATCCAACTCCTGGTCATTGTCAACACCTCCTGGACCTCGTGGTTGAAGAGTCAAAACACCCTTGATCACCTGAAATCACCCGACTTCCGTGGGCATCCATCTTCCTGGCAAGTGACTGTGAACACTGTCCCTTCTGCTTTCAGGTCTTCTTCATCTTGAATCCAGCCCTGGATTCCACCGGACACTTCTCCAGTCTTCGCAAGCAGCAAAACTTCTTCGGATTCCATTGAAAACGACAACGCGACCCGGCACCAAAAGACACCTATGCACCTGGCTTCCCTGGGTGAGGTAACTCGTGCACTCCGGTGCTCCTGTGGGTGTTGGCCCTCGAACTACTTAACTTGTGGCTTGCTTGTAGACTCTCTAGAAGTACCCTAAAACTTTACAATTCCAGCCGCGACTTGCTCCATTGAATCAATAGGGAACCCGCGGCTGTGTTCTCACACTGCACGCGTCTCCCGTGGGTCCTTTACTTACCTGCCTTGGGTGGATTAGTGAGGCCCCAGCGATTCTACAGGCCCTAGGCCTTGTCCCCATGCAAGTCGACATTCCTAAACACTCTTTTTTAGTATATGGTCTGGTACGCCCCTAGGGCCCCGGCCATATTCGTGCTTAACTTATTGTGAAACGTTGATATTTGCATATGTTCATGACTTCTAATCTCATAAAGAGATTAGTAGAGTGTGTCTAGTAATAAATACATATATATTTGAGATATATACCTGTGTGGTGTCCTTTCATTTGGTAATTCAAGAGATTATAAGGTAAAACAAGCTGCTTTACATTCCTCTGAGACTTAGCCTGAAGGCTGCTCTCCACAGCTACCACTAGGATAGCTTTCTTTAAAAGGTTGTCTTAAACCTATCTACCATAAGAGTTGAATTGGACTGGTGCAAGGTGGCCACTATAACTAGTGACCAGCATATGCCAGGCTAACTTCTCACAACCCAGTATAAGTGCCTAACAAATTTGGGTTGATCTTAGTATGTATTTTATCACTGATACATCCAAAGATCTCCTGCCAAAACTGCTGAAGTGCTGGATATGTTGAACGAATATGTGGCCAATCACCCTTCTGGTAGCCGCATCTAAAACATGCAGCAGAGATAGAGGAGAACATTTTTTGCAGCTTCGTAGGGTGAGGTAAAGCAGCTACTTTGAATAAAAAGCCATTCTTTTGAAGTTTGCTCCTCTAATAGCTTTGTTTACCGGCCATTTGATTGAAACAAAGCCACATCCGAGTATCCATCCTGCAGTCCGTAAGAGCCTGGACATTAACCGAAAACGTGGGAAGTACTACTTTGTTTAGTTACAGGGATAAAAAACTATACAATTTCACTAAGCCAACAAGGCCAGTCACAAAACAAACATAGCTAATATCCTCTTTTTGTTTTGAGGTTATTTATAACCCATTAAAAAATTACGGATTTGTAGATAGAAAAATATGAAGTGGGGGAGTGGTTGGGCTCAAGGTGATAGGCTTTTACCATGGTATCACTGTCTCCATTACCCTATAATCGCATAGCCTCACAAATCCCACCTTTTCCTATTCCTTATAGCTGTTCTCTACAACTGCGCTCCCAACTAGAGGGAATCCCACAAAAGGACCGAAGGATGAACTAAGGGAAGTTGGAATTCCTCTTTGAATTGTGAGAATCTGGAAATCAAAGTGAAGGGCAACTTGTATTTCGTGCTTTTGGGTATTCTAGGGATTTTATGTGGAGCTGAAGATCAACCTCATGTAGCATCTGTTGGAGGTAAAAATGATCTGACACGTTGGTGGCATTGGCCGCCCTAACCAACCAGTCTAGAAAGCTGTTTGGTAGTACCTCTTTAAATGCGGAAGGGCTAATCCCCCTTCTTCGCACTTCAGCTGCAAAGTTGTCAGCTTGGTGTGGGCCTTTTTCCTCTGCCACAAAAATGACGAAACAATGAATCCATTTTGATTTTTTTTTAAAAGGCTGGGGAACTTTAATAATAACATTCGTGAAGATGAAAACAAAAAGTGAAAGAATGGAAATTTTGATTAAAGCTACCCAACCTATTATGGTAAGAGATATAGACTGCCACTGCTGGATTAAGTCGTGTGCTTTAATAAGGGTGGTAACATGGTTGTTTCAATATAAATCTGCAAAATGTTGACAAACGTAGAAACGAATGTATCTAATTGAGTGAGCACTTGAATACTGAGGATGCACAACAACAGGCAATGCTGAAGCCGGGCTATTCAAAAGAAGAGCTTGTGATTTTGTGATTTACCTTATAACCCTCTATGTCAGTGAATGCCTGAATCTTAGCCAGGGTGTAGGTAATATTTGCTCCTCTACGGCCAAGTAGAGGATCATATCTTCTGCGAACAATTTTAGCTCTGGGGCACCCACATCGGAGATCTAATCTAGGGTCCTGCCTCAAAGCTGCTGCTAATGGTTCTATGAACAAAGCAAACAGAACAGACGACATAGAACAGCCATGACTTGTGCTTCTTTGAATTGTGACATGCCCTACTTCCTGGAAGTTAATTATAATTTTTGCTTGGGTCTTCTGATGTATTTTTACTATTAAATTAACAAAATTACAAGGAAAACTAAATTTCACTAAAATAGAAAACAATGTTTGCCATTGCACTAAATCCAAATCTTTTTCAGCATCTAACATGATACTAGCCGCCTCTCTGGAATTATTAGAGTAGTAATCAATCGCTTGCCATGGAGCATAGGTGTTGGATGAAATTAGTCTCCCTGGGAGAAATCCACTTTGTTCCAGATGAAAGATACTGGAGGCTAGCGGAGCTACCCTCAGCATGATTATTTTAGTAACTCGTTTGTAGTCACTATTCAACAAACTTATTGAGCGATAAGACCCAAGTTTTTCCGCAAGTCTTTCTTCAGGAAGCTAATGATTACTGCTTCTGAAAAAAAGCTAGAAAGCTCACATCTTGCAAGAATCTCGTTAAATAAGACCTTAACTTAAGGATTTGTGCTTCAAATAGCTTATAGATTTCTGCCGGTAGCCCAGTGCAGCCACAGGCTTTTGGGTGAGGTTCTAAATGCCTTCTGTACTTCAACGGATGTAATGGGAGACATGATACTGGCTTGCGCCTCACTGGAGAGATTCGGCAATCAGATAGAGATCACAAATTCCTCTATGCATGCAGAGGAGGAATCTAATATAATGATCGACAAACACTTTGCTAACCTGAGCAGATTCAATAACCATATGTCCTTCCGCTTCATCATAGATACCTTTAATGATTTCCTTATTTCTTTTTTTCCTAGCGGACCATGCCAAGAAGCACCCTACATGCTCCCTTTCTTCTTAAAGGTTTTGAAAGCTGGGCTGCTTATTTACAATCCCCTTAGATATAAAAAAATCCTTCAAATTTTGACGAGCTTGTTGGAGTCTGATCTCTGTTCCAGATACCTGGCCAGTGGTGTGCACATATGTAGCCTCATCTAGTTCGAGCTGCAAGGCCTTCACCTGGTCTCCTCTTAGCTTATTAATTTGGGCTCCATACAAAATTGCTTCCCCTCGAAGAAATGCTTTGAACTCCCCCATACCGTGAAAGACGAGGCAGTACCTACATCAAGCAAATTGTCTATGGTGGGGCGCATTACCGAAACCCAAGACTTGTCAGTCATTAATGAACGATCAAGGCTCCATCGGGGGTGTTTGGATGATTCTTTCAACAGTACCTGAACTAAGTGGTCTGAAAAGGGATTTGACAAAATGCCTGACTCTATTCTATTCCATATGTGGGAAATTAGAAAAATATCAATTCTAGACGCCGAGTTACATCTTTTCAAAAGCATGTATAAATTCTATCTTGCCGGTGATCGACTCGCCAAAGATCCAACATGGCATGATCATTGCACAATTTTCGAACCCAGTATAGTGATTGAGACTTATTTTGCTGCTTAATAGCATGTGAAAAATCAAATTTGATGTCTTGATTTAGATTGAAGGTGACCCCAATTATAACTGGCCCATCTATCATGTGAAGTTAATCATAAATTTCACGATGAGAGAAGACTTCGTCTTTGATAGGCCCATAGTAACAGTAATATGTATAGTTTGGGAATGCACCCTTAACTGGACCATAATCCACCTAGCCCGTGGGAATCTAGAAATCTGTTGAACTTCACATGCAAAGTTGCGTGACATAAAAACTGCCACCCCCCTTACTGCAGTGTTAGCAGATGCGTAGAAGGTGTGCAAGAAAAATCCTGGAATACTAGGTTGTTTGGACAGGGCTTTTAAATGGGTCTCCTGAAAGGGAATAATCTGGGCCTTAAAGGACTTTGCCATGACAAAATAGACTAAACCTTGTCCAGTTGTTTATGCCTTTTGCATGATTCCACAATACCACCCTCAAGTAATTCGAAGCCTGCGCCTTGTTGTTCACCAAAGCTTACTCTTTGCTATTCTTTCCATCATAACTTGAGGTTCATCACCCCAAAAAGGCCGGGATCTAAGATGCAAAAAAAAAAAATAGCCTTCCGAATTTCTCTACCTGGTTTTTCCTACCCTGAAGTGCCCTTACCCTCGACTCTCCTCTCCCCCATCATTTTATCCGTCATTGCCTCCCTGAGGAGACGGCACCCTCCCCCTATTGTGCTCACCTTGCCCCCGTAATCCCCCAACCCTGGTCGTTTACAGGAGCTTCCGCTATGCTCCGTGATTGATGGATTATTTGTTTCCAGAGCATCAGAAGCAAGATGGCACGTCTACACTGACGGCGCAAGATGGCACGTCTACACTGATGGCGCAACCCAGCCGCTCTGCTCATCTCCTCAGCCGATAGCTGAGTGAATTCCACGGGGGCGGCTAACTTCCTCCAGCTGCATACCTCCCAGTACGGGAAAAAACTGTTAGAACCATGGGGTAGCCAAGTGCCCACGGGACGAAATCAGCGGCAGAGTCGCAGTGTGGGGTCTGTGAAGTCCTAACCGCAACGGTGACCTAGACGCGCGCTGCCTCTGTAAGGAGAGAGTGGTGAGGTAGCGGTGCCTGGATCGTCTGCATAATCAAGCCGGGATGAGTAGAGGGACCTAGAGGAGATTGACCGCGGCGCATGATGCCTCAAGTGGAGCCTTAACCAACCTGGTGTGCGAGTATGGCATTTGACTCCCGACTTTAGGTACCAGTAGGAGGGGATGCGGTGGAAGGAGAGTGTCTTCTCTCCCTAATTGACTGGGTGTGTTGAAGGGGATGGAAGAAGTCGTGGAGTGCTGCTTTAGGTGATTTAAGCTACAATTTGCAGAATAGACAAGCTGATTTATGCTGCCTGAGGGAGGCCCGGATAATATAATTTGTGGCCTGAAAGGTCATTAGTAGCTAAAGGAACTATAGCAAGCTAAATTGATATTCAATAGAATATTCTATGTGTAGTAAATAAAAGTAACTACTAGCTAGAATCTATAAGCAAATCAATAGTACACAGATATTATTAAAGAAATATATAGTTTTGTTTATTTATAGATCTCATTTTTTTTTGTTTTTCTTTAGTTCATTAATATGCAATAACATTAGTCATTAACAAATTTATATACAAAAATAGAATTTGAATACAATAATTCATCATATTAGCAACAAATTTCCAAAATTAGAACAAATAACGGTGACTATACGGTAGATGTAAAGTTGATAGAGGCAATGCGGTAGATGTGAGCTATGCGCGTTTCGACACTACTGCCTTCATTAGGTGCCCGTCTATTGCAATAAAGCTATGTAAAACATAAAATAACACAGCATTGTGGTTACAAAGTTATATTATAAACATATGCACCTAGAATATTGATAATAAACTTCAGCCTAAACATGATATATGGCTACACGGATAATTCTTGTTTAATAAAAAAACACACATTTATCACTACTTATGATACATTTCATTATCCAGTATTCAAGTTTAGAAAAAACTTTTAAAGAGATATTATTTACAAAGGGTAACAGGGATTATGGACATAGTGAAGATAAAACAAAACATATAATAAGTGAAGCTATGTAGACAATAAGTAATAGTGTTGAAAAAAAGATAGAGAAGGAGTAAAAGAAACAGGATAGATATAAGTGGCCCTGAACTAAGAATATAAACAAGTCCATGCTCATTTTCAGGTTATATGCTAAATCTATTACAAGGTATCAACCAAAAACAAGATGCCAATCTACTCTTTGTAACTCGCCATTCACTCATGAACGAACACATTCGCTAAATTATTTGTTCTAACTGCATCTACTCAACATAAATAGAGCTAAAACAGACAGATTACCGAAACCTTTTTTCGCTTACTGTAAAAATAGAAACCTCAAGGATCTCATTGTTAGGTCCCGCATGCCACCACAAAAAAAGCCAGTACAGCGAAGTATTGAAGGCATGAGTCCAATTGAAGGCAATAGAAACCAAAGAACAGCATTTCAATGGACAAACCATTGTGTCGAAAAGCATAAGTAACTACAAGACCAAAAATATCATCTATTTGTTAATCTGTCCCTGCAACAAAGGCTATGTAGGTGAGACATCGAGGACACTCAATGTTAGACTGACCGAACACAGATCAGCAATTAGAACCCAAAAAATGGCCTCACCCATGGTTCCCCATTTTCTGGAGAATAATCATACCCCAGATGACATACGTTGGTACATCTTAGAAAGAATCCTAACTAAAGAAGGCCAGTGTCCAGATACAATAAGAAAAAAACGTGAAGTTTTCTGGATTTTCTGGCTAGATACAGTAAACAAGGGTTTGAATTTGGAAATACCCTGGGAACAGGCTATTACTTAACACATATGGTCTGTATATAGATCCCTATTGCCCCCCAGGTTTTTGTTTTCAAAGCCAAATGCCTGTTTTAAGAATATTTTCCTTACTACTATGGGCCATAAAGCCGGACGGCTATGAGTCTATTATCGATGTTGCTTATTGCATCAGTATAACAATAGTATTCTATGTCGCTCTTTACCGTTTGTGTACAAAAACACATTGTTAAATAGCAAACGTCTCCTGCGAAGCCTTGATTATCTGTACAATTGTTATATTTTCACGTCTTTGCATTACTACAATACTATTCCATATACACATGGGCTCACGCGTATTATATTGAAATGTACTCTATTTATTATGCAATATACGAGTTGCCAACCATAAGATGGCGTTGATTATACTATACATGTTAGATCTGCGAGTAGTACTGTGCTGCTAGTGGAGGTTGGTGTACAAGCATATGTCGGAATACACTAAACTTCCCCTGTGAAGCCTCTATCATTTGCAGATAAGCTACACTTCTATAGCTTTGTATTGCAATTATGGAACCTTGTTACGCATGGGCTCATGTGATTAATATTGAAATATATTTTATCCTTCTATTTAAAATACGAGTTGCCAATCTTAAGATGGTGCTGCCTATACCGTACATGTCAGACATGTGAATAGTCTGTTGTTTAATCTTATGATTCGGACTATTTCCCTTTAAAAGATGGCATTTATTGTAGTATCTGCCGTCTGTTTTACTATTGCCTAATTAGTACGCTGTTGGCGCGCAAACTTGTCAGCTTAAATAGGGCGCACACACCTCGCGTTCTCATTAGGGCGCTCCTTGAGGTAGACTGCGGACTGACGATATCCATGCCGAGTTCCGTGAGGACCTTATTACAAAAGACTAAGGTACGTCATATATCTAGGGACTTCCCCCACCACCTGACAGTATGCACCACATTGAGGGGCATTAATAGTGGAATTACTCACGTCATATGTATTTATATATATATTTTTAATCTCTTTTGGGGACAGCCGTAAGGTATATCCAGGCGGTCTACTACCGACACGACTATCAAACCACAAAGCCCTCCGTTTGCAAACTGCATCCTTCAGTTTTAAGTAAGCTGCCTTTAGACTTAAGGATATCTATCCTACAACAGTCTGCTATTTCTATTACATAAATTGAGACGTCTCTCCTTAATCTATTTAGTAATAGTAATCCATCTCCATTCTTTAATGCCTGTTAACATCTAGATGAACATTTGCCGGTGCAATTTATGCCCTGTCATATATAAATAGCGGCGTCCAGTGATAGTTAATGATCCGATTTCTGAATAAGTAAGTACACAATGTCTCCATCTGTACTGCCAGTAATTATCTGACCATGATAAATACTTTAATTAAGGCAATAATATACATCTATTCTGAATGTGTGTGGCCCATATTATTGTCTGTTCATACAGATTTCTGCAACCTCCAAACGGCATATTATTGCCTGATAGCTGGGGTCATTTATCAAGCTCCTGACAGCACGCAACACTTAGGATCTTTAATATCTAGTACTATTAACTAAGTGCAGTACGTCTTTTCATTTGCAATTTTGTCAAATGAAAATAAGCTACAGACATAAAATTGCTATTATTGGTTTACTATCTTTTCCAGTCTTTGTAGCCATCGTCTGGAAATTCTTTATCGCCCTCTTTGTTGAGCAAGTTGCTATATACTGAAGTAAGTGTTATTATAATACTTCTTGTCCTTAACATGGTCTTTTTTGGATGATATCAACATACAGCTCATTATGCTCTCTGAGGCTGACCAATTGTGGTCTATTTAATATGTTGACATATACAGCATCTATACCCCGTAGCATAATGAAATTATTTAGCATATCACCTGAAAATGAGCATGCACTTGTTTATATTCTTAGTTCATGGCCACTTATATCTATCCTGTTTCTTTTACTCCTTCTCTATCTTTTTTTCAACACTATTACTTATTGTCTACATAACTTCATTTATTATATGTTTTGTTTTATCTTCACTATTTCCAGAATCCCTTTTACCCTTTGTAAATAATATCTCTTAAAAAGTTTTTTCTAAACTTGAATACTGGATAATGAAATGTATCATAAGTAGTGATAAATGTGCGTTTTTTTATTAAATAAGAATTAGCCGTGTAGCCATATATCATGTTTAGGCTGAAGTTTTTTTAATCAATATTCTAGGTGCATATGTTTATAATATAACTTTGTAAATACAATGCTGTGCTATTTTATGTTTTACATAGCCTTATTGCAATAGACGGGTTCCTGATGAAGGCAGTAGTGCCGAAACGCACGTAGGTCACATCTACCGCATTGCCTCTATCAGCTTTATATCTACCGTATAGTCACCGTTATTTGTTCTGATTTTGGAAATGTGTTGCTAATATGATGAATTATTGTATTCAAATTTTATTTTTGTATATACACTTGTTAATGACTAATGTTATTGCATATTAATGAACTAAAGAAAACCAAAAAAAAATGAGATCTATAAATAAACAAAACTATATATTTCTTTAATAATATCTGTGTACTATTGATTTGTTTATAGATTCTAGCTAGTGGTTACTTTTATGTACTACACCTAAAATATTCTGTAGAATGTCAATTTAGCTTGCTATAGTTCCTTTACCTATTGCGTTTTTCCCTGCGTACAGCAAGTTTATTGGTTATGTAGGGGTCCTCTTTTTTTCCAAAGAGTAGTTCTCATAGCCTGTCTATGAGGGCAGTGTATTATTTTCATTTGTAATGTATATAATATAAATCGCTTACGTCTAATTTCTGTAATTTTTGCTATTTTTGTAATTTTTGTCATTGGATAAAGTGAAATTTGTACATGATATATTATGCTTTTTCTCTTTTTTATCTTTTCTGGTTTTTCTATATATTATTCTCTTTAATTACAGTTTTCTAATTACTTTTTGGCCCTAAAAAAATGTATTTTCTCTACAATCTCCTTACTCTATAATCTATTTATTGTCTTATAGTACATTATCTAGTCATCCCAATATTTGTTATGGCTAATTTGAAAACATTTGGCTTCTCGGACGATGATTTTGTGTCCATGGTAGGAGCATCTATGAATTTTGAAAGTAGGACTACCCTAAATCCAGGTCATAATGAGGACCTTGTAAAACTGTTGTCTCTTAAAAAGAACACCAAAAGGATTGAGCTGCATGGCCAGTTCATGCTTGAATATTTACGAGCTGGTATCATTCCACAGGGATTGCAAATTAAAAATATCCCAGGGTTGTTTGTCCAGATCAAGGAGTTTTTAGAAAAGTGGTCCCTGATCGCGAATAGGTGCTCTAGGGACCTCATGATGTTGATTGTCGAGACAGCAAAGGAAATACTCCTCAGCTGCTAAATGAAATTCTGGAATTAGAGAACAAAATAAAATCTTCAACGGTGGTTGATGATGCTAAAAAGAAACTTGAAGAACTAGAGAATGAATTAAGCTCATATGATGACTATCTCACAAAACGCAAATCAGAAAAACTCAAAAAAGACATAAGATACTTTAGTAAGGAGCACATCTATCCTTATCACCAATCGTACAGATCATTTAATAAGAAGGTTACTACCTTCTCTGATACATCGGATTCTGATAGTGAAGGTACAATGACTACGTTTGATAACAGAGGCAAAAGACACACTCCGCGTTTCAATCAAGGTTTTCGTCCTTTTTTAGGGAGACGCAATCAGAACAGAGGGAATTGGCAACCGCAATATCGGCCACAATACCAACCACAATATCAACCCCAACAACAGTATCAGCTTCGTGTACAATATCAGATGCAGTTCCTGGGCCATCAACCAGTAAATCAGAACCAATGCTTAGAAACCCGGAACGCCAGTTATTGGAGACAATGAAAGATATTCCTATTTTCAATCTAAGTACATCTAGTATCAATGAAGCTACATACTCCCTCCTCTCAAAAGGATTATCATATGTACCCCACTCGGGTTTGAACAATTTTGAACTGTTTAATGACTTAATGTCATTTTTTCAAAAGATCCGTCTAAAATGTTTCTTTTCCAACATAGAGAATATTTCCCCTGATATTAACAAATCAGGATTGGCACTAAAATCCACATTTACACCTACAGTAGAACAAGTTTCCCCAGAGATTAAAATATGTGAGCAAGTGGTATTCGATAAGTTAACAACTGCCACTAAATATGTACCTAAAACACCTTTCAATATCTCAGCTGAAGAATATGAAGCTCTGAATAAACTCAAATGTTCTCCTGAAATCACAATAAAAAGTTGTGATAAAGGAAGCGGAATAGCCATATTAGATACAGTGAACTATACCAACAAAATTGAGGAATTGTTGATGGATGACAGATTTTACACCAAAATAACAAGAAACCCAAATGAGAAGACTAAAAACAAAATACACAGATTAACTACCAAGGTTTTACGAAATGGATATATTTGTGACAAAGAGTTTGACTATATGAACATAGAGAACCCAAGGCTAGCCAGCCTATATGGTACATCCAAAGTTCATAAAGACGAAATAGACCCCCCTTTTAGACCAATTGTGACAACAATCGGTTCCGTTACTGAACCGATGTCCAAATATCTGGATGCTTTGTTACGTCCATATATACAAGAAATTCCTGGATATGTCCAAGATACTTGCCAGATAATTAACCTAGTGGAAGGAATACCATTGAACCAAAACAGACAATGGTTGGTTACTCTAGACCAGGGGTACTCATAGTACGGCCCGCGGGCCGCCAGTGGCCCGGCAAGCGTTTCTTGGCGGCCCGCGGACCTTGCAGACATCGTACCGGTGTTTTTTTGTTTTTTTAACAGTGTCAGCAAACACAGACTCTGCTCTGTGGGGGCCTGGGGATTCAAGCGATAGTCCGAGTGGAGCTGCTGGGGCGCTAAGAGGTGAAATACAACAAAGCCTCGTTATCATGCAAATGGTCTCTTAAAGACCTGTGAAGTACTCGGGTGGGGCTGTGTGTGTGCCCTGGAAGGGAAGCTGCCTCAGCTGCCACACAAGCGGAGGGGGGGGGGGCGGGGGGGAGAGGTGACAAAGAATGACAAGAGAACAGCAGGGTGTGAGAGTCGGGTAAGGGGACAGAGGGTGACAGAGGGCAGTGGGGAGAGACAGAAGCAGACAGAGACAGAGACAGATAGAGACTAACAGAGACAGATGGGCAGAGACCGGGACAGACAGATAGAGGCAGAGACAGACAGAGAGGCAAAGAGACAGACGGAGAGGGAGACGGAGAGGGAGGGCGACAGAGAGAGAGGGAGACAGAGAGAGAGAGGGAGACGGGGGAGGGAGGGAGACGGAGGAGGGAGGGAGACGGAGGACGGAGGGAGGGGGAGGGAGACAGAGGACGGAGGGAGACAGAGGACGGAGGGAGACGGAGAGGGAAGGAGAGGGAAGGAGAGGGAGAGAGGGAGGGAGAGGGAGAGAGGGGGAGGGAGACAGAGAGGGAGGGAGACAGAGAGAGAGGGAGACAGAGAGAGAGGGAGACAGAGAGAGATGGAGAGGGAGAGAGACGGATAGAAGGAGAGAGGGAGGGAGACGGAGGAGGGAGGAAGATGGAGGGAGGGAGATGGAGGAGGGAGACGGAGGGAGACGGAGAGGGAAGGAGAGGGAGAGAGGGAGGGAGAGAGGGGGAGGGAGACAGAGAGGGAGGGAGACAGAGGGAGACAGAGAGGGCGAGACAGAGAGAGACGGAGAGGGAGAGAGACGGATAGAAGGAGAGAGGGAGGGAGACGGAGGAGGGAGGGAGATAGAGAGAGGGAGAGAGAGAGATATGTGTATGCCGGGTCCGGTGGCTCAGTGGACGAAGGCGTCCGCTGCAGGGACCTGTGTTCCACCTCATGGTCACAGTTTTTTTTTGTTGCTGTAGCCCCGCCCCCTCCCCCAATGACCCCACCCCCAAGGTGCGGCCCTCGGCCACAAACCACACTGTAAATTTGGCCCCCAAGAGAAAGTTTGTGAGTACCCCTGCTCTAGACGTTGAAAGTCTGTATACGAATATACCGTGTGATGGAGCCATAACAGCTGTAAAATGGTTCATAGACCTGTATAATATCGACTGTAACACCAACTTTATCATTGATTGCCTCAGATTTATTCTTGAGGAAAATGTATTTGAATTTCGAGGTGAGCTATATAGACAAATAAAAGGAGTATGGGCGCATCTTGCGCCCCCACAATAGCTAATATCTATATGGCTTACTTCGAACAACCATTTATTTTTAACGAGGTGGCCCCGTTTTTCGAGTCCATATTTCACTGGTCACGATATATAGACGACATTGTGTTCATATGGGACGATAATGAAGACATTTTGACCGAGTTCATCACATGGCTGAAACTTTGTGATAAAAATCTGAAATTCACATCACATGTTAGTAACATGCAGATTGAATTTTTAGATATACTGATTAAACATGAATGCGGTCAGCTATTAGTAGATATTTTCATAAAACCTACTGCTCGCAATACCTTGTTGAACTACAAAAGTTTTCACGCTACCAAACAAAAAAACAGCCTCCCCTTTGGAAAATTTTTGCGCCTTAGGCGGAATTGTATGAAGTTGGATGACTATGACAACAGATCCATGGACATGAAGAAGAAGTTTCTAAATAGAGGCTATCCCCATAGATTAATTAGAGAGTCATATAAACGTGCAAGGTTTTATGATCGACAACATCTATTACAAGGTATCAACCAAAAACAAGATGCCAATCTAGTCTTTGTAACTCGCCATTCACTCATGAACGAACACATTCACCAAATTATTTGTTCTAACTGGCATCTACTCAACATAAATAGAGCTAAAACAGACAGATTACAGAAACCTCTTTTCGCTTACCATAAAAAAAGAAACCTCAAGGATCTCATTGTTGGGTCCCGCATGCCACCACAAAAAGAGCCAGTACAGCGAAGTATTGAAGGCATGAGTCCAATTGAAGGCAACTATATATGCGGTACATGCAAGGTCTGCCCCTTAGCAATAGAAACCAAAGAACTGCATTTCAATGGACAAACCATTGTGTCGAAAAGCATAAGTAACTGCAAGACCAAAAATATCATCCATTTGTTAATCTGTCCCTGCAACAAAGGCTATGTGGGTGAGACATCGAGGACACTCAATGTTAGACTGACCGAACACAGATCAGCAATTAAAACCAAAAAATGACATCACCAATGGATCCCCATTTTCTGGAGAATAATCATACCCCAGATGACATACGTTGGTACATCTTAGAAAGAGTCCTAACTAAAGAAGGCCAGTGTCCAGATACAATAAGAAAAAAGCGTGAAGTTTTCTGGATTTTCTGGCTAGATACAGTAAACAAGGGTTTGAATTTGGAAATACCCTGGGAACAGGCTATTACTTAACACATATGGTCTGTATATAGATCCTTAGTGCCCCCCAGGTTTTTGTTTTCAAAGCCAGATGTCTGTCTTAAGAATATTTTCCTTACTACTATGGGCCATAAAGCCGGACGGCTATGAGTCTATTATCGATGTTGCTTATTGCATCAGTATAACAATAGTATTCTATGTCGCTCTTTACCGTTTGTGTACAAAAACACATCGTTAAATATCAAACGTCTCCTGCGAAGCCTTGATTATCTGTACAATTGTTATATTTTCACGTCTTTGCATTACTACAATACTATTCCATATACGCATGGGCTCACGCGTATTATGTTGAAATGTACTCTATTTATTATGCAAAATACGAGTTGTCAACCATAACATGGCGTTGATTATACTATACATGTTAGATCTGCGAGTAGTACTGTGCTGCTATTAGCGGTTGGTGTACAAACATATGTCGGAATACACTAAACGTCCCCTCTATCATTTGCATATAAGCTATACTTCTATAGTCTTGTATTGCAATTATAGAACCTTGTTACGCATAGGCTCATGTGATTAATATTGAAATATATTTAATCCTTCTATTTAAAATACGAGTTGCCAATCTTAAGATGGCGCTGCCTATACCGTACATGTCAGACCTGTGAATAGTCCGTTGTTTAATCTTATGATTTGGACTATTTCCCTTTAAAAGATGGCGTTTATTGTAGTATCTGCCGTCTGTTTTTCTATCGCCTAATTAGTACGCTGTTGGCGCGCAAACTTGTCAGCTTAAAGGGCGCACACACCTCAGCGTTCTCATTAGGGCGCTCCTTGAGGTAGACTGCGGACTGACTATATCCATAACGAGTTCCGTGAGGACCTTATTACAAAAGACTAAGGTACGTCATATATCTAGGGACTTCCCCCAACACCTGACAGTATCCACCACATTGAGGGGCATTAATAGTGCAATTACTCACGTCATATATATTTATATATATTTTTTTAAATCTGTTTTGGGGACAGCCGTAAGGTATATCCAGGAGGTCTACTACCGACACGACTATCAAACCACGAAGCCTCCGTTTGCAAACTGCATCCTTCAGTTTTAAGTAAGCTGCCTTTAGACTTAAGGATATCTATCCTACAACAGTCTGCTATTTCTATTATATAAGTTGAGACGTCTCTCCTTAATCTACTTAGTAATAGTAATCCATCTCCATTCTTTAATGCATGTTAACATCTAGATGAACATTTGCCGGTGCGATTTATGCCCTGACATATATAAATAGCGGCGTTCAGTGATAGTTAATGATCCGATTTGTGAATAAGTAAGTACACAATGTCACCATCTGTACTGCCAGTAATTATCTGACCATGATAAATACTTTAATTAAGGCACTTATATACATCTATTCTGAATGTGTTTGGCCCATATTATTGTCTGTTCATACAGATTTCTGCAACCTCCAAACGGCATATTATTGCCTGATAGCTAGGGTCATTTAACAAGCTCCTGACAGCATGCAAAACTTAGGATCTTTAATATCTAGTACTATTAAGTAAGTGCAGTACGTCTTTTCATTTGCAATTTTGTAAAATGAAAATAAGCTATAGAGTTAAAATTGCTATAATTGGTTTACAATCTTTTCTAGTCTTTGTATCCATTGTCTGGAAATTCTTTATCGCCCTCTTTGTTGATAAAGTTGCTATATACTGAAGTAAGTGTTAATATAATACTTCTTGTCCTTAACATGGTCTTTTTTGGATGATATCAACATACAGCTCATTATGCTCTCTGAGGCTGACCAATTGTGGTCTATTTAATATGTTGACATATACAGCGTCTATACCTCGCAGCATAATGGGATTATTTAGCATATCACCTAAAAACGAGCATGCACTTGTTTATATTCTTAGTTCAGGGCCACTTATTGTCAGGCGCTGAGCCCAGGCGCCTACCAAAGATACGTTAGGACCACAACTCCCAGGATTCTCGGCGGGAAGGAGGTGTGGCCACTGTTGTTAAGTACGGGCGCCGAGATCCCGCAGGTGCGCGTAATACTGCCCATTGGATTCGCTTTTAGTGGAGACTAAATGAGGAAGCGAAGAAACGTCGGAGCTCCGACGAGCAAGGGAAAGAATCCTGCATACCTCGCTGTTCTCCGGATTGGTCGGGGGGTATGTAAGGACAGAGTTCATCGGTTGCCAAAAACTGAGGTCGCGGGACGCTGACGTAAGCGTCACCGCGTTTGCCGGTTCTGGGAGAAACAGAGCTGGAAGCACTCCGTACTCGCGGGACGCTGACGTAAGCGTCACCGCGTTTGCCGTCTCTGGGAGAGACAAAGCTGGAAGCACTCCGTACTCACGGAACGGGAAAAGAAGCGTGCCGCATTGTCCTTTCTCTGGACCGAGAGAGGAAGCAAGAGCGGACGCCCCCTACTCCGTTGATGGACTGAGCGGGGTGTCCGTCGGATTTCCAGGCACAACTGCAACGTTCAGGTAGCTCACCAAGGATTAACTGCACTGTGCGGGACGCTAGTTTAGTGGTCGGAGAAACCATGAGTGTAGGGCACGGGGGAGAGAGCGAGACTGTGACTGGGCTCCCAAGGCACTCGGTGCTATTCCGTGTGAGCATATTCTTTGGTACCTATAGAGTAGGTCTAGGTTTACTTCTAAGGGGAACACTAGCAGTTCTCTATTACTTTAAAGGGAACTCGCGGGGGCTTACACAGAGTACTGTTTCCTACCTATGTTATTGTGCTTGGAGGGGGAGTGACCCTTCGGAGGTGCATATTGTTTATGAGGCATGGTTATTATTGCCGGAGTATGGTTTGTGTGGACACATTGATGAGGCATACCTAGTGAGACCGAATGAGAGTAGGAAGCCTTATTACTGTACTGTGTGTTATGTTTTCATTATGTTACAGGTATCCCAATCCCCGCTGTTCCCATCCTAATTCCCTTTCCCTCGCCTGATTGCCCTGGTACTCTGTATTCTCATATTCAGAGCCGGGGACGTCGGGAGGTGGACCACTTGTGCTTCACTCGACTCAACGGAACCACAGGGAAACGCAACAGAATTACGCGCCCAAGAAATATTCCGTTTGGGGGTCGGGTCAAGCACAAGCATGGCCTCTCTAGATGAAGTGTTACAAGCCCTCCTGTTGGTACAACAGGAATTGGCTGCCTTAAAAGTAGAAACAGCAGCCCTAAGAGACAGGATAGAACGTCAGGGGCGCAACCCGTTTGACGCCACGCAGTCTTCGACACCTATACAAGTGAACGTATCACCACCCATACCCCTGGCGAGCCCGGAGAGGTTCTCGGGTGACCCCCTCAAAATCCAAACCTTCCTGACTCAAATAGCATTGCATTTTTCATGCAAACCAGCCTCTTTTCCGAATAATCATTCACGAGTGGCGTTTGCTATATCGTATATGACAGGGGACGCTGCCAACTGGGCAGTCCCCTTGGTCAAATACAACGACCCTCTGCTATCGGATTGGAACGCTTTCAGAAGCGAGTTTGAGCGGGTGTTTGACAGAAGGGCCACCACTCTTTCAGCGGACAGAGAATTGTTGGGACTCCGCCAGGGTAAAAACGATTTAGTGACATATTTAACTCAGTTCAACCGTCTCGTAGCTGAGACAGCGTGGCCAGAAGAAAAGCGTATGTCCCTTTATTATCAGGGTTTGAGAGACGACATGAAGGACGAGCTGGCGCAAATCGATCCGCAGCCTACTACATGTACCGACTTGATGAACCTTACGCTACGGTTAGACCATAGATTAGCTGAGCGGAAGGGAGAGAGGGTTTATGCTCACGTCGAGAAAGCAGAGAGAGGACCCAAAACCGCAGGGGCACCCCCAGAATCCCAGATAGAACCTATGGAAGTGGGAGCGATCAGAGCCCCGTTATCACGGGTCGAGAGAGAAAACCGCTGAATAGCCGGTCTCTGCATGTATTGCGGCAAGAAAGGCCATTATGTTCGAGAATGTCCCGTCAAACCCAAGAAAGGGGGGTACGCAGGTACGAAGAAAGTAGCAGTAGTCACAATACAGGCGTCGCCCTCCGACGAGCGGGCCTCAGATCCACTGGATAAGGAGCCCGCGCCTCGGGTCTTGCAGTTACCCTCTTTAGCAGTTGTAGAGTCAGTTGCCTCCGAATCACACGTTGTATTGACAATGCGAGTAACGGTGGGGACTAGGGAGCACGAGATAGGAGTAATGGTTGACTCCGGTGCCACCGGCAATTTTGTTGACAGTGGATTAGTCCAGCGGCTTGGGTTAAGGCGCATCCCGAGAACGAATCCCGAGATAGTTTGGGCGGTGGATGGGAAGCCTCTTAAATCAGGGCCCATCACAGAAGTAACGGAATCTCTAACCTTGACCAAACCCAGTCCCTTGTGGGACCACGTAGAACAGGTGGTGTTGAATATTATTGAAGCTCCGCAATATGAAGTGATCCTTGGCATGCCTTGGTTGACAACCCATAACCCCTCGATCAATTGGAAGCAGAAAACAGTGGAGTTTGACACAGAGTACTGCAAAGAGGCGTGTGTCAACACTCATCGAACTCACCTTCTGGCCCTCACTCAGGGGTATCACCTCAGTACAGCAGCAGAGAAAGAGACGACCCTCCCAGCAGCATACGACAAGTACCGGGAGGTGTTCAGCGAAAGTAAAGCAGAAATCTTGCCACCGCATCGCATGTATGACTGCCAAATAGACTTAATCCCAGGGGCTGTATTGCCCTCTTGTCGAGTCTATGCCTTGTCTGACCCAGAGACCGAACATCTGAGAAAATATTTGGAACACTATGTTGAGATAGGGTTCATCAGACCTTCCCGTTCTCCGGCCGCTTCACCACTTTTCTTTATAAAGAAAGCCAATGGTGACTTGAACGTGCATCGACTATAGAGTATTGAACAGAAACACCGTACGCAACCGCTACCCTCTTCCCCTCATCCCTGTCTTACTGGATCAGGTGAAGGAGGCGACAATATACTCCCGCTTGGATTTGAGAGGGGCGTATCACCTGGTCCGGGTAAGGGAGGGGGATGAGTGGAAGACGGCGTTTAAGACGCGGTATGGGCTGTTTGAGTACAGGGTAATGCCCTTTGGATTATGCAACGCCCCGGCCGCGTTCCAATTCTTCCTCGATGACGTCCTCAAGGAGCTCATTGATAAAACGGTTGTAGTGTATATCGATGATATACTGATATATTCCACAGATCCCAGAGAACACATCACGCACGTCTCACAAGTCCTACACAAACTAGGAGAAAACAATTTGTTTTGCAAGTTGAGCAAGTGAGAATTTCACGTAGAACAGGTGGAATTCCTGGGGGTGGTCCTGAGTCCCTCAGGGTTGAGTATGGCGGAACGAAAAGTGGCGGCAGTACAGGAGTGGCCCATACCAAAGACAGTGAGAGATGTGCAGTGTTTCCTGGGCTTTTCTAACTATTATAGAAGGTTCATCTCTCACTTCTCTCAGCTGGTCTCGCCTCTCACTCGGTTGCTACGCAAAGGTCACCCGTTTTCCTGGACACCGGAGGCCATGCAGGCGTTCCGCGAGTTGCAACAGGCATTTACCACTGCACCCATCCTGCAGCATCCACAATCTGAAGTACCTTTCGTGGTGGAAGCAGACGCTTCAGACATAGCGGTAGGGGCCGTGCTTTCAAAGAGAGGGGCTCTGACAGGACAATTACATCCGGTAGCCTTCCTGTCCCGAAAATTAACAGCAGCCGAAGCCAACTACACGATCGCCGAAAAAGAACTACTGGCCATCAAAAAGGCGTTTCAGGAATGGAGGCACTACCTATGGGGAGCTAAGCACACAGTAACGATGTATACCGATCACAGAAATTTGCAGTACTTGAAAACAGCTCGGCATCTCACACAACGGCAGATGCGATGGATGCTTTTTTTTGCAGGCTTTGACTTCGTCATTACGTATCGACCAGGGTCAGCGAATCTGAAAGCGGATTCGCTATCGCGTCAGGAGGGGGGACAGGAACGTCGTCCTGAGGCGATCTAGGCCCTCATTCCCCCAGAGAAGGTGATCTGTGTAGTTCGGGCCAACAGCTTTTTGAACTCCATCAGACAGCACCACACATTGGTACAATGGCTTCAATGGGAGGACCAGGAGGCGGACAGGCACATAAAAGAGGGGTTACCCTTTTACCGAGATCGCCTGTTTGTGCCTTTGAAGGAGCTGCAACGCCAGGTATTCGTATGGTGCCATGAGTCGCTGACCGCTGGGCACCCCGGCCGTACCAAAACACTGCACCTTATGCAAAGACACTTTTGGTGGACATCCATGGACAAGGATATCCGTCGATGGATCCAGCAGTGCGAAGTCTGCGCTCAGGCTAAAGGAGAACATTCGAAAACTAAAGGTAAATTAGTCCCACTGCCGACACCCGCTGGGCCCTGGCAAGCCATAAGCATGGACTTTGTGGTGGGTCTACCCCTGGACCAGGGTTGTGATGCGATCATGGTAGTAGTGGACAGTCTCACCAAAATGGGTCATTTCGTCCCGTGCAAGAATCTACCCTCCGCCGGTCAAACGGCCCAGCTGTTGTTGTCTCACGTGGTGCGACTGCATGGTTTTCCCGGGGTGATAGTGTCGGACAGGGGCCCGCAGTTCGTTGCCCGATTTTGGAAATCTTGGTGTAAGGCCTTGCAAGTGGAGGCGGCCACGTCCACCAGCTTCCACCCACAGACGGATGGCCAGACCGAACGTCTTAATCAAACGCTCAAGACGTACCTCCGTTGCTATGCTAAGGAGGCCAGTACGTCGTGGATGTCTCTTCTATGGTTGGCCGAACTCTCATACAACAACGCGTGGCACAGCTCCATCAAGGAATCCCCTTTTCGGGCTAACTACGGTTATCATGCCAAGACGCTCCCTTTATCCTTCCCAGCGGACGTGAGCAATCAGCCGGCGCTTGAGAATCAGTTGAAGGCCTTGGGGGAAGTACACCGCCGTCTGAGAACGAATCTTGAGAGGGCCAAGAGTCTGTACAAATCCTGGGTGGATCGTCGTAGACAAGACGGACCCTTGTATCAACCGGTCGACCGAGTGTGGCTGTCCACGAAGTATCTTCGTTTTAAATTACGCAGCATCTTCCATCCTCGATTTATTGGTCCGTATTCTGTGGTGAGGCGAGTGGGAGCGGTGGCATATAGGTTGGCCTTGCCGGCCTCTTTGCGAATCCATCCGGTGTTCCACTGCAGCCTCCTGAAACCGGCGCTGGGGGCTAGGAGGGTGGCCCCACCACCAGTGATCAGGGACGGACGGGAGGAATACGAAGTTCGGAAGGTGCTGGATTCACGGTTTCGGAGGGGTCGTCTGTGGTACCTCATCGCTTGGAAGGGGTACTCGGCTGAAGAAGATTCCTGGGTTCCCTCCTCGGAGGTGCATGCTCCCGCAGCGGTGCGCGTCTATCACGCCCGTTTCCCGGACAAGCCTGGTTCTAGGAGGCGCTTGGGCGGGGGGCATACTGTCAGGCGCTGAGCCCAGGCGCCTACCAAAGATACGTTAGGACCACAACTCCCAGGATTCTCGGCGGGAAGGAGGTGTGGCCACTGTTGTTAAGTACGGGCGCCGAGATCCCGCAGGTGCGCGTAATACTGCCCATTGGATTCGCTTTTAGTGGAGACTAAATGAGGAAGCGAAGAAACGTCGGAGCTCCGACGAGCAAGGGAAAGAATCCTGCATACCTCGCTGTTCTCCGGATTGGTCGGGGGGTATGTAAGGACAGAGTTCATCGGTTGCCAAAAACTGAGGTCGCGGGACGCTGATGTAAGCGTCACCGCGTTTGCCGGTTCGGGGAGAAACAGAGCTGGAAGCACTCCGTACTCGCGGGACGCTGACGTAAGCGTCACCACGTTTGCCGTCTCTGGGAGAGACAAAGCTGGAAGCACTCTGTACTCACGGAACGGGAAAAGAAGCGTGCCGCATTGTCCTTTCTCCGGACCGAGAGAGGAAGCAAGAGCGGACGCCCCCTACTCCGTTGATGGACTGAGCGGGGTGACCGTCGGATTTCCAGGCACAACTGCAACGTTCAGGTAGCTCACCAAGGATTAACTGCACTGTGCGGGACGCTAGTTTAGTGGTCGGAGAAACCACGAGTGTAGGGCACGGGGGAGAGAGCGAGACTGTGACTGGGCTCCCAAGGCACTCGGTGCTATTCCGTGTGAGCATATTCTTTGGTACCTATAGAGTAGGTCTAGGTTTACTTCTAAGGGGAACACTAGCAGTTCTCTATTACTTTAAAGGGAACTCGCAGGGGGCTTACACAGAGTACTGTTTGCTACATATGTTATTGTGCTTGGAGGGGGAGTGACCCTTCGGGGGCGCATATTGTTTATGAGGCATGGTTATTATTGCCGGAGTATGGTTTGTGTGGACACATTGATGAGGCATACCTAGTGAGACCGAATGAGAGTAGGAAGCCTTATTACTGTACTGTGTGTTATGTTTTCATTATGTTACAGGTATCCCAATCCCCGCTGTTCCCATCCTAATTCCCTTTCCCTCGCCTGATTGCCCAGGTACTCTGTATTCTCATATTCAGAGCCGGGGACGTCGGGAGGTGGACCACTTGTGCTTCACTCGACTCAACGGAACCACAGGGAAACGCGACACTTATATCTATACTGTTTCTTTTACTCCTTCTCTATCTTTTTTTCAACACCATTACTTATTGTCTACATAACTTCACTTATTATATGTTTTGTTTTATCATCACTATTTCCATAATCCCTTTTACCCTTTGTAAATAATATCGCTTTAAAAGTTTTTTCTAAACTTGAATACTGGACAATGAAATGTATCATAAGTAGTGATAAATGTGTGTTTTTTTATTAAATAAGAATTAGCCGTGTAGCCATATATCATGTTTAGGCTGAAGTTTATTATCAATATTCTAGGTGCATATGTTTATAATATAACTTTGTAACCACAATGCTGTGTTATTTTATGTTTTACATAGCTTTATTGCAATAGGAGGTCTCCTGATGAAGGCAGTAGTGCCGAAACGCGCGTAGCTCACATCTACCGCATTGCCTCTATCAACTTTACATCTACCGTATAGTCACCGTTATTTGTTCTAATTTTGGAAATGTGTTGCTAATATGATGAATTACTGTATTCAAATTCTATTTTTGTATATAAATTTGTTAATGACTAATGGTATTGCATATTAATGAACTAAAGAAAATCAACAAAAAAATGAGATCTATAAATAAACAAAACTATATATTTCTTTAATAATATCTGTGTACTATTGATTTGTTTATAGATTATAGCTAGTGGCTACTTTTATGTACTAGACCTAGAATATTCTGTTGAATGTCAATTTAGCTTGCTATAGTTCCTTTACCCATTGCGTTTTTTCCCTGCGTATAGCAAGTTAATTGGTTATGTAGGGGTCCCCTTTGTTCCCAAAAAACTGAAAGGTCATTAGTGCCACCTATATATTACATGCCAAACATGCTTTTAAGCTGCCAATGGCTGAAGTAAATGCGATGGAACCCTAAAGTGAATTTGGATTGTTGTGCTTCTTTTTGGCAGCTAATACAGATACTGAGAAATGTTGGCAATTCTGAGCAATCAGAAATAGATTGAAACAGGCAGAGTGGTGTTTGAGAGCACCTGCAAGGACTGACTTAGTACCTCAGACATCATGATTGTACGGTTTCTATGGTTGCATAGTTGCAAGACACTAAGACGCTCTAACAACGATGCAAAAATCTATTTCCTGTAAGGAATGTCCTGTTTGGTCTCATTACGAGTCCTCACAGGTTTGGGGATACCTTGGTGAGGTTGCTGAGGCAGCCTGTGTAGCAACAGATGCAGCATGTGGCCTCCCTGAGAGACCCCAGTCACTCTTTGAACACTTGAACTAAAACTCAAAGGACTCTCCAGGCTTTCTTAACTGGGCACTAACATGCTAGCCTGTCTGCCAACTTAACCATATCCCGCTCCTGGCACGTACATGCAGCAGGTATACTACCGACATCCTGGCATCAATTAAGTGACTCATAAGGGAGGGGGCACCAAAACTTAGCTCATGTTTGTCTTCTACCTCTATGCCTGAGTGATGAAGCTTGGAGGATAAAGGCTGTTCCAGCCCTGTTCAACTGAGGGTGCATCAGAATATCAACCCTAATGGGCTATATCCCCCCTAACTATTCACCTGTCACCTACCTAGAGCAGGCAACCGCTCTACACGTCCATCAGCAGACGATAGCAGCGTGGGAGAGACAGGCGACGGCGTTCAAGGAGCTCTGCGTGCAATGGAGGAAGGAAGTCGAGGAAAATCCCAACCCGCCGCCCAAAGCAACTACCACTCCCAGAGGGCCGCGCGCGGAGTTGCGCGCGCGCCCAGGAAGTGACAAGATTTCCCAGACGGCTAAGTAAGCCGACAACAATGCGGAAGACGCCGCGGATTATTCGGTGCGGGATGGCGATCCCGGAGGTTACGGAGTCGGACCCGAGGTCCTGGGCGGTGTGGTAAGGGTGTCACGGACACCACAAGTGTCTGATCAGTGAGCTGATATCTTGCTTGAAGATTACTATAATATTGAGACATTAGCGCACAGTTAGAACGCGAACCTGCTAAAACATTGCTTTGAACTATTCCTGATCTATCTGAACCTGACGTACGATAGAGGAGAAAAAGGGGGGGGGGGGGTTCTTTGGTAGCCATGGTCAAGTGCTGAAAAACATTGGTGCTAGTATACCAGGTGGTATCACGAACAATCTACTGTCGTCATTTGCTGGTGTGTGCCTAAAGCACGTTTGGAGTGTGTGTCGTAACACGCTGATATTCGGAGACAAGGATTCAAGAGTAAAATGAATGAGTGTGACGTAACACGCTGATATTCGTAAACAAGGCAACAAGAGTAAAATGAATGAGTTTGAAGTACCACGCTGACTATCAAAGTGCTTGCTCTTGCTTAAATTGGTGTGTATAAATGTGGTGTGTGTTTTGTTGTCCGTTTCATAGCAGGGGGTAGCAGTGAGAGGTGGAGGTTGCACCTTCCGCCCTTGTGAAGCCCGAACAAACACGAGCATGGTGGGTACAAAACGAAGCTGCTCTACAGTGGTATAACTCCTATGTTTATATTAAATGTATCATGAGGCTTGTTTTCTATTGTAGTACGCCCTTTATGAGCTACATAAAGAGTCAGTGAACAGAACCATTCCCTACTACGGCCTTTTTGGAAGAGGTGTGAAGTTTTACAACGCCTTCAGGAACATAAACCAATGAAGCTAGTTATTTTTCTTTACAGGTATGTTAGCCATAGGGACTCATTAAGGAAAGGTGGAATGTAGGAGAGATGGAAGTACACGTGGTGTGAATATCTTTTTTCATTTCTTTACAGGTCTCCCTCCCCGCTGTTCCCATCCTTTCCTTCCCCCGATTGACCACCTTAAGCTTCCGTGCCATTACGGCAATCCGGAATTAAGGCTGTCAATAGGTGGACCCATTTGAGCAACGAGCCGATCCTGAGAGGCATCCGAAGGACCTACGACATCACCTCCCTCGGATGCGGGCATAGTGAAGTGAGCCAGTGCAGTTCTTCAATGCTGAAATCTCTCCCCGATACGACTACCGCTGTTGGTGCGGCACAATTAAAGGAGATATGTGAGGTGGAGCTACCAAAGACGGTTCTAGATGATCCATCTACTCTACATATTATACCTAATTCAAGTTTAGAGCAACATCCTTCTTTTGATTGTTGTCCTGCTTCACTTGCCACCCCCAGCTACCAAATTCAAGCATGTCCCATGGTTTAAAAAAATTAGCAATATTCCCTCTTTTCACTATACCAGGCTCCTAAGGGAAATCAGGGGAGGTAGCAAATTCTGGAGAAGCCTGAGCTAAGTACCCAGCTATAAATGGATCTCTTGCATCAGGTCTAGAACTTTCCCATTGGAGCATCATAAGACGGGTGGGATCTTTGGTGGAAAAGATGAAAAAACTGCCTCAGACACTATATTTACTTTAGAACAACTTTCCCACTCGGTCCCTATATTCTAGTCCAAGATTGTTCAGTTGGCTCATTCTCCACCAATTGAGGTTATTTTGCAGCAAATACTTGACGAAATTTGGAAGATGAAGATCTGACATGATAAAGCACACCTTGAGATACAATGTCAGCTGGGTCAGATCGAGTATGCAAGAACTTACATCACGAGTTGGACAACATGAGCAAAGAGTCTCCGACCTCGAGGATTTCAGGAATACCTAAGACCCTACCATATTGAGACTTCAATCAGAACTTTCAGAGCTACATCTCAAGCTTGGAGACATCGAAAACTGATCACAATGCTCTAATTTGTGCATTGTTAATATTCCAGAGGGGCAAGATAGTGGCCAATCAGTTACTAAGCTAATCTCAGATATAATTATCAAGCAGGTGATTCCAGAAGTCACCAAGTACATTGATCTTACCACTACTCGTGCTCATTGAGTTACAGCCTTTCGGCTTCCCAACTCTAAGTACCCTAGAACTATTCTAGTCAATTTTGGTGATTTTCAGGTTAAAGAGAAGGTGCTGACCAATGCCATTTGAGACAAAGCATATACTAACCCTGACAACTACTCTTTTAGAGTATTCTCTGATATATCTATCTCAGTAGCTCGACGGCAAGAAAGAGTTTAAGCTGATGATTGATCATTTTAAGAGTCTGTGGGCCCCGGCAGGGAAAGTCCTACAGTCCAAATTGAAAGTCTTTCATATGGGCCAATCACAGATTTTCCAAACTGTTGAACAGGCCAAGCTGTTTCTACAGGACATTCAAAAGCTTGATGTGGGGGGAGGGTGGCCGGGGAGAGGGGGGGTTGGGTTTAAGAGATAAGTAAGAAGGGGGATGGTTTAGGAATTTTGTATACTTTAGGCTTATATTCCTAATAGTGCATTCAAAAGCTTGATGCTGGAGGAAGGCAGCTGGTGGGAGGATGGGGTATTGAGTTTTAGGGATTAGTAAGAAGTGGACCCCTTTTTTGGGCTATGTTTTCTATTGAGCCATTTCTCACTTTTGCAATGTCATTGAAGAATCCTTTTTGCTCAGCCAGTCTTTAGTTTCTATGGCAGTATGACAACAGGGTAATTTTGCAGGCAATCACTTATGATTTCTGGTAGCTTTCAGTCACTTGCGTGCCATGTCAAAGCAGACTTATGAGAACACTTATTACCCTATACTTAGAAGACTCTTGACCGAGCTTCTGCAGTGCTGACACTTACCACAACTTCCCACATTTTTCTCTTTTTCTGCACTTTCCCAACCTTTTGAGATCCTTATAGACTTAACCATCTTCATTAGTGTTAGATTCCAAACTGGATGACTTTAGAGATTACTCATGTTTAGGAGAGTAGATCAAAGACTCTTCTCTGAGCATCAGATTCTGCTGTTAATTCTTTGTATTGCATGACAGAACTTCTTGTTTGTCTTATACTGATGTGCCTGACCTTCTTCAGGATGTTTGGAAATCCAGTTGTTATTTTGTACTTTTATAGCATGGTATTGAGACTGATTTACATTAACCTGGCTGCTAATCTGTAATAAAACATCTTGACTATGTATCGGTTCCTGGTCCTTATTGTGTAGCTAAATGGGTTAACCTGTTAGTTAAATGTGTATGACCAAATGCTAACTCCCATCCCCTCTTCGTCGCACACAAAGATCCATCGTAAAACCAATGATAAAAGGGTTGGACGAGCGCTGGATCAAACCTTCAGTATAAAGAAAACACTAACGTTTCCAGCCTTATTTGCAAAATGCGTTAAAGACGTAAGCTGAAGCTGCTAGATGTTACTGTGTTAATAAAACAGGATTTTCAGGGTAAAAATAGTGCTGTTGTAAAGGGCGTCCATATTTGGAGGAAGGAGACCATAGGGATGGGTTATTCCCAAACAGAATCACTTCATTTTCCTTGGAATTAAGTTGCAGACAGTTTTGGTCCATCCATTTTCCAGTTTCTCTCATGCTGTCATGGAAATTACTGACCCCTAAATTATAGGGGGAGGACATATCTATCACTATCTGAATATCATCTGCATTGCATAGGAGGTGAAGTCGGAACCAAACGACCTTATCAGTGCTGACAAAGGTTTTGCATAGCCATTATATAATGTAGGACTAGGAGCAGATCCTTGTAGAACATCACAAGGCAGAGTAAAAGGGTTAAAGGTGTGCGGGCCAAAGGCCATCGTCTGTCTCCTGTCCAATAGAAAAGATTTTAGAAATTTTAAAGCTAAGCTCCGGACTCCAACATCCATGAGATGGTCGACCATCATGTTTTGGTCGCTCATATCAAAGGCTGCAAGACTCACTAAGGCAGCACTGCCTCCACCATCCATGATGGCACAGATTTCCTCAGTTGTTTTTAGGAGGGCTGTTTTGGTGCTATGACCTCTGCGAAATCCAAGCTGGGTTACCTCTGGGAGCTGATGCTCCTGCAGGAACTGAGCTAGTCGTTGGTAAATGATTTCCTTGAAGACTTTTGCTGGCATAGGAAGGCGTGAGATGTGCCTCAAAGCAGCCTTGTTCTAACATTGCATTAAAAATCATAGACAGCCCCTTTGCAATGGTGTCTGTGGTAAGATTGATCACCCATAGCATGCAGGGATTGCAGGGAGATCCCGATTTGGTCCCTGTAAGAATTCTAGCCACTTGTTCTGGATCCAATGGGGAGAAGTTGAGAAGCATTGGCCCCTCTTTGACTATGGGGGAGGATAAGGGGCGATCTGGGCTGTGGTTTGATATTTGATCAAACTTCTTATAGATTTGGACCACTTTATCCAGAAAGAAACTGGACAGTGTGTCTCTGAAGGCCTGGGAGTTGGAGGATGGATAGTTTCTGGTAGGTCCAGCTAGGGCGTAAACTACCTGAAATAGCGCCTTATTGGAATTATTGGCCACTACTATTTTAGGGTGAAATATTCCGTTTTCATTTTAAACACAAATTCTTTATAGGTGTGCAGGCTAGTTCTGTATTTCTCTTTTTCTTGTGTGTTAAACTCTTTCCTCCAATGTCTCTCTTGTTTCTACATAATTGCTTCTGAAGACGAAGGTCTTCAGAAAGCCACAGAGAAGAAGGCTTAGCTCTCAGAGATTTTCATGTTATAATTATTGAACCATGCTGTATAGCTTTTAATAGACTCATCTAGGTTACCTTTAAACATGGCATATTATCCTCAAGTGAAGTTTATTCCAAGCCCATTTTTTATGGGTTTGTGATAGCATCTTATCAGAGGGGGTATTAGGTTTTGCTAAGATTTCAAACATGATTGCCTTGTGATCTGTCCATGCTAGGGACAAAGCCTCTTTCATTAGTATGTGAGGATTATTGGAAAAGAGGCCGTCTAAAGTGGGACGAGCCAAGTGAGTAGGCGCCTTAACCAACTTTGACAAGCCATAGTCTTCTAGACTTTCAACGAGGGCTGCTGTTTCCTTATCATCATGGTCTTCGAGGCGGAAATTAAAATCACCAAGAATTATGAAGTCATCTGCAGTTAAACTGATCTCTAGGAGGGTACCGAAGGTCTGAGTAAAGGTGTTTCTCTGCACCCGGGGACGGTAAATTAGCATGCCCATAAAGGATTATACGCTACTAAATTGTATATTAATATTGAATGCCTTGCAGTGAGTGTGCTGAAGAAACTTGTTCTATGAACCCCGCAAGATTATCCATAAGTGCCAAGGCTAAATCTCCTCCCTGCTTTACTCAGCTGTCCAAACGGTGTAAAACAAAGTTGGGGGGGGGGGGGCTACCACATCAGGTCCTGAGATTTGGTCACCCCATGTTTCTGTGGCTCATGCAATGTCGATTTGACTACTCTCCATGAAATTTGGGAACTCAAAATGATGTTAAACTAATGACCTGGCATTAATTAGGGTGCATTTAATGCTGGTATATGGATGGTAGTTAGAGTTCGGTTCAGAGCATTACATTTTACATTTAGCCAAGGGAAAGCCTCACCGCAGTTGGAACAAACAGAGGTCAATTCCTGAGCCAAGCTTTGAAGGGGATTGAGACAGAGACATCCCTGGGTCTTACCTTTGACGTTGAGAGCCAGCAACTCCTCTCTCATATAGCGTTTTATCACATGGAATTTGGTGAACCAAACGGACAGGGAGGCTGACGCTATCCCGGCACAGACGGGCTTGCCGTGCACCTGCAGCGTCGATGCTCTATCGGCCCTGTTTAGATCAACTCGGGATTCGGTGGGTATGGCTAGAAAGTCCTTCCTTGTGACTGGACAAGCTTCCTGTATGTATGCCCCAGAGATGAGTTAATAGTACCGAGATATGAGCAGCGCAGATTTTTAATTCTGCTAGCGGAGGGCCGGAATTTATTAGTAATTCTACGTAACATGAGTTACACGGAATTACTAAATTCCTCCAATTCCACCTGCGGAATTAAAACATTTCGCCCACCCCTAGTTATGAATTGAAAACATGAGACTCTTAGCCTTTTTATGATCGTTCACTGCTTCTTCCACAAGCTGGAGATAAAACCTAATCGAGGGAGAGGTAAAATCTAACCTCGCAATAACACTTTCTTTTTTAATGTGTTTTAAAGTAGATGTAAGTCATAATTCCTTACAATATTTAACTATCTTACTGGTCCCTGTTAAGGGACCTTCAAACCCAGTATTGGAACTTTCTCCACTATTATCTGTTGTAGCAGCCAAAATGTTTGTCAGTTTATGCTGAATGGTAAATGTTGTTCTTCCACTTGTTAACAAAACCAATAATACTGTATTTCCCTATTCTCTGTTTCCCTATCTCTAAGTTCGAATGCTACCTTCTGATCCCACAGCTAACTCCATGACTTCTCACAGCTCGCGACCCCACCCCATGAAATAGTCATTAACTCTGTGGGAACTTTTTCAGGAGGGCCAGGCCAGACAGATGTTTTTTTTTAATTTATTTTTATTGAGCAGAGCAGAGCAACGACATAGCATCCATATACAGAATACAATTTATATTGACACGGGGTTACAATTACAAAAACACAGTTATTGAAACCTCTCAAAAATATTAAATAACCTTCCCATCTATGTTCCTTCCTTCCTTCCTTTATATTACTAAAAGTAATAATCAGAGATCTCAACCATGTTTAAGAAGGGACATGATATACTAAACAACAGCAATAAAGTACTATAGGGAAAGATATAATATCTGTAATAGTGTGCAGCAATTACATAAAGGAAAGTGCTAGTGCTTCTCAAGTATAGTCATTTAGAAAAAAGTGCTAGTGCATCCATTTACAGAGACTACTGTAATTTACAACAAGATATGATTCAATTTCCTATGCTTTACCCTAAAATGCCACAGCAATATTTATAAATTCTGTTAATAATGTGCAAAAATCGCAACAACAAAAAAAAAACGGTGCTAGTGCTCTTAATTGTAAAAGCTACTACAATTTCAACAACATAACCAAGACATTGTTCAATTTCCTTTATCTTTTTCCAGATCTCTAAAATACTTCCAGTTTTTCTCAAATTTCTTAATGGCCCCTACCCGGCTTGCATATGCTTTTTCAAAATTACAAGTTCTTCTCATTTTCATCCACCACTTCAAGTGAGAGGGAGCATCGGTAGACTTCCAATTCTGTAGGATTAAGGAACGGGCAACCGTACAAGAAATAAATTCAAAGGTCTCTTCAGCCCTGCTGGATATTGTTCTATTTTTAGAGATGCCAAACAAAGCCAATTCGGCCTCGGGCTGCATATTCTTGCCCAATGCCCTTCCCAAATCCACAAAAATTGTATTCCAGAAAAACTCTAGTTTCGGGCAAGAAAAGAAAATATGGTGCCAGCCACTCTGACCATTAGCAAGACATCTAAAATACTTATTTTCAACTTCCGGGTATCTTTTCCCCAGGGCCTCCGGAGTCAAATAGGCTAACCAACGTGATAAAAAGGCCATCCTTTTAAAGTTAGCCGCTCGCAATGCTTTATTACCTAGATGACAAATCGTTTCCCAATCCTTACATAAAAGACTGCATTGTGTCACGTGGTCTAATTTTCTTAGGTGGCTTTCAACCAATGGCATTTGTTTCTGTCGATGTAGCAGCCTATACCAATTCCCTATGCCCATTGTTTTGACCCCGTATAGGGCTACCACTAGTTCAGATGGAGAATTAAAAATGCCATGTATTTTCCTTATAAAATATACGATTTGTAAATATTCAAAAAAAGTAGGTCTATTCGGGCTATTTGCTGTAGTCATCACCTCTTGCCACAAAATCATTCTATTCAGAATGAAGAAGTGTCTTAATTCTTTTAGCCCACACTATTCCCAATTAATTAGATGATTTTTGTTCAATTGGAGCCCGAGATCGAAACATTCCCTCAAACTCAGAAATTGCATGCCGGAGGAGTCTGTTTTTTTTTTAAAAAACTGAAGTCTGAAATAGTATTCCCTTAAGGTCTTATATCGGGGTTTTTTGGGATATTTGGAAGTTTTTAGGAACACTTGTAAGTTAGAGCCGTTTTCCTGTAGCATTTTATCCAAAAAGAAACTATCTCGCTTATGTCGAACCCATCAGTCCCGCCACTATGTCTAAAAAGGCGGCCTCATAATATATTTTCACATCTGGTAGGGCCAAGCCGCCCTGTGCAGTACATAGTTGTACTATTGGCAATTTAACCCTGGAAAATTTTCTCCCCCATACAAAACTTCTGAACATCGTCTCTATTTCTTTAAAAAAGGAGAACTTGATTTTTATAGGGATATTACTAAATAAAAATATGAGCAGCGGAAGTATTGACATTTTGATTAGTGATACCCTGCCCACAATTGAAAGTGGTAATAAATGCCATTGATCGAAAAGTTTCTTGATTTTATCTTTCATCCTTATGTAATTTAATTCATACAACTGATGGTATTGAGAGTTGATGTAAATTCCTAAATACCTAATCAGATCTTTATTGGCTGCTTGTGTCCTTAAGCCAGATGGAAGATAATTTAGATCTGTATTTAATGCGAGTATTTCTGTTTTATTAGAATTTATTTTGTAGCCACCAATTTGCTCAAATTCTCTAAATTCTCTCAACACACTCTCTATATTTTCTTTATTGGGCATCAAATATAAAATAATGTCATCGGCAAACAATTTTATTTTGGACATTCGGGGAACCGGAGATCGAATAGCAGCATTGTTTCTGATCTTGATTACTAAGGGTTCAATAAAAAAAGTAAAAAGCAACGGTGAAAGAGGACATCCCTGCCTAGTCCCTCTATTAATTTTTATCGAGCCAGCTGTTTTTGTATTAATAAAAACCTGGGCCGAGGCACCTTGATAAATGTTACGTAGCATATCAACAATCTGGGCAGGGAATCCGAATTGTCCTAGGGTAAAAAACAGGGTACTCCAATTAACTAAGTCAAAAGCTTTTTCGGCATCTACCATAACAATACATGCCGGAGTCGAGTTAGTATTAATATAATCTGTATTAGGAACTCGGTGTTTGCTGCCATGGAACTACCGGCTATGAATCCGGTCTGGTCACTATTAATCATCTCTTGAGCCGCGAATGTAAAACGTTTGGCCCATATTTTCATTTAAATGTTATAGTCGGAGTTTAAAAGACTTATGGGCCGGTAGGAATTAATATCTTCGGGATTTTTGTCTTTCTTTACGAATGACACGATTATCGCCTCTTTAAATGTTGCCGGTACATGACCTCCCTCTTTGATGTTATTAAATAATTGTTTCAGAGGAGTCAGCAGTTCTTTTAAGAATAGTTTATAAAATTCGATGGGAAATCCATCTTGCCCACATGCTTTTCCCCCGGCTGTTTCTTTTACAGAGGTTGATATTTCTGCTGTTTCAATCTCTAATTCGAGTTGGGAAAACCGACTCTCAGAAAGTTTAGGAATTTCCACGTTGGAAAAATAGTTAAAAATCATATTGTCGCCTGTTAAATACTCCGTTGAGTAAATACTGTGATAATGTTCAACAAAAATCTGTGAGATCCTTTCCCTATCAACTTCATCTAGACTGGACTGAGGGTCTTGTATCTTTAAAATGAATGCTGACTCCTGTTTTTTCCTTGTTGTATTTGTTAACAATTTGCCTATTAGCTGGTTTTCTTCATAAACCTTTTGCTGGTACATTTTAGAACTACAAATCTCTTCTAAGATGAAAAAATCCCGCAAGACGATTTTTGCCTGTTCAAATTCATTGGGACATTTCCGGTCCCGAAGAATATATTCTTTTTCAACTGCAGCATGAAGTTGAGCTATTTTGAGCGATCTTACTTTTGCCTGGGCCGCCGTATAGGCGATAATCTGACCACGGGCAGCAGCTTTAAACCCACCCCAAACCGAAAACCCATCAGCGGTGTTTACATTTAACTTAAAAAATTCCAAGATCCATTCCCTGAAATCCTTTACCCAGTTCTGATTTTGGAGGAGAGTGCGGTCGAGCTGCCACCTCAGCCGCTCCCCTTTCCCACCATCTATTACAATCGTAAGTTCAATTCTGGCGTGATCAGAAAAAGGATTACACCCACTATCAATTTTTAGAATTTGGAGGGATCTTGATATAAGATAAAAATCGATTCGAGATGCAGTTGCAAAGTAAACTTTTTTTCTTCAGGATTCCTAAGTCGCCAAGGATCTACCAATTGATGTTCTTTTTTAAGGGCCTCCACAACTCTTAAAGTATTTGGTTTTAGTTGCTTTTTATTTTTATTTGATGTATCTTTCTTCAAATCTTGTATAAAGTTAAAATCCCCTCCTACTATAATCTGCCCTGGTGCTCCCCTCAAAAGCTCATGAATTTTGATCAGGCTTTCAATCTCATCAGTAACCGGACCATAATAATTGACCAGGTTAAAAAAAATTCCCTGCAACTTAACCATTACCCATATCCATCTCCCCTGTATGTCTCTCTGAACTTGTAGGATTTCCCAAGGTATTTTTCTAGAAAGATAAATTGCGACTCCCCTCTGAGCCAAACCAGCTGATGCAAAAAAAGCGTGGGAGAAAAATCTGGGTAAAAAAAGTTTGGGAGAATTTGATTTTAGGTGAGTCTCTAGAAAATATACCATTTGGGGGTCGGATGATATTAACCATTTTATGAGAGCGCCATACTTTTGCTTATTTAAAATACCATTGGCATTGACTGATAAGATTTTGCAATTGCTAAAATTCATTTAGATTTATAATTACAGATAACCTTAAGTTTCTAATAATGTAATTTCTATGTCGTTTACTCCTGCTCCTTTTCTTTTTTGCTCCGATTCCCCCTCTCCCTCCCCACCCTCCCTTCCACCCCTTGGAATGTGGATACCCCAACCACGCCAACCACATTTCCCCCTTCCCTTCTTTATTCATGGGTGTCATGGTGCTACACCCTAGTGACCCTACTACCCCTATGACCCCCCACAAAGCCTCAAAACCATAAAGAAAAAAAACCCAAAGAAAACAGATTTATACAGTGCCATTATGCCGTTCTTTTTACCCTCTTTTCTCACCTCCCCCTGCCTATTTCAACCCCTTCCCTACTTCTCTCCTTTCCTTTATAACAGGAGGTTCTTCTTCAAATTATTAACCCTGTGAAATCTTCTTTAGTAGCGCCTGAGCCTCCTCCAGATCTGAGAAAATAAAGAACTTGCCCTTAACTAGCACTCTTAATTTTGATTGCTGTGCTATTGAGGCTTGGGCTCCATGAGATTTAAATAACTGGAGGAGTTTTACAAATTCCTTCCTTCTTCGTGCTGCTGAGGCAGTCATGTCTGCAAATATACGACACTTTGAAGTTGCGTTAACAAAAAACTGTCTCTGCTGAATAGCTTTCATCAATATTCTCTCCTTGATTCGAAAATCAGCAAAATTCAACAGGATTGTTCGCGGTATTGTAGAGTTCGGAAAGGGATGTGCAGGGACCCGATGCGCCCTGGTAATTGTGAGGTCCCCTTTGAATTCTGGAAGCACGGTCTTTTTAATGAATGTATTTACCCATTGTAACGTCTGTGAATCTTCAATGCCTTCCGGAACCCCCACTATTCTTAAATTTGATCTCCGTGAATGACCCTCAATGTCCTCAAGTCTATTTTCCAGATATTTCCTCTTTTTTGTCGCTTCCTTCACTTCACACATAACTATATTGACTTGGTCCTCCAACACTGAAATCCGGGCTTCTGCCTCCTGAAGTTTGACAGGGAATCCAGACATTACCTCCTCGATCTTCCCCAGACGTGCATGTAAAGCCGCGATTTCCAGTTTCTGGGTCCTTTTAATTTCGCGAACTTCATCTAGTATTAAATTCAGCATGTCCCTGACATCCAATTGATGTGTACTAGTAGTATCAATAGTCTGATCAGGATAACTCTGCCTTTCAGCTGTAACAATAGTTGTCCCCCCAATTATGGCTTCTCCCGGGGGGTTAGGCAAGGTTGCATTCTGTAACACTGGCTCTGGCTCTGGGGGATCTACTGCTGCCGGTGGTGTACTAGGTTCATGATTTTGGTAACTTGCCTGGCTTTGATCTTGATCCCTTGCGGCTTCTGGGATGACTTGATGGACAATATCCTTATCAATTTGAGTTCTTTCTGCATTTGGGGAGACTTGGACTACTGAGAGAGGTGCTGATTCAACTGGCCCAGTTTTAGATAGATCTAGGATTGACTCTATCAAGGGCGATGGGGGGATAGCTTTTTTGAAAAATAATGGAAACTGCTTAGCCCCACTGGAGTTGGCCCTTGGGCAGTCTGAAACCATATTGTCTGGATCAGTCCCTATCACCTCGGTTTCCGGAGATACGATAGAAGATTGTTCTTCTTATGAGCTTTCCAAAGTGCTGTCAAGCCCTTGAGGGTTGATATTAATTTCTCTGATTCCTTTAGTGGCTAGTCGTGAACTTTCTTTTGCCAAGGCTCGGCGAGTTTTAGTTTTTGACCGTGCTGCTGTATCGAATTTTGCAGCCGTGCCTCCTTGTTTCAGTGGTTTTCCCATGTCTTTATTATCGATTTTCCTCAGATCTTCTCTTTCCTCTGTTCTTCTTTACCTTTCTTTCCCTCTCCCTTTCAGCTCGGGAAAAAACTTTTCTGCTGCTTTTTTTTTTTTTTGAAAAAAAAAAAAAGGTGTCTTTACGCAAAGATTATTTTTGGAAGTGTCACCCCCTGTACTCCTTCGTATCCTCAAGCCGGGCACACCATTGCGTTAGAGCTTTAAAGTTATGAAAGGGGGAGAGAGTAAATACGGAAGTTAAGGCACATGAGTAGCTCTATGTCCTTCCCCTTGAACGGATAAGCTGGCACGGTGTCTCCCAACTCAGTTCATCCGCTTACCGGCTCGCCGGCCTCCTCCACATCAAGCCGTTTTCTTCTCTGTCCGGACACCAGACTCCGGTCTCGTTACCTTCTTAACGCTCAGCATATGCGGCAAGATTTCCGTCCTCCTCGCCTTCTGGAAATCCTCAGAGGAAGTCGAAGCAGGTATTCACTTTTCGCGGTCAGAGCTAACCCTGCCGATAACACATCCGGGAGGAATCCACAGCCCTTCACCAGCCCGAGCGGCAGAGGGCCAGTTTTGCCATTACGATGGGTGGGTCAGCGGAGCAGCGATCACCTGTGGCTACACGGAAGCATGGCTCTCCGTAGCCACCCGACGTGAATTTCTCCACACAGGCCAGACAGATGTGACTATGCTCAAAGTGTAACAATCAGAGCCTTTTACCACTGGTGTCCTGGGGTTTACCTTGCTCCTGCGCCCAAAACTGAGCAATAAAAACATCCCCTTTAGGACTCGGCCCCTTGTAATTGTACAGTCCAGCATTCCAAGCTTACTCAGGTGTTACTGTAGTGTATAACTTAATGGGACATTTAATAGCTGTTAATTAATCAGGGGCCAGTCTGTGTTTTTGTTCATAGAGAAAAAGGACTTATCTTCTCACACGCATCACCATACAATACAAAAATATCATAGACCAATCAACTGGTATGCAGCTATCAATGCAATAGTTACTGTAGGTGGAGCGACAGCTAGAAGTAATAGAGGTTGCTCCTCCGGGCGAGGTAACATGTGGTTTTTCAAAATAAAGTTAGGACATTTGCCTTCCTCTGGAAACTGAAGATTAACATTCTAATTCGTACTCCTCTCTGCCCCGTCTACCCCTCTCCAAATGATGATGGGTAGGCAGAGCATGGATCGTCCCAAACGACTCTCATCCCTGGGTGCCGCACCTTTACACTGTTCCCTGCTCTCCTTGTTATTCCTCGGGCAGGCTCAGCCTTTGAGTACCAGCGGGGGCCACACTTCTCATGTTGGTTTATTGCACTGACTTTACCCTGGCCCAGGCAACATAGCTGTGGTTTCTGTTTATTGCATCTGGTGCATCTCGGCATGATAAAAGCGGGCAGTATAAGCACCATTGATGAGAGGCCATGCTCCACTCCTCTGATCGCAGTCCAGTGGACAGATCTGAATCCTGCCAGAAGATCAGTTGCCTGCTTCTTGCCTTGAGGGAAGAAACTGACTGGCTGCTGAGGAGGGGTGTAGTCCAGCGGATCTTCACTAGAGCAATCTTCGGGATCAAATGCAAACCCACCACCCAAAGAGAAGAGACCACTAAAGGTCACAGTGGCACTCAGGAGATGGAGGCTGAAGCCACCATGTTTTGTGGTGAATGATCCAACCTAGCGCCAAGCCCCTGAAGGTGCTTCAGAAATTCATGCAAGTTGACCAAATGTGGTCCTGATTTTCTCAGCATCAAGTAATCTTATGCATTATATGTCCGTGGTAGAAAAAAAAAAAACTTTGAGATGCATTTGCTGGTCTTCTGGGTGCCATGCAAGTCATGGGCATCTTTGTTACTCAGCATGCCGCAAAAGCACAAGGGGCAGAATGCCTCTCCAAAGGGCCTGGCAGTCAACTTCCTTACCTTGGTTGCAATAGGCAGTTTTCAGTTTTTGCTGATTTATCTCTCCAAAGTTAACCCTTTCTAGGCACTGTCTTCTTTGTGTAATGGTACCTCCAGCACAGGGCTTAATTTGTGCCGGTGCTTTCCGGTGCTTAGCACCGGCACTTCCTCATCAGGGCCGGGTCTGCACGTCACATATTGCATTGAAGTTGATACTGAATTCAATTTACATATTTAATTTACCTCCTCACTGTACGTAAACTCGGTGTAGGCGCAGCCACACTGCCGCAGACTAGTGTTGTTAAATTCGCTTCTCTTGACTGTCTCCCGAGTGAGTCAGATGTTGCTTGATTGTTGATTGGGCCCTTACTTCAGTCATTGTTGTCGGTGGGCGGGACTCGGGAGTCGCGGGACACTGATTAATTGGGCTTCATTTTGGTTATGCCACGTGCGCAGATTTTTCCCAGATTGCTGCCACGCCCCAGCCTACACGCACGCGCACCCTACCGCAAGTATTACGTTCAAAGCAAGGCACAGCCAGTTTCTCAGCAATACCAGGCCCAGTCCCGCCTAACGGTTACGGAACCAGTCGGTCAATGAAGGGAGGCAGTGAGTGCGTAGTGTGTGTCCCGGCAGGCACTTGGCTCACCACGAGTACAGTACAGCAGGTAAATTAAGTTTTAAATTAAGTCTCATCACCTTGCCAAACCAACGCTGCTTTTCTTTTTGGCGCATGGTGGCGTAACGATCGTCAGGTCATCGTGGTGGTGGTAGCTGAGTCCGGCTCCACAAAATTCCATGATGCAGAGTTGCAGACAGACTGATGCACTGCACTCATTGCACTGCACGGCCTGGCCTAGTGGCCGTACACTTATGGTACGATAGAGGCGGGCACGGCCGGGATTAAGTTAAAGTCCTGGCCGCCCCTCCCCTGCTGCGGAGAGAGTACTGGGCTAAATCTGTGGATGGTGCAGGTGGCAAAAAACGGGCTCGTCTCTGACTGTGTCTCGCTCTCGCAGTCTTTGAATGCCCGCTCTCGGCCCGGGGATGGCAGCAGAGAAGCTGTAAGTAAAACATTTTTAAAGTAGCTAACGTCTGTTCTCGTGAGTTTAGTATTATCGATTACTTCATCTTCTAAATCTAACCCCGCCCCTGGCCTCAGCACGCACGGTTTTGTAGACCATAAGCATACATGCCAACATTTCAGAAGAGTATAGTGGGTGACTTTTTAGAAAAAATCGGGAGAATGGGGCTTTGAATCGGGTTACTGTCATGTATGGGCTTTGGAAGTGTGCTGCTGCAGCATCGGACATTTGAAACTCAAATGCACGTTTACCCTTCAGAGGCATAGAGCGCAATGGCAGGCAGAGAGAGGGCGATGCACGTGTTGTGCACTGGCCTGGCAGGTAGCTGACAGTGCATACCCCCCCCGTGTGGCAGCCCCCAAGTACTTCACAGGTCCACAAGACCAATCGCTTGTTAATGAGGCTTTGTTGATTTTTCACCCCTTCTAGAGCCCCTGCATCGCCACTCTGACTATTTCTGGAAGAACTAGCACGTTACACAATACCAAGCCGTCAGCTGAAATCGGGCTTCTGGATGCTTGAATCGGGAGGCGGGAGACTAGCCTTGAAATGGGTAGTCTCCCGCCTGAATCGGGAGGGTTGGCATGTGTGCATAAGTAAACTACTAGTCCTATAATGCTGTAGTTTGGTTTGCAAAATACTATAATCGTCACAAAAGGTTGGTGTGCAATTTGTGGCTACTCTTTGCGACCAGTTTTCAGTACATCTAGCCCTGGTTCTGACAAATCAATTTCATTGAACCTGCCATGAAGAATGTCTCACAAAGAAAGGCATTGACCAGACAACAAAACCAACTTAGTGAATGACCTTCTTAACTATCAATGATCACCATTAGGCTAGCTTTTGATTTCTTTCTGTTTTTTAATGCCCTTCCTTTAGTACCCTCTTTTTTTTTTTACCCATTTTTCTCTTTCCCAGTCACTTTAGGAAAAAGGGGTTCAAGGCCCTCTCCCTTTTTATTGGCTTTATTTGGAGGAGTATTTATAGAGCGCGGCGTTCGCTCCGGAAGGAGCATCATGGCGCTGAAAATCCTTGAAAACAGGTCACAGAGAGAAAGGGGGAAGACTAGATGGATGCTTTGGTCCAGTCGTCGGAGAGATTAAAAATCCAAGTTTTGAGAAATTTCCTAAAGGGTTTCTCAAGTGTCTGAAGTCTGAGGTGTCTCGGCATGCTGTTCCAGGCTCTAATAGCCAGGGTGCTAAGGGTTTTTCCGCCTTTGGATTTCAGGTTGAACTTGGTGGAGATCATGAAGTTTTCATGAGAAGATCGGAGGGAACGGCTCGGATTGTAATGTGGAAAACGCTTGGTAAGATAAGAGGGACCTGTTTTGTTAAAGGCTCGGAAGGCAACAATGAGAATCTTAAAGAGTATTCTCTTGTGAAAAGGGAGCCAATGTAAGGTCTTCAGGGCTGAGGAGATTGAGGATTTGCGTGGAAGTTTTAGGACGAGGCGGGCAGCAGTGTGTAGAACGCTTTGAAGTTTAGAGAGAGTAGACTTCTTGGTCCCTGCCAGAAGGCTGTTGCAGTAGTCTACACGTGAGAGTATGAGGGCTACAGTTACTGTCTTTCTAGAATCGAGGGGGAGAAAATCAAAGAATTTTCTCAGGGATTTGATTATGCCGAAGCATTTTCCTGCTACGGACGTGACATGGTGATCGAAAGAAAGGTCAGAGTCAAAAAGGACTCCGAGATTCCGGGCAGAGGTGACGGGCTGGGGGGGAGCAACAGAGTTATCAGGCCACCACAGGGCAGGACAGAAAGAGGCATTCTTTCCAATGGGGAGGATCTCAGTTTTGTTTGAGTTGCACCGAAGGTGGTTAGTGTCCATCCATTGGAATACTGCGGTTAGGCAGTGTTTCAGATTGAGCTCTGCCTTGTTGGAATTGTCGTCAAGGGGGATGATCAACTGAGTATCATCGGCATATGAAGTGACAGTTATGCCGAATGATTCAATCACGGTGAGCAGAGGGATAAGATAGATGTTAAAGAGGAGGGGGCTTAAGATGGACCCTTGGGGGACTCCGGAGGACACCTTTTTCTCATTGGATTGAAAGGAACCCAAGGTGACAGTTTGGGACCTATCGCTGAGAAAAGATCTAATCCATGATAGGGCTGAGTTGGTGATGCCGATGTCCTTAAGTCTATTGATCAAGATGGAGTGGGATATGGTATCGAAAGCTGCCGTAAGGTCAAGAAGGATCAGAATGGCCTTCTTCCTTTGGTCTTGCAATGTTTTAATGGTGTCGGTCAGTTCGATTAGGGCAGTTTCGGTAGAATGTTTAGACCGGAACCCGGATTGCTGGGAATGGAGTATGTTGTGGGATTCCAGAAAGGTTTTAAGTTCTTTATGGACTAGCTGTTCAGTTATTTTGCCCAGGGCGGGGAGGAGGGTGATAGGGCGGAGGTTGGTCAAGTCCGTTGAGGATTTGTTGGCTTTTTTCATCAGTGGCTTGACCACGCCTTTTTTCCATGAGAGGGGAACAGAACCAGAACAGAGGGACAGGTTGATGATGTCATTGACGATAGGGTTGATCTCATCAATGATGAGATGAAGAATCTTAGGGGGGCAGGGGTCAGAGGGGGATCCAGATTTGCAGGAGAGGATCGCTTCTCTGGTCTGGGCCAGAGTCACCGGAGTGAAGTTTTTGAGACTGTTAACAGTCAGGCAAGGTTGGTCGGGGTCGAGAGATTTGTGAGTTGAAGGGGGAGGGGGGAAGTTTTTTTGAATGGAGGTGATTTTATCGTCAAAGTAATCAGAAATTTTGTCACATAGCTCTTGGGATGGGGGATTTCGGGTTGGAGAGCTTTGGGGTGGGTGAAAGTCTTCACAATTGAAAATAAGGTTTTTTGCTTTTGGCTGGCTTCTTTAATGGCATTTACGTAGTATGTTCTCTTGGCCGATTTGATGGTAGAGAGATAGCTTTTCCTCTGGAGAATATAGGTGTTTCGGTCATCATTATCGTAGGATCTACGCCATTTACGTTCCGCTTTCCTGCAGAGTAGATGAGCGGAGGCTAATTCAGGAGTGTACCAGGGAGCTTTGATTTTGGTTTTCTTCAATATTCTATCCTGATGATTGGATGGGCATCGTTTAGCGATTTCTTGTGAGAGCCAATTGTGAAGGCGGTCTGCATCTCTGTTGATGTTACCGGATAGGGAGGGGGCGTTGGTTAGGGAAAAGGGATTGAGAGTGAGATTTTTCTGGACAGTTTTCCAGTTTGTAGAGTGAGCAAGGTGAGGAGTGCGTTTATTGCTGGTAGAAGGGTGGCAGCTAGGGATGTGGAAGGGGATCAGGTAATGATCCGTCCATATCTGGGGTAGGGGGGGCAGGGTAGTGATGGAAGGGAAATTGGAGCAAACACCGTCCAAGGTGTGGCCAAGAGAGTGAGTAGGCAACGTGACACTTTGTTGTAGGTTAAAGATTTCAAGTGTCTGAAGAAAGTTGCTGGTTTGAGAGTCGGCGAAGGTCTCAAGGTGTAGATTAAAGTCCCCTAGCAGGGTAAAGTGTGGGTAACGGAGTAAGAAGTGTCCTAGAGCGTCATTCAGGGAGTCGAGAAATTTAGCAGCGTTGCCGGGTGGGCGGTAGATCAGGCCACCGGAGAGGGAAAGGGATTGGCTGAGTTTGATGGAAAAGCCTAATCCCTCTGCGTCAATGAGAGGGTCGAGGCAGAAGGTGTGACAGTTAAAGGTGTTCTTCAGTATAATTGCAACACCTCCTCCTCTACCTTTCTGTCTGTCCTGTCTGTGGAAGGAGTAACCCTGTGGGAGGGCTACGGCTATGTCGGGGTTGCTGTCTTCAGTGAGCCAGGTTTCAGTGATCATGAGGCAGTCGAGGTCATAGTCAATGATGAGATCGTGAATGTCTTGACTATGTTTACACATCGACCGGGCATTTATCAGGCCACCTGTGAAGAAGGGGCGTTGGTGATTGGGGGGGGTTGGCTGGTCGTGGTCGAGAGTGAGTGACCAGCGGCATTTGATGCAGCTGGTAGGGCCGACTACTTTTGATATGTCAAACTTGCATGAGCAGCCGGAGCTGTCTCGGAGTCGGAGAAGGTCGTTGGGTGCATACCTGATACTAGGAGGTGTTTGGGCAGGGGTTCCTGCGCCTTGCGCGGTCTTGGCGCGGACGGGCGCAGACGGGCTTGCCTTAGGCGCGCCTTCGGCGCGCAAACGGCGCTCCCGCTGCGCTCGTCCGCTGCGCGTCCTATGCATGCACATTTGTAGGGAGAGAAAGGGGGCGTGGCCTCCAAGGGGGCGGAGTCAGCGCGCACGCCGCTGGTGATGGCGGCTGCAGGCAAGGAACTGAGAAGGCGCGAACAGCCTTTGAAATCAGCTGAGCGCTAAGGTGAGAGCGAGCGCTGAGTTGTGCTTCGTTTTAAAAGACAAGTAAATAGTGACACCACACAGGAGACAGAGTGCAGTGAAATGTACAGTTTTTTTAAAAACAACAGAGTACCTCCAGCCCCGGCTTCCGCCTCAGGACTGGGTCAAGGTTTACTGGTGACCGCTAAGAGTCAGCTGGTTAAGTAGGGCGAAATAGGGGGCGTGGCCTCCAAGGGGGCGGAGTCAGCGCGCACGCCGCTGGTGATGGCGGCTGCAGGCAAGGAACTGAGAAGGCGTGAACAGCCTTTGAAATCAGCTGAGCGCTAAGGTGAGAGCGAGCGCTGAGTTGTGCTTAGTTTTAACCCCTTCCATGCGGCGCAAATTCCGCCGCGGTGCTGACCGTTTCTTGCGCGGGCGGGCTCATGACGGAACGGTTCCGTCATGAGCACAGCTCAACCGACGCTCATGACGGAACCGTTCCGTCATGAGCACCGAAGGGGTTAAAAGACAAGTAAATAGTGACACCACACAGGAGACAGAGTGCAGTGAAATGTACAGTTTTTTTTAAAACAACAGAGTACCTCCAGCCCCGGCTTCCGCCTCAGGACTGGGTCAAGGTTTACTCATACTTTATGTATTTTCTTGTCTTGGGTGATTGTTTCCTCTCCTTTCCCTTAAAACCCTCATTTTTTCTCCCCCATCCTCTCCTCTTCAAGTCCACTTTGAGTCTGACCTCCTCGGCCCCTGAGATTCCTGCTGCTCTCTTCTTTCCTCTCCAAGGCTCCTCCCTCTCTTTCTGTACTTACCTTCACTCCTTTCCTCTTTTCTGCTCCATGATCCTCGGCACCCCTCTTGTACAACCCCACCTCCTCCTCGTGCTGTTGTCAGCAAGACCCAGGAATAGCAAGCTGACGGTTACCATTATTCCAAAAATCCATCCATAGAATGCACTGGTGACCAGGTAACCTACGGCAGGGGTCACTCGGGGCAGAGCGCACGTCTATAATACCAGGCAGGGCATGGCATGGCACATTCATTCCTCTCCCAACAGCACTTCTAGCCTCCATCTACTGCACGCTAAATACGGCAGCCCACCCTGTCTGTTCTCATCAAGGCCACTGGAATTATGCGACGATTCTGATGCCTCTGCGTTTTTGGCATAGTTATAGATTTGACACATAATTCATAATTTTGCAGATTTTAACAGAAAAATGTTTTTCTGCTCAAGCGCTTCTGAAGTTACTAAAAGCGCAGGAACACAAGTTACTGCACAGTGGATTGCCCTTTGCATAGCTTGGCTGGTCACCTTTCTGTTGCTACTGCTATATTTGAGTGTTGAACTGAAACCAGTAAGGTGCAAGCAATGCCCAGACAGTGTTAACAAGTGTAAAATTACAAAATAGTGAGTTAATACTAAAATAAAATGCGTTGCATAATTTTCTCAACTCTGTTGCATGATTTGGCCTTCCCCTGTCGCATATTCCCAGTGGTCTTGGTTATTATAAGATCTCTGCCTTGTTCCTAACGATTACACTACTGTTATAATATACTGAGCGCGAGCTCCCCATTATGTACCCAAACCAGTATTGTAGCTCCTAAACCATTACACATGCACGAAGCGCAGTGACACACTCCTTTGCCTTTTCCGTGCCACTATAAACCCACAAATATTACTGCTCTCACTAGTGAACAGTGCACTCCTCTTTGCAAGAGGAGCATTAACCCACCATCCTGCGGTCGGTATTGCCCTCCCGTTCATGTCCTGCCTCCCAGGGGGGTGCTGCGCTGTTGCAGACCTTAGTATAGTGCTCCGAGAGGGGCTGGATCCCTCCAGGCACTGGGGAGTGAGAAGGGTGGCTAGAGCTGTTGTGGGGTGGGGGGGAGGGGAGGTCTGGAGGAGGCTGCCGGGTCATGCGCTTCACCACTGCACTGCTTAGAATCCAGGAGCGTGGGGGGGGGGGGGGGTGCTGGTAATCAGCGCTCTGTTGGTGGGTGCCCAGTGCTATGCACTTATGCCCCACTTGTCTTTTACCCGAATGAGTAGCTAAGGTGAGCGCTTGTTTCAAGTCTGACTCCAGATATTATTCATGGCTGTGTACCTTCTCTTTGCAATCCTAGACATCTGCTTTTCTGAACTGCTGATTCAGTATATTTACTTGCTAAATGCGAAATCTTCTAAAGATAAAATTCCACATTTTGTTTTATATAGCCGTGTAGGCACACGCAGATGCCATCCAAAAACCTGACATGCCTTATGCCTGTTTTAATCTGCCAAAATAAAGAAACATTTTTTTATAGCCAAGACACAATTCCAACTTAAAAACGTTCAGCTAAAAGTCAGCATGTTTCTGGTAACAGTTTCTCCAAAAGCCCACCTTTCTCTTTGCATAGCTTATTTGGAGCTCTCTTATCATGTACCTAAACCTAACTGCTCCCTTCAGGTCGTACTTGCATCAAAGAGTAGTGTAATGGCGCCCACCCCTGGGCATTCCTATGACTGTGGTTTGTCACTTACTTCTGGTAATACTCCTGTCAACAGAAAAGCCAGATGACGCAATACAGTTGTTAGCATATCACTGATTGATTTATTTATTAGAAGTACTAGAATTTGCAAAGCAGTATATTTTATAGGCTGTGAACACTATCATATAGAAGTTTTTTTTAAAGAGATGGGTAAAATAGCTGCCTTTAAAAGCATAAGCTTATTCAGTACAGTAAAACAGAAAATGACAGTTCGTGAAATGTGCTAAGCATTCTTTGATTTGAATAATGTTCCTGCCGGTCCTCTTTGGTTTGATGTACAGAGCTGCGGTGCCCTCGAAATTAAGGTGATCTAGAAAAACCATAACAGTGTACACTTATATCACAACAGGCCGACAGGGCCCGGCGGGGTTAAGTTAAAGCGGCCCTGCCTGGCCCCTGCCCTTGAAGTTTCCTCCCTTGCTTCAGAGTGGCTAAATATCTGTGCAGGCTGCCAAAAAAAGGGGCTCATCTCGCAGTCCTGGAATACCCTGCCCGCTATGTAATAATCAAAGATGTCTCGTAGACAGGTGGCTTAGAACAGATTGTAGGTTTATTGGTTAGCCATAAAGTCCATGTAGATCTCATGTAAGGCCTCAGCTAGGCCCCAGAAAAGTCCCTGTAAAGCCCCACCAGGAGCAGCCTCCCTGCTGCTCAGCCCATCTCCTCCAACTGCCAACTCCTCCAGTCCCCCACACTCAACATTCCAAGTGACATCACTCAATGGCTGAGCAGCAAGGAACAGGACAGCAATGAGGAAGATGTACAAACAACAACAATAGATTATAGCACATCTCCCTTCCTTAGAAAAACTAAGCAAAAGATATAAATGCATTGAATCAAGATAGCACAAAATACCTTTGCCTAAATAAAGTAGAAATAAAAAGAAAGTACATTATGCAAATAATTATACATCAAATCAGCAAACAGTCACAAGAAAATATCTAAAACAAAATAATAATGAACCCCAATCCCCCTCCCTAGAGAAACTAATTAGATGGGTACACACTAGAACATAGAACACAGAAATAGGGAAACGCACCTCCCTATGAAACTCCAATACTGTAATAGGGGAAAACACCTCCCTATAGGGGAAAACACCTCCCTTAGACACATAGAACATTGAAATAGGGAAACGCACCTCCCTATGAAACTCCAATACTGTAATAGGGGAAAACACCTCCCTATAGGGGAAAACACCTCCCTAGACTGAGAAATAGGGGAACAACGTCACCCTATAGGGGAAAAACACCTCCCTTAGACGTCTCCTCCCTTAGACTCTCCGAACTTGCAATAGGGAAAAATACACCTCCCTATGATACACTGACCACTGTAATAAGGAAGAAAACACTTCCCAAAACACACAGAACACACTGTGATAGGGAAAAACGTCACCCTATACACCACCTTTAGAAACCCAAACACTATATTATGTTAGGAGATCGTACGTTAAACATTTCGAGCATAAGTATTAACACTGCTAAAAGAGAGAAAAAATAAAAAACAAAGAACACAAAAGCAAGAGATGAACACCGGTGAGCGAACTCTCACCCGAGGTCTTGACACGGAAAGAACTGCATGCAACTGCCACCCTCCGATTTGCTGCAATTGTGCACTATGTACCCAAAAGCTCAGAAGCTGAGAAGAACAAAGAACCATGTCTGTTTGCATTATCACCGCATTTTACTCCTCTCGTGCACAGTGCAGAAAACGAAAATAAATAATTCCTTATGAAGAATGTGCCACATCAGTAGACCTGTGGGTACATCGCGTCTCAAATGCGCTACCACGAACACGCAACGAGAATGCAAGAGATCCTTCTGAAATCTCCCAACCCAAAATGGATGCCAAAAGTACGCGAGAGTTGACGCGTGAGCTGACGTCTCGCAGATCAACATGAAGCTGACGAAAGTAGAACAGTGTAGCGCGCACCATGCGCATCGCATCACGTCCCGGCCGCCGAGTCAGGAAGAGGATTCCATTGCGTCATCATTCCCAGGATGGCAACGAAGAAGGAACATCTCTCGCACCAACGAACACCTCCTGCACCAACGGCCCCGTCGCAGCGTGGCAACAGACAAAGGTAAGCGACGTGGCTTCATGCTTCAAGCTTCATGCTGAAGAGCGTGTAACAGGCTAGTTGCTAGTTTTTTTATTTTCCTTTTCCGCAAGATTAATCACCAATATACGTTGAAGCTCAAACTCTGCCAAAACTTGAGAGATTTACCACTGTAGTTCACAGAATCCGAGTCCACTTGTAAAAACGTGAGCTGTGCTCATCTGTTTACTAGAAAGCGCTACACAGTAAATTCAGGTGAGACTGCGCGCGCTGATTGTATACGCGCCTCATTGTTTTAAACTGCAAAACGGCAGTTGTCGAACGGACACAGTCTTACAGTACAATTCTACTTTCCTTTACATGAAATTCACCTTGTCAGTCAGTGCCTCACGAAATACAAACGTGCCAAGCATTGTACACAGGGAAGTCAGACTTGAACTAAAGTTCGTTTTTAGTGTAAATTTCTTTAGATCGCGTCGCTCCTTTTCCACTCGAGCACCAAGGCTCACATTCACAGCACTTCACCAGTCTTGTGTAACATTACATGGGATGTCCATCGCCTCTCACAAAACAGATAGCTGGGGCAAAGTACCTTCATAATAAATGGATGTCAGCAATTTCCACAGTACCTTTCCGCTCTTCGCTGACTAGTAAAAGAAGGTGTATTCACAACCAACCCTTCTCAACATGCAGAGTTACAAAATGAACTGGCACTCACTTATTAGGGCGACCGATGGAGTGGTCACTGGTGGGGCTCTTGAGTGTCAGCTTCCACAAAACACGCAATTTCTCTTGAAGTTCCTTTAAGCTTCATAAAGCATAATCCAGCACACGCGTTAGTTCCTCCAAATCGTCGCCAGTGTAATAATCAAAGATGTCTCGTAGACAGGTGGCTTAGAACAGATTGTAGGTTTATTGGTTAGCCATAAAGTCCATGTAGATCTCATGTAAGGCCTCAGCTAGGCCCCAGAAAAGTCCCTGTAAAGCCCCACCAGGAGCAGCCTCCCTGCTGCTCAGCCCATCTCCTCCAACTGCCAACTCCTCCAGTCCCCCACACTCAACATTCCAAGTGACATCACTCAATGGCTGAGCAGCAAGGAACAGGACAGCAATGAGGAAGATGTACAAACAACAACAATAGATTATAGCACGCTATTAGGTATGGCACGTGAGAAATGGAATACGGCAGCCACGCCGCCTTTGGTCACACTACAAAACCTCTATCACAAGCTTTCCCCTTATAACACAGTCCATGCTATTGGGTGCAATGAGGCAGTTTTATTTCTCTTCTGAACAAGGATCCCAATCCAACCAAATAGAAAAACGCCCGTCCCTGTGTGCTGTGTAGCAAGCATTAATTATAAATAGCTTCAATAGATCAGTTCAAACTTCAACCTTTAGAGTCAGACCTGGACAAGCGGCACATCTAATATTAATCTTTTGACTGCTTTCATGTCATTGTCCCTCCTTTGTCTCTATGCTTCTCTCTGCACTGGATTAATGTTCTAGGTCCTTAAATTACATGGATTGGAAACAAAATGGTGCAGAGCCTAGGCAGTTTCTGAACTGCATAGGAGGGTGGATAGCTTGAGGGAGGGACATAATAAAGACTATCCAACAAGGGTAGAAAGCAGAGAGACAGACAGGTAAAGAGTGGTGAGCCCAGTACTGGCCCACTGGGTGAGCCTGAGCCCTGAGGTCAGATATCGAGAGAGATGATGGAGCAAGAGATGGGTGTGTGAGTAAGTGGGTGGAGCCAGTTGAGGGAGTGGGTGGAGCCGGAGAAAAGTGGGTGTGGCCTCCGACAAACATTTGAGCACCTGCACTTCATATTTTACAAATTAAGCACTGGTTCTAACTATATCACAAAACAAAAAAAGCGCAGTTCTAACTATAAAATACATGTTTGTATGCAGCTCCTTGATGACAGTTCATTGGTCACTGTCCTATGTTAGGATTGTAACTTCTGAACTGCAAGTAACACAAGGATCTCTGTGACAAAAGGCAGTACCCACTGAGCTATCCACATAAAATACAGTTCATCTGCATTTAAAAACTACTAACAGACAAATGATTGCTCTCCAGCAGGATCATTAATCACCAGCATTATCCGGGCATTTTTTATTGTCTTATTGTTGTCCTGCATCGGCCGTGATCATGATAAAAACTGTTTAAATGAAGCACAGACGAAGTATGTGTCCTGCTGGGCCTGCGCAGATTTTAAAAAGAAAAACGAATAGTAACACATTCTCTTACCTACTCCATTAGTCAAACTTTGTGTCACAGCCTGGTGTGATAAGCAGCTGCAGGGTTCAGGAAAGGTGAATAGGAATAAACAAACTTCTTTTCTCTGCTGCATAGAAAAAGAAATATCCACGCAGCAGAACAGTAGGCAAAGGTAACTGTTGTCAAAGAAAGGATTTGTCGCCTTTCGCCATGTGGAGATGAAGGGGTGAAAAAATAAAGCCTCGTTTATATGTAAATGGTCTTTTAAAGACCTGTGAAGTACTCGGGGTGCGGCTGCGATAATCTCTAAAACTGTGTTTGAGCGCGCCCCCCGGGAAGCTGTCTCAGCCGGGCTGACACACACGAGGGGAGGAGTGGGGGGGGGATTGAAGCACCTTGAGCCCAATGGCGTTGCTCGCCTGCCTTCAAGCCCTTACTGCGAAGGCCAAGGTTCCTGTTTGGCGGCCGGACCGCCCTTCTGCTGTGTGGCATCTTAAAGCAGCGGCTGCCAGCAGCGGACGGGCGATGAGCAGGGCAGGGGGTGGCCCAGCAACCGGGTTCACCGATGGGCACCTACTGCCGCAGATGGAGAGTCCCTAAGGCACCTGACTGAGCGGATGCAGCTGCGCGTGCCACGGGATCGCAGGTTGATCCGATGGTGGCACTGGGGAACCTGGATCTCCCGGCACTTGTGCTCAAAGCAAGGCTGCGTGCTATGCCATGACCCACTCTGCAACCACTTCTGAGGCAGCATGGATTGGTACCAGCCTCATCACCAGTGTGGCAGAGAGGCCTGGTTGTTCCCCTGCTTAAGCCTCCCTGGGTGCCTTTCACATAAACACATGTACACAATGGCTTACTGCCGGCAAAATCTCTGTGCAGTCTTACACCAGCTAATTTATCTCCGTGGGACGTGCCCGGCCCGGAGATTACTACAGGTGGCAACAGAGTATTATAGAGGCCGGGTGACCCTCTACAGGCGATACCTGTGCGTGACAGGGTATTGAAAATGCAGGTGAAGCATTTTTAAGTTCAGAAAATTATCAATTAGCGACTTTTACAAAGAAAAAAAATTGTGACTGATGAAACTCTCCATCTCTCTCTTTGGTAAAGGGCGCGTTAAGGTGCATTGATGTTTACCTGTATATGTACATCATGCCCGTTTCATCAGTATTTTAAGGTAAAACTGGTCTGCCTGGGTCTAGGCTGTCTGCGCATGTCTGCAACTAATAAGGCTAGCAATGAAGACAGTGGTGGCATGCATGAATCAGGGGTAGGGCAAGGGAAAGTAAAATAAATAAAAATTAAACTTACCTCCTTGTGGCATCTCTCCTCGTTGTCCCTCCTCATCATGCCTCGGATTTGTGCGGAAGCAGGAAGCACCCAGGTTTCCCTAAGCCAATCACAATGCTACAATGCAGCATTGTGATTGGTCTGAGCACTGTGGTTCGGCTCTCAGATGGGAACTGGGAGCATGGGCATGTTCTCCACCCAGACTGTAATGCAGCCTGCGTGAGAACATGAAAAGTGCACACGACTGTTTGGCCAGCCCGAGACGGCCAGCCAAACATTCATGCACACTAACAGAGTGCCCACCACTCCTCCCCCTGCTCTGGGAGCAGAGCATCCCCACCCTGCCCCACCCGCAAAGCTGCCACAGCAGGAACAAATAAAATGATAATAAACATCTAGGTATCATCGGTTTTTTTGCCTTTATTTACACTGCCAAAAGCAGCAGGGCGACGCTCCTCGGACTTAACAGAGGAGCCGCCACTTAACGGAGATGTGATCTAGCGGCTACGTGGCTTGATTTGGAAGTTGAAAGGTCGGGTTCCAATCCGTGACAAAAAAAGAAATGATAGTTCAGCCTATATAACTACTCTTCCCGAACCTACAAAAATAAATATCTGTAATCTTCGAACTTAAATTATTGTAGTCTGCCTGCTTCTGAACCAATTACATTTCCTGACAACCCATCCCATTTTTATCCTGGACCCTATACAAAGCCCACTGTTCCATGTACAGTCCCCTCTGCTGGTCAAGCCCCTGCTTAAAAAAAAAAAGTTATTTAGGGTTTGTGAAGCGCTGCTCCTTTGAGAGGGGAACCCACCTTGCAGTTCATCCATTTGGCCACTTTGATGATTGAATTAACCTTAACCTGGTGAGTCTGCATTGGCTCCCTCGTCTGCTTTTAAAGTGCTCGTTTGTTTCAAAATATTTATGCAGCTTGTTGGGCTGTGTTACCCCATGGTGCTGACTCAGCCAGCCAGGTTATTGCAAACAGCTCTGTAACGCAAGCGAAAAGATATGCTTCCATCTTTGCCCCTGGGGCTTGATACAGTCTCTGTTCTTGCAACAATATGAAGTACAAACTTTGCTGGAATTCTGCAGAGTTCTTAAATCTGTGCTGTAGTCTTGGTTCTGTCAAGCTGTCGCAAGAGCCTCACAACACTTTATGTAATAGAGCGCCTACAAAGAGCAAAGACAGACTCCTATCTATTTAAGAAATTATATTGTATTGTATTGTAATTGTATTTATATAGTGCTTACTATCCCTAAAGAGGCAACAAAGTGCTTTTTCGGCAAGTAGCCCTCTACTCCAGAACCCATAAAGGATTAGTGGTGAATTAGTATAGTAAAATATAAAATTAATTTGAGCTGTGGTTATGTTAGTCTGTTATTTTGGATTGAGAAGAATAGTGGAGGAATAGAAGAGGGAAAAGGTTTGCATTTATATAGAGCTTGCTACCCCTGATAAGGCGTTGAAGCCCTTTTGAGTGAGTAGCACGCTACTCTGGCATCAAAAAGGATTAGTGGTGAATTAGTCCGGGGAAATATGAAATTAATTTGTGTGGTGGACATGTTAGTCTATTATTTGAGGGAAGGCTTTGCATTTATATAGTGCTTGCTACCCCTGATGAGGTGAAGCGCTTTTTGGCAGGCACCACGCTACTCTGGAACCCATACAGGATTAGTGGGGAATAAGTACAGGGAAATATGAAATTAATTTGAGCAATGGACATATTAGTCTGTTATTTGGATTGAAAAGGAACAGTGGAGGGATTGGAGAAGGAAGGGTCTAGAATGTTTTTTTCTTCTTTTTTCGGAGTTCATAGCAGTAGGAAGGGGTTTGGGATGACTAAAGGGGAGGTGGAGTGGGAACTGTCAGGAAGGGTTTAGAAAGGCTTGTTTGGGAGATCTGAATAGTAAAAAGGTATGAGATTATGCAAGGAGGGGTAGAGGAGGGCAGAGTCTAGAAAGGGTTTGCTTACTACTTTTTCACGCATGCCCTCGGTGAGCCGAGTCTTTCACCAGCCCCAGGGTGGTAACGCAGGCCCCTGGGGAACAGGGTGGCCCCTACCCTTCAGGGGTTCCACATTCACCCTAAGGCATAGGAATATTTGGGATATAGGAGTCTTGGTGTCCCACTCTCACTAGGCCTGAGGCATGTGAATATCTGCGAAATACGGGAATCACAGGCACCACCACAGCAGGGCAGCCTCATCATTTCATGCTACAGCTCCGAGTGAGCCATCATCAGCACTGCAAGCTTAAGAGTCACCAAGAGCTGATGAACACCTTTACTGGCTGGAAGCCTCGCTCTTATCGCTCAGTCACATTTGGAGGCTTCGACCAGAGTGGCCAGCTCCGAACATTTGAATAGTCAAACCTGAAAGAGAAAAGGTAAACATTACTAATTAGTCTTAAGGCATATGTTATTATTTCACAAATCGGAGATCACCCCCGAGGAGAATACCCATTAAGAGGTAATGGAGCTGCTAGTTACCTGATTTACTTCTTCTATGCCAGCGAGATAGCTAAGTAAGTTAAACAACCATTGGCAAGTGTGGTAACTGTACGTTCCAAGTTCGGATCTAAGCAAGACTGTCTCAGTCTTTAATCATTTTGATGTTGGCAATTTAACTACTGAATTGGGCAACAACATTTACAGTTTTCAGCATTTAGAAATAAAAAAGTACAGTAACAGCAAAATGAACAGACTCAGGCCAAACGACCTATCCATAAAGAGAAAACACGCAATAAAAACATGAAAGGAATCATCAAAATCGGGCTGAAATATAAAATGTTGCCAATAGGTAAATTTCTGTGCATAGAAACCAAGAGAAGGGATTATTTTTCCTGTAGGGCAAGTACAAATGTAGTTTAACAAAATTCCAAAATGTTGAGTATTTGGCTTCCTACACATAGTTTTAGTTTTTGGCGGAGCTAACTAATGGCCTGATTATGATAACTGTCAGTCTGACCGCTGACCGCCATTGCGGCAGTCAGGAGACTGCCGGACAAGCATGCAGTGGTCTGACCGCCGCATTTTGATGCAACCACCGGGCTGGCTATCGCAAAGCTGTTGGAACTGCAGCGCTGGCATGCTGCATCCATGGCAAAGATCCGGAGCTCATAGTGGAGAGGTGTGGCTCACTGGTTAGAGGCGGCAGATCCGTAAGCAGAGAATCGACCAGGGTTCAATTCCCGACGCGGCAGGGTCGTGGACCAGGGTCAAAACGGACTCAATAATTCTCGCCTCGGTACCTACTCTAACCAGGAACACACTCGGCAACTCTGGGCATTAAGCTTGCCTCATCTCTACAACGGCCCCCCACAGACGCTGGGGATGCCTGGTTTCACCTTGGAGATACCCAGAAAGGGACCATCTCACAGGGAAAACCAGGATGGGTTCCCCAGCGGTCTTCAGCGCCAGGATACTCCATGGAGTCACAGTGCGCTTTACAAGTACAACCACATTTACATTTACATTTACATACCCCCACCGTGCAGCACCTCCAGCAGTGCCATGCACCCTGTGGCATGTACCATTTAGTGCATGGCACATGGTGCAGAGAGATGAGTGGGGGCACTACATGTGCCATCAGGGGCACTTCTCAGTGGCCTATGACGGAAGGGGTTCTGTTTGGGCCTGAGTATCCCTTTCTGGCAATCTTTTCATGACAGTCTTCCAGCCATGAAAAGGATGTCATAAAGAGATATCCAAATCCAGACGGTGGTGCCTGCCTCAACACCACCGCCATTATTGGACGCTGCTTCGACCGCCACCCCGGTGCGATATCCGAATCCTGATGAAGGCGGCAGTCTGTTGTTCAACAGATGTTGGTCCAACCGCCAATATTGCAATGTGGCAGTTGGACTGAAGGGCTGTCAGTGGTCGTACAGCCACCGATAGCCTGTTGATGGCAGTCCGACCGCTAGCATAATCAGGCCCTAAGTTACACCCAGCTGAAAATTTGTGAGTCATGATCTTAACACAGGCGGTTAGCTTTGGGCTGGTGTCAATTACTATAGTGCCGCTAGCTGCCACAAATTGGTGGATATTGATGACTCAATTATTACTATAACCTCTGCTCTGCACCCTCAATCCCCTCTGAGGGCCTTATTAGGATGTCGGACACACCGCCACTGACAGGTCGTCGGTGGTGACCATCTGACATCCAAGGCATCGTTCCGACCGCCGGATTACGATGCCAGGGGTTGGAATGATGTAATCCAAGAGACTGACCGAAGTCTCCGACAGGATCAAGGATCCTGTTGGGGTGTTGGTCGGAGGCCTAATCCCTACAAAGGAGGTGGTGCCTGTAGAGGTACCGCCTTAGTGATTACGATGTTCCTTTCCGACTGCTTTTCCATGTCGGCTTTTCTGACATGAAAAGGCTGTCGAAAGTGAATTTGGGGGTCGATAGCAGGGCCCCTATCTCCTCTAGGCCTCTGCTGTGTGAACTGGGGGACACATGTGGTGCCCCCACAAATATCAATGTACTGTGTGCCAGGCACCTCACGGTGCTTGGCCCACAGTGCAATAATGTTTAGAAACAAAGCCTTCACCATTACAGCTTGTGCGCCAACCCTTTTCTGGGTCACAGAACAAGCCACAATGCTAAAGGCTATGTTTCTGACCGCTGGTGGTCTCATCATAATCTCGGGAGTGGAACTGCCGACTACTTGTCAGGCAGTTCCACTCCTGAAACGATGTCAGTCAGACACTCGTCCAGCCGGCCTCATAATAAGCACCTCACTTGTTTGCAGGGAAATGAAGGGACCCTCTGAAAGATTGTAGGTGTCCCAGAAGAAAGAACAATTGTCTAATCCACTTTCACAGAATTCCAGCGTCCAGTGCCAAACAATCCCCTTTCATTGTAGGTAGTCCGCAGGACCGGAGGGCCTTCACACAGGTGCACTAATTTCAGGGCTCCAGAGACAGTGTTGCGAGAGTGAGTGAGAGGTGAGTGTGGGTGTAGGTGTGTGTTTGTGTGTGTGTTTTTGTGAGTGAGTGAGTGTGTGTGTGTGTCCACTTTTGAAATGGTAAAAGCTACAGTGAAGCCATCTGAACATGTATCCATAAAGGAAATTATGTGGATTCCCAACCTATGCAAAAGAAAAGAAACCTGCAGGCCCATTTATAAATTTGATATACCTGAAGACATGTGCCAAACCTTGTTAAATGCCAAGCAAATACTGCAAAAAATGTTTTATTAAATAACGTTCCTCCTTCGCTATACTGTGATGATGTACATAGGCAGGCTGGTAACCCTGGAAGTTGGACTAAGAAACCCTCAGATGCTAAATAATTCTCTTTGAAATCTAGAGGGTTGCATAAAAGGGAAGTGGCAGCTAAGTCTAAGTAACTTCAGTCCATGGAATTTTATAAAACGAGAGAAGAGATGCAGGCGTAAAGCATGCACAGCATTTTAACTAAGGAGTAAGCTTAGTTGCCCTTCCCTCCAAAACCAGTACATGTATTTATGTAGTAAAGTTATCAGGACGCTGGGCGAAACGTCAAACTGGGTCTGTCCGTGTAAATGAGGACTATCTCAGCAAAGTCGAAAAATATGATTGTTCAATACCATCAGCATTAGCTGACCCTTACAAGATTCAAATCATATTAAAACAGTTTGTATTTTATGGATTTTTAGAAATATATATATATATATATATATATATATATATATATATATATATATATATATATTCACTGAAAAAACCATAGGTATCAGGGGTGTTATAGTTAGCTGGACTTTTCACTTGTACAAAACCATTGAAATTCCCCCGTTATAGTTAGTTCAGCTAACTATAACTCGCGCGCCCGCAATGCACTGCTGATGACGTCACATAATGCATCACTCATGACATGGTCAGTGACATCACTGATGACATCACTGATGACATCTCAAATGACATCACTGATGACATCACTGATGACATCATCCAGTGAATGTGTGTTTTTCTGAAAATTAAATATGTTTTATATATGTATATCTCAAGGTCGATGGAAGAATAAATGGGTATATAAGTGTCTAAATGGATGATTTGTTTTTGAAAAATTGATTGTGTAACTGACTGATTAAGTGTATCATAGTGAATACATGGCTTAGTGAGTAATGTTTAAATATGTAAATATCTGTATCAGTCTCTCACTTTGTATATAAGTGGCTGCATGGGTTAGTGAGTAGCTACATGGGTGTCTATATAGGTTATTAGTTGGTTTTTTGAGTATCAGTCTGAGTGTCTGCATGGTTCGGTGGGGGGTATTACGTAGTGCATAGGTGCATGAATGAGTGACTCACTGTTTGTATGTGTTGAACACAGCATGTATGCAGGACTGTATGGGTGGATGAGTATGTGTATGGGTGTGTTAGTGAGTGAATGACTGTCTCAATAGTGTCTTTATGAGTAACTACATATGTTATAAACTAGTATATGTGACTATTGGTGTATATATGTGAGTATATGTGAGAGTGAGAGATTGAAAGAGTTCCTGTATGAATAAGTATGTGTTTCTATAAGTGATTGTTTAAAAGACTAAGTATGTGTAAGTTTCCGTAGAAGTAAGTGTGGTGGTGTGTGTATAACTGTATATGCAAGTAAATGTATGTTTGATTCTTTATTAGCATGAGTGACTATGTGTGTGAGTAACTCTATGGATGAGTGGCATTGTGTAACAGGATGTATAGGTGTATGAGTACATGTGATGAGTGAGTACATGTATGAGTGACTGTATAGGACTGTTGGTGAATGAGTGGGTGTGTATGTGGATCTTAGAATTACTGAAGAGGTTGTTGTAACTGGTATTGGTATGTCCATTGTTTTGAAAATTTTAGTCTCTATTTTTGAATGTGTGTATCAAAGGTTATATTAGGGTGAGAGGAGGTCTGCCACTCTATCACAAGGATGATGTCATCAGTGATGTCATCAGTGATGTCATTTGAGATGTCATCAGTGATGTCATGAGTGATGTCACTGACCATGTCATGAGTGTTGCAATATGTGACGTCATCAGCAGTGCATTGCGGGCGCGCGAGTTGTAGTTAGCTGAACTAACTATAACGGGGAAATTTCAATGGTTTTGTACAAGTGAAAAGTCCAGCTAACTATAACACCCCTGATACCTATGGTTTTTTCAGTGAATTTCTGAGGTTTTTTAAATGCTAATTCCTAACTATAACGTGCCTGAAACCTATGTTTTTTTCTGTGAATTTCAAAGGTTTTTTAAATGCTAATTTCTAACTATGCCTACAGAGATAGGACATGTGAAGAAAGAAGAAAAAATGCACAGAAAGAAACAAAAGAAGTGCAGAAAGAAGCAACAGAAGTCCTCAAATATGAAGATAAGTGCAGGAAGAAGGATAACGTGCAGAAAGAACAAAAAGAAGAGCAGAAAGAAGCCTTGTTGCAAAATCATCCTGTACCCTCAACTTTTTCAGACGGATACTGGTGGTAACTGAGTCCGACTAACCAGTCCTAGAGCCAGTGCTATGTTAAAAGACACTTAGAATACAGTGAAAACACCTACATACACTAGGGAACATTATGCGTTGGGGTCCCCCTGTGATTAGCATGACCTCCTCTGTAAGCCCCTAGTATATAATAGGGCATGGGGATTAAAACTACCTCTTAAAACAGGCCACAGGGCGTTTTTGCACACGTTAACTCAGGCCCCGTCCCCTCCCTTCACCACTGTGTAAACACGCCCTGTGTCAATTTTTAGTTGGGAGATTAAGTTCATTTGAATTCTGAGGGTCCCTAGGGTCCAACGAGCCCACTAGGTACCTCCAGTAAGTGCCACAGAGCTGCGTTGCAGAGAGGTGTAAAAAGTGGCACGGCCTGGACCACCTCTCTGCAATGCAGCTCAGTGGCGCTTACTGGAAGCACTTGGTGGGCTAGTTAGCCCCCAGGGGCCCTCAGTATTGAAGGGAAATTATATCCCCAATTTAAAACGTGCCATAGTGCGTGTTTGCACACGTCACCTCAGGCCCCGTCCCCTCCCTTCACCACTGTGTAAACGCGCCCTGTGGCTGTTCTAAGTTGAGAGATTAAGTCCCCTTGAATCCTAAGGGTCCCTAGGGTCAAACTAGACCACTAGGTACCTCCAGTAAGCGCCACAGAGCTGCGTTGCAGAGAGGTGTAAAAAGGGGCTTGGCCTCAGAACACCTGTCTGCAGCGCAGCTCCCTGGCGCATACTGGAGATGCCTGTTGGGGGCGTGTTTGCAGAGTGCTGCACGGAGGGGGCATGGCCTCCGGCACGATGCCAGTCTTTTATTTATTTTAATTTTTTAAGAAGGGGGGCTGTGTGGTTCCCCTTCTTATTCTAATTTATTGGCCCTGATGACCCCATCCCCCAGGGCCTGTGTCCTAATTATATTTTTTTGACCCCAATCCCCAGGGCCGGCCACTGTTTTTTATTATTTAAAAAAAATATATATTTATAGACACACCTAGGACATGCTGGACAAACCGTACGTACCTATCACCATGACGATTTGCGTGATATTCATTAAAAGGCGACTATGCATGCAATGAATCCACGTGGAATGTATTTACACCACTAGTGAAGCTCTGACATGTCTGATGCCCTACCGTGCCTAATCCCGGTAGACACCCTTGTCGTTTATTTATACAAACATGGGTAGCTATTGACGGGCACATTTAATACACATGCACACCAAGCCATTCAAAGGGGATTCGACAAAAATTCAACCAAAACTATGCAAGAAACCCCCCTCACGGTTAATAAAACACACATCCACTGCCGGATGCGTAATACTTTTTATTTTACTCTCTGGAAAGGGGACGAACATCACTTGAGTCACAGCGCGCTCCTGACAGAGCCCAATGCTGTGTTACACCCACCATTGCCTGCCGAGTGCCACACACCTCTGTGTTGTATTCCACTTGCTAGTGCATATGCTATGACACTCTCTAGCCCATGTGCACTGTAACACCACCCCGTGAATATGTCATGCCACACTTGTCTTCGCACGGGTTATATTGCCCCATCTAACGTGCCTTCCTCGATGCCTATGTTATAACGCACAGTGCTATGCCATACATATTACAATCTGGGATCCATATCTTTGTCACAGTGCATATGCAACGTTACACTCCCCAGCACATATTTTATATTACAACTTTAGAGACTAGTTAGGTTACACAACACTGCCCTGTGCATATTACACTCCAAGGCGCATATCGCATAGCACGCGCTAGTGCCTGTGCTATCTCGCGCTCTCCAATGAATCTGTCATTGCGCACAATGTATTGCATATTATATTTCACGCCCGGTTCATCGTATATCACACTTTTTGGTGCATAGTTTATACCATACACTATATCTAATTTTCATTTTCAATCGTGCTCTCAGGACTATGTTCTATATAACACTGTGTTCACCTACCCTTTTCACAGGCATTACATTTTGCGATAGGGGGTGGAGGGTCAGGGGGTGTTTCTGCCAAGTGAGCCCGGAGTCACAGTCACAAACGTCCTCTTTTTCCTGAATAAAAGTGAGATTATGCTGCATACTTGTTCATATTTTAAGTAGTTCGCACAGACACAATGTTTTAAAAACAAAGTTCCTAATACCCGCCTTCTCTGAACAGTTAGCTTGCTGCCCCATCCCCCTCCTCCCTATCCTCTGTTGTGTGAATCCATGGACTAGCCTCCTCCCTCCTGCCATGCATGGTCTGATGTGCTGCCACTGCCCTCAATTTAGTATGATGTACCAGTCCACTCCTCCTGCCCTCCATTGCCCAATTCTATGCCCCATCATTGACCTCCTGCTTAAACTCTGTGCTTAGCTTGCTGCCCCTATTCTCCTTCCCCCTGCCCTCCGATGTCTTTGTGCATGCCCCTGCTCCATCCTTTTTGCCCACCATGTCCCATGGACCTGCCACTCCTATCTACTCTGAGTGTTCTGTTGAGCTGCCACTCCCCTCCCACCTGCCTAGCATTGCCAGATGACAGTAACCTGTCCCTGCCACCTCCACCCTGCCTGTCCACATGCCATGCCCCTATCCTCTTCCTCCTGTCCTATATGGTCCATTGTACTGCCACACCCTTCTGCCCTCCCTGGTCTGTTGTGCTGCAACTGCTCCTCCTGCCTGCCCCGTGTGGTCTGTTGTGAGGTCCCTTCCCCTGAACTTTCTGGTCTGTGCACAGGTCCTGACCCTCCCTTCTATCCTCCATCGTCCTTTGTGCATGCCCCTGCACCCTCCTTCTTGCCCATCATAGCCATTGTGCTGCCACTAACCCTCCCACTTGCCATGCATGGTCTTCTGTGCTGCCATGGCCCCTCCCACCTTCCCTGTGTGGTCAGTTAGCTGCCCCTGACCCCCTCCCACCTTCCCTCCATGGTCTGTGTGTATGCCATCACAGTCTCACTGTTGCTCTTCATGGTGTGTCTTGCTTCTAGTGCCCATCCTGCCTGACCTCCATGGCTATCTTGCTGCTCCTGCCCTGCACCCTTGCCCCCAGCCCTCTGTTTACATGTGCAGACCCCTACTCCCTCCCTCCTGGCTTGTCTGTTCCATTGTAATGCCCCTGATCCATCCCTCCTGCCCTTTATGGTCTGTTATGCTGCAGCTTTCTCTCCTGTCTGTCCATTATGGTCCTGCCTCTTGCCCCTCTGTTCTCTGTTGTCCATGTGCATGGTCCTGTCCCCTCCCTCTTGCTTTCTATGGATTGTTGTGCTGCACTCCCGTCCCGCATGCCCTGTGTGGTGTATTGTGCTGCTGCAAACCCTGATGCCTGCCCTGCAGGGTCAGTTTGGTGCACCTCTCCATGTCCCTCCTGTCCTCTGTTATCCAAGTCCATGTCCCTATCCCATTTCCTTCCATGATCCAATGTACCATACTTGCGAACATTTTGAACTTGGTAAGAGGGAGATTTTGAAAAAAAACTGGGGTATTGATTTTCCCCTTTGAGTTACATTGAAAAAGAGGATATTGTAGACAGGAGACAGATCAAATAAAGCCCATTTGAGCTGAATCGGGTCTGTTGGCATGTATGGTTGTACTACCATTGCCTCTTCCTTCTGCCCACAATGGTCTATTACATTGCCACAGCCTTGAAGGAGGGTAGATTTTGTATCACAGGGGGCCCCTGGCCCGTTCTGTCCACACCTGAAGTATGAGACCCTTGTCCTTGCCCTGCCAGCCGCATTTGTAGGCCGTATTAAATTGACCAGCGGGTCCTGTGTTGCTATATAATTATCCTGAGACATCCTTACCACTCAGCCAGCATAAAACCCCTGTGTAGGCCCTTCTGTTCAATATGTAGGCCTCTTTGTTAAATTGACCATAGCTCTGCAATTTTAGTGTATAGCAGTCTGAAGGCAGGTCTGCGAGGCCTTCTGCTCCAAACTAGTAGCCCCCACCCTACCCGAGTGCTCCGTGCTCGGTATCAAAGTTCAACATCCCCCTGAAGCTGTCGACATACAGTAGGCTGCATCCTGGACTGGTACTTGCTTCCTGGGCAGGTTTCCCGCTTTTAAGGAAGTGGCAACCGCAGAGCGTCAAGTTAGGATAACTGAGGAGATTTTATACATGAATATATTGAATTCCCATACAATACCCATTATTTTCTGCTTGCTCTATGGAACTTACGATAAGCGATTGGCCTGAGAGACTGACCTTTTCTCCCAGTCCATTGTCAGCATTAAGTGGGTAAATGACGAAATGTCTGGTAAAATCTGCAGACGAAGCTTTTGGGTAGCATACGTAGGTAGATGTAGCATGCAAAGGAGCCCACAAAATGATATAAAAAGGGAGCACCCACAGATATCGACGGACTACCTCGCCGTCTGTATGTAGGTTAACAGGCTGTGCAGGTTTTCCCCAAGAGCTGGGAGCTCTTGTCTTCCTTTGCTTAAAGTATCTTATTCTATTTTACCTATATGAAATGTCATGTTATGTTTAACCATTGTTCTCTTTACTTTTGCATTTAAATGATTTTGTATTGTAATTGCAGGAATGCTTGCTCTAAGAGTAAACGTGAGTGTTCCTAGGTAACATTTTCCTTGGTGTAACTTGTTTCTCATGATGCATTTATAGATGTGTTTTCTCTCTCTCTCTGTCAGTACATTAATTGAGATACAGAGAATATCATGACAGCTGTATGATTATCTGGATTCTGTATTTTGTACTTTATGTCTCTATTCTGCGGTTTCTTTGAAGTTGCATCTTCTCATTAAACTGCCATTGTATTCTGCCTCCAATTCCATGTCTCATATGTCTGTTTTCTTCATTTTTGGAGCAAGCGTTCCCAGGCACCCCGGCTCAAATTAAGGTGCCCCTTTTGTCCCTGACTCACTCTCCTGCTCAGTTCTGTGGTGGCTCCCGGGGCTCTGGGGACCGCCCCTAGCTTCCTTGACCCATAATAGATCTTCCCTCCAACAGCCTCTCTTGCAAGTCCTGTATTGTTGGTTTGTTGCCCCTGCCCCCCTTTCCACTGCCCTCCATAGTCTGTTGTGCTTCCACGGCCCTTCCTGCCTGCTCAGTGTGGTTAAATTGTTGCCTTTGCACCCTCCTACCTGCCTTCAATTTTCAGAGTCTGTGTCCCTGGCCTCTGCCTCTCAACAGTATCCTAATGAACAACTAGATTGCTAACATTCTATATTTATTACAAAAGTGTGGAACGCCTGACATCATCTTGATGTAATCAAAACTGTAATACCTAGAGCATTTCCTTTAGAAATTACATATATGAGAGGGTCTTATTGGCATCAAAATTACGGTTAGTGCTCTAAAAGACTAAAATAAGGACATATTTTCTGAGTTTTCAAATAGCGACAAAGCACTTTTAAATTATTTGTTATCTTTATGTTTTTTTATCCAGTTGACCACTTGATTAAATGTTGCACTTAGGGGAGAGGATGTGGTGTTACTTCCAGAACTGCAGACTTTGCAACTGGGGAACCAGGTTGAAGTTTCTGCTTCAGCTCGACATTCTGTGATTCTGGTCAAATCACTTAGTCTCCCCATGTCTACAACCAAAATGAATTTGTTCTTGTGTGATGTAACCAATGCTCATGTAAAGCACTCCAATACCTGACAAGTCTGCACTATATAACACTGCAAAAACACAAAATAATAAGTGTTTTGCACACTTCTGTCATTGGGCTATATTTGGGCTACATCTGGGTGATTTTGGGCTACATTTGGGCTCTTTTGTCTCCGGTGGCCATCTTGGGAGATTTATTTGTTATGAAGTTTCCTAATTTCCTCATGTACTGCAGTCTCCTCAGTAGGAAATGCTTTCAGTTTTTTACTTTGATTCCATCATGAAGGTATTCAGATATGTCACACATTTGCCATAAATTCTGAATGTTAGCACTCTAGTTGCTCATTAGATCACTGTAGTAAAACTACTGTTCACCATGGAAGTCTGCTCCTGGTATAAAAGAGGGAATGTTTCAGTCTGCATGTCAGAATTTTTTAATGAAATAGAAGAGGATTTGAGAAGTCACTCAAAATGTGCCCTCATTTTCTTTCTTCAGCATTAATCATAATTTCTATGGCAAAATTAACCCCCTCATTGTGTTCCTTTTTAAATTAAATGTTTTAAGTGTTACCAGTTTATTCCAATCAAGATGGCTTCAGGTGTGACATACTTTTGTCATAATGAAGACAGTAAGCGCTCTAGTTGTTTTTAAGAACATTCTGGGACATTCTGTCATTGGGCTATACTTGGGCTACATCTGGGTGATATTTGGGCTACATTTGGGCTCTTTTGTCTCTGGTGGCCATCTTGGGAGACTTATTTGTTATGAAGTTTCCTAATTTCCTCATTTACTGCAGTCTCCTCAGTAGGAAATACTTTCAGTTTTTTTACTTTGATTCCATCAAGAAGGCATTCAGATGTGTCCCACATTTGCCATAAATTCAGAATGTTAGCACTCTTTTTGCTCATTAGATCACTGTAGTAAAGCTGCTGCTCACCAGGGAAAACTGCTGCTGGTATTGAAAGTGCATGTTTCAGACTGCACGTCAGAATTTTTTTAATCAAATAGAAGAGGATTTGAGAAGTCACTCAAAATGTGCCCTAATTTTTCTTTCTGCAGCACTAATCATACTTTTTATGGAAAAATGAACCCCCTCATTTTGTTCCTTTTTAAATTAAATGTTTTAACTAACGGAGCGCCCCATTAGTTTTGAAAATTTCGCGAGGATTCGTCAACCGGCGCCAAAGTTATTCAAAATAGAATTTTGAGATTTCCTATGGAAACTAGGTTGTAACTATAACTATCTACTGGCGACCGCCAGTAGATGGCGGTCGCCAGTAGATAGTTCTAGTTAGGACCGAGTTCCCACAGGAAATCTGACAATTCTATTTTGAATAACTTTGGCGCCAGTTGACGAATCCTCGCAAAATTTTCAAAACTAATGGGGCACTCCGCTCAGTTCCTACCCTGAAAGTCTCGGGGTGATTAGTCAAGCGGGGGCTGAGAAAAAAGGGGGGCCCCAAAACGTGTTTTCCCCATGCATTTTCCCATAGGACCTTTAGTCGAAGGTACAGCCCGAACGGCTGAACAGAATTACTTGAAATTTGGCAAAGAGGTAGTCCTCAGGTCAGGCATGTGCCTTTTGCTTAAATGGTGTAAATCCGTTCAGTAGTTCCTGAGAAAATCAAAAGTAAAATCACATATATATCTGGGCTGAGCCTAACCACACATCTCATCGTGAGATCTGATTGGCTGTCAGTACTTCATCCAAGAAGTGTTGGCAGCCATCTTGGGACCAATATACATGATAACACCTCATTAAAAATCATTGCAGTTAATAGAAGGTTTTAAGACTTTAGTTACATTATAAATCATTTGTTGATGGTACCATACTCATTTTAGGAATTGTGATGTGTTCTAAGGTGATTTTACCATGTGAAAAAGCCTTCTGCTGTGATATCATGAATCATGTTTGAGAGAAAACTATGTTCTCATGCTTTTCCCACAGAGGTTTGGAAGGTGATCTATAAGCTAAACTGAGAGCATATTTTCGGTAAATTCACATTATCTTTCTCAGTAATGTGAGACTGAAGTCTGACATTCTCAGTAAAACATGTACATCCAACAAGGGCAGAGACTGTCAGTTGATTCCTTTGTGTTCTACTGCAGCTTCCCAGAGTGTTCTAAAGAACAACTAGAGCGCTAACAGTCCTACTTATGACAAACATATTGCACACCTGAAGCCATCTTGATTGGAATAAAGTGGTAACTCTTAAAACATTTAATTTAAAAAGGAACAAAATGAGGGTGTTCATTTTGCCATAGAAAGTATGATTAGTGCTGCAGAAAGAAAAATTAGGGCACATTTTGAGTGACTTCTCAAATCCTCTTCTATTTCATTAAATAATTCTGACATGCAGACTGAAACATGCACTTTCAATACCAGCAGCAGACTTCCCTGGTGAGCAGTAGCTTTACTACAGTGATCTAATGAGCAACTAGAGTGCTATTATTCAGAATATATGGCAAATGTGTGACACATCTGAATGCCTTCTTGATGGAACCAAAATAAAAAACTGAAAGTATTTCCTACTGAAGAGACTACAGTAAATGAGGAAATTAGGAAACTTCATAACAAATAAATCTCCCAAGATGGCCACCAGAGACAAAAGAGCCCAAATGTAGCCCAAATATCACCTAGATGTAGCCCAAGTATAGCCCAATGACAGAATGTCCCAGAGTGGTCTTAAGAACAACTAGAGCGCTTACTGTCTTACTTATGACAAAAGTATGGCACACCTGAAGCCATCTTGATTGGAATAAACTGGTAACACTTAAAACATTTAATTGAAAAAGGAACACAATGAGGGGGTTCATTTTGCCATAGAAATTATGATTAGTGCTGTAGAAAGAAAAATTAGGGCACATTTTGAGTGACTTCTCAAATCCTCTTCTATTTCATTAAAAGATTCTGATATGCAGACTGAAACATGCACTTTTAATACCAGCAGCAGACTTCTGTGGTGAGCAGTAGCTTTACTACAGTGATCTAATGAGCAACTAGAGTGCTAACATTCAGAATCTATGGCAAATGTGTGACATATCTGAATACCTTCTTGATGGAATCAAAGCACAAAACTGAAAGCATTTCCTACTGAGGAGACTGCAGTAAATGAGGAAACTTCATAACAAATAAATCCCCCAAGATGGCCACCAGAGACAAAAGAGCCCGAATGCAGCACAAATATCACCCAGATGTAGCCCACATGTAGCCCAATGACAGAAGTGTGCAAAACACTTATTTTTTGTGTATTTGCAGTTTTATATAGTGCAGACTTGTCAGGTATTGGAGTGCTTTACATGAGCATTGGTTACATCACACAAGGACAAATTCATTTTGGTTGTAGACATGGGGAGATTAAGTGATTTGACCAGAATCACAGAATGTTGAGCTGAAGCAGAAACTCCAACCTGTTTCCCCAGTTGCAAAGTCTGCAGCTCTGGAAGTAACACCACATCCTCTCCCCTAGGTGCAACATTTAATCAAGTGGTCAACTGGATAAAAAAACATAAAGATTACAAATAATTTAAAAGTTCTTTGTCGCTATTTGAAAACTCAGAAAATATGTCCTCCTTTTAGTTTTTTAGAGCACCAACCATAATTCTGATGCAAATAAAACCCTCTCATATATGTAATTTCTACATGAAATGCTCTACGTATTACAGTTTTGATTACATCAAGATGACGTCAGGCGTTCCACACTTTTGTAATAAATATAGAATGTTAGCAATCTAGTTGTTCATTTGGATACTGTAGAGAGGCAGAGGCCAGGGGCACGGACTCTGAAAATTGAAGGCAGGTAGGAGAGTGCAGAGGCAACAATTTGACCACACTGGGCAGGCAGGAAGGGCAGTGGCAGCACAACAGACTATGGAGGGCAGTGGAAAGGGGGGCAGGGGCAACAAACCAACAATGCAGGAATGGCAAGAGAGGCTGTGGCAATATAATAGACCATTGTGGGCAGAAGGAAGAGGCAGTGGTAATACAACCATACATGCCAACAGACCCGTTTCAGCCAGGAAACGTCCAATGTTTTTAAGCTCAAATGGGCTTCATTTGATCTGTCTCCTGTCTACAATCTCCTCTTTTTCAATGTAACTCAAAGGGGAAAATCAAAACCCCAGTTTTTTTTTCAAAATCTCCCTCTTACCAAGTTCAAAATGTTTGCAAGTATGGTACATTGGATCACGGTAGGCAGGAGGAATTGGGGTAGGGACAGGGACTCGGATAACAGAGGACAGGAGGGACATGGAGAGGTGCACCAAACTGACCCTACAGGGCAGGCATCAGGGTTTGTAGCGGCACAATACACCACACAGAGCATGCGGGACAGGAGTGCAGCACAACAATCCATAGAAAGCAATAGGGAGGGGACAGGACCATGCACATGGACAACAGAGAACAGAGGGGAAAGAGACAATGGTAGTTAGCTGACCATAATGGACAGACAGGAGAGAAAGCTGCAGCATAACAGACCATAAAGGGCAGGAGGGACGGATTAGGGGCATTACAATTGAACAGACAAGCCAGGAGGGAGGGAATAGGGGTCTGCACATGGAAACAGAGGGCTGGGGGCAAGGGGGCAGGGCAGGAGCAGCATGATGACCATGGAGGTCTGGCAGGATGGGCACTAGAAACAAGACACACCATGGAGAGCAACAATGAGACTATGATAGCATACACACAGACCATGGAGGGAAGGTGGGAGGGGGTCAGGGGCAGCTAGCTGACCACACAGGGAAGGTTGGAGGGGCCATGGCAGCACAGAAGACCATGCATGGCAAGCGGGAGGGTTAGTGGCAGAACAATGGCTATGATGGGCAAGAAGGAGGGTGCAGGGACATGCAAAAAGGACCATGGAGGATAGAAGGGAGGGTCAGGACCTGGGCACAGACAACAGAGTTTAGGGGAAGGGGCCTCACAACAGACCGCGCGGGGCAGGCAGGAGGAGCAGTTGCAGCACCACAGACTAGGGAGGGCAGAAGGGTGTGGCAGTAAAATGGACCATGGAGGACAGAAGGAAGGGGATAGGGGCATGGCATGTGAACAGGCAGGGTGGAGGTGGCAGGGACAGGTTACAGTCATCTGACAATGCTAGGCAGGTGGGAGGGGAGTGGCAGCTCAACAGAACACTCAGAGTAGATAGGAGTGGCAGGTCCATGGAACATGGTGGGCAAAAAGGATGGAGCAGGGGCATGCACAAAGACATCGGAGGGCAGGGGGAAGGAGAAAAGGGGCAGCAAGCTAAGCACAGAGGCTAAGCAGGAGGTCAATGATGGGCCATAGAATTGGGCAATGGAGGGCAGGAGGAGTGGACTGGTACATCATGCTAAATGGAGGGCAGTGGCAGCACATCAGACCATGCATGGCAGGAGGGAGGAGGCTAGTCCATGGATTCAGACCACAGAGGATTGGGAGGAGGTGCATGGGGCAGCAAGCTAACTGTTCAGAGAAGGCGGGTATTAGGAACTTTATTGTTTTTAAAATGTGTGTCTGTGCAAACTACTTAAAATATGAACAAGTATGCAGCATAATCTCACTTTTATTCAGGAAGAAGAGGACGTTTGTGACTATGACTCCGGGCTCACTTGGCAGAAACACCCCCTGACCCTCCACCCCCATCGCAAAATGTAATGCCCGTGAAAAGGGTAGGTGGACGCAGTGTTATATCGAACATAGTCCTGAGAGCACGATTGAAAATGAAAACTAGATATAGTATATGGTATAAACTATGCACCAAAAAGTGTGATACAAGATGAACCGGGGCGTGAAATATAATATGCCATACATTTTGCGCAATGACAGATTCATTGGAGAGCGCGAGATAGCACAGGCACTAGCGCGTGCTATGCGATATGCGCCTCGGAGTGTAATATGCACAGGGCAGTGTTGTGTAACCTAACTAGTCTCTAAAGTTGTAATATAAAATATGTGCTGGGGAGTGTAACGTTGCATATGCACTGTGACAAAGATATGAATCCCAGATTGTAATATGTATGGCATAGCGCTGTGCGTTATAACATAGGCATTGAGGAAGGCATGTTAGATGGAGCAATATAACCCGTGCGAAGGCAAGTCTGGCATGACATATTCACGGGGTGGTGTTACAGTGCACATGGGCTAGCGAGTGTCATAGCATACGCACTAGCTGGTGGAATACAACACAGAGGTGTGTGGCACTCGGCGGGCACTGGTGGGTGTAACACAGCATTGGGCTCAGCCAGGAGCACGCTGTGACTCTCAAGTGAGGTTTGTCTCCTTTCCAGAGAGTAAAATAAAAAGTATTACACATCCAGAGAGTAAAATAAAAAGTATTACACATCCGGCGGTGGATGTGGGTTTTATTAACCGTGAGGAGGGTTTCTTGCATAGTTTGGTCGAATTTTTGTCCAATCCCCTTTGAATGGCTTGGTGTGCATGTGTATTAAATGTGCCCGTCAATAGCTACCCATGTTTGTATAAATAAACGACAAGGGTGTCTACTTGGAGAGTACCCACCGGCGGGGGCGCCGGGATTAGGCACGGTAGGGCGTCAGACACGTCAGAGCTTCACTAGCGGTGTAAATACATTCCACGTGGATTCATTGTATGCATAGTCGCCTTTTAATGAATATCACGCAAATCGTCATGGTGATAGGTACATACGGTTTGTCCAGCATGTCCTAGGTGTTTCTATAAATATATATATTTTTTAAATAATAAAAAACAAAGGCCGGCCCCGGGGGATGGGGTCCCCGGGGCCATAAGTGGCCTGAGGAGGGGGGCAACGCAGCTCCCCTCCTAAAGAATTTGTTTTTTTTAAAAAGGCCATGACCCGGGGGTTGGGGTCCCTGGGGCCGATTAAGGCCTTGGGAGAGCCAAATTAATTTTTTTGAACAAGATAAATTAGGGTGCACTCCCAGGGGGATGGGCTCCCCAGGGCCAATAAATTAGAAAAAGAAGGGGGGCCACACATCCCTCCTTCTTAAAAAAATTAAATAAATAAAAGACCGGCATCGCGCCGAAGGCCACACCCCCTCCTTGCAGCACTCTGCAAACGCGCCCCCTGGCCAGTTGTAAGTTGGGGAATTAATTCCCCTTCAATACTGAGGGTCCCTGAGGGCCAACTAGCCCAACAGGTATCTCCAGTATGCGCCAGGGAGCTGCATTGCAGACAGGTGTTCTGAGGCCACGCCCCTTTTTACACCTCTATGCAACGCAGCTCTGTGGCGCTTACTGGAGGTACCTAGTGGGCTAGTTTGACCCTAGGGACCCTTAGGATTCAAGGGGGCTTAATCTCTCAACTTAGAACGGACACAGGGCGCGTTTACACAGTGGTGAAGGGAAGGGAGGGGACGGGGCCTGAGGTGACGTGTGCAAACACGCCCTGTGGCGCGTTTTAAGTTGGGGAAATAATTCCCTTTCAATCCTGAGGGACCCTGGGGTCCAACTAGCCCACCAGGTGCTTCCAGTAAGCGCCACTGCTCTGCGTTGTAGAGAGGTGGTGCAGGCCGTTCCCCTTTTTACACCTCTCTGCAATGGCGCTTACTGGATGTACCTAGTAGGCTATTTTGCCCCTAGGGACCCTCAGGATTCAATGGGACTTAATCTCGCAACTTAAAAAAACGGCCACAAGGCGCGTTTACACAGTGGTGAAGGGAGGGGACGGGGCCTGAGGTGACTTGTGCAAACACGCCCTGTGGCGCGTTTTAAGTTGGGGAAATAATTCCCTTTCAATCCTGAGGGACCCTGGGGGCCAACTAGCCCACCAGGTGCTTCCAGTAAGCGCCACTGCTCTGCGTTGGAGAGAGGTGGTGCAGGCCGTGCCCCTTTTTACACCTCTCTGCAATGGCGCTTACTGGACATACCTAGTGGGCTATTTTGCCCCTAGGGACCCTCAGGATTCAAGGGGACTTCATCTCCCAACTTAAACGGCCACAGGGCGTGTTTACACAGTGGGGAAGGGAGGGGACGGGGCCTGAGGTGACGCGTGCAAACACGCCCTATTGCGCGTTTAAGTTGGGGAAATAATTCCCCTTCAATCCTGAGGGCCCCTGGGGGCTAACTAGCCCACCAGGTGCTTCCAGTAGGCGCCACTGAGCTGCGTTGCAGAGAGGTGGTCCAGGCCGTGCCACTTTTTACACCTCTCTGCAACGCAGCTCTATGGCGCTTACTGGAGGTACCTAGTGGGCTAGTTGGACCCTAGGGACCCTCAGGATTCAAAGGAACTTAATCTCCCAACTAAAAACGGCCACAGGGCGTGTTTTCACAGTGGTGAAGGGAGGGGAAGGGGCCTGAGTTAATGTGTGCAAACAAGCCCTGTGGCGCATTTTAAGTTGGGAAAATAATTCCCCTTTAATCCTGAGGGACCCTGGGGGCCAACTAGCCCACCAGGTGCTTCCAGTAAGAGCCACTGTGCTGCGTTGCAGAGAGGTGGTCTAGGCTGTGCCCTTTTTTACATCTCTCTGCAACGCAGCTCTGTGGCGCTTACTGGAGGTACCTAGTGGTCTAGTTGGACCCTAGGGACCCTCAGGATTCAAGGGGACTTAATCTCCCAACTTAATACGGCCACCGGGCGTGTTTACACAGTGGGGAAGGGAGGGGACAGGGCCTGAGGTGACGTGTGCAAACACGCCCTGTGGCGCGTTTTAAGAGCTAGTTTTAATCCCCTGCCCTATTATATACTAGGGGCTTACAGAGGAGGTCATGCTAATTACAGGGGGAACCCAACGCATAGTGTTCCCTAGTGTATGTAGGTGTTTTCATTGTATTCTGAGTGTCTTTTAACATAGCACTGGCTCTAGGACTGGTTAGTCAGACTCAGTTACCAACAGTATCCGTCTGAAAAAGTTGAGGGTACAGGATGATTTTGCAACAAGGCTTCTTTCTGCTCTTCTGTTTGCTCTTTCTGCCCGTTATCCTTCTTCCTGCACTTTTCTTCCTCTTTGAGGACTTCTGTTGCTTCGTTCTGCATTTCTTTTTTTTCTTTCTGTGCGTTTTTTCTTCTTTCTTCACATGTCCTATCTCTGTAGGCATAGTTAGAAATTAGCATTTAAAAAACCTTTGAAATTGACTGAAAAAAACATTAGTTTCAGGCACGTTATAGTTGGGAATTAGCATTTAAAAAACCTTGGAAATTCACTGAAAAAACCATAGGTTTCAGGGGCGTTATAGTTAGCTGGACTTTTCACTCGTACAAAATCATTGAAATTCCCCCGTTATAGTTAGTTCAGCTAACTATAACTCGCGTGCCCGCAATGCACTGCTGATGATGTCACATATTACATCACTCATGACATGGTCATGACATCACTCATGACATCACTGATGACATCTCAAATGACATCACTGATGACATCATCCAGTGAATGTGTGTTTTTCTGAAAATTACATATGTTTTATATATGTATATCTCAAGGTCGATGGAAGAATAAATGGGTATACAAGTGTCTAAATGGATGATTTGTTTTTGAAAAATTGATTGTATAACTGACTGATTAAGTGTATCTTAGTGAATACATGGCTTAGTGAGTAATGTTTAAATATGTAAATATCTGTATCAGTTTCTCACTTTGTGTATAAGTGGCTGCATGGGTTGGTGAGTAGCTACATGAGTGGCCCCCCTCCTGGAGGCTGTGGTGGCCCTGGGGACTGCCACCCCCCAGGGCCTGCTCCTGCAGTGTCCCGGGGTCACCCTTGTTATAAGCCAGGTAGTATTCAAGTAGTGCCCCAATTAGACTGTCACTCTCTAGCCAGTCCTGCAATCATCCTGACAGAACCATGTCCTTATTTACTGTCTGTGCCAACACACAGGCACTTAAAAACTCACTCTTCTGTCAACTCACAGCACTCTCACTATCTAGTCAGTGTCCATACTCCTGTAGAATGCCTCAGGCATTAAGACACATAGTGCTACAGTGAAATGTGCGTAATGTATGCAGGCGTGTAACAAGAGGGAGAGAGAGGACTAGTTAGCTAGTCCGAGTCCCCGAGGGTTTATATGTGATTAAACAAAGAGGACTAGCTTAAGTTGACCAGAGTGTTACAGTACTCAAATTTAGTTCTGTCACGGGCACCTTGTTGGTGTATTCATGAAGCCCTCACCCACCAACCTAGTTGGTGGCATGCTTCATTATCGGGCCCACCCAGTGATACCTAGTATGTCCCGGGTGTGCTACGACGCCTGATTACAGCGGAGCTGGTATATTGCTGAGAGTGCAGTGAGGTTGGGTGAGTTGTGATTTAAAACGGCTTGGTGGTGGTCCCAGTAACCGAGGGTAAATTACATTTTAATAACTGGGCCGTCACCAGCGGTTAAAAGTAAGGCTACAGGACGCGTGAGGGTGGCGAGTTACTGCCCCCTGCGTCCTTCAGATGGTCGACATGTTTCAGCCAGTGCCTTAGAGTGTTCTGGCTTTCCTCAGGACCGTTTTTTAAAAAAAGGTGTGGTGAAATAAAACAGACTTAGTGTTGTGGTACAGACTATGTGATACACTCACTAAGGCGTTTTTCTATATGTGAGAGGGGGATTTCCTTCTCATGCATATCTGTACAAACAAACATTAAGAACAAGGACAAAACATTTACAGAGAGAGTCAGTAGTCAATTTAGACATATGGTCAACAATGCTTAGGTGGCCGGATCTATAGTGCAAGGTGAGAGGACTATAGTCGGCTGGGTGTGATGGTACTGGTGGTGCCATCAGAGTGAAAATACGCGACTAATTAGGAGCGCTTACCCAGTTTGTTGTTTGGAGGCTTGTCAGGTTTGTCATACTCAGTCTTTCTGGTCAGTGCCTGCCTTGTACCTGTTGTCCCGCTGTCGTCCTCCGGTAGAATGAGCCTGTCGGGAGGTGGTGGTCAAACCTGACAAGGCTCCAAACAACAAACTGGGTAAGCGCTTCTTTCCTCACAGGTCCCTAACCCCTACAGCTTATCTCTTTTTCTCCCATAGGGTCATCCCCTTACCGCTTCCCTCCAGGAAGCCTTGGCTAATAACCCAAAGCGTAAGAACATTTTTCTTGCGCCCTGCCACACTAAGTCAACTCCTTTCAGTGTGATTTCCGTGTTTTAGCCACACCACGCTCCTAATTAGTCGCGTATTTTCACTCTGATGGCACCACCAGTACCATCACACCCAGCCGACTATAGTCCTCTCACCTTGCACTATAGATCCGGCCACCTAAGCATTGTTGACCATATGTCTAAATTGACTACTGACTCTCTCTGTAAATGTTTTGTCCTTGTTCTTAATGTTTGTTTGTACAGATATGCATGAGAAGGGAATCCCCCTCTCACATATAGAAAAACGCCTTAGTGAGTGTATCACAGTCTGTACCACAACACTAAGTCTGTTTTATTTCACCACACCTTTTTTTAAAAAACGGTCCTGAGGAAAGCCAGAACACTCTAAGGCACTGGCTGAAACATGTCGACCATCTGAAGGACGCAGGGGGCAGTAACTCGCCATCCTCACGCGTCCTGTAGCCTTACTTTTAACCGCTGGTGACGGCCCAGTTATTAAAATGTAATTTACCCTCGGTTACTGGGACCACCACCAAGCCGTTTTAAATCACAACTCACCCAACCTCACTGCACTCTCAGCAATATACCAGCTCCGCTGTAATCAGGCGTCGTAGCACACCCGGGACATACTAGGTGTCACTGGGTGGGCCCGATGATGAAGCATGCCACCAACTAGGTTGGTGGGTGAGGGCTTCATGAATACACCAACAAGGTGCCCGTGACAGAACTAAATTTGAGTACTGTAACACTCTGGTCAACTTAAGCTAGTCCTCTTTGTTTAATCACGTAATGTATGCAGGCCTGTAACCTCCAGCGGACTTCTGATTCACCCTTGCAATAACTAGGTAGTATTCATGCAGTGACCCAATCAGCCTATCAGTCTCTGTCCAGTCCTAAAATTATCCTGACAGAAGCATGTCCTTATGTAATCGCTGTGCCAACACAAAAGCACTTAAAAACTCACTCTTCTGTCAACTACCAGCACTCTCACTATCTAGTCAGTCTCCATATACCTGTAGAATGCTTCAGGCATTAAGACACATAGTGGTACAGTGAAATGTGTGCAATGTATGCAGGCCCCTAACCCCCAGCAGAGTACTGATTCACCCTTGCAGTAAGCCAGGTAGTATTCATGCAGTGCCCCAATCAGACTGTCACTCTCTGTCCACTCCTGGAGTCATCCTGACAGAAGCATGTCCTTATCGATTCTCTGTGCCAACACACAAGCACTTATAAACTCTCCCTGAAGTCAACTACCAGCAGTGTAAATATCCAGTCACTATCCATGCACTTGTAGAGTGACTCAGGCATTAAGATATGCAGTGCTACAGTGAAATGTACACAATCTATGTAGGCCTCTAACCACTAGCAGACTACTAAATCACCCTTGCAATAAGACAGGTTGTATTCATGTAGTGCCCCAATCAGCCTGTCATTCTCTGCCCACTCCTGCAATCATCTTAACAGAACTATGGGGCATATTATCAAGCACGCCGTTAAAGTTATCGCCGCTTTAGCGGCAGGAAACTGCAGCTAAAGCGGCGATAATGGGCTTGATAATATGCCGCAGAGAATTCCAATAGAAGCCCATGTTGACACCTGAACATGGGCTTCTATGGGATTTCTCAAGGGCATATTATCAAGCCCATTATCGCCGCTTTAGCAGCAGTTTCCTGCCGCTTAAGCGGCGATAATTTTATCGCTATTTCTTGATAATATGCCCCTTTTATGTAATCACTGTACCAAAACCTAGGGATTTATAAATTCAGCATTCTCTTTTGTTGCAGTACTCTAATCATTCAGTCAGTATTTATGTACTTATGCAATTACCCTGGTAGTATTACAATATTACAAACACCTATCCAGTATTCATGCAGTCCTCTAAACACATAAACACTACTTATTTTGTCCTTCATTTTTCAAACTACTACCCCTGTATTGCAGAAAATGGGTTGTGATTTCTAAACAAAGCATATAAATATTTTTTATGTTGAAGATATTTGTTTAATAATACATTAATAATTTTATAGATTTATTTTAATAATATTATATTATTTTTTTTTCAAAACAGATAGTGTTCATCATCATTACAAAAAAAGTCACCATGACTAAAAAAAACAGAAAGAAGGAAACAACAAAAAAAGGAGTATTATTTGAAGAAAACAAAACAGCAACATTTAGATGAAGAACAACATGTGGGAAAAAAAAGAAATCTTGCGTTAAGAGAACCAAAGAATGTATTAAAAGACTTTCACAGCCTAGAAACAGTGTGCACAATGTGGAAAGTAGAAACAATGCCTCAAGAAGAAAGAACAATAACAAGAAAAAAGGAGAAATTAATGGGAAATTAAGTTTCCAAGAAAACATATATGGTAAAAGGAGAAAGATTCAATTTACTGAAACAAGAAAAATAATGTTTTATAATAGAGTTATCTTTAATTTGTTGAAAGATGTGAGGAAATATAAAAAAGATCAGCATTTTATAAAAAGAAAAAAGAGATTGAAACTATTGTTGAAAAGGCTTTTGAATTGAAAAGGAAATTATTCATTTTAGTATTAAATAGAATTCGATCATTAGATAAGCCAATATCTTTTATGAAGGCCAAAAGTAAAAGGAAGAGATTAATTAACAGAAGTAACTTTTGTGATGTTTTTTTGGGTGAATGGAAACACAGTTCAAGTTCCGAGCCTTTTTTTAATGAAGAGAGTTATTTTCAAACCAATGCATTGTTGCATGCAGTTGATATCAGTGGTCTTGCGTATGAGGTTAAAAACGGTTGTCCAATTGAAAAAGAAAAAATGGTTCCTAGAAATGTAGAGAAACTGGAAGCTGATGAAGTTCTAGGGAGACGTACTAAAGCCCCAGTTTATGCTTGGGATTGTAGTAGCATATGCAGTATACGTCAGGAAACTATTGATATTTTTAGAAATTTCTTTTGAGTTTATAGTAAAAAAAGTCTTAAACAAAAGATTAAGATGTTGCAAGGTCTAGATCCTTGCAGAGTGAGAATAAATACTGGTTTGCAAGGTCATTCTCTGGCTTGTCTTTCTAGAAAAGTATGTCACAGTGTTTTTCATCATTTTAGAATGTTACCAGTGCATCATTCTCAAATGCGGAAGTTAGTCAGAAGATTGTAGTACGCAAAAAGTCCAGCAATATTTTTAAATGAATTAAACAGTGCACTTGTGCATGGGTCAGTATCAGATGTAAAAAAAAGTTTGTGATGAAATAGTTTTGTTACTTTGGTCCTGAAGAAGAGAGTAGACAAAGTGAGACATTGATAGAAGTAGGCATTGAAGAAAACGTGGAAATGACTACTACAGAGAAATTTGAAGAAGAAATTTCAAAGTTTAAGGTAATTTCGTGTGAAAGGCCAAATTATACATGTATTTGTTGTCGACGAACTCACTATAAAAGAATCAGACTAGGACTGTTGATCTGTATTTAGAAAGTGAAAAAGAAAATAATGATAAGTTTTTTGTTGGTAGAGGATTGCTTTGATTTGGGTACTAATCAACGTATTTGTAAATATTGTTATAACAAATTAGAGGATAATAAAATGCCAGGAAGAGCTGTGCATAATGATCTGGATTTGGTAGATATTCCTCAAGAACTGATGGATTTAAACATGTATGAGTGTATTCTGATTCAATCTGTGCACCCGTTATAGGCTATTGTTCGTATGGAGCCTAAAACAGGTAAATTGCCTCCCACAGATTTACAGAGAGGATTAAAAGGAAGAGTCGTATATTTACCTCTAGATTTAAAGACAAATATTGAAACTATTGGTGTAGAGAAAAAAGAAAGTGAACCATTAATTATTCTAGCGAATGGTGTTCCTACTAAGAGTAAGAAAATCTAGAAGGAATTAGTGGATGTCAGGAAAGTGCAAAAGGCAACATTGTATCTTATAAAAAACAATGATTTGTACAGGAATTTGTATGTTGAAGAAGAAGAAATACTTTTAGGAGATGATAGCGAAATGTCAAGTGGTCAGATTGAGAAAGTGGACATGTCGAAAACTGAAGAAATATATGAACATTATAGTGTACATCCTTTACATTTTAAAGAAGTGTTGGGGAATACTATTGAATTATTCCAAATGAAGAAAGCAAAGGGGAATCCCTTAAGTGTTTGGGAAAGAACTTTGGAAGCTCGTTGTTTTCCCCAGCTGTTCCCAACTGGAAAAGTTGGACGATAAGACGAACGATCAATACAGATTCCTGCATCAGAATATCGGACAACAAGATTGTATGCAGAAGATCCTAAATTTCGACAATTTACCCCATATATATTTCATCTTTTGTTTGAGAGTGACTTGTCTGGACTTTCATATGCAGTCAACCATATATTAAAAACAGGAGTACATCTTCGAAATGTTTCTGCAAAGGAATTTATGGAAAAAGTACATCAGAGAGATGATCATTTGGAATCTCAACTGATTCATTTGATGGCATGTCAGCGTGGTACTAACGAGTATTGGTATCGTCGTCATGGAGAACTTAAATGCATGCTAAGGAATTTAGGAACTCCAACGTGGTTTCTTACCCTAAGCTGTGCTGAATACGCATGGGATGATTTACTTCAATTTCTTCGAGAAGCAAATTCAAACATTCAAAACATTGAATTCAAGACTCCTGGAGGATTGTGTTCTTAGGATCCTGTTAACATATGCAGATATTTCAATCATAGGTTTGAAGCTATGATGTCTTTTATCTGCAACAAAAAGAATCCTCCTCTTGGAGAAGTTATTGATTTTTTTTGGAGAAAGGAGTATCAAGCTAGAGGTGCTCCTCATATACATACGCTTCTATGGATCAAGGATACACCCAAATTTGGAACTGATTCGGATGACACTGTTTTATCTTTTATTGAAGATTATGTTAAATGTGCTATACCTAAAAGAACAGAAGAAAACACCTTAAGGCAACAAGTGTTACGATTCCAAAGTCATCGATGTGGGAAATACTTTTGACGGAAATACAAGTCGAAGGAAAAGTTTTATACCAAATGTCGTTTTGTATTTCCACATCCAGTAATATCCAAAGGAAGAGTGAACAGTTTCATGTCAGCGGTGAGACATACCATCACTAGAAAATCTCCCAAAAATATGTACAATTTGAGAAGAAGTGAAGAATCGAAGTATTTAAATGATTATAATCCAGTTATTCTGTCAATGTGGAATGCTAATATGGATATTCAGTATGTTGCGGATAATTCCATTTCTGTGGCTCGGTATGTAACATCATACATAACAAAATCAGAAAAGACGGAGTTGAAAGAAATGTAGGAAGAAATTTCCCACGAGAAGAGTCTCAGTAAGAAATTGTACAGCTTTAGTTTGAAGATGCTGTCACATCGAGAAATTGGATCATGCGAATGTTCGGATCGGTTATCGTCTGCAAGTTTATATTCAAAGTCAAGAGGAATTATTTGGGTTAGTCTAGGTCTTGCTGCAACGAGAAATCGAGTACTTAAACCTATCCAGGAAATTGAATATTTAGCATTAAATGAACCGGAAAACACAGATATAGTCACAACAAACATGCTGGATACATACTATCCAAATAAAAGTCCTCATCTTGAGAACATATGTCTCTATGAAGTACTGCAATATTACAGTTTTAAGAGAAATACTACAGATAATATAAATGAAGGAAAATATGCAGTGATTGGTTCAGAAGGATGTTTGGTGAAACACACTAAAGGAAATTTGATTAATCATAGGAAACCTGTGATACTCTTGATAAAAGAGAATTTTACTATTTGGCACTTTTACAACTCTTCAAACCTTGGCGTACGGAACTGGAATTACTTTGAGTGCTATGAAGATTCTTTCAATGCATATAAAGATAGCATTGAATGCACAGTTTTTGCAAATTATCTCAAAATGTTGAATGAAGAAATTGATCTAGAAGCTACTATTGCAGCTGAGATTGCTAGAGACAGTTCTCAAGATAGTCAAAGTTCTGCTCCACTGAGTCAGGATCCTCTAGGACAACCAATTCTCGAAAATTAAGCAGCCATCGCCATGAGTGAAGTGGAAACAGCAATGCATCAAGCTCAAGAAGATATGATGGACTTGGGAATCTTGGAAGAACAACTAAATGTCGAACAGAAAGAAATATACCAGCAAGCGAAAGAACAGATCGACCATGGTTTTCTTCATGAAAAGAAAGAATGTACATGTACATCATTTCAACCTGTCCGAATGTATGTCAGTGGTCAAGCTGGTACAGGAAAAAGTTTCTTAATTAAAGTTTTGACCACTTTTCTACAGAAAACAACGGACTCAGATTTGTCTTGTGTTGTACCTGCTCCAACTGGGTTGGCAGCACACAACATTAAAGGAATTACATTGCATCATTTACTTATGCTACCTGTAGAGCATGAAAATAAATGGGAATATCACAAGCTATCTGGAGAAGCTTGTTATGAAGTTTCAAGAGTGCTAAAGAAAATGAAACTTCTAATTATTGATGAGGTGAGCATGGTCTCAAACTTAATGCTTGCCTTTGTGCATTTAAGAATGCAGCAAATTTTAAAAACAGAATACGATGTGTTATTTGGAGGAAAACATGTCATAGTTTTTGGTGATCTACTTCAACTCACTTCTGTAAAAGGACAACCAGTATTAAAACACTTCAGCATGAAAACACCAGAAAGTATTTGGGAAGCATTGGAAACGTTAACATTTGGTCATATTTTGAATACAAAGAACTTACTAAAAATATGAGACAGGCAAATGATATAGATTATGGAACTATTCTTCAAGATATAAGAATTGGAGTATTGTCAGAACATGGCAAACTAGCTTTGGAGAGTCGGTTACTTACTACCTTGTTTGCAAATGAAAATATAGTTCCTGGATAAATATACAAGAAAATTGCAGAAAAAAAATCTGTAATCTGCCTAATGCCGACACTATGAGTGTTCTACATTCAATGAAGAACTTTTAAAGCTTGAAAACGAACAAATAATAAAAATGGAAGCCATTGATAAAATAGAGCATGAAGGAATTTTAACAGAAAAATTACAAACTAAATTGGATTCTTTAGAAAAATGTATATCTAAAACTGCTGGTTTAGAAAAAAAATTATATGTATCTGTAAATTGTCGGGTCATTTTACGGCGTCATTTGAATGTGGAAAAAGGTTTAGTAAATGGAGCAAAGGGAAAAGTGGTTGAATTTGTCAATTATCAAAGAGATGGGATTGAATCTTTAAAAATCAAATTTGTTCAGATTGAAGAAGTAAAGCAAATTGGTCGTTGTTCTGCTAGTTTTTTGCTAGTTAAAGATTTGTATGTTCGTAGGAAACAGTTTCCTCTTTCCTTGGCATATGCAGTGACTATTGATTCATAAGTCAAGGTTTAAGTGTAGACCGTGCTTTGGTAAACATTGGTAGTACCGTATTTAAAGAGGGTATGGCATATGTTGCTTTGTCACAAGTCAGAACTTTATCTGGATTGTATTTGATTGATTTTGATGAGAAAAAGATTAGTGCAGATTCAAATTGTGTAAGAGAGTATAATCGGTTAAGAAGACTATATGCGCCTAATTTAGGTGAATATCCTGTATATGAAAAGCGTGTAGTTGGTCGAAAATGGACATATGAGAATATCTGTAGTGAAGTTAACCCCTTCACCGCGGCGCAAATTCTGCCGCGGCGCTGGGGGGGGGGGGTGTGGGGTGAGCGCGGCGCCGCCATGCTCGTGACGGAACCACGCCGTCATGAGTCACGGGCAAGCTGTGCTCATGACGGCGTGGTTCCGTCACGACTCCACCCACTCTTCATTTCGCCCACACAGGCGGGGAACTAGTGCCGCGTAGGCGGAGCGGCCGCAGCATGACGGAACCACGCCGTCATGAGCACAGCTCGCCCGTGACTCATGACGGCGTGGTTCCGTCATGCGCACGCAAGGTGTTAAAGAGAAGAAAAAAAATCAAGATAATGTTGAGATTCCAAGCAAAAAGCACAAGGAGACTATTGAAGAGATTGTTGGATATCAATTAGAAAATAGCTCAGGTATCAACTGCTATGCAAATGTAGTGGTAAATGTTGTATTTTCTTTAGAATATCTGCAACAGCAAATTATGGAGCATCCCAAAAAATGGTTTTGTTCTTTGTTGCATTCTATTTTTGAAAAATTGAAAACTGATAAAAGTAAAATCCAAAGTGTTTCTGATATTCGGAATCTTCTAGATATATGTAGTGGTTGTACGCAATTTACACAGAATGTGCAACAAGATGCTCAGGAATTTCTAATGTATATGCTTGCTGTATTGGAAGATGAAGGAATATAAATTGATAATCTATTTGGACTTCGTTATAAATGGGAACATCAATGTGAAAATTGTATATTTACTTTACCACTAACATACACTCTGAGAGATTCATATATTTGAAAATACCGGACTGTAAAGCAGTATCTTTCAACAAATTAGTTAAAGCAACAAATCAAAACATGGAGTGTAGCCAATGCAAATCAGAAATGTTATCAACATTATTTATGGAAAGATTTGGACAATATATAATTCTAATGATACAACGTTGTAAAGCTGATGGAAGAAAATTGGAAACTTTAATTAAATATGTTGTAGCAAGTCAACTATTAATATCAGGAAGAACCTTTGTAGCAGTAGCAATTATTTTCCACGATGGACCTTCAACAACATCTGGACATTGCACAGTCTATTTAAAATGCAATAAAGGATGGACATATTGTAATGATGCTCATTTGGTTCTTAAATATCGTTTGCCTAAGGAATTACCAAATTCATACCTAATATTTTTAAAGCCAAAGTTCTAACAACATAATTCAGCCGATTGGGAATATGTTAATATGTATTAATACCAATACTTTTGACAATTTCAGTATGAAGGATTTTGGTAATATCATTTGGCCTACATGAAAGATATTAATATAAATTAAGCAGTTTTTTAGAGATATTCTGTCAACAAATATTTTAAATGACATCATTTAGATTATATGGAAATTATAAAGAATTGTTGATTGAGTTATTGTTTATCTTCTTTGAAATTATATTGAGAAAATTCTGTTAGAAAGAAGCATTTTATATATACGAGAGTTGCATTATATACTATGTTATTCAGGATCTTATTTATATGCAATGTGGAGAGATAGTTGACTATGTTTAAAATATTTTTGACACAGATTTGGTTTTTTTAAACAATCTTATTGATTGTTGTTTTTTTTGCCCGCTGTTATGTGATGAGTAACATTGAAATCACTATTAATAGTGAAATTCAATATATTCTGAGAACAGCAAAAAAGGCAAACTAAATAATTTATATAATGGTAAAATTATGTTGTGTTGTAAAAATTATAAGATTATATATTATAACTTTATTTTTTCTTCTCTTTTACATATCCTAATTCTAAATACGCACAATGACTCAGTTATTAAAATACGAAGTGGTCCAGTCAAATGTGCACAATCTATGCAGGCCTCTAACCCCCAGCAGAGTAGTGATTCACCCTTGCTATAAGCCAGGTAGTATTCATGCAGTGAGCCAATTAGATTGTCAGTGTCTGTCCACTCCTGCAATCATACTGTCAGAAGGATGTCGTTATCTAATCTCTGTGCCAACACAGAAGCACTTATAAAGTCTCCCTGCAGTCAACTACCAGCAGTGTAAGTATCCAGCCACTATGCATGCACTTGTAGAATGACTCAGGTATTAAGACACGCAGTGCTACAATCAAATGTGCACAATCTATGCAGGCCTCTAACCCCCAGCGGAGTACTTATTCACCCTTGCTATTAACCAGGTAGTATTCATGCATTGCTCTAATTAGGTTGTCAGTCTCTGTCCACTCCTGCAATCATACTGTCAGAAGGATGTCTTTATCTAATCTCTGTGCCAACACAGAAGCACTTATAAAGTCTCCATGCAGTCAACTACCAGCAGTGTAATTATCCAGCCACTATGCATGCATTTGTAGAATGACTCAGGTATTAAGACATGCTCTGGTACAAATGTGCACAATCTTTGCAGGCCTCTAACCCCCAGCAGAGTACTGATTCACCCTTGCTATAAGCCAGGTAGTATTCAAGTACTGCCCCAATCAGACTATCAGTCTCTGTCCACTCTTGCAATTATCCGGACAGAACCATATCTTTCTTTAATCTCTGTGCCAACATACAACAACTTATAAACTTACCCTACTGTTAACTACCAGCACTCTAACTATACAGTCTAGGTATCCTGATGTCTATTCCATATACTTCTTATCCTATCACTCTGCCAATACCTCAGCATTCATAAATTGACCATGTATTGTAATTGCAGCACTGTAATCATTCCAGTTACTAGTAATGTATTTATAGAGTGGCTTAGCTACTAATACAAGTACACCTCGTTTTTTCGTCTTTCAATGCATGCTGCATTCCACAGCACACATTGAAAGACAAAAATGCCTTTAGTGATTATTTTTGTGCAGGAAGGTGTCCCTTCCTACACAAAAACAATCTCTCCACCACACAAACATCCTTGCACCACGATGCAAGGGTGCCTGCAGTAGCACTTGGCAGCTGTTTGTGCGCCAGTGCAGGAAGAAGCACAGAGTTGTGACATATTTATGTAAATATGTCACATCCCTGTGCTTCGGAAGTGCAGCAGCGCGGTGCAGCTAAAGAGCTTGCAGTGTCATGCTGCAGTACTTCCTTAAAGATCTGCACTTATACATTCACCATACACTACTAATGCATTCTTTCACTCAATCATGCTCTACACATATATTCAACCAAACTTTCCCACATAACCATGCAATTATAGTTCTTTCTTTAACCAGATAAGGTAGTTCTGATAAGAACTTTATTTTTCTTCTTTTTTCTTTTATATTTTTGGTTTATTTTTTTGAACAGTTTTGTATTTTTTTGGGTAATGTTTTATAAAATGAACCAAAAAAAGAACGAATAAAACAGGAAACTTTTGGAATTATGTATCATTCCAAAAAACAAAAAAAACAAAAAAATTAACAATGATGATTCCATTGCGCAGCACAAACTGCATTTACTGACTGCTCACCGAAGCATATTAGTTTCTTGCACTTCACACAATGTTAAAGAAACGCAAATTCTGGCCTAATGTCCGGTGCAGGTGTAGCTGAGGACGCTCCAGATGTAGTTGCTGCAGCAGGTGAGGGGTTCATAGCTGCTCGCCTCATTTCCTCCTGAGCCAGGTTCAGAGGATGTATGGTTCTTAGATGTTTATACATTGAGGCAGTGTCGCAAGAATACTTCTTTTCACTACCTCTAGACCGGACTCTGTCACAAATTTTGCATGTGACCTTTGTTGCGTTCACTTTCTTCTGTCCTGGTGGATAAGTGAAGAATTTCCATACAATAGACACCGGCCTCTGTGGACGTGGTGCCTCTTCCAAAAATTCTTCTTCAGAAGAAACTTCCTCCTCCTGCTGCTGCTGTCCAGAAGGCATTTTTTTTTTAAAACACCAAAAACAACAAGCAAAAAAGGGTCTTGAAGGAAAAGAGATGTCTCTCTAAACAGGCTGCAACAAGAATGATTGAAATGGGTGGGGTCCTTCAATAGTTACAGTGGGAAATGTTATGAACCAATCCAATCTTTTTTTGTTAGATCACATGGGATCCGCGCACCGTGTGCTTACGAAGCACGCACCCTACACGACTTTGCGCAAATATATTTTAAAGTAATATAACTTTATTACAAATAGAAATATATTATTTTTATGAATACCTTAGATAATCTCTAGCCCTAATATGTATATTGAAGACACATACATATCATTTTAGAACATACATTTTTTTGCGGGAGTCGCGCACCCAGCGTGCCCCACATATGACGTCACGCGGGGCCCGCCACTGTGCAAGCATCGCGTAACATAATGCGCATGTGTCGCAAATTAGCGGGAGCAGGAGTCGCACATCAGTCGCATACCTATCGTGCACAACACGTAATATTATACGTATATCACATAACTGGAAAACACGCACCCGTCGCACACCATACGCGGACCCTTCACAACTTCTCCAATATGGCGGCTGTAATATGCACATCCGTCGCGTGTGGTACGCTTAGGGTCCGCGACTCCAATATGTATTAAAAAAAAAAAAAAAAGAAGAAAACATAAATATATTAAAATTAAAAAATTTTACAAAATAATTACAGTATATTTCAGTTTTCATTTTTTTAAAATGGTTTTTTAAACAATTTTCAGAAAAGTATATAATGTTTAATAAATAATATATTTACAAATTAACAGTTTAAAACAATGTTCAAATTCTGTACAAAAAACATAGGTATAACTACATTTATAATTAAAAATTAGCATTTAAAAAACCTTTGAAATTCACTGAAAAAACCATAGGATTCAGACACGTTATAGTTAGGAATTAGCATTTAAAAAACCTAAGAAATTCACTGAAAAAACCATAGGTTTCAGACACGTTATAGTTAGGAATTAGCATTTAAAAAACTTTAGAAATTCACTGAAAAAACCATAGGTTTTAGGGAAAGTTACAGTTAATTGGACATTTCACTCGTATAAAACCATAGAAATTCCCCCGTTATAGTTAGTTCAGCTAACTATAACTCGCGCCTCTGCAATGCACTGCTGATGACGTCACATATTACATCACTCATGACATGGTCAGTGATATCACTGATGACATCACTGATGGCATCTCAAATGACATCACTGATGACATCATCCAGTGACTGTGTGTTTCTGTAAAGTTTAAATATGTTTAATATATATAGGGAAAGGCGTATTGAAGAATGAGTGGGTGTATATGTGTCTGAATGGATGATTTAGTAGGTGCGTGACTGAATCTATAAGTAAGTGAATTAACTCATCTGAAAGCATGGGTTGGTGAGTAAACTGTGTGAATGTCTGTATCTGTCTGTCTGTTGGTGTGTAAGCGGCTGCATGGGTTTGTGAATAGCTACATGAGTGTCTATATGGGTTATTGATTGGTTGTCTGAGTATCTGTATGGGTGCCTGAGTGTTTGTGTGGGTGGGGTATATGTGACTCTGTACATAGATGTGTGTGTGGGTGATTCACTGTGTGCATGGTTTCAAGAGTGTATCTGTAATGGACTGTATGGGTGGGTGAGTGTGTGTATAGGTGTGTTAGTGAGTGAATGTATATCTCAGTTGTATATGTGTTAGTAACTACTATACACAGTATATATGTGTGTTGGAGTATATAAATGGCTATAAGTGAGAGTGTGTTGTTGTGAGAGTGGCTGTATGGATGAGTCTGTGCTTGTATCAGTGATTGTATAGGAGCGTAAGTATGTGCTAGTATTTGTATGAGTAAGTGAGCTGGTGTGTGTATAACTCTCAAGTGAGTAAATGGCAGTGTGATTAATTATTTGCATGACTGACTAGGTGTGTGAGTACCTTTATGGATGAGTGGCGGTGTGTGAGTTTCTATATAGGTGTATGAGTGCATATGATAGTCTTGTACTGAGTGACCATAAGTATGAGTGACTGTACGGGTGAGTGAGTGGATGTGTGTGTAAAGCTAAATCAGTGAGTGGGTATGTAGTTTTTGGTGTTGGAGTGTCTATGGTTTTGAGAATGGCAGTCTGTAATTTAGGGTGAGTACATCAAAGGTTATATTAGGGTGTGAGAAGATGCATCAATTTTTCACATGAATGATGTCATCAGTGATGTCATCAGTGATGTCACTGACCATGTCTAGACTGATGTAATATGTGACGTCATCAGCAGTGCATTGCGGGGGCGCGAGTTATAGTTAGCTGAACTAACTATAATGAGTGAAATGTCCAACTAACTATAACTTTCCCTAAAACCTATGGTTTTTTCAGTGAATTTCTAAGATTTTTAAATGCTAATTCCTAACTATAACGTGTCTGAAACCTATTGTTTTTTCAGTGAATATATATATATATATATATATATATCTATCTATGACTTCTTTCCGGCAAGAATCCAAAATTGCAGGAGACTAGTGACGGACACAGACCCAAATTAAGTGCTTAAGATATATGTATTCCTCCATTGTCGGCAAAACGCGTTTCAGCTCTCACGAGCCTTGTTCGCTCGACATAGAGACATTTTTTCCATGTGCCTTTAAAGTGACCGTGCAAATTGAACAGACCCCACGTGATCGGCAAGTTAATAGACATGAAAAAAATACTTATACAAATTTGTAAGTCAAGCCTGAGTAATGACTAGTAAAAGCATATTAGAACTTAAGACTACCCCTGGTTTGATAAAAAACGCATCGGTTGTTTAAAACTGAATTACCATTTTTCATGTAAAATGTTTGTTTCATAAATTCATAGATATTATTGAAATGCGTCTTGCTCATAAAATTGTGTCTTCACGGGGGGAATCAAAGTGTGCAAATTATATCGATAAAGTGCTCTGTGCTGTGATTTGATATTAATAAAAAACGAAACAGACTGTAAGCATTATCCTACACTTGAGCCTATAAAAATATCAAAGATATCTTGATAATTTAGGCAAAATATCATTGTAAAAGATTATGTATGCGTAAAATACAGTTTTTAGATCTTCAGGCAATTGGCGACAGTTTAAAATTGTGATCATTTGAATTAAATATACGTAAAATACATAGTTGTTGCTGAAGAGTCTACATGTATATCTTTGTAGGAAATTGGAGAATCTGGTCCACACAACATTTAGGTGCGATTACGATCCTGTAAAAAATTTCCCCGTACGACTCGTATCCGGTCTTTTTACCGTACGAATCGTACAAGTGCCGTACAAACTGCCAACTACGATTCGCATGGGAAAAAGTCCATACGAATCGCATTGGGAATAATTCCCCACACGTCCTCGGGTCGGAAAATGTGCCCGACACGTCCCCGGACGAATTACCGTACAAATGTGAAAAGTGAAGCCCGACCGTGGAAGTACGATCCCTCCCGTGCGTCAGATGTTACAACCGGATGGAAAAAGCACCGTCCGCACCGAACTCCCATAGCAACCATGGAGACATGTGCCCGCATACGCGCCCAACACTCCCCCCAGCCCCCGTATGTACGCGCCCAACCACCCCCCCAGCCCTCCTATGTACGAGTCAAACCCCCACCCGTGTATGTACACCCGTGTACGTACGAGTCGAACCCCCACCCATGTATGTACACCCGTGTATGTACGAGTCGAACCCCCACCCGTGTATGTACACCTGTGTACGTACGAGTGGAACCCCCACCCGTGTATGTACACCCGTGTATGTACGAGACGTACCCCCACCCGTGAATGTACACCCGTGTATGTACACCCGTGTATGTACGAAACGTACCCCCACCCGTGAATGTACACCCGTGTATGTACGAGACGTACCCCCACCCGTGTATGTACACCCCCGTACGTACGGCCCGTACCCCCACCCGCGTATGTATGGAGCGTACCCCCACCCCAACCATGTTTGTACGGCCCGTACCCTCACCTGCGTATGTATGGACCGTACCCCCACCCCAACCGTGTATGTACGGCCCGTACCCTCACCCACATATGTATGGAGTGTACCCCCACCCCAACCGTGTATGTACGGCCCATACCCTCACCGGCGTATGCATGGAGCGTACCCCCACCCCAACAGTGTACGTATGGACCGTAACACCACCCCCGTATGTATGGAGCGTACCCCCACCCCAACAGTGTACGTACGGACCGTACCCCCACCCGCGTATGCATGGAGTGTACCCCCACCCCAACAGTGTACGTATGGACCGTAACACCACCCCCGTATGTACGGACCGTACCCCCACCCGCGTATGCATGGAGCGTACCCCCACCCCAACAGTGTACGTACGGACCGTAACACCACCCCCGTATGCATGGAGCGTACCCTCCACCCCAACAGTGTACGTACGGACCGTACCCCCACCCGCGTATGCATGGAGCGTACCCCGACCCCAACCGTGTATGTACGGACCGTAACCCCACCCGCGTATGTATTGAGCGTACCCCGACCCCAACAGTCTAAGTACGGAGCGCACCCAAGGCCCCAACACCAGCACCTTCACCCAACATCGCGCATGTACGAGTCGTACCAAGCCAGAGACAAGGACAGCACTGTACAACAAAATGGCCGATGTACACACCGTACACACGCTAAAAACACACGTACACAACCAGGACAAAGCAAAACAACACAAGAATACTCTATTCGAATCGCACAAAGCCACAAAACATGTCCAACAAGCACAAATACAACACATTCACTGACCTGCAACTTCCAAACAGAGGCCTAAAACACAATCACTCCTTATAACACACCCACCCAAAGTGCAAACACAGCCACACCCACCAATGGACCAATAAAAAGGGCCCACAGACACAAACCATGAGCCTTTGCAACAGACTCACTGCTGCCAGACCCCACAGACAACCCACAGCACCATACTTGAACCTTTACTACACCTTACACTTACACACCTTCACACAACCACCTTCACAAACACCCCCTCATCACATTCACACACACACCTGCACAACCACACCCACACACCCACAACCATCCACACCCACACCCCCCACAACCATCCACACCCACACCCCTCACCATGCCCACCAACAAGAATCCAAAGTTCACTAGCCAAGAGTTGGAGGTCCTTGTCGACGAAATCCTCAGAGTCAAGCCACACCTCTTGGTCAGACAGACCAGCATTTCCGAAAAAACAGCCATGTGGCAGACGATTGTCGATGCTGTGAATGCTGTTGCGTCCACCAGAAGGACCAGGCATGAATGCCAAGCCAGGTGGTACGATCTGCGGAGGAGGGTCCGAGCCAAAATGACCGACGACCACAACCAGGCCAACATCACTGGAGGAGGGCCGCCCCGCAGACGCGTACAATACCATCCCTGGGAGGAGAGGGTGATGGCCATACTGCCGGTGGTGGCAGTGGACGGAGTAGAAGGACTCCGAGAGCCTGGTGAGTACACAAACAACTCACCTCACATGGGGGGAACGTCATCCACAACCAAACTCCCAATCATGCACGCAACCACCCCAAGCTATCGCATGACTCAACCACACTCCATAAACATGCACATGCCACTAGCGCCACCATGCCCCATGCACCCAGCTGGACAATCCCAAGTCACAGGCCACAGAAAACACCAACACAAGACACGGTAACCCGGATGGCGGGAGTGTGGGACTCAAAAATCACATAGTGCAACTCAGAAGCAGACAACAATGCCCTCTGCCCATATGGCCTAGGTCACAGCCAGACAAACAGGGTGTCCCCACACAGGAAAGACTTGCCAGCAAATGGCAGACGCCTTGCATTAAGACATGGGGGTGAAGGCACTTTTTGCACATGACAGCAGCTAATGAACAGCCAACACTGTGAAAGAGTGGCAGCACACACCACCACAGCAGCAGCGCAGACACAGACACTACACCCAATGGGTGCCTGGAGATCAGAAACAAACTCACATGAACAAGCCAAGGGCCATTCAAAGATCTGCAAAAAGTGTGTGCCTAGGAAGCTGGGCTGAGGTGACAGAGGGTGACACAGGGAAACGGACAGAGGGAGGAGGCTGACACAGGGAGGGAGGGAGAGGGGGACAGAGAGGGAGTGAGAAAGGGAGACACAGGGAGACCAATTCAGCCTTGGGTGGTGTGGGAATGTCTGCTCGTCAGCAGGTGGACTGCGTGCATGTAGACAAGGGTGGCCAGTGCCTGAATCCCCCTCTCTTCTCCATGGCAAAACACTGGGCCATGTCTCAACCTGTGCACGAGCACAACGACAGCTACCTGCATTATATAAGTGTGTGGAACAACTCCATGTGCCCACGTACAGTGCAACACGGAAGGCGCCAATGCATGGCTCGCCACACCTGCTCACTCCACTGCTGACTACAGTCACAATTGACGCAGCAAGTAAGACTGTGTCACACATAGGTAAAGTCTCAAAAGCTGTGGCCAAGGGACATACCCATGCACAAGTGCACTGTGAGTGGAATGCAAGACATATCCAAATACCCAGAGGAAATGTGCCAACTTTGAAACAAATGAAACATGGATGTAGCATGGAACAAAAATAACATTGTCTCTCTCACACACAGGTCAACGTCGTGGATCACCCCCCAACACTGGGGGGGAAGACTCACAGGACCCGGCTCTGCGGGATGACGTTCCCACCGGCAGCGACGACTCTCACCACTCTGGACGACCCCGACCAACCTGGCCCCTCTGGTGTCCAACCACCTGTAGCACCTGCGTCAGGTACAACTAGGCCAACCACCACCCCCACTCCTGCCACATCCCAGGAGACACCCAGGATCCCTGCCCCACCACCACAAAGCAGCCAGGCTGACCAGGAGGGACACGGTGTACCGGGCACCCAGGAAGAGGCAGGCGACAATGCTAATGCCACCCCTCAGGGGTCCCGGAGACCCGATGTGCCGACAAGGGCAGGCCAGGTGCAAGTGGGCAGGGGTGGTGGGAGTGGAGGACGGCGGAGGCGCGAGCCTGACCAGTTGGCTGCGGAACCGGTATATTCCCATGTGAGAAACATCCTGGACACATACCGGCAGGACACCACCGGCATGAGCCAGGTTGTGTCCACCCTCAACGAGATGAAGGGGACCCTCGAGGAGATCAAGACCCAGCAGGCCCAGCAACATGCGGAGCAACATGCCTGTCAACTGCGACACCAAGGGCGGATGGAGGACAGACAGGCTGAGCTCGTGACGGTGTTCACGGGAATTCACCGTACACTCCGTCGGATAGCCGACAACATGGGCAACCCTCCCTGTGCCACCAGGCCAAGAACATCACCACCCACAGGGAGGGATCAGGAGGAGGAGGATACATCCGACGGAGCATCCCAAACATCGCCACGGCCTGCTTCTGAGGGTTCCCGCAGGAGGGCGGGTCGTCCACGGAAAAGACTGTGAGGGTTGGCGCAACAGCACCATCTCCCAGGACACCTGGCATGGCACCTGGCCCACTGGACCAACAGCAGCACATCAGCAAAAGACATTCTCTGCCACATGGACTTGCTGGTCACTGTCTGACCAATGTTGACAAAGACTGTGGCATGGACTCTGATGATTTCCAATGGCAAGGACACCAACTCCCCCAGTGAACTTTGGATTCCACACACCCGGAAAGCCCCTCTTGTCATACCCCCCCCCCCCAACACGTACCCCAACACAAATAAAAAGTTACACGATAAAGAGATGATGCCTACATTTTGCATTATTACCGTACATGTGTCTTGTAAAGTCTAACCATGCCTGAGTTCTCATATGACTTCAACCATCCATACCCTGGGGCCTGAGTCTGGCACAGGACACACATGGGTCACAATGTATTAGGCAAGACAGACATGGAGCACCATACACACCCGTGATGGGCCCAACCTGCTGAGGGGGTGGCCGCACAACCGTGCCGACAGACATATTGAATACAGCAACAGTCATGCGCAGAGGTCAGGGATCATGTGGAGTGTCCTGGGGGGCACCCAGGTATTTGTAGACAGGTGGCAGAACCATGTCCTGCAAGCTTGAGTCAGGTGGATGCAGAGAATGGTGGCCTGGCCAACGTTGGATGCATGGGGATTGCACATGTCACAATACCCACACAGTCATGGACATCATGCACAATACAGAGTCTAATCCCACACAAACAGCTTGCATCTTGCTACTCTACACATAGACACATAGCCACTATCACGGAAAACCATGCCAGACATGCCGTATGCACCGTGGCAACACACCAGCATTGACTGAGAAGAGGCACCTTGGAGGCATAGGGACACCTTTATTAGTCATGTATTCCGGAATGCAGAGGCAACTCGGAGTACACATACACAGGTCATGTGGAGTAACATGTGGGTCCAACACTAGAACCCCCCTTCTGCAGCAGAAATGCGTGATAGCCATGGAACTGGCACACAAGTGTCGGGTAACAGCTAAACACCCCCTGCTGCTCACGGAGAGGCTGCCATACACCATTGATCCTCTGATGTGGAAGTCCCACACCATGTCAAGCCAATGCAAACCGTATGTGTCCGAGGGCAGTGTTACACACATTGATGCCATCATCACAATCCACTATCCCATCACAGATGACTGTCAACAAGTCTGACCATCTATTCAGGTGTATCCAGCTACATGTAATGTGTCCCATGGTGATGCGACATGTCTGCAGAGGAACCAAACATCGACAGGGGCAGTGTGCACACATCGTAAACAACTGCCACACCCAATACACCCCTGATGCATCCCTTACCCTAAGGAGACTTCCAAACTTGTCCGTGCGTGTAACACTGAGTTAGCACACAATGACGTGTCCATGAGGAATAGCAGTGCCACAACAATGCAACCAGCAGACGGCATGCGCAAGTACCTGGGGATGAGAGACACACAAGAAGTCAGCCACAAAAAGCACAGCCACTTGCATGTGCATGTACTCGACACATGTAAGGATGACAACATGCTAGGTCACAATTATGACTATGGAAATACACTCATCACTGGCACCATCACTCGAGTGACACATCCACACACACCTCTGACTCACGTGGCATACATGCAGATGGACACACACATCGCAACACATGCCACACGGGGACCAATGCGTGCACACTCAGACACTGGTACACACCACTAAGCAAAGAAGTCACGTATGACCCGACTCCGAATGTCCTCTTGCGGAACCACATCCTCCACATCACTAGCCCCATTGCCAAGCCCTTTGTCCTCCACGGGTGGATGGTCCTGATCATCTTGATCCAGGATGAGTGGCACAGCTTTCTCAACTGCCATGTTGTGCAGCATGCAGCAGACCATGAAGATTTTGCAGACCTTCGCCGGGGCATATGGGAGGGCGCCGCCGGTCTTGTGTAGGCACCTGAATCGGCTCTTCAGGAGGCCAAATGTCCTCTCTATCACTCGCCTTGTCCGGCCATGGGCGGTGTTGTAGCGGAGCTGGGCCGGCGTGCTGGGGTTGCGGAGAGGTGTGATCAGCCATGGCATGTTGGGATAGCCAGCGTCCCCTACATGGAAACCACGTGGACATAAGTAGGACAGGAGAAGCGGTCGTGCTGGAAGTCTATGCAAAATACAGGACAGACAGAGTGTACCCACCAACAACACATGCTCGTTCGTTGCGCAGCTGCGTCATCATTTCAGGCACCCTGCTACGCCTCATGATGTAGGCATCGTGTGCTGATCCTGGAAAACGAGCACAGACATGTGAAATCACCATGTTGGACAGACACACCACAAGGGCATTGATGGAGTGGTAGTGTTTGCGATTCCTGTACGCTACCTCCTGTGCCTATGGTGGTACCAAAGCCACATGTGTCCCATCTATGGACCCAATGACATGGGGCATCCCTCCCAGGGCATAGAATCCACGCTTGACCCCAGTCAACTGTTCAGGAGTTGGGAAATGGATGAACTCATCCAGGTGAAGCAACATGGCCTCTAAGAAATCATGCAGCACACGGCTGAACATGCTCTGGGACATGCCACCAACATGAGCTATGGTATATTGAAAGGTACCCGTGGCAAGAAAATGTAGGGCTGCCATTACCTTCAGCTTGGGTGTCAGTGCCGTAGGATACCTGTGCAGCGGTTGCAGGTGTGGTGCCAGCCTTGCCGTCAACTCCTCAATCAACGGTTGTGGGAAGCAATTTATATGTACTGAGCACATGTTAATCTGTCAATACACATATGCTACATAGGGAGTCAGGTATGTGCTACATGCCCTGGACACGTATGGCTGCCAGGTGACACTCCTACCAAGACCCAGCTACACACGGAGATTGTGAACCTCCACATCCCATGGCATGGGACTAGCTGTGTCCCAGTGTAAGTGACTACCAGACGCAACACAGGAGTGACATACATCAACACATCAGCAGAAGTGGGATGTCGATTGCAGAGACAGGTAGCGGAACACTAGAGCCACAGGTCACATGACATTACACTAGGACAGCCCACACACCTTGCCATTAAGGTGTACATGTCATGACTCACCACACATACATTGAGAGGATGCAGACAGGTCCTTGTTACGCTACTCCGTGTCCCATGCATACATACACACCTTACATCCGATACCACATGTGGCCTGGTGTGCGTAACAGTGTTCCATGGCCATCTACACACAGACACATGTTGGTTGCTGCAACAGCAGATGCTTTTGAGGGAACACCAACATCAAGCTAATGGGAACACACCACACATACATGACATAGACACATTGTGCACCGTGGGTAGTCACATGTCTGGTGTGGTAACCCCTGTAGCGGGCATCAGGGGACACTTGCGTGTGTTGTTGACTGTGCCATGCCAGTGATGCTCATCCCAAGTGTGCAGTACGACATGCACACATGTCAAAGGAGTCTGGCACATATTGCACCGTCACACATAACATCTGTACACATCTCATCATACATCTATTGCCTTCACAACTCAGGAGTAATGTGCCACATCACAGCCTTTCACACCTGTGCCCCACACATGTAGTACTGCACAGACAATGCCTTGATGTCCATCCATGGACAAGTATGTCAGCTCTATTCCTTCCTGTGTGCTGCCTGTCACCACTGTGATGTGTGAAAGGCACCGTACATTCGCTCTGAGGGCCTGTGTACGTTCCCTATCACTATGGGAGTGCTGCCGTAGGCCTACCCATAGTGATAGTGAGCGTACAGGCCTGTGTACGGTCCGTATCACTATGGGTACGCATACGCGAGCACACCCATAGTGATAGTGAGCGTACGCGCGTGTGTATGGTCCGTATCACTATGGGTACGCATTCGCGAGCACACCCATAGTGATACGGACCGTACACACGCGCGTACGCTCACTATCACTATGGGTGTGCTCGCGTATGCGTACCCATAGTGATACGGACCATACACACGCACGTACGCTCACTATCACTATGGGTGTGCTCGCGTATGCGTACCCATAGTGATACGGATCGTACACACGCGCGTACGCTCACTCTCACTATGGGTGTGCTCGCGTAGGCGCTTACAGGAGAAGCAGCAGCAGGAAGGGGGTAGGTACATGTGTGTTTGTTGTGTGTCACCAGCATTTGTAAGTGCGCAGTTGCATGGATACACTGCTAGGGTTTAAAGGTGCTGTGCAGATCCTGTTACCCACAGTATAGCGGTGCTCTCCTGCCTCCCTTCCCCTCCTTGCAATGTGTTCCCTGGTCTGTGTGTAGTCACTCCTTCACAAGGTTATCTAGGCTGGCAGTTTATCCACGTGAACAATGCCTGTAGCATCATGTGTGGGGGTGGTGTGTAACAGGTTTTGGGACCCTGTCTGTGCCCTGTCCAGTTCAGTACTTGTGGGTTCCATGTCAGTTGGCACTGATGCTGAGTCCAGACATGGGAGTTAGTCTCTCAAGTGTCATGCCTTACAGCACACATGTCCTATGTTGTGGCCTGTTACATGATGTGCATGAGTGTGCGATACGCATAGTGCAGGGATGGTGGCGTGTATTGCAGTCATTCCCATTCAGGACCATGGAGTTGTGTGGCCACTACTGTCCCCTGGGGCATATTTTCCTAGGTGTCATGTGTGTCATCACAAAATGTGGACACTCTCAGTGTCTACAGCATAGGTTGTGCTCTGTGCCATTGTCCCCTGGCACCATGTATATTGACGTAAAATGTAGTACAAGTGTCCACTGTACAGCCTGACCTGATTTTCCTTGTTCATACTCGCGGTGGCCAGTGCCTGTGTGTCTTGTTACAATCATCTGATGATGCCCATTTGTACATGATTATTTGTACAGGCGCACCTTGGGTATTTTGTGTCCAATCTTGCATTTTTCCAGCCCATGTGTATTTCACCCAGACTAAGAGATGTAAGTGCTTCCTGTGTCTCAACAAATTGTCTCATGTAGGGGGTGGTTGGTGCGGGCAAAGCCTACATGTCAAAACCTGAAATCTCCTTGCTAGGTCTGGCCAGTGTGTGATGTTTGTCCGGACATACACTCAAGGTGCAGTGAGCCAGTCATGGTGGGCATGTTTTCAGTATTACCTATGCAGCATGTGCCTAAAGTTCATGGATATGGTCCCTGCTCATCCCTATTTTCGGCAACGCTGTGTGGTGCAGATGCAGTGCTGGATTGTCCCCAGAGCCTGGCTCCTCTGTCAAAATCCATTTCATGTCATTTGCTATTGTGTCATGCTCTCGATAGTTTTTCAGTGGCATGGTGGGTCAACCAACTGTGTGTTGCAGGGCCTACATATGTACCTTGTTTTGTAGATATTACTCATCTTTATTTTCAGGCTATGCACTGTAACCTATGTAGATTGGACTCATGTGACATATGTATACAGGTGTATGATTAATTCCTGTCTCTTCACCTTGCCCACAGCATCGTCGGGGGACACGGATGGAGACATCAGCACAGACCGAGCGGAGGGACCGAGCCCCCGTGCCAGCGGTGACATCTTGGCTGGCACATCGAGTGGAACTGAGGCGGAGGGGAGTGAGGCGGAGGTCTGTCCACTGCCACCACAGAATATGAAGCTGACAGGTCCGAGGCTGAGCTCTCCGAGTGGGCGGAGGCTGCACCACCAGCTGACAGCGGCACAACATCTCTCCCCGCCCCCTCCATTGCCATCAGCCGCCTCCCACTTGCTCGTGTCCCTTCCCAGCGTGCCCGGTCACCACATGTCTCCTTCCTGCCAGGCACCGCACCCCCTGCCCCTGTCTCCACTGCTGCCGCCAATGCCGAGTCTGTGGACATCCAGCGGCAGTTGCAGGTTGGTCAGGCTGCGATGCTTAATGTCCTCCATGGCCACAGCCAAGTGCTGAACAACATGGAGGCATACTTGGAGGGCATTTTCTCATCGCAGGCTGACCAACGCAACTTGCTGAGGTCCATTGACTTTACACTGACTGCAGCAGTGGGTCTCCTGCAGCGCTTCGTCCAACCCCTGACCCATCCACACTTCCCACTCCCAGGCCTGTCCCACGTACACCCAGACGTCAGCATGCACCCACCACAACAGACACAGGCACCACACCAGCAGGGAAGGTCAAACGCACACCTCCTGGCACGCACACACAGGGAGAAGTAGGCACACCCACTGGGTCGGGGGGCAAACGTAAGACACGCAGCCAGAGTGGGAGTCCGCATTCCACAAAATCCACTCCCTCCAAATCCCCTCCCCTCAGCTCTCCTGGCCAAAAGTCGGATACAGGGTCAGTCCTGCCCAGTCTGTCCATCAGCCCCAGTGTGGCACCACCCCGCAAGCGGTGGAGGCAGGACACTGGCAGGGGAGTTGAGTCCCACCCCCTGTCCACACCCTCCCCCAGTGGCGCTGCGACCCATCCCTCCGACCCCCCCCTCAGGGGGAGAAGTCGGAGGGATAGGTCGCAGCGCCACTGGGGGAGGGTGTGGACAGGGGGGGGGACTCGCTAAGGTGTGCAGCGCCAGCCTGACCTCCGCCTTTGGCGCTGCCCCACCCCCTGTGGTGGAGTCCTCCATCCCTGCACCCACGACGCCTACCCTTCGCCCTCATGTCCCTGCGGTGCCTGGTCCTTCCCCCCCACATGATGCCCCCCCCCTCTGGAAGACAAAGGAGTCTGACTGTGCAGGCAAGCTAGGGGACACGCGTCCCACTGTGTCCCCCACCTGGATTTGAACTTTGGATTGCCCTATGGGCATTGTACATTTTGAACTTCCAAGGGACAAACAGATTTTTGGATGCTGAATAAAGCAATTTCTTTTTCCTTAGTACACTACTGTCTATCTGGTATTGCTGTTGGTGGACCTGCTCCATTATTTTGGGTGGTGATAATGTGTTGGGTGTGTGGGAATTGTCGTCTTGTGCTGGTCATAGGGTGGATCCTGGTATCTGTGTGCCATCACAAGCTGTTGGCTACATAACTTTGTTCATGTAAGCAGTTACTGCATGGTGACATCGTCCCAAGGTGTGTTCCTTCCTCTGTGTAACCTGACATCTTCCCTGCAGGGTCATTCCAATATGTGGTGCTGAGCTGTGTCTACATTGGCTGGGTGTGTGACGGACTCGTTAGACTTTGGCCATGCATGCTGAGCGATGTCTCCACCTGCATCATTCGTGGCATCCTTGGTGGTCACTGTACTTGTGTATGTAGACTGTTGACATGACTTCATGTGGACATGTTTTCTTTTCGGCGCTATGCATGTGTATACTCCCAGCCTCGCACACATGTGGTACATGTACTGCAGGATCTTTGTGCACCTGACTGTCATTTGTGGGCATTGGATCTGTGGGTACTCCACCCTTTTCTTTGCAGGGGCACTGCTGGGAGTGTTAGGCACCCACCCCTCCTGTGTCTGGGCACTGCTAGGAGGACTCTGCACACACCCCTCTTATGTCTGGGCACTGCTGTGAGTGTTAGGCACCCACCCCTCCTGTGTCTGGGCACTGCTGTGAGTGTTAGGCACCCACCCCTCCTGTGTCTGGGCACTGCTGGGAGGACTCTGCACACACCCCTCTTATGTCTGGGCACTGCTGGGAGTGTTAGGCACCCACCCCTCCTGTGTCTGGGCACTGCTGTGAGTGTTAGGCACCCACCCCTCCTGTGTCTGGGCACTGCTGGGAGGACTCTGCACACACCCCTCTTATGTCTGGGCACTGCTGGGAGTGTTAGGCACCCACCCCTCCTGTGTCTGGGCACTGCTGTGAGTGTTAGGCACCCACCCCTCCTGTGTCTGGGCACTGCTGGGAGGACTCTGCACACACCCCTCTTATGTCTGGGCACTGCTGGGAGTGTTAGGCACCCACCCCTCCTGTGTCTGGGCACTGCTGTGAGTGTTAGGCACCCACCCCTCCTGTGTCTGGGCACTGCTGGGAGGACTCTGCACACACCCCTCTTATGTCTGGGCACTGCTGTGAGTGTTAGGCACCCACCCCTCCTGTGTCTGGGCACTGCTGTGAGTGTTAGGCACCCACCCCTCCTGTGTCTGGGCACTGCAGGGAGGACTCTGCACACACCCCTCTTATGTCTGGGCACTGCTGGGAGTGTTAGGCACCCACCCCTCCTGTGTCTGGGCACTGCTGGGAGGACTCTGCACACACCCCTCCTGTGTCTGGGCACTGCTGTGAGTGTTAGGCACCCACCCCTCCTGTGTCTGGGCACTGCTGGGAGGACTCTGCACACACCCCTCTTATGTCTGGGCACTGCTGTGAGTGTTAGGCACCCACCCCTCCTGTGTCTGGGCACTGCTGGGAGTGTTAGGCACCCACCCCTCCTGTGTCTGGGCACTGCTGTGAGTGTTAGGCGCCCACCCCTCCTGTGTCTGGGCACTGCTGGGAGGACTCTGCACACACCCCTCTTATGTCTGGGCACTGCTGTGAGTGTTAGGCACCCACCCCTCCTGTGTCTGGGCACTGCTGTGAGTGTTAGGCACCCACCCCTCCTGTGTCTGGGCACTGCTGTGAGTGTTAGGCACCCACCCCTCCTGTGTCTGGGCACTGCTGGGAGGACTCTGCACACACCCCTCTTATGTCTGGGCACTGCTGTGAGTGTTAGGCACCCACCCCTCCTGTGTCTGGGCACTGCTGGGAGTGTTAGGCACCCACCCCTCCTGTGTCTGGGCACTGCTGGGAGGACTCTGCACACACCCCTCTTATGTCTGGGCACTGCTGTGAGTGTTAGGCACCCACCACTCCTGTGTCTGGGCACTGCTGGGAGGACTCTGCACACACCCCTCTTATGTCTGGGCACTGCTGTGAGTGTTAGGCACCCACCCCTCCTGTGTCTGGGCACTGCTGGGAGTGTTAGGCACCCACCCCTCCTGTGTCTGGGCACTGCTGTGAGTGTTAGGCACCCACCCCTCCTGTGTCTGGGCACTGCTGTGAGTGTTAGGCACCCACCCCTCCTGTGTCTGGGCACTGCTGGGAGGACTCTGCACACACCCCTCTTATGTCTGGGCACTGCTGTGAGTGTTAGGCACCCACCCCTCCTGTGTCTGGGCACTGCTGTGAGTGATAGGCACCCACCCCTCCTGTGTCTGGGCACTGCTGGGAGGACTCTGCACACACCCCTCTTATGTCTGGGCACTGCTGTGAGTGTTAGGCACCCACCCCTCCTGTGTCTGGGCACTGCTGGGAGTGTTAGGCACCCGCCCTTCCTGTGTCTGGGCACTGCTGTGAGTGTTAGGCACCCACCCCTCCTGTGTCTGGGCACTGCTGGGAGGACTCTGCACACACCCCTCTTATGTCTGGGCACTGCTGTGAGTGTTAGGCACCCACCACTCCTGTGTCTGGGCACTGCTGTGAGTGTTAGGCACCCACCCCTCCTGTGTCTGGGCACTGCTGTGAGTGTTAGGCACCCACCCCTCCTGTGTCTGGTCACTGCTGTGAGTGTTAGGCACCCACCCCTCCTGTGTCTGGGCACTGCTGGGAGGACTCTGCACACACCCCTCTTATGTCTGGGCACTGCTGGGAGTGTTAGGCACCCACCCCTCCTGTGTCTGGGCACTGCTGGGAGGACTCTGCACACACCCCTCTTATGTCTGGGCACTGCTGTGAGTGTTAGGCACCCACTCCTCCTGTGTCTGGGCACTGCTGTGAGTGTTAGGCACCCACCCCTCCTGTGTCTGGGCTCTGCTTGGAGGACTCTGCACACACCCCTCTTATGTCTGGGCACTGCTGTGAGTGTTAGGCACCCACCCCTCCTGTGTCTGGGCACTGCTGTGAGTGTTAGGCACCCACCCCTCCTGTGTCTGGGCACTGCTGGGAGGACTCTGCACACATCCCTCTTATGTCTGGGCACTGCTGTGAGTGTTAGGCACCCACCCCTCCTGTGTCTGGGCACTGCTGTGAGTGTTAGGCACCCACCCCTCCTGTGTCTGGGCACTGCTGGGAGGACTCTGCACACACCCCTCTTATGTCTGGGCACTGCTGTGAGTGTTAGGCACCCACCCCTCCTGTGTCTGGGCACTGCTGTGAGTGTTAGGCACCCACCCCTCCTGTGTCTGGGCACTGCTGGGAGGACTCTGCACACACCCCTCTTATGTCTGGGCACTGCTGTGAGTGTTAGGCACCCACTCCTCCTGTGTCTGGGCACTGCTGTGAGTGTTAGGCACCCACCCCTCCTGTGTCTGGGCTCTGCTTGGAGGACTCTGCACACACCCCTCTTATGTCTGGGCACTGCTGTGAGTGTTAGGCACCCACCCCTCCTGTGTCTGGGCACTGCTGTGAGTGTTAGGCACCCACCCCTCCTGTGTCTGGGCACTGCTGGGAGGACTCTGCACACATCCCTCTTATGTCTGGGCACTGCTGTGAGTGTTAGGCACCCACCCCTCCTGTGTCTGGGCACTGCTGTGAGTGTTAGGCACCCACCCCTCCTGTGTCTGGGCACTGCTGGGAGGACTCTGCACACACCCCTCTTATGTCTGGGCACTGCTGTGAGTGTTAGGCACCCACCCCTCCTGTGTCTGGGCACTGCTGTGAGTGTTAGGCACCCACCCCTCCTGTGTCTGGGCACTGCTGGGAGGACTCTGCACACACCCCTCTTATGTCTGGGCACTGCTGTGAGTGTTAGGCACCCACCCCTCCTGTGTCTGGGCACTGCTGTGAGTGTTAGGCACCCACCCCTCCTGTGTCTGGGCACTGCTGGGAGGACTCTGCACACACCCCTCTTATGTCTGGGCACTGCTGTGAGTGTTAGGCACCCACCCCTCCTGTGTCTGGGCACTGCTGGGAGTGTTAGGCACCCACCCCTCCTGTGTCTGGGCACTGCTGTGAGTGTTAGGCACCCACCCCTCCTGTGTCTGGGCACTGCTGGGAGGACTCTGCACACACCCCTCTTATGTCTGGGCACTGCTGTGAGTGTTAGGCACCCACCCCTCCTGTGTCTGGGCACTGCTGTGAGTGTTAGGCACCCACCCCTCCTGTGTCTGGGCACTGCTGTGAGTGTTAGGCACCCACCCCTCCTGTGTCTGGGCACTGCTGGGAGGACTCTGCACACACCCCTCTTATGTCTGGGCACTGCTGGGAGTGTTAGGCACCCACCCCTCCTGTGTCTGGGCACTGCTGTGAGTGTTAGGCACCCACCCCTCCTGTGTCTGGGCACTGCTGTGAGTGTTAGGCACCCACCCCTCCTGTGTCTGGGCACTGCTGAGAGGACTCTGCACACACCCCTCTTATGTCTGGGCACTGCTGGGAGTGTTAGGCACCCACCCCTCCTGTGTCTGGGCACTGCTGGGAGTGTTAGGCACCCACCCCTCCTGTGTCTGGGCACTGCTGTGAGTGTTTAGGCACCCACCCCTCCTGTGTCTGGGCACTGCTGTGAGTGTTAGGCACCCACCCCTCCTGTGTCTGGGCACTGCTGGGAGGACTCTGCACACACCCCTCTTATGTCTGGGCACTGCTGTGAGTGTTAGGCACCCACCCCTCCTGTGTCTGGGCACTGCTGTGAGTGTTAGGCACCCACCCCTCCTGTGTCTGGGCACTGCTGTGAGTGTTAGGCACCCACCCCTCCTGTGTCTGGGCACTGCTGGGAGGACTCTGCACACACCCCTCTTATGTCTGGGCACTGCTGGGAGTGTTAGGCACCCACCCCTCCTGTGTCTGGGCACTGCTGTGAGTGTTAGGCACCCACCCCTCCTGTGTCTGGGCACTGCTGTGAGTGTTAGGCACCCACCCCTCCTGTGTCTGGGCACTGCTGAGAGGACTCTGCACACACCCCTCTTATGTCTGGGCACTGCTGGGAGTGTTAGGCACCCACCCCTCCTGTGTCTGGGCACTGCTGGGAGTGTTAGGCACCCACCCCTCCTGTGTCTGGGCACTGCTGTGAGTGTTTAGGCACCCACCCCTCCTGTGTCTGGGCACTGCTGTGAGTGTTAGGCACCCACCCCTCCTGTGGCTGGGCACTGCTGGGAGGACTCTGCACACACCCCTCTTATGTCTGGGCACTGCTGGGAGTGTTAGGCACCCACCCCTCCTGTGTCTGGGCACTGCTGTGAGTGTTAGGCACCCACCCCTCCTGTGTCTGGGCACTGCTGGGAGGACTCTGCACACACCCCTCTTATGTCTGGGCACTGCTGGGAGTGTTAGGCACCCACCCCTCCTGTGTCTGGGCACTGCTGTGAGTGTTAGGCACCCACCCCTCCTGTGTCTGGGCACTGCTGGGAGGACTCTGCACACATCCCTCTTATGTCTGGGCACTGCTGTGAGTGTTAGGCACCCACCCCTCCTGTGTCTGGGCACTGCTGTGAGTGTTAGGCACCCACCCCTCCTGTGTCTGGGCACTGCTGGGAGGACTCTGCACACACCCCTCTTATGTCTGGGCACTGCTGTGAGTGTTAGGCACCCACCCCTCCTGTGTCTGGGCACTGCTGTGAGTGTTAGGCACCCACCCCTCCTGTGTCTGGGCACTGCTGGGAGGACTCTGCACACACCCCTCTTATGTCTGGGCACTGCTGTGAGTGTTAGGCACCCACCCCTCCTGTGTCTGGGCACTGCTGTGAGTGTTAGGCACCCACCCCTCCTGTGTCTGGGCACTGCTGGGAGGACTCTGCACACACCCCTCTTATGTCTGGGCACTGCTGTGAGTGTTAGGCACCCACCCCTCCTGTGTCTGGGCACTGCTGGGAGTGTTAGGCACCCACCCCTCCTGTGTCTGGGCACTGCTGTGAGTGTTAGGCACCCACCCCTCCTGTGTCTGGGCACTGCTGGGAGGACTCTGCACACACCCCTCTTATGTCTGGGCACTGCTGTGAGTGTTAGGCACCCACCCCTCCTGTGTCTGGGCACTGCTGTGAGTGTTAGGCACCCACCCCTCCTGTGTCTGGGCACTGCTGTGAGTGTTAGGCACCCACCCCTCCTGTGTCTGGGCACTGCTGGGAGGACTCTGCACACACCCCTCTTATGTCTGGGCACTGCTGGGAGTGTTAGGCACCCACCCCTCCTGTGTCTGGGCACTGCTGTGAGTGTTAGGCACCCACCCCTCCTGTGTCTGGGCACTGCTGTGAGTGTTAGGCACCCACCCCTCCTGTGTCTGGGCACTGCTGAGAGGACTCTGCACACACCCCTCTTATGTCTGGGCACTGCTGGGAGTGTTAGGCACCCACCCCTCCTGTGTCTGGGCACTGCTGGGAGTGTTAGGCACCCACCCCTCCTGTGTCTGGGCACTGCTGTGAGTGTTTAGGCACCCACCCCTCCTGTGTCTGGGCACTGCTGTGAGTGTTAGGCACCCACCCCTCCTGTGTCTGGGCACTGCTGGGAGGACTCTGCACACACCCCTCTTATGTCTGGGCACTGCTGTGAGTGTTAGGCACCCACCCCTCCTGTGTCTGGGCACTGCTGTGAGTGTTAGGCACCCACCCCTCCTGTGTCTGGGCACTGCTGTGAGTGTTAGGCACCCACCCCTCCTGTGTCTGGGCACTGCTGGGAGGACTCTGCACACACCCCTCTTATGTCTGGGCACTGCTGGGAGTGTTAGGCACCCACCCCTCCTGTGTCTGGGCACTGCTGTGAGTGTTAGGCACCCACCCCTCCTGTGTCTGGGCACTGCTGTGAGTGTTAGGCACCCACCCCTCCTGTGTCTGGGCACTGCTGAGAGGACTCTGCACACACCCCTCTTATGTCTGGGCACTGCTGGGAGTGTTAGGCACCCACCCCTCCTGTGTCTGGGCACTGCTGGGAGTGTTAGGCACCCACCCCTCCTGTGTCTGGGCACTGCTGTGAGTGTTTAGGCACCCACCCCTCCTGTGTCTGGGCACTGCTGTGAGTGTTAGGCACCCACCCCTCCTGTGGCTGGGCACTGCTGGGAGGACTCTGCACACACCCCTCTTATGTCTGGGCACTGCTGGGAGTGTTAGGCACCCACCCCTCCTGTGTCTGGGCACTGCTGTGAGTGTTAGGCACCCACCCCTCCTGTGTCTGGGCACTGCTGGGAGGACTCTGCACACACCCCTCTTATGTCTGGGCACTGCTGGGAGTGTTAGGCACCCACCCCTCCTGTGTCTGGGCACTGCTGTGAGTGTTAGGCACCCACCCCTCCTGTGTCTGGGCACTGCTGGGAGGACTCTGCACACACCCCTCTTATGTCTGGGCACTGCTGTGAGTGTTAGGCACCCACCCCTCCTGTGTCTGGGCACTGCTGTGAGTGTTAGGCACCCACCCCTCCTGTGTCTGGGCACTGCTGTGAGTGTTGGGTACCCACCTCTCCTGTGTCTGGGCACTGCTGGGAGGACTCTGCACACATCCCTCTTATGTCTGGGCACTGCTGTGAGTGTTAGGCACCCACCCCTCCTGTGTCTGGGCACTGCTGTGAGTGTTAGGCACCCACCCCTCCTGTGTCTGGGCACTGCTGGGAGGACTCTGCACACACCCCTCTTATGTCTGGGCACTGCTGTGAGTGTTAGGCACCCACCCCTCCTGTGTCTGGGCACTGCTGGGAGGACTCTGCACACACCCCTCTTATGTCTGGGCACTGCTGTGAGTGTTAGGCACCCACCCCTCCTGTGTCTGGGCACTGCTGGGAGGACTCTGCACACACCCCTCTTATGTCTGGGCACTGCTGTGAGTGTTAGGCACCCACCCCTCCTGTGTCTGGGCACTGCTGTGAGTGTTAGGCACCCACCCCTCCTGTGTCTGGGCACTGCTGTGAGTGTTAGGCACCCACCCCTCCTGTGTCTGGGCACTGCTGTGAGTGTTAGGTACCCACCTCTCCTGTGTCTGGGCACTGCTGGGAGGACTCTGCACACATCCCTCTTATGTCTGGGCACTGCTGTGAGTGTTAGGCACCCACCCCTCCTGTGTCTGGGCACTGCTGTGAGTGTTAGGCACCCACCCCTCCTGTGTCTGGGCACTGCTGTGAGTGTTAGTCACCCACCCCTCCTGTGTCTGGGCACTGCTGGGAGGACTCTGCACACACCCCTCTTATGTCTGGGCACTACTGTGAGTGTTAGGCACCCACCCCTCCTGTGTCTGGGCACTGCTGTGAGTGTTAGGCACCCACCCCTCCTGTGTCTGGGCACTGCTGGGAGGACTCTGCACACACCCCTCTTATGTCTGGGCACTGCTGTGAGTGTTAGGCACCCACCCCTCCTGTGTCTGGGCACTGCTGTGAGTGTTAGGCACCCACCCCTCCTGTGTCTGGGCACTGCTGTGAGTGTTAGGCACCCACCCCTCCTGTGTCTGGGCACTGCAGGGAGGACTCTGCACACACCCCTCTTATGTCTGGGCACTGCTGGGAGTGTTAGGCACCCACCCCTCCTGTGTCTGGGCACTGCTGTGAGTGTTAGGCACCCACCCCTCCTGTGTCTGGGCACTGCTGTGAGTGTTAGGCACCCACCCCTCCTGTGTCTGGGCACTGCTGTGAGTGTTAGGCACCCACCCCTTCTGTGTCTGGGCACTGCTGGGAGGACTCTGCACACACCCCTCTTATGTCTGGGCACTGCTGTGAGTGTTAGGCACCCACCCCTCCTGTGTCTGGGCACTGCTGTGAGTGTTAGGCACCCACCCCTCCTGTGTCTGGGCACTGCTGGGAGGACTCTGCACACACCCCTCTTATGTCTGGGCACTGCTGGGAGTGTTAGGCACCCACCCCTCCTGTGTCTGGGCACTGCTGGGAGTGTTAGGCACCCACCCCTCCTGTGTCTGGGCACTGCTGGGAGGACTCTGCACACACCCCTCTTATGTCTGGGCACTGCTGTGAGTGTTAGGCACCCACTCCTCCTGTGTCTGGGCACTGCTGTGAGTGTTAGGCACCCACCCCTCCTGTGTCTGGGCACTGCTTGGAGGACTCTGCACACACCCCTCTTATGTCTGGGCACTGCTGTGAGTGTTAGGCACCCACCCCTCCTGTGTCTGGGCACTGCTGTGAGTGTTAGGCACCCACCCCTCCTGTGTCTGGGCACTGCTGGGAGGACTCTGCACACATCCCTCTTATGTCTGGGCACTGCTGTGAGTGTTAGGCACCCACCCCTCCTGTGTCTGGGCACTGCTGTGAGTGTTAGGCACCCACCCCTCCTGTGTCTGGGCACTGCTGGGAGGACTCTGCACACACCCCTCTTATGTCTGGGCACTGCTGTGAGTGTTAGGCACCCACCCCTACTGTGTCTGGGCACTGCTGTGAGTGTTAGGCACCCACCCCTCCTGTGTCTGGGCACTGCTGGGAGCACTCTGCACACACCCCTCTTATGTCTGGGCACTGCTGTGAGTGTTAGGCACCCACCCCTCCTGTGTCTGGGCACTGCTGGGAGGACTCTGCACACACCCCTCTTATGTCTGGGCACTGCTGTGAGTGTTAGGCACCCACCCCTCCTGTGTCTGGGCACTGCTGTGAGTGTTAGGCACCCACCCCTCCTGTGTCTGGGCACTGCTGGGAGGACTCTGCACACACCCCTCTTATGTTTGGGCACTGCTGTGAGTGTTAGGCACCCACCCCTCCTGTGTCTGGGCACTGCTGTGAGTGTTAGGCACCCACCCCTCCTGTGTCTGGGCACTGCTGTGAGTGTTAGGCACCCACCCCTCCTGTGTCTGGGCACTGCTGGGAGGACTCTGCACACACCCCTCTTATGTCTGGGCACTGCTGGGAGTGTTAGGCACCCACCCCTCCTGTGTCTGGGCACTGCTGTGAGTGTTAGGCACCCACCCCTCCTGTGTCTGGGCACTGCTGTGAGTGTTAGGCACCCACCCCTCCTGTGTCTGGGCACTGCTGAGAGGACTCTGCACACACCCCTCTTATGTCTGGGCACTGCTGGGAGTGTTAGGCACCCACCCCTCCTGTGTCTGGGCACTGCTGTGAGTGTTAGGCACCCACCCCTCCTGTGTCTGGGCACTGCTGTGAGTGTTAGGCACCCACCCCTCCTGTGTCTGGGCACTGCTGGGAGGACTCTGCACACACCCCTCTTATGTCTGGGCACTGCTTGGAGTGTTAGGCACCCACCCCTCCTGTGTCTGGGCACTGCTGTGAGTGTTAGGCACCCACCCCTCCTGTGTCTGGGCACTGCTGGGAGGACTCTGCACACACCCCTCTTATGTCTGGGCACTGCTGGGAGTGTTAGGCACCCACCCCTCCTGTGTCTGGGCACTGCTGTGAGTGTTAGGCACCCACCCCTCCTGTGTCTGGGCACTGCTGGGAGGACTCTGCACACACCCCACTTATGTCTGGGCACTGCTGTGAGTGTTAGGCACCCACCCCTCCTGTGTCTGGGCACTGCTGTGAGTGTTAGGCACCCACCCCTCCTGTGTCTGGGCACTGCTGGGAGGACTCTGCACACACCCCTCTTATGTCTGGGCACTGCTGTGAGTGTTAGGCACCCACCCCTCCTGTGTCTGGGCACTGCTGTGAGTGTTAGGCACCCACCCCTCCTGTGTCTGGGCACTGCTGGGAGGACTCTGCACACACCCCACTTATGTCTGGGCACTGCTGTGAGTGTTAGGCACCCACCCCTCCTGTGTCTGGGCACTGCTGTGAGTGTTAGGTACCCACCTCTCCTGTGTCTGGGCACTGCTGGGAGGACTCTGCACACACCCCTCTTATGTCTGGGCACTTCTGTGAGTGTTAGGCACCCACCCCTCCTGTGTCTGGGCACTGCTGTGAGTGTTAGGCACCCACCCCTCCTGTGTCTGGGCACTGCTGGGAGGACTCTGCACACACCCCTCTTATGTCTGGGCACTGCTGTGAGTGTTAGGCACCTACCCCTCTTGTGTCTGGGCACTGCTTGGAGTGTTAGGCACCCACCCCTCCTGTGTCTGGGCACTGGTGTGAGTGTTAGGCACCCACCCCTCCTGTGTCTGGGCACTGCTGGGAGGACTCTGCACACACCCCTCTTATGTCTGGGCACTGCTGTGAGTGTTAGGCACCCACCCCTCCTGTGTCTGGGCACTGCTGTGAGTGTTAGGTACCCACCTCTCCTGTGTCTGGGCACTGCTGGGAGGACTCTGCACACATCCCTCTTATGTCTGGGCACTGCTGTGTGTGTTAGGCACCTACCCCTCCTGTGTCTGGGCACTGCTTGGAGTGTTAGGCACCCACCCCTCCTGTGTCTGGGCACTGCTGTGAGTGTTAGGCACCCACCCCTCCTGTGTCTGGGCACTGCTGGGAGGACTCTGCACACACCCCTCTTATGTCTGGGCACTGCTGTGAGTGTTAGGCACCCACCACTCCTGTGTCTGGGCACTGCTGTGAGTGTTAGCCACCCACCCCTCCTGTGTCTGGGCACTGCTGTGAGTGTTAGGCACCCACCCCTCCTGTGTCTGGGCACTGCTGTGAGTGTTAGGCACCCACCCCTCCTGTGTCTGGGCACTGCTGGGAGGACTCTGCACACACCCCTCTTATGTCTGGGCACTGCTGGGAGTGTTAGGCACCCACCCCTCCTGTGTCTGGGCACTGCTGTGAGTGTTAGGCACCCACCCCTCCTGTGTCTGGGCACTGCTGGGAGGACTCTGCACACACCCCTCTTATGTCTGGGCACTGCTGTGAGTGTTAGGCACCCACTCCTGTGTCTGGGCACTGCTGTGAGTGTTAGGCACCCACCCCTCCTGTGTCTGGGCACTGCTTGGAGGACTCTGCACACACCCCTCTTATGTCTGGGCACTGCTGTGAGTGTTAGGCACCCACCCCTCCTGTGTCTGGGCACTGCTGTGAGTGTTAGGCACCCACCCCTCCTGTGTCTGGGCACTGCTGGGAGGACTCTGCACACATCCCTCTTATGTCTGGGCACTGCTGTGAGTGTTAGGCACCCACCCCTCCTGTGTCTGGGCACTGCTGTGAGTGTTAGGCACCCACCCCTCCTGTGTCTGGGCACTGCTGGGAGGACTCTGCACACACCCCTCTTATGTCTGGGCACTGCTGTGAGTGTTAGGCACCCACCCCTCCTGTGTCTGGGCACTGCTGTGAGTGTTAGGCACCCACCCCTCCTGTGTCTGGGAACTGCTGGGAGGACTCTGCACACACCCCTCTTATGTCTGGGCACTGCTGTGAGTGTTAGGCACCCACCCCTCCTGTGTCTGGGCACTGCTGTGAGTGTTAGGCACCCACCCCTCCTGTGTCTGGGCACTGCTGGGAGGACTCTGCACACACCCCTCTTATGTCTGGGCACTGCTGTGAGTGTTAGGCACCCACCCCTCCTGTGTCTGGGCACTGCTGGGAGTGTTAGGCACCCACCCCTCCTGTGTCTGGGCACTGCTGTGAGTGTTAGGCACCCACCCCTCCTGTGTCTGGGGACTGCTGGGAGGACTCTGCACACACCCCTCTTATGTCTGGGCACTGCTGTGAGTGTTAGGCACCCACCCCTCCTGTGTCTGGGCACTGCTGTGAGTGTTAGGCACCCACCCCTCCTGTGTCTGGGCACTGCTGTGAGTGTTAGGCACCCACCCCTCCTGTGTCTGGGCACTGCTGGGAGGACTCTGCACACACCCCTCTTATGTCTGGGCACTGCTGGGAGTGTTAGGCACCCACCCCTCCTGTGTCTGGGCACTGCTGTGAGTGTTAGGCACCCACCCCTCCTGTGTCTGGGCACTGCTGTGAGTGTTAGGCACCCACCCCTCCTGTGTCTGGGCACTGCTGAGAGGACTCTGCACACACCCCTCTTATGTCTGGGCACTGCTGGGAGTGTTAGGCACCCACCCCTCCTGTGTCTGGTCACTGCTGGGAGTGTTAGGCACCCACCCCTCCTGTGTCTGGGCACTGCTGTGAGTGTTTAGGCACCCACCCCTCCTGTGTCTGGGCACTGCTGTGAGTGTTAGGCACCCACCCCTCCTGTGTCTGGGCACTGCTGGGAGGACTCTGCACACACCCCTCTTATGTCTGGGCACTGCTGGGAGTGTTAGGCACCCACCCCTCCTGTGTCTGGGCACTGCTGTGAGTGTTAGGCACCCACCCCTCCTGTGTCTGGGCACTGCTGGGAGGACTCTGCACACACCCCTCTTATGTCTGGGCACTGCTGGGAGTGTTAGGCACCCACCCCTCCTGTGTCTGGGCACTGCTGTGAGTGTTAGGCACCCACCCCTCCTGTGTCTGGGCACTGCTGGGAGGACTCTGCACACACCCCTCTTATGTCTGGGCACTGCTGTGAGTGTTAGGCACCCACCCCTCCTGTGTCTGGGCACTGCTGTGAGTGTTATGCACCCACCCCTCCTGTGTCTGGGCACTGCTGGGAGGACTCTGCACACACCCCTCTTATGTCTGGGCACTGCTGTGAGTGTTAGGCACCCACCCCTCCTGTGTCTGGGCACTGCTGTGAGTGTTGGGTACCCACCTCTCCTGTGTCTGGGCACTGCTGGGAGGACTCTGCACACATCCCTCTTATGTCTGGGCACTGCTGTGAGTGTTAGGCACCCACCCCTCCTGTGTCTGGGCACTGCTGTGAGTGTTAGGCACCCACCCCTCCTGTGTCTGGGCACTGCTGGGAGGACTCTGCACACACCCCTCTTATGTCTGGGCACTGCTGTGAGTGTTAGGCACCCACCCCTCCTGTGTCTGGGCACTGCTGTGAGTGTTAGGCACCCACCCCTCCTGTGTCTGGGCACTGCTGGGAGGACTCTGCACACACCCCTCTTATGTCTGGGCACTGCTGTGAGTGTTAGGCACCCACCCCTCCTGTGTCTGGGCACTGCTGTGAGTGTTAGGCACCCACCCCTCCTGTGTCTGGGCACTGCTGTGAGTGTTAGGCACCCACCCCTCCTGTGTCTGGGCACTGCTGTGAGTGTTAGGTACCCACCTCTCCTGTGTCTGGGCACTGCTGGGAGGACTCTGCACACATCCCTCTTATGTCTGGGCACTGCTGTGAGTGTTAGGCACCCACCCCTCCTGTGTCTGGGCACTGCTGTGAGTGTTAGTCACCCACCCCTCCTGTGTCTGGGCACTGCTGGGAGGACTCTGCACACACCCCTCTTATGTCTGGGCACTGCTGTGAGTGTTAGGCACCCACCCCTCCTGTGTCTGGGCACTGCTGTGAGTGTTAGGCACCCACCCCTCCTGTGTCTGGGCACTGCTGGGAGGACTCTGCACACACCCCTCTTATGTCTGGGCACTGCTGTGAGTGTTAGGCACCCACCCCTCCTGTGTCTGGGCACTGCTGTGAGTGTTAGGCACCCACCCCTCCTGTGTCTGGGCACTGCTGTGAGTGTTAGGCACCCACCCCTCCTGTGTCTGGGCACTGCAGGGAGGACTCTGCACACACCCCTCTTATGTCTGGGCACTGCTGGGAGTGTTAGGCACCCACCCCTCCTGTGTCTGGGCACTGCTGTGAGTGTTAGGCACCCACCCCTCCTGTGTCTGGGCACTGCTGTGAGTGTTAGGCACCCACCCCTCCTGTGTCTGGGCACTGCTGTGAGTGTTAGGCACCCACCCCTTCTGTGTCTGGGCACTGCTGGGAGGACTCTGCACACACCCCTCTTATGTCTGGGCACTGCTGTGAGTGTTAGGCACCCACCCCTCCTGTGTCTGGGCACTGCTGTGAGTGTTAGGCACCCACCCCTCCTGTGTCTGGGCACTGCTGGGAGGACTCTGCACACACCCCTCTTATGTCTGGGCACTGCTGGGAGTGTTAGGCACCCACCCCTCCTGTGTCTGGGCACTGCTCTGAGTGTTAGGCACCCACCCCTCCTGTGTCTGGGCACTGCTGGGAGGACTCTGCACACACCCCTCTTATGTCTGGGCACTGCTGTGAGTGTTAGGCACCCACTCCTCCTGTGTCTGGGCACTGCTGTGAGTGTTAGGCACCCACCCCTCCTGTGTCTGGGCACTGCTTGGAGGACTCTGCACACACCCCTCTTATGTCTGGGCACTGCTGTGAGTGTTAGGCACCCACCCCTCCTGTGTCTGGGCACTGCTGTGAGTGTTAGGCACCCACCCCTCCTGTGTCTGGGCACTGCTGGGAGGACTCTGCACACACCCCTCTTATGTCTGGGCACTGCTGTGAGTGTTAGGCACCCACCCCTCCTGTGTCTGGGCACTGCTGTGAGTGTTAGGCACCCACCCCTCCTGTGTCTGGGCACTGCTGTGAGTGTTAGGCACCCACCCCTCCTGTGTCTGGGCACTGCTGAGAGGACTCTGCACACACCCCTCTTATGTCTGGGCACTGCTGGGAGTGTTAGGCACCCACCCCTCCTGTGTCTGGGCACTGCTGGGAGTGTTAGGCACCCACCCCTCCTGTGTCTGGGCACTGCTGTGAGTGTTAGGCACCCACCCCTCCTGTGTCTGGGCACTGCTGTGAGTGTTAGGCACCCACCCCTCCTGTGTCTGGGCACTGCTGGGAGGACTCTGCACACACCCCTCTTATGTCTGGGCACTGCTTGGAGTGTTAGGCACCCACCCCTCCTGTGTCTGGGCACTGCTGTGAGTGTTAGGCACCCACCCCTCCTGTGTCTGGGCACTGCTGGGAGGACTCTGCACACACCCCTCTTATGTCTGGGCACTGCTGGGAGTGTTAGGCACCCACCCCTCCTGTGTCTGGGCACTGCTGTGAGTGTTAGGCACCCACCCCTCCTGTGTCTGGGCACTGCTGGGAGGACTCTGCACACACCCCACTTATGTCTGGGCACTGCTGTGAGTGTTAGGCACCCACCCCTCCTGTGTCTGGGCACTGCTGTGAGTGTTAGGCACCCACCCCTCCTGTGTCTGGGCACTGCTGGGAGGACTCTGCACACACCCCTCTTATGTCTGGGCACTGCTGTGAGTGTTAGGCACCCACCCCTCCTGTGTCTGGGCACTGCTGTGAGTGTTAGGTACCCACCTCTCCTGTGTCTGGGCACTGCTGGGAGGACTCTGCACACACCCCTCTTATGTCTGGGCACTTCTGTGAGTGTTAGGCACCCACCCCTCCTGTGTCTGGGCACTGCTGTGAGTGTTAGGCACCCACCCCTCCTGTGTCTGGGCACTGCTGGGAGGACTCTGCACACACCCCTCTTATGTCTGGGCACTGCTGTGAGTGTTAGGCACCTACCCCTCTTGTGTCTGGGCACTGCTTGGAGTGTTAGGCACCCACCCCTCCTGTGTCTGGGCACTGCTGTGAGTGTTAGGCACCCACCCCTCCTGTGTCTGGGCACTGCTGGGAGGACTCTGCACACACCCCTCTTATGTCTGGGCACTGCTGTGAGTGTTAGGCACCCACCCCTCCTGTGTCTGGGCACTGCTGTGAGTGTTAGGTACCCACCTCTCCTGTGTCTGGGCACTGCTGGGAGGACTCTGCACACATCCCTCTTATGTCTGGGCACTGCTGTGTGTGTTAGGCACCTACCCCTCCTGTGTCTGGGCACTGCTTGGAGTGTTAGGCACCCACCCCTCCTGTGTCTGGGCACTGCTGTGAGTGTTAGGCACCCACCCCTCCTGTGTCTGGGCACTGCTGGGAGGACTCTGCACACACCCCTCTTATGCCTGGGCACTGCTGTGAGTGTTAGGCACCCACCCCTCTTATGTCTGGGCACTGCTGTGAGTGTTAGGCACCCACCCCTCCTGTGTCTGGGCACTGCTGGGAGTGTTAGGCACCCACCCCTCCTGTGTCTGGGCACTGCTGTGAGTGTTAGGCACCCACCCCTCCTGTGTCTGGTCACTGCTGGGAGGACTCTGCACACACCCCTCTTATGTCTGGGCACTGCTGGGAGTGTTAGGCACCCACCCCTCCTGTGTCTGGGCACTGCTGTGAGTGTTAGGCACCCACCCCTCCTGTGTCTGGGCACTGCTGTGAGTGTTAGGCACCCACCCCTCCTGTGTCTGGGCACTGCTGTGAGTGTTAGGCACCCACCCCTCCTGTGTCTGGGCACTGCTGTGAGTGTTAGGCACCCACCCCTCCTGTGTCTGGGCACTGCTGTGAGTGTTAGGCACCCACCCCTCCTGTGTCTGGGCACTGCTGGGAGGACTCTGCACCCAACCCTCTTATGTCCGGGCACTGCTGGGAGGACTCTGCACCCAACCCTCCTATATCAGGATATGTACGCTTAGAACGGGTGTGGGTTCGCTCCATGCATACGCGGGTGGGGGTACGGTCCGTACGTACACTGTTGGTGGGGGTACGCTCCATACATACGGGGGTGGTGTTACGGTCCGTACGTACACTGTTGGGGTGGGGGGTACGCTCCATGCATACGGTGGTGGTGTTACGGTCCGTACGTACACTGTTGGGGTGGGGGGTATGCTCCATGCATACGGGGGTGGTGTTACGGTCCGTACGTACACTGTTGTGGTGGGGGTACGCTCCATGCATACGGGGGTGGTGTTACGGTCCGTACGTACACTGTTGGGGTGGGGGGTACGCTCCATGCATACAGGGGTGGTGTTACGGTCCGTACGTACACTGTTGTGGTGGGGGTACGCTCCATGCATACGGGGGTGGGGGTACGGTCCGTACGTACACTGTTGGGGTGGAGGGTACGCTCCATGCATACGGGGGTGGTGTTACGGTCCGTACGTACACTGTTGTGGTGGGGGTACGCTCCATGCATACGCGGGTGGGGGTACGGTCCGTACATACACTGTTGGAGTGGGGGGTACGCTACATACATACGGGGGTGGTGTTACGGTCCGTACGTACACTGTTGGGGTGGGGGGTACGCTCCATGCATACGGGGGTGGGGGTACGGTCTGTATGTACACTGTTGGGGGGGTACGCTCCATGCATACGGGGGTGGTGTTACGGTCCGTACGTACACTGTTGGGGTGGGGGTACGCTCCATGCATACGCGGGTGGGGGTACGGTCCGTACGTACACTGTTGGGGTGGGGGGTACGCTCCATACATACGGGGGTGGTGTTACGGTCCGTACGTACACTGTTGGGGTGGGTGGTACGCTCCATGCATACGGGGGTGGGGGTACGGTCCGTACGTACACTGTTGGGATGGGGGTACGCTCCATGCATACGCGGGTGGGGGTACGGTCCGTACATATCCGTACCCACGCTGTGGAATGCTTGTGCGGGCCATACCCAGGCCGTTGCCACGTGGGTACGAGCCGTCCTGCCATTGTTGGGGTGACGTAGGTGTGGGCGTGGTACGACTTGTACCCACGCTCTTAAGGCGTGGGTACGGGACGTACCTTTATTGTTGTGTTACCGGTTCACGTCGTCAACCACTTCCGTTGTGGCGGACGCTGGCTTTGCTGGACACGCCCCCACCCCCTCGTAGTGACCAGGGCCTGGGGTTCAGGTATGTCCAGGGCATGTGTGCTGTGTGACTTGGGTGGGGGTTTTGTGGCCTGCCCCTGCTCCTGCCCCCCCCTTTCCCCCCTCCCTTTGTTGTTCTGACCTTCTGCGGCGTCTGCTATAAGGGCCGGGATGACACGTAGGTTTGGGTCTATGTCTGTACGTCGCGTGCAGGTACTCCTTGTTCGCGTCGTCCTGATTTCCCGGCAGTTTTTGGCTGCCGGAAAATATTCTCCGTGCGGGATGACGTCGGTGCGAATCGTACTTCCTGGTTCGTGAAAGGCAGGCTGCGTGTGTCCCGACGTCACGTCGGCGCTTTCCCGGATCACATTTGTATGTATATTTTCGTCGGTCGGTGTTTTGTACAAATCGTACGGAAATAGTATTTCCGTGCGAATCGTACTTCCATGTTTGTATATTGTTCCGACCGGGTACGCGTCGGACGGAGAATATGCTCCGTCCGACGGTTCGTACCAGGTTTTTACAGGATTGTAATCGGCACCCAAATCTAAAAAGGTATCCCCTTTCTTATAAGGTATCCACCAATATGCAGATGTGCAAAATGAATATTTGTTATTGTTGTGCAAAATTATGTCTAATTTGATGAGCTAAATAAGCTAAAGATCAAATTGTAAATCATTTGATTCAGGAAAAATGTGTGTATATATATATATATATATATATATATATATATATATAGAGACAAACAGATAACTCTCTATATACTACATAGATAATATTTAACTATATTAAAATGAAGCAGGTTGATTTTCATTTTTTTAAATAAAAATAATACATACCAATTAGCAAGAACAAATGTTTTTAAGCAATTTATATGGAAACAGTAGAGTTAACAAATGCAAATTTTATTCAAATAAATAAAAATTACTGTCTGTTCACAATCAATAAAGTTGTAAATACAATATATATTAGGAAAATAAAATGAATCATCATAATTTGTACAATAATGGAAGGAAAATGGTTTGTTTGAGAATACAATAACATCTGGGTGCCGATTCCGATCCTGTAAAACCCGGGTACAAATAGTCGTACGGAGCGTATTCTCCGTACGACTCGTACCCGGGAATTCCACCGTACAAACCAGCAAGTACGATTCGTACAGAAATACCATTTCCGTACGAATCGTAAAAAACACCGTGTGGCTAAAAAATACATACAATTCCGATCCTGAACAGCACGTACGCGACGTCCGCACGGAGTCAGGCAGCGTTTTACGGACCAGCAAGTACGATTCGTACCCACAGCACTCCGCACGGCTATATTTTTATGGGAGCCAAAAAGTGCCGGAAAAGCTAAGTACGCCGCGATGCACGAGGAAAAGGGGGCCCGGTACGTGCCATTCCCCCACCCCGTATATACGCACCGTACATATGGGGGTGGGGGTTACGGCGCGTACATACGGGGGGCTGGGGGTATGGTGCGTACATATGGGGGCTGTGGGTACGGCGCGTACATACGGGGGGCTGGGGGTACGGCGCGTACATACGGGGGGCTGGGGGTACGGCGCATACATATGGGGGATGGGGGTACGGTGCATACATATGGGGGGATGGGGGTACGGCGCGTACATACGGGGGGGCTGGGGGTACGGCGCATACATACGGGGGGCTGGGGGGGTACGGTGCGGACATACGCGGGAGGAGTGGGAGGCTGGGGGGGCCGTACGACTCGTACCCTGGGCACAAGTGTACCCGGGGTAGGGTTCATGCAAAGTTCGCTCCGTACGGGACGTTTTCCATACGCTTGTGTATTCGGGACGCCGGTACGGATCGGACTTGTGCACTCGGACTTCAGTTTTACGACTCGTACGTAAAACTGTCCGGGGACGTCTCGTAGACTTTTCCCGAGGTCATTTGTATGTATTTTTCACGTACGAATCGTACTTCGCCATTTGTATGGGACTTGTACGATTCATACGTAAAAAAATACGGATACGAGTCGGACGGTAACTTTTTTTAACGGATCGGAATCGGCACCCAAATGTCTTAAAAAATGTGTAAAGAAATAGCATTTTGATTTTGAAAAATACTACTTTTAGCACATAGTTCACAACAAATATTAATTTTACTTTTTTACATAGAGTTTAGCATGATGTAAGTCTTTTTTTGGTTACACTTTATAGCCATTTTGTCTTACCTTTAAGTCCATTGTACAGACTTGTTCCTCGGTATTGTGCGTAGTCCATCAAGGATGATGATGATGATTTTGGGTATCCGATTCTCTCTTTCAAACAACCATATTTATTACACTGGCATTTTTATGATAGCTCATTACTGTTATGTTAAGAGTTTAGTTATATGTAAGGAGTTTATATCTTGTATTTCTAAGTTTTTATGTAGTGTGATATGGGTAGGAATGTATGAAGTTCCAATCTTCAGATGTACAAGGTCATCTTTTAAGACCAAATTTTTTGGGAACTTGTATTTTCTAAAAGATTTGGATTTTTTTCATTTCCAAAAATACTAAACCAAATACTCACTGGCAGAACACATGTTAGCTAAGCTTATAATCAACCCGCCATAGAGCATAATGGAGGATTTTAATATAAGATGTACAAGTCAAGTGATCATAGCTACCCAACATATTTGAAGAATAGAACGTATTCAATTTTGTATTTGTCTGTATTATTGGTTTTGCGTGTATCAATATATATTGATATATATACTTATCAAGAAAAATTTGGATGAATACATAACTATTTGTTTGCACCCTATATTGACTCTTTTTTATATATATCTAATTTTGGCTAACACCCATGATCTTGTACACCACTAACTAATCAGTAGTATAGAATTTAAATTTCAAGTGTTGGTATCTCCAACTAATACTATGCATTATTGATCCACTTTGATTTTTGTAGAGGAACAATTACATATTTTGAGTGCATTTATTTAAAGTGGGTGGGTACATTGACTTCTGGTTACGTTTCATTTACAGGGATAGCGTTTCTCTCAGTACTCCATATCCTGCTATTGTTTTCTTTAATTATGGCACAGAAGCCATCTTTTGGTGCAATATTTGGGACATGATCTTTCAGTATTGCCACATTAAGTGCAAAAGAACTTGTGAATGCTTACTTTAAGTCTTGCACAATAATCCTAATCTCAAATTCAGACACTCAAGGAGAATTATTGAGCTCTTTGTTATTTTATACATTGTTGCTTACAGTTGTGGCAGGACTAAAATACCCATTAGAGTAATATATTGTTCATTGCCAATGGGTGAATTTGTTTGTTGTGCTTTCCTTTGTATAGCTATATCCCATGCAGGCTAACAAGGGTTTGCCTTTATAGCATGTTGTGTAGCTTGGTTAAACATTATGGGATCTGTGATTGAAATAAATTGAAAAGGAAAATAGTTTCACTTTCAGATGTTTTTAATAATGTGAGATAGTGCATTTTATAAAAGGTGATTGTGTTTTTTACAAACATGTTTTTATACTTACTTCATACTTGCCTTTTTCAGTCATGAAGTGTTCAATCTTCTTTGCAGTTGTAGACATTTTCGTTAACTCTTCAGGAGTCTTCTAGGTTAGTTTTTCAGGAGTCTGTAGTGGAAATATTAGTGGAATAATTAAAGAATGGTGTGCAGTTTATTACATTTATTAGGTTGCTATAGTTTTGTCTTTTAAAAAATATTTTAACATTCATTCGAAAATATAGTGCACTTACTTTTAATTGAAGTGTGAGTGGTTTCCTTTTTTTCATAGGCAACTGAACAACAGCTTGTTTGCTTGGCTTCTCTTCTGTTTAAGCCAATCAATAATTCATTTATTATGGCCTTCCTTGTTAAGTAAATACTAGTTTTAAATGAACATATTGCCATAAATATGGTAGAATGAATATTTAATATACATTATTCTTGGGGGTTGTATTCAATAATTATTTTTTAATGATATTTTGTCAGTATTTTGTCTATTTTAATATATTTACAGTTTATTCAATATTTTTACATTTAAAAGTTTTGTAGTCTGTGTTGTGTGAATTATATTTTGTTATGGCTATATTTTTGCTGTCTATATCATTTTATTTACAAACAGCATATTTTTGTAGTGGGTTTTTCGGCAACAATATTTTTGTAGCACAATATTTTTGTTGTCAACGGTATGACATACAACTGCCCTGAGTTCCTATCAATGGCCTTCATTACTCCAAATCCCACTCTTATTTGTCACATTTATCACAAAAGAGGATTGAACTCTCCTAATGGCCATTACCTAACAAGCACATAATAACCTTTTTTATCATAAGTCCATCCTCGATTAGGTCTTCCATCTTAAAGGAACTGCTCATGCCAAGAGCAGTCTGACACTAGAAGGCCCAGCTTGCCAAACAGTGGGCTCCTGACCCTCTTTCAGCAGGAACAGGACCATAATACTGTGATGAGGATGTGTAGGACTCATATGTAATAAAACAGTTATTACCTACTCTTCTCTCTTCTTCATCACAGTTTGAACTAATGAGGACATGCCCAAAGAGCAAACGCAGTACAACAAACATGCAGCACATGTGAGGAAAAGTGGTTCAATTCACCCAAACAACAAAAGAAACACAACATAGCAAATTTCAGTTAATACAACCCAATCAGTCAGAGGACACGCTAAGTACATCAACCATAACGGGAGCAGCAAATACTGAGATATCCAAACAATAATGAGATTTAAGCATGTCAATCAAAGTCCAGGAAGTATCCCTCCAAATAGCTGTGATGAAACCCCTGTCCAGTCCATCCAAAATGAAGCTAATGAACTAATGGACTTACCCTCCACCCTAAAGGAGAGAGGCTCATCAGCTAAGATAGACGTGAAGGTTCTAGCCAAACTAATCCAACCAAAGTTTTCTATCCATGATGCTCAATACCGAAAGAAAAACATACATTAAATAAATAATGTACTCTTTAAATATGGGACAGAACAGGCCTGCACCTCTCTTACCATATCTAGAAGGCTAAAGAACATTCTTTCCAAAACAGACCAACCAAGGCCCGAAGTGAAGAACAATATCATTTGATTGATAGAATTGAGAAAGGTCTTTAGGACAGAAAGTAGGGGATAGTGGAAAGACCAGAGCATATTTTAAGACCTACAGAAATGGCTCCCTGTAAAGAAGAGGTTCAGATTTACCTAGAAACCTAGCTGATATGAAAGCGACAAGGAATACAAATTTGACCATCAGCATCATCAATAACACATCTTGCAGAGAAAACAAATGTGGGCCCGTCAATGGGAACCACTGGTTTTACCTTAGGACTGGCCAGGTTGAAGTACTGTAGCTGGTGGGAACAAACCCAGGAATTTACTCAATACTTTTCCAGGGTTCCCTGGAAACCTAAATAGCACCTAACTGGAGCCTCAGAGAAGATGAGGTTAGATCTAGCTTAACATCCTTGAGGAGGTCCATGCCAGTAGAGAATCGATATTTGTTAGAAAAGGATTCAGAGGAAGCAAGAGAAGTATGAGCATTAATACTTAGAAAATGTGTTCAAAGAGGAATGACAGCTAGACCTCTGCAATACAAAAATGACCTTTAAGGATATCCTTCATGGTCTTAGATTCACTTTAACCAACTAAGTGTAACACAGCAAAGTCCACTTCCAGGGGACAGAGGTTGATTCCAGCTTGTTCATGCCAATAGAAGCCTGTGGAGGAGACCAATGAACTATGACAGAATGATAGACCTTCCTTTCTCATTTTCTGCAAGACCCTGGGAAGAAGAGAAAAGTGAGGAAAGCAAACAACATAACCCGAGTGAGGTAAGGTAAAGGGTAGAGATACAAATCAAAGCATTCTGACTGGCTGTAAATAGATCCAACTAAAGCAGACCCATCCTGTGAACAGGTTCCAAGAAGACTTGCAGGCAAAGTGCAAAATACACAGGGAATGTAACCATCATTCTAAGAGCATCTGCCAGTAAATTTTCAATTTCAGGAGGTAGGTGGTCCAAACTGAATGTAGGTGGAATCTTTCAAGAAAAAGGAAGCTTGAGCAGGAGACTTCGTGTCCCTTTGCATGTGTATACAATTCTTGGTGAGCTGATTGGCATTCCTCACCAGCAAGGCTTTATACTCAAGTCAGGTAGAAAAAATGGCCATCCATCTATATATCTTACATCTCCTTGCCATTGGAAAACATATTAGACTCTCAGAGAGACTGCAGGCTTTGGTCATTTATTTATTGAAGTCTCAGGAAAATTTGCCTTACAGTCAAAGAGAGAATACTTTTCAAATGCTGGTTAGAATCAAGGAGTACAAAGATATGCATTAGACATGCGCTAGCTCAGAATAGTCTTAGAAGGCTGCACCCATGTGAATCCACCACACAATGGGCAGGGAAGTCTCCCTGATGGACTGGGTATAGCAAAGAGGGATCCGGCAGATAGATAACAGAAGAACCTGGAGCAGCATAATTTTGGCTCCACCCTTACACGTCACAAATGCATAAATTTATATATATATATATATATATATGTTCACTGTAAAAAACACAGGATTCAGGGATGTTGTATTTAGTCTGACATTTCACTTGTACAAAACCAGAGAAATTCAGCTGTTATAGTTAGCTGAGCTAACTATAACTCGTGCCCCCGCAATGCACTGCTGATGACCTCACATATTACATCACTCATGACATGTCGGTGACATCACTGATGCCATCTCAAATGACATCACTGATCACATCATCCAGTGACTGTTTCTAAAAAGTTTAAGAATGTTTATATATATATATATATATATATATATATATATATATATATATATATATACACCAAGGTGTATTGAAGAATGAATGGGTGCATGAGCGTCTATGTGGATGATTTAGTGGGTGCATGACTGACTTTGTGAGTGATTAAACGTGTCTTAGTGAATGTATGGGTCAGTGACTAATCTGTGTGAATGTCTGTATCAGTCTGTCAGTTGGTGTGTAAGTGGCTGCATGGGTTGGTGAGTAGCAACATGAGTGTCTATATGGGTTAATGATTAGTTGTCTGAGTACCTGTATGGGTGCATGAGTGTCTGTGTTTTGTGACTCCCTGCATGAATGTGTGAGTGGGTGATTCACTGGGGTTATGGGTTCATGAGTGCATCTGCGAGGGCCAATATGGGTAAGTGAGTGTGCATATGGCTGTGTTGGTGAGTGAATGGATGTCTAAGTGGTGTATGTGTGAGTTACTACATAGGTGAAAGGCAGTATATATGAGTGTTGGAGTATATAAGTGACTATGTGAGAGTGAGTGATTGTGAGAGTGACTCTATGGATGAAAGTGTGCTTATGTCAGTGGTTGTATAAGAGAGTAAGTATGTGTTAGTATATGTATGAATAAGCAAGGTGGTGTATGTATAACTGTATAGGTAATGGCAGGGTGACTGACTAGGTGTGTGAGTAACTATGAGTGAGTGGCAGTGTGTGAGTGTCTGTATGGGTGAGTGAGTGGATGTGTATGTAGACCTATGAATCAGTCAGTGGGTATGCACTAACGGGTATTGGTGTGTCTATGGTTTCAAGAATGGTAGTCTTTATTTTAGAGTAGGTGTATGAAAGGTTATATTAGGGTGTGAGTAGGTGCATCAGAGATTAAGTGGATGATGTAATCAGTGATGTCATCAGTGATGTAATTTGAGATGTCATCAGTGATGTTACTGACCATGTCATGAGTGATGTAATATGTGACGTCATCAGCAGTGCATTGCGGGGGCACGAGTTATAGTTAGCTCAGCTAATTGTAACAGCTGAATGTTTCTGGTTTGGTACGAGTGAAATGTCAGACTAACTGTAACGTCCCAGAAACCTGTGGTTTTTTCAGTGAACTTCTAAGAATTTTTAAATGCAAATTTCTAACTATAACGTCCCTGAAACCTGTGTTTTTTTTCAATGAATTTCTAAGGTTTTTTAAATGCAAATTTCTAAGTACACATACATAGGTAAGGCATGTGCAGAAAGAGGAAGAAAGACAGAGAAAGAAGCAAGAGAAGTACAGGAAGAAGGACGAGAAGTGCAGAAAGAGGCACGAGAGGTACAGAAACAGGAAGAAAGGAGCAGAAGGAGGAAGAAAGGTGCAGAAAGAGGCAAGAGAGTTGCAGAAAGAGCAAGAAAGGTGCAAGAAAGAGGAAGAAAGGTGCAGAAAGAGGCCAGAGAGGTGCAGAAAGAGGCAAGAGAGGTGCAGAAAGAGGAAGAAAGGCACAGATAGAGGAAAAAGGCGCAGAAAAAAGAAGCAAGACAGGGGCAGAAAGAGGAGAGAGAGGTACAGAAAGAGGCAAGAGAGGTGCAGAAAGAAGCAAGAGAGGTGTAGAAAGAGGCAAGAGAGTTGCAGAAAGAGGCTGTAGAAGTACAGAAAGAACCAAGAGAACTGCAGAAAGAAGAAACGTGCAGAAAGAAGCAAGAGAAGTGAAGAAAGAAGCAAGAGAGGTGCAGAAAGAAGCAATAGAAGTGCAGAAAGAAGCAAAAGCAGTGCAGAAAGAAGCAAGAGGGGTGCAGAAAGGGGCAAGAGAGGTGCAGAATGACGCAACAGAGGTGCAGAAAGAGGCAAGAGAGGTGCAGAGAGAAGCAAGAGAAATGCAGAAATGGGCAAGAGAAGTGCAGAAAGAGGAAGAAGGGTACAGAAAGAAGAAAGAGAAGTGTAGAAAGAAGCAAGTGTGGTACAGAAAGAAGCAAGGGGACTGTAGAAGGAGGAAGAAAAAATGTGCAGGTAGAGGAAGAAAGAAGGAAGAGAAGTGCAGAAAGAAGGAAGAGAAGTGCAGAAAGAAGCAAGAGAGGTACAGAAAGAAGCAAGAGAGGTGCAGAAAGAGGCAATAAAAGTACAGAAAGAGGTAAGAGAAGTGGAGAAAGAAGCAAGAGAGTTGCAGAAAGAAGATGAAAGGTGCAGAAAGAGGAAGAAAGGCACATCAAGAAGCAGGAGAAGTGTAGAAAGAGAGGTGCAGAAAGAAGCAAGAGAAGTGATGAAAGAGACAAGTAAGGTGCAGAAAGAAGCAAGAGTGTTGCAAAAAGAGGCAAAAGAAGTGCAGATAGTGGCAACAGAGGTGCAGAAAGCGGCAAGCGAAGTGCAGAAGGAAGCAAGAGAAGTGCAGAAAGAGGCAAGAGAGGTGCAGAAAGAGGAAGAAAGGTGCAGAAAGAGGCAAGAGAGGTGCAGAATGAGGCAAGAGAGGTGCTGAATGAGGAAGAAAGGTGCAGAAAACAGAAGCAAGAAAGGTGCAGAAAGAGGGAAGAGAGATACAGAAAGAGACAAGAGGGGTGCAAAGAAGAAGAAGAAAGGCGCAGAAAGAGGAAGAAAGGTACCGAAAGAGGCAAGAGAGGTGTAGAAAGAGGAAGAAAGGTGCAGAAAAAAGAAGAAAGAAAGGGGCAGAAAGATGGAAGAGAGATACAGAAAGAGGCAAGAGAGGTGCAAAAAGAAGAAAGATGCAGAAAGAGAAAGAAAGGTGTAGAAAGAGGAGAGAGGGGTACAGAAAGAAGCAAGAGAGGTGCAGAAAGAAGCAGCAGAGGTGCAGAAAGAGGCAGGAGAGGTGCAGAATTGGGCAAGAGAAGTGTAGAAAGAAGCAAGAGAGGTGCAGAAAGAGGCTGGAGAAGTGCAGAAAAAAACAAGAGAACTGCAGAAAGAGGAAGAAAGGTGCAGAAAGAGGAAGAAAGGTGCAGAAAGAAGCAAGAGAAGTGAAGAAAGGGGAAGAAAGGTGCAGAAAGAGGAAGAAAGAAGCAAAAGAAGTGCAGAAGGAAGCAAGGGAAGTGCAGAAAGAAGCAAGAGAGGTACAGAAAGATGCAAAAGAAGTGCAGAAAGAAGCAAGAGAGTTGTGGAATGAAGAAGAAAGGTGCAGAAAGAAGTAGGAAGGCATATGAAGAAGCAGGAGAAGTGCAAAAAGAAGCAAGATACGTGCAAAAAGAAGCAAGAGAGCTGCAGAAAGAGGCAAGAGAGGTACAGAAAGAGGCAAGAGAGGTGCAGAAAGAGGCAAGAGGGGTGCAGAAAGAAGCACAAGAGGTGCACAATGAGGCATGAGAGGTGCAGAAAGAAGCAAGAGAGGTGCAGAAAGATGCAAGAGAAGTGCAGGAAGAGCCAAGAGAGGTGCAGAAGAGGCAAGTGAGATACAGGAAGAAGCAAGAGAAGTGCAGAAAGAAGACAGTGAGGTGCAGAAAGACGCAAGAAGCAAGAGAAGTGTGGAAAGAAGCAAGAGAGGTGCAGAAAGAGGCAAGAGAGGTGCAGAAAGAGGAGGAAAGGTGCAGAAGACGCAAGTGAGATGCAGAAAGATGCATGAGAAGTGCAGAAAAAAGAGAGTGAGATGCAGAAAGAAGCAAGAAAATTGCAGAAAGAAGCAAGAGAGGTGCAGAAAGAGAAAGAAAGGCACAGAATGAGGCAAGTAAGGTGCAGAAAGACGAGAGTGAGATGCAGAAAGACGCAACAGAAGTGCAGAGAGAAGAGAGTGAGGTGCGGAAAGATGCTAGAAGCAAGATGGGTGCAGAAAGCAAGAGCAATGCCGAAAGAGGCGCAGAAACAAGCAAGAGAGGTTTTCGCCCCATTAGTACCAATTTAACACCCACATTTAACAATAACTAACACTTGACCATTCCTGCTTTGCAAGAGGCCTTCCACCACGCTGTAACACGTGTAACAGGTGCAGAAAGAAGCAAGAGAGGTGCAGAAAGAGGAAGAAAGGCGCAGTAAGAGGCAAGTGAGGTGCAGAAAGATGAGAGAGAGGTGCAGAAAGATGCAAGAAAAGTGCAGAAAGAAGACAGTGAGGTACAGAAAGAAGAAGAAAGGTGCAGATAGAAGCTCAAGACCTATTGCATTGCAAATGCTTGTTTAACTAGTAGTCACGTTTGTCGAGTGGTGGAGAAAGGGGGCTGGGCCTCCAATCAGAACTCAGGAATTCTGCTTCATAGGACTAACAGGAGGTACCAGCAGGGCTGCTTGGCACTTAAAGTACCTCAGGAATAAAGTGGACTTCATACCCCAACCCGTAGTGTTCCAGGAGGCACGTTTGCAGAGTGGTGGAGAAAGGGGGACTTTGCCTCTGATGACCTCTTAGCAATCGCACTGTCTGAGTCTTACTGGAGGTAACGGGAAGGGTAGTTGGCCCCCAAGGACGTCCTTGGGGGCCAACTACCCCCATTACCTATCGTAAATCCCACACAACAGGATTACTAAGTTCTGATAGCAGGCCATGCCCCGTTTTCCCACCACCCTGCAATCGCGCTCCCTGGCGCACTCTTGGATATAGTTGAAGTCCTCATTGCTGCTCAAGGTTCTTAGGGGCTAACTAGCCTACCTGTTACCTCCAGTGAGCCTCACACAGTGGGATTGCTGAGAGGTGGACGCAGGGACCCACTGACCAGGCCTAGCGGGGCAGGGTGCTTCTACCCTGCCCTCTTTTTTGTTATCATTTTTTTTGTGACTCGGTTCAACCAGTCAATAAGTTCTCAGCTCGAGATCTTGAGGGTTCGTGTCCCCAGTTGTATATCTGTAAATATTGAATTTTCTCAAAAACTACTGAACGGATTTACACCATTTAACAAAAATAGTGCACTCTGGAGCAAGAGCTACCTTTCTGACAAATTTGGTGTAATTCAGTTAAGCAGTTTGGGTTGTAGCTGCTTCAACAGTTTCCTATGGAAATTAACATGGAGAAGACATGTTTTAGGACCCCCTTTTTCCTCTGCCCCGGCTTGATGAATCACCCCGAAACTTTCGACACAGGAGCTGACTTGACCGCCTCATTCGTTTTGAAACTTTTGCGCAGATTCATCAATTGGCGCAAAAGATATCGTCAAAAGAAAAAATCATTTTGAATAGAAACAAGGTCCTAACTATAGCTACCTACTGGCAACTGCCAGTAGGCAAAAATAAATAAATATATATATATATATATATATATATATATCACCAGCAAACTCCTCCTCACGAAAGAGCAGAGGCCACGCAGGGGAGAACCATGGAAGCTCTTTATTAACACGTTATGGCAAATGCATTTCGGCACAAGTTTGCCTTCATCAGCACCCAAGTGTTCAGGAAGCTTCCGTCATCGCGTTTGTCCTGCTGCCTTCTTATTAATACAAGCCGGCTCCGCCCCCGAAGATGTTAGCTCACCTGTTCCAGTTTACAGAGTTCTTGTGAACTGCAACTCCCAGAATGTAAGATTAAGCTTCCAGGTAGGTAATGCATGGGATGTTTGTTCAACCTAATGGTTAGGCGGGGTGAAGGGTTGCGATGTTTGAAAGACCAATTTTCCTGCTTGTATTGAAAACAAAGCGCCTCCTCGGGTCCCCACACCGCTTCAGCCACAAAGTTCAGGACACAAATCAGCGGGTGCAGTAATAACAGTGCATACCGCCCAGCATGAGGTTAATAACCTCACAACCGCCCTATCTCTTCCCAAACACAGTGGCGGGCACCGGCCAATTCAATCGCTTGGAGCACAAAGAAACTGCCGAAAGAGAGCCAGTGAAGTCCTGACCAACTTTCGAAGCGGGGGCCTCTGTACTGCATCTCTGGCTGACCCAGAAAATATCCCCACCAAACTCCTCCTCACGAAAGAACAGAGGCCATGTAGGGGAGAACCATGGAAGCACTTTATTAACAAGTTATGGCGAATGCATTTCGGCACAAGTTTGCCTTCATCAGCGCCCAAGTGTTCAGGAGGCTTCCGTCATCGCGTTTGTATAAGTCCTGCTGCCTTCTTATTAATACAAGCCGGCTCTGCCCCCGAAGATGTTAGCTCACCTGTTCCAGTTCACAGAGTTCTTGTGAACTGCAACTCCCAAAATGCAAGGTTAAGCTTCCAGGTAGGTAAAGCACAGGATATTTGTTCAACCTAATGGTTAGGCGGGGTGAGGGGTTGCGATGTTTGAAAGACCAAATTTCCTGCTTGTATTGAAAACAAAGCGCTTCCTCGGGTCCCCACACCACTTCAGCCACAAAGTTCAGGACACAAATCAGCGGGGGCAGTAATGCCAGTGCATACCGCCCAGCATGAGGTTAATAACCTCACAATCGCCCTATTTCTTCCCAAACTCAGTGGCGGGCACCGGCCAATCCAATCAATATATATGCACTTAGCACTATATACTTGTGTGTCCTAACGTTATTAATATAAAGTGTTGCATCTGAACTCAGTACTGAAGTGCATTCACAGTAAAAATAGGAATCATATACACTGTGTGCCTTAACTCCATTAAATGAAATAAAAACTTTAGAGATTGTATAAAACCATCCTCACACTATTAAAATGTATTTTTTTTTAGAAACGAGAATGATTTATGTAAACATATACACTGTTTTTGCATTGGTATTCATAATGGAGTCCTTAGTCACACTTTTATTCATGCATTCAAAGTTACTTCACATTTACTGAAATGCAACATGAATCTCATTCTAGATCTAATGTATCGCCATTTCTTATTTTGTTGGTAAGCTGTATGTGCACATGCATACTAAGTGTGCACCACTGAGTTAATACGTTAGGTTACCATGACTAGGACAGTATTTCTTTCTGCATAAAGTACTGTTTTCCATCTTCTGCTTGCGTGTCTTCCTTGCAAGTATGGGCACATGGTTTGTTAGTTTGAGAATACATGTAACTCAGTACTAGTGATAGTGAGCCTGAGAAGAAGGCTTTGACAAAGACATGGAAAGCATTAACTGACATTCTCTATTCATTAATGTTGTGAGGAGTAACAGGTACCCAAGGATGATGATGTTCTCAGGACTGCCCTGGGAGAATCTGATAATTCACAACATAAGAAGAGAAAGGACAAAGGAGCCCCTGATGGTATGGACAAGGGTTGTTATCCAGATGATTCCTGTGATATTAACTAGTGTTCTCACTGGTTGATGTTGGCCACTTTTCCTTGGACTTTCAAAAGGCACAGTCTCTATGCTTCCGCCTTTGATTCTTAGGCTGACGGTTTTGTTTTTTAAAATTTTTAATCATCCTCAGGTAGAAAAAAATTCATGAAATACATTAAATAAATACATGTTCATTTTAAACTCATATATCCTCTGTATAAAAAAAATACCAGCAATAGATGCCACATATACGCTACCCCTCGTTAACAAGTTGCAGTTATTTCAAACTAATCAAGTCAAATCTCCACCCACCCTTTGGACGTATAACTGCTCATTCTGCCTAGACTGTTTCATCTTTGTCTCCCATAGATTCAAAGTGGGTACCTTAGAAGACCGCCATCTTTGCAGTAGCAGAGATTTCACTATCAATATGGCAACGAAGAAAAATTATTGCTAACACATCGTTAATTGGTTTGATAGTGGCGTTAACCCATGTAGGAAGGTGGAATCTGACTACATGGTTGCCCCCACTTTTTTTCTGGTGTTTTGATAGTTTTTGACTAGTCTGGCTGGGATCCTGCTATCCAGGACCACAGCCTATCTGCTTACTCCCTTAAATGACATGGTGTGCATATTAGATGCACTAGTGATTGGATACTGTGGTACCTTATGAGCCCCTAGTATATGGTACCTTAGGTACCAAGGGCATAGGTACTTCACAGGCCTACCAGGGGCTGAAGCATGTATTATGCCACCCCTGGGAAGCAGACTAAATCTGACACCACAGGCCTGCTACTGCAGCCTGGGTGAGGTAGTGTTAGCACTCCTCACTGAGGTATAGGTTCCCTATATCTCACCATACACACACATATAAACCTATCAGTCACCCCTAAGGCAGGTCCTATCAATCCTGAGGGCAGGGTGCTTGGTTTACAATGTGAGGGGGTGCCTCTGCATGAGCAGGGCCCCTCTGCAGCTGGCAGAGTCTATTCTCTGTGGCTGTTTGTGGATGCGGTTAAACCATATACTCTTAAGTGCATTAAAACCTACAGGTAAATGCTAACTTTGGAGTTACTGCATCAAAACAGGTCGTGTTTGGTGTCAAACAACTTGGAATCATACGCCCACACCAGTAACAGGTGTGGGAGTATGATCCCACCCTTCTAGAGGGGACGACATGTACCTACCGTGGAAACACAGTAGAAATCTGAAACAGCCTGGCATCACAAAATGGATGCCACCAGCACATACACTGGACTGCCCTCCTGCTGCTGACTGAAACTCGCAGTGGAGGAGGCCCAATAATAGGCATCCTGTCACAAGGAGGTGTCACCACCTCCCAGACAGGATTTAGTGTATTGGGGCTCGGTGGGTGCACTCCTAGAGTGCTTTGAAGTCCTGCACTGGGGGAGCAGTAGGCTCCTCTGTGGATATGCGAGCTCAAACCGGTTCAGGGGCTACCTGCCCCTGCTCTGGCGCGAAACTGGACAAAGGGAAGTGGGTGTAACCACCCACTCCCCTGACCGTCCCATAGGAGTGGTCATAGTGCTAGTCCCTCCCTTTCCTTTAGTATAAGATAGGGAAACCTTGCCATTGCAAATCAGATATCCCTGGACGACGCTCTACAAGAAGAATCCTGGACCTTAGACGTTCCACTACCTTTTGAAGACTGAAGAATCTCCCTTGGAGACAAGGAGTGACTCTCCTGCTTGGCAGGCACCAAAAACTTGAATTAATGGTCACAAACTTTCCCGCTCCCGCTGGAGTCTGAAGTCCCTGCAGCCCCGGAAGTAGATTTCGGGACTTCTCGACAGCCATTGTGAGTCTCCAGGAAACTTGAGGTGAGTGGACCCCACGAGTGACGAGGAACAGCAATACCCGGGTACCATGCACTATTGTCAAGTGCAACCCCTTCACAACGTTCTATGAACTTGTGCATTGCACCACGTGTGGTCCAAGCCTCCAGCAGGATTTCCTTTGAAATTCAGAGGCCTACCTCGTCCCGAGTGACTGTGGGCTCCTGTGAAGCAAATCCTCACGAGGCGTCTTTGTGATCCCTTGCCGGCTGGCTTGTGGGTTCCCTGAAGACTTTCTCATCAAACCAAAGGGCTTGCCTAGTTGCTCCAGGCCTGCCCTGACTTACCCTCGCTGGGTGAGTCCCTCAGACCTTGCTGGTCTGCACCGCTGACTTTCTTCACTTTCACGAAACTTGCTGTTACCAAGGCTTGTTGGCTCCAATCCAGTTGCCGACACCTCAGTAAGCTGCAGACTTTGTGGGACACTCCGAATCCAACTCCTGGTCATTGTCAACACCTCCTGGACCTCGTGGTTGAAGAGTCAAAACACCCTTGATCACCTGAAATCACCCGACTTCCGTGGGCATCCATCTTCCTGGCAAGTGACTGTGAACACTGTCCCTTCTGCTTTCAGGTCTTCTTCATCTTGAATCCAGCCCTGGATTCCACCGGACACTTCTCCAGTCTTCGCAAGCAGCAAAACTTCTTCGGATTCCATTGAAAACGACAACGCGACCCGGCACCAAAAGACACCTATGCACCTGGCTTCCCTGGGTGAGGTAACTCGTGCACTCCGGTGCTCCTGTGGGTGTTGGCCCTCGAACTACTTAACTTGTGGCTTGCTTGTAGACTCTCTAGAAGTACCCTAAAACTTTACAATTCCAGCCGCGACTTGCTCCATTGAATCAATAGGGAACCCGCGGCTGTGTTCTCACACTGCACGCGTCTCCCGTGGGTCCTTTACTTACCTGCCTTGGGTGGATTAGTGAGGCCCCAGCGATTCTACAGGCCCTAGGCCTTGTCCCCATGCAAGTCGACATTCCTAAACACTCTTTTTTAGTATATGGTCTGGTACGCCCCTAGGGCCCCGGCCATATTCGTGCTTAACTTATTGTGAAACGTTGATATTTGCATATGTTCATGACTTCTAATCTCATAAAGAGATTAGTAGAGTGTGTCTAGTAATAAATACATATATATTTGAGATATATACCTGTGTGGTGTCCTTTCATTTGGTAATTCAAGAGATTATAAGGTAAAACAAGCTGCTTTACATTCCTCTGAGACTTAGCCTGAAGGCTGCTCTCCACAGCTACCACTAGGATAGCTTTCTTTAAAAGGTTGTCTTAAACCTATCTACCATAAGAGTTGAATTGGACTGGTGCAAGGTGGCCACTATAACTAGTGACCAGCATATGCCAGGCTAACTTCTCACAACCCAGTATAAGTGCCTAACAAATTTGGGTTGATCTTAGTATGTATTTTATCACTGATACATCCAAAGATCTCCTGCCAAAACTGCTGAAGTGCTGGATATGTTGAACGAATATGTGGCCAATCACCCTTCTGGTAGCCGCATCTAAAACATGCAGCAGAGATAGAGGAGAACATTTTTTGCAGCTTCGTAGGGTGAGGTAAAGCAGCTACTTTGAATAAAAAGCCATTCTTTTGAAGTTTGCTCCTCTAATAGCTTTGTTTACCGGCCATTTGATTGAAACAAAGCCACATCCGAGTATCCATCCTGCAGTCCGTAAGAGCCTGGACATTAACCGAAAACGTGGGAAGTACTACTTTGTTTAGTTACAGGGATAAAAAACTATACAATTTCACTAAGCCAACAAGGCCAGTCACAAAACAAACATAGCTAATATCCTCTTTTTGTTTTGAGGTTATTTATAACCCATTAAAAAATTACGGATTTGTAGATAGAAAAATATGAAGTGGGGGAGTGGTTGGGCTCAAGGTGATAGGCTTTTACCATGGTATCACTGTCTCCATTACCCTATAATCGCATAGCCTCACAAATCCCACCTTTTCCTATTCCTTATAGCTGTTCTCTACAACTGCGCTCCCAACTAGAGGGAATCCCACAAAAGGACCGAAGGATGAACTAAGGGAAGTTGGAATTCCTCTTTGAATTGTGAGAATCTGGAAATCAAAGTGAAGGGCAACTTGTATTTCGTGCTTTTGGGTATTCTAGGGATTTTATGTGGAGCTGAAGATCAACCTCATGTAGCATCTGTTGGAGGTAAAAATGATCTGACACGTTGGTGGCATTGGCCGCCCTAACCAACCAGTCTAGAAAGCTGTTTGGTAGTACCTCTTTAAATGCGGAAGGGCTAATCCCCCTTCTTCGCACTTCAGCTGCAAAGTTGTCAGCTTGGTGTGGGCCTTTTTCCTCTGCCACAAAAATGACGAAACAATGAATCCATTTTGATTTTTTTTTAAAAGGCTGGGGAACTTTAATAATAACATTCGTGAAGATGAAAACAAAAAGTGAAAGAATGGAAATTTTGATTAAAGCTACCCAACCTATTATGGTAAGAGATATAGACTGCCACTGCTGGATTAAGTCGTGTGCTTTAATAAGGGTGGTAACATGGTTGTTTCAATATAAATCTGCAAAATGTTGACAAACGTAGAAACGAATGTATCTAATTGAGTGAGCACTTGAATACTGAGGATGCACAACAACAGGCAATGCTGAAGCCGGGCTATTCAAAAGAAGAGCTTGTGATTTTGTGATTTACCTTATAACCCTCTATGTCAGTGAATGCCTGAATCTTAGCCAGGGTGTAGGTAATATTTGCTCCTCTACGGCCAAGTAGAGGATCATATCTTCTGCGAACAATTTTAGCTCTGGGGCACCCACATCGGAGATCTAATCTAGGGTCCTGCCTCAAAGCTGCTGCTAATGGTTCTATGAACAAAGCAAACAGAACAGACGACATAGAACAGCCATGACTTGTGCTTCTTTGAATTGTGACATGCCCTACTTCCTGGAAGTTAATTATAATTTTTGCTTGGGTCTTCTGATGTATTTTTACTATTAAATTAACAAAATTACAAGGAAAACTAAATTTCACTAAAATAGAAAACAATGTTTGCCATTGCACTAAATCCAAATCTTTTTCAGCATCTAACATGATACTAGCCGCCTCTCTGGAATTATTAGAGTAGTAATCAATCGCTTGCCATGGAGCATAGGTGTTGGATGAAATTAGTCTCCCTGGGAGAAATCCACTTTGTTCCAGATGAAAGATACTGGAGGCTAGCGGAGCTACCCTCAGCATGATTATTTTAGTAACTCGTTTGTAGTCACTATTCAACAAACTTATTGAGCGATAAGACCCAAGTTTTTCCGCAAGTCTTTCTTCAGGAAGCTAATGATTACTGCTTCTGAAAAAAAGCTAGAAAGCTCACATCTTGCAAGAATCTCGTTAAATAAGACCTTAACTTAAGGATTTGTGCTTCAAATAGCTTATAGATTTCTGCCGGTAGCCCAGTGCAGCCACAGGCTTTTGGGTGAGGTTCTAAATGCCTTCTGTACTTCAACGGATGTAATGGGAGACATGATACTGGCTTGCGCCTCACTGGAGAGATTCGGCAATCAGATAGAGATCACAAATTCCTCTATGCATGCAGAGGAGGAATCTAATATAATGATCGACAAACACTTTGCTAACCTGAGCAGATTCAATAACCATATGTCCTTCCGCTTCATCATAGATACCTTTAATGATTTCCTTATTTCTTTTTTTCCTATATGACCATGCCAAGAAGCACCCTACATGCTCCCTTTCTTCTTAAAGGTTTTGAAAGCTGGGCTGCTTATTTACAATCCCCTTAGATATAAAAAAATCCTTCAAATTTTGACGAGCTTGTTGGAGTCTGATCTCTGTTCCAGATACCTGGCCAGTGGTGTGCACATATGTAGCCTCATCTAGTTCGAGCTGCAAGGCCTTCACCTGGTCTCCTCTTAGCTTATTAATTTGGGCTCCATACAAAATTGCTTCCCCTCGAAGAAATGCTTTGAACTCCCCCATACCGTGAAAGACGAGGCAGTACCTACATCAAGCAAATTGTCTATGGTGGGGCGCATTACCGAAACCCAAGACTTGTCAGTCATTAATGAACGATCAAGGCTCCATCGGGGGTGTTTGGATGATTCTTTCAACAGTACCTGAACTAAGTGGTCTGAAAAGGGATTTGACAAAATGCCTGACTCTATTCTATTCCATATGTGGGAAATTAGAAAAATATCAATTCTAGACGCCGAGTTACATCTTTTCAAAAGCATGTATAAATTCTATCTTGCCGGTGATCGACTCGCCAAAGATCCAACATGGCATGATCATTGCACAATTTTCGAACCCAGTATAGTGATTGAGACTTATTTTGCTGCTTAATAGCATGTGAAAAATCAAATTTGATGTCTTGATTTAGATTGAAGGTGACCCCAATTATAACTGGCCCATCTATCATGTGAAGTTAATCATAAATTTCACGATGAGAGAAGACTTCGTCTTTGATAGGCCCATAGTAACAGTAATATGTATAGTTTGGGAATGCACCCTTAACTGGACCATAATCCACCTAGCCCGTGGGAATCTAGAAATCTGTTGAACTTCACATGCAAAGTTGCGTGACATAAAAACTGCCACCCCCCTTACTGCAGTGTTAGCAGATGCGTAGAAGGTGTGCAAGAAAAATCCCGGAATACTAGGTTGTTTGGACAGGGCTTTTAAATGGGTCTCCTGAAAGGGAATAATCTGGGCCTTAAAGGACTTTGCCATGACAAAATAGACTAAACCTTGTCCGGTTGTTTATGCCTTTTGCATGATTCCACAATACCACCCTCAAGTAATTCGAAGCCTGCGCCTTGTTGTTCACCAAAGCTTACTCTTTGCTATTCTTTCCATCATAACTTGAGGTTCATCACCCCAAAAAGGCCGGGATCTAAGATGCAAAAAAAAAAAATAGCCTTCCGAATTTCTCTACCTGGTTTTTCCTACCCTGAAGTGCCCTTACCCTCGACTCTCCTCTCCCCCATCATTTTATCCGTCATTGCCTCCCTGAGGAGACGGCACCCTCCCCCTATTGTGCTCACCTTGCCCCCGTAATCCCCCAACCCTGGTCGTTTACAGGAGCTTCCGCTATGCTCCGTGATTGATGGATTATTTGTTTCCAGAGCATCAGAAGCAAGATGGCACGTCTACACTGACGGCGCAAGATGGCACGTCTACACTGATGGCGCAACCCAGCCGCTCTGCTCATCTCCTCAGCCGATAGCTGAGTGAATTCCACGGGGGCGGCTAACTTCCTCCAGCTGCATACCTCCCAGTACGGGAAAAAACTGTTAGAACCATGGGGTAGCCAAGTGCCCACGGGACGAAATCAGCGGCAGAGTCGCAGTGTGGGGTCTGTGAAGTCCTAACCGCAACGGTGACCTAGACGCGCGCTGCCTCTGTAAGGAGAGAGTGGTGAGGTAGCGGTGCCTGGATCGTCTGCATAATCAAGCCGGGATGAGTAGAGGGACCTAGAGGAGATTGACCGCGGCGCATGATGCCTCAAGTGGAGCCTTAACCAACCTGGTGTGCGAGTATGGCATTTGACTCCCGACTTTAGGTACCAGTAGGAGGGGATGCGGTGGAAGGAGAGTGTCTTCTCTCCCTAATTGACTGGGTGTGTTGAAGGGGATGGAAGAAGTCGTGGAGTACTGCTTTAGGTGATTTAAGCTACAATTTGCAGAATAGACAAGCTGATTTATGCTGCCTGAGGGAGGCCCGGATAATATAATTTGTGGCCTGAAAGGTCATTAGTAGCTAAAGGAACTATAGCAAGCTAAATTGATATTCAATAGAATATTCTATGTGTAGTAAATAAAAGTAACTACTAGCTAGAATCTATAAGCAAATCAATAGTACACAGATATTATTAAAGAAATATATAGTTTTGTTTATTTATAGATCTCATTTTTTTTGTTTTTCTTTAGTTCATTAATATGCAATAACATTAGTCATTAACAAATTTATATACAAAAATAGAATTTGAATACAATAATTCATCATATTAGCAACAAATTTCCAAAATTAGAACAAATAACGGTGACTATACGGTAGATGTAAAGTTGATAGAGGCAATGCGGTAGATGTGAGCTATGCGCGTTTCGACACTACTGCCTTCATTAGGTGCCCGTCTATTGCAATAAAGCTATGTAAAACATAAAATAACACAGCATTGTGGTTACAAAGTTATATTATAAACATATGCACCTAGAATATTGATAATAAACTTCAGCCTAAACATGATATATGGCTACACGGATAATTCTTGTTTAATAAAAAAACACACATTTATCACTACTTATGATACATTTCATTATCCAGTATTCAAGTTTAGAAAAAACTTTTAAAGAGATATTATTTACAAAGGGTAACAGGGATTATGGACATAGTGAAGATAAAACAAAACATATAATAAGTGAAGCTATGTAGACAATAAGTAATAGTGTTGAAAAAAAGATAGAGAAGGAGTAAAAGAAACAGGATAGATATAAGTGGCCCTGAACTAAGAATATAAACAAGTCCATGCTCATTTTCAGGTTATATGCTAAATCTATTACAAGGTATCAACCAAAAACAAGATGCCAATCTACTCTTTGTAACTCGCCATTCACTCATGAACGAACACATTCGCTAAATTATTTGTTCTAACTGCATCTACTCAACATAAATAGAGCTAAAACAGACAGATTACCGAAACCTTTTTTCGCTTACTGTAAAAATAGAAACCTCAAGGATCTCATTGTTAGGTCCCGCATGCCACCACAAAAAGAGCCAGTACAGCGAAGTATTGAAGGCATGAGTCCAATTGAAGGCAATAGAAACCAAAGAACAGCATTTCAATGGACAAACCATTGTGTCGAAAAGCATAAGTAACTACAAGACCAAAAATATCATCTATTTGTTAATCTGTCCCTGCAACAAAGGCTATGTAGGTGAGACATCGAGGACACTCAATGTTAGACTGACCGAACACAGATCAGCAATTAGAACCCAAAAAATGGCCTCACCCATGGTTCCCCATTTTCTGGAGAATAATCATACCCCAGATGACATACGTTGGTACATCTTAGAAAGAATCCTAACTAAAGAAGGCCAGTGTCCAGATACAATAAGAAAAAAACGTGAAGTTTTCTGGATTTTCTGGCTAGATACAGTAAACAAGGGTTTGAATTTGGAAATACCCTGGGAACAGGCTATTACTTAACACATATGGTCTGTATATAGATCCCTATTGCCCCCCAGGTTTTTGTTTTCAAAGCCAAATGCCTGTTTTAAGAATATTTTCCTTACTACTATGGGCCATAAAGCCGGACGGCTATGAGTCTATTATCGATGTTGCTTATTGCATCAGTATAACAATAGTATTCTATGTCGCTCTTTACCGTTTGTGTACAAAAACACATTGTTAAATAGCAAACGTCTCCTGCGAAGCCTTGATTATCTGTACAATTGTTATATTTTCACGTCTTTGCATTACTACAATACTATTCCATATACACATGGGCTCACGCGTATTATATTGAAATGTACTCTATTTATTATGCAATATACGAGTTGCCAACCATAAGATGGCGTTGATTATACTATACATGTTAGATCTGCGAGTAGTACTGTGCTGCTAGTGGAGGTTGGTGTACAAGCATATGTCGGAATACACTAAACTTCCCCTGTGAAGCCTCTATCATTTGCAGATAAGCTACACTTCTATAGCTTTGTATTGCAATTATGGAACCTTGTTACGCATGGGCTCATGTGATTAATATTGAAATATATTTTATCCTTCTATTTAAAATACGAGTTGCCAATCTTAAGATGGTGCTGCCTATACCGTACATGTCAGACATGTGAATAGTCTGTTGTTTAATCTTACGATTCGGACTATTTCCCTTTAAAAGATGGCATTTATTGTAGTATCTGCCGTCTGTTTTACTATTGCCTAATTAGTACGCTGTTGGCGCACAAACTTGTCAGCTTAAATAGGGCGCACACACCTCGCGTTCTCATTAGGGCGCTCCTTGAGGTAGACTGCGGACTGACGATATCCATGCCGAGTTCCGTGAGGACCTTATTACAAAAGACTAAGGTACGTCATATATCTAGGGATTTCCCCCACCACCTGACAGTATGCACCACATTGAGGGGCATTAATAGTGGAATTACTCACGTCATATGTATTTATATATATATTTTTAATCTCTTTTGGGGACAGCCGTAAGGTATATCCAGGCGGTCTACTACCGACACGACTATCAAACCACAAAGCCCTCCGTTTGCAAACTGCATCCTTCTGTTTTAAGTAAGCTGCCTTTAGACTTAAGGATATCTATCCTACAACAGTCTGCTATTTCTATTACATAAATTGAGACGTCTCTCCTTAATCTATTTAGTAATAGTAATCCATCTCCATTCTTTAATGCCTGTTAACATCTAGATGAACATTTGCCGGTGCAATTTATGCCCTGTCATATATAAATAGCGGCGTCCAGTGATAGTTAATGATCCGATTTCTGAATAAGTAAGTACACAATGTCTCCATCTGTACTGCCAGTAATTATCTGACCATGATAAATACTTTAATTAAGGCAATAATATACATCTATTCTGAATGTGTGTGGCCCATATTATTGTCTGTTCATACAGATTTCTGCAACCTCCAAACGGCATATTTTTGCCTGATAGCTGGGGTCATTTATCAAGCTCCTGACAGCACGCAACACTTAGGATCTTTAATATCTAGTACTATTAACTAAGTGCAGTACGTCTTTTCATTTGCAATTTTGTCAAATGAAAATAAGCTACAGACATAAAATTGCTATTATTGGTTTACTATCTTTTCCAGTCTTTGTAGCCATCGTCTGGAAATTCTTTATCGCCCTCTTTGTTGAGCAAGTTGCTATATACTGAAGTAAGTGTTATTATAATACTTCTTGTCCTTAACATGGTCTTTTTTGGATGATATCAACATACAGCTCATTATGCTCTCTGAGGCTGACCAATTGTGGTCTATTTAATATGTTGACATATACAGCATCTATACCCCGTAGCATAATGAAATTATTTAGCATATCACCTGAAAATGAGCATGCACTTGTTTATATTCTTAGTTCATGGCCACTTATATCTATCCTGTTTCTTTTACTCCTTCTCTATCTTTTTTTCAACACTATTACTTATTGTCTACATAACTTCACTTATTATATGTTTTGTTTTATCTTCACTATTTCCAGAATCCCTTTTACCCTTTGTAAATAATATCTCTTAAAAAGTTTTTTCTAAACTTGAATACTGGATAATGAAATGTATCATAAGTAGTGATAAATGTGCGTTTTTTTATTAAATAAGAATTAGCCGTGTAGCCATATATCATGTTTAGGCTGAAGTTTTTTTAATCAATATTCTAGGTGCATATGTTTATAATATAACTTTGTAAATACAATGCTGTGCTATTTTATGTTTTACATAGCCTTATTGCAATAGACGGGTTCCTGATGAAGGCAGTAGTGCCGAAACGCACGTAGGTCACATCTACCGCATTGCCTCTATCAGCTTTATATCTACCGTATAGTCACCGTTATTTGTTCTGATTTTGGAAATGTGTTGCTAATATGATGAATTATTGTATTCAAATTCTATTTTTGTATATACACTTGTTAATGACTAATGTTATTGCATATTAATGAACTAAAGAAAACCAAAAAAAAATGAGATCTATAAATAAACAAAACTATATATTTCTTTAATAATATCTGTGTACTATTGATTTGTTTATAGATTCTAGCTAGTGGTTACTTTTATGTACTACACCTAAAATATTCTGTAGAATGTCAATTTAGCTTGCTATAGTTCCTTTACCTGCGTACAGCAAGTTTATTGGTTATGTAGGGGTCCTCTTTTTTTCCAAAGAGTAGTTCTCATAGCCTGTCTATGAGGGCAGTGTATTATTTTCATTTGTAATGTATATAATATAAATCGCTTACGTCTAATTTCTGTAATTTTTGCTATTTTTGTAATTTTTGTCATTGGATAAAGTGAAATTTGTACATGATATATTATGCTTTTTCTCTTTTTTATCTTTTCTGGTTTTTCTATATATTATTCTCTTTAATTACAGTTTTCTAATTACTTTTTGGCCCTAAAAAAATGTATTTTCTCTACAATCTCCTTACTCTATAATCTATTTATTGTCTTATAGTACATTATCTAGTCATCCCAATATTTGTTATGGCTAATTTGAAAACATTTGGCTTCTCGGACGATGATTTTGTGTCCATGGTAGGAGCATCTATGAATTTTGAAAGTAGGACTACCCTAAATCCAGGTCATAATGAGGACCTTGTAAAACTGTTGTCTCTTAAAAAGAACACCAAAAGGATTGAGCTGCATGGCCAGTTCATGCTTGAATATTTACGAGCTGGTATCATTCCACAGGGATTGCAAATTAAAAATATCCCAGGGTTGTTTGTCCAGATCAAGGAGTTTTTAGAAAAGTGGTCCCTGATCGCGAATAGGTGCTCTAGGGACCTCATGATGTTGATTGTCGAGACAGCAAAGGAAATACTCCTCAGCTGCTAAATGAAATTCTGGAATTAGAGAACAAAATAAAATCTTCAACGGTGGTTGATGATGCTAAAAAGAAACTTGAAGAACTAGAGAATGAATTAAGCTCATATGATGACTATCTCACAAAACGCAAATCAGAAAAACTCAAAAAAGACATAAGATACTTTAGTAAGGAGCACATCTATCCTTATCACCAATCGTACAGATCATTTAATAAGAAGGTTACTACCTTCTCTGATACATCGGATTCTGATAGTGAAGGTACAATGACTACGTTTGATAACAGAGGCAAAAGACACACTCCGCGTTTCAATCAAGGTTTTCGTCCTTTTTTAGGGAGACGCAATCAGAACAGAGGGAATTGGCAACCGCAATATCGGCCACAATACCAACCACAATATCAACCCCAACAACAGTATCAGCTTCGTGTACAATATCAGATGCAGTTCCTGGGCCATCAACCAGTAAATCAGAACCAATGCTTAGAAACCCGGAACGCCAGTTATTGGAGACAATGAAAGATATTCCTATTTTCAATCTAAGTACATCTAGTATCAATGAAGCTACATACTCCCTCCTCTCAAAAGGATTATCATATGTACCCCACTCGGGTTTGAACAATTTTGAACTGTTTAATGACTTAATGTCATTTTTTCAAAAGATCCGTCTAAAATGTTTCTTTTCCAACTTAGAGAATATTTCCCCTGATATTAACAAATCAGGATTGGCACTAAAATCCACATTTACACCTACAGTAGAACAAGTTTCCCCAGAGATTAAAATATGTGAGCAAGTGGTATTCGATAAGTTAACAACTGCCACTAAATATGTACCTAAAACACCTTTCAATATCTCAGCTGAAGAATATGAAGCTCTGAATAAACTCAAATGTTCTCCTGAAATCACAATAAAAAGTTGTGATAAAGGAAGCGGAATAGCCATATTAGATACAGTGAACTATACCAACAAAATTGAGGAATTGTTGATGGATGACAGATTTTACACCAAAATAACAAGAAACCCAAATGAGAAGACTAAAAACAAAATACACAGATTAACTACCAAGGTTTTACGAAATGGATATATTTGTGACAAAGAGTTTGACTATATGAACATAGAGAACCCAAGGCTAGCCAGCCTATATGGTACATCCAAAGTTCATAAAGACGAAATAGACCCCCCTTTTAGACCAATTGTGACAACAATCGGTTCCGTTACTGAACCGATGTCCAAATATCTGGATGCTTTGTTACGTCCATATATACAAGAAATTCCTGGATATGTCCAAGATACTTGCCAGATAATTAACCTAGTGGAAGGAATACCATTGAACCAAAACAGACAATGGTTGGTTACTCTAGACCAGGGGTACTCATAGTACGGCCCGCGGGCCGCCAGTGGCCCGGCAAGCGTTTCTTGGCGGCCCGCGGACCTTGCAGACATCGTACCGGTGTTTTTTTGTTTTTTTAACAGTGTCAGCAAACACAGACTCTGCTCTGTGGGGGCCTGGGGATTCAAGCGATAGTCCGAGTGGAGCTGCTGGGGCGCTAAGAGGTGAAATACAACAATGCCTGGTTATCATGCAAATGGTCTCTTAAAGACCTGTGAAGTACTCGGGTGGGGCTGTGTGTGTGCCCTGGAAGGGAAGCTGCCTCAGCTGCCACACAAGCGGAGGGGGGGGGGCGGGGGGGAGAGGTGACAAAGAATGACAAGAGAACAGCAGGGTGTGAGAGTCGGGTAAGGGGACAGAGGGTGACAGAGGGCAGTGGGGAGAGACAGAAGCAGACAGAGACAGATAGAGACTAACAGAGACAGATGGGCAGAGACCGGGACAGACAGATAGAGGCAGAGACAGACAGAGAGGCAAAGAGACAGACGGAGAGGGAGACGGAGAGGGAGGGCGACAGAGAGAGAGGGAGACAGAGAGAGAGAGGGAGACGGGGGAGGGAGGGAGACGGAGGAGGGAGGGAGACGGAGGACGGAGGGAGGGGGAGGGAGACAGAGGACGGAGGGAGACAGAGGACGGAGGGAGACGGAGAGGGAAGGAGAGGGAAGGAGAGGGAGAGAGGGAGGGAGAGGGAGAGAGGGGGAGGGAGACAGAGAGGGAGGGAGACAGAGAGAGATGGAGAGGGAGAGAGACGGATAGAAGGAGAGAGGGAGGGAGACGGAGGAGGGAGGAAGATGGAGGGAGGGAGATGGAGGAGGGAGACGGAGGGAGACGGAGAGGGAAGGAGAGGGAGAGAGGGAGGGAGAGAGGGGGAGGGAGACAGAGAGGGAGGGAGACAGAGAGAGAGGGAGACAGAGAGGGCGAGACAGAGAGAGACGGAGAGGGAGAGAGACGGATAGAAGGAGAGAGGGAGGGAGACGGAGGAGGGAGGGAGATAGAGAGAGGGAGAGAGAGAGATATGTGTATGCCGGGTCCGGTGGCTCAGTGGACGAAGGCGTCCGCTGCAGGGACCTGTGTTCCACCTCATGGTCACAGTTTTTTTTTGTTGCTGTAGCCCCGCCCCCTCCCCCAATGACCCCGCCCCCAAGGTGCGGCCCTCGGCCACAAACCACACTGTAAATTTGGCCCCCAAGAGAAAGTTTGTGAGTACCCCTGCTCTAGACGTTGAAAGTCTGTATACGAATATACCGTGTGATGGAGCCATAACAGCTGTAAAATGGTTCATAGACCTGTATAATATCGACTGTAACACCAACTTTATCATTGATTGCCTCAGATTTATTCTTGAGGAAAATGTATTTGAATTTCGAGGTGAGCTATATAGACAAATAAAAGGAGTATGGGCGCATCTTGCGCCCCCACAATAGCTAATATCTATATGGCTTACTTCGAACAACCATTTATTTTTAACGAGGTGGCCCCGTTTTTCGAGTCCATATTTCACTGGTCACGATATATAGACGACATTGTGTTCATATGGGACGATAATGAAGACATTTTGACCGAGTTCATCACATGGCTGAAACTTTGTGATAAAAATCTGAAATTCACATCACATGTTAGTAACATGCAGATTGAATTTTTAGATATACTGATTAAACATGAATGCGGTCAGCTATTAGTAGATATTTTCATAAAACCTACTGCTCGCAATACCTTGTTGAACTACAAAAGTTTTCACGCTACCAAACAAAAAAACAGCCTCCCCTTTGGAAAATTTTTGCGCCTTAGGCGGAATTGTATGAAGTTGGATGACTATGACAACAGATCCATGGACATGAAGAAGAAGTTTCTAAATAGAGGCTATCCCCATAGATTAATTAGAGAGTCATATAAACGTGCAAGGTTTTATGATCGACAACATCTATTACAAGGTATCAACCAAAAACAAGATGCCAATCTAGTCTTTGTAACTCGCCATTCACTCATGAACGAACACATTCACCAAATTATTTGTTCTAACTGGCATCTACTTAACATAAATAGAGCTAAAACAGACAGATTACAGAAACCTCTTTTCGCTTACCATAAAAATAGAAACCTCAAGGATCTCATTGTTGGGTCCCGCATGCCACCACAAAAAGAGCCAGTACAGCGAAGTATTGAAGGCATGAGTCCAATTGAAGGCAACTATATATGCGGTACATGCAAGGTCTGCCCCTTAGCAATAGAAACCAAAGAACTGCATTTCAATGGACAAACCATTGTGTCGAAAAGCATAAGTAACTGCAAGACCAAAAATATCATCCATTTGTTAATCTGTCCCTGCAACAAAGGCTATGTGGGTGAGACATCGAGGACACTCAATGTTAGACTGACCGAACACAGATCAGCAATTAAAACCAAAAAATGACATCACCAATGGTTCCCCATTTTCTGGAGAATAATCATACCCCAGATGACATACGTTGGTACATCTTAGAAAGAGTCCTAACTAAAGAAGGCCAGTGTCCAGATACAATAAGAAAAAAGCGTGAAGTTTTCTGGATTTTCTGGCTAGATACAGTAAACAAGGGTTTGAATTTGGAAATACCCTGGGAACAGGCTATTACTTAACACATATGGTCTGTATATAGATCCTTAGTGCCCCCCAGGTTTTTGTTTTCAAAGCCAGATGTCTGTCTTAAGAATATTTTCCTTACTACTATGGGCCATAAAGCCGGACGGCTATGAGTCTATTATCGATGTTGCTTATTGCATCAGTATAACAATAGTATTCTATGTCGCTCTTTACCGTTTGTGTACAAAAACACATCGTTAAATATCAAACGTCTCCTGCGAAGCCTTGATTATCTGTACAATTGTTATATTTTCACGTCTTTGCATTACTACAATACTATTCCATATACGCATGGGCTCACGCATATTATGTTGAAATGTACTCTATTTATTATGCAAAATACGAGTTGTCAACCATAACATGGCGTTGATTATACTATACATGTTAGATCTGCGAGTAGTACTGTGCTGCTATTAGCGGTTGGTGTACAAACATATGTCGGAATACACTAAACGTCCCCTCTATCATTTGCATATAAGCTATACTTCTATAGTCTTGTATTGCAATTATAGAACCTTGTTACGCATAGGCTCATGTGATTAATATTGAAATATATTTAATCCTTCTATTTAAAATACGAGTTGCCAATCTTAAGATGGCGCTGCCTATACCGTACATGTCAGACCTGTGAATAGTCCGTTGTTTAATCTTATGATTTGGACTATTTCCCTTTAAAAGATGGCGTTTATTGTAGTATCTGCCGTCTGTTTTTCTATCGCCTAATTAGTACGCTGTTGGCGCGCAAACTTGTCAGCTTAAAGGGCGCACACACCTCAGCGTTCTCATTAGGGCGCTCCTTGAGGTAGACTGCGGACTGACTATATCCATAACGAGTTCCGTGAGGACCTTATTACAAAAGACTAAGGTACGTCATATATCTAGGGACTTCCCCCAACACCTGACAGTATCCACCACATTGAGGGGCATTAATAGTGCAATTACTCACGTCATATATATTTATATATATTTTTTTAAATCTGTTTTGGGGACAGCCGTAAGGTATATCCAGGAGGTCTACTACCGACACGACTATCAAACCACGAAACCTCCGTTTGCAAACTGCATCCTTCAGTTTTAAGTAAGCTGCCTTTAGACTTAAGGATATCTATCCTACAACAGTCTGCTATTTCTATTATATAAGTTGAGACGTCTCTCCTTAATCTACTTAGTAATAGTAATCCATCTCCATTCTTTAATGCATGTTAACATCTAGATGAACATTTGCCGGTGCGATTTATGCCCTGACATATATAAATAGCGGCGTTCAGTGATAGTTAATGATCCGATTTGTGAATAAGTAAGTACACAATGTCACCATCTGTACTGCCAGTAATTATCTGACCATGATAAATACTTTAATTAAGGCACTTATATACATCTATTCTGAATGTGTTTGGCCCATATTATTGTCTGTTCATACAGATTTCTGCAACCTCCAAACGGCATATTATTGCCTGATAGCTAGGGTCATTTAACAAGCTCCTGACAGCATGCAAAACTTAGGATCTTTAATATCTAGTACTATTAAGTAAGTGCAGTACGTCTTTTCATTTGCAATTTTGTAAAATGAAAATAAGCTATAGAGTTAAAATTGCTATAATTGGTTTACAATCTTTTCTAGTCTTTGTATCCATTGTCTGGAAATTCTTTATCGCCCTCTTTGTTGAGAAAGTTGCTATATACTGAAGTAAGTGTTAATATAATACTTCTTGTCCTTAACATGGTCTTTTTTGGATGATATCAACATACAGCTCATTATGCTCTCTGAGGCTGACCAATTGTGGTCTATTTAATATGTTGACATATACAGCGTCTATACCTCGCAGCATAATGGGATTATTTAGCATATCACCTAAAAACGAGCATGCACTTGTTTATATTCTTAGTTCAGGGCCACTTATTGTCAGGCGCTGAGCCCAGGCGCCTACCAAAGATACGTTAGGACCACAACTCCCAGGATTCTCGGCGGGAAGGAGGTGTGGCCACTGTTGTTAAGTACGGGCGCCGAGATCCCGCAGGTGCGCGTAATACTGCCCATTGGATTCGCTTTTAGTGGAGACTAAATGAGGAAGCGAAGAAACGTCGGAGCTCCGACGAGCAAGGGAAAGAATCCTGCATACCTCGCTGTTCTCCGGATTGGTCGGGGGGTATGTAAGGACAGAGTTCATCGGTTGCCAAAAACTGAGGTCGCGGGACGCTGACGTAAGCGTCACCGCGTTTGCCGGTTCTGGGAGAAACAGAGCTGGAAGCACTCCGTACTCGCGGGACGCTGACGTAAGCGTCACCGCGTTTGCCGTCTCTGGGAGAGACAAAGCTGGAAGCACTCCGTACTCACGGAACGGGAAAAGAAGCGTGCCGCATTGTCCTTTCTCTGGACCGAGAGAGGAAGCAAGAGCGGACGCCCCCTACTCCGTTGATGGACTGAGCGGGGTGTCCGTCGGATTTCCAGGCACAACTGCAACGTTCAGGTAGCTCACCAAGGATTAACTGCACTGTGCGGGACGCTAGTTTAGTGGTCGGAGAAACCATGAGTGTAGGGCACGGGGGAGAGAGCGAGACTGTGACTGGGCTCCCAAGGCACTCGGTGCTATTCCGTGTGAGCATATTCTTTGGTACCTATAGAGTAGGTCTAGGTTTACTTCTAAGGGGAACACTAGCAGTTCTCTATTACTTTAAAGGGAACTCGCGGGGGCTTACACAGAGTACTGTTTCCTACCTATGTTATTGTGCTTGGAGGGGGAGTGACCCTTCGGAGGTGCATATTGTTTATGAGGCATGGTTATTATTGCCGGAGTATGGTTTGTGTGGACACATTGATGAGGCATACCTAGTGAGACCGAATGAGAGTAGGAAGCCTTATTACTGTACTGTGTGTTATGTTTTCATTATGTTACAGGTATCCCAATCCCCGCTGTTCCCATCCTAATTCCCTTTCCCTCGCCTGATTGCCCTGGTACTCTGTATTCTCATATTCAGAGCCGGGGACGTCGGGAGGTGGACCACTTGTGCTTCACTCGACTCAACGGAACCACAGGGAAACGCAACAGAATTACGCGCCCAAGAAATATTCCGTTTGGGGGTCGGGTCAAGCACAAGCATGGCCTCTCTAGATGAAGTGTTACAAGCCCTCCTGTTGGTACAACAGGAATTGGCTGCCTCAAAAGTAGAAACAGCAGCCCTAAGAGACAGGATAGAACGTCAGGGGCGCAACCCGTTTGACGCCACGCAGTCTTCGACACCTATACAAGTGAACGTATCACCACCCATACCCCTGGCGAGCCCGGAGAGGTTCTCGGGTGACCCCCTCAAAATCCAAACCTTCCTGACTCAAATAGCATTGCATTTTTCATGCAAACCAGCCTCTTTTCCGAATAATCATTCACGAGTGGCGTTTGCTATATCGTATATGACAGGGGACGCTGCCAACTGGGCAGTCCCCTTGGTCAAATACAACGACCCTCTGCTATCGGATTGGAACGCTTTCAGAAGCGAGTTTGAGCGGGTGTTTGACAGAAGGGCCACCACTCTTTCAGTGGACAGAGAATTGTTGGGACTCCGCCAGGGTAAAAACGATTTAGTGACATATTTAACTCAGTTCAACCGTCTCGTAGCTGAGACAGCGTGGCCAGAAGAAAAGCGTATGTCCCTTTATTATCAGGGTTTGAGAGACGACATGAAGGTCGAGCTGGCGCAAATCGATCCGCAGCCTACTACATGTACCGACTTGATGAACCTTACGCTACGGTTAGACCATAGATTAGCTGAGCGGAAGGGAGAGAGGGTTTATGCTCACGTCGAGAAAGCAGAGAGAGGACCCAAAACCGCAGGGGCACCCCCAGAATCCCAGATAGAACCTATGGAAGTGGGAGCGATCAGAGCCCCGTTATCACGGGTCGAGAGAGAAAACCGCTGAATAGCCGGTCTCTGCATGTATTGCGGCAAGAAAGGCCATTATGTTCGAGAATGTCCCGTCAAACCCAAGAAAGGGGGGTACGCAGGTACGAAGAAAGTAGCAGTAGTCACAATACAGGCGTCGCCCTCCGACGAGCGGGCCTCAGATCCACTGGATAAGGAGCCCGCGCCTCGGGTCTTGCAGTTACCCTCTTTAGCAGTTGTAGAGTCAGTTGCCTCCGAATCACACGTTGTATTGACAATGCGAGTAACGGTGGGGACTAGGGAGCACGAGATAGGAGTAATGGTTGACTCCGGTGCCACCGGCAATTTTGTTGACAGTGGATTAGTCCAGCGGCTTGGGTTAAGGCGCATCCCGAGAACGAATCCCGAGATAGTTTGGGCGGTGGATGGGAAGCCTCTTAAATCAGGGCCCATCACAGAAGTAACGGAATCTCTAACCTTGACCAAACCCAGTCCCTTGTGGGACCACGTAGAACAGGTGGTGTTGAATATTATTGAAGCTCCGCAATATGAAGTGATCCTTGGCATGCCTTGGTTGACAACCCATAACCCCTCGATCAATTGGAAGCAGAAAACAGTGGAGTTTGACACAGAGTACTGCAAAGAGGCGTGTGTCAACACTCATCGAACTCACCTTCTGGCCCTCACTCAGGGGTATCACCTCAGTACAGCAGCAGAGAAAGAGACGACCCTCCCAGCAGCATACGACAAGTACCGGGAGGTGTTCAGCGAAAGTAAAGCAGAAATCTTGCCACCGCATCGCATGTATGACTGCCAAATAGACTTAATCCCAGGGGCTGTATTGCCCTCTTGTCGAGTCTATGCCTTGTCTGACCCAGAGACCGAACATCTGAGAATATATTTGGAACACTATGTTGAGATAGGGTTCATCAGACCTTCCCGTTCTCCGGCCGCTTCACCACTTTTCTTTATAAAGAAAGCCAATGGTGACTTGAACGTGCATCGACTATAGAGTATTGAACAGAAACACCGTACGCAACCGCTACCCTCTTCCCCTCATCCCTGTCTTACTGGATCAGGTGAAGGAGGCGACAATATACTCCCGCTTGGATTTGAGAGGGGCGTATCACCTGGTCCGGGTAAGGGAGGGGGATGAGTGGAAGACGGCGTTTAAGACGCGGTATGGGCTGTTTGAGTACAGGGTAATGCCCTTTGGATTATGCAACGCCCCGGCCGCGTTCCAATTCTTCCTCGATGACGTCCTCAAGGAGCTCATTGATAAAACGGTTGTAGTGTATATCGATGATATACTGATATATTCCACAGATCCCAGAGAACACATCACGCACGTCTCACAAGTCCTACACAAACTAGGAGAAAACAATTTGTTTTGCAAGTTGAGCAAGTGAGAATTTCACGTAGAACAGGTGGAATTCCTGGGGGTGGTCCTGAGTCCCTCAGGGTTGAGTATGGCGGAACGAAAAGTGGCGGCAGTACAGGAGTGGCCCATACCAAAGACAGTGAGAGATGTGCAGTGTTTCCTGGGCTTTTCTAACTATTATAGAAGGTTCATCTCTCACTTCTCTCAGCTGGTCTCGCCTCTCACTCGGTTGCTACGCAAAGGTCACCCGTTTTCCTGGACACCGGAGGCCATGCAGGCGTTCCGCGAGTTGCAACAGGCATTTACCACTGCACCCATCCTGCAGCATCCACAATCTGAAGTACCTTTCGTGGTGGAAGCAGACGCTTCAGACATAGCGGTAGGGGCCGTGCTTTCAAAGAGAGGGGCTCTGACAGGACAGTTACATCCGGTAGCCTTCCGGTCCCGAAAATTAACAGCAGCCGAAGCCAACTACACGATCGCCGAAAAAGAACTACTGGCCATCAAAAAGGCGTTTCAGGAATGGAGGCACTACCTATGGGGAGCTAAGCACACAGTAACGATGTATACCGATCACAGAAATTTGCAGTACTTGAAAACAGCTCGGCATCTCACACAACGGCAGATGCGATGGATGCTTTTTTTTGCAGGCTTTGACTTCGTCATTACGTATCGACCAGGGTCAGCGAATCTGAAAGCGGATTCGCTATCGCGTCAGGAGGGGGGACAGGAACGTCGTCCTGAGGCGATCAAGGCCCTCATTCCCCCAGAGAAGGTGATCTGTGTAGTTCGGGCCAACAGCTTTTTGAACTCCATCAGACAGCACCACACATTGGTACAATGGCTTCAATGGGAGGACCAGGAGGCGGACAGGCACATAAAAGAGGGGTTACCCTTTTACCGAGATCGCCTGTTTGTGCCTTTGAAGGAGCTGCAACGCCAGGTATTCGTATGGTGCCATGAGTCGCTGACCGCTGGGCACCCCGGCCGTACCAAAACACTGCACCTTATGCAAAGACACTTTTGGTGGACATCCATGGACAAGGATATCCGTCGATGGATCCAGCAGTGCGAAGTCTGCGCTCAGGCTAAAGGAGAACATTCGAAAACTAAAGGTAAATTAGTCCCACTGCCGACACCCGCTGGGCCCTGGCAAGCCATAAGCATGGACTTTGTGGTGGGTCTACCCCTGGACCAGGGTTGTGATGCGATCATGGTAGTAGTGGACAGTCTCACCAAAATGGGTCATTTCGTCCCGTGCAAGAATCTACCCTCCGCCGGTCAAACGGCCCAGCTGTTGTTGTCTCACGTGGTGCGACTGCATGGTTTTCCCGGGGTGATAGTGTCGGACAGGGGCCCGCAGTTCGTTGCCCGATTTTGGAAATCTTGGTGTAAGGCCTTGCAAGTGGAGGCGGCCACGTCCACCAGCTTCCACCCACAGACGGATGGCCAGACCGAACGTCTTAATCAAACGCTCAAGACGTACCTCCGTTGCTATGCTAAGGAGGCCAGTACGTCGTGGATGTCTCTTCTATGGTTGGCCGAACTCTCATACAACAACGCGTGGCACAGCTCCATCAAGGAATCCCCTTTTCGGGCTAACTACGGTTATCATGCCAAGACGCTCCCTTTATCCTTCCCAGCGGACGTGAGCAATCAGCCGGCGCTTGAGAATCAGTTGAAGGCCTTGGGGAAAGTACACCGCCGTCTGAGAACGAATCTTGAGAGGGCCAAGAGTCTGTACAAATCCTGGGTGGATCGTCGTAGACAAGACGGACCCTTGTATCAACCGGTCGACCGAGTGTGGCTGTCCACGAAGTATCTTCGTTTTAAATTACGCAGCATCTTCCATCCTCGATTTATTGGTCCGTATTCTGTGGTGAGGCGAGTGGGAGCGGTGGCATATAGGTTGGCCTTGCCGGCCTCTTTGCGAATCCATCCGGTGTTCCACTGCAGCCTCCTGAAACCGGCGCTGGGGGCTAGGAGGGTGGCCCCACCACCAGTGATCAGGGACGGACGGGAGGAATACGAAGTTCGGAAGGTGCTGGATTCACGGTTTCGGAGGGGTCGTCTGTGGTACCTCATCGCTTGGAAGGGGTACTCGGCTGAAGAAGATTCCTGGGTTCCCTCCTCGGAGGTGCATGCTCCCGCAGCGGTGCGCGTCTATCACGCCCGTTTCCCGGACAAGCCTGGTTCTAGGAGGCGCTTGGGCGGGGGGCATACTGTCAGGCGCTGAGCCCAGGCGCCTACCAAAGATACGTTAGGACCACAACTCCCAGGATTCTCGGCGGGAAGGAGGTGTGGCCACTGTTGTTAAGTACGGGCGCCGAGATCCCGCAGGTGCGCGTAATACTGCCCATTGGATTCGCTTTTAGTGGAGACTAAATGAGGAAGCGAAGAAACGTCGGAGCTCCGACGAGCAAGGGAAAGAATCCTGCATACCTCGCTGTTCTCCGGATTGGTCGGGGGGTATGTAAGGACAGAGTTCATCGGTTGCCAAAAACTGAGGTCGCGGGACGCTGATGTAAGCGTCACCGCGTTTGCCGGTTCGGGGAGAAACAGAGCTGGAAGCACTCCGTACTCGCGGGACGCTGACGTAAGCGTCACCACGTTTGCCGTCTCTGGGAGAGACAAAGCTGGAAGCACTCTGTACTCACGGAACGGGAAAAGAAGCGTGCCGCATTGTCCTTTCTCCGGACCGAGAGAGGAAGCAAGAGCGGACGCCCCCTACTCCGTTGATGGACTGAGCGGGGTGACCGTCGGATTTCCAGGCACAACTGCAACGTTCAGGTAGCTCACCAAGGATTAACTGCACTGTGCGGGACGCTAGTTTAGTGGTCGGAGAAACCACGAGTGTAGGGCACGGGGGAGAGAGCGAGACTGTGACTGGGCTCCCAAGGCACTCGGTGCTATTCCGTGTGAGCATATTCTTTGGTACCTATAGAGTAGGTCTAGGTTTACTTCTAAGGGGAACACTAGCAGTTCTCTATTACTTTAAAGGGAACTCGCAGGGGGCTTACACAGAGTACTGTTTGCTACATATGTTATTGTGCTTGGAGGGGGAGTGACCCTTCGGGGGCGCATATTGTTTATGAGGCATGGTTATTATTGCCGGAGTATGGTTTGTGTGGACACATTGATGAGGCATACCTAGTGAGACCGAATGAGAGTAGGAAGCCTTATTACTGTACTGTGTGTTATGTTTTCATTATGTTACAGGTATCCCAATCCCCGCTGTTCCCATCCTAATTCCCTTTCCCTCGCCTGATTGCCCAGGTACTCTGTATTCTCATATTCAGAGCCGGGGACGTCGGGAGGTGGACCACTTGTGCTTCACTCGACTCAACGGAACCACAGGGAAACGCGACACTTATATCTATACTGTTTCTTTTACTCCTTCTCTATCTTTTTTTCAACACCATTACTTATTGTCTACATAACTTCACTTATTATATGTTTTGTTTTATCATCACTATTTCCATAATCCCTTTTACCCTTTGTAAATAATATCGCTTTAAAAGTTTTTTCTAAACTTGAATACTGGACAATGAAATGTATCATAAGTAGTGATAAATGTGTGTTTTTTTATTAAATAAGAATTAGCCGTGTAGCCATATATCATGTTTAGGCTGAAGTTTATTATCAATATTCTAGGTGCATATGTTTATAATATAACTTTGTAACCACAATGCTGTGTTATTTTATGTTTTACATAGCTTTATTGCAATAGGAGGTCTCCTGATGAAGGCAGTAGTGCCGAAACGCGCGTAGCTCACATCTACCGCATTGCCTCTATCAACTTTACATCTACCGTATAGTCACCGTTATTTGTTCTAATTTTGGAAATGTGTTGCTAATATGATGAATTACTGTATTCAAATTCTATTTTTGTATATAAATTTGTTAATGACTAATGGTATTGCATATTAATGAACTAAAGAAAATCAACAAAAAAATGAGATCTATAAATAAACAAAACTATATATTTCTTTAATAATATCTGTGTACTATTGATTTGTTTATAGATTATAGCTAGTGGCTACTTTTATGTACTAGACCTAGAATATTCTGTTGAATGTCAATTTAGCTTGCTATAGTTCCTTTACCCATTGCGTTTTTTCCCTGCGTATAGCAAGTTAATTGGTTATGTAGGGGTCCCCTTTGTTCCCAAAAAACTGAAAGGTCATTAGTGCCACCTATATATTACATGCCAAACATGCTTTTAAGCTGCCAATGGCTGAAGTAAATGCGATGGAACCCTAAAGTGAATTTGGATTGTTGTGCTTCTTTTTGGCAGCTAATACAGATACTGAGAAATGTTGGCAATTCTGAGCAATCAGAAATAGATTGAAACAGGCAGAGTGGTGTTTGAGAGCACCTGCAAGGACTGACTTAGTACCTCGGACATCATGATTGTACGGTTTCTATGGTTGCATAGTTGCAAGACACTAAGACGCTCTAACAACGATGTAAAAATCTATTTCCTGTAAGGAATGTCCTGTTTGGTCTCATTACGAGTCCTCACAGGTTTGGGGATACCTTGGTGAGGTTGCTGAGGCAGCCTGTGTAGCAACAGATGCAGCATGTGGCCTCCCTGAGAGACCCCAGTCACTCTTTGAACACTTGAACTAAAACTCAAAGGACTCTCCAGGCTTTCTTAACTGGGCACTAACATGCTAGCCTGTCTGCCAACTTAACCATATCCCGCTCCTGGCACGTACATGCAGCAGGTATACTACCGACATCCTGGCATCAATTAAGTGACTCATAAGGGAGGGGGCACCAAAACTTAGCTCATGTTTGTCTTCTACCTCTATGCCTGAGTGATGAAGCTTGGAGGATAAAGGCTGTTCCAGCCCTGTTCAACTGAGGGTGCATCAGAATATCAACCCTAATGGGCTATATCCCCCCTAACTATTCACCTGTCACCTACCTAGAGCAGGCAACCGCTCTACACGTCCATCAGCAGACGATAGCAGCGTGGGAGAGACAGGCGACGGCGTTCAAGGAGCTCTGCGTGCAATGGAGGAAGGAAGTCGAGGAAAATCCCAACCCGCCGCCCAAAGCAACTACCACTCCCAGAGGGCCGCGCGCGGAGTTGCGCGCGCGCCCAGGAAGTGACAAGATTTCCCAGACGGCTAAGTAAGCCGACAACAATGCGGAAGACGCCGCGGATTATTCGGTGCGGGTTGGCGATCCCGGAGGTTACGGAGTCGGACCCGAGGTCCTCGGCGGTGTGGTAAGGGTGTCACGGACACCACAAGTGTCTGATCAGTGAGCTGATATCTTGCTTGAAGATTACTATAATATTGAGACATTAGCGCACAGTTAGAACGCGAACCTGCTAAAACATTGCTTTGAACTATTCCTGATCTATCTGAACCTGACGTACGATAGAGGAGAAAAAGGGGGGGGGGTTCTTTGGTAGCCATGGTCAAGTGCTGAAAAACATTGGTGCTAGTATACCAGGTGGTATCACGAACAATCTACTGTCGTCATTTGCTGGTGTGTGCCTAAAGCACGTTTGGAGTGTGTGTCGTAACACGCTGATATTCGGAGACAAGGATTCAAGAGTAAAATGAATGAGTGTGACGTAACACGCGGATATTCGTAAACAAGGCAACAAGAGTAAAATGAATGAGTTTGAAGTACCACGCTGACTATCAAAGTGCTTGCTCTTGCTTAAATTGGTGTGTATAAATGTGGTGTGTGTTTTGTTGTCCGTTTCATAGCAGGGGGTAGCAGTGAGAGGTGGAGGTTGCACCTTCCGCCCTTGTGAAGCCCGAACAAACACGAGCATGGTGGGTACAAAACGAAGCTGCTCTACAGTGGTATAACTCCTATGTTTATATTAAATGTATCATGAGGCTTGTTTTCTATTGTAGTACGCCCTTTATGAGCTACATAAAGAGTCAGTGAACAGAACCATTCCCTACTACGGCCTTTTTGGAAGAGGTGTGAAGTTTTACAACGCCTTCAGGAACATAAACCAATGAAGCTAGTTATTTTTCTTTACAGGTATGTTAGCCATAGGGACTCATTAAGGAAAGGTGGAATGTAGGAGAGATGGAAGTACACGTGGTGTGAATATCTTTTTTCATTTCTTTACAGGTCTCCCTCCCCGCTGTTCCCATCCTTTCCTTCCCCCGATTGACCACCTTAAGCTTCCGTGCCATTACGGCAATCCGGAATTAAGGCTGTCAATAGGTGGACCCATTTGAGCAACGAGCCGATCCTGAGAGGCATCCGAAGGACCTACGACATCACCTCCCTCGGATGCGGGCATAGTGAAGTGAGCCAGTGCAGTTCTTCAATGCTGAAATCTCTCCCCGATACGACTACCGCTGTTGGTGCGGCACAATTAAAGGAGATATGTGAGGTGGAGCTACCAAAGACGGTTCTAGATGATCCATCTACTCTACATATTATACCTAATTCAAGTTTAGAGCAACATCCTTCTTTTGATTGTTGTCCTGCTTCACTTGCCACCCCCAGCTACCAAATTCAAGTATGTCCCATGGTTTAAAAAAATTAGCAATATTCCCTCTTTTCACTATACCAGGCTCCTAAGGGAAATCAGGGGAGGTAGCAAATTCTGGAGAAGCCTGAGCTAAGTACCCAGCTATAAATGGATCTCTTGCATCAGGTCTAGAACTTTCCCATTGGAGCATCATAAGACGGGTGGGATCTTTGGTGGAAAAGATGAAAAAACTGCCTCAGACACTATATTTACTTTAGAACAACTTTCCCACTCGGGCCCTATATTCTAGTCCAAGATTGTTCAGTTGGCTCATTCTCCACCAATTGAGGTTATTTTGCAGCAAATACTTGACGAAATTTGGAAGATGAAGATCTGACATGATAAAGCACACCTTGAGATACAATGTCAGCTGGGTCAGATCGAGTATGCAAGAACTTACATCACGAGTTGGACAACATGAGCAAAGAGTCTCCGACCTCGAGGATTTCAGGAATACCTAAGACCCTACCATATTGAGACTTCAATCAGAACTTTCAGAGCTACAGCTCAAGCTTGGAGACATCGAAAACTGATCACAATGCTCTAATTTGTGCATTGTTAATATTCCAGAGGGGCAAGATAGTGGCCAATCAGTTACTAAGCTAATCTCAGATATAATTATCAAGCAGGTGATTCCAGAAGTCACCAAGTACATTGATCTTACCACTACTCGTGCTCATTGAGTTACAGCCTTTCGGCTTCCCAACTCTAAGTACCCTAGAACTATTCTAGTCAATTTTGGTGATTTTCAGGTTAAAGAGAAGGTGCTGACCAATGCCATTTGAGACAAAGCATATACTAACCCTGACAACTACTCTTTTAGAGTATTCTCTGATATATCTATCTCAGTAGCTCGACGGCAAGAAAGAGTTTAAGCTGATGATTGATCATTTTAAGAGTCTGTGGGCCCCGGCAGGGAAATTCCTACAGTCCAAATTGAAAGTCTTTCATATGGGCCAATCACAGATTTTCCAAACTGTTGAACAGGCCAAGCTGTTTCTACAGGACATTCAAAAGCTTGATGTGGGGGGAGGGTGGCCGGGGAGAGGGGGGGTTGGGTTTAAGAGATAAGTAAGAAGGGGGATGGTTTAGGAATTTTGTATACTTTAGGCTTATATTCCTAATAGTGCATTCAAAAGCTTGATGCTGGAGGAAGGCAGCTGGTGGGAGGATGGGGTATTGAGTTTTAGGGATTAGTAAGAAGTGGACCCCTTTTTTGGGCTATGTTTTCTATTGAGCCATTTCTCACTTTTGCAATGTAATTGAGTGTCATTGAAGAATCCTTTTTGCTCAGCCAGTCTTTAGTTTCTATGGCAGTATGACAACAGGGTAATTTTGCAGGCAATCACTTATGATTTCTGGTAGCTTTCAGTCACTTGCGTGCCATGTCAAAGCAGACTTATGAGAACACTTATTACCCTATACTTAGAAGACTCTTGACCGAGCTTCTGCAGTGCTGACACTTACCACAACTTCCCACATTTTTCTCTTTTTCTGCACTTTCCCAACCTTTTGAGATCCTTATAGACTTAACCATCTTCATTAGTGTTAGATTCCAAACTGGATGACTTTAGAGATTACTCATGTTTAGGAGAGTAGATCAAAGACTCTTCTCTGAGCATCAGATTCTGCTGTTAATTCTTTGTATTGCATGACAGAACTTCTTGTTTGTCTTATACTGATGTGCCTGACCTTCTTCAGGATGTTTGGAAATCCAGTTGTTATTTTGTACTTTTATAGCATGGTATTGAGACTGATTTACATTAACCTGGCTGCTAATCTGTAATAAAACATCTTGACTATGTATCGGTTCCTGGTCCTTATTGTGTAGCTAAATGGGTTAACCTGTTAGTTAAATGTGTATGACCAAATGCTAACTCCCATCCCCTCTTCGTCGCACACAAAGATCCATCGTAAAACCAATGATAAAAGGGTTGGACGAGCGCTGGATCAAACCTTCAGTATAAAGAAAACACTAACGTTTCCAGCCTTATTTGCAAAATGCGTTAAAGACGTAAGCTGAAGCTGCTAGATGTTACTGTGTTAATAAAACAGGATTTTCAGGGTAAAAATAGTGCTGTTGTAAAGGGCGTCCATATTTGGAGGAAGGAGACCATAGGGATGGGTTATTCCCAAACAGAATCACTTCATTTTCCTTGGAATTAAGTTGCAGACAGTTTTGGTCCATCCATTTTCCAGTTTCTCTCATGCTGTCATGGAAATTACTGACCCCTAAATTATAGGGGGAGGACATATCTATCACTATCTGAATATCATCTGCATTGCATAGGAGGTGAAGTCGGAACCAAACGACCTTATCAGTGCTGACAAAGGTTTTGCATAGCCATTATATAATGTAGGACTAGGAGCAGATCCTTGTAGAACATCACAAGGCAGAGTAAAAGGGTTAAAGGTGTGCGGGCCAAAGGCCATCGTCTGTCTCCTGTCCAATAGAAAAGATTTTAGAAATTTTAAAGCTAAGCTCCGGACTCCAACATCCATGAGATGGTCGACCATCATGTTTTGGTCGCTCATATCAAAGGCTGCAAGACTCACTAAGGCAGCACTGCCTCCACCATCCATGATGGCACAGATTTCCTCAGTTGTTTTTAGGAGGGCTGTTTTGGTGCTATGACCTCTGCGAAATCCAAGCTGGGTTACCTCTGGGAGCTGATGCTCCTGCAGGAACTGAGCTAGTCGTTGGTAAATGATTTCCTTGAAGACTTTTGCTGGCATAGGAAGGCGTGAGATGTGCCTCAAAGCAGCCTTGTTCTAACATTGCATTAAAAATCATAGACAGCCCCTTTGCAATGGTGTCTGTGGTAAGATTGATCACCCATGGCATGCAGGGATTGCAGGGAGATCCCGATTTGGTCCCTGTAAGAATTCTAGCCACTTGTTCTGGATCCAATGGGGAGAAGTTGAGAAGCATTGGCCCCTCTTTGACTATGGGGGAGGATAAGGGGCGATCTGGGCTGTGGTTTGATATTTGATCAAACTTCTTATAGATTTGGACCACTTTATCCAGAAAGAAACTGGACAGTGTGTCTCTGAAGGCCTGGGAGTTGGAGGATGGATAGTTTCTGGTAGGTCCAGCTAGGGCGTAAACTACCTGAAATAGCGCCTTATTGGAATTATTGGCCACTACTATTTTAGGGTGAAATATTCCGTTTTCATTTTAAACACAAATTCTTTATAGGTGTGCAGGCTAGTTCTGTATTTCTCTTTTTCTTGTGTGTTAAACTCTTTCCTCCAATGTCTCTCTTGTTTCTACATAATTGCTTCTGAAGACGAAGGTCTTCAGAAAGCCACAGAGAAGAAGGCTTAGCTCTCAGAGATTTTCATGTTATAATTATTGAACCATGCTGTATAGCTTTTAATAGACTCATCTAGGTTACCTTTAAACATGGCATATTATCCTCAAGTGAAGTTTATTCCAAGCCCATTTTTTATGGGTTTGTGATAGCATCTTATCAGAGGGGGTATTAGGTTTTGCTAAGATTTCAAACATGATTGCCTTGTGATCTGTCCATGCTAGGGACAAAGCCTCTTTCATTAGTATGTGAGGATTATTGGAAAAGAGGCCGTCTAAAGTGGGACGAGCCAAGTGAGTAGGCTCCTTAACCAACTTTGACAAGCCATATTCTTCTAGACTTTCAACGAGGGCTGCTGTTTCCTTATCATCATGGTCTTCGAGGCGGAAATTAAAATCACCAAGAATTATGAAGTCATCTGCAGTTAAACTGATCTCTAGGAGGGTACCGAAGGTCTGAGTAAAGGTGTTTCTCTGCACCCGGGGACGGTAAATTAGCATGCCCATAAAGGATTATACGCTACTAAATTGTATATTAATATTGAATGCCTTGCAGTGAGTGTGCTGAAGAAACTTGTTCTATGAACCCCGCAAGATTATACATAAGTGCCAAGGCTAAATCTCCTCCCTGCTTTACTCAGCTGTCCAAACGGTGTAAAACAAAGTTGGGGGGGGGGGGGGCTACCACATCAGGTCCTGAGATTTGGTCACCCCATGTTTCTGTGGCTCATGCAATGTCGATTTGACTACTCTCCATGAAATTTGGGAACTCAAAATGATGTTGAACTAATGACCTGGCATTAATTAGGGTGCATTTAATGCTGGTATATGGATGGTAGTTAGAGTTCGGTTCAGAGCATTACATTTTACATTTAGCCAAGGGAAAGCCTCACCGCAGTTGGAACAAACAGAGGTCAATTCCTGAGCCAAGCTTTGAAGGGGATTGAGACAGAGACATCCCTGGGTCTTACCTTTGACGTTGAGAGCCAGCAACTCCTCTCTCATATAGCGTTTTATCACATGGAATTTGGTGAACCAAACGGACAGGGAGGCTGACGCTATCCCGGCACAGACGGGCTTGCCGTGCACCTGCAGCGTCGATGCTCTATCGGCCCTGTTTAGATCAACTCGGGATTCGGTGGGTATGGCTAGAAAGTCCTTCCTTGTGACTGGACAAGCTTCCTGTATGTATGCCCCAGAGATGAGTTAATAGTACCGAGATATGAGCAGCGCAGATTTTTAATTCTGCTAGCGGAGGGCCGGAATTTATTAGTAATTCTACGTAACATGAGTTACACGGAATTACTAAATTCCTCCAATTCCACCTGCGGAATTAAAACATTTCGCCCACCCCTAGTTATGAATTGAAAACATGAGACTCTTAGCCTTTTTATGATCGTTCACTGCTTCTTCCACAAGCTGGAGATAAAACCTAATCGAGGGAGAGGTAAAATCTAACCTCGCAATAACACTTTCTTTTTTAATGTGTTTTAAAGTAGATGTAAGTCATAATTCCTTACAATATTTAACTATCTTACTGGTCCCTGTTAAGGGACCTTCAAACCCAGTATTGGAACTTTCTCCACTATTATCTGTTGTAGCAGCCAAAATGTTTGTCAGTTTATGCTGAATGGTAAATGTTGTTCTTCCACTTGTTAACAAAACCAATAATACTGTATTTCCCTATTCTCTGTTTCCCTATCTCTAAGTTCGAATGCTACCTTCTGATCCCACAGCTAACTCCATGACTTCTCACAGCTCGCGACCCCACCCCATGAAATAGTCATTAACTCTGTGGGAACTTTTTCAGGAGGGCCAGGCCAGACAGATGTTTTTTTTTAATTTATTTTTATTGAGCAGAGCAGAGCAACGACATAGCATCCATATACAGAATACAATTTATATTGACACGGGGTTACAATTACAAAAACACAGTTATTGAAACCTCTCAAAAATATTAAATAACCTTCCCATCTATGTTCCTTCCTTCCTTCCTTTATATTACTAAAAGTAATAATCAGAGATCTCAACCATGTTTAAGAAGGGACATGATATACTAAACAACAGCAATAAAGTACTATAGGGAAAGATATAATATCTGTAATAGTGTGCAGCAATTACATAAAGGAAAGTGCTAGTGCTTCTCAAGTATAGTCATTTAGAAAAAAGTGCTAGTGCATCCATTTACAGAGACTACTGTAATTTACAACAAGATATGATTCAATTTCCTATGCTTTACCCTAAAATGCCACAGCAATATTTATAAATTCTGTTAATAATGTGCAAAAATCGCAACAACAAAAAAAAAACGGTGCTAGTGCTCTTAATTGTAAAAGCTACTACAATTTCAACAACATAACCAAGACATTGTTCAATTTCCTTTATCTTTTTCCAGATCTCTAAAATACTTCCAGTTTTTCTCAAATTTCTTAATGGCCCCTACCCGGCTTGCATATGCTTTTTCAAAATTACAAGTTCTTCTCATTTTCATCCACCACTTCAAGTGAGAGGGAGCATCGGTAGACTTCCAATTCTGTAGGATTAAGGAACGGGCAACCGTACAAGAAATAAATTCAAAGGTCTCTTCAGCCCTGCTGGATATTGTTCTATTTTTAGAGATGCCAAACAAAGCCAATTCGGCCTCGGGCTGCATATTCTTGCCCAATGCCCTTCCCAAATCCACAAAAATTGTATTCCAGAAAAACTCTAGTTTCGGGCAAGAAAAGAAAATATGGTGCCAGCCACTCTGACCATTAGCAAGACATCTAAAATACTTATTTTCAACTTCCGGGTATCTTTTCCCCAGGGCCTCCGGAGTCAAATAGGCTAACCAACGTGATAAAAAGGCCATCCTTTTAAAGTTAGCCGCTCGCAATGCTTTATTACCTAGATGACAAATCGTTTCCCAATCCTTACATAAAAGACTGCATTGTGTCACGTGGTCTAATTTTCTTAGGTGGCTTTCAACCAATGGCATTTGTTTCTGTCGATGTAGCAGCCTATACCAATTCCCTATGCCCATTGTTTTGACCCCGTATAGGGCTACCACTAGTTCAGATGGAGAATTAAAAATGCCATGTATTTTCCTTATAAAATATACGATTTGTAAATATTCAAAAAAAGTAGGTCTATTCGGGCTATTTGCTGTAGTCATCACCTCTTGCCACAAAATCATTCTATTCAGAATGAAGAAGTGTCTTAATTCTTTTAGCCCACACTATTCCCAATTAATTAGATGATTTTTGTTCAATTGGAGCCCGAGATCGAAACATTCCCTCAAACTCAGAAATTGCATGCCGGAGGAGTCTGTTTTTTTTTTAAAAAACTGAAGTCTGAAATAGTATTCCCTTAAGGTCTTATATCGGGGTTTTTTGGGATATTTGGAAGTTTTTAGGAACACTTGTAAGTTAGAGCCGTTTTCCTGTAGCATTTTATCCAAAAAGAAACTATCTCGCTTATATGTCGAACCCATCAGTCCCGCCACTATGTCTAAAAAGGCGGCCTCATAATATATTTTCACATCTGGTAGGGCCAAGCCGCCCTGTGCAGTACATAGTTGTACTATTGGCAATTTAACCCTGGAAAATTTTCTCCCCCATACAAAACTTCTGAACATCGTCTCTATTTCTTTAAAAAAGGAGAACTTGATTTTTATAGGGATATTACTAAATAAAAATATGAGCAGCGGAAGTATTGACATTTTGATTAGTGATACCCTGCCCACAATTGAAAGTGGTAATAAATGCCATTGATCGAAAAGTTTCTTGATTTTATCTTTCATCCTTATGTAATTTAATTCATACAACTGATGGTATTGAGAGTTGATGTAAATTCCTAAATACCTAATCAGATCTTTATTGGCTGCTTGTGTCCTTAAGCCAGATGGAAGATAATTTAGATCTGTATTTAATGCGAGTATTTCTGTTTTATTAGAATTTATTTTGTAGCCACCAATTTGCTCAAATTCTCTAAATTCTCTCAACACACTCTCTATATTTTCTTTATTGGGCATCAAATATAAAATAATGTCATCGGCAAACAATTTTATTTTGGACATTCGGGGAACCGGAGATCGAATAGCAGCATTGTTTCTGATCTTGATTACTAAGGGTTCAATAAAAAAAGTAAAAAGCAACGGTGAAAGAGGACATCCCTGCCTAGTCCCTCTATTAATTTTTATCGAGCCAGCTGTTTTTGTATTAATAAAAACCTGGGCCGAGGCACCTTGATAAATGTTACGTAGCATATCAACAATCTGGGCAGGGAATCCGAATTGTCCTAGGGTAAAAAACAGGGTACTCCAATTAACTAAGTCAAAAGCTTTTTCGGCATCTACCATAACAATACATGCCGGAGTCGAGTTAGTATTAATATAATCTGTATTAGGAACTCGGTGTTTGCTGCCATGGAACTACCGGCTATGAATCCGGTCTGGTCACTATTAATCATCTCTTGAGCCGCGAATGTAAAACGTTTGGCCCATATTTTCATTTAAATGTTATAGTCGGAGTTTAAAAGACTTATGGGCCGGTAGGAATTAATATCTTCGGGATTTTTGTCTTTCTTTACGAATGACACGATTATCGCCTCTTTAAATGTTGCCGGTACATGACCTCCCTCTTTGATGTTATTAAATAATTGTTTCAGAGGAGTCAGCAGTTCTTTTAAGAATAGTTTATAAAATTCGATGGGAAATCCATCTTGCCCACATGCTTTTCCCCCGGCTGTTTCTTTTACAGAGGTTGATATTTCTGCTGTTTCAATCTCTAATTCGAGTTGGGAAAACCGACTCTCAGAAAGTTTAGGAATTTCCACGTTGGAAAAATAGTTAAAAATCATATTGTCGCCTGTTAAATACTCCGTTGAGTAAATACTGTGATAATGTTCAACAAAAATCTGTGAGATCCTTTCCCTATCAACTTCATCTAGACTGGACTGAGGGTCTTGTATCTTTAAAATGAATGCTGACTCCTGTTTTTTCCTTGTTGTATTTGTTAACAATTTGCCTATTAGCTGGTTTTCTTCATAAACCTTTTGCTGGTACATTTTAGAACTACAAATCTCTTCTAAGATGAAAAAATCCCGCAAGACGATTTTTGCCTGTTCAAATTCATTGGGACATTTCCGGTCCCGAAGAATATATTCTTTTTCAACTGCAGCATGAAGTTGAGCTATTTTGAGCGATCTTACTTTTGCCTGGGCCGCCGTATAGGCGATAATCTGACCACGGGCAGCAGCTTTAAACCCACCCCAAACCGAAAACCCATCAGCGGTGTTTACATTTAACTTAAAAAATTCCAAGATCCATTCCCTGAAATCCTTTACCCAGTTCTGATTTTGGAGGAGAGTGCGGTCGAGCTGCCACCTCAGCCGCTCCCCTTTCCCACCATCTATTACAATCGTAAGTTCAATTCTGGCGTGATCAGAAAAAGGATTACACCCACTATCAATTTTTAGAATTTGGAGGGATCTTGATATAAGATAAAAATCGATTCGAGATGCAGTTGCAAAGTAAACTTTTTTTCTTCAGGATTCCTAAGTCGCCAAGGATCTACCAATTGATGTTCTTTTTTAAGGGCCTCCACAACTCTTAAAGTATTTGGTTTTAGTTGCTTTTTATTTTTATTTGATGTATCTTTCTTCAAATCTTGTATAAAGTTAAAATCCCCTCCTACTATAATCTGCCCTGGTGCTCCCCTCAAAAGCTCATGAATTTTGATCAGGCTTTCAATCTCATCAGTAACCGGACCATAATAATTGACCAGGTTAAAAAAAATTCCCTGCAACTTAACCATTACCCATATCCATCTCCCCTGTATGTCTCTCTGAACTTGTAGGATTTCCCAAGGTATTTTTCTAGAAAGATAAATTGCGACTCCCCTCTGAGCCAAACCAGCTGATGCAAAAAAAGCGTGGGAGAAAAATCTGGGTAAAAAAAGTTTGGGAGAATTTGATTTTAGGTGAGTCTCTAGAAAATATACCATTTGGGGGTCGGATGATATTAACCATTTTATGAGAGCGCCATACTTTTGCTTATTTAAAATACCATTGGCATTGACTGATAAGATTTTGCAATTGCTAAAATTCATTTAGATTTATAATTACAGATAACCTTAAGTTTCTAATAATGTAATTTCTATGTCGTTTACTCCTGCTCCTTTTCTTTTTTGCTCCGATTCCCCCTCTCCCTCCCCACCCTCCCTTCCACCCCTTGGAATGTGGATACCCCAACCACGCCAACCACATTTCCCCCTTCCCTTCTTTATTCATGGGTGTCATGGTGCTACACCCTAGTGACCCTACTACCCCTATGACCCCCCACAAAGCCTCAAAACCATAAAGAAAAAAAACCCAAAGAAAACAGATTTATACAGTGCCATTATGCCGTTCTTTTTACCCTCTTTTCTCACCTCCCCCTGCCTATTTCAACCCCTTCCCTACTTCTCTCCTTTCCTTTATAACAGGAGGTTCTTCTTCAAATTATTAACCCTGTGAAATCTTCTTTAGTAGCGCCTGAGCCTCCTCCAGATCTGAGAAAATAAAGAACTTGCCCTTAACTAGCACTCTTAATTTTGATTGCTGTGCTATTGAGGCTTGGGCTCCATGAGATTTAAATAACTGGAGGAGTTTTACAAATTCCTTCCTTCTTCGTGCTGCTGAGGCAGTCATGTCTGCAAATATACGACACTTTGAAGTTGCGTTAACAAAAAACTGTCTCTGCTGAATAGCTTTCATCAATATTCTCTCCTTGATTCGAAAATCAGCAAAATTCAACAGGATTGTTCGCGGTATTGTAGAGTTCGGAAAGGGATGTGCAGGGACCCGATGCGCCCTGGTAATTGTGAGGTCCCCTTTGAATTCTGGAAGCACGGTCTTTTTAATGAATGTATTTACCCATTGTAACGTCTGTGAATCTTCAATGCCTTCCGGAACCCCCACTATTCTTAAATTTGATCTCCGTGAATGACCCTCAATGTCCTCAAGTCTATTTTCCAGATATTTCCTCTTTTTTGTCGCTTCCTTCACTTCACACATAACTATATTGACTTGGTCCTCCAACACTGAAATCCGGGCTTCTGCCTCCTGAAGTTTGACAGGGAATCCAGACATTACCTCCTCGATCTTCCCCAGACGTGCATGTAAAGCCGCGATTTCCAGTTTCTGGGTCCTTTTAATTTCGCGAACTTCATCTAGTATTAAATTCAGCATGTCCCTGACATCCAATTGATGTGTACTAGTAGTATCAATAGTCTGATCAGGATAACTCTGCCTTTCAGCTGTAACAATAGTTGTCCCCCCAATTATGGCTTCTCCCGGGGGGTTAGGCAAGGTTGCATTCTGTAACACTGGCTCTGGCTCTGGGGGATCTACTGCTGCCGGTGGTGTACTAGGTTCATGATTTTGGTAACTTGCCTGGCTTTGATCTTGATCCCTTGCGGCTTCTGGGATGACTTGATGGACAATATCCTTATCAATTTGAGTTCTTTCTGCATTTGGGGAGACTTGGACTACTGAGAGAGGTGCTGATTCAACTGGCCCAGTTTTAGATAGATCTAGGATTGACTCTATCAAGGGCGATGGGGGGATAGCTTTTTTGAAAAATAATGGAAACTGCTTAGCCCCACTGGAGTTGGCCCTTGGGCAGTCTGAAACCATATTGTCTGGATCAGTCCCTATCACCTCGGTTTCCGGAGATACGATAGAAGATTGTTCTTCTTATGAGCTTTCCAAAGTGCTGTCAAGCCCTTGAGGGTTGATATTAATTTCTCTGATTCCTTTAGTGGCTAGTCGTGAACTTTCTTTTGCCAAGGCTCGGCGAGTTTTAGTTTTTGACCGTGCTGCTGTATCGAATTTTGCAGCCGTGCCTCCTTGTTTCAGTGGTTTTCCCATGTCTTTATTATCGATTTTCCTCAGATCTTCTCTTTCCTCTGTTCTTCTTTACCTTTCTTTCCCTCTCCCTTTCAGCTCGGGAAAAAACTTTTCTGCTGCTTTTTTTTTTTTTGAAAAAAAAAAAAAGGTGTCTTTACGCAAAGATTATTTTTGGAAGTGTCACCCCCTGTACTCCTTCGTATCCTCAAGCCGGGCACACCATTGCGTTAGAGCTTTAAAGTTATGAAAGGGGGAGAGAGTAAATACGGAAGTTAAGGCACATGAGTAGCTCTATGTCCTTCCCCTTGAACGGATAAGCTGGCACGGTGTCTCCCAACTCAGTTCATCCGCTTACCGGCTCGCCGGCCTCCTCCACATCAAGCCGTTTTCTTCTCTGTCCGGACACCAGACTCCGGTCTCGTTACCTTCTTAACGCTCAGCATATGCGGCAAGATTTCCGTCCTCCTCGCCTTCTGGAAATCCTCAGAGGAAGTCGAAGCAGGTATTCACTTTTCGCGGTCAGAGCTAACCCTGCCGATAACACATCCGGGAGGAATCCACAGCCCTTCACCAGCCCGAGCGGCAGAGGGCCAGTTTTGCCATTACGATGGGTGGGTCAGCGGAGCAGCGATCACCTGTGGCTACACGGAAGCATGGCTCTCCGTAGCCACCCGACGTGAATTTCTCCACACAGGCCAGACAGATGTGACTATGCTCAAAGTGTAACAATCAGAGCCTTTTACCACTGGTGTCCTGGGGTTTACCTTGCTCCTGCGCCCAAAACTGAGCAATAAAAACATCCCCTTTAGGACTCGGCCCCTTGTAATTGTACAGTCCAGCATTCCAAGCTTACTCAGGTGTTACTGTAGTGTATAACTTAATGGGACATTTAATAGCTGTTAATTAATCAGGGGCCAGTCTGTGTTTTTGTTCATAGAGAAAAAGGACTTATCTTCTCACACGCATCACCATACAATACAAAAATATCATAGACCAATCAACTGGTATGCAGCTATCAATGCAATAGTTACTGTAGGTGGAGCGACAGCTAGAAGTAATAGAGGTTGCTCCTCCGGGCGAGGTAACATGTGGTTTTTCAAAATAAAGTTAGGACATTTGCCTTCCTCTGGAAACTGAAGATTAACATTCTAATTCGTACTCCTCTCTGCCCCGTCTACCCCTCTCCAAATGATGATGGGTAGGCAGAGCATGGATCGTCCCAAACGACTCTCATCCCTGGGTGCCGCACCTTTACACTGTTCCCTGCTCTCCTTGTTATTCCTCGGGCAGGCTCAGCCTTTGAGTACCAGCGGGGGCCACACTTCTCATGTTGGTTTATTGCACTGACTTTACCCTGGCCCAGGCAACATAGCTGTGGTTTCTGTTTATTGCATCTGGTGCATCTCGGCATGATAAAAGCGGGCAGTATAAGCACCATTGATGAGAGGCCATGCTCCACTCCTCTGATCGCAGTCCAGTGGACAGATCTGAATCCTGCCAGAAGATCAGTTGCCTGCTTCTTGCCTTGAGGGAAGAAACTGACTGGCTGCTGAGGAGGGGTGTAGTCCAGCGGATCTTCACTAGAGCAATCTTCGGGATCAAATGCAAACCCACCACCCAAAGAGAAGAGACCACTAAAGGTCACAGTGGCACTCAGGAGATGGAGGCTGAAGCCACCATGTTTTGTGGTGAATGATCCAACCTAGCGCCAAGCCCCTGAAGGTGCTTCAGAAATTCATGCAAGTTGACCAAATGTGGTCCTGATTTTCTCAGCATCAAGTAATCTTATGCATTATATGTCCGTGGTAGAAAAAAAAAAAACTTTGAGATGCATTTGCTGGTCTTCTGGGTGCCATGCAAGTCATGGGCATCTTTGTTACTCAGCATGCCGCAAAAGCACAAGGGGCAGAATGCCTCTCCAAAGGGCCTGGCAGTCAACTTCCTTACCTTGGTTGCAATAGGCAGTTTTCAGTTTTTGCTGATTTATCTCTCCAAAGTTAACCCTTTCTAGGCACTGTCTTCTTTGTGTAATGGTACCTCCAGCACAGGGCTTAATTTGTGCCGGTGCTTTCCGGTGCTTAGCACCGGCACTTCCTCATCAGGGCCGGGTCTGCACGTCACATATTGCATTGAAGTTGATACTGAATTAAATTTACATATTTAATTTACCTCCTCACTGTACGTAAACTCGGTGTAGGCGCAGCCACACTGCCGCAGACTAGTGTTGTTAAATTCGCTTCTCTTGACTGTCTCCCGAGTGAGTCAGATGTTGCTTGATTGTTGATTGGGCCCTTACTTCAGTCATTGTTGTCGGTGGGCGGGACTCGGGAGTCGCGGGACACTGATTAATTGGGCTTCATTTTGGTTATGCCACGTGCGCAGATTTTTCCCAGATTGCTGCCACGCCCCAGCCTACACGCACGCGCACCCTACCGCAAGTATTACGTTCAAAGCAAGGCACAGCCAGTTTCTCAGCAATACCAGGCCCAGTCCCGCCTAACGGTTACGGAACCAGTCGGTCAATGAAGGGAGGCAGTGAGTGCGTAGTGTGTGTCCCGGCAGGCACTTGGCTCACCACGAGTACAGTACAGCAGGTAAATTAAGTTTTAAATTAAGTCTCATCACCTTGCCAAACCAACGCTGCTTTTCTTTTTGGCGCATGGTGGCGTAACGATCGTCAGGTCATCGTGGTGGTGGTAGCTGAGTCCGGCTCCACAAAATTCCATGATGCAGAGTTGCAGACAGACTGATGCACTGCACTCATTGCACTGCACGGCCTGGCCTAGTGGCCGTACACTTATGGTATGATAGAGGCGGGCACGGCCGGGATTAAGTTAAAGTCCTGGCCGCCCCTCCCCTGCTGCGGAGAGAGTACTGGGCTAAATCTGTGGATGGTGCAGGTGGCAAAAAACGGGCTCGTCTCTGACTGTGTCTCGCTCTCGCAGTCTTTGAATGCCCGCTCTCGGCCCGGGGATGGCAGCAGAGAAGCTGTAAGTAAAACATTTTTAAAGTAGCTAACGTCTGTTCTCGTGAGTTTAGTATTATCGATTACTTCATCTTCTAAATCTAACCCCGCCCCTGGCCTCAGCACGCACGGTTTTGTAGACCATAAGCATACATGCCAACATTTCAGAAGAGTATAGTGGGTGACTTTTTAGAAAAAATCGGGAGAATGGGGCTTTGAATCGGGTTACTGTCATGTATGGGCTTTGGAAGTGTGCTGCTGCAGCATCGGACATTTGAAACTCAAATGCACGTTTACCCTTCAGAGGCATAGAGCGCAATGGCAGGCAGAGAGAGGGCGATGCACGTGTTGTGCACTGGCCTGGCAGGTAGCTGACAGTGCATACCCCCCCCCCCGTGTGGCAGCCCCCAAGTACTTCACAGGTCCACAAGACCAATCGCTTGTTAATGAGGCTTTGTTGATTTTTCACCCCTTCTAGAGCCCCTGCATCGCCACTCTGACTATTTCTGGAAGAACTAGCACGTTACACAATACCAAGCCGTCAGCTGAAATCGGGCTTCTGGATGCTTGAATCGGGAGGCGGGAGACTAGCCTTGAAATGGGTAGTCTCCCGCCTGAATCGGGAGGGTTGGCATGTGTGCATAAGTAAACTACTAGTCCTATAATGCTGTAGTTTGGTTTGCAAAATACTATAATCGTCACAAAAGGTTGGTGTGCAATTTGTGGCTACTCTTTGCGACCAGTTTTCAGTACATCTAGCCCTGGTTCTGACAAATCAATTTCATTGAACCTGCCATGAAGAATGTCTCACAAAGAAAGGCATTGACCAGACAACAAAACCAACTTAGTGAATGACCTTCTTAACTATCAATGATCACCATTAGGCTAGCTTTTGATTTCTTTCTGTTTTTTAATGCCCTTCCTTTAGTACCCTCTTTTTTTTTACCCATTTTTCTCTTTCCCAGTCACTTTAGGAAAAAGGGGTTCAAGGCCCTCTCCCTTTTTATTGGCTTTATTTGGAGGAGTATTTATAGAGCGCGGCGTTCGCTCCGGAAGGAGCATCATGGCGCTGAAAATCCTTGAAAACAGGTCACAGAGAGAAAGGGGGAAGACTAGATGGATGCTTTGGTCCAGTCGTCGGAGAGATTAAAAATCCAAGTTTTGAGAAATTTCCTAAAGGGTTTCTCAAGTGTCTGAAGTCTGAGGTGTCTCGGCATGCTGTTCCAGGCTCTAATAGCCAGGGTGCTAAGGGTTTTTCCGCCTTTGGATTTCAGGTTGAACTTGGTGGAGATCATGAAGTTTTCATGAGAAGATCGGAGGGAACGGCTCGGATTGTAATGTGGAAAACGCTTGGTAAGATAAGAGGGACCTGTTTTGTTAAAGGCTCGGAAGGCAACAATGAGAATCTTAAAGAGTATTCTCTTGTGAAAAGGGAGCCAATGTAAGGTCTTCAGGGCTGAGGAGATTGAGGATTTGCGTGGAAGTTTTAGGACGAGGCGGGCAGCAGTGTGTAGAACGCTTTGAAGTTTAGAGAGAGTAGACTTCTTGGTCCCTGCCAGAAGGCTGTTGCAGTAGTCTACACGTGAGAGTATGAGGGCTACAGTTACTGTCTTTCTAGAATCGAGGGGGAGAAAATCAAAGAATTTTCTCAGGGATTTGATTATGCCGAAGCATTTTCCTGCTACGGACGTGACATGGTGATCGAAAGAAAGGTCAGAGTCAAAAAGGACTCCGAGATTCCGGGCAGAGGTGACGGGCTGGGGGGGAGCAACAGAGTTATCAGGCCACCACAGGGCAGGACAGAAAGAGGCATTCTTTCCAATGGGGAGGATCTCAGTTTTGTTTGAGTTGCACCGAAGGTGGTTAGTGTCCATCCATTGGAATACTGCGGTTAGGCAGTGTTTCAGATTGAGCTCTGCCTTGTTGGAATTGTCGTCAAGGGGGATGATCAACTGAGTATCATCGGCATATGAAGTGACAGTTATGCCGAATGATTCAATCACGGTGAGCAGAGGGATAAGATAGATGTTAAAGAGGAGGGGGCTTAAGATGGACCCTTGGGGGACTCCGGAGGACACCTTTTTCTCATTGGATTGAAAGGAACCCAAGGTGACAGTTTGGGACCTATCGCTGAGAAAAGATCTAATCCATGATAGGGCTGAGTTGGTGATGCCGATGTCCTTAAGTCTATTGATCAAGATGGAGTGGGATATGGTATCGAAAGCTGCCGTAAGGTCAAGAAGGATCAGAATGGCCTTCTTCCTTTGGTCTTGCAATGTTTTAATGGTGTCGGTCAGTTCGATTAGGGCAGTTTCGGTAGAATGTTTAGACCGGAACCCGGATTGCTGGGAATGGAGTATGTTGTGGGATTCCAGAAAGGTTTTAAGTTCTTTATGGACTAGCTGTTCAGTTATTTTGCCCAGGGCGGGGAGGAGGGTGATAGGGCGGAGGTTGGTCAAGTCCGTTGAGGATTTGTTGGCTTTTTTCATCAGTGGCTTGACCACGCCTTTTTTCCATGAGAGGGGAACAGAACCAGAACAGAGGGACAGGTTGATGATGTCATTGACGATAGGGTTGATCTCATCAATGATGAGATGAAGAATCTTAGGGGGGCAGGGGTCAGAGGGGGATCCAGATTTGCAGGAGAGGATCGCTTCTCTGGTCTGGGCCAGAGTCACCGGAGTGAAGTTTTTGAGACTGTTAACAGTCAGGCAAGGTTGGTCGGGGTCGAGAGATTTGTGAGTTGAAGGGGGAGGGGGGAAGTTTTTTTGAATGGAGGTGATTTTATCGTCAAAGTAATCAGAAATTTTGTCACATAGCTCTTGGGATGGGGGGATTTCGGGTTGGAGAGCTTTGGGGTGGGTGAAAGTCTTCACAATTGAAAATAAGTTTTTTTGCTTTTGGCTGGCTTCTTTAATGGCATTTACGTAGTATGTTCTCTTGGCCGATTTGATGGTAGAGAGATAGCTTTTCCTCTGGAGAATATAGGTGTTTCGGTCATCATTATCGTAGGATCTACGCCATTTACGTTCCGCTTTCCTGCAGAGTAGATGAGCGGAGGCTAATTCAGGAGTGTACCAGGGAGCTTTGATTTTGGTTTTCTTCAATATTCTATCCTGATGATTGGATGGGCATCGTTTAGCGATTTCTTGTGAGAGCCAATTGTGAAGGCGGTCTGCATCTCTGTTGATGTTACCGGATAGGGAGGGGGCGTTGGTTAGGGAAAAGGGATTGAGAGTGAGATTTTTCTGGACAGTTTTCCAGTTTGTAGAGTGAGCAAGGTGAGGAGTGCGTTTATTGCTGGTAGAAGGGTGGCAGCTAGGGATGTGGAAGGGGATCAGGTAATGATCCGTCCATATCTGGGGTAGGGGGGGCAGGGTAGTGATGGAAGGGAAATTGGAGCAAACACCGTCCAAGGTGTGGCCAAGAGAGTGAGTAGGCAACGTGACACTTTGTTGTAGGTTAAAGATTTCAAGTGTCTGAAGAAAGTTGCTGGTTTGAGAGTCGGCGAAGGTCTCAAGGTGTAGATTAAAGTCCCCTAGCAGGGTAAAGTGTGGGTAACGGAGTAAGAAGTGTCCTAGAGCGTCATTCAGGGAGTCGAGAAATTTAGCAGCGTTGCCGGGTGGGCGGTAGATCAGGCCACCGGAGAGGGAAAGGGATTGGCTGAGTTTGATGGAAAAGCCTAATCCCTCTGCGTCAATGAGAGGGTCGAGGCAGAAGGTGTGACAGTTAAAGGTGTTCTTCAGTATAATTGCAACACCTCCTCCTCTACCTTTCTGTCTGTCCTGTCTGTGGAAGGAGTAACCCTGTGGGAGGGCTACGGCTATGTCGGGGTTGCTGTCTTCAGTGAGCCAGGTTTCAGTGATCATGAGGCAGTCGAGGTCATAGTCAATGATGAGATCGTGAATGTCTTGACTATGTTTACACATCGCCACGGGCATTTATCAGGCCACCTGTGAAGAAGGGGCGTTGGTGATTGGGGGGGGTTGGCTGGTCGTGGTCGAGAGTGAGTGACCAGCGGCATTTGATGCAGCTGGTAGGGCCGACTACTTTTGATATGTCAAACTTGCATGAGCAGCCGGAGCTGTCTCGGAGTCGGAGATGGTCGTTGGGTGCATACCTGATACTAGGAGGTGTTTGGGCAGGGGTTCCTGCGCCTTGCGCGGTCTTGGCGCGGACGGGCGCAGACGGGCTTGCCTTAGGCGCGCCTTCGGCGCGCAAACGGCGCTCCCGCTGCGCTCGTCCGCTGCGCGTCCTATGCATGCACATTTGTAGGGAGAGAAAGGGGGCGTGGCCTCCAAGGGGGCGGAGTCAGCGCGCACGCCGCTGGTGATGGCGGCTGCAGGCAAGGAACTGAGAAGGCGCGAACAGCCTTTGAAATCAGCTGAGCGCTAAGGTGAGAGCGAGCGCTGAGTTGTGCTTCGTTTTAAAAGACAAGTAAATAGTGACACCACACAGGAGACAGAGTGCAGTGAAATGTACAGTTTTTTTAAAAACAACAGAGTACCTCCAGCCCCGGCTTCCGCCTCAGGACTGGGTCAAGGTTTACTGGTGACCGCTAAGAGTCAGCTGGTTAAGTAGGGCGAAATAGGGGGCGTGGCCTCCAAGGGGGCGGAGTCAGCGCGCACGCCGCTGGTGATGGCGGCTGCAGGCAAGGAACTGAGAAGGCGTGAACAGCCTTTGAAATCAGCTGAGCGCTAAGGTGAGAGCGAGCGCTGAGTTGTGCTTCGTTTTAACCCCTTCCATGCGGCGCAAATTCCGCCGCGGTGCTGACCGTTTCTTGCGCGGGCGGGCTCATGACGGAACGGTTCCGTCATGAGCACAGCTCAACCGATGCTCATGACGGAACCGTTCCGTCATGAGCACCGAAGGGGTTAAAAGACAAGTAAATAGTGACACCACACAGGAGACAGAGTGCAGTGAAATGTACAGTTTTTTTTAAAACAACAGAGTACCTCCAGCCCCGGCTTCCGCCTCAGGACTGGGTCAAGGTTTACTCATACTTTATGTATTTTCTTGTCTTGGGTGATTGTTTCCTCTCCTTTCCCTTAAAACCCTCATTTTTTCTCCCCCATCCTCTCCTCTTCAAGTCCCCTTTGAGTCTGACCTCCTCGGCCCCTGAGATTCCTGCTGCTCTCTTCTTTCCTCTCCAAGGCTCCTCCCTCTCTTTCTGTACTTACCTTCGCTCCTTTCCTCTTTTCTGCTCCATGATCCTCGGCACCCCTCTTGTACAACCCCACCTCCTCCTCGTGCTGTTGTCAGCAAGACCCAGGAATAGCAAGCTGACGGTTACCATTATTCCAAAAATCCATCCATAGAATGCACTGGTGACCAGGTAACCTACGGCAGGGGTCACTCGGGGCAGAGCGCACGTCTATAATACCAGGCAGGGCATGGCATGGCACATTCATTCCTCTCCCAACAGCACTTCTAGCCTCCATCTACTGCACGCTAAATACGGCAGCCCACCCTGTCTGTTCTCATCAAGGCCACTGGAATTATGCGACGATTCTGATGCCTCTGCGTTTTTGGCATAATTATAGATTTGACACATAATTCATAATTTTGCAGATTTTAACAGAAAAATGTTTTTCTGCTCAAGCGCTTCTGAAGTTACTAAAAGCGCAGGAACACAAGTTACTGCACAGTGGATTGCCCTTTGCATAGCTTGGCTGGTCACCTTTCTGTTGCTACTGCTATATTTGAGTGTTGAACTGAAACCAGTAAGGTGCAAGCAATGCCCAGACAGTGTTAACAAGTGTAAAATTACAAAATAGTGAGTTAATACTAAAATAAAATGCGTTGCATAATTTTCTCAACTCTGTTGCATGATTTGGCCTTCCCCTGTCGCATATTCCCAGTGGTCTTGGTTATTATAAGATCTCTGCCTTGTTCCTAACGATTACACTACTGTTATAATATACTGAGCGCGAGCTCCCCATTATGTACCCAAACCAGTATTGTAGCTCCTAAACCATTACACATGCACGAAGCGCAGTGACACACTCCTTTGCCTTTTTCGTGCCACTATAAACCCACAAATATTACTGCTCTCACTAGTGAACAGTGCACTCCTCTTTGCAAGAGGAGCATTAACCCACCATCCTGCGGTCGGTATTGCCCTCCCGTTCATGTCCTGCCTCCCAGGGGGGTGCTGCGCTGTTGCAGACCTTAGTATAGTGCTCCGAGAGGGGCTGGATCCCTCCAGGCACTGGGGAGTGAGAAGGGTGGCTAGAGCTGTTGTGGGGTGGGGGGGAGGGGAGGTCTGGAGGAGGCTGCCGGGTCATGCGCTTCACCACTGCACTGCTTAGATTCCAGGAGCGTGGGGGGGGGGGGGGGGGTGCTGGTAATCAGCGCTCTGTTGGTGGGTGCCCAGTGCTATGCACTTATGCCCCACTTGTCTTTTACCCGAATGAGTAGCTAAGGTGAGCGCTTGTTTCAAGTCTGACTCCAGATATTATTCATGGCTGTGTACCTTCTCTTTGCAATCCTAGACATCTGCTTTTCTGAACTGCTGATTCAGTATATTTACTTGCTAAATGCGAAATCTTCTAAAGATAAAATTCCACATTTTGTTTTATATAGCCGTGTAGGCACACGCAGATGCCATCCAAAAACCTGACATGCCTTATGCCTGTTTTAATCTGCCAAAATAAAGAAACATTTTTTTATAGCCAAGACACAATTCCAACTTAAAAACGTTCAGCTAAAAGTCAGCATGTTTCTGGTAACAGTTTCTCCAAAAGCCCACCTTTCTCTTTGCATAGCTTATTTGGAGCTCTCTTATCATGTACCTAAACCTAACTGCTCCCTTCAGGTCGTACTTGCATCAAAGAGTAGTGTAATGGCGCCCACCCCTGGGCATTCCTATGACTGTGGTTTGTCACTTACTTCTGGTAATACTCCTGTCAACAGAAAAGCCAGATGACGCAATACAGTTGTTAGCATATCACTGATTGATTTATTTATTAGAAGTACTAGAATTTGCAAAGCAGTATATTTTATAGGCTGTGAACACTATCATATAGAAGTTTTTTTTAAAGAGATGGGTAAAATAGCTGCCTTTAAAAGCATAAGCTTATTCAGTACAGTAAAACAGAAAATGACAGTTCGTGAAATGTGCTAAGCATTCTTTGATTTGAATAATGTTCCTGCCGGTCCTCTTTGGTTTGATGTACAGAGCTGCGGTGCCCTCGAAATTAAGGTGATCTAGAAAAACCATAACAGTGTACACTTATATCACAACAGGCCGACAGGGCCCGGCGGGGTTAAGTTAAAGCGGCCCTGCCTGGCCCCTGCCCTTGAAGTTTCCTCCCTTGCTTCAGAGTGGCTAAATATCTGTGCAGGCTGCCAAAAAAAGGGGCTCATCTCGCAGTCCTGGAATACCCTGCCCGCTATTAGGTATGGCACGTGAGAAATGGAATACGGCAGCCACGCCGCCTTTGGTCACACTACAAAACCTCTATCACAAGCTTTCCCCTTATAACACAGTCCATGCTATTGGGTGCAATGAGGCAGTTTTATTTCTCTTCTGAACAAGGATCCCAATCCAACCAAATAGAAAAACGCCCGTCCCTGTGTGCTGTGTAGCAAGCATTAATTATAAATAGCTTCAATAGATCAGTTCAAACTTCAACCTTTAGAGTCAGACCTGGACAAGCGGCACATCTAATATTAATCTTTTGACTGCTTTCATGTCATTGTCCCTCCTTTGTCTCTATGCTTCTCTCTGCACTGGATTAATGTTCTAGGTCCTTAAATTACATGGATTGGAAACAAAATGGTGCAGAGCCTAGGCAGTTTCTGAACTGCATAGGAGGGTGGATAGCTTGAGGGAGGGACATAATAAAGACTATCCAACAAGGGTAGAAAGCAGAGAGACAGACAGGTAAAGAGTGGTGAGCCCAGTACTGGCCCACTCGGTGAGCCTGAGCCCTGAGGTCAGATATCGAGAGAGATGATGGAGCAAGAGATGGGTGTGTGAGTAAGTGGGTGGAGCCAGTTGAGGGAGTGGGTGGAGCCGGAGAAAAGTGGGTGTGGCCTCCGACAAACATTTGAGCACCTGCACTTCATATTTTACAAATTAAGCACTGCTCCAGCACCCAGTCAGCCTCTTCCTTCAAGGCAAGAATCGGGCAGCGCTTCTCCTGGCAGAATAAAGATCTACTAGGTTTTGTTGTGGAACCTAGCAAAGAGGAGTTGGCAGTCAGCTACCATAACCCTGCAACACAGAAGAGATTCTCAGTCTCCGCTGCTTTTGGAGCACTCTTAGTTCCAAGGTTGGTAGTTTCTGCCCCATACGTACACCAACTTTGCAGACACAGTTTGTTTTGTCCAAAGGTCCAGTTTTGGTATCAGTTAGACAGTTCTTGCCTTATACTTTTTCCTTCAGGCTGATCCAGCCAAAGTCTTTGTTTTTAGGGGTGAGTAGAAAGGCCGGCGGATCTTGCAAAGCAGGACGGTAAAACTAAAGGCTTTCCCTATGTTTCAAAAGAACTCTCTGTCGTCAACCCTGCAGTCTCAGGAATGCCTTGGGTAAGCTCTGCGCTGCATGCAGGATCTCTCCAGCCCCCATCTTGTGGACCACTCATGTCCAGGCAATTCAAACTAGACACTTAATTGCAGCAGGTAACCACAGCACACACACTCCATACTTACTCTGCAAAGCATATGCATGTTATACAACCACTCAGCATTCATAAGACATATGAATGTAGTGAAAGACGGGGTGGCAGAGTGTTGACAGATCGATTTAAACAGAGGAGGGCAGTAGCCCATTTTTCGCAGTGCAGGCTACAGGTAAAGCAGCCTGTCCTGCTACCAAGATCTGCACGCTGTCACCACGGTTAGTGCCCCTCCTCAGCCTGGTGAGGTGACAGGTGTTGGATCCTGTGAGGGGGGAATGCATGTGGAGTGTACCGCCAGCCCAGCACTAGGGCTCACTCCATGTCACACTGGTCCTTCCGCGTACATGGTCCTTATGTGCACTAAAGCTTACAAAAAACTAAAAGAACGCCCTCCGTCAATCACCCTGGGGAATTTAGGGTGCACACCCTCGTAAGCCATGCAATGGATCTCTTCCTCCCCAATGAACACACTGGGGGAAAGGAACACAATGACATCTGTGCAAGCAAGCTGTAGGTCTGTCAAAGCCATAAGGGCTACACACCTCTAGGTTTAAAGGGACTTGCTTTGTAGTACCCGGCGCTCATTGTATTCATTTGCTGAACCGGAAATTAATGTCAGGCTGCTTCATGGAGCATTCTAAATTCGATAGCAGCAGGGTGTGCAAATGAAAATGCAGAAAAGGTACAAGGAATTTAAAGAAAACTGTAGTCATTTGCACGCTCATTTATACTTTAAACTCAGGAAAGAAAACATTATCTAACGTGGAGAGGAGAATAAAAAATGACCCAGTGTTTTGGTACTATTATAGAAATGAAATCGAGGAAGCCAGCAGTAGCACCTGCTCCCCCTATTTTGCCTTTTGTATCCCTGGGATTGTCCTCGCTAGGCCTGGCTGGGTGAGTGGAATGGACTGGAAGAGAAAATAAATCGTTCTTCTAGAGCTCTGTTTACTTCCCATAATTTCAATGTATTCTTCTTAACCGAGCTCAGTAAAAGCAAATAAGAGGTTCGTGAGGGAAGAAGGGCTGGTCGAGCGGTCAACCCTATGAGGTCATTCAGGTTCAAAGTGTGCATGAGGTCATTCAGGTGCAAAATGTGTATGAGGTCATTGAGGTACAAAATGTGTATGAGGTCATTAAGGTACGAAATGTGTATATGGTCAATTTTGCTAACTCTGGCATTTTAGTGAATCCTTGCCCACGAGAACAGCGAATAGAGTAATTTAGGTTGGAACTGGCAAGTCAGCAACAATCTAGCTATTAAGAAGATATTAATGTAGAATTCCACGCAGCTCAGAGTACACAAATTATTTACTGCGGTAGACACGTATGGGCTCATTGCTGGTAGGTCATTCTTTGCCGTAGATAAATGCGAGCTCAGAGTGGGTAGATCTGTCAGTGCAGTAATCAGAGTCGGTAGATTATTCTGTGCTGTAGATAGTTATGAGTTCAGAGCGTGTAGATTAGTTTGTGCGGTGGACATGTATGGGTTTATAACGGGTAGATTATTCTGGGGCAGGGGTCTCCAACTTTCCTGTAATGAGAACTACTTTTGTTCAATGAAAATCAGCCTGAGCTACTATAGTAGTGATGTAATGGTTACCATCCCTTCTAAGATTGTCAGCAGTGATCAGCACATTAAGTAGGCTTGCCATCAGTAAATTAAGAACACATCAACGATTTGAAAAGCCTCCATATGGGTAATGCATAAAAGTCATAGCTGCAATCCCCCTGGCAAAGGTAATATTATGAGTGATTAAACTCTTCAACTCAAATAGCCGCTTTAAATACATTTTGAAAATTCAACAATTTTTCTCCAAACATCACCTTATGAGCTATGAAAATACACACATTTCCGTCTGGAATACATGCTTTTTTAATACATATAACAATTCAACCAAGCAAAAGCTTCTATAATAATAGGCTGGCCTGCACCCAGGAGAGCTACTCACAGGCACATGGAGAGCTACTGGTAGCTCATGAGCTACTCATTGGAGACGCCTGTTCTGGGGATTAGATAGATATGGGTTTAAAGTGGATTGATTATTCAATATGGTAGACAAATATGGGCTCAGAGTGGGTAGATGATTTTTTGCTGTAGATAGATGTGAGCTCAGAGTAGGTAGATCTGCCAGCACAGTAGATCGATAGATATGGGATCAGAGTGGGTAGATTATTCTGTGCCGGTAGAAAGATATGGGCTGAGAGTGGTTAGAATATTCTGTGCTGGTAGATAGATGAGGATTCAGAGTGGGTAGATAATCCTGTGCCGGTAGACAGATATGGGTTGAGGGTGGTTAGAATATTCTGTGCTGGTATATAGATAAGGGCTCAGAGTGAGTAGATTATTTATTCTGTGCCAGTATATAGATAAGGGCTCAAAGTGGGTAGATTATTCTGTGTTGGTTTATAGATAAGTGCTCAGAGTGGATAGATTATTCTGTGCAGTAGATACATATGGGTCAGAGCTGTTACAGACTCTGCGTGGTTGGATGATTCTATGCTCTAGACAGTTATGGATTTTTGCTCTCTTAAACCTTCTCTCCATTACTTGATTTTTTTGTATCTTCTCGTTGCTGAATGCTTCTTGTTTTCAGAGCTGCTTGCCAGTGTTCTGCTGTCAATATTTTGCACTGGGCGCTTTCTGCCCCATGAATTTAGTGTTTCATAATAGGAATGGGTTTTCTAGCAAGGCAGCTTGGCTAGAAGTGGCTTATGTGATGCAAAAGGAACAATATCAAGAAGGTAATTCTGACTGTATCCCTTTAATGTGGCCAGACAGGAGGTTCTTATATTTCCCTTAGGTTCGCTACTCTTCCCCCCTTCGGTGTGAAGTCTAACAGTGACTGGAGATCAGATTGTTGCAGAGTGCTTGTCAAAGTAAAGAAAAAGGGCTTTGACTATCACAAAAAGCAATTTGCACCCTACTGTCTTCTGGCAGATGCAGAAAAAAAACTCTGCTAAAAAACTATTAGTTGATTCTATGCCAGTGCTTAATTTGAGCCGGAGGTAGCAGGCGGAGCCCACCAGCACTCATTTTTGAGGACTGGGACTTTTTTTTTCATTATATAATTTAGGCCCAGATCAAGATAGAAAAGGCAGAAAATGAAGAAACAAAGAGAACAGAGAGAGAAAGACAGACAGAAAAAAGAGACACAGCAAATTGGGATTGAAAAAGAACCAGAAATAGTAAAATAAAGGGGTAAGAATTGTATGGCGGTTGCTAGAAATGGAGGTCTCTATTTGGCAGTGGCTTGCACCCTGTCCAAGTAGGGACCCTTTGTTCTAGTCAGTGTAAGGGGGGAACAGCCATTACAACGAGGTTTTTACCACACGCAGCTTATACATGGCATGCGTTACAACGCATGCGATGTTACAACGCAATGCCATTACAACGCAAGTCTTTACATCGACTTGCGCTAGACGGCGTGCTAACATTACAAATAGTGTAGTTTACTATCCCAGCACCTTCCCTACTATTACGTGGACTGGAGTTGGAATAGTAAATTACACTTTTCTAATGTTAGCACGCCATCTAGTGCAAGTCGATGTACAGACTTGCGTTGTAATGGCATAGCGTTGTAACATCGCATGCGTTGTAACGCATGCGATGTAACTGCACCCGTTGTAATGACACGCGTTGTAATGTCATACATCCAGTGTAAGGGGACTACACAGCTAAGATAACCCCTGATCATCCCCTTGGTAGCTTGGCATGACCAGTCAGGCTTATCTCAGAGGCAATATGTGAAGCATTTGTACATAAACACAGAGTAACATAGTGAAAAATAACCAATCTTTATCTAAACCAACCAAGAACAAAATGACAAAAATCCAACATTCATCGATCAAGATATTACTTTTAAAAGGTTTAAAACAGTTCGGTCCATAGGAAACTATGGATACATTACATTTAGCACAAAGCACCTGGGATGAGTCTAAATAACAAGCCGAAAACAGGCGCAGTGGAGTTGAGGCGCCGGAAAGCAAATCAATGCGCCGGTTTCTTACATGCAGGTAACGCGGTGCATCGGTTAAGTGCTTCTGCGCATGGAAGCTGATGCGTCGGTACCTTACTGTGACAGGAGGTGATGCATTGGTTCTTATTGCGCAGGGAGGAGATGCGTCATTTCTCCGTACACGCGGCATCGGTTCCTTGCTGAAGCCCAGCATCGATGTAGACTTGGCGCACAGGTGCCATGCATGGAAAATCCGGATGTGCTGGAGTCGATGCGGCGGCTACGAAACAGGCTCAGCATCAATTCTTCCAGCCGCGAACAGGTGATGCGTCGATTCCTCAAGCCGCACAGCAGGGCCAGCATCAGAGCGGGGGTCTTGGACATCGAAGACACAGTGCTCTGGAATAGGGCTGCGGCAGTTCTTTCAGCTACCGACATGCGCTGCATTGATCTTTTCTGCTGCACCGCAGCGATGCGTTGTCTTTTTAACCACATGACAAGCTTGCGGTGGGAAAAATGGCGCTGAAGAGCGATGTGTGGATTTTCAGCTCTTCTTGCAGCAGAAGCCACCTCCAAGGGCCCAGAGCTGGAATTGGCACCACCTTACAGGTCAGAGCTCCCAGCAGAGGAGTTCAGGAGCTGCAGGGAAAGTATTTGATGGGCCTGAGACTTCTTGACAGGAAGCAAGTACACACAGGTCCTTGGAGAATCTTCTCAAGCATGATACCAAAGCAAAAGTCCAGTCCTTAGTCTCTCGAAGACAGAAGCAGCAACTGCAACCAACCCAGCAAAGCAACACGGCAAAGGGGCAGTACTCCTCCCAACAGCTCTCCAGTTCTTCCTCTTGGCAGAGTCTCCTTTTGATCCAGAAGTGTTCTAAAAGTCTGGGGTTACAGGTCCAATACTCATGCCCCATTTGGCCTTTGAAGTGCACAGGTCCTGCCTTGCCCTGACACACTACAGGAGGTGGAGACAGCATTCTTAGAGGCCAGGCACAGCCCTATTCAGGTCTCCTTCCAACTCCTCCCACCACTCTAGCTGAGGAAGGCCTATCAGCTTTGTGATGGGCCAACAGGATATGCAGGGAACACCGCAGCTCCCTTTGTGTGACTGTCTAGAGCCGTGGTACTCATAGTACGGTCCGCGGGCTGCCAGCATGCCAGCAGGCCTTCAATGGCGCCTGTGGACCTTGCCTTGCCGTTTCTACGTTTCCAGTGAGGCCGGCAGTAAACACAGAAGATGACTGCAGAGAGAGAGAGAGAGAGACAAAGACAGAGAGATAGAGATAGATAGCTAGAGAGACAGACAGACAGACAGACAGACAGACAGACAGACAGACAGATAGGTAGATAATGTGTATGCCGGGTCTGGTGGCTCGGTGGACTAATGCGTCCACTGCAGCGGCCTGTGTTCGGCCTCATGGTCACAGTTTTTTTTACAGTAGCCCAGCCCCCCACTGCCCCTTCCCCCACTGGTGTGGCCATCGACCAGAAACCACACTGTTAATTTGGCCCCTAGAGAAAATTTGTGAGTACCCATGGCCTAGAGTGAATGCCCAAACAGTCCAACTGACAGTCTAAACCAGACGTGTATTCCACAGGCAGGCAGAGGCACAGAATGGTAAAGCAAAAAAAATGCCCACTTTCTAAAAGTGATACAGAGAACTATTGTTCTTGACCAATAATTCAAGAGGAACTTATTTTGTTTAACACACTGATCAGTTTAAACATTTCAGAGCTAGCAAATGTCAGCTCACAGTTTATATTCAACCATTTGGATTTGCAAAAATATAGAAGATGTGCATCAACCAATTTACAAAACAATTAATATTTATTCAATTGATAAAAGACACAACATGGTTCAGAAAAAAGGAGAGAGTCGTAAAAGGAATAAAGGTTGTTCCAAGGGGAACGCGTAAAGGAATGCTCCAGGGTGTCAAAAAATTCAAAGTATAGGGGGACATAGAGTTTTAAAGACTGTACATAGAACTGATACTGAATAAACAGTTTGTTGTAGCCTGGCCAATCACAAGATAAAGTTTGGCAATTCACATAAAAAACCAGAAGATTTTCTCTTGGTTGGAATGGGGGTGACAGGAAATTGTGGTCCAGGTACACATGGGGGGATTTCGTCGACGTTTCGATCCGACTTGACGGCAAGGAGGGGTAATTTAAACCTCAGCCATGCGGATATTCCTCAGGACAGGGGGTGGGAGAGGGTGACCCTAAAACATAAATTAAAAATAAATGTAATTATTGAGGGGGCACCTCCAAGGGTTGCCAAAAAAACATATTTAAAAGTTACACATCCAGGGATGGGGAAAGCTCACCTCATCAACCATGTTAGGCGCCCGAAGCGTGCAGGGGGTGAGGCATCAACTATATTCTGTATATGTCCTCAATCGAAGTTGTGAATCATCACTTATTGAGGTTGTGGTAGGAATGACATCAGTACCTGAAAAATATTAACACCTGTAGTTGCCATGATGCCAAGAAGACAACCTGAATTGGAAAAGGAAGCTAGGGGCATCTCCACTTACCCGCAATAATGTCGCGCTGAGTGCGCACAGGCAGCGGATCTGGTCGCTAAATTGGTTAGGGCCACAGCCTAATGAATGGAGCTGAAAGGAAAGGAATAACTCTTAAGGGATTATTCCATCAATGTCACAGGGTGGGATAGGGAACTCCGTGTAATGGCGAATGAATATTACCTTGTGGTGCTTCAAAAAACCAACTTCTTCACTCCAAGACAGTCGCAGCCAAATGGTAGCAAAACCACAGGAGTATTTAAGTAGTGGAGGAAAGGGGCGGGGTTTTCAATTAAGGGCGGTGACTCAAGCCGCCCGTGTGGAACCATGGCCATAGTAGAAAGACTCAATTCTGAGTCTGACATCTCCCATGTGTTTCACAATTCAGTATCCCTAACCAGGCAGCACTTGGAAACAGTTCAGATTAATGAGCCATCATTTAAAACACACATATAATAATAATTAAGGACCAGACAATGCTTGGAAATGATTATGCAAACATTGTTAAATCCTGTGAGAAGTTGGTCTGGCATATGCTGGTCACTAGTTAAAGTGGCCACCTTGCACCAGTCCAATTCGACTCTTATGGTAGATAGGTTTAAGACAACCTTTAAAAGAAAGCTATCCTAGTGGAAGCTGTGGAGAACAGCCTTCAGGCTAAGTCTCAGAGGAATGTAAAGCAGCTTGTTTTACCTTATAATCTCTTGAATTACCAAATGAAAGGACACCACACAGGTATATATATCAAATATATATGTATTTATTACTATACACACTCTACTAATCTCTTTATGAGATTAGAAGTCAGGAACATATGCTAATATCAATGTTTCACAATAAGTTAAGCACAAATATGGCTGGGGCCCTAGGGGCGTACCAGACCATATACTAAAAAAGAGGTTTAGGAATGTCGACTTGCAAGGGGACAAGGCCTAGAGCCTGTAGAATCGCTGGGGCCTCACTAATCCACCCAAGGCAGGTAAGTAAAGGACCAACGGGAGACGCGTGCAGTGTGAGAACACAGCCGCGGGTTCCCTATTGCTTTCAATGGAGCAAGTCGCGGTTGGAATTTTAAAGTTTTAGGGTACTTCTAGAGAGTCTACAAGCAAGCCACTTACAAGGTAAGTAGTTCGAGGGCCAACAACCAGAGGAGCACTGGAGTGCACGAGTTACCTCACCCAGGGAAGCCGGGTGCATAGGTGTCTTTTGGTGTCGGGTCGCGTCGTTGTTTTCAATGGAAGCCGAAGAAGTGTTGCTGCTTCTGAAGACTGGAGAAGTGTCCAGTGGAATCCAAGGCTGGATTCGGGATGAAGAAGACCTGAAAGCAGAAGGGACAGTGTTCACAGTCACTTGCTAGTGACCCGAGGCCAGGAAGTCGGGTGATTTCAGGCGATCAAGGGTGTTTTGACTCTACAGCCACGAGGTTCAGGAGGCGTTGATGATGACCAGGAGCTGGATTCGGAGTGTGCCATGAAGTCTGCAGCTTACTGAGGTGTTGGCAACCAGATTGCAGCCAACAAGCCTTGGCAACAGCAAGTCTTGTGGAAAGTGAAGAAAATCAGCGCTGCAGACCAGCAAGGTCTGAGGGACTCACTCAGCAAGAGTAAGTCAGGGCAGGCCAGGAGCAACCAGGAGAGCCCTTTGGTTTGATGAGAAAGTCTTCAGGGGACCCACAAGCCAGCCGGAAATGGATCACGAAGATGCCTCATGAGGATTCGCTTCACAGGAGCCCATGGTCACTCGGGACGAGGTAGGCCTCGGAATTTCAAGGGAAATCCTGCTGGAGGATTGGACCACATTTGGTCCAATGTACAAGATCGTAGAACGTCGGAAGGGGTTGCACTTGACAATAGTGCACATTACCCGGGTATTTCTGTTCCTCATCACTCGTGGGGTCCACTCGCCTCACCTCTGCTGGGGACTCACAATGGCCATCGAGAAGTTAGGAAATCCACTTCCGTGGCTGCAGGGACTTCGGACTCCGGCGGGAGCTGGAACGTTTGCAAATGTTGATTCAAGTTTTTGGTGCCTGCCAAGCAGGGGAGTCACTCCTTGACTCCAAGGGAGATTCTTCAGTCTTCCAAAGGTAGTGGAACTTCGAAGGTCCAGGATTCTTCTTGTAGAGCGTCATCCAGGGATATCTGATTTGCAATGGCAAGGGTTCCCTATCTTATACTAAAAGAAAGGGAGGGACTAGCTCTATCACCACTCTGGGAGGGTCAGGGGAGTGGGTGGTTACTTTGTCCAGTTTCACGCCAGAGCAGGGGCAGGTAGCCCCTGAACCGGTTTGAGCTGGCATATGCACAGAGGAGCCTACTGCTCCCCCAGTGCAGGACTTCAAAGCACTCTAGGAGTGCACCCACCCAGCCCTAATACACTAAATCCTGTCTGGAAGGTGGCTACACCTCCCTGTGACAGGATGCCTATTGTTGGACCTCCTCCACTGCGAGTTTCAGTCAGCAGCAGGAGGGCAGCCCAGTGTCTGTGCTGGTGGCATCGATTTTGTGATGCCAGGGCTCTTTCAGATTTATACCGTGTTTCCAAAGTAGGTACATATCTTCCCCTCTAGAAGGGTGGGATCATACTCCCACACCAGTTACTGGTGTGGGGGTATGATTCCAAGTTGTTTGACACCAAACACAACATGTTTTGAAGCAGTCATTCCAAAGTTAGCATTTACCGCTAGGTTATAATGCACTTAAGAGTATATAGTTTATCCCCTCCGGGACCCCCAAGAGGGCAGGACATAAAGGCATTCATGATCAAGCTCTTCGAACAAGCTTTTCCGGAGCTTTCAAGCTGGAACTGGGTCAATGAGATTCAACGTATTCATCGCACTCCTTTTAAGATCCGACCCAATACTAAGGAAGGCGATAGACCCCGAGCAGTTTTAATATTTTTTGGAAACTTCATTCTGAGGCAATCTATTGCTGAAAAAGCCCGACCTGATGCTAGGAGGAATGGGGACGGGTTCTCCTTCTTCGTTCGCCCGGACTACTGCCATACTACTGTGGAAAGAAGATGGCGTCTGAGAGAGATGATTAAACCGTTCCAGGAAAAGAGAATGCAAGCTTTTCTTGTCAATCCGGCTCAGTTAAAAGTGATCAATGAGGGGAGAACCCTCTTCTTTGCATCAGAAATTAAAGCAAGAGAATACCTGGATTCTTTGGGATAAATAGATTGACTAATAAGCAGTTCAGTCTCTGAGTGGCTAGTATGCTTAGATTGGTCCGATGCTGGTCTAGATAGATAAAAACAGATTTTTTTTTTCTTAAGTCTAGGGGCTTATAAGGGTTTCTAGCTATTTGGTCTTTTGGCTTTGTCCTCACTTGCTCACTGTACTTCCATCACATGCACAGACTTAGTCTGAGCGCTTCACTAAGGGAGGTGGTGGAGAGGGTTAGCAATAGGGGTGGGGAGGGAGGTCAGGGTGGGCGGGAGGGAGGTCAAGGTGGGGGGGTTGAGGTGGGTAAAAGGGTTATAATTGCAGTTTGTCACATCGTGTTTATCTTTTTTCTTGGTCAAATAATGGCTTCAGTGATACAGAAACAGAGTGAAAAACAGGCTTATTGTGTTGTTCATGTTTTATGTCTAGATGGCCCGCATTAGGGTTTGTTCTTTAAATATAGGTGGACTAAATGACTGGAGGAAACGCTTAAAGCTGGGTTATTTTGTTAAGAGTAATAGAGTTGATATTCTCTGTCTTCAGGAGACCCACCTCCCCTGGTCTAAAAGGAAATTGCTGTCCCTTAGCGGCTTCGAGCTGGTGGCCTGTTCCACCCAAACATCTACAATAAGAGGGGTTGCTATTCTAGTTAAAAAAACTTTGGGTGGGGCGAAACAGACTAAGTCGGATAGTAATGGTAGATGGGTTTTGGTGGAACTCGAGTATGGCCCGACACTTTGTGTGGTCTATGGTTCGAATGAAGACGATCCGGAGTTATTTGATTTTTTGGAATTAGAACTTGCATCCTGGCCAACTCCCTTAATTTTGTGCGGCGATTTTAATATCTTCGCTGATTGGAGTGACCCTGCAAAGTATTTGGGCAGGAAACCAAGAGTGTTTAGGGCAATAAAGGCCCTTATTAATTCACATGGGCTTAAGGATGTGTGGGATGCAAAAGAACCATCAAATCTGGGCTATACTTATTTTTCAAATCCTCATCAGAAATTCACAAAACTGGATTATTTTTTTATTTCCACCAATGAATTAAATAAGGTAGAAATAACGAAATCCCCGAAGGTATTATCTGACCATAACCCGCTTATATTATCTTATGAAATAGCCGGCTCTGTTAGGGCCAGGACCAGATGGACTTTTGAGAGGCAACTCTTGGTAGATGTAAGATTTACTGGTCATATTCTGAAGTGGGCAGATGAGTTTTTTGCTGCCAATAGATATAGCGCCTCTAGGAATAACGTTTGGGACTCTTTTAAAGCGGCTTTAAGAGGGGAATCTATAAGTCTCGGGGCTCGGTTAAGAAAGGAGGATAAGAGGGAAGGCGAGAGATTAGTAGGCGTTTTGTCTATAGCAGAAGAACAGCATATGAGGGATATAATTAGGGGTAGGGACAGTAGGAAGAGTCAGAGTGAATTGCTAAAAAGTAGGGCTGCACTTCATAAGCTGATGACCCAGAAAACCTCAGGAGAGTATCAAGCATCCAGGGTTAAGCGATACGAAACGGGGGAACAGGCGGGAAGAGTTCTAGCCTTACAAATAAGACAGGGGAGAGCTAGGAATATTATTTCTGTGATTGAGGAAAATGGGGAGGTATTTACTCAGTCAAATGAGATCTTACAGGCATTTAAAGATTTTTACCAGCGCCTGTACGACGAAGAAACCCGGGAGGTTAACCAAGACATCGATGTGGTTGATAATGGTCCCCGCCTCAACACCTCGGAGAAGAATGAACTAGATAGGGAAATTAGTGGGGGAGAGATTTTAGAGGCTCTGCATGAATTAGCCTCTGGTAAGGCCGCCGGCCCAGATGGGATCCCCCTAGAAGTCTATAAAAGGTTAGAACCAGTAATTATCCCATTATTAGTGGATCTGTTTAATGGAATAATTTGTACAGGAGTGGTTCCATCCTCCTGGCGCGAGACTAACATTGTGGTCTTCCATAAGAAGGGGAAACCCCCGGAGAAACTCGGTTCTTACCGCCCGATCTCGCTTATAAACGCGGACACTAAGTTATACTCCAAGGTATGGGCTAAGAGGCTGGGCAGGATCATCGGCGGTCTTGTCTCCCCTTGGCAACATGGATTCAGCCCTGGCCGCAGCACAACAGACCATGTCAGAAGAGCAATAGCGTTGTTTGATTTCCAGGTGGCAAGGGGAGGGGAGATCGCTATGATCCTGCTCGACGCAGAAAAAGCGTTCGATAGGGTTGTTTGGGACTTCCTATGGGGTGTATTGGTCGGAAGAGGATTCGGGGAAAAAGCCATCAGAGCCCTCAAAGCAATGTATGTAGATCCGGTTGCTAGGGTGGTGGTTATGGGGGAGAGCTCCGGGACAATAGATATTAAGAGAGGCACTCGTCAAGGCTGCCCCTGCTCCCCGATCCTCTTCGCTCTATATATAGACCCTCTCATCCAGAAAATTTGGGGGTCTTCCAGGATCAGCCCAGTGGTATGCAATGGCCACACCAGCAAAATTCTGGCCTATGCTGACGATTTGGCAATTATCACAGTAAATCCCCAGCAGGCACTCACGGCCCTAGTTGAAATAGCAGAGGAATTTGGTAAGCGATCGGGCTATCTTCTTAATGAGACCAAAACCCAAATAATATGCTCTTCCAACATAGCTAAAAATGATGTAAGGTATGTGGACTCAGCAACCTATTTAGGGATTAAGATCAACGCCTCAGTTGGGGAAATTATTGCTGAGAACTATCCCCCACTCATAAACTCTATCGAAAAAGAGCTAAAAAGGATAGACGTGCTACATCTTTCTTTGATTGGGCGGGTGAATGTTTTAAAAATGTCTATCTTCCCTAGAGTTCTTTATTTGTTCAGATCAATTCCGCTATTTTTGGAGGAAAAAATTATTAAAAGGTTGGAGTCTATCTTCATCAGATTTGTTTGGCAATACGGCAGGATCAGGCGATCAACAAACTTTATGTCTCTCCCCAGGGAAAGGGGTGGTCTGACCCTACCTAATTTGAGATTGTACCATTGGTCATGCCTGTTGACACAAATGTCCATCTTATTTCAAAAGGAGGTGTACTCTGGTTGTATTAATTCACCAGCTCAGGACTTACCTTCTATCTTTGAGCTATTAATTGGGGGACAGGCCTTTGGGTTGTTGTGGCGTGAGGTTGACCGTAGATACTACAAGAGGCCTCGCCTGAAGATCCTGGAAGGGGTCTGGGAGGTATGGAGGTCTATATCGAAGCTTTGTAAAATCCCAAAGGTGAATCGTTATCTCCAGATCTGCAACTCGAGCTTACTTCCTTATGTTGGGGCTGATAGCAATTTGCTGGTCTGGAGAAATTGTGGTATCAGGTCCCTCGGTGATATATGGGGAGACCAGGAACCGCTAGGATTTGACATCATCCGACAAAGGTTTGGCATTCCGGCCAACCATTGGTTCCTGTATGGTCAAGTCGTACGGTCATTAAAAGCAGTGAGACCGAAACCAATGAATATGGAGGGTGTTCCTGTAATTGAATTGTTAATTGGTGGGCGTAAAAAGATAAAAGCGGTATATAAGCTGCTAATTTGGGGAATACCAGATGATATGGAAAAAGCAGAAGCTACCTTGGCTCGCAAACTGGAAAACCCTGATGTCGATCTAGATCAAGCCATTATCCTGAATAAAAAAGTCTTTAGATCTACCAACCTGAGGGCCCAGCATTATAAAACGGTATTTAATCTGTATCATACTCCTGCCAAATTATTCGCCTGGGGGGTCAGAGGGGACGATAGATGTCCCAGATGCAATGCCGTGCAAGCTGACCTCCTGCATATGTTTTTTTACTGCAGCTCACTTTCCTCAATACAGAGGGAAATGTGTAAGTTCTGGGAGGGGCTGCTAGGTCATAAGATCGATCTATCTCCTACCCTGATGCTGTTGGGCTGTGATAATAAGAAGAATTTGGTTCAAACAGAAGAAGCGCTGGTTTTTTTGTCTGTTGCGGTATTAAGGATTTTAATTTCTTCAGGTTGGAAAGATGCTCTGGCCCCCTCATTTCAAATGTGGCTTTCAAGACTGCTAAGCATCCATAATATAGAGATATGTCTGTATGAGCAGAAGGGTAAAAAGGTGCGTGACTTTGGTAGAAAATTTTGGGCCCCGATCACAACATGGAGGGAGACGACAAGCAGCCAGTCATGATAGGCACTTATATTTTAGATCTGCTGTAATAAGTCTCTTTGTGTGTGTTAAGTACTGTATTCTGTCCAGGTCTGATATGAATCTGTGTTGATGTATTTTATATTGTTGTGTTCAAACTGCTATAAAAATAAAATAAAAAATAAAAAAAAAGAGTATATAGTTTAACCGCATGCACAGCCACAGAGAATAGACTGTGCCAGCTGCAGAGGGGCCCTGCTCAGGCAGAGGTACCCACTCACATTGTAAACCAAGCACCCTGCCCTCAAGATTGATACGGCCTGCCTTAGGGGTGACTGATAGGTTTATATGTGTGTGTATGGTGAGATATAGGAACCTATGCCTCTGTGAGGAGTGCTAACACTACCTCACGCAGGCTGCAGTAGCAGGCCTGTGGTGTCAGATTTAGCCTGCTTCCCAGGGGTGGCATAATACATGCTTCAGCCCCTGATAGGCCTGTGAAGTACCTATGCGCTAGGTACCAAAGGTACCATATACTAGGGGCGCATAAGGTACCACAGTATCCAATCACTAGTCCATCTAATATGCACTCCAAGTTGTTTAGAGAGAACAGAGAGACTGGGGCCCTGATTAGCAGGGACCCAGCCAGACTATAGCCAGAAACCAGTGTTAACATCAGAAAAAAGTGGGGGCAACATAAGTGCAGATCCTACTCTCCTACACTTCCTTTTACAATTCAGGTTGTCTTCTTGGCATCATGGCAACTACAGGTGTTAATATTTTTCAGGTACTGATGCCATTCCCACCACAACCTCAATAAGTGATGATTCACAACTACGATTTAGGTCAAATACAGAATATAATTGATGCCTCATCCCCTGGACGCTTCGGGCGCCTAACACGGTTGATGAGGTGAGCTTTACCCATCCCTGGATGTGTAACTTTTAAATACGTTTTTTGGGCAACCCTTGGAGGTGCCCCCTCAATAATTACACTCATTTTTAATTTACGTTTTAGGGTCACCCCATCCCACTCCCTGTCCTGAGGAAGATCCGCATGGCTGAGTTTTAAATTACCCCTCTTTGCCGTCAAGTCGGATGAAACGTCGACGTAATCCCCCCCATGTGTACCTGGACCACAATTTCCTGTCACCCCCATTCCAACCAAGAAAAAATCTTCTGGTTTTTTAATTGAATTGCCAAACTTTGTCTTGTGATTGGCCAGGCTACAACAAACTCTTTATTCAGTATCAGTTCTATGTACAGTCTTTAAAACTCTATGTCCCCCTATACTTTGAATTTGTTGACACCCTTGAGCACTCCTTTACACGTTCCCCTTGGAACAACCTTTCTTCCTTTTACCACCCTCTCCATTTTTCTGAACCATGTTGTGTCTTTTATCAATTGAATAAATATTAATTGTTTTGTAAATTGGTTGATGCACATCTTCTATATTTTTGCAAATCCAAATGGTTGAATATAAACTGTGAGCTGACATTTGCTAGCTCTGAAATGTTTAAACTGATTATTGTGTTAAACAAAATAAGTTCCTCTTGAATTATTGGTCAAGGACCATTGTTCTCTGTATCAATCAATACCCAGGTTCAAGGACTTAATCGGGATACCCCATTGTTTATAATGGTCACTTTCTAAAAGTGGCATTTTCAAACCCACAATTTGAAAACCACCTTCACTAAAAGAAGTTTGAATTTGGAGCCCTGACACTGCTGAGAGCCTGGTTTTGCGAAGGGGAAGTTGCTGGTGCCCTGCCCTCACTCACTCACCCTAAGTCCCGCTGGTGCTCCGCTGTGTGTTTCCCTGCCGTTGCTGTTGCCGCCATATCACCTCGCGGCCCTGGTGAGGGGAGACCACAGCTCCCAGGCGCCCTAGCGCCCCTCGACGTCACCGAAGCGCCCGGAGGCGCTCAAAAGAACGCCGCTCCCTCGGTGGAGCGGGAAGTTTGAATTTGGAGCCCTGACACTGCTGAGAGCCTGGTTTTGCGAAGGGGAAGTTGCTGGTGCCCTGCCCTCACTCGCTCACCCTAAGTCCAGCTGGTGCTCCGCTGTGTGTTTCCCTGCCGTTGCTGTTGCCGCCATATCACCTCGCGGCCCTGGTGAGGGGAGACCACAGCTCCCAGGCGCCCTAGCACCCCTCGACGTCACCGAAGCGCCCGAAGGCGCTCAAAAGAACGCCGCTCCCTCGGTGGAGCGGGAAGTTTGAATTTGGAGCCCTGACACTGCTGAGAGCCTGGTTTTGCGAAGGGGAAGTTGCTAGTGCCCTGCCCTCACACGCTCACCCTAAGTCCCGCTGGTGCTCCGCTGTGTGTTTCCCTGCCGTTGCTGTTGCCGCCATATCACCTCGCGGCCCTGGTGAGGGGAGACCACAGCTCCCAGGCGCCCTAGCGCCCCTCGACGTCACCGAAGCACCCGGAGGCGCTCAAAAGAACGCCGCTCCCTCGGTGGAGCGGGAAGTTTGAATTTGGAGCCCTGACACTGCTGAGAGCCTGGTTTTGCGAAGGGGAAGTTGCTGGTGCCCTGCCCTCACTCGCTCACCCTAAGTCCCGCTGGTGCTCCGCTGTGTGTTTCCCTGCCGTTGCTGTTGCCGCCATATCACCTCACGGCCCTGGTGAGGGGAGACCACAGCTCCCAGGCGCCCTAGCGCCCCTCGACGTCACCGAAGCGCCCGGAGGCGCTCAAAAGAACGCCGCTCCCTCGGTGGAGCGGGAAGTTTGAATTTGGAGCCCTGACACTGCTGAGAGCCTGGTTTTGCGAAGGGGAAGTTGCTGGTGCCCTGCCCTCACTCGCTCACCCTAAGTCCCGCTGGTGCTCCGCTGTGTGTTTCCCTGCCGTTGCTGTTGCCGCCATATCACCTCGCGTCCCTGGTGAGGGGAGACCACAGCTCCCAGGCGCCCTAGCGCCCCTCGACGTCACCGTAGCGCCCGGAGGCGCTCAAAAGAACGCCGCTCCCTCCGCGTCGCGGTACGCGCGCGGGCGGGCGCCGGACGAAGCCCGGACAAAGGGCGGGCCGTCTGAGGCCGTCAGGGGCCAAAGGAGGCCGGGCTGGGCCACCCCTCTTGTTCCTGCCTCAACCCTCTGACTGGTATGCTAACATTGTTGCTTGATAGACTCGGTGTATTGCTTTACAATAGACTGTTTGTTACATTTCACACTGTGACTACCGCTTTTACTCATTGTCTATGGCAATGTCCACACGTTTGGGCAAGGGAGGCACACTGGGAGGGGCTTCTGTTAGTGGCACTCTTGACCACTTTATAATTCGTGCCTGCTCTGTATTAGAGAAAGAAATTGCAATTACAGAGCGGCGCCTCTCCCTTGACGTTCTAAAAGATAAACGCTCCTCAATGGGCGCATTTGCGCTAGCTGCCTCACCCGCCCAAGCCAATACCCAAGTGGTTGACATTTTAACAGGGAATTTACAACGTCTGCCGATAAGTGCGGATACAAATCCTGCCGGTCCTAGTGATCCTGCCTCTGTAACATTGTTAGACCTTTCATACTCTCCCCTGTTAGTTGCCTCCCAAGTTACACCTAATACTGCCACTACTGTCACTTCACCTCTTGTAACCCGTGTGACCACTGAGCCATCCACCGTAGTGGACCTAAAAACCGTTCCAAACAAAAGGAAAAGAGCAGGTAGTGGTAATATGGAGGATCAGACAAAAGCTCCTAAGAAAAGTAAAAGCAAATCACGTATTGGCTTGGGTAAGAAAGTGGGTCGAACAGTACTACCTACACCCCACCAGCTCAGGATAAGATCATCCCCTGCTCACCCGGTCAACTTAACCACCGATATTCTTGCAGAGCAACCTCCTCAACAATCTGCATCACAAAATGACCTTGACCCCCAACTTACACTTATTGGTCAACTTGAAAAAACTATTAAATCTTTGCTACTTCCTATGATGGAAAGAGTAAGATTATTGTCCGAGAGGCTCGAGAGATTTGAGCAGGCCTCTCTTGACAACTTCTTTTCTCTTAAGTCCCTAATCCAGTTGCACTCAAAGTTAGGTCAGGATCATGCTACTGCTGTTGACCCTCCTTTAATTACCTCTAATGAACCCATGCCCCAAGCTGCCTTGCCGAACCCAAATGCTGCCTTAAGCTTAGGCCCAAAGAATGGAGTTACCCCACCAGGCTTAGGGCCTCTAATACCCACAACCTCCTCGGGTAGCTTTCCTACAAATAAAAAACCAGCCTCTGGCCCGACTGGTAGCCATCCAATCTCCGGGGTATCGGGATGCATTGCAGAATCTGCACAGAATCTCTCTAATTCATCCATCAATGAACCTATACAAATTCAATCCGAAGTCCCCCCCACCGGCTCAGAACAGTCCTTACCTCATGTAAACCTTCCACCGGAGTGCCTACCCTTTGTTGCCAATTTGACTGGAGTTCCGCACCCTAAAGCTGCCAAGCCAGAATCTTACATCGAATTACGTAATAAAACAACACACTGGCTGAATACTAATAGGCCACTCCCAAACCATCTGGATGGGCAGGTTCTTCATGTCAGAAGGGTATCTTGGGTGGGCAACAAACCGAAAAATACGCCTGGTGATTGTGTCATCATAAATTTCAGGGATCCCCGGGTCACAAGATTAATCTGCAACTACCAACAACCCACCATGAGTGGCATAGGATGCCTTGACTTAAGCCATTTCTACTTCGATACTGTTTACTCTCACTACCCGCATTCTTTTTTCCAATCATCCTATGATGGCTATTTCAAGGGAGTTGGGAACATCAGGGAAAAGGCTTTTCCTACTTTTGCCCCCAGCAGATATCATGACACTTATAGCTGCTATGAGCATTACTGACATGGAATCCCAGCAATGGTAGATATTCCTTTTCCTGTTGGAATCCATAGTAACATAAAAGATCTCAAAGTAGCTACTGACCTTGATAGGGATCCCCTTCAAACCGATTTGAGTCCCCACGCTCAGCAGCACTGTTCCCAGCTTACTTCAATCTCTCAGGTTACTAACCATCTCCTATTGCCTTCTTCTTGCACTTCGACCCTGGTTACTCCTAATTCCTTCAATCCACCTGCACTACAAGACACAGCTACTACTTCTCCTCCTTTTAGGATTATAAATTGGAATGTAGCTGGCCTCGCCACCAAATTAGATCTCCCACATTGGAACTCCTTTATAATGACCTATAGTATCTGTATTTTCCAGGAGACTTGGGCAACAGAGCCGTATCATATGATTGGCTATACCACCTTTTGCATACCGGCCACTCCACCTTTGACAGGAAGAGGACGCCCTTTTGGCGGCCTGTTGATTTGGGTTAGTACTTCCCTTGGGTGTACCATTAGGCAGGCCCATATTGCCTCCCCTGACATATTAAGACTTACTCTCAAGGGAGCCCAGGGAAAGAAGTCTCTTGATATATTTAACGTCTATGCAAGGGGCCTCAGTGGAGGAGCCTTGTCACCTACACTTGTACTCCTAGAGGGCGAACTACGTAAGTGCCATCATGCATCCTACGTCCTGGTAGCAGGAGACTTTAACTGCTCCTTCGAGCCCCTTGCCTCAGTAGATCTTCCTGATCTATTTGAGGATGACGCTAAACGAGGCATTCCGTCACTAACGTTGCCTCCTATCAAGAGATGGACTAAATCTGTTGTATTCCTTAACACCATGACCTTGGAGTTTGGCTTAAGGGCGGCAAACGGTAGAACATCCTCTGATCCCCAGGGTGCACACACTTACTACAGGCCTAATCACACCTCAAGGATCGATTATATACTTCTCGACCTCAAACTTTGGACATTCATGGTGGATATGGAAATAATTCCTTCTTATGATAGCGATCATAATCAGCTATCTCTTTATATTAAATCATTATGGGCAGATTCACATGGGTCCCTGTTTCCACCAGTAGCTAGTCCTCTACAAACCTCTGAGGTTTATCCTGCCAACTGTGAGAGGCGCCTTAAATGGCGCAAAGTCATGCTGGATGATGGTAAAGTTGAACTAATAAGGTCAATCTTATATGCTACACAAGTTGAGTTGACTCCAACAAATACCCATCAGGCTGTCCTTGATAGGGCTCCCTCTATCTTTCAAGACACCATTCTTAAATTGGGAAACTTATTCCGAGCACATAACAAGGGTGGCCCATTGAAGGGAGGGCTTAAGCCTATCCCTAAGAATGGTTGGTATACGCAAAGTTGCAGAATTAAGAAATCTGCTTTAATAGTGGCCCTAAAAAGCGGGATTGCATCTGCGATCCAGAAAGCTAGGAAAGACTATAAGACTTCTGTCTTTAATGCCAAAAAGTCCTGGGAGGAACAGTTTTGGCAGACTCTAAGGGAGGCCTCCCTTAAGCGCAACCCTGGTGCCTTTTGGAACACAATCAGATTAAAGAATAGACCAGTCCATGAACTTCTGACATACAACATCACTGGTATAGCATGGTACGAGCATTTTCTCAAATTATATTCCACCAGTTCTGAGAATGTGGAGAAGTTCCTCCCCGAGGGGGCGTTCCCCCTCGGGGACGTCCTGAATATTGACCCCTTCTCCGAAGGAGAGGTTCATAGTGCTATCCAGTCCATCATTCCGCAGAAAGCAGCTGGCCCGGATGGTATCCCCGGTGATGTTCTTAAGCTTGATCCATCTAACTGGGGGAAGCTTCTCTCTACCCTTATTAATGCCATCGCTAATGGCGCCCTGGTCCCCGAATCTTGGAAGGGGGCCGAGGTCGTTCCCATTTTCAAAAAGGGTGCCCGAGACTAATTATCGGCCAATTAGCTTGATCGACTCCTCCCAGAAGGTCATCGGGAAAGTGATATTGGAGAGGATACTAACTTGGGTGAATGATAATAGAATCCTCTCTGACTATCAAGCAGGCTTTAGGGCCGGAACAGGCACTATAGAACAGGTCTTCAGATTGTTCCTTATCTATTGGAAGGTCGTCCTTCTTGGAAAGGGCAGTCTCTACCTAGCCTTCATAGATTTAAAAACAGCATTTGACCTTGTTCCCCGAGATACCCTTTGGCGTGTTCTGACCAATATGAACATCCCTTCCTACCTGTTGGCCCTGCTAGTAAAACTCCATGATGGCAATTATGCCCAGGTACGCTGGGGTCCCCAGGGTCAGAAAACTGAGAGAATTCCAGTAAACAGGGGCGTCCGCCAGGGATGTGTTCTTGCTCCCACCCTTTTTTCACTTTATGTGAATGGGGTAGTGGACCATCTGCGGGAAGTTCCTGCTGATGCACCATCCCTGGCGGGCGAACGCGTTCCAACACTCCTGTTTGCTGACGATACTCTCCTTTTGTCCAAGACACCCATGGGCTTGCAAACTCTTCTTGACAGCTTTCAATCTTTCTGCAACGACAGGGGCCTTATTATCAATACCACCAAAACAAAATACCTAATTTTGAATCCTCCGAAAAAATTAGGCCGGCCCCCAGTCCTGAATGCAGTTTCTCTTGAAAGGGTCAAAGAGTTTGATTATTTAGGCATCCGCATCACAGACACTATGCGCTGGACATCTCACGTACAAAAGATGCTCTTAACCTATAAGAGGGTTACTGGTGCCCTTCTTAGAGAACATCGTTCCTCCTCAACTAGGCCAATAGCCCCAGCATTGGACATATACAAAGCAAAGGGCGTGAGCTCGGCACTCTACGGTGCTTAGTTATGGGGCTCAAATAATATTGAGGAACTTGACAAATCCGATTCCAGTTTCTATAAGGAACTGATGGCACTTCCACAGAGTACACCTATAGTGCCTCTACTATCGGATCTAGGGTGCTATGCGCTGAAAGACCTGGCAAGAGTACGCCCTCTACTTCTCTGGGCACGGCTCTGGCGGACCCCCGAGCTAGCTAAGTATGCGGAGGGCTTATCCGAAATACTCTCTATGCCTTCTTGGAATAAAGTCAAATGGCTGAAAGATGTAAAGACCCTTCTCTACGACCTTGGTCTTAAAGATGCTTGGATAAATAGAACTTCGCCCCCAAAAGCTGAGCTGAAGAAACTCTACTGGAGTTGGGTTATAGGAAAAAGGAATTCTAGCTCCCAATTCGGCAGATGTACCACTGAGTTCCTTCTCCTCAAAGATGTAGTTCGCTTCGAGCCTTATCTTGACATTATTCAGAAGCCATATGACCGAGCCCTTTATTTCAAATTTAGGGTTGGTACCCTTCCGGTGCGCGAGCTGACTGCTCGCTGGAAATTTCCCTCTCAAACTTCGCCTTTTTGTCCTTTCTGTGAAACCAAAATCGAATCTATTGCACACGTGCTTTTTGCATGCCCAGAGTATAAAATCCCAAGATCATATTGGCTTAAACCACTATGCAGAAGCTTGGGCACACGTGACCACCTCATAGCGCTGCGTATTCTTAAATCAGACACGCGTTCTATGTAAGCTTGCGCTCTATCGAAATTCTTAAGGTGGGCCTGGCTCCTAAGAACTAAAGCCCTTGTAGTCCTTGACTAAGTAGCCCGACTGTTTCTTCTGCTTGCCTGCATATCTATTTTATATTGTCCTATTTATAATGTCTACATGTTTCTTTTAATTTTTTGTAGATCTTGGGAATATGATGATTTTATATTTACATGATTCGTTTGTTGGTTTCACATGTTTGTACATTTTATATCTGCATGTGCTTTTTAAGATACTTTTATCGAAATAAAGCTTATTTTCAAGTTCAAGTTCACTAAAAGATGTATTTAGAAATTCTGAGCGCAGGGACCCAAACTCCAAATCTCTATTGCTTCCCAATTGAAAGTTACACTTGTAAGATGTTACAAAGCAGCTCCAATGATAAACTATGGGAGAGATAGTCCTTGCCATAGCGAAAAATGAGATTGCCAGTATTTCACTATCAGGTCATGCAAAGCACACCAGTACATTCCCTACCTTTCACATGCGCTGCACCTTGCCCATGGGGCTACTTTTCGCCTACTTTAGGGGGTACCTTACATGTAGTAAAAGGGAAGAATTGTGCCTGGCAAGTGGTTGCACTTGCCAGGTCAACATGGCAATTTAAAACTGCCCACACAGGCACTGCAGTGGCAGGCCTGAGACATGTTTGCAATGCTACTTATGTGGGTGACACAAACAGTGATGCAGGCCCACTGGTAGCATTTGAATTACAGGCCTTTGGTGCACACACAGCGCACTTGTCTAGGGTCTTACTAGTAAATCAAATATTCCAATGATGGATAAAAAATTACAATCACAATTTACCCAGGGAACACTTGCACTTGATCACTGATCAGCAGTTTTAAAGTGCCAAGAGTTCTAAGACCAGCAAATCCGATATGAAGCACACAGTCCAAGACAGGGGGTCAGAAGCAAAAAGACAGGGGAAAAACCTGCCAAAGATGCCAGGTCTAACAGCAATAGATGAAAGAGGCTGGCTGCGTGCTTCTGAAGAAAACTTTGGGCGCCAGTACTAACTCTTTTCCAAATTAAGTATTGGTCTATGCATTTCATTAGCAAGCCCTTTCATAGGAGAGGGAGGGTGATATTCAGAGAGGAGGAGGCAACCATTGAGATGCAGAGGAATGATCAGCAGATGGTATGGTATTAGGTGAAGCATGGTTTTGGTGCAGGGGGCATTGCCTCAGGTGAGAAGCCATGTCCTTATATAAGGCACAGATTTGGGTGGAAAGGCACTGAGGCTCATATCAATGCATGGTTTTCTGTGAAGTGTTACGGTGGTCTTGGAGGACGAGTCATCTCTCAGGTGAGGAGTATTTATGTAGGAGATATGGTGGTAAGTGAAACAGCAAGGCCTGGTCATAGGTATAACCTACAGAATAGGTATAGATACAGGTGAGATGTAAGTCATGCGAACTCTGTCTACCAGTAATATGAGGTGCAGGGAAAACCTCTGTGAGCGGGGACAAAAAAACTGTGTCAAGGGTGAAGAGGCTGAGAACTCTTGCTCCATCCAGATCTAAAAGCAGCACAAGAGGACTGCACTCACTGGCCTTAAAGACATACATGATTTGCTTCTGATGAGAATTTCTTCTTGAGGGTACCATTTTAGTCCTTGAAATATTGGACTATTTCCATAGTTATCTCTTCAGATCTGCCTGAAGGTCAGAATCTGGCTTTTCATCTGAAGAGGCCTGTGTTTGTCTCCTTTTCTAGGGAGAACTATTTAGTTCAATACATATACTATAACAAAAGTACCTGTCCTTTACAGAATGCATGTAGATTACAAGGTCATCATGAAGAGATGCCAGGTTTGGGTTTAGCAGTAGAGCTCTGACTAAAGAGCCCCTATCATCTTGACAGTATGCACCCTCTCCTTCACTGAAACGTCATAGATCTTCTAGACCGATGATCAAGAGTTATTTGAACAGTTAACTTCCTCTCTGTGGCCTTTTTCTGGTGTTTTGAGACCTAGCATGTCCAACATGATGTGCAAGTGCTTTATAAATACAAATGCATTTGTAAATAAAGGACAATCGCAACCAAGCAAAGCAAAAACCACACAAACCCAACAGATGTGTGTGGAAGGATCTTCAGTGCTGGTCACCACCTTGCTTCAAGCACTGGTAAGCAAATATAGTGCAATCAACAGCCAAAATTGATAACAAGGGGGTCAGGCACTGCTGAGATGATCAACCAGGACACCAAACCAGGAAGTGAGAATGAAAGAGGGTTTAGGGGAAGACATAGCATGGAAAGTGCTACTTACTAGGATCAGACTTGGAGAACGTGTCCTTATCCAAAAGATTCCTAAAAGAGAAAAACATTGAGTTAAAGTCTTGCAGTCATGTGCTGCATTGTATATCTGACTGCTGGCAAAATATCAAACACAACGATCACGCTTGAAGGCACCACAGACTTATACATTGTCCCCACACGCATTTCAGCTAATAACGCTAACGCCAAACCTGAGGAATGCCCGACTACCCTAAATCTAAGACCCGCATGCATAGTTCTGCAATCATGCCGCAGGCATGCTCTCAGAATCCATGTTGTTCCAGTTCTGGGACCCACACGGCTCTCTTGACAGGCCGCAACACTGACCTGCGACTCCACTTCTGTTACTTTACTGGGACCCACCCAGCTCTCTGACAAGACACATAAACCCTGACCTACAGATCTTCTGCTGTTCCAACACATGCTTGCAAACACATCACTCTGCCAATGAACCTCAAACCGTAATTGCAGCACCTCTTCGGCTATGCCTATCATACAGCCCTGTCAAAGAAACTCATGCCTTGCCGGGATAACCTTCAGTGATCTTCACCTGGAACCCCAACCAGCTCCAGTGAAGCTAGCCTGTTCTACAGGGCCTCCAGCTCTCAAGTGCAAAGAAGGTTACTGCGCCCTGCCACATGGGAGAGCACAGAAACCAGAAGCATGACTACTAGCTCTAGCCGATGCTGGCTTCAGGTTCTTGTGGGCCCTGTGGGGCGGCAATGAACCAACACCCTCCTCATCGTCTGCTAAAAGTCTCTACTGAAAAATCCTGAAGTGCCCATGGTATCATTGTAGCAGTGGAAGATAAATATTAATTGTCCTTGTCTGCTCTCCACGGTGGGAGCTATAGAGATGGAAGGGGGTCTGCTGCCTGCAATGAGCATGACCTGGGCTTTTTTTTAAATCTGCACCCTTATGACCCCAATATTATCATAGCGCCATATGACATACCATCTCTGAAAGCACTCTAATACACGTCTCTCTTCTAGCAATCTATGATACAGATCCTCTCAAAGCGCCTTATGACCAGGAATCACTTGAAACATCCTATGGCCCAGACTCCCTTAAACATTTTATAACACAGACTCTTTTCTAGTGCTGTACAACACAGACCCTCTTCAATCACTCCAGAAACGTTCTTCTATTAATCTATAGCACTCTCTTTTAGCATCCCTTGGCCCAGTCTCTTTAACATCGCACTGTGAACCACGCTCTCTTCTAGCGCTCTATGATCCAGCGCACTGCAGCTCAGACACTATCCAAGCACTTTATGACAAAAGCCAGCTTGTAGAGTGCTATGGTGAAAACTTTATGCTAGCGCCTTATGACAGGGACTCTCAGATAGCACACAATGGCCCAGGCTCTTTTAATGGACACTTCCTGTCTTATTGTGTGCTATATCCCAGGCTCTCTTACGCAAACGTATGGCCAGGATGACTTGGACATTCTGATAAGACCCTCTAATAGCGCTCTATGAACCAGGCTATTGTAAAGCACTCTGTGAGACACTCTCTTCAAAAGCTCTATGACACAGACTCTATTACAGTATTCTACAACACAGACTCTCTTATCCCACATTCTGCAAAAAGCTCCTCGAACTGCAACGCTACTGCAGTATGGACAGGCGTGAGCACCAGCAATGTGTTGTTGGCTGTTACATTGTGCCAGCAGGACTATTGGCTCTACCGTACGTGACATCACATATTACCCACAATGCTAGAGTGAGCTCCCTAAAATGGCGCCATGCAGAAGCAGAATCAAGGAAGTTAAAGAAAGTTTGTTTAATTGCAGGACAGTGGCTAGAACTGGGGACGTTTTTCACAAACATTGTCACAACTCCAAGTTGTGCACAACAAATAGAACGTGTTCCACATTGTTTAATCATCGACTACACCAAGAAGCCATAGAGTGTAAAAAAGCAAATTATTCTACTTATTTGGGCATTGCCGGCATTGGGACATCCATGTCCATCCAGTCTGAACATGTCCCCCCTGTCTGCTTCAATGCGACGTGATTCTTCTTTTGTTTTAGGGTCCCACTCTCTTTACTCTTCCACTGATATATGGCCTGTTTCCCTCTGAGGCGTTTTTTTGAATTGTGGTATTGAATGTCCCTCCGTCAGAGCAGCTGAATGTGCTACCATGCACTTACCCCACTTCCGGCTCCTAGGCGTGCATTGTCAGGGAGACGCAGGCCAGCGAGAGGGCGGGCCCCCCCCCCCCCCCCAGAACGGACACTCTAGACATCTCTTCCCATAGTGAACACCTCAAGAGCTCCCTGTATATCTAAACATCTAAACACATGCTGCTATGAGAATTACAACAGGGCAAATCACCGTGTCAGGATAACACTGCGGTGCAGACACATTTATCATTCTCTTTTCTGTATTATTAAACACCAACCCGAGAATAATTAATTCTCATCTCAAAAGCATAGAAATTCACGGGCATAAAATGCAGGTATAAATACCATTTATACCTGTATTATTAATAAATACCTATCTGTCCTCGGACGTCTCGAAACAGGGTCCGTCCCTGTGAGTGGTGCCTTAAAAATCCTTAAAATAAATAAATAAAGACAATATTATAACAGAATTTCAAAATTGTGCTCAACGTCCAAGGGTGAAAAGTTAATATATGTAAAAGTACTGAAGTTTTAGAACAGTGCTTGTTTGGTAAGTGTCAAATTCCTATATCAGTCCGACTTTTTAAAGTCCTTAAACACTGATTGTGGGGGTGAGGAATGCATGCTTCTCTATACTGGGAACAGACACTGACCAGAATGAAATCACGTGACTTTAGCCAGGTATGTAGATAACACCTGCTGAGTTGCAATGAGTCATACCTGCTTTTACATGAAATGGGGGAAAGGAGTCATGTGATTAGTTGGAATCATGCTTCTGTGTCAACTACCAAAGCGGGCTAGATGGACAAGGACTGACCTCTGTCAGACAACAAGCGATTCAAAATATTATACCTGCCCAAGGGTGGGCGCAGGAAAGAGGGAAAGAATAGGTAAACACTAGTGCACAAAATAGGGAGTGAGGTGATATTGATGTATATCAGAGAAACAGGAGGGAGTGATAGCGAAGGGTAGAAGACAAAAATAACATGATGACCATACAGAATAAAGCGGTACAAAAGGGGGTGGTGATGGACGGAGCACCAGAACCAATCAAACACTCACACCCAGTCAACAGATCTGGGTTTGATCCATCACCGTTCTTTAGCCCACTCTGCCACCCCAGTTCAGACATGGCCATATGCAAATCAGTCTGACCCTGTGCCTCATGGGAACAGTCCAGCCCGAACTGCCAAGCCATGCCTTCCCTGGACCGGAAACAAGCTTCCTAGGACCGGTTTCTGGCATTTCAGCCGTCTTCAGCCAGGCTTGCTTGAATCCAGTGGCAAAGTGAGCAAGGGACTCACGTCTGAGCATACCCTGCCAACTTATGGCGAACAAAGCGGTACAAAAGGGGGTGGTGATGGACGGAGCATCAGAACCAATAAAACACTCACACCCAGTCAACAGATCTGGGTTTGATCCATCACCGTTCTTTAGCCCACTCTGCCACCCCAGTTCAGACATGGCCATATGCAAATCAGTCTGACCCTGTGCCTCATGGGAACAGTCCAGCCCGAACTGCCAAGCCATGCCTTCCCTGGACCGGAAACAAGCTTCCTAGGACCGGTTTCTGGCATTTCAGCCGTCTTCAGCCAGGCTTGCTTGAATCCAGTGGCAAAGTGAGCAAGGGACTCGCGTCTGAGCATACCCTGCCAACATATGGCGAACAAAGCGGTACAAAAGGGGGTGGTGATGGACGGAGCATCAGAACCAATCCAACACTCACACCCAGTCAACAGATCTGGGTTTGATCCATCACCGTTCTTTAGCCCACTCTGCCACCCCAGTTCAGACATGGCCATATGCAAATCAGTCTGACCCTGTGCCTCATGGGAACAGTCCAGCCCAAACTGCCAAGCCATGCCTTCCCTGGACCGGAAACAAGCTTCCTAGGACCGGTTTCTGGCATTTCAGCCGTCTTCAGCCGGGCTTGCTTGAATCCAGTGGCAAAGTGAGCAAGGGACTCACGTCTGAGCATACCCTGCCAACTTATGGCGAACAAAGCAGTACAAAAGGGTGTGGTGATGGACGGAGCATCAGAACCAATCAAACACTCACACCCAGTCAACAGATCTGGGTTTGATCCATCACCGTTCTTTAGCCCACTCTGCCACCCCAGTTCAGACATGGCCATATGCAAATCAGTCTGACCCTGTGCCTCATGGGAACAGTCCAGCCCGAACTGCCAAGCCATGCCTTCCCTGGACCGGAAACAAGCTTCCTAGGACCGGTTTCTGGCATTTCAGCCGTCTTCAGCCAGGCTTGCTTGAATCCAGTGGCAAAGTGTGCAAGGGACTCACGTCTGAGCATACCCTGCCAACTTATGGCGAACAAAGCGGTACAAAAGGGGGTGGTGATGGACGGAGCATCAGAACCAATCAAACACTCACACCCAGTCAACAGATCTGGGTTTGATCCATCACCGTTCTTTAGCCCACTCTGCCACCCCAGTTCAGACATGGCCATATGCAAATCAGTCTGACCCTGTGCCTCATGGGAACAGTCCAGCCCGAACTGCCAAGCCATGCCTTCCCTGGACCGGAAACAAGCTTCCTAGGACCGGTTTCTGGCATTTCAGCCGTCTTCAGCCAGGCTTGCTTGACTCCAGTGGCGTAGTGAGCACGGGACCCATGTCTGGGCATACCCATCCCACTTGGGGCGAAAAGCGTTACAACAAACAAAGCATCCTGGCTACAGAGGAGAGTGAAGACAGTGATTCTAGCCATGTCTCTGCAGGTAAACAAAGACGCTCATTCCGGTTAAACTCACTCAAGCAAGCCAAGCATTCACACCAACTACACCTACACAGACAAGCATAGACACTAATATCAGACACAAGCCAAGTTAGAAATTCGAGCTGTACTAATTCAGACAAGTAAAAGGCACTCATACCTGCTACACTTCTACAGGTGGCTGAAGATGGTCATAATCTCTACAACTTTGCAGACAAGACTTTCAGATCATCTACTCCTGTACCCACAAATCAAGTCATTGAGAGAGCTACATCATTGGAAAAAACTAAGATAACAAACAAATAGACAGTCATATCCAGGGCCACTGGAATTATGTGATTGTGCAGTCGCAGCATTTTTAGCATAATTAAATATTTGACGCATTTGTCCCATAATCCATCATCTGCTGCATAATCTGCAGATTTAAATAAGAATACAATTGTTTCTAGCTCAAACGATTCAACGAGGAGTAGATGGCTAAACATGCAGGGAGATGCAAAATAGTCCCTTCTAAATGATAACTGTTGAGCTTGGCCCTTCTTGCAGGGTCATCCCAGAACTTTTAGCCTTCCTCTTGTATTTTTTCTGACCTGTTGCTGGTGGTTTTAGGACTCTGGGCACTTTATCACTGCTGATCAGTGCTAAGGTGCATGTGCTCTCCCTTGTATTCTTGGTAAGATTGGTCTACACCTGTTTGGCATATTTAGTTTACCTATAAGTCCCTTGTACAGTGGTCTTTCATTTACCCATGGCAAGTAAATTAAATGCTACTGGTGGGCTTGCAGCCCTGCTTGCGCCACCCACCAAAGTTGCCTTTCAAATCTGTCTCAGGCCTCTGCCACTGCAGGGCCTGCACATGCAGTTTACTGCCGCCGTGACGTGGCATATAGAGTGGTTGCCACGTCTGCAACTCCCCTTTTACTACATAGAAGTTACCCCTAAGTTAGGACCTAGCCAGCCCTACGGGTAGGGTATGGTGTAGGTAAGAGTTAGGACATGTGCCTTAACTGTGTCGTATGTCCTGGTAATGACAAACAGCTTGTTTGGTTTATCACTGCTGTGAGGCTGCCCTCTCATAGGTTTGAATTGGGGATTCCCTGATATGTGGTTCAGTTGTAATTCCTGACATGAGAGGGGTAGCGTGACCTTGTTTGGTAAGTTTGGAATAGTAGTGATAAATCATGCTTATTAGTGAAAGCAGATTTATTATTGATTTTACAAATTCCACTTTTAGAAGTGGGCATTTCTGTGTGCTATGTGTCTTTGTGCCCTGCCTGGATGTGTATTGACCGTCTGGTTCTGACTGACAGGGGAGCAGGATGTGTATTCACTCCAGCCAGTCCCTGGGGAGGTTGAGGTGTGTCCTGTCCTGCCTGGGTGACTCAGCGCTAGACTGAATGGACCTTGGCTGAATTTAAAGTAGTGGGAGGAGCATTCCCTTACAACAAATAGGCCTGGTCTGCATTTGGAGTGGTGGGAGGAGTAGTACCTGCACCTGAATAGGGCTGTGCCTGCCTTCCACAATGCTGGCTCCGCCCCCCGTGGTGTGTCTGGGGCCAAGGCTTACACTGTGAATAAGAGGTGTTGTGCACTTGCAATTGTATTTTAAGTGCCCCAGAACAAAGACATTTGAAAGTATAAGTAAAGGGGCTGTGACCCCCTTGTAAAAAAAGAAGACACTGTGTGGGACTGGTGACGAGGAGCTGTTGGGCTGGCAGAAGGAACCGCCACTTGGACTTACTTGGTGTGCTGATCCTGGGCCTGCTGGGCTACTGGAAGGACTGTAACCTTGCTAGGAGATCTTGATGTGATGCCCTTCCTGCCTGCACCCTACTCCATAGTCGTGCCCCAAGTGTTCTCCAGTGAGCATTGTAATCTGCGAGGCAGCGCGTAGTGAGGCGCTGCTCAGCGCCTGGAATTGTCAAGGCTAGCGCATTTGGGAGCGTCTTGTTCATCATTATCACAGTGCGCTTAAAGTGCGCTTTCAATTCTGTGGCCCAAGGAGGGAGATGCCAGAAGGAAGCATGCTGGGTCTCTCCGCCTGCCAAAGTGCGTAAAGAGTGCAGGACGCGACGGCCCCGGAGTCCCGGTTCCTCAGCAGCCACCAGGGAAGCAGCATCAGAGAATCTCTACTGATGAGATTCGGTATTTCCTTTGGGCAGAGCCCCGTCAAGGGAGGATATTTCACGCTTGAGAGAGTGGAGAGGGGAGAGCTGAGAAGGATAAAGCCCTCTCCCTCCCCTGCTCGTGACGGTCGAGTGGTGAGCGTGGGGGTTGCCTACACCAAAGAGCTGATTCTGTGGCTCCAGCTTGCAGACCCACCCGAAGGGTTGCTTGGCAACCAACTGACGTGGAGTGCAGCTCTGCCCAAATTCCAGAACACCAAGGTGCCGGCTCAGGAGTTGCAACTGCTGTGGAGGCTCCCAAGGGACGGGAGAAGAGCACGATAACTTTGCCACCGGCGTGTGGTGGTTGGCGGGGCCTTGTAGCCCAAAGAAGACGCGCCGGCTTCTGTCTCCTGCGACCAACGATCCAAGACAGTACTGGGAAGGCATTTAAGGAACTCGCAGCTCCCCGTGCAGACACAGGTAGCTGTGGTAGGGTACTGCCTATGCTGGGGGGAGCGACCGAGTGAGCCCTCCTCGAGAAAGCTTGTCAGTGTGTGGGTGTCCCGGCCCCACTTAAAGCCACAGTAGTAGACATGGGGAGGTCTACGACGCATTTCAGGCATTGTTGCAGCGGCACCGCATGGTCGCGGGTACCTGCATCCTTACCTGCTGTTGGGGGGCACTTGTCCTGGTGTGGCCATTACGGGGAGAGCCCGCGATGGAGGCTCCTGCTTCCTTGTGAAACTCCAAGGAATTACCGTACTCACTGTGGTAGGTGGGCAAGTAGCCCTGTAACCTACGTGTGGGTACTGGAACTACCATATTGCGCCTGATAGGAGCGCAAGAGAATTGGCATCCTACAAATGGATCGGTAATGTACATTTTGTGACTAAGTATATTGAGTTACCATTCCAGGATTTGCATCATATGAACTGTATGGAGTGATTATGTGTTTTTCCATATCATGTTTCATGTGTTTATGGCCATACTAAGGAAGGAGGTGTTTCCTTACATAACGGTAGGGTGTGCAATCTAAAAGCATTTACTATAGTGCACTGCTGATGATGTTATGACAATGGCCCAATTGGCCAAGTGACTTATGTGATCCTCTGTGAAGTCATGACAAGTGCCTAGTGGCGCAGTGATACATGTGATTGTGATCTAGTGTGTTCTTATGAATAATACAAAGGATATTTTTATATAATCTTGTGTCGAGTTTCTTTTGTGGTGTGCCTAGTGTGTCACTGTTGTGTGAGTGTGGTGCGCAAATGCTTTACACATTGCCTCTGGGATAAGCCTGACTGTTCTGCCAAGCTACCAAGGGGGTGAGCAGGGGTTATCCTCGGTGTGTAACTCCCTTGCCCTAACTAGAGTGGTGGGTTCTGCCTGGCTTAGGTGCATACCCTAGCCAGCCAGAAACACCATTTCTAACAGTAACAAAGACACTCCAATGATGGTGGAAGGAGACATCTAAACGGCCAATAAAATTAAATGAGAGAGCAATACTCCAATGAGCTAAGACAAAAGATGGCAATGTCTCATCCAAAAGCTGAGACAATGGTTAAAAAGAGCCAATGATTGAAAGAGGAGGCCCCAAAGCCCACTGTAGTGTATTTGAAACATAAGTTCTGTTTAGACAGCTCCCTGTCAAACCCAGACCTAAATAAGCATTGGCTTTGCCAATAGCTCTTGCCCTTGAGACTTACCAGTTTTGCCAATGCCTTATGGTGATGATGTACACAAGATAAAAAAAATGTAAAGGAAGTTTGGGAAAGGTGTTTTTTTAAGGTGGGGGCGGCAGACACGTGTAGCCTGGCCACCCACCCAAAAAGAAAATTAAAAAAAGAGATGGCAATCGGAGGCAACGGAGGAGGGGGTAGGGTGGCAATGGGGAAAAGCAGCACAAGTGGGAGAGTAACACATAGTGGGGGAGAAGCGCACAAGCAAGTTAAAAACTCAGAATGTGGGAGAAGCAGGGTGTTCGGCGAGGGAGAAGCACATGAGAGAGAGAGTTTACAACTTGAGGGAGGCAGCAGCATGGAGCCCAGGGAGAGAAACACACGCGAGAGAGAGCTCGAAAACACATGCACTCTCTTGGAGTTCTTAAGCAAAAAAAAGTTCCCTAAATAGCAGCAGTGAAAAGGCAGAAGTCAGACAATCAGAGAAATGGCAAACGTTTATGATCGCAAAAAGGGACACAGGCAACATGGACAAGGAAAAGCATTGAATAAGAAACTTGCATATGAGAGAGACATTAAGGCTAACCAGTGGTAAACAATAGCAGACCGGCGACAGGCCCCTATAAGCTCTTGTGAAGCCCACATTAGGTATTTTGCAACCGTATAGCTTTCACTGGTAGGCACGACAAAAAAACAGAAAGCACCTCATTTGGTTTTCGGAATGTGAAGTACTATCCATTGGGATTCCCATGTTTGGAATTTGAGCAAAGCTATCCACCCAACCCAACCACACAGCCATACGAGAGTTCAAAAATACCTACAAAACTTCAGAACGTTGTATGTTACTTTCCCTCATTCAATCAAACACCCTCCCACATACACTGAAAGGAAAGTGTAGTCTATATTCTACGGTCCCAGCTCTCTGTGTGCAACTTTGCTGAGAGATACAGCTCTATCTCCAAAAAAATGCAAACCTGATCATTTGTGGACATTGCGCACACCCAGTGTTTCAGTCAAAAACAATGCCCTTCAGGGGATTCGGACTACGTTGTGACGCTACATAAGACTCATATTCATTCATTCAACCTGCCGCAATGTTCTTTTGCGTGAGATCATGTCCCTCGCAGAACCCTAGTTTTAGGCCCCCGCTTGAATCTCAGAAAGGGAACCCTTGGCTCCGAGACTGCCAGCCGGAGAGAGGCTGCAAACCGGAGGCTGGTGCAGCCTCCCTGAGCACCGGCATTGTGTGGGTCCAGAGAAGCGCTTCAAGTGACTTGCTGCATTACCACGGCTCTTAAGATGCGTTTATAGTTTTAATTCGGAATATTCCGGTGTTCGTCCAGGCCTGGTATGCAAAAGAGGTCAGGCAGGCACCATCCCATCCTTGCCTGGACGCAGGGCTCTTTCCAGGGAGCCCTGTGCAATAGTATCATCTCCAATTGCACAAATGTAACCTCTTCACCGCCTTTCTGCTTTAAGGACTACACCAGGCCTCCCAGCTCGCAGTCACCACTGTGAATCCTGGACTGACTTTCAGGAGACTGAGATAAGTAACTTGGCTGATAGGGAAAACCGCCTCCAGTGCCAAGCGCTGCTCCTCGTGGCCCTCAGGCAGTCTCACTGCAACAAATAACTATTGCTCAAATGGAATGTGTGCAATTTATTTGTTTGTTCTTTTTTTTTTTTTTGCTACGGTTCTGTTTTAAGCACAGGCTGTTAACTCAATCGACTCTGGGGGCTTCTGCTTCTCAAATACGGAAAAATACTTATGCCCAAATTATGTACAGGCTCTGAAGTGCCTCTTAAAATCGCTAGTTTTCTGCGGTTTCGTGAACTGAAGGAAATAAAGCTCTTATCCACCTTTTTCGCATTTTAGTTGCTGTAAACAGCAGCTAAATTTTACTCAATTTACCAACCCCGGGAGAGTGGAAGGATGACGTGTGGCATTGTCAGAAACACAGGTCTCCCTGAAGGACCTTTGTCATCCATTTGGGTGGCACAGGACAAAATCATATCTCTGATGGAAACGAGGATTCTGAAGTCAACCATCACAATGCAGTACCTTTATTACATAGAGAAGCTTAAATCCCAACCAACCGGGTCATTTAGGGATTGGCAGAGAAGAAGTACTGCCCTAAATCGGCAGGGCTCCTGACCAGTCAAACCCATTTAGATGCGTGGCACTGCTAAGTTTCTGATGGGGGCATTCAGCAGGCTCCTGCCTCGGAAAGTCCCGTAGTACCAGGGGCATATCCCATCACAAGGCGACAAGGTCAAGGTATTGGAATGTCTGTCCTATTTAGGGGCAGGTCCGCCGATGCACATTTTCCCTGTCTAGGGCTGCCATGAAAAGCACAACGGCCCAAATCAGTAAAACGAATCGATGACCCTCACTCACATGGAGAAAATTCACTTTTTATTTGCAGGAATAACTCTCCCACTTTTCCTCTGGGTTTATTCACCCCCGAGAGGTCTAACTGACCGTTCAAGTTTGTTATTAAAAAATGAAAACATATATTAATATAATGCCACTTTAGTGTTAATGGAAAACATATTAAATACCTTCAGCAAATCAACCAGAATCCGATCTGAAATACCAAAACTAGTCCAATTGTGAAAAAATTTAACTTTCCTGAAAGTATTCAAATGCAAAACAAGTAGTGACAGATTAGGTGAATCCTCACAGATGAAGGAAGCCCAGGAGAGAAGCCAGCAAGGAACAGAAGCAGGAATTGAAATGTACAATGTTTTGGGATGCGCTCAGCTTCGCTCTGGTGAAGTACTTTTTCTTGAGGTTTCACAGGCTGAAAACAAACACATTGCAGGTTTTGCAGTGAGAATGAATAATTGCACTTCACGTTTCTTTCTATTAATTGTGCCCTTTGGTCTCAGGACAGGGTGGAGATGCGCAAAGGACGGGATGCATAAGGTCGCCTTTTGCATTCAGAGCTTACTCGGGTACCTTTTGTTTCATCTGATTGCAGATATCAGTAGATTTTCAGTCAAAACTGATTTGCACATGGCTGGGTCTGAACTGGGGTGGCGAAGTGAGCTAAAGAACGATGATGGATTCAACCCAGACCTGATACTAACTGGGGGCTGAAGACTTGGTTATTTACGGTTTAGGCACCCCACTTACAGTGATTCAGTGTGTAGCGCCAGGACACCCCTGGGTAGAAGGGCGCTTTATAAGCTTCGCTAACATAACATAACAGTGACTGAAGAGTTTTGGTGCTCCGTCCATCATCTCCTTGTGTTTGCTATTTAAGGAACCACTAATCGAGCACACAAAGCTTCACTATCAGGCTGTTTGAGGGAGGCTAAATTCCAAGGCAAACTATTCACTGACCATGGCACTTAATCCTAGGCAAATACAGCAGAACCGGCACCAGCATTTCCTACCTTCCCCAAGCAGTCACTCGCAGCTGTCCAGAAGGTTTAAATAGCTCAGTCCGCCGATATAGATACTCCGTGTGAGGACCCTGAATGCCTAGATGTCCTGAGATATGGGAGAGTCAACATGTAGCATTTGCTTTGTCGTTTTTGTACTGTAGTCTTTGTTTAACTCTTTGAGCTCACAGCTCTAGGCGTCAAGATTTTTCTGCTAGTCTTCTCAGTAAAAACTGGTTTAGCTGATCAATGGTAATTTGTTTTCATGACGTAGAAAGTTTGCACCACAGGTATCAGTATACTTTTCCTCAGACCTTCTACTACTCTTTGTCTTACATCAAGGCCTTTGGTGATTGACGAGCAGAAAATCCCAGATTCTGTGGATTCACAGGGATACTAGCAGGCTAATCGATGAAGTATCCACCCAGGCTGCCCTCAAGTAAGCAAAGCAGTAATTCAACTTGGTAGGGTCTTCAGAGGTTCAAAAATGGACTTTCACAACTTACCATTTTATAGAAGTTTTCACCATCTGGATTGGGTCGGGTATTCCAACCAGTTATCTATTCAGTAAGGAGTGACTTTCCTGGCTTGAAACACACCATTTTCGTAGTTGTGTGCCAGAAGGAATTGTTATGTTTTCTGACTTTTCAAATATCGTGCAACACATCTCTTTTTTTCAACATGACTTGAACCAAATGCACTTTTTAAAGTACTCTCGAACCTTTTTTCTCTAGGCCCTTTTATTTTAGAAGCCACTAACACCTATGTGTCAGATCTACAGTGAGACTTTTCTAATGTTGCTGGTGTCAAAATCTAACCTCTTTTCCCTGGAGGGCATCTTGCGCCTGGTCAGTTTATGAAGTAACAATCCTTCACCATTACTTGCAAAGTTGTTTTAAAGGCCACTCCTACATTTAGACCAAATCCAGCTTTCTCTGTAAGCTCTCCATGTACGGCAGCTGTGAAGGCATTGTCTGCATAGACCCTAACGGTGACCCAACACTAATAGCAGTCCCTGGCACCAGTTACCTTTAATGGACATGGGCTGCTTGAGAAGTTGAAAGGCAGGTCTTCTCCTGGGGCGCTCCCTTAAACATAAGTGTTCTGGTAAAGTGAGAGCTATAGGAAGTCTCCAGTGATCGTACAAGCCTGGTGAATATGGCCGCCACCGATACTAGCCCCATGGATGGCACAAATCTAAAGGTGCTATTGATAGAAAAGTACAGAGCTGTGTGTCACAGCTGTAGCAGTGGCCTTTCAGGTTTCCCTCCTGACAGTGTCCTTGTCAGGGCTTTAAGTGGGCCACTGGCAGTTCTAAAAAGCAGGTGCCAAGACAGGTCCCGATCGAGCTCTCAATTTTCACCCTCAAGGTGAAAAAAAAATCTGAACTCTTCAGCAGTACCACCCTTCACAACTTTTTAGGTAACTTCAAAGAGACTCGTTATTGTTCTTTCACAGTCTCCTCAATTCAGAACTGAAGCATTTCCAGTATTTTATACAACTAAGCTATATTTGTTGCTTATTTATCTTACACAATTAACAACCATTGGCTAAGTCAATAGCTCTGACTCGTGGCATTCCTGAAAGAAGGCAAGACCGCTTATCACGTGGCCATATTGCACCATTTGGAGATTAATTTCTTCACAAGGATTACTTCTATCTGTGCCACTACTTGAAATCTTAAATGAATACCGCTATAAAAGGTGATGATATCTCATTACCTGGATTTTATCTTGCATACAAGGACTATTGGTATCTCATGGCACCTCTTGAAAGCTTAATTGCATCCTGATATAAGAGGTGTTAATTATTGACAATTTTTGGGAACATATTTCCACCCCAGGAAATACCATATATTATCACCTTATTGAGAATCTGCAATTATTCACATAAGCCCTGATGAAGTTCCCAAAAACCTCTGGTTTTGGGGAACGAAGCGCGTTGGCTGTTTTTTATGAACTATTGTCGATTTGGAAATAAAAGAAGAGATTAAAGAAATCACAACAGACTTCCTGTATTGTGTTCTGTGCACCTCCTTTTGTTTAATTTGCTGTGGGAATCTGTAACCAGAGGCACTAAAAGGTAACAGGTGCCAGAGCTTTGGGCATTACCATCCTGATATGGCAGCAGAAATATAGTGAAGTGCTAACCAATTAGTCCGTCACCTTGTATTGACTTTGGTTTAAGCTCTAACTTGTTGTAAGTGTAATGTTATTTGCTGTATTATATATCTGTATGCCATGACAGAAGCAGCAAAATACTTGTTGGGCGGCACACTACACTAAGCACAGATTTTTAGCTTGTGTCTTTATAAGCCACACCCTTAATTACATCGGCCACACCCCTTTGAGGGACCCCCCTAGTTTTTTCAATCCACTTAAAGCCCCGGTCCTTGTGTTATGTTTTCCCTGTTATGTATGAGCCCACAGACTGCTCAAGGGCCATATTAATGCTTTGTAGCTGAGCACTGGGCTCTGGCTGGTAAAATCGGAGCCTGATGTTTCTGTGATCAACAAATCTGTATGCGGGAGGAGAAAACACTCATGATCGAAGGAACCAGTGGCTAAAAGAATACTGTATGTTTTTTTGCTTTACGCCTAATTTAGTTCTGCTGCTGATTCACTGATTTTTCTAATCCAAAATATATTTTTTCAACTTTATAATATTGCACAAGGCATGAGCTGTATTAATGTGGCCTAATGGCTAGAGCGGTCGACCTCGAAGTGGAGGTTTGGAGTCTCGGCAGGGACGCTAAACATTGTGTGATTTTGAGCATATCACTTAATCTCCCCATGCCTAACAAAATAAGGGGCATATTATCAAGCACGGCGTTAAAACTATCGCTGCTTTAGTGGCAGAAAACTGCCGCTAAAGCGGCAAGAATGGGCTTGATAATATGCCGCAGAGAATTCCAATAGAAGCCCATGTTGACACCAGAACATGGGTTCTATGGGAATTCTCAAGGGCATATTATCAAGTCCATTATCCCCGCTTTAGCGGCAGTTTTCTGCCACTAAAGGGGCGATAATTTTAACGCAGTTTCTTGATAATATGCCCCTAAATGTGTCACTTTAACGCAACTGGTACTCATGTAAAGCGCTCTGATACCTTCGGGTCAAGTTTGCACTATATAAAACTAAAAAAAAAATGTAGTAGTGAATGATGGAAGAAGAATCGTTTGTGGATGATTTTTTGCAGTAAAGCTTCTTAAAACTACTCGCGTCACTTTTTTAAAAAGTCTGCCTATCTTTATGGCAAAAAGGAAATCATTTATTTGCAGTAACTCAGGAAATAGTGGTTGAGTCCTCCTAATCTCCTGTTTATCTGTCAGATCTTTGCAACTTGGCCTTACCTGGTCTTCAAATTACCACAATGGAGGATTATAGTTCAGACCGCCGGTTTAACTGATTAAGAAGGGATTCTGTGTAACATTCTGCAAGGGCCACAGGCAGGATATTTTTTTATCTCGCACCTGGCAGAATGTGCAAAGCAGTAGCAGAGTGGGGAAGCGTCTGGCTGAGGGACCAGGTATATCAGAGTGCACTCAATGCTCAGCCATGAAACACTCATAGTGATTCATCCAGGCACACGTAGACGCAGAGGACGTCACTAGAGTTCCCACTGTTCCACGTCGCTTCATTTCCACAGCCGCTACTCTAGTCTTGAGCCGCCTCTTAACAACACCAGGTAATCTGCTAGTTCTAGTCTTGGTTCCATTGAACAGACAGAAGGCGAATGAAAGCGACTGTAATGAACATTTTGTGCACGGAAAGTCTGGGGCTGGCTATATAGTGTCCATTGGCATAGAAGGATCAAGCAGGACTGCATGCGGATCTCATGAGCTAGTGCAAATGTAGAGCTGGGGGCTGGATCACGTCACACGCACATTATGGACTTCACATTGCACATGAGGAGCTATGGGATGAGGAGGGCACACAGCACAAGGAAGCGTTCTTATGTGTAGACCTACAGGCTGAAGTATTTGGGTCTAGTACACCAACAGTAACCAAAGAAGGGCAACTGAGAACACCCTGGGCAGAGGTGCTGTTATTACACCCTGCGTCCACTGTACTTCATCCCAGAGACTCACGTTAACGCGCCTGTCTCATCACAGAATACAGGGTAGAACAATCGCACATGCTGTGCTTAATACCAAGTGCAATGCCATATATTGCAAAGACCAGCTTGGCTCAGGTTGCAGCCAATGGGCATCTGCTTAGTTCTATGTAAACGGACTGTACTAATGTACAAAACCAGAGAGGGTGAGGTTTATCGACAATAATACACTTGTGATGCATTCCTTGATACCAGCCAATGGAAATCTCATGTAGGATTTGTTGAGTTTTATCCACCACCTTGAGACATTCAAACATAATTAAACCTTTTTATAGTGCATAAGAAGGCATTGTGGTTTTTGTGTATAATCGTTGTCGTTTGCTCTTTAGGTATTTGCAACAGCCCTGGGGAGTTTGGAATGAAGTACAGAGCTTAGTAATAGTCTTTGGAAAAGCAGAAAAGCAGCACTGCAGAAGGTCAGGCTCGAGGTACCTTCTGGGCCTTTGTAATCAGTCTAGGTAAAGACATCAGACGGTATTGATGGTTTTAATTAAGAAGCTTTGACACAAGTTGCCTCTCTGTGCTGAGTTATGGAAGCTGGGACTGCCTTTTGTCAGGATTGACATACACTGGTAGAACTCTGGTACTTCTACTGATAGGTCTAACCCACACAATATTTGCATGTTTCACATTCGGATGCAAAGGAGTCAAGAAATGCCATTTCCACCTCCAGACCCTGCAAACCCTTTACCTCCTATTCGGGAAACATTTCTGGGGCTTTGCTGCTGATACAATAATGCAGTAGGTTGAATGCTGGCTGCAGAAGCCTGTGTTTAATACAAACAGTCAAAGTTTGATTCTCAAACTTTCTTCAACTACCACGGAGTCTGTGGAGCAGTCAAAACTATTATTACTAAATCCACACGTGGATGGTGCAGTATATATGTTGATATGTACTGCATGTAAAACCAAACCATTAGTATTCATTTTATCATAGTATTTTGCTCAATAGCTACGGTACACATTCAGTGATTAATCTAAACATGATGTTGATAGCACACATGCTCAGGGACCTAAGCAACCACTTAGCGTTTGAAGGCGGAATACACATGATTGGCCATCCTTTGTGAGACGAGCACCTACATATTTTTTGCAGGCATGCTTTTATCAATGATATGGGCCTGCTGTGTGCAGGCTGATTTTGAGACAGAGCAGAATCTGCACATACACTTATATGAGATTGCATCAGGGCATGTCAGGCTGTTCCTGCAAATAGTAGCTCGAAAATATCGGAGCGCGCCACAAATGACTGCATTTCCCAGAATGCCTGGGGCGAACCTTGCCTGAGAGGTCAGCGGTGTGCTCCCACATCCTGTTGTCTATTTAAAGTACTCCTGTGAGTCATTGAGCTGACGAGCTCGTGGATGAAGCACCTGCGCGCCAGTGAGAGGTACCGGACTATATATAATGTTTGGAAGCCTACCCAGCAAACCCCAAACTACAAGACTGTATTCTCTACTGTTGACGGTTAATAACACAGAAACACGTTTCTAGAGATCGGCACTATCTGCGACAACCTTGGCAAAACACTCGAAAATATAGGAGCGAGCCACAAGAGACTGCATTTCCCAGAATGACAGGAGCGAACCTTGCCTGAGAGGTCAGCGGTGTGCTCCCACATCCTGTTGTCTATTTAAAGTACTCCCTTGAGTCATTGAGCTGACAAGCTCGAGGATGAAGCACCTGCACGCCAGTGAGAGGTACCAGACCTGATATAATGTTTGGCAGCCTACTCAGCAAACCCCAAAATACAAGACTGTATTCTCTACTGATGACGGTTAATAAACCAGAAACACGTGTCTAGAGATCAGCACTATCTGCGCCAACCTTGGCGAAACACTTGAAAATATCGGAGCGAGCCACAAGAGACTGCATTTCCCAGAATGCCAGGGGCGAAACTTGCCTGAGAGGTCAGCGGTGTGCTCCCACATCCTGTTGTCTATGTTTCTAAACACTACTAAAAAATAATGAATTGTGTGCTTCTGAAAAATCTTGTTCTACCTTTTTTGCTTAAAAAGCAAATGTGGAACAGCTTTACTATTTGTTTTAATGCTAAAGTAGCCTGAAGGCTAAAAATACAAAATGTACCTTCTGAGCAATGTGCAGTAATACTTTTTTAGCATACATAAAACAACCAATTAGAGCTTGGTAGTCTGGATTTTATTTTTGAGCTATTGGCATTGCTAATATGTGTTGGTTTTTTTGGCACCTTATAATGTATAATATATTATATTATGTGTAACCAAAGATATTGGTAATGGTTTCTCCAGGAATAACTGACAAATGTTTGTTAGTTTAAATTTCATTGCAATCATTTTTAGTTATCATTTTTAGTACTTTAAAGTAAGTTAAGTGGAATTTTTTTTATTTATGATGTACATTTATACATGTTTTATAAATATATTAATTCTGTTGCAATATCTTTTAATATTTTTGTAATAATGCCATTGCAAAATATTACTTCACATGTCTGCGGTAAATATGGCATAAGTGCATTGGATAAGTCTTCCACATCTGTATTCATCATAAACCAGTCCATTAGAACTTCATTGCTAATATCCATAGATTGATATGTTTCAGTATTGTGCACTTGTGTTGTTATTGTAGATGACCCCAGAAATCTGTGCACATGCAGCAACCACAGGTTCAAATGAAAGCAGGGCTGACTCTAAGTTTCATCCTTCCTATAACTTGATAAGAGAGGCAGCATGTGCTAGGAGAGTGTGCTTGTTTATATTGTGTGTGTAGAGAGCAGCCCCTGTTTTAATGATTTATACTAAATTACATGCAGGAAGATACTTTTGACAAAATACGATTATTTTTAGTGCAGCTGCTAGATATGTAGCACAGTTATTGGCAGAGATCAACAGGCCACAAAAACAGATGTCCCCAGAAATCTGCGCGCACACAGCAGCCACAGGTTCAAATTAAAGCAGGGCTGACTCTAAGTTTCATCCTTCCTATAACTTGAGAAGAGAGGCAGCATGTGCTAGGAGAGAGCGCTTGTTTATATGGTGTAGGAGAGTAGGATCTGCACTTATGTTGCCCCCACTTTTTTTCTGATGTTAACACTGGTTTCTGGCTATAGTCTGGCTGGGTCCCTGCTAATCAGGGCCCCAGTCTCTCTGTTCTCTCTAAACAACTTGGGGTGCAGTTTAGATGCACTAGTGATTGGATACTGTGGTACCTTATGAGCCCCTAGCATATGGTACGTTAGGTACCAAGGGCATAGGTACTTCACTGGCCTACCAGTGGCTGAAGCATGTATTATGCCACCCCTGGGAAGCAGCCTAAATCTGACACCACAGGCCTGCTACTGCAGCCTGGGTGAGGTAGTGTTAGCACTCCTCACTGAGGTATAGGTTCCCTATATCTCACCATACACACACATATAAACCTATCAGTCACCCCGAAGGCAGGCCCTATCAATCCTGAGGGCAGGGTGCTTGGTTTACAATGTGAGAGGGTGCCTCTGCATGAGCAGGGCCCCTCTGCAGCTGGCAAAGTCTATTCTCTGTGACTGTTTGTGGATGCGGTTAAACCATATACTCTTAAGTGCATTATAACCTACCGGTAAATGCTAACTTTGTAATGACTGCATCAAAAAATGTTGTGTTTGGAGTCAAACAACTTGGAATCATACCCCCACACCAGTTTAAGTGGTGTGGGAGTATGATCCCACCCTTCTAGAGGGGAAGACATGTACCTATTGTGGAAACACGGTAGAAATCTGAAATCAATCAAAGCATTTGTATAGCGCACTACTCACCCGGAGGGTCTCATGGCACTAGGGGAGGGGGTCCGCTACTGCTCGAACAGCCAGGTCTTGAGCTGTTTCCTGAAGGCGAGGTGGTCCTGGGTAAGGCGGAGGTGGGTCGGGAGGGAGTTCCAGGTCTTGGCGGCGAGGTAGGAGAAGGACCTTCCTCCTGTGGTGGCTCTTCGGATGCGGGGGACGGCGGCGAGGGCGTAACTGGTCGATCGAAGCTGGCGTTTGGGAGCGTAGAAGTTGAGGCGGCTGTTGAGGTATCCTGGGCCTTGGTTGTGTAGGGCTTTGTGTGCGTGGGTGAGGAGACGGAAGGTGATTCTCTTGTTGACCGGGAGCCAGTGCAGGTCTCTCAGGTGTCCGGAGATGAGGTTGCGGCGGGGGATGTCCAGGATGAGACGTGCTGAGGCGTTCTGGATCCGCTGGAGTCTCTTCTGGAGTTTGGCGGTGGTTCCGGCATAGGGAGTTGCCGTAGTCCAGACGGCTGGTGACGAGGGCCTGGGTGACCGTTTTCCTGGTCTCGGTGGGGATCCACCGGATGATCTTACGTAGCATGCGCAGGATGTTGAAGCACGCCGAGGAGACGGCGTTGACTTGTCTGGTCATGGAGAGGGAGGAGTCCAGGATGAAGCCCAGGTTGCGAGCATGGTCGGTTGGTTTGGGTGCGTTGCCTAGGGCGGGGGGCCACCAGGAGTCGTCCCAGGCGGAGGGTGAGGAACCCAGGATGAGGACTTCCGTCTTGTCCGAGTTCAGTTTCAGGCGGCTGTTCTTCATCCATTCGGCTACCTCTTTCATCCCTTCGTGTAGGTTGGCTCTGGCGGTGTCGGGGTCGTTGGTGAGGGAGAGGATCAGCTGGGTGTCGTCGGCGTAGGAGATGATGTTGAGGTTGTGCTGGCGTGCGATGGCTGCGAGGGGGCTCATGTAGACGTTGAAGAGGGTTGGGCTAAGCAAGGAGCCTTGAGGAACGCCGCAGATGACTTCGGTGGCTTCTGATCTGAACGGTGGGAGGCGGACTCTCTGTGTCCTTCCGGTGAGGAAGGAGATGATCCACTCCAGTGCCTTCTCCTGGATTCCGACGTTGTTGAGGCGCTGCACTAGGGTACGGTGGCAGACTGTGTCGAAGGCTGCGGAGAGGTCTAGGAGGGTGAGGGCTGCTGTTTCTCCGTTGTCGAGCAGGGTTCGGATGTCATCGGTGGCTGCGATCAGGGCTGTCTCGGTGCTGTGGTTGGCTCGGAAGCCAGACTGCGAGAGGTCGAGGGATCCATTCGTCTCGAGGAAGGCGGACAGCTGCTTGTTGACGGTCTTCTCGATGACTTTTGCTGGAAACGGGAGCAGCGAGATGGGGCGGTAGTTCTTGAGGTCGGTGGGGTCTGCTGATGGCTTCTTTAGTAGAGCGCTGAGTTCGGCGTGCTTCCAGCTCTCCGGGAAGGTAGCGGTGTCGAAGGAGGTGTTGATGATGTCTCGCAGGTGGGGTGCGATGACAGCGTCGGCCTTGTTGAAGACATGGTGGGGGCAGGGGTCAGTCGGAGACCCGGAGTGGATGGAGTTCATCGTGCGGACGGTGTCTTCGGAGCTGATCGGGGTCCAGGCGTGGAGGGTGGTGGTGGGGGGCGGTGGTTCGGACTTGGCGTGCGACGGTAGAGTGCTGAAGCTGTTGTGTATGTCCGCGATCTTGTTGTGGAAGTAGGAGGCGAGGGAGTTGCAGAGGTCTTGCGAAGGGGTGATGTCTTTGTTTCCGGCGTTGGGGTTGGAGAGCTCTTTAACGATGTTGAAGAGTTCCTTGCTGTTGTGTGCGTTGTTGTCCAGTCGTTCCTTGAATGCTGTCTTCTTGGTGGCGTGGATCAGTTGGTGGTGTTTTCGGGTGGCGAGCTTCAGGGCCGTCATGTTGACAGGTGTTGGCTCTCTGCGCCAGTCTCTCTCGAGGGCTCGGCAGTTCTTCTTGGAGCTCTTGAGTTCGTCGGTGAACCATGGGGCTTTCTTGCTGCCGGGTCTGCTAGGCGGGGTCCTCAGAGGGGCGAGGTCGTCTGCGCAGTCGCTGATCCACTTCGTGAGGTTGGTGGCCGCTTGGCTGGGGTTCGTTGCGCTGGTGGGTGGGTTCTTGCTCAGGGAGGTTGCGAGCTGGTCGGCTGTGATCTTGTTCCAGCTTCGGCGTGCAACCTGTTGCTGGTGGTGGTGGATCGTGGTCCTTCTGAAGCTGAAGTGGACGCAGCTGTGGTCCGTCCAGTGGAATCCGGTGGCGTGGCTGAAGGAGATGTCCTTGCTGGATGAGAAGATGGCGTCGAGTGTGTGTCCCGCGTAGTGGGTGGGGGTGGTCACCAGTTGCTTGAGTCCGAGGTTTGCGAGATTGTCCAGCAGGGTGGTGGTGTTGCGGTCGTTGTTGTTCTCCAGGTGGAAGTTGAGGTCCCCGAGGAGGAGGTAGTCAGCGGAGGCGAGGGCGTGCGGGCTGATGAACTCGGCGATGTCTTCGCTGAATTGTGTGCGTGGTCCTGGGGGTCTGTAGATGAGGGTGCCTCTGAGGGTGGTCTTGGGGTTGATGTGGATCTGGAAGTGCAGGTGCTCGGTGGGTGTGAGGGTGTCGTCGGTGTTGGTCGTGATACGGATGGTGTTCCTGTGGATGATGGCGATGCCTCCTCCGGTCTGGTTGATGCGGTCCCTTCGGATGATCTTGTAGCCGTCTGGGATGGCGATGGCGATATCGGGCGCTGAGGAGGCGTTCATCCAGGTTTCCGTGAGGAAGGCGACGTCTGGGGCTGCGGTGTCGAGCAGGTTCCAGAGTTCGATGGCGTGTCGGTGGACGGAGCGGGTGTTGAGCAGGATGCACTTCAGGTGGCTGTTGCTGTTGCTCGTCTTGGTCTTGGTTGGTGCTGGTGTAGTGCAGGTCTGGATGCAGGTGAATTTGCAGGCGTTGCAGCAGAAGGGTCCGTGGGTGCGTCCCGGGGTGGCTTGGTAGCAGCTCGGGATTCGGCCGGCGTTGAGTTCGGTGGCGTCGTAGGTCCGGCGGGTGGGCGGGTGACTGCGGGAGCCAGGGGTCCTGGCACTGGGCGCGGTCCAGGCACGGACGGGCGCAGACGGGCTTACCTTTGGCGCACCTTCGGCGCTCAGTCGGCGCTCCCGCTGCGCGCGTCCGCTGCGCGGTCGCTCAGGGGGCGTCATAAGTAAGGAGCCGGGGGGGAGGAGCAGCTGGGAGGTGGGAGCGGGGTGTCCAATGGGCCGGAAGGGGAGGCAGGTCAGCAGGGTCAGCGGCGGGAAAATAAGTCACTGGGCGGCGGCGGCGAAAAAATGCGGGAAGCAGGCAGCAGGAAGCGGCAGATAGGCAGCACTAGCAGGGCAGAGAGGGCGAGGAGCGACCGGCTGTGTGGGGCACAGGGGTCACACTGACCAGCCCACCGCGGTCCCCTTAAGTAAGGAGCCGGGGGGGAGGAGCAGCTGGGAGGCGGGAGCGGGGTGTCCAATGGGCCGGAAGGGGAGGCGGGTCAGCAGGGTCAGCGGCGGGAAAAGAAGTCACTGGGCGGCGGCGGCGGCAAAAAAATGCGGGAAGCAGGCAGCAGGAAGCGGCAGGCAGGCAGCACTAGCAGGGCAGAGAGGGCGAGGAGCGACCGGCTGTGTGGGGCACAGGGGTCACCTGACCCTGGCATCACAAAATGAATGCCACCAGCACAGACACTGGGCTGCCCTCCTGCTGCTGACTGAAACTCGCAGTGAAGGAGGCCAAACAATAGGCATCCTGTCACAAGGAGGTGTAACCACCTTCCAGACAGGATTTAGTGTATTGGGGCTGGCTAGGTGCACTCCTAGAGTGCTTTGAAGTCCTGTACTGGGGGAGCAGTAGGCTCCTCTGTGCATATGCCAGCTCAAACCGGTTCAGGGGCTACCTGCCCCTGCTCTGGCGTGAAACTGGACAAAGGGTAGTGGGTGTAACCACCCACTCCCCTGACCCTCCCAGAGGAGTGGTCATAGAGCTAGTCCCTCCCTTTCCTTTAGTATAAGATAGGGAAACCTTGCCATTGCAAATCAGATATCCCTGGACGACGCTCTACAAGAAGAATCCTGGCCCTTCAATGTTCCACTATCTTTTGAAGACTGAAGAATCTCCCTTGGAGTCAAGGAGTGACTCCCCTGCTTGGCAGGCACCAAAAACTTGAATCAACGGTCGAAAACTTTCCTGCTCCTGCTGGAGTCCGAAGTCCCTGCAGCCCCGAAAGTGGATTTCCTGACAGTGAAGCTGAGGCGAGTGGACCCCACGAGTGACGAGAAACAGCAATACCCGGGTACTGTGCACTATTGTTGAGTGCAACCCCTTCACGACGTTCTACAAACTTGTGCATTGGACCACATGTGGTCCAAGCCTCCAGCAGGATTTGCCTTGAAAATCAGAGGCCTACCTCGTCCCGAGTGACCGTGGGCTCCTGTGAAGCGAATCCTCATGAGGCGTCGTCGCGATCCGTTGCCGGCTGGCTTGTGGGTCCACTATAGACTTTCTCATCAAACCAAAGGGTTCCCCTGGTTCCTCTAGGCCTGCCCTGACTTACCCTTGCCGGGTGAGTCCCTCAGACCTTGCTGGTCTGCACCGCTGACTTTCTTCACTTTCCATGAGACTTGCTGTTGCCAAGGCTTGTTGGCTCCAATCCGGTTGCCAACATATCAGTAAGCTGCAGACTTCATGGGACACTCGGAATCCAGCTCCTGGTTATCATCAACGCTTCCTGGACCTCGTGGCTGAAGAGTCAAAACACCCTTGATCACCTGAAATCACCCGACTTCCGTGGGCATCCATCTTCCTGGCCCCGGGTCACTGGCAAGTGACTGTGAACACTGTCCCTTCTGCTTTCAGGTCTTCTTCATCCTGAATCCAGCCTTGGATTCCACCGGACACTTCTCGAGTCTTCACAGGCAGCAAAACTTCTTCGGCTTCCATTGAAAACAACGACGCGACACAACACCAAAAGACACCTATGCACCCGGCTTCCCTGGGTGAGGTAACTCATGCACTCCGGTGCTCCTGTGGGTGTTGGCCCTCGAACTACTTACCTTGTAAGTGGCTTGCTTGTAGACTCTCTAGAAGTACCCTAAAACTTTAAAATTCCAACCGCGACTTGCTCCATTGAAATCAATTGCGGCTGTGTTCTCACACTGCACGCATCTCCCGTGGGTCCTTTCCTTACCTGCCTTGGGTGGATTAGTGAAGCCCCAGCGATTCTACAGGCCCTAGGCCTTGTCCCCTTGCAAGTCGACATTCCTAAACCTCTTTTTTAGTATATGGTCTGGTACGCCCCTAGGGCCCCAGCCATATTTGTGCTTAACTTATTGTGAAACGTTGATATTTGCATATGTTCCTGACTTCTAATCTCATAAAGAGATTAGTAGAGTGTTTTTAGTAATAAATACATATATATTTGATATATATACATGTGTAGTGTCCTTTCATTTGGTAATTCAAGAGATTATAAGGTAAAACAAGCTGCTTTACATTTCTCTGAGACTTAGCCTGAAGGCTGCTCTCCACCGCTACCACTAGGATAGCTTTCTTTAAAAGGTTGTCTTAAACCTATCTATCATAAGAGTCGAATTGGACTGGTGCAAGGTGGCCACTATAACTAGTGACCAGCATATGCCAGGCCAACTTCTCACATTGGTGGGCAGCGTGTGGGATTCCAGCTTGCCATTGTTTTACTAGAAAATCTCTATTTGAATTACTAACTGAAAACCACTAAAGGTACTCAAGATACATATAAAAGTCAAGCTTAGTATCAATAAGATCTACTCAACTTAGAGCTGTGAGTGAAGGGATAGCACACCCTTACTACAGCTCAAGCTAGGATCAGTAGGCCACAAACTAGTGTAGGTAGTACAACACTGCACAACACTAGAATGTCCACAAGGGATGGAGCCAGTGTGTCCACCCAGCCTCAGTATAAGGACATGACCTTCTTTGACTTGAAGGCCATGTGTGTTGCAAGACACCTGAAGCTACGACAGAGTCCCTCCACGCTAGGCCTGATAGATCTGCTGACAGCAGATGATCTGAGGTTGGCTCTAGGAGCTAACACATCTGAATCAGGGGGTGGGTCAATTACAGTGTCTGGGTCAGATGATGAAAATCAAGATGACCAGGACTCTGTGGTTGAAGGGCCAGACCCACATGGGTCTGAACAAGGCAGAGGAATTCTCCCTAAGAGAACTGACAGAGTGGAGGAGAGGCTTAGGTCCCTTTCTAGGGACTCTGACCACTCATATCACTCTGGCAGAGAATCTGTCCATCAGAGGAGCTCATACTTTAATAGAAGAGAGACCTCCACTGAAAGAATGTACAAACTGCTGCAGTATGAGGAAGAAAGGTTTGCCCTTAAGGCCAAGCAGTTGGCATTAGATAAAGAAGGAGGGGTTAGAACCCCCTGGTGGCAGCAACAGTGTCCCTAGAGTCAGAGATTATATTCCAGCCCATAGGAACCAGTCCAAGGTTGTTCCTCCCTACCAGAGTGGGGATGATATCCACAAATGGATAACTGCAATGGAGAGGGCCTGCAGAGTACAACAGGTCCCCCAGAAACAGTGGGCAGCAATCTTGTGCCTCTCCTTTTCAAATAAAGGTTGAGACAAGCTCCTCACTGTTAGAGAAGAGGATGCTGATGACTATGAAGTCCTGAAAAGTGCATTAATAGATGGGTTTGGCTTAACCACTGACCAGTACAGGTTGAAGCTCAGAGACACCCAGAAAGCACAGAATCAGGACTGGACAGACTTTGTAGATTGTGCAACCAAGGCTCTGGGGGGTTGGCTGGTTGGTAGTAGAGTTACTGATTTTAAGGGATTGTATAATCTTATGATGAGAGAACAGATCCTTAATAATTGCCAAAAACAGTTGTTGCATCAATACCTGGTGGACTCTGATCTGACCTCTCCCCAAGAATTGGGAAAGAAGGCAGACAAATGGGTCAGAACCAGGGTAAAGCAGAAAACCCAAAACCAAGGGAGTGACACTAAGAAGCAGGAACCTAAAGGCTCTGAGAAAGGTGAAGATAAGTCAAAAGACCAGAAGTCTTCACAAGGGCCCCAAAAACACTACATCTGGTGGAGATTTACAGTCTACAAAGGGAAAAGGCGAAAAGAAGCCCTGGTGCAAATTCTGTAAACAGAAAGGGCACTGGACTTCTGATTGTACCAAGTCCAAAGACCAAACCACCACCACTCCTGCCCCTAAGGCAACTGTTCGCCCTAGTGCAGCTACTGGTGGAGGTGGTAATCAGAATAAGGGTGTAGTAGGGTTGACCCTGGGTTCTGAAGCGGACTCTGGCCTAGTCAGAGTACCCACTCAGGCATTGCTGATTTGTGATGGAGACATTGTTATGTCCTTCCTAGTGAGCCCCAGTAATCTGGGCAAATACAAACAGCATCCTGTAATAAATGGCAAACAGGCTTTGGCATTCAGGGACACAGGTGCTAGTGTCACCATGGTGGCAGAGGATCTTGTGGACCCTGGGCAGATCATCCTGGGTGTAATGTACCAGGTTACCAATGCAAGCAATGTCAGGACCAACCATAGTCTGGCAGTTGTGAATTTCTCCTGGGTGGGGGTAACTGGCCTCAAGAACGTAGTAGTCAGTGCAGACCTCCCTGTCGAATGTCTATTGGGCAATGATCTAGAGACTTCAGCCTGGTATGAAGTAGAGTTATGGACTCATGCTGAGATGTTGGGCATACCTGCAGAGGTATTTGCTGTGACCAGGTCACAAGCCAAAATTAATCACACTGAACCAGCTCTGGATCCTGAAAGTATGGACCAGGTGCTACCCAAGAGGAGGAGCAGTAGGGTTAAGGCAGTGCCTTTCCCTCTGTCTCAGATCTCAGATTCCCCTCCTGAGGGAGGAGAAGCAGAACCTGAAGAAGGAACTGCCCCAGAGGGACTTGAGCCTGATCAGGTTGAGTTCTTGGGGGCAGGGGGGCCTTCCAGGGAAGATCTGAGTAAGGAGCAACAGTGCTGCCCCTCTCTTCAACCCCTCAGACAGCAGGCTGCTGGGAGTGCTAGTGGGTCCCATAAGGTTTATTGGGATGAGGGACTCCTATATTCTGAGGATAGAGATCCTACCCCTGGAGCCACCAGAAGGTTGGCAATACCTCAGAAGTTTAGGGGCTTCCTCTTGACCCTAGCACATGACATCCCTTTAGCAGGACACTTGGGCCAAAACAAGACCTGGGACAGGCTTGTTCCACATTTTCATTGGCCACACATGTCAGAGGACACCAAGGAGTTTTGTCGCTCCTGTGTCACTTGCCAAGCCAGTGGCAAGTCAGGTGGCACAACAAAGGCCCCCCTGATAACACTACCTGTGGTGGGGGTACCCTTTGAAAGGGTAGGGATTGACATTGTTGGTTCCCTTGACCCTCCAACAGCATCTGGGCACAGGGTTATCCTGGTGGTAAAGGATCATGCCACCAGGTACCCAGAAGCAATTCGCCTCAAGACCACCACAGCCCCTGTGGTGGCAAAAGCCCTCATTGGAGTTTTCTCCAGAGTGGGTTTCCCTAAGGAGGTTATATCTGACAGAGATACCAACTTCATGTCAGGGTATCTAAAAGCAATGTGGAAGGAGTGTGGTGTAACTACAAGTTCACAACTCCCTATCACCCACAATGCAATGGGTTAGTTGAAAGGTTCAACAAAACCCTAAAGGGAATGATTAAAGACCTCCCAGAAAAGCTTAGACAAAATGGGACCTTTTACTTCCCTGCCTTCTGTTTGCATACAGTGAGGTCCCACAGAAGGGGGTTGGCTACAGCCCTTTTGAACTTCTGTTTGGGCATCCTGTAAGAGGTCTATTATGTTTGGTAAAGGAGGGCTAGGAGTTGCCTCTCAAACCTCCCGAACAGGATGTGATGGACTATGTACTTGGTCTCCGCTCCAGGATGGCTGAATACATGCAGAAGGCAACTAAAAACCTGGAGGCAAGCCAAGAACTACAAAAAACTTGGCATGACCAAAAGGCTGTGCTGACTGTATACCAGCCAGGGCAGAAAGTGTGGGTGTGGGAGCCTGTGGCCCCAGCAGCTCTCCAAGACAAGTGGAGTGGACCCCATACAATTGTTGAGCAAAAGGGAGGAGTCACCTACTTGGTGAATCTTGGAACTCCCAGGAGCCCCCTTAGGGTGCTCCATGTCAACAGATTGAAACCATATGTTGACAGGGCTGACATGGGCTTGCTCATGGCAACTGATGAGTAACAGGAGGGGGAGAGTGACCCTCTCCCTGACCTGCTCTCACAGAACCCTGATGATGGGTCAGTAGATGGTGTTGCTTTGGCAAGCAGCCTCACTGACCATCAGCAAACTGAATGGAGACAGGTTCTGCAGCAGTTCAGATATATGTTTAGCCTGACCCCTAGTCAGACTTCCTGGTGCACCCATGAGGTGGACACTGGAGACAGTCTGCCTGTCAAGAGTAAAATCTACAGGCAACCTGACCATGTCAGGGACAGTATCAGGACTGAAGTCCAGAAAATGTTGGAACTAGGTGTAAGTGAGCCTTCAGATAGCCCTTGGGCTAGTCCAGTAGTCCTTGTGCCCAAACCTCATACCCAGGGTGGTAAGAAAGAAATGAGATTTTGTGTAGACTACAGAGGCCTCAATGCAGTCACCAGGACTGATGCATATCCAATTCCAGGGCAGATGAACTGATAGATACTTTGGCCTCAGCCAAGTATCTTAGTACATTTGACCTAACAGCTGGCTACTGGCAAATCAAATTAGCTGATGATGCCAAGGCCAAAACAGCATTTTCAACCCCTGGTAGGCACTACCACTTTGTGGTGATGCCCTTTGGTTTGAAAAATGCACCTGACACTTTTCAGAGGTTGGTGAACAAAGTTCTGACAGGTATGGAAACTTATTGCTCAGCTTATCTAGTTGATATTGCTGTCTTTAGTTCCACCTGGCAGGATCACCTGGTCCACCTCAGAAATGTTTTGGAGGCTCTGCAAAAAGCAGGCCTCACTATCAAGGCCACTAAGTGCCAGATAGGGCAGAGTCAGGTTGTGTACCTGGGCCACCTTGTAGGTGGAGGCCAGGTTCAACCATTGCAGAGCAAAATCCAGACCATAATGGAATGGGTAGCTCCAACCACCCAGACACAGGTGAGAGCCTTTTTAGGCCTGACTGGGTACTATAGGAGGTTTGTTAAGGGATATGGATCTATAGTGACCCCCTTAAATGATCTTACCTCAAAGAAAATGCCAAAAAGCTTCAGTGGACAACTAGCTGTCGAAAGACATTTGAAAACCTAAAGCAGGCTATGTGCACTGCCCCCGTCTTACAGAGTCCAGACTACACCAAAAAGTTCATTGTCCCAACAGATGCTTCTGAGCTGGGTGTGGGAGCTGTACTGTCTCAACTGAATGATGAAGGTCAAGACCAGCCAGTAGCTTTTATAAGAAGAAGGCTGACCCCTAGAGAGAAACGTTGGTCAGCTATAGAGAGGGAGGCCTTTGCTGTGGTGTAGGCCCTGAAGAAGCTGTGCCCATACTTGTTTGGCACTCACTTCATAGTTCAGACTGACCACAAGCCCCTCCTACGGCTTAAACAGATAAAAGGTGAAAACCCAAAACTGCTAAGGTGGTCCATTTCCCTACAGGGGATGGACTATAAAGTGGAACATAGACCTGGGACCAAACATGCCAATGCAGATGGACTCTCAAGGTATTTCCACTTAGAACATGAAGACTCAACTGGTCAAGGTTAGTTTAGTGTCCCTGCGTTTGGGAGGGGTTGTGTAGGAGAGTAGGATCTGCACTTATGTTGCCCCCACTTTTTTTCTGATGTTAACACTGGTTTCTGGCTATAGTCTGGCTGAGTCCCTGCTAATCAGGGCCCCAGTCTCTCTGTTCTCTCTAAACAACTTGGAGTGCATATTAGATGCACTAGTGATTGGATACTGTGGTACCTTATGAGCCCCGAGTATATGGTACCTTAGGTACCAAGGGCATAGGTACTTCACAAGCCTACCAGGGGCTGAAGCATGTATTATACCACCCCTGGGAAGCAGACTAAATCTAATACCACAGGCCTGCTACTGCGGCCTGGGTGAGGTAGTGTTAGCACTCCTCACTGAGGTATAGGTTCCCTATATCTCACCATACACACACATATAAACCTATCAGTCATCCCTAAGGCAGGCCCTATCAATCCTGAGGGCAGGGTGCTTGGTTTACAATGTGAGGGGGTGCCTCTGCATGAGCAGGGCCCCTCTGCAGCTGGCAGAGTCTATTCTCTGTGGCTGTTTGTGGATGCGGTTAAACCATATACTCTTAAGTGCATTATAACCTACCAGTAAATGCTAACTTTGGAATGACTGCATCAAAACATGTCGTGTTTGGTGTCAAACAACTTGGAATCCTACCCCCACACCAGTAACTGGTGTGGGGGTAGGATCCCACCCTTCTAGAGGGGAAGACATGTACCTATTGTGGAAACACGGTAGAAATCTGAAAGAGCCCTGGCATCACAAAATGAATGCCACCAGCACAGACACTGGGCTGCCCTCCTGCTGCTGACTGAAACTCGCAGTGGAGGAGGCCCAACAATAGGCATCCTGTCACAGGGAGGTGTAACCACCTTCCAGACAGGATTTAGTGTATTGGGGCTGGGTGGGTGCACTCCTAGAGTGCTTTGAAGTCCTGCACTGGGGGAGCAGTAGGCTCCTCTGTGCATATGCAAGCTCAAACCGGTTCAGGGGCTACCTGCCCCTGCTCTGACGCGAAACTGAACAAAGGGAAGTGGGTGTAACCACCCACTCCCCTGACCCTCTCAGAGGAGTGGTCATAGAGCTAGTCCCTCCCTTTCCTTTAGTATAAGATAGGGAAACCTTGCCATTGCAAATCAGATATCCCTGGTTGACGCTCTACAAGAAGAATCCTGGCCCTTCGACGTTCCACTACCTTTGGAAGACTGAAGAATCTCCCTTGGAGTCAAGGAGTGACTCCCCTGCTTGGCAGGCACCAAAAACTTGAATCAACGGTCGCAAACTTTCCCGCTCCCGCTAGAGTCCGAAGTCCCAGCAGCCCCAGAAGTAGATTTCCTGACTTCTCCACGGCCATTGTGAGTCCCCAGTGAAGCTGAGGCGAGTGGACCCCACGAGTGACGAGGAACAGCAATACCTGTGTACAGTGCACTATTGTCGAGTGCAACCCCTTCACGACGTTCTATGAACTTGTGCATTGGACCACTTGTGGTCCAAGTCTCCAGCAGGATTTCACTCAAAAACCAGAGGCCTACCTCGTCCCAAATGACAGTGGGCTCCTGTGAAGCGAATCCTCATGAGGCATCTTTGTAATCCCTTGCCAGCTGGCTTATGGGTCCCCTGAAAACTTTCTCATCAAACCAAAGAGCTCCCCTTATTGTTCCAGGCCTGCCCTTACTCACCCTCGCTGAGTGAGTCCATCAGACCTTGCTGGTCTGCACCGCTGACTTTCTTCACTTTCCACAAGACTTGCTGTTGCCAAGGCTTGTTGACTCCAATCCGATTGCCGACACCTCAGTAAGCTGCAGACTTTGTGCTACACTCTGAATCCAGCTCCTGGTTGTCGTTGATGCCTCCTGGACCTCGTGGCTGAAGAGTCAAAACACCCTTGATCACCTGAAATCACCCGACTTCCGTGGGCATCTATCTTCCTGGCCCCGGGTCTCTGGCAAGTGACTGTGAACACTGTCCCTTCTGCTTTCAGGTCTTCTTCATCCTGAATCCAGCCTTGGATTCCACCGGACACTTCTCCAGTCTTCACAAGCAGCAAAACTTCTTTGGCTTCCATTGAAAATGACGACGCGACCCGACACCAAAAGACACCTATGCACCCGGCTTCCCTGGGTGAGGTAACTTGTGCACTTCGGTGCTCCTGTGGGTGTTGGCCCTCGAACTACTTATCTTGTAAGTGGCTTGCTTGTAGACTCTCTAGAAGTACCCTCAAAACTTTAAAATTCCAACCGCGACTTGCTCCATTGAAATCAATAGGGAACCCGCGGCTGTGTTCTCACATTGCACGCGTCTCCCATGGGTCCTTTACTTACCTGCCTTGGGTGGATTAGTGAGGCCCCAGCGATTCTACAGGACCTAGGCCTTGTCCCCTTGCAAGTCGACATTCCTAAACCTCTTTTTTAGTATATGGTCTGGTACGCCCCTAGGGTTCCAGCCATATTTGTGCATAACTTATTGTGAAACGTTGATATTTGCATATGTTCCTGACTTCTAATCTCATAAAGAGATTAGTAGTGTGTGTCTAGTAATAAATACATATATATTTGATATATATACCTGTGTGGTGTCCTTTCATTTGGTAATTCAAGAGATTATAAGGTAAAACAAGCTGCTTTACATCCCTCTGAGACTTAGCCTGAAGGCTGCTCTCCACCGCTACCACTAGGATAACTTTCTTTAAAAGGTTGTCTTAAACCTATCTACCATAAGAGTCGAATTGGACTGGTGCAATGTGGCCACTATAACTAGTGACCAGCATATGCCAGGCCAACTTCTCAGTCGTCTTCTTAGAAGCAGCAGAAGGTGTCCGAAAGGTGTCAAGAACCCTAAACAACTGACTCTTCACAAGACTGACATTAAAATAAAACCGCATCAGTGTTAGATACACTGACTGTAACAGAAAGAGTTAATTAGTTATAGACACACTGGGTCCTATTCACAAAGCAAACTACATCTGGAAACGCAGGTTTACAGCTAAATTTAAGTACCTCTTACCCCGGCCAGGAATTCATAAAGGGGCTGTGCAGTGAGGAGAAATCTGCAGTAGAGAGTCCCATTTAAGATGTCAGAAGTGGGCGATACAACGAGTAGTTTGCCTTGAAAGTTTGGGAAAGTTTGTGTGTACACCCAGACTGCTCTACGACCCCTTCCTTCCAGGGTGACTGATCACCTCCAGATTTGCTGGGGTAGTAGGTAAAGAGCTTTCTCCAATGTGGAAAAATGTTATTGTTACTGAGAAAAAAAATTAAAAACTGCATTTGCACAGGAGGCTTTCGAAAGTCACATGACATTGGAAACCTGTGCCCGCTGCAGCTTTCTAGGCCATCTGGATATGTTTCTATATTTGCGCATAGGAAAAAAACTGTGAAAATACTCTCAGGCGAGATGCAAATCTTCTTCACCCATTCTTTCATGAGATTTTTCGTGAGTAAAGCCAAATGACAATACAAATGAAATATCAACAGTGAAAGTGCATTAGTTTTACATACAACCGCTGTAACAGTGAAAGTGAGTTGGTTTAGATACACTGCAACAGTGACAGTGGATTGAGAGAACAGAATGCATTTTTGTGCACACAGCAACAGTGAGATTGAACAGATTTTAGAGGCGCGAACAATGAGAGTGTAATCCTTTGGATACACTAACTGTGAGTGTGCTAGCACTGGACAGAAGAGAAGCCCTCCTTGCTCTCACGCCCGCGTGGAAGAGGTTACTTCGTAATTGCTGTTAACAAGATCTCTCTGCTTCTATAAGGATAGTGGCATTCCTTGCCTTCAAGGAACTTCTATGCAAGGATCTTAATCTTATTATGTGCCCAGGGCCAGTCCCTCCACCCCCACATGCCACGCCACAGGCCGTTCATTCACTGTGCTGCTCTGGTCAGCAGTTAAGTCCTGCAATTGACATCGTGGTCATCTCCAAGACAGACTCATCGGCAGACCAGTTCAGGATGAAATGTGTGGCTCGTTTTATTTTCTCCACACAGCGTGTGCGCGTCCATGTGGATGAGCAACAAATTAACAGGGAGAGCCAGAGCCGAGACAAGTCCTAAAAAAAATTTACTATGTAAATCATTCCAGAAACATCACGTAAAATATGATAAAGTTGCTTCAAGGATAAAAGAAAGTGTATTTCTTTAACATGTAAAAACTTTTGACATTAATAAATCACATTATGGCACTGCACTGAGAAGTACTTATTAAAAATGAAAGTTTTGTACAACTGGCAGGCTGAACTTACATTGAAACAATCAACAAAAGAAAATAACCCTGCCACTGATAACTGGAAGTAGAATATCTCGCTCTTATCTGGGACAAATGTTGTCACAAAAAGACCAAACCACACAAATAGAAATAATGATATGCATAAACTGATACATCAAGTTATAACTGTTTAATACAAAATTCTCTCAGTACATAAGGATTCCTTATATAAATCATTTCAATAAATACAGCTTAATCAAAACGAATACTCAATAAATAATGTGAAAAAACGATTTTCTTCTTCCAATCAAAAAACATTCAAAACATCTCATCCATACCTACTTGTATATCGTATCACTCAAACCATACACAAACAACTCTCACCTCTCACACACTGTATTATGTTCTGTTTGGTGTCCACAATAGACATAAAAAGAAAAAGGTTGAAAACAACAGGAGCAAAAGACAATGCATCTAAATTCAACTTAGTATTTCATGAAGTTTTCAATGTTGACTGAGCACATTATTAATATATATATTCACTGAAAAAACCATAGGTTTCAGGGGTGTTATAGTTAGCTGGACTTTTCACTTGTACAAAACCATTGAAATTCCCCCGTTATAGTTAGTTCAGCTAACTATAACTCGCGCGCCCGCAATGCACTGCTGATGACGTCACATATTACATCACTCATGAAATGGTCAGTGACATCACTCATGACATCACTGATGACATCTCAAATGACATCACTGATGACATCACTGATGACATCATCCAGTGAATGTGTGTTTTTCTGAAAATTAAATATGTTTTATATATGTATATCTCAAGGTCGATGGAAGAATAAATGGGTATATAAGTGTCTAAATGGATGATTTGTTTTTGAAAAATTGATTGTGTAACTGACTGATTAAGTGTATCATAGTGAATACATGGCTTAGTGAGTAATGTTTAAATATGTAAATATCTGTATCAGTCTCTCACTTTGTGTATAAGTGGCTGCATGGGTTGGTGAGTAGCTACATGGGTGTCTATATAGGTTATTAGTTGGTTTTTTGAGTATCAGTCTGAGTGTCTGCATGGTTCGGTGGGGGGTATTACGTAGTGCATAGGTGCATGAATGAGTGACTCACTGTTTGTATGTGTTGAACACAGCATGTGTGCAGGACTGTATGGGTGGATGAGTGTGTGTATGGGTGTGTTAGTGAGTGAATGACTGTCTCAATAGTGTCTTTATGAGTAACTACATATGTTTTAAACTAGTATATGTGACTATTGGTGTATATATGTGAGTATATGTGAGAGTGAGAGATTGAAAGAGTTCCTGTATGAATAAGTATGTGTTTCTATAAGTGATTGTTTAAAAGACTAAGTATGTGTAAGTTTCCGTAGAAGTAAGTGTGGTGGTGTGTGTATAACTGTATATGCAAGTAAATATATGTTTGATTCTTTATTAGCATGAGTGACTATGTGTGTGAGTAACTCTATGGATGAGTGGCATTGTGTAACAGGATGTATAGGTGTATGAGTACATATGATGAGTGAGTACATGTATGAGTGACTGTATAGGACTGTTGGTGAATGAGTGGATGTGTATGTGGATCTTAGAATTACTGAAGAGGTTGTTGTAACTGGTATTGGTATGTCCATTGTTTTGAAAATTTTAGTCTCTATTTTTGAATGTGTGTATCAAAGGTTATATTAGGGTGAGAGGAGGTCTGCCACTCTATCACAAGGATGATGTCATCAGTGATGTCATCAGTGATGTCATTTGAGATGTCATGAGTGATGTCATGAGTGATGTCACTGACCATGTCATGAGTGATGTAATATGTGACGTCATCAGCAGTGCATTGCGGGCGCGCGAGTTATAGTTAGCTGAACTAACTATAACGGGGGAATTTCAATGGTTTTGTACAAGTGAAAAGTCCAGCTAACTTAACACCCCTGAAACCTATGGTTTTTTCAGTGAATTTCTGAGGTTTTTTAAATGCTAATTCCTAACTATAACGTGCCTGAAACCTATGGTTTTTTCTGTGAATTTCAAAGGTTTTTTAAATGCTAATTTCTAACTATGCCTACAGAGATAGGACATGTGAAGAAAGAAGAAAAAATGCACCGAAAGAAACAAAAGAAGTGCAGAAAGAAGCAACAGAAGTCCTCAAATACGAAGATAAGTGCAGGAAGAAGGATAACGTGCAGAAAGAACAAAAAGAAGAGCAGAAAGAAGCCTTGTTGCAAAATCATCCTGTACCCTCAACTTTTTCAGACGGATACTGGTGGTAACTGAGTCTGACTAACCAGTCCTAGAGCCAGTGCTATGTTAAAAGACACTTAGAATACAGTGAAAACTCCTACATACACTAGGGAACATTATGCGTTGGGGTCCCCCTGTGATTAGCATGACCTCCTCTGTAAGCCCCTAGTATATAATAGGGCATGGGGATTAAAACTACCTCTTAAAACAGGCCACAGGGCGTTTTTGCACACGTTAACTCAGGCCCCGTCCCCTCCCTTCACCACTGTGTAAACACGCCCTGTGTCCATTTTCAGTTGGGAGATTAAGTTCATTTGAATCCTGAGGGTCCCTAGGGTCCAACTAGCCCACTAGGTACCTCCAGTAAGTGCCACAGAGCTGCGTTGCAGAGAGGTGTAAAAAGTGGCACGGCCTGGACCACCTCTCTGCAATGCAGCTCAGTGGCGCTTACTGGAAGCACTTGGTGGGCTAGTTAGCCCCCAGGGGCCCTCAGTATTGAAGGGAAATTATATCCCCAATTTAAAACGTGCCATAGTGCGTGTTTGCACACGTCACCTCAGGCCCCATCCCCTCCCTTCACCACTGTGTAAACGCGCCCTGTGGCTGTTCTAAGTTGAGAGATTAAGTCCCCTTGAATCCTAAGGGTCCCTAGGGTCAAACTAGACCACTAGGTACCTCCAGTAAGCGCCACAGAGCTGCGTTGCAGAGAGGTGTAAAAAGGGGCTTGGCCTCAGAACACCTGGCTGCAGCGCAGCTCCCTGGTGCATACTGGAGATGCCTGTTGAGGGCGCGTTTGCAGAGTGCTACACGGAGGGGGCATGGCCTCCGGCACGATGCCAGTCTTTTATTTATTTTAGTTTTTTAAGAAGGGGGGCTGTTTGGTTCCCCTTCTTATTCTAATTTATTGGCCCTGATGACCCCATCCCCCAGGGCCAGTCTCCTAATTATATTTTTTTGACCCCAATCCCCAGGGCCGGCCACTGTTTTTTATTATTTTTAATAAGTATATATTTATAGACACACCTAGGACATGCTGGACAAACCGTACGTACCTATCACCATGAAGATTTGCGTGATATTCATTAAAACATTAAAAGGCGACTATGCATGCAATGAATCCACGTGGAATGTATTTACACCACTAGTGAAGCTCTGACATGTCTGATGCCCTACCGTGCCTAATCCCGGTAGACACCCTTGTTGTTTATTTATACAAACCTGGGTAGCTATTGACGGGCACATTTAATACACATGCACACCAAGCCATTCAAAGGGGATTCGACAAAAATTCGACGAAAACTATGCAAGAAACCCCCCTCAGGGTTAATAAAACACACATCCACTGCCGGATGTGTAATACTTTTTATTTTACTCTCTGGAAAGGGGAAGAACATCACTTGAGAGTCACAGCGCGCTCCTGACAGAGCCCAATGCTGTGTTACACCCACCATTGCCTGCCGAGTGCCACACACCTCTGTGTTGTATTCCACTAGCTAGTGCATATGCTATAACACTCTCTAGCCCATGTGCACTGTAACACCACCCCGTGAATATGTCATGCCACACTTGTCTTCGCACGGGTTATATTGCCCCATCTAACGTGCCTTTCTCGATGCCTATGTTATAACGCACAGTGCTATGCCATACATATTACAATCTGGGATCCATATCTTTGTCACAGTGCATATGCAACGTTACACTCCCCAGCACATATTTTATATTACAACTTTAGAGACTAGTTAGGTTACACAACACTGCCCTGTGCATATTACACTCCAAGGCGCATATCGCATAGCACGCGCTAGTGCCTGTGCTATCTCACGCTCTCCAATGAATCTGTCATTGCGCACAATGTATTGCATATTATATTTCACGCCCGGTTCATCTTATATCACACTTTTTGGTGCATAGTTTATACCATACACTATATCTAGTTTTCATTTTCAATCGTGCTCTCAGGACTATGTTCTATATAACACTGTGTTCACCTACCCTTTTCACAGGCATTACATTTTGCGATAGGGGGTGGAGGGTCAGGGGGTGTTTCTGCCAAGTGAGCCCGGAGTCACAGTCACAAACGTCCTCTTCTTCCTGAATAAAAGTGAGATTATGCTGCATACTTGTTCATATTTTAAGTAGTTCGTACAGACACAATGTTTTAAAAACAATAAAGTTCCTAATACCCGCCTTCTCTGAACAGTTAGCTTGCTGCCCCATCCCCCTCCTCCCTATCCTCTGTTGTGTGAATCCATGGACTAGCCTCCTCCCTCCTGCCATGCATGGTCTGATGTGCTGCCACTGCCCTCAATTTAGTATGATGTACCAGTCCACTCCTCCTGCCCTCCATTGCCCAATTTTATGCCCCATCATTGACCTCCTGCTTAAACTCTGTGCTTAGCTTGCTGCCCCTATTCTCCTTCCCCCTGCCCTCCGATGTCTTTGTGCATGCCCCTGCTCCATCCTTTTTGCCCACCATGTCCCATGGACCTGCCACTCCTATCTACTCTGAGTGTTCTGTTGAGCTGCCACTCCCCTCCCACCTGCCTAGCATTGTCAGATGACTGTAACCTGTCCCTGCCACCTCCACCCTGCCTGTCCACATGCCATGCCCCTATCCTCTTCCTCCTGTCCTACATGGTCCATTGTACTGCCACACCCTTCTGCCCTCCCTGGTCTGTTGTGCTGCAACTGCTCCTCCTGCCTGCCCCGTGTGGTCTGTTGTGAGGTCCCTTCCCCTGAACTTTCTTGTCTGTGCACAGGTCCTGACCCTCCCTTCTATCCTCCATCGTCCTTTGTGCATGCCCCTCCACCCTCCTTCTTGCCCATCATAGCCATTGTGCTGCCACTAACCCTCCCACTTGCCATGCATGGTCTTCTGTGCTGCCATGGCCCCTCCCACCTTCCCTGTGTGGTCAGTTAGCTGCCCCTGACCCCCTCCCACCTTCCCTCCATGGTCTGTGTGTCTGCCATCACAGTCTCACTGTTGCTCTTCATGGTGTGTCTTGCTTCTAGTGCCCATCCTGCCTGACCTCCATGGCTATCTTGCTGCTCCTGCCCTGCCCCCTTGCCCCCAGCCCCTCCCTCCTGGCTTGTCTGTTCCATTGTAATGCCCCTGATCCGTCCCTCCTGCCCTTTATGGTCTGTTATGCTGCAGCTTTCTCTCCTGTCTGTCCATTATGGTCAGCTAGCTACCATTGCCTCTTGCCCCTCTGTTCTCTGTTGTCCATGTGCATGGTCCTGTCCCCTCCCTCTTGCTTTCTATGGATTGTTGTGCTGCACTCCCGTCCTGCATGCCCTGTGTGGTGTATTGTGCTGCTGCAAACCCTGATGCCTGCCCTGCAGGGTCAGTTTGGTGCACCTCTCCATGTCCCTCCTGTCCTCTGTTATCCAAGTCCATGTCCATATCCCATTTCCTTCCATGATCCAATGTACCATACTTGCGAACATTTTTAACTTGGTAACCGGGAGATTTTGGAAAAAAACTGGGGTATTGATTTTCCCCTTTGAGTTACATTGAAAAAGAGGAGATTGTAGACAGGAGACAGATCAAATAAAGCCCATTTGAGCTTAAAAACATTGGACGTTTCCTGGCTGAATCGGGTCTGTTGGCATGTATGGTTGTACTACCATTGCCTCTTCCTTCTGCCCACAATGGTCTATTACATTGCCACAGCCTTGAAGGAGGGTAGATTTTGTATCACAGGGGGCCCCTGGCCCTTTCTGTCCACACCTGAAGTATGAGACCCTTGTCCTTGCCCTGCCAGCTGCATTTGTAGGCCGTATTAAATTGACCAGCGGGTCCTGTGTTGCTATATAATTATCCTGAGACATCCTTACCACTCAGCCAGCATAAAACCCCTGTGTAGGCCCTTCTGTTCAATATGTAGGCCTCTTTGTTAAATTGACCATAGCTCTGCAATTTTAGTGTATAGCAGTCTGAAGGCAGGTCTGCGAGGCCTTCTGCTCCGAACTAGTAGCTCCCACCCTACCCGAGTGCTCCGTGCTCGGTATCAAAGTTCAACATACCCCATAAGCTGTCGACATACAGTAGGCTGCATCCTGGACTGGTACTTGCTTCCTGGGCAGGTTTCCCGCTTTTAAGGAAGTGGCAACCGCAGAGCGTCAAGTTAGGAGAACGGAGGAGATTTTATACATGAATATATTGAATTCCCGTACAATACCCATTATTTTCTGCTTGCTCTATGGAACTTACGATAAGCGATTGGCCTGAGAGACTGACCGTTTCACCCAGTCCATTGTCAGCATTAAGTGGGTAAATGACGAAATGTCTGGTAAAATCTGCAGACGAAGCTTTTGGGTAGCATACGTAGGTAGATGTAGCGTGCAAAGGAGCCCACAAAATGATATAAAAAGGGAGCACCCACAGATATCGACGGACTACCTCGCCGTCTGTATGTAGGTTAACAGGCAGTGCAGGTTTTCCCCAAGAGCTGGGAGCTCTTGTCTTCCTTTGCTTAAAATGTCTTGCTCTGCTTTGCTTGAAGTATCTTATTCTATTTTACCTATATGAAATGTCATGTTATGTTTAACCATTGTTCTCTTTACTTTTGCATTTAAAAGATTTTGTATTGTAATGGCAGGAATGCTTGCTCTAAGAGTAAACGTGAGTGTTCCTAGGTAACATTTTCCTTGGTGTAACTTGTTTCTCATGATGCATTTATAGATGTGTTTTCTCTCTCTCTCTGTCAGTACATTAATTGAGATACAGAGAATATCATGACAGCTGTATGATTATCTGGATTCTGTATTTTGTACTTTATGTCTCTATTCTGCGGTTTCTTTGAAGTTGCATCTTCTCATTAAACTGCCATTGTATTCTGCCTCCAATTCCATGTCTCATATGTCTGTTTTCTTCATTTTTGGAGCAAGCGTTCCTAGGCACCCCGGCTCAAATTAAGGTGCCCCTTTTGTCCCTGACTCACTCTCCTGCTCAGTTCTGTGGTGGCTCCCGGGGATCTGGGGACCGCCCCTAGCTTCCTTGACCCGTAATAGATCTTCCCTCCAACAGCCTCTCTTGCAAGTCCTGTATTGTTGGTTTGTTGCCCCTGCCCCCCTTTCCACTGCCCTCCATAGTCTGTTGTGCTTCCACGGCCCTTCCTGCCTGCTCAGTGTGGTTAAATTGTTGCCTTTGCACCCTCCTACCTGCCTTCAATTTTCAGAGTCCGTGCCCCTGGCCTCTGCCTCTCAACAGTATCCTAATGAACAACTAGATTGCTAACATTCTATATTTATTACAAAAGTGTGGAACGCCTGACATCATCTTGATGTAATCAAAACTGTAATACCTAGAGCATTTCCTTTAGATATTACATATATGAGAGGGTCTCATTGGCATCAAAATTACGGTTAGTGCTCTAAAAGACTAAAATAAGGACATATTTTCTGAGTTTTTAAATAGCGACAAAGCACTTTTAAATTATTTGTTATCTTTATGTTTTTTTATCCAGTTGACCACTTGATTAAATGTTGCACTTAGGGGAGAGGATGTGGTGTTACTTCCAGAACTGCAGACTTTGCAACTGGGGAACCAGGTTGAAGTTTCTGCTTCAGCTCGACATTCTGTGATGCTGGTCAAATCACTTAGTCTCCCCATGTCTACAACCAAAATGAATTTGTTCTTGTGTGATGTAACCAATGCTCATGTAAAGCACTCCAATACCTGACAAGTCTGCACTATATAACACTGCAAAAACACAAAATAATAAGTGTTTTGCACACTTCTGTCATTGGGCTATATTTGGGCTACATCTGGGTGATTTTGTGCTACATTTGGGCTCTTTTGTCTCCGGTGGCCATCTTGGGAGATTTATTTGTTATGAAGTTTCCTAATTTCCTCATGTACTGCAGTCTCCTCAGTAGGAAATGCTTTCAGTTTTTTACTTTGATTCCATCATGAAGGTATTCAGATATGTCACACATTTGCCATAAATTCTGAATGTTAGCACTCTAGTTGCTCATTAGATCACTGTAGTAAAACTACTGCACCATGGAAGTCTGCTCCTGGTATTAAAAGTGCATGTTTCAGTCTGCATGTCAGAATTTTTTAATGAAATAGAAGAGGATTTGAGAAGTCACTCAAAATGTGCCCTCATTTTCTTTCTTCAGCATTAATCATAATTTCTATGGCAAAATGAACCCCCTCATTGTGTTCCTTTTTAAATTAAATGTTTTAAGTGTTACCAGTTTATTCCAATCAAGATGGCTTCAGGTGTGCCATACTTTTGTCATAATGAAGACAGTAAGCGCTCTAGTTGTTTTTAAGAACATTCTGGGACATTCTGTCATTGGGCTATACTTGGGCTACATCTGGGTGATATTTGGGCTACATTTGGGCTCTTTTGTCTCTGGTGGCCATCTTGGGAGACTTATTTGTTATGAAGTTTCCTAATTTCCTCATTTACTGCAGTCTCCTCAGTAGGAAATACTTTCAGTTTTTTACTTTGATTCCATCAAGAAGGCATTCAGATGCGTCACACATTTGCCATAAATTCAGAATGTTAGCACTCTTTTTGCACATTAGAACACTGTAGTAAAGCTACTGCTCACCAGGGAAAACTGCTGCTGGTATTGAAAGTGCATGTTTCAGTCTGCATGTCAGAATTTTTTAATGAAATAGAAGAGGATTTGAGAAGTCACTCAAAATGTGCCCTAATTTTTCTTTCTGCAGCACTAATCATACTTTTTATGGAAAAATGAACCCCCTCATTTTGTTCCTTTTTAAATTAAATGTTTTAAGAGTTACCACTTTAATCCAAGCAAGATGGCTTCAGGTGTGCCATACCTTTATCATAAGTAGGACTGTTAGCGCTCTAGTAGTTCTTTGGAACACTCGGGAAGCTGCAGTAGAACACAAAGGAATCAACTGACAGTCTCTGCCCTTGTTGGATGTACATGTTTTACTGAGAATGTCAGACTTCATTCTCACATGACTGAGAAAGATAATGTGAATTTACAGAAAATAAGCTCTCAGTTTAGCCTATAGATCACCTTCCAAACCTCTGTGGTAAAAGCATGAGAAAATATTTTTCTCTCAATCATGATATCCCAGCAGAAGGCTTTTTCACATGGTGAAATCACCTTAGAACATACCACAATTCCTAAAATGAGTATGGTACCATCAACAAATGATTTATAATGTAACTAAAGTCTTAAAACCTTCTATTAACTGCAATGCTTTTTAATGAGGTGCTATCATGTATATTGGTCCCAAGATGGCTACCAACACTTCTTGGATGAAGTGCTGACCGCCAATCAGATCTCAGGATGAGATGTGTGGTTAGGCTCCGCCCACATATATATATGCTTTTAAATGCTATTTTCTCAGGAAATACTGAACAGATTTACACCAGACCTACAAAAGGCACTTCCTTGACCTGAGGACTACCTCTCTGCCAAATTTCAAGTAACTCTGTTCAGCCGTTCGGGCTGTAGCTGTGTCTAAAGGTCCTATGGAAAAATGCATGGGAAAAATGCGTTTTGGGACCCCCCTTTTTTCTCAGCCCCCGCTTGACGAATCCCCCTGAGACTTTCAGGGAAGGAGCGGAGTGTAGCGCCCCACCTATTTTGAAAATTTTGCGAGGATTCGTCGACCGGCGCAAAAGTTATTCCAAATAGAATGTTGCGGATTTCCTATGGAAACGTGGTCCTAACTATAACTACCTACTGGCGACCGCCAGTAGGTAATTCATATCAAACTGATCATAATAATTCAAGTGTCTTAGTCAATCACTGCTCTGTCCATTAATATGAAAATTGGCATAAGCTTCTTAATACAGCGTTAACATCCTGATGATCCTGTTGTAAACTGTGCCGACATGTGTTTCTGTGACCAGCACTTTAAGGGTTACACCTTCATCTGGGCACTCATATAAGCTGTTCCAATAATGAATAGAGGAATGCAGGGCGAACTCAACCCAAATCCTTTACATCACACAAGGCTACATCCATTGTTCATAGGCATGAGGAGATGAAGTGTTTTTCCAAGAATCGCAGAATGTTGAGCCACGCCCAGTTCTGCAGTCGGCAGCTCTGATGTAAAACCACATCTTGGGGAGAGGGGGGGGGGGGAGGTAGACAAAAGCCACATGGAAGCTCGGCTCGTTATGGGCTCGAGGTTCCAACATGATCTCGAGCTTTCAGTGGCTCAACCACCTCTATGTGCGCCTTCCATGTTTTGTATCGGCGAAGACATAATTGCAAAGGAGATAAATGCAGCTTGTTTGCCTGTTAAGGAGGAGCTACACCAATTAGGCAGATGCAAGCATACACCACTCGGAAACCGCAGACATGTTATAGGAAAGCGAGAGACTCGACAGGTGCTCTCTGTGTTCCTCGGCTGAAGGTCAAACCTCTTGTTGCTGAGGCAGTCTCACTCTAGAGAAGTCACATTTCCTGGTGCTGTTGAGCTCAGTCTCAACCGCGAGATGTCCCGCTGTGTGTCGCTGAGCTCCGTCTCACACTCGAGGAATCACATTCCTTGCCTCTGAGCTCAGTCTCACACCAGGGACGACACATTATTTGCTGCTCAACTCAGTCTCACTCTCCATTGACAACGTTTCTTGGCTCTGAGCTCAGTCTCACACTCCAGCGGCGTGACAGTGACAATCCCTGCTCCTGAACTCATTCTCACACTCCAGGGATCACATTCCTTGGCGCTCGCTGATGTCAGTCTCACACTCGAGCGGGCACGTTTCTTGCTCCTGAACTCGGTGTTACACTCGAGCTGTCGCATTCCTTGGTGATGAGATCTGTCTCACACTCCAGCACACGTGTTCCTTTCTGATGAGCTCAGTCTCTGCGAAGGTCAGTTTCCCGCTGGAGCTCTCACAGCTCTTGGCGCTGACTGCTGAGCCGTCCTCTCGCGTCGGAGCTGCCGCTGTCCTTGGTGTTGAAGCAGCTTGGCTCTCGCGCTGCCCTGGGTTCGGGGATCAGGTCGCGTGCAGTGGAGGTGCGTGCGTGGATAGCTGATAGGTTTAGTGGGTGTGTAAGTGTAACAGAGATATAGTTTGCCCTCTTCTTACCAACGTTACATCCGTCCTAGGTGTGACTAGGCAGCACATACTTCCTCTGCACGGTTCGGCACTATACGTAAAGCTCGTGTCACGAGAATGAGAGAAGCTTGCAGTACTGTTGCCTGTGGTCCACCGCTCCACGCGTGACAGAAATTTGCGCGGATGCTGCCTGTGCTGTATTTTTTATGTGGGCGAGTGAGGAACGATTGCAACACTACTATCGGTGCCTAATTATTTTGTGCATAAGCGTGGGAAGCTTGAACCACTGTTTACCGTATTTTAACTTTGAGAAAGATGCATGAAGCGCCACTGCCCATCTTCCAGATGGCCCATGTGGGACCCTCAAACTGCGCCTACCAATGTTAGACCCCGAGAGAAGCTTCTACTGCAACTGCATGTGCTGTATCCGAATGAAGCGTGCACTGCTGCTGCCCCGGTTGTATCTGTCCAGCGAGGGAAGCTTGCACCTTTGCAACCCATGCTTTTTCTCTGCTACGGTGGACGTGTGCACTGATGCTGCCCCTGTTTTATCTGACCAGTGAGGGAAGCTTGTACCCTTCAGCCCACGCTGTTCCAGCCCTGCGGTGGAAGCGAGCACTTCAGCTCACCCTGTTGTATCTGCCCGTTGAGGGTATGAGGCACCTCTGAAGCCCATGCTGTTTCTCTACTACGGCGGAAGCTTGCACTGCTACTGGCCCTGTTGTATCTGACCAGCGAGGGAAGCTTGCACCTCTGCAGCCCATGCTGTTCCTCTCCAATGATGGAAGCATGCACTGCTGCTGCACTTGCATCAATCTGGTGAGGGAAGCTTGCACCTCTGCAGCCCATGCTGTTCCACTGCTGTGGTGGAAGCGCACACTGCTGCTGCACTTGCATCTATCTGGTGAGGGAAGCTTGCACCTCTGCAGCCCATGCTGTTCCACTGCTGCGGTGGAAGCGCGCACTGCTACTGGCCCTGTTGTATCTGACCAGCGAGGGAATCTTGCCCCTCTGCAGCCCATGCTGTTCCTCTCCAATGATGGAAGCATGCACTGCTGCTGCACTTGCATCAATCTGGTGAGGGAAGCTTGCACCTCTGCAGCCCATGCTGTTCCACTGCTGTGGTGGAACCGCGCACTGCTGCTGCACTTGCATCTATGTGGTGAGGGAAGCTTGCACCTCTGCAGCCCATGCTGTTCCACTGCTGTGGTGGAAGCGCGCACTGCTGCTGCACTTGCATCTATCTGGTGAGGGAAGCTTGCACCTCTGCAGCCCATGCTGTTCCACTGCTGCGGTGGAAGCGCGCACTGCTGCTGCACTTGTATCTATCTGGTGAGGAGGGCTTGCAGCTCTGCAGCCCATGCTGTGCCACTGCTGCGGTGGAAGCGCGCACTGCTGCTGCACTTGTATCTATCTGGTGAGGAGGGCTTGCAGCTCTGCAGCCCATGCTGTTCCACTGCTGCGGTGGAAGCGCGCACTGCTGCTGCACTTGTATCTATCTGGTGAGGAGGGCTTGCAGTTCTGCAGCCCATGCTGTTCCACTGCTGCGGTGGAAGCGCGCACTGCTGCTGCACTTGTATCTATCTGGTGAGGAGGGCTTGCAGCTCTGCAGCCCATGCTGTGCCACTGCTGCGGTGGAAGCGCGCACTGCTGCTGCACTTGTATCTATCTGGTGAGGAGGGCTTGCAGCTCTGCAGCCCATGCTGTTCCACTGCTGCGGTGGAAGCGCGCACTGCTGCTGCACTTGTATCTATCTGGTGAGGAGGGCTTGCAGTTCTGCAGCCCATGCTGTTCCACTGCTGCGGTGGAAGCGCGCACTGCTGCTGCACTTGTATCTATCTGGTGAGGAGGGCTTGCAGTTCTGCAGCCCATGCTGTTCCACTGCTGCGGTGGAAGCGCGCACTGCTGCTGCACTTGTATCTATCTGGTGTGGAGGGCTTGCAGTTCTGCAGCCCATGCTGTTCCACTGCTGCGGTGGAAGCGAGCACTGCTGCTGCACTTGTATCTATCTGGTGAGGAGGGCTTGCAGTTCTGCAGCCCATGCTGTTTCACTGCTGCGATGGAAGCGCGCACTGCTGCTGCACTTGTATCTATCTGGTGAGGAGGGCTTGCAGCTCTGCAGCCCATGCTGCTCCACTGCTGCGGTGGAAGCGCGCACTGCTGCTGCACTTGTATCTATCTATCTGGTGAGGAGGGGTTGCAGCTCTGCAGCCCATGCTGTTCAACTCCTGCGGTGGAAGCGGGCCCTGCTGCTGTCCTGTTGCATCTGTCCAGTGAGGGAAGCTTGCACCTCTGCAACCCCTGCCATACCAGCAGGAGGCTCGCACTGCCTCTGCCCAAGTTCAACCTCTCCCGTGAGGGTAGATTGCGCCCATGTTATGCCTTTCCTGAGAGGAATGTTTGCACTGCCGCAACCCCTGCTCTACCTGTATGAAGCTTGCACTGTGTTGACCTAGTACCTGTTCCAGGAAGGAAGTTTGCACTGCTGCAGCCCCTGCTGTACCTGTAGGAAGCTCGCTCTGCTGACCATACATACTGGCACGTTGATTGCACTGCTGTCGCCCATGTTGTAATTTTCCCTGTGAGGGAAGCTTGCGCTGCCCTAGCCCCTGCTGTACCTGTCTCGCGAGGGAAGCTTGCTCTGCCACTTCCTACTTGTCTCGTGAGGGTGGATGGCAATGCTGCGCCTGCTCTCTGAATAGATAAAAGATTGCTTTTCCCGCCATTTCAGCAGTAAAGTCGCTCAAAACGCTCAGGGAAACAAGTGTCTCCGCTGCAGAGAAGGTGCCTGTGTGACGCGCATTTTGCAAATTGGTGGTAAAAAGCAGACAATCGCGCGCGTTCAGCAGGATCGAGGAAGCGGCAGCCGGAACTGCAGCACTCTCCTCTTTGTGCAACTGTCAAGGATTGTAAAGAACGATCCCCGCACCTGCTCACTCCCGGAACGTCTCTTTTAATCGCTCTGCTCGTTACATTCCATGAGCGCGCAGCATTAAGGAAGCCACGCCCTGCAGCTTGAGGCCTGCAGGGCAGAATGGAGGCGCATCCTCAGAAGGGCCCTTATTATGAAATCTGTTTATTGGCATTTAACAAGGTTTACAGCACACATTAAAGCCAGAGCAATTTACATTAATAGTGATATCATTGATATTTACCCAGGCATGTGTACATTATTGTGATGGGAGGTGGGTATTTTCCCCCCCCGAGTCTCATATCAGCATTAGAGGCTTCTCAACTGTGGGGGAACCATGAATTCCCTATCAATATCTTGCCACTGAGAGACCCCCCCCCCCATGGAAACCTATTAGCATTCCACCCACTTTCCCCAAGTGCATTCCCATAAACAGTTAGCGAACCAAGACATAATGGGGTAGAACTTCAGATACCCAATCAAAACTAGCATCACCTAATTCTGTCCCCTGATCCGTCCCCCCCGTCTCGATGCCCCTTATTAAAACTACTACATTGGCATTGTCATATTTACTTTGCGCCCCACCTGGACAGCTAGGCCCTTGCTGCAATACTGTATGCCTCACACCTGGCTTGGCTAGTGTCTGGCCGCTCTAGGGAGGTGTCCACACTGCGCTCGTCACAGATCCCCACATATTCCCCATCTAGTCGCACCATGGCCTGTATTAGTGCCTCCCACTGACTCGCTATGGGCGTCTTCCTGAGGCCTAGTGTTTCTTCCCTCGAGAGAGCTGTACCCTCCGCCCTGGCCCACACTAGGAATGAACCCCGCCATGCCCGCGTGTGAGGTGGGTCAGCTGCTTCCAGTGTTTAGTGAGCAGTCGCTTCGCCACCACCAACCCCAGGTCAACCTAGAGGTGATCTTCGTGGAGGGAGTTCTGTGGAAGAGGTGCCACAGGTAAACCGGCCATTCAAACGGGATGCTGTGGCCTGTGCATGTGTGAAGTGTCTCTTGCACTACCCGCCAGTACGAGCGCAGTGCGGGACAGTTCCACAGCATGTGAACCAATCCGGCATCTAGCTCCGCACAGCGAGGGCAACCCACATCCGCACGACGGAAGTATCTGTTGATGGATTCGGGCGTGAGGTACACTCTGTGTAGAATAAAAAATTGTATTTGGGGGAAACGCATGTTCCGGGGAATCTTCGTCGGGCCCTGCGCACTCTGTCCCACTCTCTATCGGTCATGGGTCATGGGTCGGGCCAGATCCGCCTCCCACATACGACGCAGCGGGGCCAGGCTAATCGCTGCATGCGTACGCAGGGAGGCCGCGAACCATCGAACCAGGTGCCTCCCTCGTCCCATCACATGAAGGTATTGCATCATAAGATGCTGTTCCTCCTGAAGATCTCCCCATCGGTTTGCTAGTGTCGCCACCAGAGCCCGGTGGCGAAGGAAGTGACCAGGTGACAGCCCTGTCTCCTCCGCTAGAGAGGCAAACCAAAGGAGAACACCTTTCCGGTATAGGTCCCCCATCGTTTGTATGTCTGCCGCGGTCCAGTCCACCAGTTCCGAGGCACTAAGCACCCCCTGGCCGCTAGGGGAGCCCTCAATCAGCATGGCCGGGGCGTAAGGAGTCCGGGCCCGAGTGAGGTAGAGAGCACGATGGTAGCATTTATAGGCCACCACCACAAGGAGGGGTACAGGCCTCGACACTTTCGCAGCTGGGTGAAATAGGTTGAGGAGATCAGCCAAGGGAAGGGGGGGTGCCGCAGTCGCCGTATCGTCCCGCCCTCTATCCGCTAACCACCTGGTTATCCGCTGTAGCTGCGCAGCTAGGTAATAATGTTCAAAACACGGCATCGCAAGGCCTCCCTGGTCAGTAGGGAGGTACAGCTTGGGCAGCGTGACTCTGTGACGTGCATTGCCCCACATAAAGTCTCGAAAGGACCGTGCAAATGCTGCAAAGAAAGAGGCCGGGATATAAATGGGCAAGTTAGCGAAGTAGTACAGGAGCCGGGGCAAAATCACCATTTTGACTAAGGCTATTCGCCCCGTGACCGCCAGGAGGAGGGTGCTCCAAAACCGCATCCGAGTCCTGACCGCTGCCACGGCTCTGCCCAAATTGCCCTCCACGAGGTCTGCCGCCTGCCGATATATCTGGATACCCAGATAACGGAAGGTGTCCGACTGCCATTGGACCTGCACGCCCCCGAGATGATAGGCCGGATCCTGGGTGTCGGCTCGGAATGCGTAGAGACAGGACTTAGCAGCATTCACCCGAAGGCCCGAAAGAGCGGCAAAGTTGGATAAAATGCGCTCCAGTTCGACCGGGATGTGTGCCACGTCCCTAACGAAGACCAGTAGGTCGTCTGCGTAACGCGATACCTGGTGCGTCGCATCCCCCAGGGGGATTCCATCAGCCAGCACCTTACGGAGCGTGGCGGCAAGGGGCTCTATTGCCAGCGCAAACAGGAGGTGCCTCGACAGATCGGGATGGCGTTGGAAATATATGGCCCGGTTCTCACCCTCACCGTGGGGTCCTTGTAAAGAAGGGCCGCCATCTGGAGAAACCCAAGGCCCAGCCCGTAGTGCGACAGCGCCGCTACCAGGTACCTCCACTCCAGGCAATCAAAGACCTTTTCGAGATCTAGGACCAGGCAGCCCGCCCTAGGCCATTGCTGCACACTGTCATTGGCCACCCGGAAAAACCGCCGCAGATTGAGAGAGGTGCTACGCATGGGCACGAAACCCTTTTGGTCCCCGTGTACCAACACCGACACCGTTGGGGTCAGCCGCTCCGCCAACACCTTAGCCAAGATTTTGTAATCAGCGTTAAGTAATGCAAGGGGCGATATGACCCCAGATTGGTGGGATCGCGTCCAGGCTTGAGCAGAGACACCAAATAGGCCTCTCGCATGGAGGCGGGCAAGGTGCGCTCCTCAAGGGCCGTGCTATAGAGAGCGTGCAACCTGGGCACGAGCGACTCTCGGTAGGCCTTGTAGTACTCTGCTGGGAGTCCATCCGGCCCCGGCGCCCTCCCTGAGGCCAAAGAGGCCACCGCGTCTCCGATCTCCTCTACGGTGAGGGGGCACTCAAGCAATTCCTGATGTTCCTCTGGAATCGTGGGCAGACAGGCAGCCTCCAGAAACCTATCCAGGTCCTGCACCTGCCGGCGCCCCGTTGAATGGTATAGGGCCGTGTAATGTTCCGTCATCGCCTGGTGGATTTCCCAATGTGTGTACACGAGCGACCTGTCGGGCCTACGTATAGCGTCTATCGGTGTGTGAGCAGCTTCCCATCTGAGCAGCCAGGCCAGTAACCGCCCTGCCCTGTCGGACGTGGCATGAACTCGAGCGGAATGCGTCGCATAATTATGGCAGCGCAAGCGCTCTAGCAACTCAGCATGGCGTGCCCGAAGCCGCGCCAGTCGGACCGAGTCACGACCCGGCCTTCGCCATGATGCTCACATGAGAGAAGGCAAGATTCCAGGCTAGCGAGCGACAGTGCGAGTCGCTTACGTATGTTCCGCGTCGCACCCAGACATTGTCCCCTGATAGTGGACTTATGAGCCACTCTGCTAGTTCACTGCTCGCCGTCCCCTCGTTTAGGTCAAAGAACTGCTCGATCGTTGTGCCTAGGGAGGCGCGAAATTCAGCGTCCTCCAGAGCCGCCGGTTGGAGTCGCCACGTGGGAACTGGGGGCTGGCCGGGGTCCCACGCGAGACACAGCCTACGAGGGTTGTGGTCAGAATGGGTCCGAACCATATATTCTGCCTGGTCCAACAGAGGAGTCAAAGAGTGTGAGCCCACCACCCTAGCAATACGGACGTGAAGGTCGTGTCCCACCGAATAATTTGAGTAGATGTGATCGCCGGGATGCAGGATGCGCCACAGATCATATAATGCCCAACGCGACAGCCAATCGGTGAGGGTCCGCGCGTTCGAGACCGCCTGCGTGCTGCGGAGGGGCGGAAAGGACCTGTCCAGGCGCGTATCTAGGACAGAGTTAAAGTCCCCACCCAGTAGCCAGGGAAGACCAGTATATGGTGCCAATACCGTGGACAAGTGGGCCAGAAACGACGGTTGTTCGACATTCGGGGCGTATATGGAGCCCAGTAGTATGTGTTGACCACTAAGCCTCCCGTGAGCTAATGTGTATCTCCCTGCTGTGTCAGCTACTACCTCTGTGCATGTGAACGGTGTGCCCGCCCTCACCTAGATCAATGTGCCATGGGCATGCGCGGAGTATGTGGTCCCGAAGAGCTGGCCCCTTCAACGAGCACGCAGCCGGTCGAGCTCGGGCTGCGTCATGTGAGTCTCCTGAAGAAGGGCTATGGCCGCCCTATGCCGCTGCAGATAAGCAAAAGTGGAGTAACGACGCGCAGGCGTGTGCATTCTCCATATATTCCATGTAATTACGTCAGTGGTAGCCATCTAGAGCAATTGAGGTTTACAGAGGCCACGAGGCCAGGGTCAGGTCGGTCGGAGGGGGGAACATAGGCTCTGAGTGTCATGCCGGTGTGTTGCAACCAAAACCCCAAGAAAGGAACATTTGTGTACTGCTGAGTACATGTAATGAAAAGCAATAACAGTGTAACTACCCGGGCAAACCCCCAAATGGACATTCGTCCAAACTGTAAGCGAAACGCTTATTGAGTTAAACTAAGCCAGGTAATGGCTAATGGGTGCGCGGTGTGGCTGTAGCAAACGCAAACTGCACTCTCCCTGCGTTACCCCTACGTTAGCCATGCGTGCCTTCTATGATGCGGATAGTGCTAAGCATGTGCGAGTAGTCCAACTGCGCCTACCTACACCACCTGCCGCCGACCTCCCACAGCGCTTAAACCCCACCCCCCGGGACAGGACTCCTCGCCACCCCATCCACCTAATACGAACCAGCCAACTTGTGCATGCCATTACTCGGCACTGCACCACATCATACAGGGAATAGGAAGAGACCCCCCCCAACAGTCACCACGACATCCTGTCTCGTTCATTTCGGCCCGCACGCCGATTGGTGGCACCATCTCAATGTGCTGAGCTCACACAATGTGGTCGGTAGTCTGGGGTGTCACCAGTGGTAGAACTTGATCGTCCGAAAGCATGGTGGACGAGGAAGACGATCTACTAGTCTCAGGTTCACTATGCTTGTGAATAACCGTTGCACCCTGGCTGCTTGTGGACCCCAGGATTGCCACCGCATCCAGGGCTCCCTGACGCTCCAGCCGCATCCTCTCGGGACTGGGCGCCACGGCGGGGCTCGACCCCGTTGCCTGGCGGGTCTCCCTCCGCTGCCGCCTCGGTCTCCTCTCCTGGCGACCACAAATTCCCGAATCCGGGGGTCTCTGGCCCCGCTCAGTCCCGCTTCCTCCAACCGGTCCCAGACATCAGATGGGGCGTCGAAGAATCGGGTTCCCTCCTTCGTGATCACCCTGAGGCGCGACGGGAACAGCAGGGAATATGGGATCTCCAGGTCGCGCAACTGGCGTTTCACTGCCAGATAGTTGCTCCTCCGCTTTTGGACTGTTGCAGTGTAATCCGGGAAAAACATCACCTGTCCACCTCCCACTGTGATGGGGTCCAGCTTCCTGGCCTCGCGAAGCACCACGTCCTTATCTCGATAATTGAGGAGTCTGAAAAGGAAGGGGCGCGGCCGTGCCCCACGTTGAGGCCTCCGCGCCGGGACCCTGTGCGCCCGCTCCACCACGAACTGCTGAGAGGGCACCCCCGGAGGGAGGATGCCACGAAGCCACCCCTCGACAAACTGTTCCGGGTTCCGTCCCTCCTCACCTTCCGGCAGACCCACCACTCGGACATTATAGCGCCGGGAGCGCCCTTCCGCATCCTCGGCACGGTCCTCCAATACATGAACTCGGTCGATCAGGTCCTGCAGGGCCATGGTGTGGTTACGCACCACAGGTTGGACATCCTGGAGCGCTTGGCATTGCTGAGTGACGGAGTCCGCCAACTTACGATGGTCTGAATGGAGGAGGGTGAAGTCCACCGTGACTTTGTCAATCCGGGACTCCAGGGATGCCCTAGTCTGCTCCAATGTAGTGCCCAACCGTTCCACCGCTGCCAATACTGTGTCCATTTTCGCCTCCAGTGCTGTCGCCGGAAGCTCCATATCTCCATCATGGCGCCCTGATGTGGGACCCAGCCCCTCCGCCTGCGACCAGCCCGCGGACGACTTATTCCGCAGCCAGCCCATGGCCAGTTGCTGTGCTGAAGGCATTCGCCAGCAACCCCGGCACCTGACGGACAGTCCAGGCTCCCACTCCCGTCTCACCGAGATGTGAGAGAGTGAACACCACGTTCTCCCCGCCGACGCCGGGGAAGGAAAGGAGGGGGGGGACAAGGATCCTCCCGAGGACGGCGTAGCCACCTCCTATCCGATGCCCACTGCCCGGTATTCCCAGGCTCCGGAGGCCATCGAGACCGCTGCACACTGTCCTCCCAGTACGTCAGTGCCCCCTGTCTGGCATCGCTTCTCCACCACAGCGTCTGTGCCCCCGCGTCGACCAGATCTGACGCTATGCCACCTCCGCTGCCGCCATCCGCTTCTCCTGGGCCACTAGCAAATGGGCCACCCCTCCGCTGCCGCTGGCTTGGTGTTTATAATAGGGCAACCCGGACAGGACCCCAGTTTCGGCTAAGTCCGGGCCCTCCTCACTGATGTCACCAGCTGGGACGCCCCCTGCGTGTGTAGGGTACCCAAGGGCATAAGTCTCTCCACGATATGGCAACGCTTCAAGGGCTTACACCAGGTTTTGTCGTTCCCCTCGTTGCAGAGTCAAAGCAGTCCCCCTCCGCCTTCTCAGCCGTTCGCCACATGGTCCGTGTCTAATGGTCGGGCCACCGGCTACCAGCCCCACAGGTCCCAGGCCTCAGCGAAGTGTCCGCTAACGGTAGGGTGACCCATTACTCCCGGACCGTCCACATCAGCCGCTGCCGGGCCCACCACTCTGTTGCAGCCTTCGGGGAGGCCCACCTCGCTCCCAGACCTCCCCGCCGCGTCCCTCGACCTCGTTCACGTGCTGAGGTTGGGTCCACACGACTCACCACAGCAGCTCCAGTGGATCGTCCGCCAGGCCTCGCAGCGTAGTCCTCTAAGCCAGGGTCTCGCCAGGGGATGGCACCGCAGACTCACTCCGCAATGGCGCCCTGTCAGCGCAGTTTCCTCTCCTTCGCCAGCAGGCAGCCGTCTCCCCTGTGCGTGCGCCGCCTTTGCCGCTTCACCGGTCCAGCAAGCTGGTTCCCCGCTGCATCAACTAGGCACCAGGTCCGCCACTGCCCACCTCCGCTTGCATCGGTATCCGTGTCCGAGCAGGGCGGCCGTCGTCTCGCCTCCTTTTGCGCGGGTCACGGTCCGTGCGGCCCAGTTGCCTCGTGGCAAGCCGCAGGCTAGAGTATCCCCCGTGGCCAGCCGAGATCCACAGTCCGCTCCGCTCCTCCTGCCGGCTCGAGACTCAGCACGGCTCAACTGGGGCTACGGGCCATCGCCGGCTCTGAAGTTCTCCGTGAGGCTGCGGGAGGTCTACGGCCTGCGGCCGGTGTTGTCAGCGATGTTCACCCACGCTGCAGACAGGATAATTCATAGGATAATGGCACCAAATGGCAGGAGCTTCAAATTTGGCAGCGCCGGGCTTCTACATTTCCAAAACGCCGGAATGTACCGTATTTACAACAATACGACACACCCCTGTGCTTTCCATAGCTCTGGCGGAAAAATTAGCTGCCTAGCACCAATGCAGACACCCGTGCACCACAGTGCATGCTGTAGCATGCATAGAAGTAGCACATCTGCATTATTTAATGATAGTTTATGCCTTCCTGCACATAAATAACCATTAATGGTGTTTTGCTCTTTCTATGTGTGCTTGCAGCACACACAGAAAAAGCAAAAATAAGGAGAAATAAAAGTATTTCTCCTCGTTGGCCATCCTAACACTTGCTAATGCATGGCGTTCATTTTTGGCGCTGTTTCAGATTTACGCATCCTTGTGAATCTGGAGCAGCGTCAAAATGCAATGGGTGTTGCGGTGGAATGGCCAAAGCAACACCCATTGCACGCCCCTTTCATGCAAAGTGATGCTTGTAAAGGGACCTTATTTACAAGGTGGCGTTAAGCCACTCAAAGTGGCTCAGCATTGCTTTGTAAATATGGAGAAGTGCATAGCGCCACCAGAACATCACTAAAAGTGACGTTCTAGTGGTGCCATCTCCTTTTAAATATACCCCTATGATTACATAATCATTTCTCTCTAGTGGTAAGGACAGAATCCTTCAATCCTTAACTTTTACGGCAGATCTATAACAAGTGGCAATCAATATAAGCCCTTTCTGGGGCAGACATGTTGTCATTTAAGGAATAACATAGGGTACCGTCATCTCTTCTTTATGTTAGTCTCTGAAGCATGAGAGGTTCATTCAAGCTTTAGGCGATGGCCTCCAGGCTGCCGAATCTTCGCAACAGATGCATCAACCAACTGAGCCATCTTTCTGATTTCAGCAAGGACAGAGTTGATATTGCTCATGCCTCTTGGTCTCCGTCCCAATTTGAAAATTAATCATGGTTCGATTAGCCCTAAAGAGTATCTGGTGCCTTTGGCCAGAGAGTGCCCTGGACAGAAAATAAATTGGGGCCCACTCCCCTGCAAGTTCCCCCAAAGCCTCTCTCCAAACAAAATACAAATATTTGTAGGGTGGAAGTCGCTCTAAGGGGCTTCTTGGACCTAGTGGAAGATAATGGATTTTGTATTACTCCCCAACTCAAAGGTTCGCATTATATCGACCCCAAAAGGATGATAGACTTGCTGGTTCTACTGGGATCTTGGGTCAAACAGAGGTCTCTGCAGGGAATGCATTAGACCCGTGCGCCACCAAACCATCTCATTCCTTTTCTCCGCTCGCACATTGAATGGCAATTTTACACATTTTCTTTTCAAAGCACACCACCTCACACAGATATACTACACCTTATCTCCCCAATGAATATTCCATGTCCCCCGTCTCCTTCAGCGTGTCTCTGTGAAGCATGAACAATCCTTGATTCAAGCTTTTCCCCATAGTCTCTTAAGAGAGTATTGAACTGCACGGAGACAACTTACACAATATGCAGTCAATCTGAACTTCTGGTATTTCTCACAAAATGGTTGGTTGTAAGGATAGCCTGGTTCAAACTCCCTAATGAATACATTCATTAGAAAAGTATTTTATGAGCTACATATAGAGAAGTGTATATACATTGGCATAGTTTTTGTTCCAAATGTGTTTCTTTAGCTAATAAGTGTTTCAGTGTGAGCATCACACTGATTTGGGAAATAATATTGCACCTGGTAAATACCAATACCATGGGTAACACCTCTCCATTTCAAGTTCCATACTTCAAAATTAAGAAAACATATAGAATTATGGATGGGTAACAGTGAATTATGTGGATCACTTTAACCTTTGGTTTTGTCAATGAATTTCTAGTTTTTAGTTTAACCTAAAGTAAAGTTTTAGTACCATACATAAAGCTAACCCTCCATTGTCATTGGTTTACCTAAAGGTCACTCCAAGGATACAGGTATGTATAGCGCAGTAGATATTTGGATTACGTCCTATACTGGGCTGCATTACAGAGAACTACTTCCAGGGAACAGTTTACGAGCTACATATTCATGACCCCTGCAATATATAGTTCAAGTAATGAATGGTATGTAGGAAAGACTTACTCAAAGGACCTTGAAAGATACAAAGACAAGAGCATACTGAACATGTCTTCTCCGAGGAGAAAGCAAATTAATAAAAAAAATTAATACTGCATGTAGAAAAAGTGTGACCATGTAAAATAAAAGTGCTCTTTTCCTTCTGTAAATATGAACAGATGTCAATCCAAGCTGGCTGTGACTTGTTCAGGCAAAGTTAAGCTTATCTGAATTATTTTTCAAATTAATAAAACCACTTTAACACAGCGGTCTGTTCTGTCAATGGTTTTTCCTGCTCCCAGAAGCCATATAATCGCTGCATAATGTCACATAGGATTAAGCCCTGGCCCTTTTCTCAGGTACATGCGTCAGCTCCTACAGGGCACTCAGATACCAGCTTCTCCACAGCCCATTGACAGGTACTGGGAAGGCTGTGGCTCCCCACACTCAGCTCATTGCCTGGGGTAAAGAAAACATTGGGCATGAACACAACTGAGTATCTGGACTTTGAAGCCTGGGCATTGTCACATCACTGTTATCAGAAGATTCTGGTCCCACCTTAGAGCTATTTGGAGCCTTTGCTGGAGCCGAAGTTCTGATGCACAAATGGAGATCTAACTTCACTCATGGAATGTGCCCTCACCAGCTACCATGCTGCTGGACAAATAGGCTTAGAATACTTTCCAGCAGTTCTCACTCCAGCAGAGGCCACCTGCAGGGTCCAGGAGAGGTCCAGTTGGAACTGGTTGGCTAGAAATTTTCAGGAAAGGCCTCTTGTAGACTGTTGTGTCCCTGTAGCTTGAACAGAAGGTCAGCCTTGTGACTTTTGGAGTCCACATCTTTGGTTACCATAGGTCTCAGGCAGCAGGTTCAGTCCTCTTCTGATCTTTCTCAGGTACAGTAGTAATTTGAGAAGGGTACTGAGGATTCCATATTTATGACTGGCACCAGCTTGTGGATGGGGGGACTTCCAATTCCTTCCCAACCAATGAGGTAGAAGACCCAATGGGTTACTGTACCCATGTTCGCTGTTTTTCTTGTGTGCCTAACTGCAAACAGTTCCACAGTGCCCATATCTGCCTAAATCCAAGACGTCCCCGCCATGGGAAGCAAGCAACCCCTCCTTTGTGGTCACTGCAAACCAGTTCTGGGGGCAGCTCCCCCACTGGAATTAGTGCCTGCCTGAAAAAAGAAGGGGCCTGTGACACCTTCCTGTGATAGAGAAGGCCCCTTTGAAGTTAATCAAGTTTCTGGGCACTGACCCAAAGTTCATCCTTCCAGAGGAACAGAAACATCTACCCACTTTCAGGCCTTTATCTCTGCTCTGGGAGCAGTTTTCACACGTTATTCAGGGATTGAGTATTCAGGGGGCTGCAGCCGGAAAGTAATGCAAATTAGCCTCTGCATACTTTAGGCAGGGAAAAGGTACCTTTCTAAAAGTAGTTTTTCCTTAATATTTATTACAAATCTGATTTGACCCGTGTATTGGACTTTTATAGATATTACAGAGTCAAAGAATGACATTTCTAACCTCAGATAGTATTATTAAATGGCATCCCAGTGTTTCTCTATCGAACAATCAGCCAAACTACTGAGAAAATAGCATTTAGGTGCTACGCACTGCAAGGACATGTTTAGCATTAACTTTTTACATGTCCTACTTTTAAATTCCATGCTCCTGTGCCTTATGGGCTATAGGTCCTACGTAGGAGTGACTTATCAATAGTTAAAAGGAAGTTTTAGACCTGTTGTCAAAAGTTTATTTTTTGACAGGTTAAATTGCAGTTTAAAAACTGCCTTAGCCAGGCTACAGCGGTACTCCTAAAGACATGTTTTCGCTGCCACTGCAGCGGTTGGCATAATAGGTGCTGCTGTCCACAGGTGGCATGTAACGTACAGGCTCTGGATGCATTACGTACTAAATACTATGGACTTATAGGTAAGTTAAATATGCAATTAGGCTTATGCCAATTTAACCATGTTAAAAAGCGGAGAGCCCGGGCACATTACTACTGGTTAGCAGGGGTAAAGTGCACAGAGTTCTACAGCTGGCAAAAACAGATATTGCAAAAATCTGGGGGTACACCACACAAAAGATGGTAATTTCCTACAGACAGTATGTGTGCTTCCTAGGAGGCAGTTGTCCTTACAACAAGCAAATAAACCATTTTTAGTTTTCATGTACATCACAGGAAAACATAATTCTTATTGCTGCAAAGAAAAGGTACTACTGGCTGGGAATTATTGTAACCTGAAGGCACAGTATAAACATATGAGGATGACAGAAAAAAATATAAAGATTGGAAAGAAAACAGCACTGGCAACGTAAAATATTGTCTCACCAGCCCTGGAATTGAAGTGCACAACTTTTTAAGCAGCTGCACATAGGGGAGTGTGACAAATGCAGTCACTCACAGTGCAAGAGAGAGAATGGCTGAAGTGGTCCCCATGTTGTCTCCTGTAGGTGCCAGAAGCCAAGTGTGAATGCCGGTTGAAGAGAATTGACCCGCCCCTCTATCTATGTATTTTTATTTATTTTTCATTACATGAGGCTACTGAGACAAGCTGTCTCTAGGCCAGTTCTAAAAGGACCACTGTTGAAAAATGTCATTAGATCACAAAAACAAATACTCTTGCAGCAACCAGGTTAAGTTGGGTGGCTTTCGTGTAGACCACAACTCATGGGTCCATGAACATAAATATTTGGTTGTTATTCTTTAGTAGCACTTGCAGCTCATACGTACACTTGTACTTGAGTTTCAGGCTAATAAAATCATCTGTTCAGGCTATTCAGCCAACTAGTTTGAAGAATTTATCACACACCATGCATTTCTGTAGCACTTCAGTGGTACACAGATACTTAAGTTGTTTACAAATGTCTGGGTGTCCATGAAGATTTTACCTACACATCTAGTTACTCTTTCTAGCTATGAGGGGAGGTTCAACAAAATGCAACAGTTCAGGATGTGCTCCCCAGTGGCACCTAAGAGAGTTTAAGGGCACTGTTTTTTTCCTCCCCGAAGAGTATTTCACCACTGTAGGGTAAAATGGTGTTTAGGGTTTATAGTCATTTAATCACTGCAGAGTAAAATAGAGTTTTAGGCTCATGTTAATTTTATTACATGAGAGTAAAAATGGAGTTAATTGACTCTGGTCATTTCATCACCAGAGAGTGAAATGTTCACACACGTAGATCAGACTGTATAGCGTGAAAAACTTCACCCTCCATTTCTAGAGGGGTGGTCTTCATAACCCTGCCACAGAGTCAGCTTGTGGTTGCTGTTTTGCATCTAGTGTGTTTGTACTTGGAGCTCAACTTAATTAAAGCTTGCATTGTTATCTCAATTGGAAGGATTTAATATAGGGTGACCAGATGTCCTGGATTTACCTGAAGAGTCCCGGTGACCCGACACTAAAAAAATAATAATACATGTCGCGGTTGTGAGAGAGGGTCGGGTGAGCATGGACATTTACCACTATGCTGTGAAGGCTCACATTTAATCCGGCACTCACATCACAAGTCACAACTGGGACAGAGTTTTACTTGATCAAGTTTCCTACTGTGCTGCCTGGCCTCAGTCACTCAGCACAGCAGGTTTTAATGAGGGGTGAATCAGCCTACATGGAGCCAATCCCCAAGTTGGAGTTACAAACCTCCTGCACTTGTAACAGGAACAAAGCTTTTGGGGGGGAGTGGGTGTTGCGGAGGGAGAGGAGAGAGAGAAAAGGAATATGCTACTTATCAGTATGCATCTGTTCTTGGCATGTAGAGCTGCAGAGTTGTACACTTAGCATAGATCGCCATCTGGTGTTGGGCCCGGATGTTTGCAGTTTGTTTTTCTTCTTGGACAGTCTTTGGAAGTCACGAGTTTGGTGACTCCTCCTACGGTCCGTACTGCGCATGGGCTTCGGCTCCATCCTCAGATTGTTTTTCACCAACAGGGAAATGATGGAGCTTGGTAATCACAGTGAGAAACCCATGTGTGTAGTATCTAAATAAGATGTACTGGAACGGATACAGGTAGCCGGGGAAGCGGGTGGGCGTGTACAACTCTGCAGCTCTACATGCCAAGAACAGATGCATACTGGTAAGTAGCATATTCCGTTCGAGGCATATGAGCTGCAGATTGTACACTTAGCATAGATTATATAGCAGTACCCAACCCTAGCGGCGACCACCGGTATCCGTTGCAGTGGTTTGAAATAGTGTCTTTAGTACAGCCTGGCCCACTCTAGCTTGCTGCTTGGAATGCACATCTACACAGTAATGTTTTGTGAAGGTGTGCGGTGTAGACCATGTGGCTGCTTTGCAGATGTCATCTAAGGGTATATTCCCTAGAAAGGCCATAGAAGCCCCTAACTTTCTTGTAGAATGGGCTTTAGGCGGAACAGATAATGTTCTTTTAGCCTTTTGGTAGTAAATCTGTATGCATTTTACAATCCACCTAGCTATCCCTGATTTAGAAATGGGGTTGCCTTTATGTGGTGGAGAGAAGGAGACGAACAATTGTTTAGTCTTCCTGAAGGGTTGCGTTCTTTGTATGTAGTATAGCAAGGCCCTTTTTACATCGAGTGTGTGTAAGGCTCTTTCTGCAACAGATTGAGGTTGCGAGAAGAAGACAGGTAATTCCACCGATTGATTGAGATGAAAGGGGGAAATGACCTTGGGCAGGAACTTCGGATTTGTGCGAAGTATGACCTTGCTGTGATGTATTTGTATGAAGGGTTCCTGTATAGTGAACGCTTGTATTTCACCAACCCTTCTAAGGGAAGTGATAGCTACGAGAAAAGCTGTTTTCCAGGTGAGAAACTGTAGCTCGCATTTATGCATTGGTTCGAAGGGCGGACCCATTAGTCGTGTAAGAACTAAATTTAGATTCCATACAGGGGAAGGTGGTGCCCTGGGAGGAATTACTCGTTTAAGGCCTTCCATGAAGGCTTTAATAGCGGGCACTCTGAAGAGAGATAAATGCTGTCTGTTTTGTAGATAAGCAGCGATCGCTGCTAGGTGTAGGCGTATGGATGAATATGCCAGGTTACACCTGTGAAGATGGAGCAGATAGCATATGATGTGCTGTATGGATGCATCTAAAGGGTTGATTGTATTGTTACGGCAGTAAATAACAAATCTTTTCCACTTTGCGGCATAACATGCTCTAGTGGTAGGACGTCTGGCTTCCATGATGATGTTCATGCAATCAGGGGGAAGGTTAAGGTATCCGAATTCTAGGATTTCAGGAGCCAGATCGCCAGGTTGAGCTGAGCTGGGTCCGGGTGCCTGATTTCTCCATGGTTCTGGGTTAGGAGGCATGGGGATAGGTGCAGTTTTTGATGTGGTACCACTGATAGTTGTAGTAGCGTGGTGTACCACGGCTGCCTGGCCCACGTCGGAGCTACCAGAATGAGTGTGAGGGAGTGCTGTTGTAGCTTCCTGACCACTAATGGAATTAGTGGGAGAGGTGGAAAGGCGTATGCAAATCTGCCTGACCAGTTCATCCATATCGCATTGCCCTTGGACAATGGGTGTGGGTATCTGGCGGCGAAGCTTGGGCATTTTTTGTTTTCGTGGGTGGCGAAGAGGTCTATCTGAGGATGCCCCCACTGTTGGAAGAATGGCTGAAGAACTTGCGGATGCAGTTCCCATTCGTGTAGTTGTTGCGTTTGTCTGCTGAGCAGATCTGCCATGGTGTTTTGTACGCCTGGAACGTGTTGTGCCAGGAGAAAGATGTTTTGGGGAATTGCCCATCTCCATATGCTCTGGGCTAAGCGGGAGAGCTGGGGAGAGTGTGTCCCCCCCTGTTTTTGGATATAATACATTGCAGTCATGTTGTCTGTGCGAATGAGGACTGCTTTGCCCGAAATCTGTTTTTGGAAAGATTTTAGGGCTAGAAAGATCGCCAAGAGCTCCAGATGGTTGATGTGGAGCAATTTTTGCTGTGGCGTCCATAGACCTTGCATTGTGAGGTGTAGGAGGTGCGCTCCCCAGCCGGAGAGCGATGCGTCCGCTGTTAGAATCACCTGAGGAACCGGGTCCAGGAACGGCCGCCCTTTGGAAAGGTTTGTGGTGTTCCACCACTGCAGAGAATGATGTGTGCGGCCGTCCACCAACACCAGATCCGTCAGCTGACCCTGGGCCTGGTTCCACTGTTGTGCTAGGCACTCTTGAAGTGGACGCATGTGTAGTCTTGCATGGGGCACTATAAAGATGCATGACGCCATCATTCCTATGAGCTTCATGAACACTCTTGCTGGAAGAGAGTGTTGGGGAAGGAATGTTTTGCGTAAGGCTTGAATGCTTGTGATTCTGGCTGTGTTTGGATAGGCAATACCTTTGGAGGTGTCTATAGTGGCCCCGAGATATTGCTTTGTGTGAGATGGTATGAGGTGGGACTTTTGGTAGTTCACCGTGAAGCCTAGCTGGTGGAGCAGTTGGATGGTGCTGTTTGTATGCTGGTGGTAAGACGCAGCTTTTATCAGCCAGTCATCTAAGTAAGGGAAGACGTGAATGTGTTGACGTCTGAGGTGTGCTGCTACTACCGCTAGGCATTTGGTAAACACTCGTGGTGCGGTGGTGACCCCGAAGGGGAGAACCGTGAATTGGTAATGTTGCCCGTCCACCACGAACCTGAGGTATTTCCTGTGAGAGGGGTGTATTGGAATGTGAAAGTATGCGTCTTTCAGATCCAAGGTTGTGAGAAAATCTCCCTGACAGAGGAGCGGGAGGACTTGTTGTAGGGTGACCATATGGAAATGGTCTGAATGTATGTAGGCATTTAGAGGCCGGAGGTCCAGAATGGGCCTGAGGGTCCCGTCTTTCTTTGGTATTAGGAAATATAGGGAGTAAACCCCTAGATTTTGCTGATTGATGGGGACCTGCTCTATAGCGTGTTTTTGGAGGAGGGAGAGTACCTCCTGTTTGAGCAGTGTGGAATGTTCTTGAGACATTGGGCGGTGCCTTGGTGGGATATTGGGTGGGGTAGATGTTAGCTCGAGACAGTACCCCGACCGGATGATTTGGGTCACCCATTTGTCCGATGTTATGGACTCCCATGCGTGGATAAAGTTTTGTAGTCTGCCCCCGACCGGAGTGGAATGGTCTGGGGGGAGCGGAGGGAAGTCATTGTGTGGGCGGGGTGGCAGAACGGGTGTTGTTAGTTTTGCCCCTGCCCTTATTGTTGTTGCCTCTGTAACCACCCCTTTGGTTGCCCTTTGAAAAGGTATTTTGAGGAGGGGATTTGTAGGAGGTAGAGGTGCTATCGGTGGAGAAGCCTCTGCCTGTGCTACGAAAGGAGGAGCGTCGAAAGGAACGTTTAGACGCTTGTGTTTGGAGTGCCCCCATAGACTTTGCTGTGTCTGTGTCCTTTTTCATCTTTTCCAACGCTTCGTCTACCTTGGGCCCAAAGAGAGTTTGTTGGTCAAAGGGGTGATTGAGTATGGACGCCTGGACTTCAGGCTTAAACCCTGAGATCCTGAGCCAGGCATGGCGACGAAGCAGGACACTGGTATTTATGGCTCTAGAAGCAGTGTCGGCTGCATCGAGGGCACACTTAATGGAGGTGTTTGTAATGAGTTTACCCTCCTGTATTAGCTCATGAGCCCTACGCTTGTGTTTCTCGGGGAGGTGCTGCATAAGAGCCTCAAGTTCGTCGTAGTGTGCTCTGTCATAGCGCGCAAGTAGCGCTTGTGTGTTTGCAATGCGCCACATGTTTGCAGCTTGAGAGGCGGTGCGCTTGCCAGACGCGTCTAGGAGTTTGGATTCCTTGTCTGGCGGTGGGGCTTCTCCTGAGGACTGGGAGTTAGCCCGCTTTCTAGCTGTAGAGACAACTAGGGAATTTAAGGGAGCAGGGCCCTTAATGTATGCAGGGTCTGTGGGTGCCGCCTTATACTTTTTCTCTATTCTAGGGTTTAGTACCCTGGCCCTGACAGGGTCTTTGAACACCTCTGCGGCATGCTTGGTGACACCCTTAAGCATGGGTAAGATAGAGGTGGATTTGTCCTGTATGTCGAATGTATCCAGTAAGAAGTCGTCTTCCACTGGTTGTGTGCATGTCCACCCCATGGTAGTGTGCTGCTCTCTGCACTAAATGATGGAACCCTAAGGAGTCCTCTGGAGGAGACGGCCTGGATGGGTATAGGTCGTCCTGAGGAATATCGGGTACATCCGGGTTATTGTAATCCTCCCACGGGTCTGGGGTCCCTGGTGGAGTGGGATCCATTGGGGCGTCCGCCGGATAATTGTCCGGGTCCCCGTCGTCCGGATCTGGGGACGGGGCCGGAGAGTAGTGAGGTAAAGGTGGCGGAGACCTGGGAGGGGGAGGGGGTGGAGGAGGTGGAGGAGGTAGGGGAGGTGGTAGTGGGGAGGGCACTCTGAGGGGAGAAGTAGCAGAGTCCTTCCGTTTGGGTGGTGGAGGAGGAGCCGGAGTATCAAGGCGTCTTTTCTTGATAATTAAAGTCAATAGTCCAGTCTTTGGATCTTTGGACAGAGTCTTTTGTAAAGGGTCTGGTGTAAACAGAGCCAATGGCGTCGAATCGTCCGTCGGCACCGGTGATTTCGGAACCGAGGACTTCGATGGTTTGTGTGCGCCATGCTTTTTTGGGGCCTCCGGTTTTTTCGGCGTCGAAGGAGTTTTCGGCGCCGGAGCGTCGGTGCCGACAGATTTGTGTTTGTGTTTGGTCGGCACCGAGAGTCCAGGCTTCGGCACCGGTGGCTTCGGAGTCGAGCTGGATATTGCTTTCTTCGGTGCCGGATGCTGTTTTTCGGCACCGGGCGTCGGCTGGCTCGATCCCGAGCTGCCGTGAGACTTTGGAGGCTTCGACACCGGGCCCGAAGGTGGGGTGATCGAAGCTTTGGTCTTGGTTTTGCCCAGGCCGGCAGGCGAGGGAGTAACCTGAGTCTCTTTGGTTTTGGGCGCGGGGGTGGGAGGGGGCACAGTACTCACGGCCCGCTGCGCCGGTGTGATGTCCTCCACGTCGGAGTCGTCGGCCTCGGAAGCGCTGACGACGTCTTCTTCCTGCTCGGTGTGTGTTTGCCCCGAAGCTTCGGCGCCGTCTCCGAAGATGTCCGGTGGAGCTGCAGATGATGAGTGCGCCATGGTGCGTCGAGCTTTTCGATCCCGGATGGTTTTCTTCGATCGAAAAGACTTACAGGCGGGGCAGTCTCTGGCCTCGTGTTCTGGAGAGAGACAAAGATTACACACCTGATGGAGGTCGGTGTGGGGAAATTTAGACCCACATTTTGGGCACTTTTTGAACGGAGTCCTTTCCATCGGCCGGGACCGGAGTCGAGGAGGGCCCGAAGGCCGGTGCCGATGTACGGGATGGAGAAAAGTGCCGCTTCGAGAGATGAAGATGATGATGAAGAAACTCGAAGAAACGAGGATTTTCCGTCGAGGCTGGAACCGTAGAAGTTCGAAGCCGGAGCACGAAGTATCACATCCGAGCCCGATGGCGGAAAAAAACAATCTGAGGATGGAGCCGAAGCCCATGCGCAGTACGGACCGAAGGAGGAGTCACCAAACTCGTGACTTCCAAAGACTGTCCAAGAAGAAAAACAAACTGCAAACATCCGGGCCGAACACCAGATGGCGATCTATGCTAAGTGTACAATCTGCAGCTCATATGCCTCGAACAAATATTTATAATCCACGCTGTGGGGTCCGACTCAGTCCTCCCAGTGTGGATTATCCTTGTCAGAACCTAATAAACACTATCTTTGTGAGGACTGATGTGTTGTGAAGACCACGCTTAGTAGCGTGTTTAGGTACTTTCGAGCAAGTGTATCAAAAAATGTAAAGCCCAGTTAGATTTTCCTTGGTCCGCTTTATAACCTTCCCTACTATCAAAGTGCATGTGGACTTAGAATAATAATGACACACTTCATTACGGTCAATGGCCGATCCTCATAGCGAGAGAGAGTGCGAGAGTGTGTGTTTGTGTACTGGTCAGAGGGGTTGCCTCATGCGGCTGCATGGTATCACCCAAAGCACGTGCAATTCATCTTTGCCCTGGACAGGAAGCAGGGGCCTTACAATGACCAGGCCGAGAGATAAGCATGTGAAATGTCAGGGCGGACAGGAAAATAAATACCGGCATGGAGAGCAGCAAAAGAGATGATTGGTTGAGATAAAACCCGCATGGAGGGGAGGGGGAGAAATGCTTGTTTGAGATACCTTGAATGGTCGTGGTGTCAGGGGTGGAGGAGGGACAGGCAGCAGCGGGATTGGTACAGATTATGCAGCAGCACATGGGAAATAAGAGACCAGGATGCAAAATGATATCCAGACCACGAGGCTCCTCGCTCTGTGTTTCATCTTCCTTCCCCATCTCTTTGAATTGTTCTTTTCCTCGTTCAATCGCTGGAGCTCTCCTAGGGGAGGGCTGCCATCTTTGTCTCTCTCACCAACTTTCTCCTCTGTAGCTTTAGTTTTGCACATCTGTATTTTGACCTCTGTACTCCTAGCTCTGCACCTCATTATATGGATTTCTGTAACACGGCCTCTGCAGCTCTCCTATGATACCTCTGTTTCTCCAACTCAATTCTCCTTCCGTTTCTGTAACTGTATTTATAGCTTTCCTTTAAACTCCCAAGAACCCCTATTTCTGTGATCTCTTTTTTTTCTCTATCAGTTTACCGCTTAACTTTGTCTAGCCCTTTGTTCCCATTTTCTTGGCCTTGTGGCGCATCTTATAGGCAGAGGTGAGGGTCAATGGATGAATGATTGATTGGACAGTGCTACTGTAGACCATACACACTACCGCGGAGCACCTGGTGTCGCCAAAACAAAAAGGCTCGGAGAGCTTCGAGGCAAGAATGATTTCAAATTGTCCAGGGTCCGAGTAGCTGCACGTGGCACTCAAAGGCCCTTAAGACAAGAGGCCTACTCCGGTTCACTTCCACACTGCCTAAAGCTTGGCTTGAAGAGGAGAAGCAGTGTCGGGGACTGCAACATGGTCCAGTCTGATGCAGGTGCAACAGGAGAGCCGTGATGGTGGATAGCACAGCTACATTTGGAGTTTGACCAGAATGGGCATTTTTATTAACATATTTACAGCCCTTACATTCTTTCATTCCAGCAGATATGCTCACGTCTTCTTAACTGCCCAGTTATGATTTAAACCCCCCCCCTTTTTTAGGACCCCCCCCCCCCCCCCCCCCCCCCCCCGAGTCCGTCATCCAACCACCCATAAGTTAAGAACGTGTACTTTTCTTTCACTATTAGCTGGGCAATCCCTGTCCTTGTACCCTACCCCCAGAAGGGGTCAACCTCATTGATGGTGTCCTTAAAGCCTTTCCCCCTATAACGCAAGAGGTTTTATTGACACTTTGCTCCAAGGTAAAGTCGCGCTCTCCTGCCGATCCTTTGAAGCCGGACCAATTTAAAAGACTGCTACCTACTATCATTTATCCATTGGAAATGGTGATCAATGGGTCTTTGAGCGCAGCGGTTGTGCCCAGGGCCTGGAAGCAGGCCAGGGTACTGCCACTGCTCAAGGATCCTTCTTTAGACCCCTATAAACCTGAAAGTGTTCGTCCCATTTCCCTGTTACCTTGGATCGCGAAGATCACCGAGACCTATATCTATTCCCTTCTTACGGATTTTTTTACGGCAAATCAGAGGTTTGATCCCTCTCAAAACGGTTTTCGGCCTGGCCACAGCACTGAATCAGCGCTTTTGGCCGTGACTGAACATCTGTGGACGGCCTTAGACGCGGGGCAGACGTCGGCGCTGATCCTTTTGGATTTCAGTGCCGCGTTAGACACTGTGTCTCATGCCATTTTGCTGAATTGTTTATCTAAGGCTGGAGGTACTGGCCTAGCTCTTAGGTGGTTGTCCTCCTTTCTTGCTGATAGGACGTTTCAGGTGGTTGCTCCCCCTTTTGCTTCTGGTGTCTTTCCTATTGGCCAAGGGGTCCCACAGGGCTCGTCCTTGAGCCCCCTGCTCTTTAACCTTTATGTTCAACCTCTAGCGGACGTAGCCAGGAGTAGAGGGCTAACCATGGTTTCCTATGCCGACGACACTCAGTTGGTGGTGGCTCTCTCGAGTGACCCCAAGCAGGACGCCAGGAAATTTCAGGGCGACCTCTCGGCGATCGCCGAGTGGATGACCGCCAACTGCCTTCAACTGAATACCAACAAGTCTGAGGTGCTGCTGGTGGGAGGGAACCATGACTGCTGGAGTGAACTGTGGTGGCCCAAGAGTTTGGGTGTGGCCCCTACCCCCAAACCTGTGGTGAAGAACCTGGGGGTTTGGATGGACAACTCACTGAACTTCCAGATTCAGACAAAAAGGGTGGCAGGAATTTGTTTCGGTCTGTTGCGTGGGCTCAAACCCATTCTGACCTTTTTCAATGCTTCGACCAGGCAGATTATTATTCAGGCCCTGATTTTGTCCAGGCTGGATTATGCCTGCTCGCTGTACCTGGGAGCGAATAAATCTGAAATTCAGAGGCTACAGAGAGACCAGAATGCGGCCGTAAGATCTCTTTTGGGCTTGCGCAGAACTTGTTCAGTGACCAGTGCAATTCGCCACCTTCACTGGTTGCCTGTTGCCAGGCGAATTGAGTTTAAGGCATTGTGTATTGCCTTCAAAATTCTGAAATTGGCATCTCCCCAAATTCTGTCTGACCTTCTTCTACCTTACATTCCTACACGATCACTTCGATCGATGGGACAATGTTTGGTAATGATTCCCCGGGTGAGAAGAGTCCGTGCCGGTGGACGCTCTTTTCGCAATAGAGCTGCCATTCTGTGGAACTCTTTGCCGGCCCGCATTCGTGGGCTTACTAACTACTTTCATTTTAAGAAAGCCATTAAGACATTTCTGTTCCCCTCCCTGTAGGCCTTTAGTGTTTTATGCGTATGGCTCTTTGGTTGCTTAGCGCCGGGACGCCTCTTAGCTGAGGCAGCTGTCGTGCTCTATAAAACCCGTTAACACGTTAGCATAACATAACATAACTCTTTGAGTTGGGCAGAACTTCATGCTGCCATAATAGTTTCAACATTCTTTACTTCATCTAACTATCGTTTAACTGTGAGCCGTTTCTAGAGGTTCCCCTAAGAATTTATAACTATATATTTGGATTGATGTGGTACATTTACTGGTCTGCTGTCATAAAAATATATCATTAATACAGAGCAATACACATATTCATAATAAACATATTCATTATAAACAGGCTATCAACAAACAACCATTCTAAAACGTGCAAAACTGGTATTCTTTGAACATACAGAGGTCTAATCCTTGCACTCTGGAGCCTCTCTTGAGCTTTTGAATGAGCACGGCTGCAGTTTTCCATTAATGCTTTTCTGAAGTTGAAGACTGGATGTTCTGTCTCTTCCAGACTTCTGTAATGGTTGGTTCTGGGGACCTCACCGTCCTCTATACAGTATCTCTTTTACTCTGCCTTCCTTGTGTGTATGGTCATCATGGAAAAGAGACTGTTCCTTTCACTGCAGTAAAATTTACTTCTGTAGTTTTCCTTCTGAGTCCCTTTCATCAAGTTGACTTTGACCTACTCCTTTGGTTCCTGATATGTTCTTAGGTTCCCCTTTGGGTGTGAACCACTTTATCCATGTGTGTCCAAAATCTGCATCTTGTGCATTAAAATACCACCATTAAATGGTCCCATTTGGCAACTCCCACTGGGCTTGAGTTCTTGGTACTCTCCGTAATGGATTTGAAAATCTGGTCTTTAAATTTCAAAATTAACTATGGGGGCCTTTTTTCATGGCTAGTTTGAAAATGTTGTGGGACAGGCCTGCAATGGCTTTCAAATCTCTAGGATTGGATGTTTGTGTGCCTTCTTTGATATATTGTTGCTGCAGTGTTGGGATTCGCATAACCCATAATATAATCCATGATGCTGAGATTCATAGTAGAAGTGCAGATGACATCATATTTCTTTTTATCACCATCTAACTATGTGAAATAGCATCGATAACTCATACGGATGCGTTGAAGCAGTTGAATGGTTCTTAAACAGAGAAATTGGTTTATAGAATAGCTCTGTGTTCCTAATAGAGTTCTTACATTTCTCAGTGTGCTAGTTCCTTTTAATATGATGGCACCAACTGTCTTCAGCTCAATAGTACATATTGGGGTTCCCAGTGGCTCCTTCTTATGCAAATATATTTATGGCTAACAATAAGCACGATCACTTTCTGCATAGCCCTCAATTGCAGGAGACAGTGTTACTTACTATTCAAAGATCCAGTTATAGCAGGTTCATTCTGTGCATCACAAATAATCAACTAACTACAAAACCTTTCACTAAACCAACAGATCACAGCTTATTGAATCGCCATAGGTTTCGTGCTAACCTCCCAAAAACATTTTAACCAACTGTCTACTGATGAGTCAAAAGAATAAACAGTGACCATAACAATTATGTTGAAAAAACAGCAGAAATATTGTCTAAATTCAGAGACAGAGGACACCCTGAAAATATTTTCCAAAAACGAAATGCACAGCAGATGAAATTGCACAGCAGATGGAATGCCCAGGAAAAATCTATTACAAGCCAGCAGAAAAAAGAACGGGGGGTAATATTTGCTATTTTTTCAATCTTCATTTTGATTTTATCTCAGTCTCTAGTTTATGGCTGTCCCAATATTAAAGAAGTGGGCTTTATCAGGCATCCCTCAGTAAGTTTGGTGCTTGCTTCTGACATCAGTGTGTGCAAACTGCAAGTCACTAGTTTGAGTCCCACTAGCGTCACTATTTACAGTATCTGCACTTCGCAATAACTATGATAATATATGGTATATAAAACAAGTTATTAAAAACAATCGCTATATTGTCTTAATCACAATATTGTCAAACCCTCTGTACTATGTAAACCGGTCAATTAAGGGCTCTTTAAAGCAAAACTTTGAAAACCATCTCCTGTAATAGTGTCAATTGTGGAACAAAAGTAGGTGCTAGGGAATTTTGAGCGAGAATTCAACCCATGTCAATAAAATATGTATGAGAGCCCTGCTGTAGGGGCACAGCTTCAACAGGTTAATTCTAGGCCTGGGCATAATTTCAATACGGTCATCGGTGTAGTTTCAGTGACTCCATGTTACAGTTTGACATGGCATTACCGTTAATTACCCCTGCTCGTCTAATTATGAGTAATTTGGGTGAGGGGATACTACTACGAGGGCACATTTATGGAGAGCTCACACTTGATATTCATGTTGTACTACATTTAGAGCTATTTCTTAGTGCAAGATGCATCCATGCATCCATTTGGGTTGCGAGAGCACATTTTGAGCTAAGCAAATAGCACTAAATGCTGGGCGTAAGTAGCTGCAAATACTGAGAGTTCCTTGGAAAATCCTACTCCAAGAAAACATTTAGCGCTATTTCTTAGCATAAAATGCATTCTCATGGCCATTTCAGATGTGCGGGGGGCATTTAGTGCTAAGAAATGGAGCTAAACACAAAATTACTCTTCTTGCATAATTAAGTGTAATATCACAGAATTCTCGGGTAATTCCACGTGATTACATCACACTGAATTACGAGATTCACGCCCACCCCTACGTGGTGCAGTCACTATCCATCCTTTTTTCATAAGTGTTAAATCAATCACTGACATCAGGTGGGCATGATCAGATCTGGAGAGTGAATAGAATACAGAGGTGGGTCAGTCGGCCAGGCTTCCAGAAGCAGGTTCACTGTCTCACGTGCATGGCTGCCGTAGGGGAAGTAGCTGGGTCACATGCTGGTGGTAGACAGTTCAGATGATAACAGTCTGATGCTTGGAAGTCTGGCAGTTGTTGGTGCACGCTCTTAAGCATCTCAAGCCTTTTCTTCGTGCGAGACGGCAGAAAGTAAGGATTTAATCTCCATGGAAACCATATGGAATTCACGATGGAGAAAGTGCACCCTTTGACTGGCACTGTTCCTATCTCACCACCTGATGATTTCCAGTGGACCAGCATCGCTCACAAACCATGTCCCCAAGAAGAAATTGATTGTAGGAAATATCAAGGTCACAAAAATGATGAATGTTCGCATCTAGGCCGTCACGTTTGTCAAAGTTGAGTAGAATTTAATGCTGCTTTAAAGAAGAATACGGGTTTGTCTAATAATGAACTTCAACAACTAGTGTACCATTATTTAAATGTGAGTAACAGTTGATTCTGTAATCATGCCGAATAAAATTCTTGTAGCGGTAATCATGCCTCATCTCAGTTCTTCTGCCCAGTACGGTAACTTGAAAACATGCTTGCCAGTACCCGTGCTTCAAACGCAATGCTTTGTCATTCCCCAGACACAGTTCTGTCAATGTTCATGCTCTCGCACCAGCCTTCACATAGGACTTCCATTGAACATCCTCCGGTACATTGCTGTCTGTAATCACGCACAAGTAAATCTCTCTTGGTAATAACGAGCCAATACAGTACTGAAACCTGTGACAGTAATAAAGGTTCTGAGAGCAGCCATACCTGAACAATAAATACCCTGACAGCAACTCTCCAAGAGGAAAAATAAACTTTCCCCTCTAGCTATGCCCCAAAAGAGTTCTGCGAGCAATCATGACTCAAGGAGCCGCTGGCAGGAATCAACCATCACATACCAGCTCTTGAAATGATTGGGCAGAAGCTAGAAAAAGAGTGCAAATATACCTTGGTGGTCTTCTATTAAAATAGAATTGCCAGTGTGTCTTTTTCTTTTTCCTATAAACTCATATATAGCCCGAGGGTGAAGGCATGGTGGGAAATTGTTCGTCTGGTCCTTTTATTTAAATTTGCTGGGAAATGGAACACGCTGAAGCAGGTAGATGCTGTGTTTGTTTTTATGCAGAGTCACTTGTCGAGGTAAAATCGTACCTGAATTCATCTCTCAACACAGCTAACCAATAACAAAGCCCCAGCTCAATTCTGGTAGTAAACATGTGCACGTGGTGCAAATAAGGATATACTTTCCCTCTGCTGGCAAGGCAGATCAGTTCCTTTATCTCATGCTACATAGATCAAATCTCAGCAGTGACAAATCAGTCCCTGAACGTCTGAGATCAATAAAGTACAACGGAAGTGGGTAACAATGACTGCTACTTGAGTAGCAAGTCACAATTCCATTTGTGGGGTCTTAAATATTAATGAGGAATACTATTATCATTCACCAAGTGGATGCCATCCAATTTTCGATAACATTAAAATAACTGTTTATAGGTTGGACTCATTATGAAGCAGGCTGACGTGCTTTTGTGATATGCATTTAAACTAGGGGTGGGTGGTAAACTTCACTCCACCGGCGGAGTTGAGGAGATTTGCACCACTCCGCTCTCCACTTGGAAAAATTGAAACCCGGGCAGAGGTAAACTGATAGGTCTTGAAAAAGTGAAAAATAAACATTAACCCATTTATTTGCCAGTCACAAATAAGCTGCACTATGCAGTGCCACCCTTTACGCATTAAGGAAGAAGAACCTGGGCAGGGAGACTAGTCACTGGCTGCATCGATGCTAGGAATGGTCCAGAACAAGTTTAGCCCTCAAGCTTACTCTATTGTGCCATGATTTGTAGGGCTGAGGGACACATCTTAAACAAGCATTGAAAATGCAATGGGTCTCGCCTTTTATTAAGTTAAAGCCATTTGCTTTGCTAATGGTATTGTATAGCAAAGCAAATGGCTTTAACTTAATGAAAGGCGAGACCTATATGCTGCCACAGCCAGGGGCCCCAGGGCCAGACACAGCCAGGGGCCGAGGGCCAGACGCTGCCACAGACAGGGGCCTAGGGCCAAACGCTGCCACAGACAGGGGCCTAGGGCCAAACGCTGCCACAGACAGGGGCCGAGGGCCAGACGCTGCCACAGCCAGGGTCCCAAGGGCCAGACCCTGCCACAGCCAGGGGCTCCAGGGCCAGACCCTGCCACAGCCAGGGGCTCCAGGGCCAGACCCTGCCACAGCCAGGGGCCCCAGGGCCAGACCCTGCCACAGCCAGGGGCCCCAGGGCCAGACCCTGCCACAGACAGGGGCCTAGGGCCAGACCCTGCCACAGCCAGGGTCCCAAGGGCCAGACCCTGCCACAGCCATGGGCTCCAGGGCCAGACCCTGCCACAGCCAGGGGCCCCAGGGCCAGACCCTGCCACAGCCAGGGTCCCAGGGCCAGACCCTGCCACAGCCAGGGGCCCCAGGGCCAGACCCTGCCACAGCCAGGGGCCGAGGGCCATTTGGTCCTGAAGCCAGGAGTTCAGAGCCCGGTCCAGGTTAAACCAGAGATGCAGGTTTGCCTGCTTTACTCCATTCTCAATATTTTTCATGAATATGTAATTCGTACATGTAACATAGGTAGCTCTCACCCTGAGTAACCGTAGGAGCTTTACGGACTGTCCCTGCTACCCTGTTACTCCGAGTTTCTCATGTAACGCTCTCCGCTCTATTGTAAAGAGCTCTGACACCTCTCTGGGGGATGGCGTTATAAATGCATTCTCGGGCTCCCCTGCTGCACTCCCTCCCGTCCCTTCAGGGTCCCACCTCCGGCCCTCCGTCACCGTCTCTACCCCCACTTGTGGTCTACAAGAGAGGGGTTTTATCCTTTGCAAGCAAACAGAACAGACAGAAGCGGCTGTACAAGCAAAGGGGCGCAGATTAAACAAAACCGGGGTGGGGGAGAGAGTAGAGGAGCGAAGGGTGAGGAGGGGACGACAGGGAGAGGTGGGGTGGGTCACTCAGTGTGACAGAATGGAGAGGACAGCAGGACACGACTCTACCCCGGGGCAGCACTGGCCATTCTAGGAATACCTTGGGCTTACTTGGGAGAAGGGGCTGGAGGTGTGTGTGGGGGGGGGGTGTCACCCGAGCCCTCCCCGCAGAAAAAATAGAAGAAAACGATGCTGTTGAGTAGTCATAGTGTCCTGTATTATCACTTAGGCTTTCAAGCAGGGCTTTAAGTAGGATGAAAAAACTGGAGGGGTCTCTCAAGGGGCGTGGCCAATGTAATTAAGGGTGTGGCATAAAAACACGTGGGCTAGAAACCTGTGCTTCACCATAATGTGCTGCCCCACTGGTATTTTGCTGCTTCTGTCATTGCTCCAGATAAATAATACAAGTAAAAACATTACACCCACAATACAGGACTAATGGCTTTGTCAATGGTTGTTAGTTGCATAGAATAAATAAGTAACAACAAAGCCTTCGTTATTTATACCAATGCTTCAGTTCTGAAATGATGAGACCATAAAACAACTATAACAAGTCTCTTCGAAGTTACCTCAAAGGCAGTAAAGGAAGGCACTGCTGCAGAATTAAGATTTTATTTCACCCTGATGGTGAGCGCCAAAATGAGAGCCCGATAGGGACCCGTCTCAGTGCCTGCTTTTTAAGACTGCCGGTGCCGACCGGCAGGACCCGGCCCATTTAAAGCCCTTCTTTCAAACAGGAAAGAATGAAATCCCGGCGCCTCAGGTTGTGAATAAATGTGTGATCTGAGGCAGCTGAGAGAGCAGGACTCTGAGCCCTAACGCTGATCACCGATTTCCCTATTGATAATAATTCTTTCGTTGTGAAGTTTTTAGTATTTCATGGTCTGGCCATAATTGCAGTATTACATATATTCTTAATTAATATGGATGCGCACAGTCTAATATGGTTTTGATTACTAATGTTAAGCGTTGGGAGAGGCAACTAGTCAAGATGACCCTCCCTCCCCCCTCAGTGGTAATAAGTGGAATATTATACTCTGTACGTCTGAATACCTGGGGAATTTTTACAAACCCGTCAGCGAGTCTGGGTGGCACGTGAAGCTGCTTTTATTTTTCTTACACCGCCATGAAATCTGCATTTGTTTCTCGTTGTAAACGGCTTCTGGGCTGCATCCAAAAGAGCCATCCCGAAGTCGTTCTAAAGTGCCGAAGGCATCACTTCAATAAAGCTAACATTTGAGCGTCTGGTTAGTCGCCTAACACTGGCGCAATGCTGCGCGATGCAAGCCTGGCAAGATGGGTGCTGACGATGCTGACGTCGTCCTTGGGGTCTGCAGGAGAAGATGCGGTTCTGAGCCGAGAGCAGCTCAGCAACTTCTTCAGTGAGTGAAGAGACTGAGAGTAGCCTCTGCCGATCGATTTCTGTGGAAAGATTTTTTTTTAAGTTGAAGTAAGGGGAGTGTGTCAATTTTGAGCTGCGTGCAACATAAGGTTCCATGACGTATTTGCTCTGCTTTTTCTGCCGGGACGGCCTCGCCTGCCAAAATGTTTCTTGTCTTTATGAGGCCATGTGTTTGGCCCCATAAAGATAAGAAACCTTTTGCGACGAACGTAATTCAGGCGAGTCCGTCCAAGTGGGACGGCTCAAAAAGCCAAGCAAATACGTCATGCACAGCTCTGTTCCAATGGCTGGCCACCATTTACCATAAACGGTGACGCCAGCCAATGGAACAGATGGGCGGGGCTTAAAGCCCCTTACAGAAATTACCCGTTAACACTAAATCTCGCCAGCGAGACTGCGCATGCGCGCAGCCTACACCAGGCGAGACCTAAAAAGCGCCCGTTTGCCTGTAAAAATGATCTAATGCATTTTCGTCCAAACTGACTCGCACATAGGGCCTCATGACGAGTTGAGGAGTTTCACAAAGCAACTAAAATCTCTGGATGAAGCAGCAGGAAGCAGTATGGAAAAACTGATTAACACATTTCATTTGCCAAAAATCCATCGCCCTTCTAATCCACCCCTAATTTTTAGGATTAACAAAGCAAAAAGTATTGTTATCTCGCAGAGGGGTGAGAATATCATGCAGAAATCCGCCCAGCTCAGAATCCCACCATTAGCATGGTTAGGAAGCCCATTCATGCAAGGCACAATTTTTACTTTCACCATAAGACTATAGGAAACATAGGTAGCCATGGCATTTAAAATCTGCATTTGATTTCTACTTGTCTCTTTATATGTTTGCACAGCAACTTGTACTACTCCTTTAATCACATCGTGTACATGGAAAACAGAAAGGATCAGTGTGAGAAACCCCACCCTGGATAGCTGGCAAAACATCTTTTCAGAAAGGATTTGGATAGGTCTGCATGCTTGCAGGACTCTTCAAGTAAGAAACTGCAAATAAACTGCTTCATGAATAGTGATACATTGTATTTCTCAAATTCCCTAAACAAGGTTGCACTTATGATCTGCCATGATGCCCTCACCTTTGAAAATTCAGGCATGTGGTGTTTCGTTATTATTGGGAGGCGAACAACACTTTAAACTAGAGTGAAATTTACCTTTATCGGGTGTGCAAATATACATATGAGAAAATGGTATTTATTCTTATGCACTTCTATTGTTGGGGCTTTATCAAATTTATGGTGGTGAAATAATGTCACCCCTTTCTGAGTCTCTCGGAATGTCAGTGCTGCATTGGTTACATAAAAGGTACAAGTACTTGGGTAACACTAAACCCCACCAGGAGATATTGATGCTCACAGCTCAGTCTCCGGGTCTCCTCTGACCCATCCAACATACTCTAGTGAAACATTCTTCACAGAGACAGCACTGCATTCACCAGACAACTCAGCCTAGGAGGGGGACACACAGGATACTACACTTGGCTTATTGGGAAGGATGTTGTAAGGGTAGGTTTTCGTTTCTTTGACAGACACGAGATTCCAAAATATTGGTGGGGATTTGGTTAAATAGATATAAAATGGCTCACCTGCAAGCACCTTCAGTTTCGCCACTTCCCATGAACTATGTAAATCTTTGCATTTAGGACACTTAGTTCACTAGGAAGACTGTGAGAACCAAAGGAGTAGCCAGAAATGTAAAATTGCCCCCACTTTGACCTAAAGTGTTGATGCTACCAGGCAAACAGAGCAAGTGAGCCGAACCCTCCATACAACAGCTTCCTTGTCTCTTCAATCCATGCATCTACCTATTCATTCTTTCACACTTCCATCCACCTACTGATATGCACTACTTCACCTTTACATTCTGTCATCCATTCATTTTTTAATCCTTCATTCAATCTTTCCCCATTTTATCCATTTATTCAACCATCCATCCATTCACTCAATCTGCTATTCATCCATCCATCTATCCACTGTGCCATCCATCCATCTATTCTGCCATCCATCCACCCTGTCATCCATCCACTTTGCTATCCATCCAACTAGTCTGCTATTCATCCATCTAGACTCTCTACCATTCATCCATCCCTACACTCTGCCATCCATCTTTCTAATCATCCATCCATCCGTTCATCCAATCTGCCATCCATCAACTGATCCACTCTACCATCCATCCATCGCCGTTCATCCATCAATTCTGCCATCCATCCATTCTTCCACTCTACCATCCATTCATCCACTCTGGCATCCATCCATCCATTCATTCATCCATTATCCATCAATCCACTCTGCTATTTATCCATCCACTCCATCATCCATCCAGCCAGCCATCAATTCACTCTACCATATATTCATGTATCCACTCTGCCATCTGGCCATTCATCCACCCTATCATCCATACACACTGCCATCCATGCATCCATCCTAACATCCATTCACTCCTCTTTTCCCCACCCATTCATCAATCCCTTCACTCTGCCATCCTTTCACCTGTCCATTCACCTATCCATCCATCCCTTTACTCTGCCATCCTTTCGCCTGTCATCCTCCTATCCATTCACTCCCATCCATTTGCTATTTTTTTCTATTTGCGAGAGGAACATACAAAATGCTCAAGGACCATCACCATCAGCTGTGGGGAAACCTTCAGACCAAATAACTGAAGTCTTTTGTCATAGGGACAGTGAACACTGGGTTATTAGGGGGCACGGAGAAATATGGGAGCTGAGCTCAAAGGAGAAAGGACCTTCAATATCAACAGTAGGATAGAATTTCCAGTCACTAATGTGCCGACAATCAGGAACGCACTTTCACCTGACCACAACACTGCAGTCTTGTGCTCCATAGCAAGATGTACCATAACACAACAGACCAAGTCACCAGAATTTCATCTCTATCCCTACCGTTGGGACCTCTATTGGCAACAGACAAGAAATTATAGTTGACTGTGGGGAAAACCAAGCCGTGTTCCCTCTTCATACTAACCCACTGAGACAAACAAACATATATCACAGCCACACAGATTTAGTTGGAATATTGCACAATCTCACCACCTCTCTATGGAGCACCACCGCAGAGATAACCCTCACCCTCAAAACAAAGCCACCAATACAAACAAGGTCTAGGGAAAGGAAGAATAATTCTACTGCCCACTGGTACCTCTGGGTGAAACTCACAACCACACACGGTAGTCTGTGTTTTTCAAACAATTGATGAAACACTGCACAACAGTGAGATTAAAAGCACCTTTGTTAGAGGCTGTTTTTAATATCTGCATCTCTGCACTATGGGGCCGATTCACAAAAGTAATCTGAGGCAAAAGTCTAGCTTTGCGACTTTTGGTATTCATAGAGATCATTTGTGAGTCGTATCTTTACATCCACTGTCGGGCCGGAATCTCCGCACCCGGGCCGTACTCTCCGCACAAGGGCCATACTCTCCGGCTTTGGCTGTACTCTCCGGTTCGGGCCGGATGAAGTGTAATCCCAGACTAGCAAACATTTTTGGGATATAATATAGCGTCTGGACACACCCTTTTCCCTGCCCAAACTGATTTTCATGATCTCCTCTATCATTTATCACATGTTATTAATGTTACCTTTTGTAAAAATTGCATCCTGGCCCATTGATTACACTTCATCCAGCCTGAGCCAGAGAGTACAGACCAAGCAAGAGAATATGGCTCGAGCCTTAGAGTACGGCTCGAGCCGAGGGATACGACCCGGGTGTGGAGAGTACGGTCCGGGTGCGGAGATTCCAGCCCGACTGCGGACATAAAGATACGACTCTGTGAATAAAAGTCGTAAAGTTAGACTTTGAATCAGATTACATTTGTTAATCGGCCTCTATGTTTTTCAGCATTTCGGGTCCTGTGCAAAGTCTACAGGAAATCTTTTAGGCCCATGCGGTCACATACCCCTCCTCAAGAAGCCCTCCGCAGACCCGACAGACCTCAAGAACTACAGGCCTATCTCCCTCCTCCCCTTCGCCGCCTAAATCACTGAGAAGATCATCAACATTCAGCAAACGTACTTCATAGATTCCAATGACATCTCAACACATCGGAATCCGGTTTCTGCAGTAAACACAGCCACCCTCCTAGCCGCCACAGAAGACATCTGCACACTCCTCAACCAAGGCCACCCTGCAGCTCTTATTCTACTAGACCTCTCAGCAGCCTTCGACAGAGTCTCCCACCGCACACTAGCTGCCAAACTCCACTAAGCCAGCATACAGGGAACTGCCCTAGACTGGATCCGCTCCTTTCTCGCTGGCCAAACTCAAAGAATCAGACTCCCACCCTTCCTCTCCGAACCCACAGAGATCAGATGTGGAGTACCCCATGAATCCTCCCTCAGCCCCACGCTCTTCAACATCTACATGGCCCCCCTCGCAACCATCGTCAGAAAACAAAGACTCAGCCGATGACACCCAGCTCATACTCTCCCTCACCAAGGAACCCAACATCACCAGGCACAACTTCCAGAAAGGAATGAAGGACATCGCAACCTGGATGAGCAGCAGCTGCCTGAAGCTCAACTCAGAGAAAATGGAAGTCCCCATCCTCGGAACCACCCCCTCCCCATAGGATGACACCTGGTGGTGCCCCACCCTCTGCAACCATTCCATTCCCATGGACCACGGCCGCAACCTTGGCATCATACTCGACTCCTCCCTCACCATGAACCGACAAATCAATGCCGTATCCTCCACATGCTTCAACATCCTCCACAAACTCCGCAAGATCTTCAAATGGATCCTCCCCCGATTCCAGAAAGACCATCACCCTCGCACTCATCACCGGCAGGCTGGACTACTGGAACGCCCTCTACGTTGGAATCAACAAATCTCTACTCCACAAACTCCAGACCATCCAGAATGCCGCAGCCAGCCTTGTCCTCAGCATCCCACGACAAGACCACATCATCCAGCACCTACGAAACCTCCACTGGCTCGTCTTCGAAAAAAGAGTGACCTTCAAGCTGCTCACCCACGCCTACAAAGCCCTCCACAACACCGGACCCCAATACCTCAACAAAAGAATCTCTTTCTGCCCATAGTAGCCCGCTAGCGTGAAAGGCCGAGCTAAGATTTTTACTTTGGCTACTACCCATCTACCAGCTTTATCAGATGTATAGGAGTCCAGGTTCGCTTGTAGCCCTCGAGGTGGGTCCACTACAAGAACTGATGGCAGAACTTTTAAATTCATCGTATCCAATCATTTTGGCTGGAGATTTTAATGTTGTATTGAATCACGTATTAGATAGGGCCATGCATAGTAGAGCTCAGACTAATCCTAACATGCTTAGTTTAATTAAGCAAATGATGGAACAACTTGGCCTGCTGGATATATGGAGACAAAAAGCAGGGGAACAAAAAGGCTTTACTTTTATAATAAGAAGTATAGGCATCAGTCTAGGATTGATTACTTTTTGGTGGACTGTAAGCTGAAGGATGAAATACAGCAGGTTGAACATGTGGGAGTTTATCTGTCAGACCACTCAGCAGTAATGCTTACATTGAAGGTTAGTAAGGTTGGTACTCAATCCAGATGGACCCTCGATCGTACAATTTTGTTGGAAGAGGAAGTGGTCCAGGCTCTTAGAGTAGAGACAAAAGAATTCTTCGAACTCAATTGGGGATCCGCAGCCCCTGGGGTCACATGGGATGCCTATAAAGCTTTTCTTAGGGGCAGACTTGGGGCACTAGCCGCAGAGAAGAGGAGGAGTTATTACAAAGAAGCGGCGGTACAGGAGGATAAGATTCGCTCCCTGGAGGAAAAACTAATCGATCCAAGTGCAGGAGAGGTGGCTAGGATAGGGTGGCTCCAAGAATTATCTCAGGTAAAGGCAAGTTTATCTATCATATTGCAAGAGCGGGTGAGAAAGAGATGGGAGGCTAGTCAATTGGCCCATTTTGAATATAGTGAAGGATGCGGCAAATTACTGGCCTGGAAGGCAAAGAAGGAACAACTAAGAAATAGAGTTGAGGAAGTCATTTGTGATCAAACGGGGAACCTAGTAGGTGACAGCAGAGGAACTAAGCAAGTATTTCAAAGCCATTTCAGTAAAGTCTATCGAGAAGATCTCAGCCCATCTAAAGATATTCTTAAAAATGGTTAGGACAGGGCATGGGAAACCCGTTAACAACAGAGGATGCCGCTCTCCTAAATAGAGATATGGACGTTCTTGAAGTGGAAAAGATAATTGCGCAGCTAACAAATGGGAAAGCCCCAGGGCCGGACGGCATTCCTCAAGAGGTCTGTAAAGTCTTGGCTGCTACTCTATCTCCCATCTTGGTCAATCTCTTTAATAAGCTGTATGTTAAGCAGTTGGACCTGCCAGACTCCTGGAAAGAAGCCACAATATCGCCAATTCTGAAGCCTGAAAAATGCCCCAAAAAATGCGACTCATAATCGCCCTATATCCTTGCTTAATAGCGACTACAAGATTTATACTAAGATCTTGGCGGACAGATTAAATGGGATGATGGCTGAGCTAATAAATGACGATCAAAAAGGTTTCATTCAGGGAAGATTTTTGAAAGATCTGACCTTTACATTGGTTGGCACAATAGATATTGCGACCACCTACAATCTTCCTCTTGCCCTGGTGGCCTTGGACGCTACCAAGGCCTTTGACCGTGTAAACTGGGTCTATCTGAAAGAGGTAGCTGCCTCCCTGGATCTAGGTACACATTTTTATAATGCTCTTGCTGGTCTCTATCAAGCTTCGAAAGCCAGGATTTTAGTTAATGGTTCTTTAACTCAACCTGTTATAATATTAAGAGGAACTAGGCAGGGTTGTCCTCTGTCGCCTCTGCTTTTTAACCTTTATATAGAGCCATTGGCAAGAAAGATCAGAGAGGACCCCGACATTTTACCTTTTAGTTTCTCTGGTTGGGAAAAGAAACTAGGGCTCTATGCGGACGATATCGTGATTTTAACAACAAATACTTTGACAACTTGGCCCCGTTTAATGGCTCTAACGACAGACTTTGGGAAGGTCTCAGGTTACGAGGTCAACAGTGATAAGTCTGAAATTATGTCCTGGAACATCGAGGGGGTAACTGGCAAGGATGAAATCAGGTATCTGGGCGTCATGATATCTCATGACATTAATAAAATAGCAAAACTCAACTTTGATAAAGCCCGAAAGGAGATTATAAAACTTTTGAAAACCTGGTCCCATCTCCAGCTATCACTTTACGGAAGAAGTAATTTAGTCAAAATGGTAATTCTCCCAAAGCTTACCTTCCTTTTTGACGCTATTCCTCTGCCTTTTAAGACGGATTGGATTAAAAAGCTACAAGGTGACCTAGGTTCTTTTATATGAGCGAGTAAAGGACCAAGAATAGCTTGGAAGAAGCTGAGAAGGATTGAGAAAGGAGGCTTAGCCTTGCCGGATTTACTTTTTTATTCATGGGCGTTTCTCTTAAAAAACGGGAAGTGTCTTTCTAACTCCCCAAGACCCTCTATGACAGGAGGCCTGTGGTTCACAATGGCAAATCTTGAGCCAGGAGGTAAAGAGGGTTTTCTCTTCAAATATGCTGACCCAAAAAAGATTTAAAAGGTCAGGTTGAAGATCTTGAGCGGGCTTGCACAGACCTGGTATAAAGTGAGGAAAACCTCAGAAATTCCCTACCATAGCTCCTATCTGGGATAGTCCTGGCTCCCCTGAGTGGACAAAAGACATTCTCGATAAACCATTGTTAGAGGGGGGCCTCATACAATGGGACCAGATAATTAGCGACGGTGAGCTTATTTCCTGGAAGAGTTGTAGCCAATTAACAAACTTTCGCCTATCTAGGTTTAAATACGCTCAAATGCGAAGTTGGTTCTATGACCCACTAACAAAGATAGGTGAACAAAATGATTTGGAGTTTAAGCTGAAGCAACAGCCATGCCAAAAGGAGTTAGCGACCATCTACTGGCTACTGGTGGAAATCGAGGATGGAGACTTTACACTTCCCGTGGAACTATGGGGAAAATACTTGTCGGAATCTTCGCTGGAAAAATACTGGCAAGTATCTATGTCTATGCTTTTTAAATCGGTTAAGCCTGCACACCTGAGGAGAAATCATCTTTTTTCCATCCATAGGGCGTATTGGTCACCCTTGAAACTGTCAAAATTTGGGAGCGGAGGTGAAGTCCCTTGCCCGAAGTGCGGTAACATGAAAGCAGACAACGTTCATATGTTTGTTGAATGTATAAAATTGCAAGCTTTCTGGAGCAAAGTATGTAGGGCGCTGTCTCAAATGCTTAAGCTGCATGTTAAGGTAAGCGTTTTACTTGTTATCTTCAGTCAGCTGGAGCCTGAAGTTAAACCTACCAAAGATCAGGCATGGCTTATCTTTTACATTGCATTGTTAGCACGTGGGGAGATCTGTAAGTTATGGGTGTCCCCCCTCTCCCCTAGCTTGGACAACTTGTTGGTTTCAATTAAATACATAGCCACCCTAGATAGGATGAGTACTAGAGATGCTAACTTTTGGCTTTCCTTCTTTGAATGGTGTGATGTTTTAAATGACAACAGAAGGGATTCAGTGGTCCTATGATTACGCCTTATCAGCCTCATCAGGTATTTGGGTTTAGGTCCTTGTTGTCTTGTCTGCCGGTTGGAAAGTGAGAGGGAGGAGACAGACAAATGGACAAGAGGGTAGATGGGGTCCGAGTCCAAGGGCCATCAGGAACCTCGATCTCCTTCTCTACTCGTACCTACCCGTACTGCTGGAAAGCACAGGACCACAGGCATCCAGATGCCCATTATGTGCAAGTGGAAGAACGTCATTGTTTTTTCTTTCCACTAAAATAGGCTTATGAGGAAAAAAACAAAAAGAAAGAATCTCCTTCTACGCCCCCAAGAGAAACCTCTACTCCGCTGACCTAGCCCTGGCCGAAATCCCCTGCATCCACAGAACCAGAACGGGAGGCAGATTCTTATCCTACAATGCGGCCAAGACCTGGAATGAACTCTCCCTAAGCATCAGCCGAAGCCCCACGCTGCAAACATTCAGGAAGAGCCTCAAGACCCAGAGAACTCTGCTCCGCCAGCGGAGTTTGCAGAGTTTTGCCAACTCAGCACTCCATTGAGAACATGGAGTTCAGGCAAAACTCCGACTCCGCAGCACAGCAGAGTAAGCAGGTCCCTGCCCATGCCCAAAGCAGTGAAAAAAGACACTTACCTGCTGAGGCGTCTCCAGGCTGCCCTCTTCCTCGCCATGGTCTCTCTCTCCTCCTCGTGGTCGTCTATGCAAACCCCTACGGTTCATGTCTTGGGAGGACTGCACATGCGTGCACGTGCGCCCATGAGCAGTTCTCGTAAGACGTACAATGTAGGGGTTTGCGAGGATGGTCAGGACAACAGAAAGACCATGGCGAGGAGGAGGTCAGCACAGAGACGCCACAGCAGCTAAGTGATTTTTTTTATTGCTTTTAAATTAGGGAGGGTGGAGAGGAGCGGAGTTCTACTGAGTTTTTTTCCAACTCTGTGGAACTCTGCCAACTCCACCCGGGCTTACCTGAAAACCCCTCCCCTTAGTACCTTGAGACTCTCACAGGTGAGTAGTGTGCTCCATAAAGCCCTGATTGATTGATTGATTGATTGACATATAGCATCAACATTATTAGTCCTGTATCAACAAATTTGTATGTTCATTTTTTCTATGCTTCTGCCTTCACGATAGACACAGACGTTAGCTTTATGCACTCTAATTACACAGGGCTTTGAAGGAAGCACTATAGCATAAACACAGTGGAACCATATGCCCACTTGCACCTTTCCCCCCCAACATCTTCACCAGCAAACCACCAGCAGCTTACTCTTGCAGCTTACCCGTTAGAACCGGGTTGGAATTATCACCGGCTCAGCGCCCTGAAGAGTCACGGGTGAAATCCCAGTGACGAAACACGTGTCGGCTGGTTTTTTGACTCATGATACTGCCTGAACAAAAATACATAAAAACCACACACAAAAGAACCTACTGGTGTCGACCGTTGTTATTATTTCATCTGTAATATATATCTTGCTACTTGACAATTGCAAACACTTCGTTGAACATGTGCACAGGACTTTGTTTGAACTTTACCTTGTGGGCCCGCGTCCTCAATTTGCAGGGGTTGTTTTGGGTTTCCCCTGACCTAGTAGCACCGTAAATTATCCTGTACTTTTCCCAACCGTTTCGCATACTCTGGTGAGCGCCATTCCTCCTGTCCACTTAAAACCCCACGCAAAATCATGATTTAGAGAATAGCTCACAATACTGTAAACTAAGAGGCTGACGAGCTAAACAGTTTTGTATTTGCAGATAGTGTGATTCTGTTTGCATACACAAAAGTGTTATATGAAATGTACTAAACCCATTTTGCTTTCGCAATGGTATGTACCAATGGAATATATCAATCTGGGCGCAAATCATTAATCAAATACCAACACCATAAAGGAAGTAGTTACTGATTTGCAAAATGGACGCAGTCCCTTTGGCCACCATCCCATAAAATAATCTTGTCGGGCAACGCCGGGGGAGGAGGCAGCAATCCAGTGGACCCCTGGCTGCTCTCCTTGAGATATCCCCAAAGAGATTTTTTTTTTCTTCAAAGCAGCACGAGTTCCTTTAGAGAACAGGAGTAGATTTAAAAACATTATTTCCCATTTGAGGATGCAAACACAGGGATGGCAGTCAGCTGTTCCTTGCAGGCCACCAATCACAGGGGTCACAAATAGTAACCTACCTAATTAATATTCATGTAATGGCATTATTTGTAGGCCAAAAAGCGCCAATCTGGAGAGACTGGAGAGTGGATTGAACGGTCAGAGGACGGTGCCCATGATCAGAAAGAGATTGATATACTACATACTGCATAGATTAATATACTACAAACTGCACTCAGAGAGATGGATCCGCAAACAAGGCTGATCACGAAGCACTAGGCCTGGGAATGAACCGCTGCATTCATTGTAGAAAGTAGATTCAATGATGGCTGAAACATATAGTTTAAAGAATCGTGTATATCCGCAGTTATCTGCACCTGTAGTAAGACTACCAGGAACAGGGGTCACAACGATTCGATCCAAAGGTCAAGATGACACACAAGGTAGAAAGAGGGCTTTCTTCCTCCTGATCTCAGACCATGGTGTCAGCTGGGATGTTAATTCAAAGAGAGGAGAAAGCATCAGAGGTAGAAATGAAGGAAAGCCAATGCCGTGTATCCTCCCACATCGCCAAGTTCGTTGCCTGTTACTGTAGCCACATTTCATCCTCAAAGTCCATATTTGTTTTCTTACCGTCCACCTGGCCTGGCTCTTGAAAGCACTAGGAGTTTCGTGGCACTATATAACAGATATTCGCTTACTTTTATCCAGCTCGCCGGTAGTTATTTTATCGTTACTGGAGGTGTGGAGCCTTAAGGAATGTGTGCCTGTGCCCCTGGGGGTCAGACAGTGCTGCCTTCAGGGGATGTGTTGGTCCACAGGAGCTGTCGGGCATCACACTTGGCCACTGCCGTGTGGCACCACGGAAGCTCGCCGGGTGTGCTGAGAGGCTGTGACGGTTCTGACCTGCATGCTTCTTTATGACAATAAGATTCAGTTCATTTGAAGACTTCAGTCTCGTCTAGCCCTGTTCAGCGTGGCTGGTCTCTTCCCTCTGCCCCCATGAATATGCACGTCTGTGCTCCAGACCGACAGCTGTCAATGGCCCTGGAGAATGACGCCCCCCGAGGAGCTCTGCTACCGTGAGACAGCGGCACCTCCTTGCCTGTGGTACGTCAGCTTCTAATATACCGCTCCTTTCCTGGGCCTCAATTACTGCTGCGCTGTCCTGTAATTACATTGATATGAACCCCACTCTGTGGTGCTACCGCAGGAAAGTGCACCGTTTCCCCACTGGCCCTGGTTCGGATCTTCCTCTGGGGGAGGCTTCGTTTCAGCAGCTGCTTCGGGGTCAGGATATTTCAGTATTCTGCAGCTATTGAGTTACTGATTCTCATTTCTTCATAAATTGAATATTCTGTCAGCTTTCCAGGATAAAACTGCTTTTCTTAGGACAGACTCAATATCACTGAGTTTTTAAAGCCTCCATGAGAAAGTGCTCCTGATAGGTAATCAGCAGCAATTTCTTTCTCATCCAACCAAAATTGCTGCTCAGCAACCAAGCTTTTTTCTATAAAAAAGTGGCCGCCAGCACATTGAACTTGTAGTGTGCCAACTTACAATAGGCCCTTAAATGTCTTTGTAATGCCAGATTTTCTTTCTGATTTCCTCAGTAGCTGGTTACCTTTCATATTCTTTTTTAGTGTGTGTGAATTTATTTAGGTTTCTACCCAGGGCTAACTTCAGGGTGCTCTCACTCAGTTCTGATGGGGTTTTAGTATCCCGCATCAGTGTTGTTCATGAGTGCGGCAGGTACCTTACCTCACCATATTGATGGTTGAGTCTTTGGCTGCTGATCAACTCACCCTAAGGGATGAAGGAGATTCTTATGGTGAGTAGCTTACCAAGTGGGGCGATAGAGCTGTGCCCCTCCACAAGACAAGTGGTGAAATCCACATGCATTGAGTAAACAAAATGCTTTCCCATCTGGGTCTTCAGAGTTTCTTTCAACAACTGATAGCTGGGTTCGGAATCGATAGTCAAAGTTCGGATATCAGGCTCCTTTTTTCAAAGAGCACCTTGTGTATTGCACAAATATGTTTTAATTCCACTTATTCCTTAATCAGGCACCAGTGGAGAGCTAGCAAGTGGGGCAGCATTCTCCTGGTTTTTCATCTTGTGGCACATACTTTATTTGCAGCCCTTGATGTTTCTACATCTGCATTCTGCAGTGTCCCAGCAGGTCCATATGACGCAAACTCAATAGAATAAGAAGCAGTGATCTTGTTAGTTCAATTTCCTGGTCCGGTTTCAGAGGCAGGACAATCTTCAGCATGTTCCATTGGTGAGTGACATCATTGACCACTGTGCTGATCTGCAGCACGAAGGACAGTACCATCTCAAATATGATGTCCAGGTTTTGGACCTTTCCTGCTCATGCTGGGGCTTGCCTAGCACCCACAGATTTGTGGAAAGAATGGCGCTATAAATGTTGCGCAATACCAGAATGTTGATTTTGTGTCCATTGAGGCACAGACTTCTTTCCCTCCTCCAGCATACACACGGTCCAGGCATTTTATGATGTTCTCTCAACTACCAGATCGTTCTTATGTGAGGAAATGAGTCTGGGTGCCATCAGCATGGACCAGAGTCAGAAAAAAGTTTTTTCCTTGATAAGGAAAGCGTATGTAAGAATGAATGCACTGGATTTCTGTGGCATCAGACTTGTTGCCTGTGGCACCACGGAAGCTAGCCCGGGTGAACAGAGCGGGTTGTGATAGTTTGGTCCTGCATGCGTCTTTATAACGCAAAGATCCAGTCCAATTGACGACTGCTTCCCTCACCCTGCCCACTCTCTTTGGCAAATAAGAAGAATGTGGTGAATCCCGATAGCCTAGGTGGAGGATGAATCTAGGAGGATGACGATGATGGGCTGGTCTCCTACATCAACAGTGATGAGAACCATCTGTATGGACTCCAGCCCTGGTAAGGATCAAAACCCAGATTGTAGAAGTGGAAGCATTTGCTGATCAGCTCATATTCTTCCAATTGTTTGTTACCACAGATATCGTTTGATAAAGGTAACTTTACCATGGGGTGCAGATTGGACGGGTCTTTGGGAACCATGGTACATTTCTTCAAGGGAACAGTGAGCACTGTTTCTTTCAATGGCTCCTGACTTCAAACAAAATGGGTCTGATGGCTAGTGAAAAGCTTGGTCCAGATTGGTTATGAGTTTTTTGCACGCGGCTGTCGCATAACGTTCCTTTAGTTGACTTGACGCCTTCATTTCGTTAACAGTGTTCTCTATCTGGATTAGTTAGATCAGTTTGAAGGTGGTGAACGAGGACTGGAGAGTAGTTTATGTTTAGGTGAGCAGAGACTTTTCGTAATTATCTTTTCAAGTGTAGGTAGAGTTGAGTAGACATCAACAAGTTATTCTTTGAGATATTTGAGGCATAGCATGGTGAGGAACAGCCTCCGTGTGCAACCCGCATACCTACATAAACGCAGAGAGAGAATCTGTGCACCCCTCCTGACAAACCCAGGCCTGGCGATTCTCAGACAAATTTGGATGTGAAGTTTGTGCACCCAGGATGCTGTCTATGTAACTGGCCCCCCTGGCTCATTTATTCCACACAGAAGGGCTTTCTTTGAAACAGGCTGCGTACACCCCCGGGTTGGATGTGCATGCTTAACTTTATCATCCAGAATTGAAAGCCCCATGATGATAATACTGGAAAACAATATGCTCCATGTATGTACAGGCCGGAGGAGTGGTGCAAGCCGAACTGGTACTGCAGAGCCATCGGTCACACGGCCGTGCCTCACTCACAGACCAGGTGCAGTGCAGGTAGTACTGCATTACCTCACAGAAATGGCGAAGCACTGGTAGCAGCAGCGCAGGCTTCTCTTATCCAGAACCAGCAACAATATTCCCTCACACTTGGGCAGGACCAGCATAAGTGCATACCTCACACAAAAATCACCTGTGTGGCAGTCAGCAGTATAATAAGCATCTCACATGCATAGAACAGTACATTACAGGCAGCAGTCAAACTATCTTCTTTCCCAGACAAAAATAGAAAAGACACAGTACAGGTAAGAAATAGAGCTTATAAAAAAGCGTTCTCCGCTGATAGCTCATAATCAATGCCTGTGTCACAAGCAAAGATGCCAAAGGTGATGGCTCTGTAGGGGAAATATTGCCTTTTTGAATGGTAACTAACTGGACAGAGTCTGATGCATAATTCCATATAGTAAAAGAAAGGAGGCCAGGTCAACCTTTACTTTAAATGCTTTTGAACCGGTTCCTGATTGAAGCCGGTAGAGCACACAGCATCAACAAAAGAAAACAAGCATTTGCAATGCAACAGGTCTCGCATTAGGTTGAGTTAGAGTTATTGGATTAGTATATTTGTGTTGTTTATTGGTGTTGTTTTGAGTTAGTTGGTATTTAGTACATGAACTTATGCAGGTCAATTGTCGTTGTTCAATATTGTTTATTAGACCTTTTGTCATAGCATATAAACAGTGGCAGGAGAGAGTGCAGGTGAAAGGGAACAGAATACGGTACTGTTGTGTGTCGAGACAAGAAAAGCGAAAAAAAGAAAAGTAAATACTATGTGGCAAAAAATTAAACACAAAGGACTTAATAAAGAAAAAAAGGGAGTGAACAATCATGTGCAGGTAAAGGTGGAGCGCGTGCATATGTTTAGGTGGCAGGAGAGAGTGCAGGGCAGAGGGACAAGCAGAAAGTGCAGGGCAAAGCAAGAACATGAGTATAGGTAGGAGAACAGAGCGCAGGGCAAAGTAAAAGGCAGGGCGAGGCAATAATATAAGGGTAGGTGGCAAGACAAATTGCAAGGCAGAGGGACAAGCACAGTGACTGAAGAAAATGAGTCTAACTGTGAGGACAGAGTGCAGAGCAGAGGGACAGGCACAAGGAGTGAAAAGCATGAAGCTAAGTGACAGGACAGAGTGCGGGGCAGAGTGAAAGTCAAGATGAAGCAAGAATATGAGTCTAGGTAGGAGGACAGTACAAGGGGCAAAGTAAAAGGCACGGTAAGGCAATAACTCAAGGATAGGTGGCAGGATAGAGTGCTGGGCACCAGGCGGAAGCAAAGGTGGAATGCGTGCATATGATTATCCTGCCACCTAAAGTGTGAGGCAGAGGGATAAGCCCGGCGAGTTTTTAACATGAGGATAAGTGTTAGGGTAGAGTGCAGGGCAGAGGGACAGGCACGAAGTTATAAATCTGAGAATAACTGTTAGGACATAGTGCGGAGCAAAGGAGAGTCACGATGAGGCAAGAACATGATATTAGGTGACAGGACTGAGTGCGGGGCAGAGGGACAGGGACGGCTAGGCTGGAGGGGGGAGGGGGAGGCGAGTATGGAAGCAATGGGCGAACTGTCTTTTGAGTAGTATGTGTTATAAATGTTCCTGGGAATTAGTGTGGAAAGTTCTGAAAAACGTGTGTAGCTTGTTCAAAGGGTGGATGAAATAATTAGTATTTTAAGGCAAAATGAAAGGTGCATTAACGTATTAGCATAAGGCTAGTGCTGCTGTGCAGGGTAATGTCCACTGACACAATGGTAATTCTAGCTTTGTGACTAGTATAAAATAGCTGTTGCTACAGTAATAGAATGCATTGTGAGATTATTTGTTGTATTGTTTTAGCACGGATGTTAAAACGTTTCACAAGTTTTGTGGAAAACAGGAAATGTAACTGGTAGATGCGCAAAAGGCGCCTTTTAGTCTGGCTGTTTGCTGTTTGTAATGGTCATTGAAGCTGTAAGGGAGGGGTAAAGGCGCAGCTTGAGGTATAGAAACCAAAAGAAGCGTGTTTTAGCTGCTAATTGAGAACACACAATAGATGGTGTGATAGATTAGAAAAGGAATGTTTCTCGCAGACAGTAAACAGTGCTGCAGGGCATGAGTTTGCTATATAACAACCACAGGCAGAGCGCGACCAGCGCGTGCATATGGGAAAGGGAACAGAATACGGAACTGTTGTGTGTCGAGACAAGAAAGGCGAAGAAAAGAAAAGTAAATACTATGTGGCACAAAATAAACATGAAGGACTTAGTAAAGAAAACAAGAAGAAGCACCAAGACTAGTTGAGAACATAGATGAAGCCGATTGATGGTGACTTTTGTCATCAAATTGTTTTTCTGTGGTTCTGTACACTACAATGTAACATCACACGTGAGCCTGTGCAAGACCTGCTGCCGAGGAACACGCTGCATGCGATGCTAATGGACATGTTAGGGACCTCAAGCAGCACGGTAGAGACTCGGAAGTAGTCCACGTAACCATGAAACCCTGCCATCCCAGAGCATCAATGGAAAACCAATATCAGTGATTAACTAGTTTACGCCCTAAAGCAGCCATAACATCTACGTCAGTACTTCCGTGTTCTTTTACGACGCTGGTAGCCTGGGACAAAGAGCAACAGTGGTTTCTGTAACTAAATCCTTCTAGACCGATGGAAGCAGGAAAACACAGAAGGATTCTGGGAATGCCAGCATTTCTTTATACTGAAGTTTCATGTATCAGAGTTGTGACCCTCCTTGTCCCTAAGGACTAACAAGCAGGAAGTGGGATAAGGGAGGGGGTGGCAAATGGTGAGCACTTTCGCGGCCGCTTTGATGTTCTCAGTGGCTGCGCGGCTCACTGAGAACATCAAAGCGGCCGTGAAAGTGATCAGGCAGGCTGACAAATGGTGCACGCCCCCCGGCGCGCATGCACTGTATTTGGAGGCCTGAAAAGCACTAGTTTGCACTTCCAAATCCCCGTTTTCTAAAGCTCTCGCCAGAGCAGCGCTAAAGCGCTGGCTCAGGAGAGACCTAAAAAGGTGTACCTACCATGGCATGCGTGGAGACACATGCAAATGACGTGGGCACCACTTATCTTATTTACCAATTCAAGCTGGATCGATAAATAAAAAAAAAAACAAGGTAGAGCTTTTATTTATAGTGTGGAATGAGTGGTAGAAATGTATTGCCTAGCCCTTCAAAAAAATATATAACAAACATTTGATGGAACAGTTCTGAATTGTATTGCCCAAGAGGAGAGGTTTCAATATGTAATTACTCCATTCAAATGAGCTACTCCTCTGTAATATGCTTACTCAACCACAATATGACATCCTGGTTTTTGAGCAACAGAACGGTCAAATAATCTTTCTCATCCTCCGATGTTCCACCATTTATTGAGGGCATATACTTTTGGGTTCTCATTAAAGAGGAGTAGCTCATTTGAATGGACTAATTATGCATTGACACATTTCCTCTTGAGCAATGCAATTCAGAACTGTTTCATTCAAATGTTTATTATATGTTGGATTGTAACAATTTATATGTCGAGTGTGTGTAATATGGGTGGGTAATTGTAATGTGATGTTTTTGGTGTCATGTATATTTCAATGTGCATTTAACAAAATGTTTTTCTAAAAATATTTTATGTAAAATGAAAAGAAGCAGAGATTAAAGGTGATCACTGATATTAAAAAATATTGACCACATAAAAGAATAACTTTGAGTCTCAGAGTCAGTATTGGCATGTTGTTTGGTGTTCAGTAGCAGCTTTCTAAATGTAGGATTTTCTGAATTGTGATTAAAAATCCAACTTCACCATTAAAGAGGGCATTTAATTACTTTAGACACCAAACTTGATCTGTCTATCAGGTCCCAATTGGAAGTTACAGCTAATTAAATGTAATAAAGTAACTCTAATGTTATAGTAGGCAACTCTAATGTTATACTACAGGAGAGGTAGGCCTTGCTATAGTGAAAAATGAATGTAAGAGATTTTCACTACCAAGAAATGTAAAATTAAAAAGTACATGTCCCACTCTTTGATACACCGCACCCTGCCATCTGGGCTGTCAGGGCCTACCTTAGGGTCACTGATATGTATAAATATTGAAATTTTGAGCCTGGCACCTAGTCAACATGGCAGTATAAAACTGCACACACAGACTGCAATGGAAGGCCTGATACATATTTAAAGTGCTACTTAAGTGGTTGGCACAATCAGTGTTTCAGTCCCACTAGTACCAATTAATTTACAGGCCTTGGGCACAGCTAGTGCCACTTTACAAGCAAATTCAATATGGCAATTGTGTATAAGTCAATTCTGCCATGTTTTAATGAGAGAGCACTAGCACTTTAGCGCTAGTTACTAGTGGTAAAGTGTGCTGAGTCCTAGAAGTCAACACAAACGGATTCAGAATCTAAGAGGATAAAGGCAAAAAGCCTGGGAAAGACCCTGCAGAAAGGGACCAGTCCAATAGAGACCATAAACAACTATGTCACAAATGAACCGTCAGAATGTTTCTCCCCCTGGTAGTGTACTTTTCTCTGCCCCCACATCCTCCCATTATACCTTCCAATGGCTGGCCAAAGTCTACAAATGTAAAGAATCTCAGCACCAAGGACAGTTCAGGGGTAGCCCTAATATAGAAACGCCTAAGGATAAGACTATCACATTCTGTCCTGTGAGAACCTGAATTACGTGAAAGAAAATGCTATCAACTCAGTTGATCACAAAACCACCAAGCTAAGTGTGACTAGCTCTTAAACTAGAGATTTTCCATTTTCACTTTTCTACTCCATTTGTGATTTTCTTTTATTCTAACACGTTTAATAAATCGTATTAATTAGTAAGTAAGTAAGTATTTTATTTGTGCATGATTAATTTAAAATCTTTACAAATCGAATAAAAACATTATAAAGGGAGATTAAAAAGTAGAAAAGACAGTTAACCAAAAAAATGTTTAAAAGTTCTCTCTGTCCTGTGAATTTGCCAGTGCGATTCAGATTGTAGTTTATCATTATTAAAATCAACAGTCCTCAGGCTCTCATGTATCTAACCCCAGCAAGTTCCAATTTTTTTACGACCTGACAGTTTAATTTTGTTTTGCTGGGGTTGAAACAAAGTTTGACTGCCTGTCTGCATGTCCGGATACCGTGAATTTTAAAGGAATCTCGCAGGAATTTACATCTCAGATCTTTCAATTTGGGGCAGATGCACACCGCGTGGACAATATCTTCCTTTCCGGCTTTACACAGGCGGCATTGTGGTTGAAGATTTTTCCTGATCCAGGGCGGTAAGTGAGGAAATACAGGGATTACGCCCAGGCACAGTTTTAGAAATTTTTCTTTCTTTCTTAGGTTCATGCCAACATTAAGGTATGCCTGTGGTTGCATTGTTCCATAATCATTAAGGATTATCCAGCCGTGTGCTTTTTTTGTCAGGGCCTCCTTATCTTCGACTGTGGAGATAAGTCTTACTACTTTTTTGGCTGTTTTTTTAAACGTCACGTGGTCTGTTGGGCTGCCCCACAAGTCGGATAGACCCAGCACTTCAAGAGAATCAATTAAGTACTTCCTCGCTGGTGATTTTTGGTGCCGAAGAGTCTCTTCCCAGATGTTGAAGTTTAGTGAATCTTTATCGGCATTGCGTATCCTGTGCCAAGCAACGACGTATGCACACCGTCTTTCTAGAGTTTGTTTTGTGATGCCAAATTCTAGTCATATTTGTGCGGAGGAAACGTGTTTTGGCAGGTTAAAGATGAGCCTATAGGAGTTCGATATAACTATGTCCAGGAGGGTGCCATCTTTCCCTTGAAGGGGTTCGCTCCCATAGGTGAGTGTTGGTTGCAATTTTGCACGAAGTACTTGAAGGAGCGGGTAGAAGGTCAGATCTGGGAGTTTTGTCTTTAAGGATTTTAAGGCAAGGGAGGTTGCCATTCCCTTGCCTCGCAGGGAATCCAGCTGAGGTTTGAAGGTGATCTTCGAGTCCAGTATTACACCCAAATATTTGTAAGTTGTTACATTTTCCAATCGTTCTCCATTTATGTGCCAGTTGTTTTCCCTTTTCTTTTTGTAGTTTACTGCCATTAGTTTAGATTTGTCGAAGTTTATTTGCAGAGCGTTTTTATTCGAAAAGGAGTAGGTAGTGTTTAGCAAGTGCTGGAGACCTATGGGCGTCTGGCTGATAAGCACCAGGTCATCTGCGTACAGCAGGTTGGATAGTGTGGTCTTCCCTAGCTTTGGTGTGTGGCAGGAACTTTTGTCTAGTTCGCCAGGTAGATCAGCTAGGAAGAGATTGAATAGCGTTGGAGCTAGGACACAGCCTTGTTTGAGGCCCTTTGTTGTTTTTATAGGTTTTGAGAGGTGTGTGCCTGCACCTAGTTTGATTTTAATCCAGAAGTTAGAATGTAGTGCTATCAGTACATTTAAAAGGTGAGCAGGTATACCCCATTTGACCAGTTTTTGCCATAGCATGTTGCGATCTACATGATCGAACGCAGCAGTATAGTCGATGAAAGAGAGATATAAAGATTTGTTATTTTCTCTTGCTGATTCCATCAGTAGGGTCAGGGCCATGATGTTTGTGATTGTTCCTTGACCCCGACAGAGTCCTGTTTGGGTATTCGGGATTACTGAGTTTTCTGTGGCCCATGAGGTTAATTCCTCTAGTATGTTCCCTGCAAAATATTTTGCTTCTACGTCAATTAAGGCAATCAGACGATAGTTTTTTGGGTCTTTTTTGTTCGAGTGTTTGTAGATTGGACTAATTATTGATCCATGCCATGACTCGGGTAGTATCTGAGTTGTTTTTGCATAATTGAATAAAGGTGTTAGTGCGACGCTCCAGGACTCTACATCGTTTTTGTACAACATTGGTGGTATACCGTTGGGTCCTGGAGCTCCTGTTGGTCTTCCTTTCGCTATTTGTCTTTTGATGTCAACTGACCCAATGGTCGGTTCGTGTGGGTCCGAATCTGTAAAGATGTCTAGGTCAATCTTTGAATCGTTCGTTCTCGAGAGGAGGGTACTACGTTTGTTGTTTTTTTCTATTTGGGCACCAGCGGTCGTATGATGATTGCCTGATCCTTCCGTCATATCGTCCGTACTCAAGCTTTTTGGCGCTTCCTCTTTGGTTGTGTCCTCACTGTTAAAATGCCTAACTAGGTAGTTTGTCCATGCTTCCTCTGTGATGTTTGAGTCTATGCCACGATGGTCTGGATTTTTTATTTCCTTAATCATTCGCCAGAATTTAGAGCTGTTTTTTTGATTCGCTTCGTGGAATAATTTTGCCCATAGTTGATCGTTTTTATTTTTCTGTTTCTCCCATTTCTTCTGTTTTAGTGATTTTTTGTCTTCCCTCAAGGTTATCTGCAGTTCTTTGTTATCTGGATCTTTCCGTATCTTTCTCAGTGTGTGATTTATTATTCGTTTTTGGATCTTCATTCCCGGAGAAAGTGATGTTTATTTGGGTTCCCCTTTGCGTGGGAAAGCTTCTTTGACGATCCTTTTGATAATTTCGCAGTGACTTTTTGGATGAAATTTTGCCATTCTTCTGATGGTGTATTTATGCACTTTACTGTTTGAGTATGTATGGATTTTACGTCGGAACTTATGGTGGTAATGTTATTGGAGTTGCATCGGAGTCGCCTTAAGTTTGAAGTTGTGTCTATCGCAAGACCTGTCTATGGCTCAACGTTTATTAATGCTCTTGCTTTTATAGAGACTTCTTGGGGGAGGTGATCACTAAGGTCGTTTACCCCTATCCTAAATGTTGTTATCATGGGGAACATGTTTAAAGATGTAAAGGTGTAGTCCAGATGGGAGAATTGTTTATTGGAATGAAACGTTGGAGCCGGTGGATTGTCGTCAGCAAGACGCCCATTCAATGCCCTTAGGTTGAGGTCTTCTAGTTGTCGCAGCATTTTTTTTGAGTTGGTTGTTGATTTGTCGGTTTTAGCCATGCTTTGTCTTGGTACGCCCCATGCGGCGCTAAGTTCTTGCTGAATGTTATTATCATATTCTGTATTAATGAGAAACATATTGAAGTCACCTCCGACTATGATCTGGTCGGAGGGGTCTCCTCCCGAGATTTTTTTCAGTACCTTTATCAATTCATTAGCTGCCTTTCGTTTTTGTTTTGGATGGATATAAGTGTTTATTATTATGACCTCTTGGGTGTGTTGTTGTAATGTTAACAAGATTTTTACCATCAAAATTCCACTTGGGGGGGGGGGTTATATAGAACTCTGTGGTTCTTATTGTTCCTATTGTGGCTATGGATGCCAGGATTGCAAGACCTCCTGATCTGCGTCCGAAAGTAGAATTTTTGCTGGCAGGGAGAAAACATGATGTGAACCCTTGAATTTCAAATGATTCTTCCTCCCAGGTTTCTTGGAGCAGCAAAAGGTCGAATGAGTTTAGATACTATAAGAATTCAGGGTCGTGCCTTTTACTTGCCAAACCGTTGATGTTCCAAATGCAAATTTTTATTTGTTTGGCTTTGTCTATAAAGCTCTCGGTGTTCAGTCCCCTTTGTCAATTTGAATTGTTGGCTGTGTTGATGGTTCGTTGGATCGATGTCCACTTCTGTTCATGTTAATCAATTGTGTTCTATAATATTTGGTCTCAACCGTGCCACAATTTCCTCTTAGCTAGGCTTTAACTACTTCACCAAACTAAACCGGACAGTCTCTGGGGGTCTGGAGGCCAAACGTTTGTTTCAGAATAAATTCCCAGCATCCAGTAGTGACTGCTATTTAATGGTGAGGGGGCGACAGAAAATGAAAAAAAATATATATTAAACATTCACTTACCTGCCTGTAGCCACTGCCTCCCAGGCCTCTCTTCCTGCTTCTACGTCTCTAGGGCAGGAAGCACCCAGGCTTCCAGACTCACCTAGCCAACCATGACGCTGATGATAGCAACGCCGTGATAGGTATGAGTTCCGTGGTTCTGTGCTAAGACAGGGATATAGGAGCCTGGGCATGTTCCCCACCCAGACTGTAATACAGGCTGGGTGGAGAACATGCAAAGTGTGCATGACATTTTGGCCGGCCCGAGAAGGCCGGCCAAACCGTCATGCATGCTCCTCCGCCTTAGCGGAGGAGCTGCCCCTGCCAGCATCGAGGGCAGTAGGGAGCATATGGGTCTGATAGAGGTTGTGGTCCATTGGAGATGGAACCATGAGAAAGGAGTGACAGAGAAATAGTTTAATGCAAGGAATGATGCGTTAGTCACTGCCCACATGCACTTAATTTGTTTTCAGAGAGGTTTTCAAATTACCTTCAACCTTGATATGAAGGCTTGATTTACACCTAAAATGAGCCAATGTAAAGTGGCTGGGAGTGTGTAGGAAGCTGTTAAGTGTTACAAAATAAATCAAAATTAAAATGTATGAAGCAAAAAAAGGGCAAACATTTGTAATGTACTAGCCGGCAAAGCGATGTCTATTTAGAGGCGTACACAGGTCGAAGCCATTAGCTTTCCAATTTGTTCTTCTAGTGATATCATTCTTGGGCAATTTTCACTCGGGTTTCTAAACCGGTGGCATTATAATGTGGCCACTTGCCCACAATTATTAGATATTTACAATTTTCCTCTGCAATGCTTCAGTCCAATTCTTGAGTGCATAGCTTCTTGTTGTAAGAGGCATACGACGTCATTGGATAACGTATCCATGGATTATTGATAATTAGCCTTGTGAAAACAAGGAGAGGGGCTCAACAGAGTCCAAAGGTCAACATATTTGTTCTTGGTAGACATTTCCATAGGTGACATTCCTCCTGGACAGGACACCCTAGGAGTGCCCTTGGTATCAATGTTAGGAAGTACAAAGGGAATCTTTTAAACTTCACAGATTATTGATAATTAGTCCTGATGAAGTTCAAACATTCGATCTGAACGAAACGCATTGGCTGGATGATGCTTTCTTGTACCTATTGAATAAAACTGATGACAAAATTGAATACCTTGCCGGACTCATTACCTTGATAGTAGTGAATAAATTACTGTCACTGGTGCACCATTCCATTAATCTCCTACTAGCCCAATAAATACCTAATTCATACAATGTAACCAGCATTTACAATGCAATGGTCTCGGCAATATTATAGGTAGAGCTATTGGTATTGCTCATTATTTTTTTATCATTTTTGTATCCCTAAATAAATGGCATTGTCATTTCTATTGACATTAGCTTTTTTTTGCATATGGGATACCTATTGCATTAGCAGAGAGAGAGTGAGATAGTGAGATAGAGAGAGAGAGTGAGGTATTGAAATAGAGAGTGAGGTAGTGAGAGAGAGTGAGGTAGATAGAGAGTGAGGTAGTGAGATAGAGAGTGAGGTAGTGAAAGTGAGTTAGTGAAAGTGAGTTAGTGAGATAGAAAAAGTGAGGTAGTGAGATAGAGAGTGATTGAGGTAGTGAGTGAGAGAGAGTGAAGTTGTGAGGTTGTGAGCTAGAGAGTGAGGTAGTGATGTTTTGAGAGAGAAGTTGTGAGATAGTGAGGTAGAGAGAGTTATGGAAAACACAAATTATCTAAGGTGAAGATAAATATAAACGGGACCTGCAGCGTGGACTTAGATGGCCATAAGGATTTTTAACGTAGTTGTTGACGACTTAATCAGTATTGTAGAGCACGTCATCTGAGTTCACGTATCTGCATGTATAGCGCCAAAGAACATTCTTGAAGTGTTCGCAGAGAACAGCGCTTCTTCGTTCAAGACCTCTTCAGTTTAAAGTTATTTATGTGGCAGCCGGGAACAGAGGGCCACAGTTCCACAAGCTCCCAACGAAAAGCGCGCACAAGACACAAACGACTTCAAGATAACAAATACAATACATTGTGCGGGATTACCATAGCTCCTATGACCAGAGACTGCAACTCCTAAGCGCTGTACATAAAAGGCGTCACCTAGTACACCAATGTAATGGAGCTCAACTAACGACTTCGGGAGAATGAAGAGCTGCGTCGGCCCTGCTGGGACTCGACCTTGTGACCGAGGTCGCTTCACATGCCTGAGCCATCCCCCAGGCTCACCCATTAAACACGATGACGACATTTCAGCTGTAACCAGACACGCGTGAGGGGGTAACGTTGCGAAACATAACAGCAAAACACAAGCTTTAACAGTGAAACCTAATTGCAAATAAAACCAAGCAGAAAAATCACTGTAATAAGATACATATCAGAACGTACCCCTTTGGCGCAACATGAAGCTCCAGAAGGGAGTGCCACTACTTTATTTTTGTTCAAATTTTCTCCCCTGCACTGAGACAGTGAGCCTCTAAATCTAAGTATACTCACGGCGGAGGCAAGTCGTATACTCACGGTGGAGGCAAGTTGTATACTCACGGCGGAGGCAAGTCGTGACCAACATCTCGGTGAGCATGACGAGTTAAACAAGCTACCACTTTTTGTACTTGAAATCGGGGGACAGTTGCAGTGAAATAGATTATTTTTTTAAGTCCCCCTCTCGTGAACCTGCAGTCCGACACGGGAGCCGACAGCAGGGGGAGGAGACGCCATTAACACCGCCGCCTTTCTCCGAGGCGAAGCAGAAATGCCTCGGAGAAACGCAGCGGCGGTTTCAGATTCGGGGGCGTGTTTTTCTTTTCTCTCCTCTTGCCATTGGCTGGAGGAGAGAAAAACACGCCTAATAAAGGGCGTGCCTAAAAAGTGGAACGAACAGCACGGAACACGCCCCTGAATCTGAAAAAGACGGAGCCTATTTGGAGGGCCGGCTCTCTCCTCCAATGGCTGGCCTCCGTTCAGGAAGCCAGCCAATGGAGGAGAGAGCGGACGGCCCCTCGACCTAAAAAGCGGTGGCAGGGCTAAACCATGCTCATACCAGTCAGCAAAATGACAAGGTGCATAAAACAATATGGACATGGAAATTGAAATGCCTGCGATTGGAGAGTCCAATATATATCAAGCTTTGCGCATTCCCTTGTCAGCGCATTCCCAATGTATCCTGTTAATCAAGCAATCTATAATGTATAGTCTAGAGGAGTTTCCTAATACGGATCCTACATAGCACTTCTAACCATCACGTCACAAGAGCCCCAGAATGCTTGTGCCACAACCCACGCTTGCACATACAAAGCCGCACTCGTGATCACCAAAAAAAGCTTTACAGCAGCTGTCAAAAAGTTCACAGGGAGCTCCGACGCAGCACACACTGGTACCAGTCATCTGGCGGAAGCTGCTGCTCTCAGAAGGGGAAGTAAACAAAGGGGGCATTCTCGGCATCTCACATGAAACTACTATGGGATCGCACCCACTATCCACCCATGCTGCATCATACACATCTGCTTGACTCACAAGATTGTCAGGACTCTGATCGATAAGGAAGTTTTACTTTTATTACACGTCACGGAAACATATGCTACTACAGCTAATTAACAGTGCAGGTCGCGGTACTGAGGGGCAGCATCTCTGCCTTGTCAGCACAGGGTAGACCGCACTGACAGCTATAATGCCCCCTTGTGACACTACAAATCACCGATCAGCCAATTGCAACGTAGCCGGGGGCAATGACAAACCGAAAGTACATAGATATCTGTCTGTACCGGAGGGGGGGCGCTAACATGGTAGCAAGCACCAAATACAGCTGCAGTCCCGACGGAGGCTAACAAGAGCGTTAAATACGGAGTCCAAATCCAAGCACTGATGTATTGTGTTGTAGCTGCATTTGTGCATCTCCAGCCAAAGACTTACTTACTGTGCGCAGCGGATCAGGCGGCTTCTCGCGTTCCAGCGCTCCCGCCGATCTCCGATGCACCCTCTCACCAGCCACTCCGTGCCATGGCCTGGAGCATTAGCAGGCTGCTTCTCCTCCCTTCTCGGCTCGCAGAGGGCTCCAGCGTTCAGCTGTTTGAAAATGGCGCAGCAGGAAGCCGGGAAACCGAGCCGGGGCAGCGGCAGAGCTTCCACCGCTCCCTGTGTAACCCATAGCAACCCCGGTAGACCAGCCCTGGGGCTGCAGACTAGAGAGCAGCACCGCCTCCAGGAGACCGAGGGATACACACCGGAACGAAGCCGCAGTGTACACACCAATTCAGATTGCTTGGTTTAAATACACATTCACAGTAAGCCCCCAGGACACATCACGGGTGCTGGAAATGGAAAGCAACACCAGGGGAGCCCACAGATTTGGAGGCTTCGGCGACAGAAAAGGAGCTAGGACTCTTGAGAGTCAGAGTTACTGAGAGTCCCCCATATAATGCTAAAACACGAACTCTGCATAGTTGTCAAGTTTGTAGATTGCTTATGTGTGACTGTCATCTTGGTCTCAGTATACTTATGAGCCACCAATATAATGCATAGCTGCCACGTTTTCAGTCTACTATGAGTGACATTTACCTGTTTTCAGCGTGTTTATGTGTGGTATTTCAGTGTACTGCTGGCATTGAGAGGAAGACTCGAGTCCACGTCACAGAAAAGATGCGAGAGGAGGACGAATGAACAAAATGGAGGCAGGGTGGCACCGTTCACAATACCACGAGGGGTTTCTGACACAAAGGAAACGAGTCTTTCAAAGGGGAAGTAGGTAGGAGACACCACCGCCTTTCTCCGAGGCGAAGCAGAAATGCCTCGGAGAAACGCAGCGGCGGTTTCAGATTCGGGGGCGTGTTTTTCTTTTCTCTCCTCTTGCCATTGGCTGGAGGAGAGAAAAACACGCCTAAAAAACGGCGTGGCTAAAAAGTGGAAAGAACAGCATGGAACACGCCCCCGAATCTGAAAAAGACGGAGCCTATTTGGAGGGACGGCTCTCTCCTCCAATGGCTGGCCTCCGTTTAGGAAGCCAGCCAATGGAGGAGAAGCAAAAAGAGAGGCGGGCTAAATAGCCACTCTAAGAAACATTAAATCTCCGGACTTCCGGTTCTGCCTTCGGCAGACCGGACGGTCCTTCGACCTAAAAATGGCCACAGACATAAACTAAGTCACATTTCTCGAAAATCTTCCTGGGCTGTATGGGTCATTACTTATAGAAACTTTTGTCAAAGACCAAAAAGTTTTCATTTACTCCAATGCCTATGGCTTTTTGAAGTTTTATATTATTTGCATTTATATAGCGCTTACTACCCATGACGAGGCGTCGCAATACCATGTCTCCCCCATATCTCTGTCGGACAATGATGGTTCTTTCAGTCTCTTTCTTCAAAACGTTGTTTTTACAGTGGAGTCAGTTCTCCCCTCCTCATCTTTTTCCCTGTTCCTCGCGTGTCTTCCAACTTTTTCTCCTCTTGAGCCGTTTATCGGGGCCAGGTTCCTTCACACACAACCTTCTGCCCAGGCATTCGGAAGCACGCCGCACTTCAGGCGCCGCCGCCGTTCCCCAAGGTGTTTGGGGGAAAATTAGGAACGTGTTAGGAATGATAATGGAGCCTGCAAAAGGCGTTAATCAAATTCAAACTTTCAGAAGCTCTTTCCATCCGGAGACCCTTGAAAGACGTTCTGTGCAAGGCGTCTGCGCGAGACAAAGAGGTGCTCGGAGGGTGGGAGAAACTGGTGAATGAAGGCGCAGCGCGTCTGCCGGTGCATCGGCCGGCCTGCCCGCCACGGCAGCGCCTGATAAAAGCTCCGGTTATTGCAAGTCATTCTTGGGCATCGGAGACAGACATTATTGCCTATTCTTCCTGACCTGCGCTCCGTGGAACCCGCGGGTGCTATTTCCCGAATTTCTCGCCCTTGCCAAGTGTAAATATGCAGTTTACACCTGCGGCGCCACACGGCAGCCTGGTCTAAATGCTCTCCGTTTTTGAGGCTCCTAGGGAAGGGCGATGCAGAACGGCAAAGTGATTTGCCCAGGACCGGTACATTTCGTAGCCAATGGAAGCAATACAAAGACACCGGGGGGCATATTTACAAGGGCTTTATCTCCGCTTTTTTGGCTAACAAAGCCAAAAAAGCGGAGATAAAACCAGCGCCCTATTTACAAGAGGGTGCTAATGTGCATAATCGCATGTTAGCACCCTTTTTCCCAACGCCTCCCTTTGCATCTCCAATGAGATGCAAAGTGGGCGTTACTGGGCGTACCCCGGATGGACTACCTTACGAATATCGCTGATGTTTACATTGCGATATTTACAAGGCAGCCCACATGATTTTAGCAGACGTCTGCTAAAATCCTGACTTAGCCATCCCAAACATAGGGGGTGGATTATGCTGATACGACCCTGTGGGTTGTATCAGCAAGGTTATTGCGGTTTTGCAGGGAACATCGCTTGAAAACCAGCGATGGGGCATATTATCAAGCACCGCATTAAAATTATCGCCGCTTTAGCGGCAGAAAACTACCGCTAAAGCGGCGATAATGGGCTTGATAATATGCAGCAGAGAATTCCAATAGAAGCCCATGTTGACACCAGAACATGGGCTTCTATGGGAATTTTCAAGGGCATATTTTCAAGCCCATTATCGCTGCTTTAGCTGTAGTTTTCTGCCGCTAAAGCGGCGATAATTTTAACGCCGTTTCTAGATAATATGCCCTCAAGTTCCCTGCAAAGATAATATGCCCCTCGGAACGTTAAGTACCAAACATTCTCCTGCTAGCATCAGGATCAGTAGCTCACAAAACATTCCAATGCTCGCTTCACAATCCATTATCATCCAAATATTCCTCTGCTGGAGTCACAAGCAGCAACAAAAAGGCCTACTGGCAGTTCCACAGCATAATGCTCCGAAATAATATGAGTGTAAAAAATGGAAATAGCCTTCTGTAAGTTTTACTACCCACCCCCCACCCTCCTTCCTCCATTTACATGGGAGCGCAGCGCAGGAAACAACTTCGGGACATATTATCAAGGACGGCGTTAAAAATTATCGCCGGTTTAGCGGCAGAAAACTGCCGCTAAAGCGGCGATAATGGGCTTGATAATATGCCCTTGTGAATTCCCATAGAAGTCCATGTTCTGGTGTGAACATGGGCTTCTATTGGAATTCTCCAGGGCATATTATCAAGCCCACTATCGCCACTTTAGCGGCAGTTTTCTGCCGCTAAACCGATGATAATTTTAATGCCATTCTTGATTATATGCCCCTTCATGCCGTGCTTCGAAGCCACAACGTGTGGAAGTAACCTTTTACCGCGAGACAAAGAAAGAAACTGAGGAGCATGGAATGAACTCCGGAAAAAGAATGCAGGAGAGAAACACGTAATGACGAGGAAAGTGAGCGAATGGCCTTGTAGGACGGAGAGAAGATAAGGCGACGAAATGTCAGCGAGAGGGCGAGGTTGCGAGAGAAGGAAAAAAGAATGAGTGGCGCTAGGCATAAAAAAATCCAGAGGATCAGTGAAAAATAATGAATGTCAGTGAGGAAGTTAAGCCGTGGCCGGTCATAACATGTGAGACAAAAAAGCGGTAAAAGGAAAATGAGGAAAAAAGAGGAAGTGATGTCACATCAGCAATTAAGGGGCGTGTCTTTCACTTACAATATTTATAAACATACATTAAAAGGTACAGTATGTGGCCAAAAAAGTATACTTGCATATAAACCACTTTTATTTTTATGTATTTATATTTTTCTATAGTACCACCTTATAAGTAGGCGCCCAGTGCACTTTACATGGAGTCAGCTGTGGAAATGATGATGTCCCAGGTTGCAGTTACAATGTATTTTAAGCTTATATCAAACAGTGTCTGCTGTATCTGAAGAACGAGGCCTGTCGGGGACCTTATAGGAAGGAATGAGCTGTAATGTCATCAGACCATAAAGAGTTGGAGAGGCGAACAAAAGGAGGCCAGAGCAGAGGAGGTGTGAAGGCGGCTGGGGAAGAGTGGTATTCGGTGTTTCACGCCGAGCTTAGACAGAGCAGAGAGTTTCAAAGAAGGGTATTGATTAGCGGAGAGAGCATGAAAATGAAATCCGTGATCATGGTAGAAATGTGAGGGAGTGGAGGCGAAGGGTGAAAGGAGAACGAGCTAGGTGGCGGCCCTGGGACGTGAGAGGCCCATGAAAGGTCTTGGAGTGACTGGGTTCCCAGTTCATTCAAGCAGCATTTGAATAGGAATATATACTTGTTTAGGTCTTGCCTGGCGTAGGCTGCGCGCATGCGCAGTCTCTCTGGCGAGATTTAATGTTTATGGGTATTTTCTGTAAGGGGCTTTAAGCCCCGCCCCTCTTTTCCATTGGCTGGCATCACCGTTTATGCTAAACGGTGGCCAGCCATTGGAAAAGAGCTCCTTGTGACGTATTCGCTCGGCTTTTTCAGCCGTCCCATTTGGACGGCCTCGCCTGCTTTGCGTTCATCGCAAAAGGTTTCTTATCTTTATGGGGCCATGTGTTTCAAACACATGGCCCCATAAGGACAAGAAAGCTTTCGCGATGGAGGAAAGTGAAAGTGGAGCGTGTTTGTTTCTGTTGCTTACAGAGGCGCAGCCGGCAGTAGTGGTTGATGCCTGGTGAGGCAAAGGCCTGAGACCCGGATGAAGGAGCGGGGTCAGGTTGAGGGGTGCCCAGGGCTGTTGATCCGAGGCTCGCAGCCCATTTGTTCCAGCAACCTTCCCCAGCTCTGCGTGCACTAGTGGGGGCGGTGGTGACATCTCAACCCGCCTCTGCCTTACAACCCGGCTCTCCTTTACACCCCACGTAGATGAGATCCAGAGTCCGGGGGATCACGATCTCCGAGGCCCAAGCCTGCCGAGGGGGCGGCTCAGGGGTCACGGGATGCACCTTGGCGGTGAAGCGTGGGGTGTGGGGCCAACGGCAGGTCTCAGCCAGGGCTGCCTCTGTGCGAGGATGAGGGAGGAGAATAGATGCATTACGAGCCGTTCAGAAAGTGAAACTAAAAGGGCCAGGGAGGGAATCCAGGACAGCGATGAGAGCGGGTGCAGGCACTACTGCCGCCTCATGGTGCCGGGCGCCCTAGGAGCTTCCGGCAGGCGATGCAGTGTGAGGGGAGCTACCCCCTCACACTGCAGTGCACGCAGGGTGATGCAGCACGGAATACGCACCCCGGTCTCCTCTCCGCGCAGTGCACTTGCGGTGGACCAGGGGATATAGGCAGAGTGCTCCCGGTCATCGCCTTGGAGTGCACCCGGGGTGAAGCAGGGCTAAGCACTGCTCTCTCCTCACCGTGCACTGCACCCGGGGTGATGCAGGGGACAAGCAGAGTTCCTGTTCGCCTCTTCACGGTGCTCCGGGGTGAAGCAGGGCTTGAACCGGGAACTAGAGCTTCCTCATTGTGCAGTGCATTCTGGGCATAGCAGGGGGCAGGTGGGTGCTTCTAGTTCCTCGCCGCTCTGTGCACCCGGGTAGATGCAGGGATGTCCTGTGCTCATCGGTACCGTGCAGTGCTTTCAGGAGAAGCAGGGGGCGGTCACCTGGTTCTTGTTGGTGTGTGTTGGGGGGGGGTGTATGGCAGTTTCTCTGTGTGAGGTGATTTTGTGTTCGTGTGCGCATGCGTGAACGTGTGTGTGGCCTTGTTTGATGTGGGTAGTCTGTTGTGTATCTGTGCACGTTTGTCTGTGTTTGAGGATGCATGTGTGTGCGGTGCATTTTTTATGTACAACCGTGGTTTGTTTGCCTCGGGCAGTGTACTTCCTGTGCAGTTTGGCGTGCGATGGACGAATTGTAGAGTATGCACCTGGGTGTGCAACGTTCCTTCTTTGGATTGTATGTGGGCATTTAAGTGCCTCTTTCGTTGTGAAAGTACGTTTATATTGGTGTGTATGCATGTGAGTTTGTGTGTGTGTGAATGTGTATGAGTGTGTGTGCGTGTGTTTTCATCGGAGCGCGGCGCCCCCTTTAGGGACACCGTGCTCCGTTTGTTTATGTATTTTACACCAGTGCCCCTGAGCCAGCGCTTCTACCCGGGGAGGGATTTGCACGTCCAGCTTGCCGCTGTCTACATTTTGTGACAAAGGCATTCCCAATTGAATGGCTGTCCTCCGCTCCAGCCCTCGCTGAGACCTGGTGCACAGCAGCCAGTCTTTGCAGGGTCCTGGCTCCACAACCCCTGCTGCGTAGCAGACTTGTTTCTCCTCACTCACCCTCCTCCGCATACCAGCATCTGGGGGACAGCCATGTTCGGAACTGAATCTTCCTGTAAGTAAACGCACCCGGCTCCTCGAGCCGTCCTCTTTGGATCAGTTTCATTCCTGCCCTTGCCGCCTCTCGCACTTTTGGGGGAAGTAAACGCTGGGGCCCTCTCACACCACTGCAAGCATGTCCTCCTCCCCACAGGCATCTCTAGCGCCTAGATACTGGGTGCGTGCTGCAGGGCGGAAATCCGGAGTGCGGGTTCCAGCGCCTAGATACAGGGTGCATGCTGCAGGGCAGAGACACGGAGGCTGGGTTCCAGCACTTGGACACAGAGTGCCTACTCCAGAGCAGAAAGCCGAAGTGTGGGTTCTAGAGCAGGGGACCTGTAGGTTCGGGGGCAGGAGATGGGGAACCAGTGATCATGTGCTGCCCCTCGGCATGGAACAAGGAGACCGGCGAACCCCTCACCTTCCTCGGGTAAGACCTGCGAGGCGCTATGTTTCACATGTGTTGGGCTGGGCGTGGAGTAACAGCTCAGGGGGTTCATGCACGTTTAGAGGTGTGTGTGAGGGTGAATGCACAGCTAGTTCAGTACCTTTTGACCCTCTGCGTGACGCTTTTTCAAATAATTTTACACAAACATGTAGGGGGACTTGAGCTCGGGTGCTCCAAGCATTTCGTACACAAATCCTGAAAACCTTAAGTGGCTAATCACTCTCCAAATGTCAGAGCGTGACTAGTGCCGAAAGCCGTGAGGCGCTATATAAAGCAGCTCCCAGAGTGAAATACCTCTAGTTATCCACGCACCTGCTGCAGAAATCGATGTGCGATCTGTATGTCTTGAATCCAAATCTCGGGTGGGAGTTAGAGCAGAACGGTTATCGCCTCTACCCCCGTGGGAAGTAAATAGCAGGAGACTGGGGACACCCGCGTTACAGGCAGCACGACAAGGGCTTGTGGAATGCGGCTGATTCTTGCGTGAAACCTGTCTCTGCTTTCTACACTACATGTCCCTAAGTCTCGGCAACGCCTTACCGCAGGGTGCTCGAAGGTACGTCTAGAGGCCCCGACCCAATCCAGGTGTCAGGTTAAACCGCTTAGCACTCTGGGACTTGTAGTTTAGTATGAAAACAATAAAGTGAATATTAGAATAAAATAAAACGAGGGCTGGATTAGCAGTTCGAGACTGAACAGGCCTAACTTCAGAGCTTTGCCTAAAATTATAATACCTGTATAGCTGGCAAGTTTTCGTAGGTCCATGAGCGACTAGTTCTGCCAGTTCTGTTGTTTTCCTTAGAACTGTAAAGCGCTCCGATACCTTCGGGTCTAGCTGGCGCTTCATAACACAACAAAATAATAATAATTCTGGGCCATTTAGTCTTGATTTTATACATGGTTAAATGAGACTGCAAGTAGCAGAATTGCAAGGAAAACCGGGCCTGGCCTCACATGTCACTCATGGACCTGGTAAACTTAGCACCTATGTACATGTACGATGCGTGGCGCTGAGCGAGAGGACAATTTATATATCAGTCACATTGGATGGAAGGGCTTGATGTTCTTTTGATTTTTGCAGTAACTGTGATTTTCAGTGTTGTGTAGTGTATGTGGCGTTGGTGTGTGCTGTTGGGTTTCAGTGGTTATTGGCTCTGCAGATAAAAGATCTTACAACTGGCCAACTGAATAGTACAGATGTTATCTTGCCTGGCAGGATGAAGGACTGAGTTGCACCTGCTCGGATTCAAACATTATTTCTCGATTGCAGCAGTGCGCGCCTAACCCACTGAGCAGTCTCGCCAACTATTCCCAAGGTAAGTAAGTAAGTAAGTAATAGTTTATTAGCATAGTTAATTAAAACCATTGCAATCATCATTAGAAAAATAAAACAGTAATGTGTACACAATACATTATTAATCACTTAAGTAAAATTACGTTCACATAAAATCTATTTTTATAATTCCTTTCAAAAATTCATAAGATTTAATATGTTGATAAAGTTAAAATAGTAAACGTATTGTTCTAAATGTCCTCTGTAATTTATGGCAAGGGGACAAGTTCCAGTATTCACTCTTCTTCCACCTTCCATAATTGATACTTTATAGATAGAATTCTGCTTAGTTTAAGAGCCTCTAAAAACATGACGATAGGTCAATTTTCTGCATCTTTGTTTCTACCTCATTCAAGAACTTCACCAGATTACAGTTCAACTGCGGGTCACTAGGTGTAAAGCAGGCAAGAACTGCCTGTCTTCGTGAGCGTATTCCACGCTGGTTGAAGTGGTATTTGAGTAACCGTTTCCTTTCCGCCAACAGCTTCTCGCAAGAGCACAGCAAATGTTCCATGTCTTCGGATGCCTTGCCACATAGGCGACAGAGGGGGCCCCTATTAACCCTCAGCCACTGCGGAAGATGGCGTGTGCATGGTAACACGCCCAGTCTATATCTGAGAAACTTCAATTTTATAGAACGTGAGTACCCGAGGTCAAGATAACTCTGGTGGCCTTGTTTGGAGTAGGAGTTTAGGATGATCCACCCATGTGACCTCTTTGCAACACACGCTTTATCTTCAATCCATGAGAGGTGTTTTATTGTTCTTTTTACTATTCTTTTGATCGTAGTATGATTGGTAGGGGTATTCCACAGCTCCTGTAACCCTAGATTCACTAGGCTGTTTTTCAAGTATTTGGCGGCTGGCGATGCCGGATACCGTTCTAGTTCTGACCATAAGTAGCTGTTTAGGGTTCCTTTATTAGCCTTATGGACCTTATCCCAAGTCATTATGTATGCGCCTTGTCGTGCCAAAGACTGCTTCTGTCCTCCAAATTCCAGCCTGAGTTGGACCGGAGAGGTTTGTTTTGGCAGGTTGAATATGGTTCTGTATGCTAATGCCACAGTTCTATCTAGGGTCGCCTCATCCCTAACTCTCTGTACTTCGCTCCCATAGGTAATTGTGGGCAGCAGTTTAGCTCTTATAACTTGTGCCAGGGGCAAGAGAGAGGGACTGGTGAGCTCACCATTTAATTTTTTTAATGAAATAGATATCGCAATACCTTTTCCTCTAATGCTTGCTTTCTGAATGGTAAATTGGCCACTATTGTCGATTTTGACTCCCAGGTACTTGTACACTGTTGTGTCTTCAATACGGTTGTTGTTCCAGAACCAGCCATAGTTGGTTTTCCCTTTTTTGTTAATTGACATAGTTTGTGTCTTCTGTAGATTTATCGTCAGTTGATTATCATCCGAGTACAACCGAGTTGCATCTACAAGGTTTTGTAGCCCTATTTTTGTTTGACTGATTAGCACTATGTCATCCGCATATAATAATGATGGTAATATTTGGCCTCCTAGTTTCGGGGCATGGGAATTACAGTTATTTAAAATCGGAGTTAGATCACCTAAGAACAGATTAAAAAGGGTTGGGGCCAAGACACATCCCTGTTTTAAGCCCTTGTTAGTTGGGATGCGTCTGGACAGATGAGATCCATCACCCAACTTCACCTGTATCCAGGTGTCACTATGCAGGTTGATCAGTAGATCAAGCAAGGGCCTCGGGATCCCCCATTTGTTCAGTTTGGACCACAGGAGATTCCGATTAATGTAATCAAAGGCTGCCTTATAATCAATAAAGCACAGATGGATTGGCATTTTGGTAGTTTTGGCTTTATCGATTAACAGGCCCATTGTCAAGATGTTCATTGTTGTCCCAACAGTTTTAGGAAAACCTGTTTGATTTACAGGGATTAAGGAGTTTTCTGTAGCCCAGGACTGTAATTCTTCCAAGAGGATCCCGGCAAAGTACTTGGCCTCATTATCCATGAGGGCAATCAGTCTGTAGTTGCTTGGTTGTGATTTATCCCCTGATTTGAGTATAGGAGAGATAATTGAGCCCTTCCAGGAAGCAGGTAATATATTAAACTGTATTATTTCATTGAATAGTGGCTCTAGTGCTCCAGCCCATTCCCTATCACTCTGCTTGTAAAGGATGGGAGGTATACCGTTCGGGCCTGGTGCCCCTTCCCTTCTTCCCTTTTTAATTTGTTGCGTAATTATCTTTTGTAGATTTCTCTCTCTTGTATTCATGGTTGTATTGCCACATGCTTGTTTATGTGAGGTTTCACACAATGTTGTTAGTTTATTGCCCTCGTTTCCTATCTCAAAGTCAGAGGCCTTTTGTTGTGTAAAATGATCTTTAAGATACTTTGACCATGCAGCTTCACTAATACTAGAGGATACTCCATCATGCACATTTAAAAAAGAATTGATTGATTTCCAGAATTTCGCCCCATTGTACTGTTTTATGTCGGCCTGTAGTCTTGCCCATAAGCTGTCCTCCATTTCTTTATTTGCTTTCCACTTTGTTTGTTTTAGAGAAGCCTTCAATTTCCGTAAGCGATCTTGTTTCACCATGTCACTTGGAGAGTACCTAAGTTGACACATTATTTGATAGATACTTTTCTTTATACGTGATATCTTCACTTGATGTTCCTTTGTAAGCGAAGTCATATTTTTGTCTATCCGTCTTAATTCAAGTTTCTGTGTTGTGGAGTAGCCTGCCATTATTTTTGTAAAACACTCCCATTTCTCAACTTCGCTTGCCCCATTTCTTCCCTCGAAATGCAGTATCGCCATATCATGCAAGCTTCCCTCATTTGCTACCGAATATTTAATCCTTTTGTAATTGACGGTATAAACTGAGTCAATAGGGACCAAAGACTGCTCAAATTTGGGCTTGCAGATATTCAATGTGATTTCCTGGGGGCAATGATCACTATCAGTTTTTTGCTCTATTTTGAAGGAGGTCACGTAGTGAAAGAGAGATAGTGACATAAACGTGTAATCCAAGATTTTGCTAACCCTTGATGAGTGAAACGTGCATGCTGGTGGAGTATCTTCAGTGAGTCTTCCATTTAGTGCTCTAATGTTGTAGGGCTCAAGGTTCTCTAATGCCTGCTTATCTAATTTAGTATATTTTGATGTTTCTGAAAGCGCTTGGTATGGTATATTCCAGGCTATATCTTGAAGATGATTTTCATCATCTGTTGTGTTCCCCATCAGGTTAAGGTTAAAGTCACCAGTGAGCACGACATCCATATTCGGTGTTTTAATTGTAGTTTCCTCTAGGTAACTACATAGTTCTTTTATTACCTTTGCTTTCCTTTTTGGATGAACGTAGGCGTTGATTAGAATTAGATTTGCGCCCCTCTTGCCATGTTCCGAAATGAGAAGATTTAATATCAACAGGTTGGGATTGGGCGGTCCAGGTTCCTTGATCTCATGGACACTTGCTGCTGAAACATAGGTCACAAGGCCCCCTTGAAGGTGGCCATATTTTGCAGCTCTCACCGCGCTTGTGTAGAAACGTAAAAAGCCAAGCAGATGCGGAGGTTCTTCTTGCCAGGTCTCTTGAAAGGTCATAATGTCAAAAGATCTTATATAGCTGACAAATTCTTGATTGCTCATTTTAGATGCAAGACCATTGACGTTCCATGAGCAAATTCTGTAGTTATTGTATCCATTCGATGTAGGAAGATCCATAGTTGGTCATTTTGCTCGATTATTAATTGTTCTGGCAATCCATCTCAAATCAGATGGACCTGTTGATGTGCCATCTAGGGAATGTCCTGTGGATTCCAGGTCCTCCCTGGTTCTTCCTCCAGTGTTCCCTATTGCACCTCGGAGTACTGACGTTCCAGATCTATTACCGCAGTTCTGTACTCCATCTCTTCCTGTGGGGATTAATAAATCAGGGTATTTTGGTTTTATATAAGGGGCAATTGAGATTCCCCAGTTTTTGAAGGTTTGGCTCTCGGCCAGTATGTTCTGTGCGACTGAAGAAGTAGTCCATGTTGCCTTTGTTTTTTCCGCCTTCAAGCCTGCTACTGCAGTAAATTCGATGGAGACTAGATCCAAGGTAGTCACGCTAGCCAGAGATGGAATATGAGATAAGAGCCGTAAGATGTTCCCTCTGTTCAGTATGTCGTGACTTCCTTTCGAAATGTAGTCCGGGGTGAGCCATACAATGTTTGCTGTTGTGTTTCTAACGTCTTCCGACTTCCTTTTGTTTATGTTTTCGGCAGTTCCTCCATGTCCTAGTCCGGTTCCTTGCTTTTCTTTAGGTAGAGCTTGATATAAGGAAGATTCCACTCCAAGTCTCCCTTCGTCATGTTTTTTCTGTTGTCCACCTATGGTTGTTATTTGGTTCCAGTCCCTTTGTCTAAGGACTGGTGGTTCAGATCCCCCACCACTTGTACGTTCATTCATGTCTATTCTTGGAATCGCTCTTGTTAGTGTAGATATCGATGTTTGTCTACTTTGTGCCGATATGTTCACATCTAACTCTTCCGTAGCTCTCCCCGTTATTTTGATTGGAGGGTGCTGGGTACTTTCGCTCCCAGGCATTACTCCACTGTTTTCATTAGGATTCCTTGTAGAATTGGCGATCAAACTGCCTTGCTTGCTATGAACTGGATTTTGTTGTTTTTTTCTTTGTTCCAGACTTGGTGGAGAGCAGTGCTTAATTTGTGCCGGAGCTTGCCGGTGCTTAGCACCGGCACTTATTTTCAGGGCCGGGTCTACATGTGATATCAGCTCACTAAGGTCACACTGTCTCCCGGCGAAGAGCCGATATCGCATGTAAATCCATCCATTCCTGCCCGGGTACAGTGCTGCCTGATTGGGATTGGTGCGTAAAACAATTACATTTGGACGCCGCCCGCCTTAGCATGAGACACACAGACTGCACCCACACACTGACAGAAACTGCGTGGTTAAGTCTCTGACTCAGCATAACAGCAATCAAAGTAGCGCTAGTGCGCTACCAATGACTGCTTGAAAATGGATTTTAAGCCCACCCCGTTCCTCCTTGACGGCGTTGAATCAAGTGTTGCCTCCCGACCGAGTCGGACCAATGCAGAGCTGTGTCCCCACATTTCACTCCCCCATCGTATTGCGCAGCTGCAGCGCTTAGTCGACTGGACAAGTAAGCAGAGTGTTATGCAGCAGCAGGCCTCTGTTTTTATGTTTAAAACGTTTTTATTGAGACAAAACAAACCATGGGGGAGGGGGATAGGAGGGCAGGATACATGGAATACACTCAAAGAAAAAGGGTGCAACTCCAGAGGGTTGGAAATAGGTAGCGCGGTGAGTCAGGGGGAAAGACACAGTAAATGAAAGCTAGAAACGCAAGCTGTGGAATCCCCGCACGCGTATCCAACACCCCAATCTAAGCAATAAAAGCCATGAGCCCCTCAACAGAACACAATCCCCCCCTCCCCATCCCCCATCCTCCCAGTAACGGAACAACAACACCCCCCCCCCCCCGTCCTATGGTCCCGCATCAGAGTAATCCTAACCAGGAAGCCCCGCACCCCCCCCCCCCTCCCCAGGAGGTCCCCGTCTCACATGTAAGCTAGTCCGCGGGGGCCACCGGCGGCGTCCGCCTGAGAAGCCTAAGATACCTCGGGCAGGTGAGCTCCCGGAATTCAGTGGACAGCAGCGCTAGAAAGGGTTGCCACAGCTCTTCAAATTGGTCTATCTCCCCCGCAACCGTAAGCGACAGCTTCTCCATCCCCAGCACATGCCAGAGCCTATACAACCAACCGGTGATGGAGGGGACGGTGGTTGTGCGCCAGTGGATTAGAATGTTCTGAACCGCAGACCCCAGCGCGATTGCGATCTGCCTACCCCTACGGGACTTCAGTGGGTACATTAGGTCATTGGGGAGGCCCAACAGGACATACGCCGGGAGTCGCGGCAGCTCTATCCCAAAGTGCTTATCCACCTCGTCCAAGACTTCCTTCCAGTAGGCGGTCAACACTGGGCAATCCCAAAGAATGTGTGAAAGGGTACCTTCCTGCCCGCAGCTCCGCCAGCACCCCCTGTCAGTGTGTTTATGCATTTCATACAGTCTCTCCGGGGTGTAATACCAGTATGTGGACACCTTAGTGAAGGTCTCCGTAAGGCCCGTGTGATATGCAGAGTGCCGCGCCCGATACGCAATTTTGTCCCATTCCTTGTGGCTGAGTGTCCTACCCAATTCCCTGTGCCAACGCTCCCTCCCCGGGTTATAATAGTGAAACGGCGGGGGTTGTAGGTATTTGTACAGATCGGTGATCAGTTTAGCGTCGGAGGTCCGAGTAGCCAACCACCTCTCATACGGTGTAATTGGACGGGCGGCGATGGCACGCACCTGGGGCTGGAGGGCCCAATGCCGAACCTGCATGTAGCGCAATCTGTCCAGCTCCGTCAGGCCGAACTCCTGGCGGAGTTGCTGAAAAGGAACCACTCCTTCCGGGCCATAGATCTGGACGAGTGCCCTGCAGCCCGCCTGCACCCAGTGGGAGAAAACCCCCGGCTCCATCCCTGGGGAGAAGTCCGGGTTGTCCGCAATGGGCGTGAGCGGCGAAGGGAAGGTGGTAAGGCCCCGGGCCTCACAGACCGCGTCCCACACCCGCAGGGGGACCCGTGTAACAAAGGAAGCGTAAAGATTAGGGGGGCGATGCGCGCGCCGCAGGAATGGAACCTCTTGTAAGGTGCGGCCCGCCACTGCCTGGTCTTGGAAGAGCCAATGTTTGTCGGACTCCCACCTGCTCCACTCCACCAGATAGCGTAGCTGTGCCGCCTGAAAGTACTTACGGAGGTCTGGAATGCCGAGACCCCCCGCCTCCGGAGCAAGCGTGGAGAGGACCCTCTTCATGCGTGGTCTGCGGCCCTGCCAGACAAAGCGGGAGATGTCAGCCTGCATTTGTCGTATCCAGCCCACCGGGGGTTGGAGCGGAAGGGCCCGGAAAAGATATAGTATCTGGGGCAACACCGTCATCTTGACCGCCGCGATTCGCCCCAGCCAGGACAGCAGGCCCTTGTTCCAGCGGCCAAGCTCGTCCTTGATCTTCCTGCTAAGGGAGGCATAATTGGCCGTGACCATCTCCGGCAATGTAGGCGCCAGCAGAATCCCCAGGTACGGCACCGTGGACGAGGACCACTGCATGGGGAAGAGCCGCTGAAGATCCCTCCTGGTATCCGCAGCCAGGGACACGTCTAACGCCATCGACTTGCTCATATTCATTTTGAAGCCGGCCACCCCCGCAAAGGCGTCCAGTTCCCGGAGGCAAGCAGGCAGCGACCTCCTAGGGTCGTCCAAGGTCAACAGGACATCATCCGCGTAAAGACTGACGGTGTGGACGTACTGGCCCATCCGGACCCCGACAGCATCCGGATTATTACGGATCCTCTGAGCAAACGGCTCCATGTATAGGGCAAACAAGAGCGGCGAGAGAGGGCAGCCCTGCCGCGTGCCGCGCTCGATGGCAAAGCCACCGGAGCTGCACCCGTTGACCCGCACCGACGCTGAAGGATGCTTATAGCAGTTAAATACCATGGTGCGGAACTTTTCGCCGATTCCCAGTTTCTTGAGAACCAGCTCAAGATACGGCCAGTGAACTCTGTCGAAGGCCTTCTCCGCATCAACGGACAGCAACATCCGCTCCCCCGAGATCCTTGAGGCCTTCTCCAGAACATGCGTCACCCTCTTGGTGTTGTCCACCGTCTGTCTGCCGGGCACAAAACCAGCCTGGTCCGCCTCCACCAGATCGGGGAGGTGTGGACTCAGCCTGGACGCGAGAATCCCCGTGTACAACTTGAGGTCGACATTTAAAAGCGAGATGGGTCGGTACGAGCCGCAGAGGGCCCGGTCCTTCCCAGGTTTCGGGATTACCGTGACCGTCGCCCTCAGGAGATCCGGAGGGATGGCTCCCGGTTCGGAGAAAGAGTTAAATAGCCGAGTAAGGACAGGGGCCACGGCCGTGCAGAAAGTCTTGTAAAATAGCGACGTGTACCCATCCGGGCCCTTGCCATGTTTCAGCCGCGCGATAGCTGAAATCACTTCCTCAACATGGATGTCCCGCTCCAGGTGGTCAGCCTGAGCCGGATCCAGTACCGGGAGGGTCACCGACTCCAAGTAGCCGTCGGCATCCCGTGGCGAGGAGGGCTCCTCAGCATACAGCGCCTCGTAGAAGCCGCGGAAAGATTCCGCTACCTCCGCGTCCCCGGAGACAGCCCCCCCGTCCGTGCCCACCAATTCTTTCACAACGCTACGCTGTTGCGCGACCCGGAGCCGGTGTGCTAGGAGCTTGCCACATCTGTTCCCCCCAGTGTAGTAGGCATGTTTCAAGCGTAGGGCGGCGTACTCCGCCCTGTCAAGATCCAGAGCCGACAGGAGCTTCCTCGCTGCCTTCAACTGCCTCCACACCCTCGGCGCCCCCGTACGGCGGTGGACCTGCTCAAGCTCCCGGACCTGAGCTGTCAGCTCATCCCTCTTCAGTTGCCGCTCCTTATTTTCAGCTGCAGAGATAGAGATAAATTCCCCCCGGAGGACGGCCTTCAATGCCGCCCACTGTGTCGCCTGCGAGGTGTCAGTGTTGCTATTGTGGGTGAGATAGTCCTGTATGACCTCCCCGATGCGCTGCACCACCGACTTTTTGTGTAGAAGGGTATCCCGAAGGCGCCACACCCCCCGAGAGGGGGAGGCCGCCGGCCACTGGAAAATGCCGGTGACTGGGGAGTGGTCAGACAGGGTCAGGACCCCGATGTCCGCCGCCGTGGCCGCGGCACGCATCGGTCCACTCACCAGGAGGTAATCTAGCCGTGAGTAGGTTCGGTGTGCGTGCGAAAAATAAGAGTAGTCCCTATCCGTGGGGTGCATGGAGCGCCAGAGGTCGTGCAAGTCCATTTCCGCAATCCGGGCCCTCCCAGCCTGGGACAGTTCCCCCGTCTGCGGGAAGCGCTGCGCCGATCTGTCCATCACAGAATCGAAGACAATGTTGAGGTCTCCCCCCAGGATAATGTGACGGTCGGGGGAAGCAGTGACATCCACCAGCGCGGAATCTAGGAAGCGCTCTTGGTGATCGTTTGGGCTATAAACAGAGCCGACCGTAAATGCTATGCCTCCCAGGCGCATGCGATACGTAAGGAGCCTCCCCTTCTGTTCAGCACACTTATGCAAAACCTCCCCCCGAAAGGAGCTCGCTAGGAGAATGGCTACCCCCGCCGTCTTGTTCGCTGCCGAGGAAAAGAACTGGGTAGGGAACTTAGCAGAACGCATCCTATGGCAATCTCGGGGCAATAAGTGTGTCTCCTGCAAAAGGCAAATGTCCGCCTGTGTCCCCTCCAGCAACGATAGGATCGCTCTGCGCTTCACCGGGTTATTCAGACCCTGAACATTAAGGGTCACTACCTTTAGGCCCGGCATTCCTCGCGGGGGTCAGGAGCGCCATGCAATGGGCCGGGAATCAGCGGGTGGGGCGCGCGGGGCCGCAGCGCAGGACAGGCCAAAACAAAGCGGGCATAGACAACATCGGACGGGACCTCCCCAACCCCAAAACAACCCCCTCCCCCACCCAAAACACAACCCTGGCAACTAGCCACCCACAAACTCAAACACCCCATTGTCTCAGTCAAGCCCCAAAACGGGCAAGTCCGTAGAAAGGAACGAAGTGGACGTCCAGCCACTCACCTCCATCCGCTCCCCCCCAACCCCCCCGCCCCGTACCAAGCATGTAAAGAAGCTAGAGACATCTCCCCCCGGAGTGTGTGTTAGGCCGTCAAGGCCACGCTAGAGGAGCCGGTCGAGTCCCCGGCTGCCGCTCTCAGGGCGTCGGCCATGTCCGCTCTGATGGTAGGGGAGTCCGGACGCCCCACACTGGCCGCCGAGCGCCGCCTCGTTGACCTCCGCCGGTTCCGTCTCTCCGAGGACCTCCACGACGGCGTAGCTCCCTCCTCCTCCGCCGCCGTGAGCCCCAGGACACCGCAAACGTCCTGCAAGGAGCGTAGCTGGTGTAACACTCCATTCTACCGAAAGATCAGGCGGAAGGGGTGACCCCAAGAGTACGGTGTCTCATGCTCGCGCAAAAAGTCAGTGGCAATCCTAAAGGACCTGCGTTTCTGCAGCGTGATGGCGGAGAGGTCCTGGTAAAGCGCCACCGGCCGATCCCGGAAAGTCAGAGGCTGTTTCCTGCGGGCCTCAGCCATGATGCGTTCCTTTAGTGGAAAGTCGGGCAGGAAGGCCAGAATGTCCGGTGGAGGTGCCGATGACTGGCGCTGCCGGCCAACCCTATGCGCCCTGTCAATGCTGATGGGAAAGTCCGCAGCTTCCCCCAGGATCTCTCGGAACAGGGCCCGCAAGTAGCTCCCCAGGTCGGACCCCTCATCCGCAGTCGGCACTCCACGCACTCGGATGTTGTTCCTCCGAGATCTGTTCTCAAGGTCCTCAGAATGGGCCTGAAGCTCCACACACTGTTCCCGGAGGCGAAGAACGTCCTGCTGAAGGTGGACTATCTCCTCCGCTCGCTGTTGGCCCTCCGTCTCCACCGCTTCAACACGCTCGCCAAGGCCCTCCACCTCCCTGCGCACTTCTCGGACCTCGCTGGCCACCTCCCGCTTCAGCGTCTGGAAGTCCTCCCTGAGGGAGCTAAACAGTTCCTCCATAAAGGCCCTCGTGACGGGTGGCTCCCCTCCAGTCACATCCGCCGGAGCCCGGGAGGACCCCGGCGAGGGCTGCGTCCTGTCCCGCAAGTGCTGGGCCCTGCCAAGCATGTCCGGCAGGGTACGGTCCCCTTTCTTCGGGCCGCCTCTTCCAGACATCACTAGCTCCGCAGTCGGGCACCAATCCAGGCGCCCCAGGGATGCTCAGCCGCCGGCAAGCACTGTGTGTGAAGTCGCTGCGTCACAGGTGACAAAATGGCGGCCCAAACCGGTCACCGTCAGCCGCAGGAGCCCGTGTAAGACAACCAAGGGGGCCGCAGCTGGGGGGTCTCATCAGTACATCCCTCCGGTAGTCAGCCCAACGGCAGCGGGGGTCGCTTGCATCCAGCAGCCAGGACTCCGGCGAAGGCCGCCACCACTGCTCCTTCGGGGACAAAATGGCGGCCGGGCGGAGCAGGCCAAAACGACCAGGCCCGACGACACCACCGGGGCCCCCGAGGCACCCCACAGTAAAATAAGGTCCACCACCGGCCCCCGTCTGTCACGCACCGGGGCCCCGACGGTCCAAGCCCATCAGGGAGTCCGCTGTACCTCGGCCAAGGGCTAGGGCCTCCGCAGTGCGAAGTGTCGCCGTCACAAGTCTGAGTGCCGGGGCGCCCGTCCCAAGCCTCCCGCACCGTCGGGACCCTTCCCACAAGGCTCCTTCAGTCTCCGTCGAGCGGCGGGCCAGATCCCCTCCAGATCGCAACTTTCAGCACCAGGCCCAGCCGAGGCGCCCGGACAGCTCTCCAATGCGCTCCGCCCCTCGGGCTCGCCGTCGTCCCTCGATCTCGATCGAACTTTTGGGGGGGTTCCCCCGAGGCGATCCGAACCAAAACAGCACCAATGTGCACCCCTGATGCTCCGCCACTCTCCTCTCCCGCGCTGAGCCTCAGCGGGGGGAGAAAGGCGTAAGAAAAGGGCTCAAGCTTGGCCGGGCCGGAGGAGCTACGGGAGGAAGCGTCCGCTCACCCCGCCATCTTGGCCACGCCCCAGGCCTCTGTTTTTAATCCAAATTTCACTAAGTAATAATTTCATTTTCGTAAAAGGCACTAACTGTAGAGCTAATTTTTGGGTAATTGAAAATAAAAGCATTTTCGGAAAGGGAGCTGGGCAGGGTTGGGGGTTGGGGTGGAGATGGCCCTCTCTACTTCTCTGGGTTTAGGAATGCCCACAATCCCGTCTCCCGTATTCAGTGAAGCCCACACTGTGAAGCGTTTCACAAAACGTGAAACAGCACTATCTGACTGGGATCGATAAAGAATTGCCCACTGAGGAGCACAGAGAGGCTAATTGTATATGGGGTTTTCGAACACCAGTGCCTGCTTGCTGCTCGCCCCCTTTCTTGAGGTTAATTCGAAGAGTTGTGTACTCCTTTTGCTCCTAATGTACTCAGCGCTCCGTCCTCTCTGTCTGCTTTCCCCTCTGTCATCCAGAGGCCCCTGGGGAAATATGACGGGTTCGCTACAGCTAGCACGTCTGAAAAACACGAAGAGCTGGTAAAGAGTCAGCCAGGGTATTACACCTCCCGTCATACAACTCAGTACTGAAAAAGGCATAAAGTGGAATCAAGAATATGCAGAATTTAGGGTCCGACTGCGACAGAAAATATGCGCAGGCAGTAAAGTAAAAGTTGCCCTCATTAGTGAAATAGGCAGCTAGAAAATAAACCAATGTTTGCAAATTGAGGCACCTTTGAACTTGTAAAGAACGCTGTATACGTACTTTTAAGATATGGAAGTCCTTGTGAATTTGAGCTTGCTGTAGATGTTTGGTTCAATACCAGGGAAATCAACAGTAAATACCGGGCCAGTAGAGCATAAAACATGCCCACAGACAGCCCAAAAAAACGGCCCATACTCTGACCTGTCAGAGCAGCCCATCACTACTTGATTGCCCTATAGGCCTGTCCGAGCCTTGGCATTCTGCACGCTGACATTCAGTAGCACCAACCATTCTCTTCTTAGCAAAACTTTGAGCCCCGGCACTTATTCTTTTACAAATTAAGCACTGGTGGAGAGGGTCTATTTGTTTCTTCTTGGTGAGGAACTTCTCTTCCTTCCCTCTTGTCAGTCTCCTTAATAGTCTCTGCGTCTTCGTCGTCGGTTTGAATATTATTTGGTCCATCTTGGTTGGGCGATGACCCAAAGAGGTGGCAGAATCCCGCTCTATCCAGTTTTATTTTTTGATTCCTGCCTTTGCGTTTGTATGCCCTCCTTTGCTTTGCATTTAGATTAATGTCAGCCCTCTCAATTAGTAGATCTTCAGGCAGTTCATTATCCGCTGTTCTTGTCTCTTTGGCCTCTCCTTTCTGATTCTTGTGGATCTGTTTCTCCGATACCACAGTATGGATGTTTTCAGTAATTACGAGAGGTGCTGTGATTTTTAATTTGTCTTTTTTGTTGGTGGTGCGGCATTCTTGGGGACGCTTGTCTGTTTCCCCGACTATTTGTCCGTTGTGCCAATGGCTCTCTTTTCCTTGCGATAATGGTTTTATTAATGTACATAAATCGCTCAACATCAATGGAAGTGTGGCCAGTTTGTCAATTATCGGGCCGCATCCACAGCCCTGGGACTTGCTTTGAGCTTGATCCTGTTTATTTTGTAATAATGTATTTAATGTGCCCAGTTTCCCATCAATTGCGACCACAAAGACCGCCAGTGTGTCTAAGAGGGTCAGTTGGGTGTCCATCTTATCTGACTGGTAGTGCAGAGCTTCTACCAATAGTTGGGCTGTTTTAGCAGACTCTGCCATGCTGTGTCCTGAGTAGCATTTTTTTGTGTTTCCTCCTTACTGTCTGTATTTATTGTTTCATCACAAATTTCAATTGAATTTCCTCCCACGTATGGGTCCTGTTTGTATTCACACATTTTGTCGTTTGTTTTAGAGTTGAACCCGCTCCCGCTTTTCTCTTCCATCTAAGCAGCCAAGAGACCTTCCCAGTCCTCCGTACCAAGGTCTGAAACGGTTTCCATTTCTTCTACTTTCCCAGCTAAGTTAAATCCCTCCGTTCCACGCTCTGAAGCCAATTCAATTCTATTCCTTCTAATTTCTTAACTATATTTGGATCCAGGGTTTAACCCAGGGTTCGATCTTTGGTACCACCTTCTCCAATAGGTGGCTCTAGCTGGAAGTTTGATATTACGTCAGTTGGAATTGGGGTTATTGTTTTTTCCTGTGATTCCCCCTTCCATTCTTGGTTGGGGTTAATGCACCTCAGCAAGGGATTTTCACGCGGGCTTTTTTGGCTGTGAATTTTCGATGTCATAGCTATTGCACAGTTGCCAAATCGGTTCTTATTTTTTCCTGGTCCGTTAACACTAGTCCAGTCCAAGCTAGTTTCGAGGTTATCCTGTTTTCTTTTTTGAGCGTCGTCAGCCCTTTTGTTTGCTTTACAATGTCTGTGAATTTGGACGACCTCGAATTCTCCTTTTTGTATATTATTTGTGGTTTCAAAGGTCATCCATGTTTTGTTGGATTGCGGGGTTGAAGTTTTTTCTAGAGGGCTATTAACTGTTCTACTATTGTCTCTTTTGTCTCTTTTTTGGTCTGGACTTTCACCTTTATGAGTTGAAGACCGCTCTTTTGTGGTTAATGATGATTGTTTTATTTGAAAAGGTTGAAGAGGTGATTGGAGTCCTGGTACCTCTTTCGTATTTGATAGTAGGGCGTCCCCCACATTTTTTATGAAACTAAATTTTGTAAAAAATTTCGGTTGATGTGAGAATTGCCTTAGTTTGGTTTTGTTGCTAGTTTCCAGTTTTAGTGAGTGCCCACTCTTATCTAATGCAGAGGAGTTTCTGTCTGCTGGTTTTTCTATTTCAATGAGAGTACTATTTTTCAAGTTTGCTTGGCCAATTTCTTGTGATGTTTCATCCCTTGCATCCACCAACATATTCGTTTTTCTTTTGCGTTTTTTTGACACTTGTTTGGCTGTTATATTACCACGAGTGCGACCTGACCTCATAGCGCCCCCTTCTTTTATATATATATATATATATATTTTTTTTTTAAATTCCTGTCTTTCCGTTCTACTCCACACAGGCGGGGTGGGGGGGGCGGGGGGTGGTAGCGCAAACAGACACAGCACAACTGTTAGTTGGACGACTGGAGCCTGCAACAGATTATCAAAGGGCCAACTGACAGGCGACCAGTGGGGTCAGTGGAAGCACACGGGTCAAGGGTTTTAAAAGGCCTGGCGAGAAAATCTGACCTCCCCCTCACTCGCAGTCCGATTTCCACAAAAACTCAGTCACCAACTTTACCTTCACCTCTACCGCATCTACTGCCGGCAGGTCTGCCACTGCTGCCACACGCTCACTCCTTGATCCCCAGTCTGCCACCGTTGTGAGACCGTAATTGGGCCTAATTAGTTCTAATTAGTTCTAGATCACTGCCGCTGCCTCTGCGTCCGCCGCGGCCCATGCTCCTTTCTCGATCCTGCTGCCTGCTGCTTGAATCCTCGCTGCAATCCCTGCTCACTGCGATCCTGCCACCGTAATCGGCCTCCAATTTACAAGCCGCCGACGTCGGACCTCCAGCATCTCGTGGCAAGCTCCTACGAGGTTCCCTTCCTTGCGCCCCCACGTCAGGGAAACCTGAGAACCGGGAGCAAGGAGGGTAATGATCTCTTGCCCCCACACCCGCCCGCTCAGCTAGCCGAGAATGTCAGGGATGTCGGCGCTGAAGAGGGTGAAGAGCGATGGAGAACGGCGGAAGACTCCTTTCCTGCTTCCTCCTTTCCTGCTGCAAAGCTTCACCACCGGCTGCGGGCTCTCTGCAAAATCTGGAAGTCTCGCCAACTATTCCCAAGGGATTTGCATTGGCATTCCTCCCAGCGCAATCTTTGTACCCACTGCCCACACACTCCCGGGGAATCTTGCCGGACTCCCTCTCTGCCCCGCGCCAGCAGACCCCCACCCCTAAGCGAACATCGCACTCGTGAGAAAATGCTTCTGAACAAGATAAATGCGCGGCCGTCCATCCTCAGGTGTCACACCGAAAATCTAATTTCCCAACCGCTCTGAGTGCTTTTAATCTGCTGGCTGTCTGGGGGCGACTGATTCCGAAGTGCGGGTTTGCGACCTGTACCCTGTGCTTCGCAGAATGTGCACAGAACTCGGAGTGGAGAGAGGAGTTCTCACATCCAGGGGCGTAGCTTCAATTGGTGCAGCAGGTGCTGTGGTACTGGGGCCCAGAGCGGCCCTCTAAACACTAATTTATCGCTGTATTTTATCATTTCTACATTATACAGGGGTCCATTTCCTTCTTTTTTGTAGGGCGCATTACACACTGGCTACATTACTGCTTGCAACCATCTAGCGCCTTAACTCCCAAATTTGTAGGGGGTGTGTGTGGACACTGATTCGCTCCAATGTTGATTGCACCATTCGATGGTACCTAGTGTTTCCACTGAGCATTAGAGTTGTGGGCATAACATATGCATTGTCACGCCCTAATGTAATTGATCTGCTCAAGTACCTTGACAAGGCTTCACAGTGCTTCTTAGTATAGTGCCAGGATGTTCGCATAAAAGTGGCAGTGCGCTTTAGAAACGTTCCATTCATTCATGGCTCTTGCCTGAGCTCCTGATATCAGGTGTGATTTAACCTGGCTACATGCCGTCCCCCCCCGTCCCCCCGTCCCCCAGTCACCAACAGACAGTGAGTGACTCCGCCCATTGCAGTGGGAAATCGTCACATCTTTGTAGGGTCGGCAGCTCATTTTCCTGTAGGAGAATAAAACCACAGTTAAATGGACACATAGTTCCCACATTGCGTGTCAGAAGAACCAACGCTGCTGGCGAAACTACCATTCTGAAGTTTGCCTCTTGGAGGAACGTCATTGATTGGAGAAGGTGGGCCAGTTACACTGTGCCAACTTGAGGGGCAGCGTTGTATAATGGAATGTATCACTCCAAACACTGCCATTGCAGAAGCCACACTGCTCCGCAACATGGAAGCATTCTATCTGTAGGTGGTGTCAGCACTACTTGGTGGAGACCGCACACCTGCCAACTAAAACAACAAGCATTAAAAATGCAATAGGTCCCGCCTTTCATTAAGTTAAAGCCATTTGCTTTGCTATACAATACCATTAGCAAAGCAAATGGCTTTAACTTAATCAAAGGCGAGACCTATTGCATTTTCAATGCTTGTTTGATAGAGTACTCTTCTTTGACTCTACTTCTATCCCCCACCTCCGACTCAGAGTCCGAAACTTATAATTGAAGTGCTATACAAACACTTAAAATGCATAATAATAAAATAAAGATATTCTCATCTCGGGTGTCTTTCCGCGGGTCCTCTGACCTATGTGTGATTGGAAATGCTGCACGTTTTCTTCAACATATGTTCGTACATCCCAAGTTTATTTTTTTTTTCGGCATGGACTTGTATGGACATGAAGAAAAGCGAGGCCCACGTAGATTCGGCAAAGGCTATTTTGAGACCCGAAACGGAGTGCGCACATGTGCTTTTCTCGGATGGCGAATCCTTCGCTTCCGCAGTCTTAAAACAGTCTGTGCACTTTACAGGTTGGCATAAGGCGAAATGTTTACGTTTAAATAAAAAAACAAAGCATGGTATATTACAAAACCCAAACTTAAAGGAAGAGCTTAACTAAAGGGCTACAAGGAGGAAACGAGAGTACCATCAAGCCTCTCTTTAAAATGCAATCTATTGCTTTCCACTAGCATGTTTTGAGGACTATTTGTGTCTCCTGGTCTGTAATTCGAGATGTTAAGGAAGGCACAGGTCTGTCTAGACTGCGAGAGAAAGATATTTTCGTGAGCTCGCAGGCTGTGCATCACAATAATGGTTCTTCAGATTCAAAATGTACAGCTTCTTCCGATGTTTCTCTTTGGGTTGTTGCCTGTTTAGTGTAGTAGGTTTAGATGTACAGAACATAGTCTGTTTTGAAGTTAATTTAGTAACAAGAACACGGCCAGGTGTTTTTATTTTATTTTTCGTCACCAGACAGATGGTAACATTGTTACATTTGCTGGGTGGACACAGTGAATTATTTGTGGCAATACTAGTTTGTCCCTCTGTTTATGGAAAAATTAAGTGTCATGATCCTCGCGAGCCATGTGGATTCCAGACAGCAGATCGGCGCCACCCGGGGGTATCTAACCGCGCGGCAAAGGAGCGCACTCCTAAGGCCGACTACAAGTCCCAGAAGACCTCGGGACATCCAACGGCGGAGCACTGGAAGCGGGGTCGGTCACATGACCGCAGCTATAAGACCATCCCCCTCTGGAGAAATGGCGCTTGACAATCCGAGGAGGTTCCCTGAAGACAGCGCTTAGCGGATGGTATTCCCCGCTGGAGGACGAGCGCTCGCTTACCATTGCAGCATCGTGACTTCCCTGTCCAGTACCCGTTGTTACGCCGCTCCTGAAGTCTCCCTGGTTCCCGTTCTTGCCTGAGGTACCTAGAGCCGGTATCAGGTAGGACACTCCGTTGGGAGGAGCAGGAGCACCCGTTTGCATATCATCTGCTAGGCAGTGACGTAACTGCCGTAGCCCAGAGTCTTTCCCGAGGAATTCCCGATTTCCGTCTCCTTCGTCTGCGTCCTGCGCGAACAGCGCGAGGAGGCGTGGAAGCCCTGCCGCTTACTTCGATAATTGTTGACAGAGAGAGAACACCATATTGTTTAGATAGGCATTGCTGGATACTGCCACGGTAGAGAGGTTAACTACCGCGTGGGCATCAACAGAACGAACTGGTTCTGCACAAGCCATACCCTATCTACCGTTTCCAAGACCGTGATGCCAACGGTCTCCCTGACTGGGGAATCGAAGTTAGCGCCCACAGTAGGTGAGTGGTGGCCCTTGAGAGGGGAGCAGGGAGGTAGGAGGTAAGTGGTACTTCCGTCCCTAATGCTGTGCCTTGTCTGTCTCCCCCTTACTGCAGCTTACTAGAGCACTACCCGTCAGACCATCCGGTTCCGAGACAAGCGGACCCGATCCTTCCCTTCATTCGTTCCTCTCTTCTTCCCCCTAAGTGCCTCTACCACGCGTTGGTTGTTTTGGTTCGCCAGCGTGGGGTTGCACCAGTGGGAAGGGAGAACTATTCTACACGCCATCGTTCCTGCCGATCGATCCGCAGGTTAGTAGGAGCCTAGAGTATACGGCTACTGCCGGCCTGACAGATTGTCAAGCCCACGTATACCTTTCGGCCTGAACGATGGACTCCAATGTCGTGTTGACCTCCCTGTTGGAAAGCATTACGGCTTTACAACAGGAAGTGCACGATTCTAGGTTAGAGAACCAGGATATGAAAAGAGAAATGAGTACCTTGCGTAGGGAGGTTGCAGGCATTACAAGACAAGGCCCTAGCAAGAGTACATATATAAAGGATTGGACCCTTCCCCCGCCTGCGACACGCACAACCCCGGTAATGGGGGGTGGTGCTACTGGTACAGGGTCCTTTACTCCTTCGGGCACGCCCCAACCTCCACAGGATTCTGCTCCGACAGTACATGTCATCCAGACTCATGGTATACCACTAGCTCCCCCCGAAAGGTTCTTTGGGGACCCAAAGAAATTTGAGACCTTTCTTAACCAATGCCGGCTACACTTCCTTTGCAAACCAGCGATCTTCCAAGAACATACCGCCAAGACTTCCTTTATGATGTCGTACATGGGGGGCAATGCAGCCAGCTGGACTATTCCGTTGATGGACAGAAACGACCCGGTGCTGCACAACTTCCACGATTTTTGTACCGCACTAAGAAGATTGTTCGACCGCAAGTCGCACATGCTATCATTGGATCGGGAATTGCTCACTCTGAGACAAGGCACGCAGGACCTGCTATCGTATATCACGACCTTTAATCGATTGGTGGTGGAAACCGACTGGCCTACCGAGAAACGCTCCACCCTCTTTTACCAAGGTCTTCGAGGTGAGCTGAAAGACGTGTTATCGCAAGTGGTTCAGCTGCCTCCCACTTGTGAGGAGCTGATTGATCTCGCGGTGCAATTGGAACATCGCCTACAAGAACGGAAGACGGATAAAGGCCGAGGTGAGAACCGCTTCCCGTTGCCCAGAATGCGATCGCTCCCCGAAGACCGTCAGAAGACCATAGATCTCAGCGAACCTATGCAGATCGGGGGAGTGCGAGGTCCTCTTACCCCCGAAGAACGGGAAAAAAGAAGACAACAGAAGCTGTGTCTTTACTGTGGGAAGAGCGGGCATTTTATCAGGGAATGTCGCGCGAGAGCCAAGGCCCCGGAAAGACCCGGCCCCCCACAGGTACCTGCAGCGACCTTCTCGCAGGAGTCGGAAAACTAGAAAGCCCACGACAGGAAGGGATCACTGCCATGGGTACCGATTCGTCACGGATCCCCCTTGCACTCGCTAACACTATGCAACCCGCCGTAGCACACATCAATGTGTGTGTAACCTTATGGATCACTGAAAACAGCCTGCTAGAGGTGGCGTCCTTGTTGGATTCGGGCGCCACCGGAAATTTTATGGATCTCCAGTATGCTCGACGGTTTGGGGTGCCATACGAAAAGAAGATGATACCCGAAATAGTGAAGGCTGTAGATGGGAAGACCTTAACCTCCGGACCGGTTAGGTATCACACCGTTCCCCTCTCAATGAGGGTGGGGGAAGAACACTACGAAGTCCTGCAGTTTGACCTGATAGACGCGCCTCAATTCCGTTTGATCCTAGGCATGCCGTGGCTAACGCTACATGACCCGGTAGTACGATGGGCAGAACGTACGGTGTCACTGACCTCTGAGTATTGCAAAACGCACTGTACTCGGCACGTCTTGCAGGACAATGGTTCCAGAACACAAGCCAGTTTCCTCGCCGAAGGTCGGGAAGAAGCCGAGTATTGCTGCGCTGTATCCTTACCCAACGAATATCTGCAATACCAACCGGTGTTCGACAAACAAACAGCGGCCACATTACCTCCCCACCGAACATTTGATTGTCGGATCGATCTACACCCTGGAGCGGACATTCCCTGCAGTCGTGTATACGCTCTAACAGAACCAGAGACCCGTTACCTCAAGAAATATCTGGAAGAGAACCTGGAATCAGGATTCATCCGCCCTTCCTCGTCGCCGGCCTCGTCGCCCCTCTTTTTCATCGCCAAGAAGGACTGCGATGAGTTACGAGCCTGCATCGATTACCGCGCCATCAACAAGATAACCATCAAGAACCGGTACCCTCTCCCTTTGATTCCCGTATTGCTAGACCAGCTCAAAGGGGCCCGAATATACACCAAGCTTGACCTTCGAGGTGCATACCATTTGGTTCGCGTGAAATCTGGGGACGAATGGAAGACGGCGTTCCGAACGAAGTTCGGTCTCTACGAGTACCAAGTAATGCCATTCGGGCTATGCAACGCCCCAGCAGCATTTCAGTTCTTCATGGATGAAGTTCTCCGCGGTCTGCTGGAGGTGTGTTGTATAGTCTACATAGATGATATACTCATCTATTCGTCCACCTTACAGGAGCACATCACCCATGTGCAGGAAGTGTTGACACGTCTTCAACGACATTCGTTGTATGCCAAGTTAGAGAAATGCTTATTTCATGTACAGGAAGTTGCCTTCCTAGGGTACATCATTAATGCACAAGGGTTTCAAATGGATACCGCCAAAGTAGATGCAATCACTTCCTGGAAGGCCCCAAGCCACGTTAAGGCGGTACAAAGATTCCTGGGGTTCGCCAATTACTATAGGCGTTTCATAAAGGATTTCTCGAAGGTAATCCACCCCATCTCTCGTCTACTAAGAAAAAATACTCCTTTCGTCTGGGATCAAGAGGCGGAACGGTCTTTTCAGGAACTAAAACGGCGGTTCACAACAGCTCCCATTTTGTTACACCCAAATACTGACCTGCCGTTCGTGGTGGAGACGGATGCGTCTCAATACGCCATAGGAGGAGTGCTATCACAACGGCACCAACAAACGGGGCAACTCCATCCGGTGGCGTTTTATTCCAAGAAACTCTCCCCGAGTGAGGTGAACTACTCCATTACGGACAAGGAACTACTGGCCATTAAACGGGCGTGCGAAGAGTGGAGGCACTATCTGCTAGGGGCAAGCCATACTGTTGAGATGTACACTGACCATAGAAACCTTTTATTCCTGAAATCGGCCAGAGCCCTCACACCACGTCAGTTACGCTGGTCCCTATTCTTCTCAGATTATGACTTTCTCATCAAATACAGACCTGGACCCCAGAACGGCAAGGCCGACGCCTTATCCCGTATGGAAGAAACCATACCCCCTGAAGAGAGCCTACCCTCCGATCCACCGTCGATCCTGCCCAGCAAGGCGTTTGCTCATCAAGTGCATGCTCTCACCTCGTCGGACGAATACCTTGAGGCTGTAAAGGCGTCCTTAACTGACGTCAACATTTCAGCCTGGATACAAATCGACCCAGCCCACAGAACAAAAAGAGGGGACTTCCTGTTCCAGAACGATGCCTTATTTCTCCCGCAGAAAGCACAACAACAGCAAGCGATTGCCTGGGTTCATGATTCCGCGCTAGGAGGCCATATGGGGGAATACAAAACCATAGCAGGACTTGAAAGATCCTTCTGGTGGCCCACATTACGAACAGATGCCAAAGAATATCTGAAGAATTGTGCCATCTGTGCGCAGAGTAAGGTCAGCCATTCGAAACCAGCGGGGCTGTTGCGTCCCATACCCATTCCACCAGCCCCATGGCATACAGTATCGATGGATTTCATCGTGGAGATGCCACCCTGTGAAGGTTACACCACCGTGCTAGTAATTGTAGATCACTTAACAAAGATGGGCCACTTCGTCCCTCTCAAAAGACTACCCACGGCGGGCGAACTGGCTCTGGTATTCCTACAACATGTGGTGAGAGCGCACGGACTACCAAAGGTGCTTATCACAGACCGAGGATCCCAGTTTACCTCACGCTTTGGGAGAAAACTATGTGACACTATGAACATTGATGCCCGTCTATCCACAAGTTACCATCCCCAGACGGATGGCAAAACAGAACGTCTGAACCAGACGTTAGAACAGTACCTGCGCTGCTTTACCCTCCAAAACATCATGGAGTGGTACCCCTTAATATGGTTAGCAGAGTTCGCCTACAATAACGCAGAACACACCACCCTAGGGTGTTCCCCGTTCTTTTGTCTTTATGGTTTCCACCCCGACATTCTTCCATTCGAGTGGCCTGTAGTCTCGACACACCCTACAATCCAAGAACACCATACACATCTCCGCACCATTCTCCGAGAAACCAAACTCCATTTAGAGACAGCGCAAAACACACAAAAACTATACGCTGACAAAAAGAGAACGCCAGAACCCGAGTATAGAGTAGGAGACAAAGTATGGTTATCCACCAAGAACTTACATCTAAAGGGGGTGGGTAAATTGGCACCCAAGTACGTAGGGCCATACAGAATAGACCGCGTCCTGAATCCCGTTGCGGTAAGACTAAGCCTTCCTGCCTCCTGGAAAATACATCCTGTTTTCCATGTTTCCCTTCTCCGGCCATGCCCTGCCAACATGAGACTACCTCTGACTCCCCTCCCAGTGGAGGTAGAAGGGCAAGAGGAATACGAAGTCCAGGCCTTATTAGACTCCCGACAAGTGAGGGGAAGAGTGCAATACCTGGTAGAATGGAAAGGGTTTGGGCCGGAAGAACGGACTTGGGAACCAGCAGCTAACTTACATTGTCCACAACTACTCCGACAGTTTCACGCCCAACATCCTGGTAAACCAGGACAACCGCCGAGACGGCGGTCCTTGAGAGGGGGTACTGTCATGATCCTCGCGAGCCATGTGGATTCCAGACAGCAGATCGGCGCCACCCGGGGGTATCTAACCGCGCGGCAAAGGAGCGCACTCCTAAGGCCGACTACAAGTCCCAGAAGACCTCGGGACATCCAACGGCGGAGCACCGGAAGCGGGGTCGGTCACATGACCGCAGCTATAAGACCATCCCCCTCTGGAGAAATGGCGCTTGACAATCCGAGGAGGTTCCCTGAAGACAGCGCTTAGCGGATGGTATTCCCCGCTGGAGGACGAGCGCTCGCTTACCATTGCAGCATCGTGACTTCCCTGTCCAGTACCCGTTGTTACGCCGCTTCTGAAGTCTCCCTGGTTCCCGTTCTTGCCTGAGGTACCTAGAGCCGGTATCAGGTAGGACACTCCGTTGGGAGGAGCAGGAGCACCCGTTTGCATATCATCTGCTAGGCAGTGACGTAACTGCCGTAGCCCAGAGTCTTTCCCGAGGAATTCCCGATTTCCGTCTCCTTCGTCTGCGTCCTGCGCGAACAGCGCGAGGAGGCGTGGAAGCCCTGCCGCTTACTTCGATAATTGTTGACAGAGAGAGAACACCATATTGTTTAGATAGGCATTGCTGGATACTGCCACGGTAGAGAGGTTAACTACCGCGTGGGCATCAACAGAACGAACTGGTTCTGCACAAGCCATACCCTATCTACCGTTTCCAAGACCGTGATGCCAACGGTCTCCCTGACTGGGGAATCGAAGTTAGCGCCCACAGTAGGTGAGTGGTGGCCCTTGAGAGGGGAGCAGGGAGGTAGGAGGTAAGTGGTACTTCCGTCCCTAATGCTGTGCCTTGTCTGTCTCCCCCTTACTGCAGCTTACTAGAGCACTACCCGTCAGACCATCCGGTTCCGAGACAAGCGGACCCGATCCTTCCCTTCATTCGTTCCTCTCTTCTTCCCCCTAAGTGCCTCTACCACGCGTTGGTTGTTTTGGTTCGCCAGCGTGGGGTTGCACCAGTGGGAAGGGAGAACTATTCTACACGCCATCGTTCCTGCCGATCGATCCGCAGGTTAGTAGGAGCCTAGAGTATACGGCTACTGCCGGCCTGACATTAAGACGGAAAGCGAAAACAGTGATACGAACACATGAAGATATTATATGGCACTACCTTATAATAAGCGATACTGCTACGCGTATAACTTTTCACTATTGGTCTCGATAGTCACCTGTTCTGTCCTCGAAGAAATTATTTCGTTATTGTAATGTTTGTAACCAAGTTCTGTTGTAATTAATTGTGATTCTTTTATTTTATTTTCATAGGTTTTATGTTCCCTGAAAACTATTTCTTACGGGGCGGGGGAGGTTCCGCAAGTATTGATGCAGTGTTTCTGGTCACTAGTGTTTTCATTTATTTATAGAATTTTCAGCGAGAACAGTAATACAGTAGAGTGGTAGCAGTGTAGTAGCAATAGCCATTGTTTCGCCCACAGAGATGGCAACAGGCAGGGGAAAAGCAAAAGCATCTAACATAAAAGGCCTTAACACAACATTACCGCTACCAGGGCACGCATAAATAGCATCAATGAACAAGGAGGGTAAGTGAGGGGGTGAATATGACACAATAACAAAGGCAGGCTATTTAGACATGTGTATGCAACAGGAGGCAAGAAAGTAGGTGTGCATACTCCCACTGCCGAAATCTATGGGGCAAACATTAGTTTATGTATACACCTTGTACATCACGCATAGTTTTTAGACTCTTTCAAATTACTGCTCATAAACATGGTTTACTACGCAGGAGCCAGGTCTGGTCACCTACCTGCGCAGGTGGTTTCTTGCCTGCACGGGTTGTTTGCCCCTGTAGTGTTACGGGGCCCAGAGGCCAGGACATGTGATCAATCTCCCGCAGCATACGGGGTATTGGCCACAGACCTATTATAATGAGATGTTACTTTGCATTTTTTTATAAACATAGAAGAACAACAGTTATACGTAATGACTTAAGCAGTAAATCACAGCAGTGCAAGTTGCACTTATCACGGTACTTACCACAACATTGATGATATCTGAAATCCTACTGCATCTCTGATCTGACATCTGTGGTGTTTCAAGTTATACTTAAACGAAAATGACCTAACTTGTGCATTTCAGTGTTAAAGAGGGGTTTTAAAAGCTTTTTATCATTGGACAAGCTATGTATAATTAGGGGTGGGTGACTTATTCCACTCCAGCGGAATTTTAGCCACTTCGCGTTAAGTAGATTTTTTTTTGTAGAGCTCGGCTCATAAATGGTAAGTTGGCATGCGTGATTTGGCGCGTCCCGTAGCGAGATTTGTCGCGTCCCCAAGCGAGATTTGGCGCGTCCCCAAGTGAGATTTGGCGTACCCTAGGAGAGCACCTGGCGAGATTTCTCCTAAGCAGGTGGTTGCAACTGTTCGGGGTCACAAAGCTACTTCTCATGTAGAAAATCTACTCTAGCTGCAGCAGATCATCTCTAGAAGATGCACCCTCTGGTGCTGCATGGTGCTGTTCACGCTGATTTTTCAGCGTGAAACGAGCTCCCGGCGCTAAGTCACAGCGTGACCACTGCGGCTTGCCTACTTCCGCCCTGTCGCAGAAATCCACAGAATCTGTTGTGTTTTTGTAACTCCGCAAGTTCCGCTGAGGCCTACATATAAGTCCACTGAAATTAACCTTTGTTTTTTCCCCAATTAATCTATATATAGACATCGATACACTGAAAAGTTAATTTTAACCTTTGTTACTTTCAGTATATGTGTGTGTTAGAAATGGGGGTCTCTAGGGACCCTTCTTCCTAGTCAGGATAAGGGGATTACGCTACTGAAATAACCCCTGCTCATCCCCTTGGTAGCTTGGCACGAGCAGTCTGGCTTATCTCAGAGTCAGTGTGTAAGCATTTGCACATTACCAACAGAAATACTGTGAAAACACTACAAAAGTACACCATACCAGTTTAGAAAAATATCCAATACTTTATATATTCAAAACTAGACCAAAACTATAAAAATCCAACTTACAGTACTTAAAAATATCCACTTTGCAAGAATAACCTTAAAATGCAGTTCCATGAAGGCGATAGCTCCGCTCGGTGCTAACGCTGTGCTAAAAACAACTGAATCCAACAGTTCCGTTTGACCGCGTCAGTAGTGGTGTCGGAAGACTTGTAAACAGTACTTTTTCGTTGCGGCCATTCACGTTGGTGCTGGCCGGTCGTGCCAACCACCGCGGTTCCCATGTGGAGCGGCGTGCTTTGCCCTCAAGTCGCGGTGCAGGCAACAGCTCAGGGGAAGGTCGCCCAGCGGCATCGGTGAGACCAGGGCTGCTGTGTGAAGGGAAGGTGATGCTTGTTGCGGTGCTGACAGATCACGGTGCAGACGACAGAGCTGGTTGCGGGGAGCTGGCATCAGACTGCGGTGTGAGGCGAGGCGGTGCGTTGAGACTTTAGAGCTGTGCCCCCAAGCCACGCTGCAGTCCCGTATGTCGAAGTCCGCAGGCAGCGACGGTGAGACCAGCGAAGTGAAGTGAAGTGAAGCGAGGCGGTGTGGAGTGCGGTGCACACAGGTCATGGTCAATCAATCAGGGAATTGCAAGCGCACTACTCTCCTGTGAGGGTCTCAAGGCGTTGGGGGGGAGCGGGGTTAGCATATCAGTTCAGCCGAAGACCCAGGTCTTGAGAGTCTTCCTGAAGGTGTTCAGGGAGGGGGCGTGTCTGATGTCTGCCGGTAGCTCGTTCCAGGTCTTTGCTGCAATGTGGGAGAATGATCTTCAGCCTGCTATGTGGATGCGCGGGGTTTCAGCCAGTGCGAGGTTGGAAGATCGGAGGTTTCTTTTGGGTGCGTGGAAATTTATTCTGTCATTGAGGTATTTGGGTCCGGTGTTGTGTAGGCATTTGTAGGCGTGGGTGAAGATTTTTAGGTCTCGCCTAAGCCAGCGCATGAGCTGCTCTGGCGAGACATTTAGTGTGTGGGCTTTAAAAAGCCGACCACAGCTTTTTGTCTGGCATAGAGCGTGCAGTTACGCGCACAATGACGAGCAGAGGCGCCATCTGGCTTTCCTCTCTCATCATGGTGCGCGCACATCGCACACCACTCGCCAGATGTGACGGTGCAGCTGCTGCTTTCACTTTTCACTCGCGTGCTTTTCTTATTTCATTTTAGCGCGCGCATGCAACCCCCGGGCTTCTTTAAAATGGCTTTGCTCCCGACGTTGCTTCTGTCCATTTTCCGGACAATTAGTACAAGATCTCACTTCTCCCTGTAAACTCTAAATCAACGTCTTAAGTGTATTTCGATATAAGCTACTTTAATATATAATACTACAAAAGGCTACATGAAACCCATATAAAAAACATGTTTAGTTTGTTCTCTATCTTGGGAATGAAGCGTCATCTAGAGCCAACAGCGCTGTCAGCTGGCAAATGCAGTTTTACTCCAAAAACACTAAGAGGGTGAGGGAATATCACTCTTGTTCCCCCAGGGTTAGATCAGTTAAACAACTAAAGAGTGACAAGGGAAAAAGAAGGAGCAAAAAGACACGGGCCAAAACCAAAAGGAATTGTTAAAAGTTTTACTTCATTTCATTGCTAATTACAAGGCATGCGCATTCCGAGCTGTCACGGGTAGACTGAAGCCCTCGTCCTGCGTGTGAGGCTCATTCAGCAGAACTCACCAGGCCTTCCACACAGCAGCGCATTTCCTGTTGACCTTTTCCACCGGGGTTAAAGTTGAATAGCAGGCCTTCTAGCTTCTGTTTCTGCTCAGAGCTGCAGGGATTGGTGGGCTTTTAGTCAGCGATAACAGATTTGTCCTTCCACACGCATCTTGAAAAATATCTGTCATATATTTATCTGAGGAGGCAGCAAATCATGTAGAACCGATTATGGGTAATCTGCGTTCAGAAAAAAACACATTTTTCTTACTATTGTTGCATGAGCTGACAACATTCTGCTACATTTTACCAAGATGTCACATTACAGTGAGATGTCAGTCCAGATGTCATTTGATGTATGTTAGAACTTTGCTTTTCTTGTGTGGAAGCTTACCTGATCTAATCAGAGAGTACTATGCTTGTTTTCTATCTTTGAAAATATAACCTATAATGTTCCTTTGTTAGGCCATTCACAAGGTCATTGACTGCAAGGGTGGGAAGAACCAGGTGGTCCTGAAGTGAAGCACCATTGACTGCCATTTTCCAGGGTTTTCACCAATCTGAGAGCGCCTGTCACATTAGCATCACTCAGCGCCACCCCAGCGTCGCTCAGTGCTTCTTACGCTTTTTAATTACAACTTCTCAGCATGCTGCACAGCATCCACACTTCTCTACAGCACAGCTTAGAAACATTGACAAAGTCAATAGTTCTACCTAAACACTTATAAGGCCCCCACAATGCATAGCCAATAGGTCTCGCCTTTGGAACATTATAAGTGTTTAGTTGTCCAGCACAATATCCTTCATTAAACAACATCAAGTATTGCATGGCTAATCACTTATAAGGTCCAAAAAGTGAGACCTATTGGCTATGCCAATGCTTGTTTAATATGCAAAGTCTTCTTCGCACCTCCTATATTCTTTTAGTGAGATCAAAAGTGAAACAAATTCGTCCTGATGGGAACATGCAAGCTTGAATTATATGTTAAACTTTCAGAAACAGAGGCACACTAAAACAGATTCAATCTCCGGCTCCCAGGCGTCCACCTGTTAAACAGTTCCATGAGAAAGCTTGCACAAGCATTGAGAAGGCCATTTCTTTTTGCACTTGGATCTAGATTTTATTTTGTCTTGCAACAACATTCTATGTGGAATTCAGTGTCTAGCCAGCTATTTATTCCCATTAAAGGGGCCTACATTAAAGCTGAGTGTTGGATGTTTAGTGGGCTTGGGCTTAGTAATAAAATAAGACAAATCGATCTAGTGATTGAAATCCACTGGATTGATTCGGAGAGTCAAACAAATTCCCCTTCACAACTGAATTATTTCCGAAGAAGGGAATTACAAAGCATTGGTTCTAGCATTTCCACCATTCCAGTGGGTGAATCTGATAATTGTCTCCTTCATTCCCTTCCCCTGCCTCGCCCCTTATCTCCTCTTTCTTTGTGCACTTTTTTCTAGCCTCCTGATTCTGCTGATTAAAAGAAGTGGAAGGGAGTGGAAGACAGAAGGATAGGGAGGTAAAGAGAATGGAATGCAAAAGAGGTGAAGGAGATGGAAATAGAGCTAGAGAAGAGGAAATGATGGAGGAAAAATGTTAAGGTACAGAAAAGGTGGCTAAAAAGGAGTAAGGATGTAAGAGAGGAGAGGTGGATGGAACAAAGATGGAAAGAGGAAGGGAGATGAACTGGTGAGACAGTGAACACGAGGTGAGAGGTTAGGTAGTGAGACAGAGAGATGGGGTAAAGAGAGAGGTGGGATAGAAAGAGGTGAGGTAGCAAGAGAGATGTGAGGTAGAAGGAAAAATTAGATAGGTAGGTGAAGTAGAGAAACGGCCCACAGAGGCATGAGAGAGACGCGAGTTAAAGAGAGATGGAGATTGAGACAGGTAAGGTAAAGAAAGAGGAGCTGCTGCAAGAAAGCTGAAGTACAAGGAAGAGATATACAGGAAGGTGAGATGGAAACATCACTGAGGGGCAGAGAGAGGAGTGAGTTACAGAAAGAGAGCGAGTTGATGGAGAGAGAGGAGATAGACCATAAGAGGCAGGCCCAGGGAGAGGCAGAAAGAAAGAGGTAAGGTCCTGTGAGTGACGTGGATCCAGAGAGCGAGGTGATGTAGACATTAGAGTGCTAAGATGTATAGAGTAAGAGTGGGTACATAGAGATGTGGATCTAGATGGAGAGACAGATGTTAAAATAGGGTTGAGACAAAAGAGGCATGTTAAAGAAAAGAGCAGAGACACAAGACAGAAATATTCTTTAACTTTATGTCACCATCTGCCTGAGAGTGAGAGACACAGACACGAAGCTTCTGTCAAACCTTTCTGTCTGTGACATTAAAAAACATTATTTTTTTTGCTCCTCACTTTAGTCTGACTGCTCGTGCAACAGTATCAAAGCTGAGCTAGGATGCCCCTGGAAAACCAGTTCATCTCCGAGGATCAGGCCAGAAATCGCACAATTCTCTGCACATCTCTGTGGGCCCGATTCACAGAACTAATTTAAGACAAAATCCTAAACTTACTACCATTTTGGTATTGACAGAAGGCACTTACTCATTTTGGTATTCACAGAAGGCACTTACTCACTTTGGTATTCACAGAAGGCACTTACTCATCAATGAGTAAGTGCCTTCTGTGAATACCAAAATAAGTAAATGGTAGTAAGTTTAGGATTTTGTCTTTAATTAGTTCTGTGAATCAGGCCCTGTGTCATTAAAATGTTTATCTTGAGGTGGTAACCTTGATCACTGCATTTCTTTCCTGAGAAGGAATAGTCGAACAAGTAAATTAACTGGGGAACCAATAGACCAGGGATCAAATTCTACTCCCTAGTGACAAAAGTGTTCCATCCTACAGCCAATCACTTGGGGACTGATGTTCAAAGATTAGAGTGATCTAGATAGCCCCAAATTTACTGTCATCTAAATCTTTGTGAGTACGATGACGGCTGTAAATGTAGGCTTCCCAGAGTATTTGCTAATTTGCTTATCAGCAAAACATTTGGAACGAAGGGTCTTATTTAGAGTTTGGGGATGAGTGACACCTGCCAAAAAGTGACCAATATCCCATCTACAGTACTGAGAGTTGATTGATGTCAGTAGTACCCTACATATTGCCAATAGGACATCCACCACTTTTTGTTGGATGTTGCGCTCAGCTAAACTCAAATTAGGCCCAACATCCTTTATTTCAATTCCATAGACTTCAGATCCACTACCTTCCAAAACTGTGAAAATGATCATTTTGCAAGCATTACATGCTACAGTAATCAATAGCCAATGATATGTACTTTCTCGTTGACACAAAGTAGGCATTTGACTGTAGAATGCAGTGCAGCATTTTAAAGGCAAATCACGGCTTCCCCGACCTCACCTCTTTGGTGCTCCACACTGTAGTCTGAGGCTCTTGTTAGCCTGGAAGTGTGAGGTGTTAATGAGCGCTTTCAGCCCCTACTTCCCTTTCCTTGGCTCTCTGGTGTACAGCTTCTATTATGTCTGCCTTCACAGGCTCCCTCACTCCTGCCTCACTTAGATGTCTGCATGCTTCACTTCTCGGCACGGCCCGGCATGAGCAACGACAAAGGGAGATGAGCAGACTCAAAGCCATTCCTTGCACTGATTGGTCTTCAGAGGACAAAGGAGCCCACTGTGGTCATGACTGGTGGCAGTGTGTCTGTCACTGCGAAGCCACATGTAAAAGAGCATCTGATAAGGGACAGTGCTGCATGCAAAGACTCAATGCGCCTATCCCTGCAAATCTACATTGATTGAAAGGTTCCACACCGATAAGAGCATTCTAATACACTGCCACAGAGAATTCTAATACACTGCCAGAGCATTCTAATACACTGCCACAGAACATTCTAATACACTGCCTCAGAGCATTCTAATACACTGCCACAGAGCATTCTAATACACTGCAACATAGCATTCTAATACACTTCCACAAATCATTCTAATACACTAACACAGAGTATTCTAATACACTGCCAGAGCATTCTAATACACTGCCACAGAGCATTCTAATACACTGCCACAGAGCATTCTAATACACTGCCACAGAACATTCTAATACACTGCCAGAGCATTCTAATACACTGCCACAGAACATTCTAATACACTCCCACAGAGCATTCTAATACACTGCCACAGAGCATTCTAATACACTGCCACAGAGCATTCTAATACACTGCCACAGAGCATTCTAATACACTGCCACAGAGCATTCTAATACACTTCCAGAGCATTCTAATACACTGCCACAGAACATTCTAATACACTGCCTCAGAGCATTCTAATACACTGCCACAGAGCATTCTAATACACTGCAACATAGCATTCTAATACACTTCCACAAATCATTCTAATACACTAACACGGAGTATTCTAATACACTGCCAGAGCATTCTAATACACTGCCACAGAGCATTCTAATACACTGCCACAGAGCATTCTAATACACTGCCACAGAACATTCTAATACACTGCCAGAGCATTCTAATACACTGCCACAGAACATTCTAATACACTCCCACAGAGCATTCTAATACACTGCCACAGAGCATTCTAATACACTGCCACAGAGCATTCTAATACACTGCCACAGAGCATTCTAATACACTGCCACAGAGCATTCTAATACACTGCAACAGAGCATTCTAATAAACTTCCACAAATCATTCTAATACACTAACACAGAGTATTCTAATACACTGCCAGAGCATTCTAATACACTGCCACAGAGCATTCTAATACACTGCCACAGAGCATTCTAATACACTGCCAGACCTTTCTAATACACTGCCAGAGCATACTAACACACTGCCACAGAGCATTCTAATACACTGCCACGGAGCATTCTAATACACTGCCAAAACATTCTAATACACTGCCACAGAACATTGTAATATACTGCCAAAGAGCATCCTAATACACTGCCACAGAGCATTCTAATACACTGCCTGAGAATTCTAATACACTGCCAGAGCATTGTAATACACTGCCACAGAGCATTCTAATACACTGCCACAGAGCATTCTAATACACTGCCACAAAGTATTCTATTACACTGCCAGAGCATTCTAATACACTGCCACAGAGCATTCTAATACACTGCCACAGAGCATTCTAATACACTGCCACAGAGCATTCTAATACACTGCCACAGCGCATTCTAATACACCGCCACAGCGCATTCTAATACACTGCCACAGCGCATTCTAATATACTGCCACAGAGCATTCTAATACACTGCCACAGCGCATTCTAATACAGTGCCACAGAGCATTCTATTATACTGCACAGCGCATTCTAAGACACTGCCACTGCATCCCTACCTCTGCAATCATGTCAGCCTCAGGAACATGCTGTTAGGGGCAGACGGAGACGAGGCGGGGTTTCCGTGTGTGTGTGTGTTCAGCATTGCGCTCCCTTCACAGGACGGAATTTGCAGACGATCCCTACGATCTTAAAAAGGAACGTCTGACGCGTAAGCCGTTGCTTGGCTTACTGATTCCTGACGTAACCACGCCCCTTTGGTCAATTCTGTGTTTGTTCCTCGCTTAACGCCACGGATGTAGCCGCTGTGATTCCTGGATTCCTGTTTGTTTCCCTGAGACAACTTCCCGGTGGGAATATTCTTACCTTTACCCCGTGATCCTGCTATCCTATATCCTGTACACCCTCCGGGGTTCCCGTTCCCCGGCATCTCTGTTTGGCCAGCTTTTCGTGTTTCCCTAACTCCCTGACTGGTCTCGCCTCTCGTCTTCCCTGTATTCTGACCCAGCCTTTCAATGCGAGTGTGTGTAGACTCCCTTCCCCCTTCATTATTGTTACCTGGTACGAACGTGATTGTGTGTGTTTACCCCGCTCCGTATCTTCTTGTACATACCAGAGGGGGTGTAGTTGCCCTCTCTTTCCCTCCTCAAGGGTTAGGTGGTGTAGTTCCACTCTGTCTTCAGTTTAGCAGTTGGATTACACGCATTTCACCTCCCTCCTCTATCCCGGGTGTTAGAAATGGGGGTCTCTAGTTGGCAATGGCTGGCCACTGTCCAAGTAGGGACCCTTCTTCCTAAGTCAGAGTAAGCAGCCTACACCCTTTGACAACCCCTGCTCAACCCTGTGGTAACGTAGCACGAGCAGCTAGGCTTATCTCAGAGGCAGTGTGTGAAGCATTTATGACCATACACAGTAATATAATGAGGAACACTACAAATGGACACCACTCAAGTAGTTATGAAAAATAGGTATTTTTATATAGACTTAATCACAAGACCAATAACAGTAAAAATCCACAATACTATAAAAATATAATTACTTTAGAAATGCTGCAAGGAAAAATAGTTCAGGATGCGCAAAATGATGTTTAGTTCAAGGCAGGGGTCTCTGCGACCCTTTTACTCACAAAGTATCTGGTTCCTGGAGCAAAGCAACAAAAATGTCGCTAAGGCGTTGTAGCGATAAATTCCCTCACGCTAACCAGCGATGCGTTGAATCCTTACCGCAAGGGAGGATGATGCACTGGGATGCGGGCAGGACAAAGCGACAAACTTCCTCACGCTAAGCCGGTGATGCGATGAAATCCTTGCCGCGAAGGGAGGATGATGCACCGAGCCTGTTGCGTGTGCGATCTTGCTGCGTTGACAAAGATGGCGCTCCGCGAGGAAGCGACGATCCGGATTCGATGCGGGGAAAATGGCGAACGCTCGGCGTCCGCGCTGCGATGATCCTGTTGCGATGATTCTCAGATAGCGGGCGTTTTCAGGCCCGCTGACAGGAGCTGCGATGATTTTCAGATAGAGGGCGTTTTCAGACCCGCTGACAAGTGATGCGATCTTCTTCGGGGATAGCGAGCGCTCGGCGACAGCGGAGCGGCAATTTTTCTCACGCTCACCAGCTGCAGCAGCTCGCTAACGGAGGTTAGCGACGATTTTCAGCGCTCTCTTCTCAGCAGTAGAACTAGAGGCCCTGGAACACACAGGAGCCTCACCTGCAGATAGTAATCCTCGCTGGGAGGAAACAGGAGGCTGATGATGGAGTCTGATGGGCCTGAGACTCCAGCAGGAGGCTAGCTCTCTCCTAGCCCTTGGGTGATTGCTGTAGCACAAAAATAAAAGTCCAATCAAAGTTCTTTTCCTCTTCTTGAAGTCCAGTAGTAACAGCTGCAGGCCAGTCCCAGAAACAGCACACAAGCACCAGGACAGTCCTTCTCCTGCAGATTCTTGTAGTCCCACGGACAGAGGTTCTTCTTGTTATCCATGAGCAATACAAATTGTAGGGGTTTGTGCACAAATATTTATACCCCCAAAGCCTTTGTTCTTAGGCGTCCCAAGTCTCTGAACCCAGCCAGAACCAGTTCTGCCCAGCCCTGGAGCACTTTGTTGATCAGGCTGCATCCTTCCTTTCAGAAAGAGGGGGTCTGCCTCAGACGCACAGTGGGAGGTGGAGCCAGCATTCACCTTGCCAGGCATAGTCCTATTCAAGTGCAGGAGCTACCCCTCCCCTCACACCAAGGCAGGTCGCTCTATTCAACCCAGGTCTGACTCAGCCTGCCCTGTCCCTCCAAAACCAGACAGCCAATACACATCATAGCAGAGCAAACTGGAAGGCTTAGGCAAGAAAGTACCTATACTCTAAAAGTGGTAGTTCCAAACACAGAATATAAAAATACCCTTCACTAAAAGATGTATTTTAATATTCTGAGCTCAGGCATACTAGATTCGTTTTTCTACCATGTTCTGTGGGTCAGTTAGGACTATAGAATGTAATAGCCCAGACCTCCCATTCTGGCCTATGGAGAACAGGTAGCCTTACAGTAGTGAAAAACGAAATGGGGTGTAATTCACTACTAGGACATGCTACATACATCAGGGCATGTCCTACCTTACACATACAATGCGCCCTATCATAAGGGGGACTTACAGGATGCTAAGGGAAGGTTTAGGGGCTGGGAAGTGGGTGCACTTCACAGCCAAGATGGCAGTTCTGGACTGCACGCAGACACTGCAGTGGCAGGTCTGAGACATACTTTACAAGCTGCTTCTGTGGGTGGCACAAACCAGTCCTGCAGGCCCACTAGCAGCATTCGGTTTACCAGCCCTGGGCACACACAGGCCACGCTACTAGGGACTAACAGGTAAACCAAATAAGCCAATCATGGATGTACCAATTCATATGTCATCTTTACAAAGGGAGCATTCGCGCTGTGGCACTGAATGGCAGTGGCACAGCGCCCAGAGCATCTATAACCAGCAAAAACAGAGGAGACACAGCGAAAAAATGGAAGGGAGACTCACGCCAATGGTGCCAGGTCTAACACACGTCCCCTCCAGCTGAAATGTGGGGAGAACTACCCATCCCCTGGGAGGTTCTCATCACTAAGGCGGAAAAATCTGGACAGACCATCAGCATTGGCGTGTTCTGTACCAGGGCGGTGTTCCACCGTAAAGTCCATACCCTGTAGGGAAATGGACCACCTTAACAACTTGGGATTCTCACCCCTCATCTGCATTAACCACCTGAGGGGCTTGTGGTCGGTCTGAACCCGGAAGTGAGTCCCAAACAGGTATGGTCTCAGCTTCTTCAGCGCCCAGACCACAGCAAATGCCTCTCGCTCGATCGCACTCCACCTCTGTTCCCGTGGAAGTAACCTCCTACTGATGAAGGCTACAGGTTGGTCTAGTCCCTCCTCATTCATCTGTGACAGAACAGCCCCCACCCCATGCTCTGAAGCGTCTGTCTGGACAATAAATTCCTTAGCAAAGTTGGGCACCTGGAGTACGGGTGCTGTACACATGGCAGTCTTGAGAGCATCAAAAGCTTTCTGACAGGTGTCAGTCCAGTTCACAATCTTGGGCTGCTTCTTGGAAGTCAGCTCAGTCAAGGGGGCAACAATGCTGCCATACCCCTTGACAAACCTCCTCTAATAACCCGTGAGTCCTAAGAAGGCCCTCACCTGGGTCTGAGTCCTTGGGGGCTCCCAAGCCAGGATGGTCTCAATCTTGGGCTGTAGAGGGGCCACCCGGCCACTCCCTACCTGGTGTCCTAAGTACACCACCGAACCCTGCCCAATCTGGCACTTACTCGCCTTGTTTGTGAGGCCTGCTCTGCGCAGCGCCATCAACACTTCCCAGAGGTGGCGTAAGTGGTCCTCCCATGAGGAACTAAATACGGCAATGTCGTCCAGGTAGGCGCCACTGAAATCCTCCAGCCCAGCCAACACCTGGTTGACCAACCTCTGAAAGGTGGCAGGGGCATTCTTCATCCCAAAGGGCATCACACAGAACTGGTAGTGCCCATCTGGGGTGGAGAATGCGGACCTCTCCTTTGCCCCATCAGTAAAGGCGATCTGCCAGTACCCAGACGTTAGATCAAACGTGCTGAGGTACCGGGCAGCCCCCAACCGATCTATGAGCTCATCAGCTCTGGGGATGGGGTGCGCGTCGGTCCTCGTGACCGAATTGAGACCTCGGTAGTCCACACAGAACCTAAGTTCTGGAGTGTAACCAGGCGCTGCAGCCTTTGGTACCAAGAACACGGGGCTGGACCAAGGGCTGCTAGAGGACTCAATCACCCCCAGGGCAAACATTTTGGAGACCTCCTCCTTAATGCAGGGCCTTACCCTGTCGGTCACCCTGTAAGCCTTGTGCTTGACAGGAGGACTGTCCCCGGTGTCTACCTCATGGACGCACCAGTCAGTGACACCAGGTACCAGGGAAAATAAATCTGGGAATTGCCCCAACAGCTGGTGGCAATCTCTCTGCTGTTCTGGGGTCAGTGTGGTGGAGAGGACCACACCCTCCACTGACCCATCCTTCTCTCCTGCACACAGGAGGTCAGGAAGAGGCTCACTCTCCTCCTCCATCCCTGCATCTGTGGCAAGAAGCATGCCCACTTCAGACCTCGCAAAGTGGGGCTTTAGGCGATTCACATGCAGGACCCGCAGGGGGTTCCTGGGAGATTTAAAGTCCACCAAATAGGTAACTTGACTTTTTCGCTCCACCACCTCAAATGGACCGGTCCACTTATCTTGGAGCGCACAGGGCTCCACTGCGGCCAGTACCCAAACCTTTTGACCAGGTTGAAACTCGACCAGAGTGGCATTCTGGTCGTGCCAACGTTTCATCTCCTCCTGGCTGGCTTCCAGATTTGCCTCAGCAATGTTTCTGAAACGCCGAGTTTGGTTCCTGAAGGCCAGGATGTAGCTAAACACATCCTGGGGAGGTTTCCTGGGAGATTGCTCCCAGCCTTCCTTGACCAAACTCAGAGGCCCTCTTACCGGATGGCCATAGAGCAGTTCAAAGGGGCTGAACCCTAAGGACTTCTGTGGCACTTCACGGTATGCAAACAACAGGCATGGCAAGAGGACGTCCCACTGACGCCTCAGGGGCTCCTCTAGGCCCATGATCATGCCCTTCAAGGTCCGGTTGAATCTCTCAACCAGACCGTTACCCTGGGGGTGGTAAGGAGTGGTGAACTTGTAAGTCACCCCACACTCCTTCCACAGAGACTTCATATACTGGGAGATGAAGTTGGTCCCCCTGTCGCTCACCACCTCTCTGGGGAACCCCACACGGGAGAAGATCCCCATCAGTGCACGTTCCACCACGGGGGCCGTCACTGTCCTGAGCGGGATGGCTTCAGGGTACCGGGTGGCATGGTCCACCAAGACCAGGATGTACCTGTTGCCCATGGCTGTCTTGGGGTCCAGAGGCCCCACAATGTCAATGCCCACTCGCTCGAATGGGGTGCTAACAACTGGGAAGGGTTGGAGTGGGGCTTTGATCTTCCCCCCACTCTTCCCACTTGCCTGGCAAGTCTCACAGGTCCTACAATACGTATCTGAACTCTTGCGCATCTGGGGCCAATAAAAGTGGGTGACCAGCCTTTCAAAGGTCTTGGTCTGCCCCAGATGTCCTGCCAATGGAATGTCATGAGCCACCAGCACACGGGCTGACCCCGGCTCAGCAACCTTAGGCTCACTATACAGGAGACTGTGCTCTCCCAATAAATCAGATGTGAACCGGACATATCACCTGCTGCCTGGGCTGCAGCCTGTTGCCGCATACCCTCAAGAGAGGGGCAAGTTCTCTGCTGTTCACAAAACTCCTCCCAGGTGGGCCCCCCTTCCTGATGCCACTGGGTCAGCTCAGGCAGGTCCCCCAGGTCGGTACTCTGCTCCCCGGTAGGCTCCAGGGCATCCCCCTCAGGGTCTGCTCCCTCCTGGGCCGTGGGAACCAAGGGGGCCTGTTTCCCGCACCCCTGCCCCCTCCCTCTAAGGCAGGGACCTGGGCCATATTCTCAGGCTCCAGGTCTTTCTCAACACTCTCTCTGGCTGCCATGGACCGAGTGGTAGCACATGCCCACTCAGGCAGTCCCAACATTTGCAAGTGAGCTCTCCTCTCCACTGTAGCCCACGGTGAGTTCTCTAAATCATTGCCCAACAGACAGTCCACAGGTATGGCGGGCCTCACAGCCACCTGAAGAGTTCCTGAGACCCCCCCCCCCACTCAAAGGGAACCTGAGCCACCTCACATTGGCTCTCTGTGTTGTCTGCAGACACTACTGGGTAGAATGCATGGGGCACAACCTGCTCTTTGGACACCAACCGGGAGCTGACAGTAGTTACACTGGCTCCTGTGTCCCTCAGAGCCTCCACTCTATGGCCATTGATGGTTACCCACTGCCTGTATTTTTTAGTGTTATCAGGCAGTGCAGGCTTAGGAACCATTTCAAAGTCTCCTAGTGAGACAAGGGTCAAATCTACGGGGTCCCACCCACCTGGGGCACCCATCTCCTCCTCCCCCAGGGCTACACTAGCAAGCTGGCGGGGCGGTGCACGGGGTGGTGCAGACATATCCTTTTGGGGACACTGGGGGTCAAAGTATCTGTGGCCCACCTGGCCACACTTAAAACAAGTAGGGGGCCTCCTTGGAACAGGATTACCTGTTGGAAGCACTGGCTTCTTATCTGGGGGAGGCTGGGATACCACTGCCTGGTTCCCTTGGGAATTATCTTGGGGCCCTCGGTGGAACTCCCTTGGTTTACCCCTGTCCCCCCCACCTCTCTGCTGGGGACCCTGCCCACCTTTGGCGAAGTCTCCCACTGGACCCTTGCGAACCAGGGTGCTCACCCAGCGGTCCGCCTCCTCAGCAAGCTTCCTAGGGTTAGTCAGCTTGCAATCTATCAGATGCTGGCGTAGCTCAGGAAAACAGTTACTAGAAAAATGCTCCCATGCAATCAAGTCATACAGTTGCTCAAAAGTTTCGACTTTGCTGCCTTTTACCCAGCGTTCCATTGCTCTGCCAAAAAAAGACACATATTCTACCCACGTGGTACCCTCTATCTTCTTGCAGGTTCTAAATCTCTGCCTGTACATTTCAGGGGTCAAACCATAGCGGGTAATCAAAGCTTCCTTCATGTGGGCATAAATCAGCCTACTTTCGGGGGGTAGGTCCAACAAGGTATCCCTCCCCTCACTCACAAAGCGTCCCCACAACCCCGCTCCCCAATCCTTCTCAGGGACCCGGTGGGACACCATAGCTAATTCATAAGCGGCAAACCATTGCCCAATATCCTCACTTTTATGAAAATCCTTAATAACCTCTTTAGGTATATACACTCTACTCTCAGTATGCACTACTGGTATGCTGCCACCAGAGGGGGAGATCTCAATACTCTTGGCCTTAATCTCCAACTCCCTCAAACTTCTCTCATGTTCAAATTTCATCTTCATTATCTCAACTTCTAACTTCTTATTCTCTAGGTCTCTCTGACCATCCAATTTGAGCTTAGCCATCTCCATATTATGCCGCCTATCTCTCTCCCTGTCCTCCATCTCTTCTGGAGACAGACCCCTTGAGGACACACTAGTGCCCGGGCTGGAAACTGCTTTATCCCCTACCAAATCTACAATTTCTTCCTGCTGCTCTCCTGCATTCTCTCCCCCCTCCACAGGCCCTTCCTCATTCCTAGGGGCATCCCTGGCTTCTAGCCAGGCCTTCAATGCCTTGTAATACTCTTCCCTTTTAGTGAGACCTGTGATAGGGACTGTGAAGCGTTTGCAAAAATATTTGAACTGCTTGGCATTGTAGGTGTCTAATTTCTCTTCTTCCCAGGAGAGATCCTCAGAGGCATTGGATCTGGGCTTGCCCATTGTAGCAATAACTGGCAATAACGATCAAAAATAGAATCAGAAAATCTCCAAAAACGTACGTGGTTATGTTATGGTCTGCACTCACTAGTAGTGTACACTATAATTACTGTATGCAATCATAAATGCAAGTCCAGACCCTCACCGCTGACCACCAATGTTAGAAATGGGGGTCTCTAGTTGGCAATGGCTGGCCACTGTCCAAGTAGGGACCCTTCTTCCTAAGTCAGAGTAAGCAGCCTACACCCTTTGACAACCCCTGCTCAACCCTGTGGTAACGTAGCACGAGCAGCTAGGCTTATCTCAGAGGCAGTGTGTGAAGCATTTATGACCATACACAGTAATATAATGAGGAACACTACAAATGGACACCACTCAAGTAGTTATGAAAAATAGGTATTTTTATATAGACTTAATCACAAGACCAATAACAGTAAAAATCCACAATACTATAAAAATATAATTACTTTAGAAATGCTGCAAGGAAAAATAGTTCAGGATGCGCAAAATGATGTTTAGTTCAAGGCAGGGGTCTCTGCGACCCTTTTACTCACAAAGTATCTGGTTCCTGGAGCAAAGCAACAAAAATGTCGCTAAGGCGTTGTAGCGATAAATTCCCTCACGCTAACCAGCGATGCGTTGAATCCTTACCGCAAGGGAGGATGATGTGCTGGGTTGCGGGCAGGACAAAGCGACAAACTTCCTCACGCTAAGCCGGTGATGCGATGAAATCCTTGCCGCGAAGGGAGGATGATGCACCGAGCCTGTTGCGTGTGCGATCTTGCTGCGTTGACAAAGATGGCGCTCCGCGAGGAAGCGACGATCCGGATTCGATGCGGGGAAAATGGCGAACGCTCGGCGTCCGCGCTGCGATGATCCTGTTGCGATGATTCTCAGATAGCGGGCGTTTTCAGGCCCGCTGACAGGAGCTGCGATGATTTTCAGATAGCGGGCGTTTTCAGACCCGCTGACAAATGATGCGATCTTCTTCGGGGATAGCGAGCGCTCGGCGACAGCGGAGCGGCGATTTTTCTCACGCTCACCAGCTGCAGCGGCTCGCTAACGGAGGTTAGCGACGATTTTCAGCGCTCTCTTCTCCGCAGTAGAACTAGAGGCCCTGGAACACACAGGAGCCTCACCTGCAGATAGTAATCCTCGCTGGGAGGAAACAGGAGGCTGATGATGGAGTCTGATGGGCCTGAGACTCCAGCAGGAGGCTAGCTCTCTCCTAGCCCTTGGGTGATTGCTGTAGCACAAAAATAAAAGTCCAATCAAAGTTCTTTTCCTCTTCTTGAAGTCCAGTAGTAACAGCGGCAGGCCAGTCCCAGAAACAGCACACAAGCACCAGGACAGTCCTTCTCCTGCAGATTCTTGTAGTCCCACGGACAGAGGTTCTTCTTGTTATCCAGGAGCAAAACAAATTGTAGGGGTTTGTGCACAAATATTTATACCCCCAAAGTCTTTGTTCTTAGGGGTCCCAAGTCTCTGAACCCAGCCAGAACCAGTTCTGCCCAGCCCTGGAGCACTTTGTTGATCAGGCTGCATCCTTCCTTTCAGAAAGAGGGGGTCTGCCTCAGACGCACAGTGGGAGGTGGAGCCAGCATTCACCTTGCCAGGCACAGTCCTATTCAAGTGCAGGAGCTACCCCTCCCCTCACACCAAGGCAGGCCGCTCTATTCAACCCAGGTCTGACTCAGCCTGCCCTGTCCCTCCAAAACCAGACAGCCAATACACATCATAGCAGAGCAAACTGGACGGCTTAGGCAAGAAAGTACCTATACTCTAAAAGTGGTAGTTTCAAACACAGAATATAAAAATAACCTTTACTAAAAGATGTATTTTAATATTCTGAGCTCAGGCATACTAGATTCGTTTTTCTACCATGTTCTGTGGGTCAGTTAGGACTATAGAATGTAATAGCCCAGACCTCCCATTCTGGCCTATGGAGAACAGGTAGCCTTACAGTAGTGAAAAACGAAATGGGGTGTAATTCACTACTAGGACATGCTACATACATCAGGGCATGTCCTACCTTACACATACAATGCACCCTATCATAAGGGGGACTTACAGGATGCCAAGGGAAGGTTTAGGGGCTGGGAAGTGGGTGCACTTCACAGCCAAGCTGGCAGTTCTGGACTGCACGCAGACACTGCAGTGGCAGGTCTGAGACATACTTTACAAGCTGCTTCTGTGGGTGGCACAAACCAGTGCTGCAGGCCCACCAGCAGCATTCGGTTTACCAGCCCTGGGCACACACAGGCCACGCTACTAGGGACTAACAGGTAAACCAAATAAGCCAATCATGGATGTACCAATTCATATGTCATCTTTACAAAGGGAGCATTCGCGCTGTGGCACTGAATGGCAGTGGCACAGCGCCCAGAGCATCTATAACCAGCAAAAACAGAGGAGACACAGCGAAAAAATGGAAGGGAGACTCACGCCAATGGTGCCAGGTCTAACACCGGGTAAATGCTTACTCCGCTCCGTCTTCAGTTTAAGAGCCGAGTATAGTCATTTGCATTGGTGCATGCAGGCGTCCCGTTCTGTCTTTAGCTTATGAGTCGGGCAACGCTCCACCATACAGAGGAGAAGGACACCCTGTTCTGTCTTATGCTTATGAGACAGGGTGTTGCAAGAGTGAGAGAGAGTGTTACCCTTGATTGTTTATTTCTCTCTGTTGGTCCTATATTGCCCCTTACTGGCTTGAGCCTCTGTGACTCTCTGCATCTTCCACTGGACTCCTTTCACAGAAGACCTCTCGCAAAGGCCTTGTGCTCACAAGAGTGGGGTAAGTGGAGCGCAGTGTTGAACACACTCCAAAAGAAGTTTTGTATAGGTATTAATAGTACTAAACGAACATTGTAACCTTTTCTTTGCAGTTCCTGCACTTCCTCAATTCCCCGCTGCAGCATCATCTAGCTGGGGTAGAGTGGGGATCACTCCTTGGGTAATTCCCCCCACACTTTTTGGAAGCTGCTGCCCTTGAGTGTGTTACGTTGCTCCATTCCGGGCGCTTGCTCTTGGGAAGTGTGGAGGACTTTCATCTTCGCTTCTGTGGATTTGGGCCTGGGAAGAGGGCCTAACTTGACAGAAAGCCAAGCCCACGAAATTATTTCCACCCAAGTGAAGATGAATGTGGATAAGGCACATAGTCAAGTCGAACCACCTCCATTAGTAGGCCATAATCCCACTTTAGAAGAATTATCCATAGTCCTGATGGATTTACAAGCTGAGATAGAAAGGCTACGCAGTGAGAATTCACGACTACACACTGAGGTCGAGCAAATGAAGGTTCAAGAAAACAATACAGCCAGAGGACTAGGGACTATTCCTAAGACTAAGAGAAATTACATCCAACCCGCTCATTTTTCAATCCCGTCCGCTACACTGGGGGCCACGGCAAGTGTCACTGAATCCCTAACTCCCGTCCAAATCACTGTGCAGACACCTACTCCGGTTCCTTTAGCAATGCCAGAAAGATTCACGGGGGATAGTGCGAAGTATAACAGTTTCATGACTCAATGTCATTTGCAGTTCATGTGTAAAGCTTCTGCCATTCCGGACGACGCGGCAAAAGTGGCATTTGTGATTTCCTATCTCGCTGGGGATGCAGCTGATTGGGCCGTCCCTCTGGTAGAGACAAATGATCCTTTGTTATATAATTACACGACCTTTCAAGATAAGATGAGAAGCCTGTTTGCCAAACATACCTATATGCAGGCCAGTGATACCGCTCTTCTCAACCTAAAGCAGGGATCTAAAGACTTACTTACGTATATCACCCAGTTTAATCGGCTACTTGTAGAAACACATTGGCCGGAAGATAAACTGACTTCCCTGTTTTATAGGGGTCTCTCAGATGAATTAAAGGATTTGTTATCTCAAATCGTTAATCCCCCTGATGACTGTCCCTCTTTCATAGAACTCACGATGAAACTGAATCAGCGCTTGCAAGAAAGAAGAGGCAAAAAATCCCGTGGGGCCGTACCTAGATATGTAATGTCCCGACCAGAGAAAAAAGACAGTAAAGACGTACCTGAACCCATGCAGATAGGAGGGATAAGAGGTCCTCTATCTGTAGAAGAAAAAACTAAGAGACGTAAACTCAATTTATGTCTCTACTGTGGAAAGGGAGGTCATTATGCTAAAGAATGCCCTGTTAGACCTTCGGTTCCACCAAAGAAGGTCGCAAGTAACTCGGAAAACTAGATCACTTGAAGAATGTAGGGATCGATTCTTCAAGTGTCTTACCATCTCAGATCTCCAAGACGCATAAAGCATTGATGAGGCCTGTGAAACCCTTTTTGTTAAACATTACGTTGATAGTCTCCTGTCAGGATAGATACAACATGTCTATTCTTTTGGATTCGGGAGCCACTGGGAATTTCCTGGATAGTCCAGTGGCAAAAAGGATAGGCATTCCCTTCATTCCCAAGAAATGCGCTGAACCAGTAAAGGCAGTAGATGGTTCTGAATTATCTTCAGGCTTAATCGTGCATCAAACACCTCCGTTAGTAGTGGTATGCGGAAATGGACATTCAGAACCTATATCCTTTGACCTAATAGATGCTCCCAGTTTTGGAGCTATCTTGGGAGTTCCATGGCTCCAATTACACAATCCACAAATTGATTGGATAGCCCGAACTGTCACGCTCAAATCACCTTTCTGTATGCTTCATTGCTATCAGGAAGCTACTGACAGCCTGAGCCCTTTATGTTGTGCGATCCATACGGTGGCCACTGCCTCCAGCATTCCAGAGGTGTATTCCGAATTTGCTTCTGTCTTCAATGAACAAGAAGCCACTAACTTACCGCCACACCGCAGTTACGACTGTCGCATAGATTTAATGCCAGGATCTGAGTTGCCTAACAGTCGTGTCTATGCTCTCACCTCAGCAGAAACTGAATATCTCAAGGAGTTTTTAGACGATATGTTAAAAAAGGGGTTTATTAGACACTCCACATCTCCAGTCTCGTCACCTCTTTTTTTTATCCCCAAACAGGAGGGAGGCCTGAGAGCGTGCCTGGACTATCGGGCATTGAACAAGATCACAATAAAAAACAAATATCCTCTCCCGCTCATCCCTGTTTTATTAGACCAAGTTAGAGGGGCTAAAGTGTACACAAAGATCGACCTTAGAGGAGCATACCATCTCATTCGAGTAAAAGCAGGCGATGAGTGGAAAACGGCATTTCGCACTAAATTCGGGCTTTATGAATATTGCGTTATGCCATTTGGATTATGCAATGCCCCTGCGGCTTTTCAATATTTCATGAATGACATCCTGAGGGAGTATCTCGATATTTTTGTCATAGTGTATATTGACGATATACTGATTTATTCACAAAACGAGAAGGAACATCTGCTTCATGTACAAACGATCTTACATAAATTGAAAGAGCACCAGCTGTATGCTAAATTGGATAAAAGCACGTTTCATACAGATACCATCGATTTCTTGGGATTTGTGCTCTCGCCTCAAGGGATTCAAGTGGATCCTCAAAAGATAAAAGCTCTCATCCAGTGGCTGAGCCCAACGTCAGTTAAGGAAGTTCAATCCTTTCTAGGGTTCGCTAATTTCTATAGGCGATACATTGATCATTTTTCTGACGTAATCTCGCCAATTACGAAACTACTAAACAAGCATTTACAATGCAATGGTCTCGGCATTGGTAAAGTTAGAGCTATTGGCATTGCTCATGACATTATTTTTGTTTATGTTTTTGTTTTTAAAACATTTAAAGAAACGGCATTGTTATTTACAATGTCAATAGCTTAATCACTCTCAAATGCGAGACCTATTGCATTTGCACCCACACACAGAGCCACCTACACACACACTGATTAAGCTATTGACATTGTAAATAACAATGCCGTTTCTTTACATGTTTTAAAAACAAAAACATAAACAAAAATAATGTCATGAGCAATGGCAATAGCTCTAACTTTAACAATGCCGAGACCGTTGCATTGTAAGTGCTTGTTAATTACTAGCAGGTCTGAGACCTGGACAGACGTGGCCCACTTATAGCCCGAGCCTTAATTTATAGTGGTGCTCGATGTTTTGGATTCGACTATGTGTAGTTAGAATCTTTTGTCCAGAAAAAAAGAGCAAAATGATTGTTGTGCTACATTGTTGTCGTTGGCAAAATCTTTGTGCAATAAGTAAAACAGGCCAGCACAATCCATTGTATGGACGTCACCATGCAGACAAACTTTTCAACACCGTGTTGTCCCAGGGTAAAATAGCCCAAAAGGATGTAATGATACTTTGTATACGAGCAACAAAATACATGTTTTACTGAGTTTCAGAAATTTTGTAAGCCGTTGAGACCTCGCAGTGCAGAAGTATAAAGTGCGCACGCATCAAAAATGGCGCGGCCAGTGTTTTGGCTGCATTTGTACTTCCGCTTCGGTAATCGCTGTGACGGCGGACCCCTTCCGCCGCCCTCCTGTATGGATGTCTGACATACACAGGGTTCCCACACCTCTGCTGCTGGCGTTTGTAGCCTGGCTGCTCTTCGCCACCCGCCCTCCCTCGATTTAACACACTCGCTAACAAACCCCTGCCCTGCATTAACCTATTTTTTGTGGCGCGTTCAAGGAAAACTGATGGCTGTTGCTTGTTGGCACCGCTAACCCCGCTAACAGCCAATCAGATTTTAATAAAGCAGAAAATGTCTGAGGCGGCGGGATAATCGCACTGACACGCTGAGCTTGGAAGCGGGGCAGCTGGACAGACAGACCGGCCAGAAGCCCTTCCAGAGTGGGGGGTGAGCCGGGTAGGCCCCTACGCCTCCGTTCCCCCCTCCGCCTCCATTCATGAGCTGACCCACAAAGGAACTGTGTAGGCCCCGAAACTAGGCCTAATCCATGTGACAGGGGGAGGCGGGGCCGTCCTCGGGGGTGTTTCAGCAGTGAAAAGCGCCCTGGGAAAATGGTCTGGGGGCTCCTGCTGTCCCTTCTCCTGTGCCCTGCCTAGCCTCATTTACTGTCATTAGCGGTGCAATTTAATGGCCATTACTCTGCCAAAGCCGTTCAGAGGTAGATAATGTGCGTTGCAGAATGCTCATTTGGAGTTGCAACAATCTCGTTTAGGGTCGTTTGTTGCAGGGTTGCATCTATACCACGCTTCCAGCAATGCGGGACACCAATCTGGAGAACTGGTTGTACAACAAAACAAGAAACACGACAGAATCAGAGAGAGACAACTGCCTTTCTCCGAGGCGAAGCAGAAATGCCTCGGAGAAACGCAGCGGCGTTTTCCGATTCGGGGGCGTGTTTTCGGCTTCGAGGGTGTGTTCCTGCTGTTCTAAAAAGGGCGTGGCTAAAAAGTGGAAAGAACAGCACGGAACACGCCCCTGAATCTAAAAAAGACGGAGCCTATTTGGAGGGACGGCTCTCTCCTCCAATGGCTGGCCTCCGTTTAGGAAGCCAGCCAATGCAGGAGAGCCAAAAAGAGAGGCGGGCTAAATAGCCACTCTAAGAAACACAAGATCTCCGGACTTCCGGTTCTGCCTTCGGCAGACCGAACGGTCCCTCGACCGAATAAATGAGTAGAGAATCTGTAAAAACCCAATGTAAATCATGAACAACTAGAGAAACCGCAGTAGTGACTGCTAGCACTACTAGGACACACCATACTTTAAGTGTGCACCTGTAGAAAGAACAACAGTAAAATAAATCAATGACGTTTATGCAGCCCAAAGGCTCTCTCCTGAGACTTTGGAAGTACTTAGCGGGCGCTTCATTGGCAACCTCCAATAATTAACACAGGGCATGCTAAATCATTCATAACCTGCTGCTACAATGAGTTGCAGGGAGAGAATTTCTGCAGAAACAACCCTAGAGAGGTAGTAACAAAACAAATGCAAGCGGGTTAGTTTTGTTTGGCAAATGCATGCACTTTTCTGAACTCTCCAAAACCGAAAGTAGACCACGGGTACTTCTGGGCAAGATCTAAAGAGCACACAGGCAAGAACTGTATAGTGTATGTGAAATAAACGAGTCCCCACTAGGTGTTATATCCTCTGCAGGTCAGAAACAACTGGTGAAGCGATAAGATATGAAGAAAGACTTCAAGTTGCGAAACATACTTTAGTGCAATCCCGGTGTTTATCGCGCTTCTGCACATTTAATAAAACATGTCCAAGATATTCAACATAGTGCTTGTGTATGAGAGATTAAAATGAGAATAGGCGATACTCGATCAATGTTTCTAGGAAAGCATTACACACATGGTTAAGGCACCTACGTTGATTTTGTATAACGATATCAATGATTTCAAAGTATTTCTATAGATGTGCAGTGTTTTATTAAATAAGCACAAAAAAAGAAGCTTTAGAAAAACTATGAAGTATGATGCACCAATATTGACCATCAGGCCTGGAATCCCTGCCTCACTTCGTAAAACACTAAAACTTCAGCACGAAAAGCTTCAAATATGAGTCGGTAACCCAATGTCACACGCCACGATGGCACCCTAACATAACAAAACAATTCAAAACAAAGTCCGAAAACAAAACACTGTACAACTCAAAACAGACACCTGACGTTTTTCTAAGCTAGAACAGTGAATACAACTATGTAAATGTTAGTTAGATGAAACCGCCCCCCCCCCCCCCCCCCCAGTTTAAGGGTGTAATTTATGTAGAGATGTGTAAAATAAGTTGAAAGAATCTCAAGTCGTAATCAAAAATGAAACTGACGTCTGTGATTAAGGAAGCCTAACGGGTAATTGTGGAAGTGAAGGATGGTATGTTTAAAGGCGCTCAGGGTGTGTGCAATATCGGGATCTGCGCTGGTAGTCCAGACAATGCAGCCAGTCTTCCAGGAGGGAAACCTTCTGAATGCATGCGTGCACGCTGGAACGAGAGACGGCCAGTGATTAAAGAAATCATCAGGAGCATTACCTGTAATCTTGAATTTAAGCATCACAACAGAAGAGAAGAAAATTGAGACTAGTCTTTCCTAATGTTCTATTTTTGTTGAAGTACTGAAAATGCTTTCTATGGAAAGGGTATGCAAGCTTTCAGTTGCAGGGCCACTGTAGATTGGCTAGACAATGGCCTGGGTTCAAAAAGACATGGCTTTCACGTACTGTTGTCAAACTGCTGCACAGTTAAAGTCAAGTCCCCACGATCCATCAAAGGACCCTTCACCAACCCACACTGTCACTTACTTCTCTTGCGACACAACCTACAAGAGATTCCACCACTCCAGCCCACATGGCCCAAAACACCCGGCAAAACGGTCTTAAAGAGACAGCTATCTAGGCGAGTCCTGGAAAAAAAAAACACTAAAGGGTAAGCCAAGAGCGTGAATTTGAACCGGCATTCAACGCCAGCGAATATCAAAAGAAAGCAAAGTAGTTGACTAGCACATGGCAATGAACAAAATAGCTCACTGTAGGCTGGGTTTTCTATATATGCATCTACTTCTCCCAGTAGGTTTCCATGTAACCCTCTATTGGCCCTGCAAAGCCTGGGGTCCAGGGAAGGAGGTCTGGCATAGCTAACAGTGGCAGCACTCACAGTCTCGTGATCCCAGCGAACGTTACAACTCTTCTCGTCAGGAGCCAGGTTACGGTCCCTGCCCATCAACTCGTCGAGTAGCTGAGCGGCTGACAACATAATTCAGCCCGCGTACTCCAGCTCAAGCTGTTCGTGTACCTGAAGCCTCTGTGACTGAAACACAAGAAAATGGTGGCACGAGTGGCGTCGACGCCGACAGAGGACTAATAAAATGTGCAAATAAAGGGGCCATTTTGAAGTTGTACTGTGACGACATGATTTTTCGGAGCCTTAGGGATGTTAACCCATATCAAACTTGTTTCATACTCATATTATTTGTGGTATATTTTTGAACGCAACTACATGTATATTTTAGAATACTACAAAACAAAGGCCCATGAAGATGTTCCACAAAAAAACAGCACGTTCTTTCTGATTCTTATTGAACGGATCAAAAAATACACTAATTATTTGACGGAGATTCAGTTAATAGGGGCGAGCGCTTAGTACGATTTCCGTTCGGAGGCGGCTCATTTCTTCTCCCAGAATACAACTGTATTTTGAAGTCCGTTGCTAGTAAACACAAGTTTTTACTGAATCAGGGGGCGTTACCGAGTTTGACGTGACTAAGGATTAACACCATTTTAGTCACAGCAGGAATTGAAGCATGTGCAGCAGGAGCTGCGAGTTCGTGTACAAACAGAACCAGAACTCGATCATGGCAACAGCAAAGGTGGTTAAAAGGAGAGAGGCAGCTAGCAAGCTGTTTGCGAAATCAACAACATTATAGAAAACGAACTTAGTGACACAGTCCAATCAGAATGAAGAGTTGGAAAAAAGAAAACTTTGGGATACTCTGTGGAAGACTTTAAAACACGACGAGGGCACCGGAAGACACCACCGCCGAGGCATTTTCTGCTGTGCCTCGGAGAAAGGGAGCGTCCTTTTCGGATTTGGGGGCGTGTTTTGCTGTTGTCTCCTCCCTGAGACTTCTCGCAAAAAACACGCCCCCTGATCCGAAAAGGACGGGGCATAATCGGAGTGACTGGACCTCTTCTCCAGTGGCTGGCCAGCATTTAAGAGGCCAGCCAATGGAGAACAGGAGAGAAGAGGGGCGGGTGCAAGCCCCTCTTCTTAAAGTCATTAAATCTCGCGAGCGAGACTGCGCAAGCGCAGCCATCGCTAGCGGAGACCTAAAAAGGGGATAGAATTCTCTTGGACCCTGGAAGCAGAAAAAGCCTTCGGTATTCTGAAGGATAAATTCACCTCGGCCCCTATAATCAGACATGTAGACAACACACAACCCTTTTTTCTAGAAGCAGACGCTTCCCAACATGCTGTAGGTTCGGTTTTGTCTCAGAGGGACAAACGCACGGGGCAACTGCACCCAGTTGCATACTTTTCTAAAATGTTGCTGCCAGCCGAGCAGAATTACACTATAGGAGAGAGGGAACTTTTAGCCATTAAATTGTCCTTTCAAGAATGGAGACACTACTTGGTAGGATCCCCTCATGTCATCACCATTTTTACCAGATCATAGAAACCTTCAATTTTTCAAGTCTGCCAAGGCTCTTACTCCCCGACAGATGCGTTGGGTATCTTTTTTTAGCGAATATCATTTTGTCATTACGTATAGACCTGCCGCACAGCATGGTAAAGCGGATGCACTATCACGTATTGGGGGTGCTAGAGTGATTACTCGAGATAACGTACTCCCCATCATTCCATCACACAAAATCATAGGAGCAGAGACACATGGGGTTACTACGTTCATAGAAGAGTTAAAAGAACAATGTGCCCTGATTCCTTCAGAAGAATGGATAAAAAACCTGGCACATACCATCCAAGAGGGGTTATATTATCACCAGAAAAAACTGTACATACCTTGTTCCTCTTTGAGACAGAAAATTCTATAATGGTGTCATGAAAGTACGTTAGCAGGACACCCAGGAACAGATAAAACTGATAGTACTTGCCACACATGGTTTTGGTGAGAAGGAATGACTAATGAAATAAATGCCTTTGTGAAAGCTTGTCCCGTTTGTGCCCGTCAGAAGGCATCTCATTGTACTCCCGTTGGATTATTAAAGGTCATACCCGTTCCCCCGCAAACCATGGCATACCATAAGTATGGACTTTATCACTGACCTCCCCGGTTGTCAGGGATATAACACCATATATGTAGTGGTAGATATGTTGTCCAAAATGGCCCATTTTGTACCCTTAAAAAAGATACATTCCTCGCAGGATCTAGTACACATCTTCCTGAACCAGGTTATTCGGTTGCATGGAGGTCCATTGGTTATTATCTCTGACAGGGATCCCCAGTTTATCTCCAAGTTCTGGCGAGGGGTGTGTTCCCTATTGCAAATAGATCACCGATTGTCTACTGCTTATCACCCGCAAACGGACGGGCAGACAGAGAGAACTAATCAAACATTGGAACAGTATTTACGTTGCCTCCTAACCAGTTTCTCTGCTACCTGGGTTGACACACTCCTCAATAGGAATCTCTCCCTTCTTCTTTAACTACGGCCAACATCCAGGATTCCTTCCTATCTCCTTCCCGTCTGGTATGGAGAAGATGCCTGCCTTAAAACAACATCATGTGCATCTTAAAGCAGTATGGGAAACAGCGATTCAGGAATTACATAAAGCTAAAGAAAAGATGAAACAACAAACAGATAAACTCCGTCAAGTAGAACCTCACTACATGATTGGGGAAAAGGTGTGGTTATCAACCAAAAACTTGAGAATTCCAGGATCTAAAAACTACAGCCTCGCTTTATAGGCCCATACACCATCACAAAAATCATAACCCCTGTTACCTTAAAACTTCAGTTACCCTCACACCTCAAAATACATCCCGTCTTTCACTGCTCTTTACTGAAGAAGTACATACCCCCTCTAAAACCTGAAAAACCTCCCCCTCCGATAGAGATGGAGGGTTCTGAAGAATTTGTGGTCCTTAGAATTCTAGATTCAAGAAGATACAGAGGGAAAGTGCAATATTTCATAGATTGGGCAGGTTATCCTCCTGAGGATTGAACGTGGGAACCAGCAGAAAATGTACATGCCCCTCGATTGGTTCAGAGATTCCATAAATTGCATCCATCCAAACCTAGACCGGGGAGAAGGCCTTTGGGAGGGAGTACTGTTAGGGGCAGACGGAGACGAGGCGGGGTTTCCATGTGTGTGTGTGTTCAGCATTGCGCTCCCTTCACAGGACGGAATTTGCAGACGATCCCTACGATCTTAAAAGGAACGTCTGACGCGTAAGCCGTTGCTTGGCTTACTGATTCCTGACGTAACCATGCCCCTTTGGTCAATTCTGTGTTTGTTCCTCGCTTCGCGGCACGGATGTAGCCGCTGTGATTCCTGGATTCCTGTTTGTTTCCCTGAGACAACTTCCCGGTGGGAATTTTCTTACCTTTACCCCGTGATCCTGCTATCCTATATCCTTTACACCCTCCGGGGTTCTCGTTCCCCGGCATCTCTGTTTGGCCAGCTTTTCGTGTTTCCCTAACTCCCTGACTGGTCTCGCCTCTCGTCTTCCCTGTATTCCGACCCAGCCTTTCAGTGCGAGTGTGTGTAGACTCCCTTCCCCCTTCATTATTGTTACCTGGTACGAACGTGATTGTGTGTGTTTACCCCGCTCCGTATCTTCTTGTAGATACCGGAGGGGGTGCAGTTGCCCTCTCTTTCTCTCCTCAAGGGTTAGGTGGTGTAGTTCCACTCTGTCTTCAATTTAGGAGTTGGATTACACGCATTTCACCTCCCTCCTCTATCCCGGGTAAATGCTTACTCCGCTCAGTCTTCAGTTTAAGAGCCGAGTATAGTCATTTGCATTGGTGCATGCAGGCGTCCCGTTTTGTCTTTAGCTTATGAGTCGGGCAACGCTCCACCATACAGAGGAGAAGGACACCCTGTTCTGTCTTATGCTTATGAGACAGGGTGTTGCAAGAGTGAGAGAGAGTGTTACCCTTGATTGTTTATTTCCCTCTGTTGGTCCTATATTGCCCCTTACTGGCTTGAGCCTCTGTGACTCTCTGCATCTTCCACTGGACTCCTTTCACAGAAGACCTCTCGCCAAGGCCTTGTGCTCACAAGAGTGGGGTAAGTGGAGCGCGGTGTTGAACACACTCCAAAAGAAGTTTTGTATAGGTATTAATAGTACTAAACGAACACTGTAACCTTTTCTTTGCAGTTCCTGCACTTCCTCAATTCCCCGCTGCAGCATCATCTAGCTGGGGGAGAGTGGGGATCACTCCTTGGGTAATTCCCCCCACACTTTTTGGAAGCTGCTGCCCTTGAGTGTGTTACGTTGCTCGATTCCGGGCGCTAGCTCTTGGGAAGTGTGGAGGACTTTCATCTTCGCTTCTGTGGTTTTGGGCCTGGGCAGAGGGCCTAACTTGACACATGCACCTCATGCCACATCTTAATGCATCCCTAGTAAGCGCACCCCCCAGTACACATCATTCTGAATATTAGAGCACTTTACCAATGAGAACGTCTAAATATAGCCCGGCCAAGCCTCTCCGCGCTGAAGGAAATTAGGTTACCGGAACTCTGATAACAGCACCTTAACAGAGCACAAGAAATGAGAATGCCACATTAGTGCAAATTTCCGGGTGTAATAACTCAGACAATGTGAACACCCTACTACAGTCTAAGTGTGCTCCTATAGCGAGTTAAATGGGATTATGAAAATGTACCGGAAAGGAAATCTTAGTAAAGATCAAGTGTATCCCTCACCGTTGAAGAAAATCTGATTATTGGAGCATTTACCTAACCCAAAAGCATGCGCTTCAGTCCGAGTAGATAGAAAGCCATCTGTGTGCAGGAACGTTCCCCAATAAAATCATCTTAATTTCCCCAGTGTCCTTTCCGTGTTCAGTAATTCGGGTAATAAGAACATTACCTATATCGGAGAAGTTGAATGCAGCCTTCTAAGAGCCTGTCATTTCGCCAAGAGGCATCAGTGCTTCTTCCAGAGCCCTGTAATGTATTTAGAGCACTAATTTGGAGCGCGCGCCTTTGGCTAGCTCATGCTTTCCAGTATGCTGTTGAAAGGAGATCACACTGCACCCCAATTCAACTAGATGTACCAGCAGCCAGCACACACCTAGCTCCTCTATGCTGCAAACCAACTATACCCACAGGGTTGGTGGCTTTTCGGCAGTCATCACTAGACTTCTCATTTGTAATAGATGCGTGTTCCTTTAACTTCCTTTAATTATGCTTTTTTAGATCTCACCTACTTAGTATTTTAAGTACTGTTGTTGCAGACCTACTGTGTACAAAACCAATTCTTATGTTCCTCCCATAGATTATAGCTTCTTAAGCATTCTTTTTTCATTGGATAACCTGCCTTCCATTACTCGCATGCAAGAACTACATATTTATTTTTCTTCAACCAGTCCTTAGCGCTGCATGTGTTTTTTGGCTCTATTCCCCATGTGCTTCTTCCTGGCTTGCATCCCTGCACTCTGTGTTGCCCCTTACTCCATCAGCTACACCCATAATAACATAGCAACAGGTAGATTTTCCAGGGTTTGAGTAAAAAGCAGACTTTATCAGGTTGATTTTGTTTCATTTCCTGCGTTCCACATGCTGCATGAAAGCCAGGCCTTAGCATACAAAGGCAGCTTTTAGGGTGCTTTTGGAAGGGCAGGCTGCTGAGAATACCCTACACTGGCTGCTGCAGAGCATCAAATGGCTGTAGCATTAGTCAAGTCAAATGGAAAGTAAATTAGGCCATGACAAGCATTTTCCTTTACGTCTGACTTTTCCTTATTCATAACCTCAGACAGCTGTAATGTTCTTTTAAATCTCAATACTCTGTGTTCTTTTTAATCAGGAACATAAGCAAAGGGCTTTTTAAATTCGGTTCGGTGATTCCTGCGTGAAAAGCATTGAATTCAATGTTTCGTTTCAAGATACCTTAAGGTGCATTTGCTTTTTATCCAGTATTTTGAATTATTTTTCTTTAAAACATTTTTACAATGCTTTCCAAACAAGGATTGGTAGAGCCAATAGCTTGGCACTTGCTTTATTTAAGAGCGACTGATTGGCATTGCCAATGCTTGTTTTATTAATGGGCTTTTATGGCTCCCTCGTGGATCCTATGTAATTCTCAGCAGTTCAGAATGCTCATGCTGATTTCTACCTATATCTTTAAATAGTTCATTGCCTAATGCCTTTCTCCATCTTTTATCAACTTTGCATTGTCTGCTTGGCTGCAATGTATTGGTACCGTACTATATCATGCTACAAGCTTTTTAATTTGTCCCTGGACACTGTTTGCAATCTCTGTTTTTCTGAACTTTCTGCTGCCTAGATCCTGAGCAGCAGAAACGGTTCAGCTATGCAACCTTGTTCCATGTTTGTTCTGTGTTGTCAGAAACTTGGTTCCGTACCACTGAAAGCCAATCTGTTTAGGAAGATTCCTTCTTTTAAGTCTGTGCAAAGTTGGTAGATAGCATGTCAGAATTCTATTCTGCAGTACACCAGGCCCCATTATATCTCATTAAGATGATTTCAAAATGTTCTATAGATACTTGCATTTTTAATTATTTTGTCAATACTTATGTATGGGCAGCTTTCTCTGCCCATACATATTTTGTTCTGTGCCAAGAAAAATGAATGTAAAACAATTCTCTTAAATATATCATCCAAAAAACAAGACAAGACGGCAGCAAGCAATAACTGAATAAATGTGAGATCATATATGCAAGTTCACTTTGAGAAATACAATTGGTCCAACTCACAAAGCTTTCTTTTGCCCATAGGTTTGACATACTCCTTCAAATTTAGAAGTAAGTTAATAACGAGTCATATCTACTCACAGAAAAATCTAAGCATACCATCTTGGGAGCTCCTTTAATCACACTACAAGGTTGCCAGTGAAACAGAACATTAGTTATAGAAATCAGTTCTTATATTATTACAATATTGAAATTCATTGCATCAAAAACAGCGACAAAAACAAAGAGCAATAGAAACATTGGCATCATCATTTAGCACATATGTTCAATGAAAGTAACAGTACCCAAGAAGTGATGAAGCAGTACAAAAAGGAAAAATGTGAGAAATGTGGATTTTGCTTATCCTCTGCAGTTAAAGTTATGGTGCTCTCTCAAACAGAGCTATCTAAAACAAGCATTGGCAAAGCCAACAGGGCTCGCTATGGAGACCTATAGGCTTTGACAGTGGTGATGCTGTATAGCACCCCGATGCTGAGCAGCATGACTAAAGAGTAAAAAAAAAATAGGGCTATGATGTGTCTGCTTTCTCCTTTTGTAGGTGTGTGCAACACACGTGCAATCGCCTATTTAACCACAAGTGTGCCTTTTTTATTTACTAATCCAAGGTACTTGGACCAGTATATAAACAAGCATTGACATAGCCAATAGGTCTCGCCTTTGGGACCTTATGAGTGTTTAGTCAGAGATATTGGGAATGTTTTTGAGGTATTTTGTAGAGCAATGTAGCTGCTGTACGGGAAGCACATATTGATGAGCACAATAATGAGGAGCCTGGAGACAAGAACACAAGCAAAAGAGCATTACAGAGTGTGGGTAAGAGGAGAAGAGCAGTACACGAGAGAGACATCTGGAAAACAAATGCACTTTTGTGGAGTATTTAAAAGAAAAAAATGAAAAAGTAATGCTTCAAAAGTGAGCAGTGGAAGGACATAAGTAATGGGTCCATGCTCCAAGGGTGGGACAAACATATGAAGAGGAGGGAAACCTATGACAACTGACCAATAAGAAACAAGAAAATGAGAGTGGCAATGAAACCAACCAATGGTAAGCAACAAGCAGCCTCTAAGCCCACTGTTTATAAATAAAATGTCTGCATGAGACATACAAATGAAATTCCGACTAAAACCTTACATCGCAACTGTAGTGTTGTAATCACCCAATAGTGACAATAGCACATTTTTAGCAAAACCCTATATAGGCAGTGCTTTAAATGGGCCGGTACTGTCCAGTACGTAGTACCGGCACTTTTTTATTTTGAAGGGGAGAGTACCAGCACTTCTCAAGAGAAATGCTATACTTTTAATTGAAGAGTACCGGCATTTCTCAGAATCAAGCAGGTACTCTGCTACAGAATACCTGCATTTCTATTTCCCCATTTCAAGCACTGTATATAGGTAATGTACATGCAGTAAGGTAGAGTCACTGGCACGTGCAGCATTGGCTACTGAAAATTTAGAAACTAAAGCCAGGTCATAAAGTTAAATAAAGGAAGTGAGAGCAGAATTACATCGTATCAGTGGTAATTGTTGTCAAATTCAATCTATAAACCGAGATAAGTATCTTTCGTCATGACCACGAAGAAGTTAGCCAGAATTTGTGCATAGGAAACATTAGCATTGTTTGTTACAAGACTCGGGGATTTAGTTATGAGAAGCTCAGAGTCACTGAGCACAGCTGAGCTGCTCGACAAGTATTGTGAATATTTACTCTGGTATTGTATGCAGGGAATATGATTAAATAGCCTAAAGTGACTTGTGGCCCAAACGTGTTTGAGTTGATGACAAAAGGAGTGGACTGCCTGCTACTGAAAAACAAGAACGATAGAAGAGGAGAGGCCAGAAAGTAAAAGTAAAGACGTGAGGCACAGTATATAGAAGAAAATATAAAAAGAAGCAGACGAATGCACAGATAAATAAGACGCTGAGCTTAGTAGAGGAAGAACGCCATGAGAGAAAATACATAGAAAGAAACGGGGAAAAAGAAGATTGCCAAAAGATAAATAGTAGACAAATACACAGACAAACAAAGGCAAACAGAAAAGTGGAAAAGCTGGACATCCAGAACATTTATTTTACAAGTGATTGGTTTTCAAAACATGTCCTGGCTTTGGTTCAAAACCCTGTGATTCTGTACAAGTCACGTAATGTAACTAAGCTAGTTGACGCAAAATAAAAATAGCAACTTCATACAATGCAAGAGTCTGTAAAATAACTTTGATTTTTCCCTTTTTCTTGTCCAATTTTCCCATGAAAAATCTTCCTTTCCTACACGTCTCCCATGCAATGAGGGTGCAATGGCGCCCCACTATACCTCGTTAAAGTGCGAGTTTAGAAGGACAGATGAGAGTGAAAAATATGTTCCAACATTTTGGGAATCCTCACAAATGTACCACTGCGTAGGTTTTCTCATTTGCATGGTCCCTTCTCTGACACGTTTTTTGAATGCGCAAATCTATGAATCGAAAATAGAGTTTACAAAGCATATGTCCTGGACACTTTGCAGAGTTGCCACAGTCGCAGAAGTCAGCTCTGCACGCGTTCAGGGTCTCTATTAAGCCACAATTGCAAGACTTATAGCTTCTTGCACACTTGCGCATCTAATAAATGTCTGTAACTTGTGCCACAGGTAAAAATATAACTATTTTGCGCCTTCTGTGGAATCAAAATGTACTGCTACACATGCGCTGGTGCCAAAGGGAATTCATCACACCGCCGTCCGTATCAGAAGCACTTCAAAGCAACAAGCTTCAAGATGTCTGGCGTCTCCCTGGTCAGGGAGCTTGCGCACGCGAGGACACGGAGGCAGAGCACGCCGTGCGTGAGCAGGATCTCAACGGCATAACGAGTCCCTAACGGCTTTGCTTATGAGCATCGCGTCTGAAACCATGAGCGTGTGGATAAACACTGCCGTCGAAGAGTGCCAAGCTTTCTAATTGTACACTCGCTGTGTCAGTCTGTTTCATTGTTGAGTGCCTCAGCTCAGCATAGTTTAGAAGTGCAACGCATATTTACATGTTTAGTCGGCTGATGAACGAGGCGCCTGCTCTGCGCTCAGAGCTGTCTGGTAAATGACATGCGGTTAAGAATAAGCCGTAGCAGCTATTAAGGCTTATTAGAACAAGCGCCGCACTCTTGGAGGTAGGGTGGCGGGGACACGTCTTCTGCAAGGTCTGGAAATTAAATCTGACCCAAAACAGATAGCCCCTGCGCGCCGCTGCTGGCTCCCGAGAGCAAAACGCTCTGGGAGTAAACATTTCCCGAGAAGCTGGGACATCCACATGCCTTTGGCCAATTGCGTGCTGAAGCCAGACATAAAGGCCAATAGCGTGTAAGCACCACATGCATGAGCTTCTACAAAACCTGAAGTGATTCCAAGAGGCCGATTCCTAGAGCAGCGCATGCGCTCTGCTTCTAGGCTCGACCTAAAAAACAAAAATGAGAAGTAGCGCAAATGTGAAGCAAAATGGAGGGCATCTGTGGGTGGAAGGAACACAAAGGGCAAGGTAGCAACCAATACGGGGGCAAAGCAACAAGTGGGGCAGAAGCAACATTGTTTTTTGGGGTGGGAAGAAACACCAGCTAGAGAGAGGAACATGTAGCACCCAGGCAAAGAAAAGCACATGGGCTACAGAGAGGAACATGAGGAATTGTGGGGGAGCACGCAGGTGAGATAGCAATAAAGGGGAGGAGCACAAAAGTGCGAGGAGAAAACAGATGGGGTGGTGGGGAAACAAACGTGGGAGAGAGAGCAACATGAAGGGCAACAAATGGGGGTACGACCAGTACACAAGGGAGACAGCTGGAAAACACATGCATTTTTGTTGAGTGCTTAACCAAAAAGAAAATGTAGTGCTTCAAAAGTAAGCAACAGAAGGACACAAGTAATGCATCCCTACTCCATGGGAGGGACAAACATAAGAAGAGGAAGTAATGCTCAAACAAGCTGATGTAAAAAGAGGAAACAAATGAGAGTGCCAATAAAGCTAACCAAAACTAAGCAATGGGTCAGCCTTAAGACCACTGTAGGCAGACAATATGACTTTTCGACAACAGACAGTTTGTGCTTTCTGGTAGGCGAGATCTAAAAATGTTATTTTACAATCTTACATTGTCTCAACAAAGAAGACAAGCATTTGAAATGTAATAGGTCTCGCATTTATGCGAGTTTAAGCTATTGGCATTATTGCCTATTATTGTTGTTTTTTAGAAGGTAAATAAAAGTGTCCCTTAAAGATTTTAGAAAAAGTGGATGAATGACGGTTGTAGTATAGAAGTTCTTGTTAAGTTGCAGAGGGTCTTTATAGGGGAGTGGTTGCGGTTACAGAATTTACTGGGTCAGGATGTCATCTTGGGAGGTTGCAGTTGTTTCTGTTCACTGGCAATAAATACTTTCCTTAAGACAATGCCGAAAGTAGTCACTACACCGTGTTTAATATTAGGGACACAATAGAATTCCTCTGATGACCAAGAAAAGAGGAGCTTAATAAGGTCGTAACTCATTCTAGCAGAAGTGACATTATAAAAGTAAAGGGAAATTTGGAGTCTGTCACTCCGGTTTGGCACACTCTTGCACTTTATTAGAGCTCTCTGCCATTACACAAGCTAAATTAATTTAATTTATCTAACTACAAAAAGGCGTGCATATATTGCCAAAGACGACAAGGCCATTATTTGGAAGTTGTCTTAGAGGCATGATAGCTGATGACAAAGTCTTGGAAAGAGATAAGACATTAAGTCGACCCAGAAGTTGGCAAATGCTGGTTTTAGGAGTCTAACTAGGATTTCAATTCATGTTAGTAACTATATCCATCTATTTTTGCTAGCAAAACAAGAAGCAGGAATTACTTACAACTCAAAGTATTAACCTAGGATTGCTGTATCCATGCTATTTACCATCACTGTTTGACAAAAAAAAAATCTGGCAGTAGGGTCATGCAATGAAAATAATAAATTCACATTTATCATAAATCAGCAATACTATTAAGTATCTTGGAAATAAATACTTTGAACATGAATATAATAGTACCACTAACAAAAGGTCATGCCTGCTTCACCACCCGCTTTTGTACCGCTTTGTTCGCCATAAGTTGGCTGGGTATGCTCAGACGTTGAGTCCCTTGCTCACTTTGCCACTGGATTCAAGCAAGCCTGGCTGAAGATGGCTGAAATGCCAGAAACCGGTCCTAGGAAGCTTGTTTCCGGTCCAGGGAAGGCATGGCTTGGCAGTTCGGGCTGGACTGTTCCCATGAGGCACAGGGTCAGACTGATTTGCATATGGCCATGTCTGAACTGGGGTGGCAGAGTGGGCTAAAGAACGGTGATGGATTTAACCCAGATCTGTTGACTGGGTGTGAGTGTTTGATTGGTTCAGATGCTCCGTCCATCACCACCCCCTTTTGTACTGCTTCACTTGGTACGGCAACAAATGCACAGCGCAAAGTTGCACAGTGCATAAAACAGGGCACTCTGCACTTTAGTATGTGAGTGTGGTGAGGGAAGGTAATACACAGTGCAAAGTGAGGAAAGGGGTACGTTTATGTGTAGTGAAAGACGACGGGTGGGAAGAAAGGAGTCAACACATCGTGAGTGGCTGCAGAATGCACTCCATGCAGAGAAGGTGGTGGCAATTCATGATCAAGTGCAAGGGGGTGGGAGTCTATGTGCAAAGCAAGTACGTTACAGAAGGGCAGTCCATGCAAAGATAAGAAAGACAATATACATATAGTAAGCGAGATATGAAAATGATAGTTTAGGTAAGTATTCAATCGTATTGTGGCAATATAGGCATGAGTATTCCATGCTTACAGGGAAAAAGGGTTTGTGTGGATACATTTCACATATTGTACAATTGGACAGTCAATAGACAAGGTAAGAGGTCTGGTGGGAGGCAGTCCAGGCTCAATCGCTGTGTCTTTTTTTGGGGAGGGGGGGAGAGCAGCACGTGCTAAATGCAAGAAAACAGGGTGTCCATTTCAAAGCAAGTGTACTAAGTTAGATACTCTATTGGTGCGCTAATGGCCATTTCTAAGAGGAGTGCACTCACCAGCAGCACTGAGTTCCGCAGCACCTCGGACACGCTCTGCCGCAGTTCAGCCACGGTGCCCGGTTTGCTCAGCGCCCGGGTGAACCTTCTGGTCTCCATGGGGACGGCGTGAGACATACGGGCACGGCTGGTTAAGGGACTCCAGTCTGGGGGTGTTATAACAGCCCTGTGAGCAGCATTAGAGGGCTCAGCATTGCAATGGGGATGCCCCGGTCTAGAGCTGTTAGCGACGACCCAGCCTGCCCTGCACCTGGGACGCGTGACGTGCCTGGGATCCCGGGGAGAAGCGCACAAGCTCAACTACGTTCTGGCCAGGTCGTCCGCGTGCTATCGCTGTCTCCTTCTGAGGCGCGCGAACACAGAGCCGGTGTCAGTTTACCCCGAGACTTCCACAGCGCGGCCGCACACCTATGGGCGGGATGACGGCCATATTCAGACCAGGCCACTGCTCTTTAAAACAAGCATTTGCAATGCAATAGGACTCGCATTTACGCGAGACCTTCTGCATTGCAAACGGGAGTGCGGGTGGGCGAGAAGGCATGAACAATTGGAGAAGGCACGGACCGCGGGAGGGGGAGGCACCATAAGAAAATAGTGCTCACAGTATAAATAAAACATACTGTGCAGCACTCAAAGTAAAGGGGCCAATAGCCATGGAAGGATACAAATGATGACATGCCCGTCATAAGGAGGAACTAACAAGCCTAAAACCAATCAGAAGGCAGCATTTTGGAACTAAGCCAATGAGAAAGATGGGCGGAGCTTCCACAGAGCTTCCATTCCATACTGAATACTGCATGCATCGCAAAGCGAGCAGCGCATGTGCGCTGCCGCTTTAGGCTCGACCTAAAAAACTGATACTTTTCTCTTACTATTGAAAATTATTTATCTGACAACAAGTGGAGTGCATGGGCACTTTCCTGTTACTGTACGAACAATATAAAGATCTCTGGAGCCGATTAAAACATAATGCACTGCACTCACATTCATGTAAACATTGATATTAAGATTTGGTTATTTGTGTCCTACACTGAAGCCCTAAAATAAACATCCTTAGGTGCTGTCACGCAAATACCCATAGAACAAAAAAAAAAAAAAAAAATACATGACAATAGTTGTATTACTGTTCTTCTGAAATTACCCCTGAAACTAAAAAGGAGTTGAATTGTATTTGACATTGTGCCCTCCACTGCAATCCTTTACATCTTGCAATGTCCCACTTCTATTATGCCACTTTTTCTTCTCAGGGTCATTTCCTAGATATATATTGGTCTGCCTTGGCGTCTTCTACGGCCACCACTCCATCCAGCATAGTATTTACCAATTTTCCTTACAATAAGAGAGCTACCTCGAATTATTTATTTACCTTGATTTGCTCCTCAGTCAGAGCTGATATAAATAAAGCACTCCTTGTCTCAAAACATTCTCCAAATCTAAACACCTTAACAGAGTCGAAGCACATCTCCTCGTATTAAAGTAAAAAATCCTGTTATATGTACATTCCTTTTTATAAAAACGCCTTAGTACAGTTAAAGCATTTCTCTCTTTATTGAATTAAATTCAGCTATAAACATGTATTCAAGCTGAACCTCTAATTAAAGTGTAAATGCGCCCCTCTTTAATGATTCAATTCCTCCTATTGACAAGCTGGTCAGTATTAAAACTATTGTTCTGTATTGCCATATGTTTTTTCTAGATAGATGTCATTCCTACAATGACAATATGGACCTCACAAAAGCACGGTCACACAATCTCGGTGTCTCTCCTTCTTTTGTAGATAGGTGTGTTATTTCCTTAAAATGTATTTCTACAAGGGGGCGGGCGCTCTTTGAATCCGCTCCGTGGGCCGGCACTGAAATCCTGCAATCCAATCCTTTAAAACTGCAATACTGCCATTACATAAGCCTGCCAACAGAAGCGACCCGGAGGAGCAGCCATCTATACTACCTGCTCTAGGGTGGGGCGCACACCACCAAGCCGGCGCGGGTCATACCATACTGCGGCATGCTCGGTCTTTTCTGACAGTTACAGCAGGGAAGGCATGCCTGCACCTGCCTCTCAGAGTGGTGACGGCCAGCACTTGAGGATCCCTGCGCACCCAGCGGTGCCAAAGTGAGACCAGGGAGCCAAGGTGGAGCAGCAGACCCTGCGCGGTGAACACCCCAGGGAATCGCCCCACCTGTCCTCTAGGTGGAGCATGGGAGACCTAGTAACTAGTGCTCGTGACCGCTGGCCATGACACCTGACGAGGGTGGATCGCGCTAAAAATCAAGATACCCCTGGTCGGCTGCAGCCTAACGGGGGACGTAAGAGAGCTGTCCTATATGAACGTGAGCCCATGGTTACCTACAAGGAACCCCACATCACATCTCATTTGCAATAACTGAAGATTAGAGGCTTCATCTCTCGACTGCACCCCCCCCCCCCCCCCTGCTCCTTAGGGTATTGTTGAGCTGCTCATAGAAGTGCTCTTTTATAAGGAGGACTGGTGGCTCGAGGGAGAATGCACTATTTTTGTGACTGCCACTGCTGATACTGATACAGATGCTCCGATTGGAGCTGTGGCGAAGGGCTCCACCCTCGAAGTGCTGCCAAACCCTACAGGTTAGAAGCTATGGCTGCGCCGTAATAAGATATGCATACCAGACAAGCAATCACAACTTTGAAGCCCGTAAAAGTCAGTGACAGTCACAAGGCCCTGACTTCCAGGATGCAAAAGGAGGAGGGGCGGTGAGAGGGATTCGCTATTGGCTATCCTCCCAGGTGGCCCCATCTCTTCGTAGGGAGATGAAAGTCAGCCTATCCACTATTGATTCCAAAATCGACTGGCCCACCCTCCGGCTGGATGACATGAAAGAAGGAATGGATCACCAACATGTACTTATAAATATGGCGGACCGCAGAATCAGATGTAGAGGACGATGAATATCAACAAAACACGTTCCTAAAAGGATGGCAATGGAAATGGAAAAGATTAAGCTGAAAAATTGAGATTTGGAGGTGCTTTCCTGCAGAAGCAATATCAGAATCCTTGCAGTGACTGAATCAATGACGACGGGGCACACACACAGAAAAACTACTCCAATAATTTTTTGGAGCAGACTACCTCTCTCGCATGCTGGTGGAGAGAGCACACCAAGCGCTGGCCCACAGGTCAATCCCAGAAGTTCCACCGCGTCCCATCATTGCGAAACTCTTAAGCGATAGGGACCGTGACACCATTTTGTGACTTCAGAGAGATAAGTGCACAATCCACCATGAAGATATGAACCTGTCATTCTTCCCGGACTTTACTCAGAGTGTGCAGGATGCACGCCGCAAATTTGCATCTGTCAAGAAAAAGCTTCAAGAAATGGAAATCCTGTATGCCATATTGTATCCGGCGAGGCGGCAAATCATTCTACTTGTAGTACTGTTATTCTAGTCCTGGGCTGCTTATTATTCCATATCAATTTTTGGAATAGCTAGTCCAGTTCCTTGTAATACGGCCCATTAATTGTAATAGGGAGCTTGGTCAATAAAAATAGCACCAGCGGAAGAATTGACATCTTTATCAAATCCACGCTGCCTATTAAGGATAGAGGAAAAGAGCTCTATCAGTCTAAAAGTGTTTTGATCTTGCGAAAGGTCGCTTTGTAGCTTAAATCAAACAGCTGGGAATAAATTGTTTGTTACATACATGTCAAGATACATGATGGAGCGTTGAGGTGAATATTGACGCTGAAGGTCACAGGGGAGATCAATAGAGGATGCATTTAACAGAAGGATCTCCTTTTTAGCTTGATTGATCTTATACCCACCTACCCCTGTGAATTCCGCAATGACGTTTAACATGTTCTGAATGTTTGCCATTGGAGGTTTTGGGTAAAATATAATATCATCGGCAAAAAGCTTGATTTTAAACATCCCAATTAGTAGTAGGATTATTGTTCCAGATTCTCGTTGCTAGCGGTTCAATGACGATGGTAAACAGTATTGAAGACATTGGGCAGCCCTGGCGAGTACCCTCGTTAATTTTTACCACTCCTGCGTCTTTTGCATTAACAATCACTTTTGCACTGCACCCTGATAGAGATTCCATAACATTGTTAAAAATTGTTCGGGAAATCCAAATTTCCTTAAAATACAGAACAGTGCATCCCAGTTGACCTAAAGAACAGTACACCCCAGTTGACCAAATCAAATGCTTTTTCTGCGTCCATCATTAGGATGGCAGCCTTGTCCTTATTTTGTTTTGAAAATAAGGGGCCCCTGCCAAATTGATAATACACCCTAGCAGGGAAAAACAGAAAAGGTAAAAAGGGAGGGCAAGAATAATGAAAAAGAGTGTGCGGAAAATTATATATTAACTCTAGATAATATCCCAGTGCTGTTTAAATGGAGATATATATAGAGATAAGAAAGAAACTGGCAATTCTTATAAACAAAATATATTCTTTTTAATACATTTTTTAGTTTATAATAGTTTATATGAATAAATAAATATTCCTAGTAACTCTTATGTGATTAATACAAAAAATGTATACCTAAACAATGACAATTTCAAAAATAACTGTGTTATTTGAAAGATATACAAAATAATATACATAATCTGACATATAACATGACCGAAAGTTTATGTATGCATAGAACAAGACAAAACCCTAATGATGATGAATAGCTTCACAATTCGCACAACGCGTTTCGGCTAAGCCTTCATCAGGTGTCCGTTCATGGTGATTTGACTAAATAAAAACAAATCAATTTATTTACAAACAGATAATTAATTATCTAGAGTTAATCACTGTTAAAAAAACCCTCAAATAATGAGCTTGTAGCACACAAATATATGTTTAACATGATACAGAAAGTTTAAGATTCCTAACTGACTTACCAACAAGGTTTGAAAAGTGAAAAAAACACAATTCTAGAATAAGTGATTGTCAAGAATTGACAAGAAAAAGTAAAGGATAGAACCTCACCCAAGTGCTCAAAAGATAAATAAAGCACTGAAATAAAGTGATAATAAACCACTAAGTTGAAAATAAAATGAATGCAAGTGAGATATAATAAAATGAATGTACCTGAATAATAATTTGAGCAAAAAGGAACACTAGATAACCAAGGTTCTAGATAAATAGACAATCTCCAATATGAACTTGAATCTGATAAAAAAGGGAGCTGTAACAAAAATTAACATGAGAGTTGAAAGCAAAAAATGATAAGAACAAAAGATAACATGAAATATAGCCAAATCTTGTACTAGAAGATAATGTATACCTGTGATAGACCAAACGTCTGCCACTTTTCACAAACTAACCCCAATATTGTATTAAATGGGGTTTAGAGATACACAAACCAGGTACCTAATACAAAAGGAGAAAAGCCCACAATAAGGATATCATACTGCCTGATGTGCCATAAAGGTCCACTATTTATAAGAATACTTAGGCTGACTGAAGCCTCACTGCGTATGATGTAAAAAAATATAAAGGAAGTATACCTTAAATTCCTTTATAAATGGTTTAGATCAGTTAACCTGAAAAAATACTTAAGACAGAAATGTAGTCCCGTTGAATAAGCCTGATGGAAAAAACCCATGGGAGAAATACTCTCCCTATTTGTACAAGAAAAAGAAACTGACCTGCTAATAAACATGGTACCAGAGCCTACTTCCTGAAACTTGTATCGGTACATTTAAAGTATGCCATTCGTCTCAAGTGTGCAGCCTCTGTTTGGTATGTGAATTCAGTTAGAGGAAAACCAAGAAAAAGGTATAAAATAAATGTATAATAATGAACCTTGTATGTACCTAAGCCACGGAGCATGACAAATAAAAACTAGAGGCTCTGATGATTAAATAGGGCAATATAATATTAAAGCCAGACAGACGAGCCAAAATCTCCAACTGTGACGGATTTAATGGCTAGAAAGCTTGCCTGTAATCTGGGCGCGGGATTATAATGGTGAAAAAAATATATACAGGCTGTGGTGTAGCGGTCTAGTCTGCGACGCACACTACGTGTGACGTCAGCGGACTTCCGGGAGCGGCCATTTTGAGGTCGCATTAGCGCGGCGATTCCGACACGATCGGAGCTCCTTGCCGGCGCTCCCGTTAGATATATATTTAATTAATAAACGCGCGTTCACTCAAACCCAAGTGTGGCCTCCTTATTTACTGCGAGTTGAATTGGAAGGAACACACTTCATTACAATGGCGACGAGGAGGAGATAGAGCCCAGCGCTGCATCCTAGACCCACGTGGTGGCAAGTGACTGGTTGGAGACCACAGAACACGAAGGCGGGAGCGTGGCAGCGCAACGGAGAGCGCACTGAGGGGAGGCTTGGAAGAGAGCAAGTCCCCTAGCCCCGTGCCCGGAAAGGAGGAGCGAGAGCACCCCAGGTGACCCGGAAAGGCGGGGAGAGTGCCACCGGTGGGCTGGAGCAGGGGCAGAGCCTGGAAAACCTGGAGGAGGACAGCAAGGACCACGCGGAGAGCGGAGAGTCCAGCCCGGAAGACGGACCAAGGGGCAGAAGCACCCGAGTAACCAGTGCACCTGGCACCTCCACTTCTGGGGCACGACGAGGGAGAACTAGGAGGAAGATGAGTTCCCAGACGTTCTCCTTGACGAATCCCGTGCCTTTCCTAACCAAAGTCGGAGAGCCGGAGATGCCGTGGGAGGATTGGAAAAGGTACTTCCTAAACTACCTGTCGGCGTTGGAGGAAGAGGGCGAGACAGAATTCACGAGCTCGCGGATAGAAGAAGATACTCCTTCATCATCTAGGTCCTGCGGGGCAGAGGGCATATGAAGACCTGGTGAAGGAGGTGAGGCAAGCGGCGGACGACAACGTGTTCCAGCACGCAATAGAAGACCTAGATGCCCATTATCGCCCGGCCGTGTGCACAGCCATCGACAGGTACAACTTCTACCACAGGGCACAGCATAAAGGGGAAACGGTTGATGAGTATGTAGCAGCACTACAGAAGCTGGCCCTGACGTGCAAGTTTGGGACCCTACAAGAGGAGCTGATCAGAGACCAGATCATCATGCACACGGTAAATACCTCCATTCAGGAGAAGTTATGGGCAAATGGCGACGCACCACTAAAGACCGTAGTATCCATGGTGAAGAAAGCGGAATTGACCAGGAGGTGCGCGGAAGCGGCCAAACTGGAACGCCTACCAGAACAAGCGGTGTGCAAGATAGAAGATCGGAAGGTCAATGATGGAAATGCGCCAGCAGGACAACAAGGCATGCGGAACTACAGAAGGTACAACGCCCGCAACACGAAATCGCAAGGACAGAGGCAAGGGAGCACGAGTGCATGCTACAGATGCGGCAGTGGCAGCCATGCTGCCAACGACAAGGGATGCCCGGCGTTCCGAGCCAAGTGCGCATACTGCGGGCTGGTGGGCCATTACGAGAGGGTATGCCGAAGGAAATCGCCGAGGCAACAGGTGAAATACGTGGCGCAAGAAACAGGCAAGACGGAAGAAGACGAGAACCAGGAGGAGGAAGACGAGATCCTGATCGTAGAAGAACAGATACTGGGCATAGAGGGCTCTGTGGACAAGAAGCCGAAGTGCGAGGTGAGCATAGGGGGAGTGAGAGCCACAATGGTCACGGATTCAGGATCACCCTACATGATCATCAGGAGGAAGATATGGGAGGAAGATTTTGCACCGGGAACAGAGTACTGGCTGAGGCCCACAGACATCCACCCCGTAACATTCACAGGGGAACCCATACCCATGGTAGGATATTGCCCCCTAACCTTCGAGTTCAAAGGCAGAAGGTGCGAAGGGAAATTATACGTGGCGGAGAAAGGACCGTCGGTACTGGGCTGGAAGGACCAGGGCGAGCTAGGGATAAAATTGAACCCAGGAGGACGCACGCAAGTGCTTTTGACCGAGGAGGAGCCGGGTCTGGAGGCGCAACGATGGAAAGAAGAATTCCCTGAAGTCTTCAAAGACTCCATCGGCCGTTTAGCGAAATTTACACACAAGATAAATCTGAAGGAAGGGGCCCGACCATTGTCCCACAGAGTGCGAAACATCCCATTCCGGACCAGGACGGCTGTGCAGGAGGAATTGCAGAGGCTGGAAGACAACGGGATAATAGAAGCAATAGACAACGCAGAGTTGTTGGCCCCCTTAGTAGTGGCGCAGAAGCCCAACGGGAAGGTGAGGTTGTGTGTGGACCTCAGGGAGCTCAACAAGAACATTGTAGTGGACAAGTTCCCCCTTCCCAGAATCAATGAGATGTTGGCCAAGACCCAAGGGGCAAGGTGGTTCTCCACAATAGACTTGACGTCGGCCTACCACCAGATTGCTCTACACAAGTCATGCAACCACCTAACGTCGTTCATCACCTCGTTCGGGTGCTACAAATTCCTGCGGATGCCGTTTGGATTAGCCTCAGCAGCAGCCGTCTTCCAAAAGCTAATGTACCGGCTGTTCCACAAGAAGGAGGGCATCCAATTCTTCCAGGATGACATTTTGGTGATGGGCGCATCCATGACGGACCACAACAGGAAGTTGGGAGAAGTGCTAACAGTGCTAAGGCAGAACGGGCTCACAGCCCAATGGGACAAATGCAAGTTTGGCATGAACAAGGTCACGTACCTAGGACACGAGATCAGCCAAGAGGGCATAAAACCCAAGTCAGCCAATGTGGCAGCAATTAAGGACGCACCTACGCCCTCAAGTAAGGGAGATGTGCGGACGTTCCTGGGCATGGCTGAATTTTACAGCAAATTTGTACCACATTTTGCCTCCAAGACCCACCACATGAGATCGCTCCTGAAGGACAAAGCGGCATTCCGGTGGGCGGAAGAACAACAGCGGGAATTCGAAGAGATGAAGAACGATATCTGTGAGGCGGTGCCCATTCAAGGGTTTGACCCGACAGCGCTCACTGTACTAACCACGGATGCCAGCGACAGGGGACTCGGCGCAGTCCTCACCCAAAGATCCACGGAAGGGAGGACCTCCACGATCAGCTTTGCGTCTCGCACGCTGGCCCCCAATGAAAGCAAATTCAGTGTCATCGAAAAAGAAATGCTAGCAGTTGTGTGGGCGATGGAGAGGTTCAGGCAATTTCTGTGGGGAGGGAGATTCCTGTTGCGCACGGATCACAAGCCGCTGGTAAAGGTCCTCACATCCAGTGGACACGAACATGCCACACCGAGAATAGCCAAGATGACGCTGAGACTCTTAGACTACGTCTACGATGTAGAGTACCTACCGGGGCACAAGAACAAGGTAGCGGACTACCTGAGCAGAGCTGCGTCCAAGGAGGTCTCAGATGTCCAGGAAGAAGGCGGTTGGGAAGAGTATGCGGTGGCATTCACCGGCGACCACGAGAAGGCAATAAGTGGGCAAGAATGGGAAATGGAATACCACAGAGACGAGAAAATGAGAGCAGTTAAAGCGTATGTAACCAAGGGATGGCCGGACAAGAGACTACTAGAGGAGGAACTAAAACAGTATTGGGAGGTCCGAGAGGAACTGTCAGTAGGGGACAACCCGTGTTTCCTACTACGCGGCAGCAAAGTAGTTCCCCCTAACACGCTAAGGGCACGCATTGTGGCCATCGCACATGAAGGCCACTTGGGGATAATGAAAACGAAGGGAAGAGTGAAGGAAGACTACTGGTGGCCGGGAATGGACCTCGCAGTGGAGCGCCACGTGAGGGCGTGCGAACAATGCAGCAATGTGGACAAGACCCAAAGAGTGCTACGTCCACCCCTGGGGCGCTTTGAGTGTCCCGAGAATCCATGGGAAGAAATTTCGATTGATGTCCTGGGTCCCATACAAGACGCCAATGGAGTCCAAAAGTACCTTACGGTGGTCATCGATCGCTACTCCAAATGGCCTGAAGTCCACGTGGATGAGAACGCGGAGACGGACACAATACTGGATTTCCTCACCAAGGTGTTCATAAGGGAAGGCATCCCCAAAGGGATCCTAAGTGACAATGGCCCGCAATTCACCTCGGCCAAGTGGCAAACTTTCATGGACAGGAATGGAATCATGGCCTGACACACGCCGGTGTATCACCCTGCGGGAAATGGAGCCGCGGAAAGATTCAACAGGGTAATTATGGGGTCAGTACAAGGAGCAATCAGCCAAGGGAGTAATTGGGAAAAGGAGCTGAAGCGGCTGTTATGGGTGTACCGGATAACTCCTGCCTCCACGGGGTACAGTCCGTTCCGAGTGCTGAGAGGGAGAGAGCCCTTCACTAAGGACAACGTGGCTTGGAAAAAGCTCACGGTACAAAGTCACTGGTCTCCAGCAGTAGTGTGCAGGAACCTGGAGAGGGCACCAGCAGTGTACACAGACTATTACGACACAAGGCACAACACCAAGGAGGTTGCACTTGAGAGAGGGGAATGGGTGAGAGTTAAAGTACCAGCACCCGGAAAGAAAGGAGACAGCAAGTTCACACCCCCGTTCCAAGTCGTAGAGCCATACTCCAGGTCTGCCCTGCTGAGTGACGGGAAAGTATGGGCCCACGATTGCATGGCGAGATGCGCCAGGACCAATGGGGCGGAACCCACCAGGGAGCTGAACGACACAGGGCATGCCAGAGTCACGCCGGGCGCGAGAGCGGCAGGGAAGAGATCAGGCGGAGAAGCAGGTGGTTCCCAGTCAGGGACATGGAGCAGAGGAAGAGGAGAAAGCACGGAGCAAGAACAGAACACCCAGGAGACGCCTGAGGAAACAGGATGGAGCGGGACAGAACTCAGAGAAGAGAGGGAAATTTCCTACCCAGACGGGGTCGACACCACCCCTACCACAGGCGAAGGAAGAGGAAGGACACGTTGTGGTAGGAGAATAATGCTACCAAGGAGGTTCGAGGAGTTCAGCATGGGCAACAAGTAAGACTGTTCTTAGTTGTAGTTGAGTGCTGTATTCAGGCTTTTGTGAAGGAGGGAGATGTGGTGTAGCGGTCTAGTCTGCGACGCACACTACGTGTGACGTCAGCGGACTTCCGGGAGCGGCCATTTTGAGGTCGCATTAGCGCGGCGATTCCGACACGATCGGAGCTCCTTGCCGGCGCTCCCGTTAGATATATATTTAATTAATAAACGCGCGTTCCCTCAAACCCAAGTGTGGCCTCCTTATTTACTGCGAGTTGAATTGGAAGGAACACACTTCAATACACAGGCGAACCAGAAAGGTCAGGTACATGCCACTAAATAATAAAAGACACTGATAACTAACAAATAATCTGGAAGCAGATAAACGTAAATGTTACACTAATTAGGCTCAAAAAGTGAACCAAAGTACCGTGGCGAGCCATGCTGAATGTCGGTTAACTAAGATGAAAGTAACCCTGCGTGAAAGTTAGTCGAGCGGAGGCACAACATTCCAGGAATACATACAGTAATGGCCGGCGGCAATTCATTGAGGACACAGAGGCCAGAGAGGACAAACGTTACTTACTATTTGACAGAGATCTTGCACAAATAGGGGCGCGAAGCATATGATGTGAAGTGGAATATTCATTTTATGTGATCAGCGTGATATACATGATGAGCACAAACATCGAAAGGGGAGTAGCCATAATAGTAATAAACAAGCATTTGCAATGCAATAGGTCTCGCAATGATAGAGTTTGAGCTATTGGCATTGTAAATAGGCATTGTCTTTTACAATGTCAGTAGCATAAACTTGCATAAAAGCAGTGTATGGAGTGTAGCAGTGTGTGATGTGCAACATTGTGTGGTGTGTAGTAGTGTGTGGCGTGCAGCAGTGTGTGGCGTGCAGCAGTGTGTAGCGTGCAGCATGCAGCAATGAGTATTTCAGCAGTGTGCAGCAGTGTGTGACGTGCATCAGGGTGCGGTGTGCAGTAGTGTGTGTTGTGCAGTAGCGTTTTGTGTAGCATTGTGCGATGTGCAGCAGTGTGCGTTGTGCAGCAGTGTGAGGCGTGTAGCAGTGTGATGCGTGTAGCAGTGTGAGGTGTGCAGCAGTGTGTGGCGTGCAGCAGTGTGTGGCGTGCAGCAGTTAAGGGTGCAGCATTGTGAGGCGTGCAGCAGTGTGTAATGCAGCAGAGTGTGCATTATTGTGTGGTGTGCTGTAGTGTGAGGTGTGCAGCAGTGTGTGGCATGCAGTAGTGTGTTTTGTGCAGTGGCATGCAGCAGTGTGGCGTGCAGCAGTGTGTGGCGTGTAGCAGTATGTGGCGTGCAGTAGTGTGAGGCGTGCAGCAGTGTGAGGCGTGCATCAGTGTGAGCTGCGCAGCTAATTTTTTGTTTTAATAATGCATATCTTAAGAATATAGGTTTTTAAATTTATTTGGTAAACATGCATTTTCTGTTATAACATTAATAATTATTTGGTTATATTAATACACATTGTAATTTAAGCCCTTTTAAAAAAAATATTATGCAAAGTATGTGTAAAAACAGTAAGCATTTTTAATTATTTTTTTTGCATTTTAATCAGTTTTTGTTGAATAGTAGGTGTTACGAAAACATTTTAATAATAAGGTAAATATTACACATATTTATTTTTTTAATGCACAGTGTAATGTTGATAGCTATGTACGTTTTTGAAAATGAATTTAAAAAAAAAACATAAGCAAAAATAATGTTATGAGCAAGGTAATAGCTGTAAGTTTACCAATGCCGAGATTTTTGCATTGTAAAAGCTTGTTTAATGCTTTTGTGTTATGGTTTTTCACTTTTAAGTAAAGACTTTAAACACGTATACACGTGTTTACAATATGTGTTCAAATATGCATATAATTAGTGCGTTGCTGAAAGAGCAACATCGTAAAAGCAATATATAAAATATATCTTTATTTATAGAGTATTTTTAATAACAACTAACATTTATCTTAAAACTGTTCGTCATGCTGAACGTATGCTAGTTGGGAAAAAAAAATATCACGTGATACGACCTTGCTAGCGTGCTCGTGCACATTGCTGCTGGGAGCATTTTGCTTTCGTTTATACACAGGCACAATGGAAACGTTAGCTGGATGGGCACACGGAAACTCGTAGCGAGGCTATTTTAAATGCTGCTAACTGTAAGTACCTTAAAAGATTATTACATTAAGAGGAGCGTAGAATCCTAGCATGATGAAATAGTTGTAAGAATGCTAAAGTAAAAGGATTGAATGTTGTAAGAAGAGAAAAGGTATGGCGTAGTAACCGCGTTGGTAGTGTAGTGTTTATGTATTGCAGATAGAGTAAGTGCTAGGTTGCAGGGGAGTATAGACTATATTTAAATATTAGTGTTAGTAGGAGAGCGCAAATGGGTAAATACGAGTAAAAATGTGTTAAGTGCTAGGTTGCAGGGGAGTATAGACTATATTTAAATATTAGTGTTAGTAGGAGAGCGCAAATGGGTAAATACGAGTAAAAATGTGTTTGGAGCTATGCTAATTATGTAGCAACGCAAGAGGCAAATTAACGTGGCGAAAACAGTCAACTAAGCAAACGCTGATGTGAGTCACTGAATGCTGGGGCCTATGTATGAGTGTTCACAGACACTAATGAGGAAGAAAGTGAAACTGGATACTGACTTGCTGAGGGAAGAGAGACAGGAGATGTGCACGCCGCGTGGCTGAAAGCGCGTACACCAACTCAAATCCGCCGAGACCATGCGCGTGCCCATCTCCTGTCCCACTTCCGAGGCAAGTCAGTAACAATAGATCTCGCTGGCGACAGCGCTTCGCGCTGCGTTCGCCAGGCGAGACCTAAAAACAGACTGAAATTACAAAGGAAGACTTCTAAACGGAGCGCCATATTGGAATGGAGACTCGCCTCATGGAATGAAATGTTTACTGTATTAGCATGGAACAATTAACAGGAAAAGAGTATAGAATAAGCAGAAGTTGGGAACTCTGCTTAAAATGTGATTTCAAAGAATCAGAATCACATATGTTTCTAGTGATAAGAATAATACAACAGAAACTATGCACAACAACAGATTGATTCAGGATATATTGAAGTGAAAAACGAAAAAATATGGACAATAATACAAGAATGAAAAATGCAACGGAAGTGCTAGCCACTGTTTTTAATAGCTTGATCCCACGGGATTTCTTGATTAAGCCCTATTGTTGCTGTACCCAGAGTAAACATCCAGAAAACTTCTCTTTACTTTCTGGTTTTCTCTGTGGTGGAACCCTGTTTTGGATAAATTTTCTCCAGAATATACCATTGTATAGCTTCAGGCGCATGGTTAAGTTCCACATAATGTTGCACCATAGGTGCTTGAAGTTTCCTGGTACGTATGGCTGAACGATGTTCTATAAGTCTGGTGTTGAAGCTTCTCCCTGTTTCCCCTACATATCCTAGGCGACAAGGACAGATAAGCAAGTACACCACATCTGTCGTTTTACAGTTATTAAAACTCTTGGGTGATATTAATTGTCCTTATTACCAGAAAAGTAATTCATGGCTTGAATTTAAAAACTAGTGTTCGTAGATATTTGCCTACCCGGTAAAAAACCTCACTGATCCCTGTGTATTAGACTATTGGCTAGTGGAATAATGCATAAAGTCAAAAAATGTTAAAATAATTTATAATCATAGTTCAGGAGGCTGATTGGTCTGTAGGAATTAACGTTAGTGGTGCTCTAGTCTATTTTGAGGGAGCTAACAATTATTGATTTTTTGAAGAATTGGGGGACAGCATTCCCAGTCCTAAACTGATTAAACAGATTGACTAAGAAGGGTAGCAACATCTTGGCGAAAATCTTGAGCACTTTCACGGGGATGCCATTGCTACCGCAGGCCTTACCATTTGGCATGCTTTTAAGAGCACACACTGCCTCAGTGACCCGTATTTCCTCCAAGACTACCCCCCCTTTGTTCTCTCACCACTAGTGGCAGGGTAAGGGTCTTAAAGAACTGCTCTCATCTAGAACTTGGAACATCCTCTATTTTCTCATAAACAGTACGGTAATGCTGGACAAAGACCTCGGCAATCTTGCGGCTTTCGTCCACCAAAAGATGGATATCTGGGTTTTCGATCCTATCTATTATCTGTTTATTCTTTCTCAGCCTAGTGGACCAAGTAAGAAACTTGCTGATATGCTGACTCGTCTCGTAAATGATTTGTTGAAAAGCCTGGGGATTGTTAATCTCTTCAATTGAGAAAAAATCGCGCTACTATTGTTTAGGTGCTGCAAGTTCCTCTTTTCTCACCCTTATATTTTCTATGAATATGTTTATATTGGCTGTGCTATCGACCGCCACGGATTCGGGCATTATACTGTCTGTATTTATCACCCTGGTAGGCTATAACATGCCCGCGAAAGGTGGCCTTGAAGGCGTCCCAAGCCATTACATAATCAGCAGCGATTCGACTGTTCTGAAAATACTAAGTGATAAAAGATCTAGTATTTTCTAACTAGATGGGATCCGAAAGTAAAGCAAGGTTTAATTGCCAACTGGGTGGGTCTTTGGCTGGGCGTTTTGCTGAAAATGGATCGAAGTGACCCGCAGGTAATCCATTGTCAGACATCAGACCTTCAAAAGACCGAATTGTACATCTCTAAATAGATCTCTCAACACAGGAGACAATCTGAGTACACTCTTTGCAGTCACTCATCAAATAGATCCTGGGCTGGAGGTCATGGGATCCTTTTTAGATGCAGAGGAGGCATTTGAATCGATCAAATGGGGGCTCCTACTTACAGGGCTATAGCCACGGATACATGTGAAGGATTTGCTGTGACCTTTGACATTGGCAGGGGAACAAGGCAGGAATGCCTGCTTTCCCCGCTTCTATTTGCTATTCTCTTGGAGCCGCTGGCCTGCCTCTTAAGAGAACAACCCCATCGAATGATTTACTTTGGGAAACGTGATGTCTTGCTGTCAATATATGCAGACGACATCCTCCTGATTTCCTGATTAAAAACCCAGCCTATAACCTACACCCAATCATCTGGGATCATTGAATGCAGATGGTGGTTGGCGCTAAGAATAAATTTGAACAAGCCATTAATGGTTGCCCTAACATGGGCTACTAGGCACCCGGAGCTCGAATTCCTGCTATTCTGGATAACAGAACCAGTCAGATATTTAAGTATAATGTACCTTAGAGACATTGATACTATCCTACAGCAATCTAACTGTACTTCTGGGATCACTGACTCAGCACAGAAATGGATCAAGTTTCCTCTAATGCTGGTCAGATGAATCACCCTAATGAAAATTCCAAAACATCCTCAACCCCCTCCGTAAAGTGTTCTACTCCCAACTGTGTTCCCTCATGATCACACTGGCCTGCACTTGGAAACAACCATGGATTTGTTGGCACAAGTTACAGGAACCTTATGACATGGGCGGATTCAGTACTTCAGACTTTGAGCTCTACTATTTAGTGGCACAGGCCCAATTTACTCATCACTGGATTCATAACATTTGATGGACCCCACACGTGGCTCTGGCATGCAGCTTAGCTGAGCCAGCCCTCATCCATTGTAAACTTTGTTGCAGATTACCTCAACCGGACAGGGAATTACACATGGTGGCATGCTCGAGCTGGGCACTGGCGCGGCTGGCAGAGCTCAGCAGTTACCACCTTAAGTTTGCAGCCAAAGCTGAAATCACACAGTACCTCTACGCCTACATCAAACACAGTCCTGCTCTACTTCCATTCCTACAGAGAAAACAACTCCGACACATGGGAGGGACTTATTCCAGAATCAAAATTTCATACCACTGGAGGAATATATAGTCCAGATACTGCCTAGTATGTCCATGCTGGACATACTAGAATATCATAATCTTAAAAAATTTCTGAAGAGCTTAATCCCAGAATGCCATGAAGCTCTGGCAGACTGTGGGCAGCTACAATACTTGTTGGTGAACCCAACCCCCAAACATCTTATAACTCACATGTATATATAACATAGCAGCCTGTGCAAGTTCAGAACCAGAATGGCATGCCCTCACATAGTGGTCCACAGACGTAAGCATTGAAATCACTGTCCAACTATGGCCCTATTGCCCTGCTCAAACCAAAGAAATATCAATGAATGGGAAATATAAACTTATAAATAACCGCACAGGACTTACTACACTCCTGTAAACATGATGAAGCATGGCATGATGATAGATTCAAGCTGGTGCAGATTTTTTTACAGTTGGCGTGGTCTTGCAAAGCAGCTGCAACATTTTGGTCACAGGTAACTCACGCACTAGACATAATGATAGGCAACGTAATCCCCATGATGATAACTGTTGGGATAAGTATTGGGTGCACCTAAACACTGCAGGAAACTGCTGGCAATGGTGTCCCTATTGGTCCGGAGGTGGATGGCTTTGGCGTGGAGTTTTAGGGGGTTCCCGTATTTAAAGGCTGGTGAAAAAACATGATTATTTGAAGTGAATTGGCAGAAATCTATGCAGACGCATTACCGCCTTCCTAGAGGTAATGGGCTTCTGGGGGCCTCTCTGCAACAATGTGGCAGACTTGGATGCGAATGGGCAATCAGTATAAATGATGGACATGCTATCCCATGTGTGTGAGATGGGATGGCCCCTCTGCACAGTATGATAGCCAACCTGTTGGGACACTAGAGCTCTAGACAATGTCCAGGTTGAGGTGGTGCGGGGTATTCTGGGGGCTTGTAATGCGTAACATGAACAAAACAAACTGAAATCCAGATGTGCTGATGCATGCTGTTACACAGTTGGTCTATTGTCCGCTTTGGTTGTAAAAAGAAAAATCAATACAAATAATGATTTTCTACAATGTGTGTGTACATCCACAAAAAAAAATTCTGCCCTGTTAACAACCTTAAAAAGAATAATTTACATGATGATATCTCCTAGGTTATATTAATCATGATTTATTAACTAGTCCAGGGTATCCCCATGGCTCCTTCACACAGTGCCGGCGAGCGTCGCCCCACTGCCCACAGAGGCAAATGAAAAATAAAATGCAGATCATTTTATTTTTTGTCCGGTATCCGATTCTTGGGGATAGGGCCACAGCACTGCAGCAGGGGAAGGAGGAGTGGTGGGCACTGCTGTCAGCCCGCATTACGGTTTGGCTGGCTGCTTTAGGACGACCAAACTGCCATGCTCACTGGCATCTCTCCAACGAGCTGTGTTGCTGGGTGGAGAGACCAGCAGGCACAGGCTCCTAGCTCCTGATGAAGCGCAAAACAAGCCCACTCCGCCCAATCCTGACACTGCTCTCATGGGTATGAGAACAGTGTCTGGATTGGCCGTAGGGGAGGCTGGGAGCTTCAGCATGTGCCCAGAGGAGCAGAAGACTGAAGAGCAGAGCGGCAGGCAGAAGACTGGCAGGTAATTTTTATTGTTTTGTTTGTTCCAGGCCCCCCCCCCCCCCCGGCCACTACTGCCTTCAAAATCAATGTTCATTCGTCCCCCTTAAGTGGGACAACAACAAAAAAAGACGTTTAATGCATATAGCAAGAAGTTGATAGTCCTTCCAGGCTGGTGCATATACTGAAAAGGATCCCTGACACAATATCAAAGTATGCAATATCATTTGACACAAATATCATGACAAAATAATCGTTTACCACAATATCATGTCCCTATACTTATAATGGTAACTACAAAACTATTGGAAATAAAATATCAATTTACACTAATATCCTATAAAAACATACAAAAATATCATTTTGTACATATATACATATATATATACATATATTATCTACTGGCGGTCGCCAGTAGATAGTTATAGTTAGGACCGTGTTTCCATAGGAAATCCGCAACATTCTATTTGGAATAACTTTGGTGCCGGTCGACGAATCCTCGCGAAATTTTCAAAACTAATGGGGCGCTACGCTCCGCTCCTACCCTGAAAGTCTCGGGGGGATTCGTCAAGCGGGGGCTGAGAAAAAAGGGGGGTCCCAAAACGCGTTTTCCCCATGCATTTTTCCATAGGACCTTTAGACACAGCTACAGCCCGAACGGCTGAACAAAATTACTTGAAATTTGGCAGAGAGGTAGTCCTCAGGTCAAGGTTGTGCCTTTTGTAGGTCTGGTGTAAATCTGTTCAGTAGGTCCTGAGAAAATAGCATTTAAATCAATATATATATCTGTAAGCGCGCTCCGTGCGCTTACCGTAAGCGTACGGGGCCGTGCGCGAGCTCAATTCTGATTGGTGGTTACATGACTGTAAACATTCGAATCGGTCGAAATCAGGAAGTGTCGGCCGCCATTTTTTGTCTCTCGCACTGAGAAACAAAGGTGGGGAACGTGAAACGGGGGCAACGAAGAGAGTACCCAAAAGTACGAAAAATTAATTAAATAATTTTAAAAAAAAATCGCGGGATACGCGTACGGTAAGCTTACCGTAAGCGCACGGCAAAAAAAATAAAAAAATAAAAAATAAAGAAGTAACAATCACATTTATTAAATAAATTAAATGACCCACACGGGAGGAAAAAAACAAATGTTACTGCGTAAAAAAAGGCGAGGTGCGCACGGCATGGACTGCGCAACGTGGGGGCTCTGTGCGCGAAGCGCACCGTGCGCCCACAGCACGGGCACGGTGCGCGAAGCGCACCGTGCGCGCAGGGTGTGCGCATAGTGAAAAACCAGAAAAAAAAAAAATAAATAAATACATAACTTAGCATTTAAAAAACCGTACAAATTCACTGAAAAAACCATAGGTTTCACACACGTTATAGTTAGGAATTATCATTTACAAAACCTTGCAAATTCAATTAAAAAACCATAGGTTTCACACATGTTATAGTTAGCTGTACATTTCACTCGTAAAAAACCAATGAAATTCCACGTTATAGTTAGATCAGGTAACTATAACTTGCGCGACCGCAATCCACAATGTGTAATTTCAGATGTCATCATTGATGTCATGAGTGATGTCACTGACCATGTCATGAGTGATGTACTATGTGACGTCATCAGCAGTTTATTGTGGGCGCGCAAGTTATAGTTACCTGATCTAACTATAATGTGGCATTTCATTGGTTTTTTACGAGTGAAATGTACAGCTAACTATAACATGTGTGAAACCTATGGTTTTTTAAGTGAATATATATATACACACACAAACATATATATATAAAAAAAACCTATATATATATATATATATATATATATATATATATATATATATATATATTTTCACTGCTACCTTCTCACTTAGTTCCCCAGCCCTTGAGGCAGCTGTGCGCGTTCAGTCGTGAGACCCGACTACCATAAATTACCATATTATCCCTCAGCAAGGAAGAACAAAACTCCAAGCGTGTTTCTGCGAACGAGTCGCCTTGATCACTTTTCAATATCTGCATGCGAAGCGCACCAGGTGCATATATAACATACAATAATGGTGAATCCACATATGTCGCACTCTGGAAATTATTGTAGAGCCCCGTTGGGCTATACAACCCAAACATATCTGAACACAAATAATAACCACTACATCAAAGGTGCCACATATAGCAATTCAACATATTTGTATATTATATATGCAACTGGTGTGCTATGCATGCAGATATTGAAAATGCTCTGGTGTGGATGGAGGCAATGAACGCTGTGGTGATTGGTGTGATGAACGGTGTCCAGTCGGTGAGGTGGCTGTGGTGGGAGTTGCCGGTGTGTGTCAGGAGATGGCCGGGGTTGGTTGGCTGCGGGTCAAAGTTGCTGTAGATGTTTGCTATCTTGTTGTGGAAATAGTCTGCCAAGGAGTAGCAGAGGGCATGGGTAGGGTGAATTGGGGTCACTGAGGTAGATGAGCAGGAGAATTTTGTGACAATGCTGAATAGTTCTTTTGCGTGATTAGCTCTAGCTTCGATGCAGTTGGTTAGGGCATTTCTTTTTTGCTTCCTTGAGGCAGTGGTGGTATTTTCAGTGGGCAGATTTGAAGGTGGTGAGGTCTAAGGGGTTCCTGCTGGAGCACCACTGTCTCTCTAGTTGCTTGCACTCACGCTTGAAGGCGCGGAGTCCGGGGGTGAACCAGCCAGCGTGTTTGCTGGGTTTCCTGGTCTAGCCATTTTTATGGGAGCGATTGTGTTGGCACAGTTAGAGATCTAGTCGGAGAAGTTTTAGATGGCTAGCTTCAGGTTGCTGGTGGTGTGGGGGTCTGATGGTGTTGAGGGCAGCAGTCTATTGGGTCTCAGTGATTTTGTTCCATCTGTGGCAGGTGGGAGTAGGGGCGTGGAGGTGGGTCGTGATGAGCCTGCAATGGTGAAGTGGACAATGCTGTGGTCTGTCAAGGTGAGTTCGGTAGTATGGCTGAGTTTGATTCTGTCACTGACTGTAAAGATTGGGTCCAGGATGTGTCCTGCGCAGTGTGTGTAGCAGGTGACCAGTTGCGCGAGTTCGATGTTGCTCATGCGATCCAAGAGGTAGACAGAGTTGGTGCCATTGCAGTCGTAAAGATATAGGTAAAGGTCACCAAGGAAGATGTAGTTCTTGGAGTCAAATACCAGGGCGGCGATCAGTTCAGAGATGGCATCGCACAAGCCCGGGGTGGCGGGGTGTTTCTAGGAGAGAGTTCCTCTGATAGAGGTGTTCACGTCTATTCAGATTCAGAAGTTGAGGTGTTCCATGATTGATGAGATGATGTTCTCGGTGGTGATGCATTGGAGGGTCTCATTGTGGATGATGGTGATGCTTCCTCTGTGTTTCTTGGCTTTGCATCTGTGTATAGTATTGTAGCCATGGGGCATTGTGGTTGCGATGTCGGTGCTGAGGATGGTGTGAACGAGGTCTCGGTGATGAAGATCACGTCGTGTTGGAGGTGGTGATGGTGTGTCAGATTTCGGTGGGCTGCTTGCAGAGGGATCGGGCGTTGAGCAGCATGCACTGGAGCTGTTCCGATGGGTTGGAGGCCGGCTGTAAAGGCACAGTGGGGGTTTCGGTGATGCAGGTGAACCAGCAGCGATCACATGAGAAGCGTCCTTCCGTGTGTCTCAGGGAGGTGATGCAGCAGTTGTTGTCGCAGCCTCTGGGGGCCAGGGCTAGGAGCTCAGAGGTGGTGTAGAGATGGATGGCAGGAGAGCCAGGGTTCCTGGCGCTAGGCATGGTAGAGGCTTGAACAGGCGTCAACGGCACAGCGGCCTCCATAAGTAGCTCTGGAAGGTGGGAGGGGCTGACTGGGAGGCGGGAGAGCGGGAAACCAGTGGGTTGAGGAAGAGGAAAAAACAGCCCACAGTAACAACAGAAAGTGATGTACAACAATAATAAAATGGCACAAGAAGAATTACAATAAAGAAATTGGCAAAATACAAGGGCTACAGTGAGTAACACTGACGATCAGCAACAGGTGGGACCGAACCTCTGAGGGCTTCGAGGCCTTGGGCAGAGGAAACAACCTCAGTTCATGGCGCTATTGCAGCAGCTAAGGGGTAGCGGTGTACAGGACTAGGGTCAAAGGTTACTCCTTGGAGGCCGCGCAGTAGCCATGGGAGGTGAGAGAGGCTGGCTGGGAGGCGGGAGGGCGGGAAACCAGTGGGGTGAGGGAGCAGGAAAACAGGTAACAGCAGCAACAGAAGTGAAAAATGCAACAACAGTGGCAACAGAAAGTGAAGTACAAAAATTATAAAATAGTACAAAAGAATTACAATAAAGAAATTGTAAAAATAAAAGGGCTCCAGTGAGTAACATTGATGATCAGCAGCAGGCAGGGCCGAAGCTTGGATGGCCGCGAGGGCTGGGGCAGAGGAGACATTCTCAATCCACGGCGCTATTGCAGCGGCCAGGATGGGAGAAGGGCACAGGACCAGGGTGAAGGGATATCCAGTAGGAGAAATATTGGACTTTGGAGGGGTTAAATATACTATTTCATCTCCAAACTGCACAATAGTATGAAAAGTGTTAGACTTCAGAAGAGTAATATTTATTATTCCCACTCCAATCTGTGCTACAGTAGGAAAAGCTTTGGGCTGCGGAGGGGGAAGATTTACTATTCCCACTCCAGTCAGCACAACAGCAGGCAAAGTATTGGACTTCGGAGGGCTTACATTTACTATTCCCACTCCAAACAGCACAACAGTATGGAAAGTGGTGGACTTTGGAGGGGTTAGATTTACTATTCTGAAAGAGGGTCGATTTTATATCATAGCGTGCCCCTGGCTCGTTCTGTCCACACCTGAGGTATGAGACCCTTGTCCTTGCCCTGCCAGCCTAATTTGTAGGCCGTGTTAATTTGACCAGAGGGTCCTGTGTTACTATATAACAAATACCCTGGGACATCCTTACCACTCAGCCAGCATGAAACCCCTGTGTAGGCCCTTCTGTTCAATATGTAGGCCTCTTTGTTAAATTGACCATAGTTCTGCCATTTCACTGTATAGCAGGCTGAAGGCAGGTCTGACCCAAATCAGATCCAGTTTCTCTTTCTGCGAGGCCTCCTACTCCAAACTAGGAGCCCCCCACCCTACCCGTGTGCTGAGTTCACTGTTTCAAAGTTCAACATCCCCCTGAATCTTTTGACATACAGTAGGCTGCATCCTGGGCTGGTACATGTTTCCTGGGTTGGTACATACTTTTGAGGAAGTGGCCACCGCAGATGTGTCAAGCTAAGGAACACAGGAGATTTATATGTATATATAGAATCCCTTTACAATGCCCATTTTTCTGCTTGCCATATGCAATTTACGACGAGCGCTTGGCCTGAGAAACTGACCTTTTCACCTAGTCTAGACGTCTGATAAAAACTGAAGACCAAGCTTTTTGGGGTAGACTGACGTAGGTAGAAGTGGCGTGAGATGACGTTATTGTAGGCGCTTCTCATAGCCTAAAACCATATAAAAGGGGAGCTCACACAATCCTCGGTGGACTACCTCGCTGTCTGTATGTAGGTAACAGGCTGTGTAGGTTTTTCCCCAAGAGCTGAGAAGCTCTTGTCTTGTCTTGCTTAAAGTGTCTTGTTCTGCTTTGCTTAAAGTATTTTGTTCTATTTTACCTATATGAAATGTCATGTTGTGTTTAACCATTGTTCTCTTCACTTTTGCATTTAAAATGTTTTGTATTGTAATTGCATGATTGCTCACTCTTGGGTAAACGTGAGTGTTCCTAGGTAAAAGTGTTATGTATGCTGAGACATATTTTTACTTCATTTATGCTGTATTCATGGTGCATTTATAGAAGTGGTTTTAGATTTAGTCTCCCTCGCTCTGTGACAGTACAATAGTTTAGATACGGAAATACCATCTAAATCCATGTGACCATCTGGATCTGTATTTTGTATTTTATGCCTTTGTCTTGCAGTTTCTTTGAAGTTGTACCTTCTCATTAAACTGCCAATATTCTTTGCTTCAAATTCCATGGCTCACATGTTTGTTTCCTTCATTTTTAGAGCGAGTGTTCCTAGGCACCCGGCTCAAATTAAGGTGCCCCTTTTGTCCCTTACTCATTCCCTTGCTCACTCTGTGAAGGCTCCCAGGGCTCTGTGCACAGCCCCCTGGCCCCTTGACCTTTAATAAAGCTTCCCTCCAACATTTTGGTGCCGTGACTCGGATTGGTAGTACCAGCAGACGGCTGAGACAGCTGGGACCGAGAGGACGCAGACTAAACACTTGTGACTCCTTTCTGACTGAACCTCACAGACAGACATTCGGGTAAGTCTATGAGTGCTGCCTGACGTGGGTCTTTTGCTGACAGTTTTTGAGAGGAGCGCTTGTGAGACCTCTGCGTTCCTTCTCCCTTTCAGTTTTTTCTTCCCTGTCTGGCTGGTCTCGCTAAAGGACATTCTGAAGCTGAGGAGGCATGTGTGCGCAATGGAATTCTGAGCTAAAGTGTGAAGTTAGGAAGTTAGGTGATTTATGTGTTTTCTTTGCTATAAATAGACGTATGCTATTGTTGTGCCTCTCGTAGAGCCAAGGGAAAGACTGCGTCTGGCGTCTTTCAAGGGCTCACTTTGCTTCATTGATGTTATTACTTGTTACTGTGCCTTTTTTTTAAGAAGAAAGAAACAAAAAAGGGAAAAAAACAAAAGGGAAATATAGCCAAGGGAAAGACTGCGACTGGCGTCTTTCAGTGGTGCTCATTTTTATTATTATTATTATTGTAATAACATGTTATGGTGCCTCTCTTCATATAGTAAATGAGAGAGGGCCTCTATCCCAGGAGGTCAAAAGGGACCACCTGACAGAGAGGGAAAGGTTGAATTTACAATTTACAATCTTTCAGTGATTATTTACGTGTTTTTATTTCTGGTGCTCCTCTGATAATTCAGTGGGGACCCCTATTTCATTACTTATAGGGAAGAGACAGACTATCCTGGCTCGTGTAGCTATCGAGCTGAGGGATATCTCCTATTTACAAGTGGTTTCCCTGGGATGATTTATTAGATATTATGTTTTCGTCTGTGCAGGAAGGCAAGGAGTTTGCATGATGCAAATCTCAGCTTTTTGCGGGCTCAGGAGTGGTTCCGAGTCCGGGATATGATGTGTCACTCTACGTCTTGTGACTGGCACATGAGGATTTATGATAATTAGTTATCAGACTTCCTCAGCTTTTGTAAGGGACTGTCAGTATATATTTTTATTTCCAAAGACAGTCAACATGAGTATTGTGTGATTATGGTTTGTGAACAGAACACCTTCCTGTTCTCTTCCTGTGTTGAAATGATAAAGTGAAATGTAAAGACGTTTGTTTTTTGCTATGTTATTTTAAGACATCCTTCTGTACGCATTTGGGCCAGAAGAGGAGAATGCTCAAATAGCGCTGTGGGTTTATATATATAAATAGACGTGTACATAATATGCTTCACATTTTGTATAATTGAAGTGCGAATATTTTAGGGTCAAATGTCTTTTTATTGTGGCCTTTTTTAGCATGCATTGTGGTTGTCTTTTTAAGCATCTGTGCCTGGCGCACCGACCTTTCATGTATTTGGTAAGACCAATAATAACTAGGATTGTAACTGTTTTTTATATCAAAGCTGTTGCCTTTTTGTGAATAAGTAGTATTATGTAGTTACCCCTTGCCCCCCCAGCCCCTGTCTGACCCATGTGGCGCAGCACCACATTTAATTAGCACAGGTCACTTTCAGATAACTGACCACGTAGTGCACAACAATATATCTCAAATTGTTTAACTATTTCCTCACATTTATATTTTGAAGCTTGTACTTGGTGACAGGAGGTTGTGTCTGGCGTCTCTCACTTTGTGCCACAAATACATGTTTATGGAACTGCGTCTGGCAGCTCACATTCGTTTTGAATTTTGATTACTTTTTGGTGTAGATTGTATTGTCTGAACGTTTATTTCTGCAGGGAATGGGAGGCATCTTATCGCGTTGAGTTTAACAGTGTCTTTTTTTCAACTGCGTGCTTCCAAAAGGGGAGTAGATATAATGTCTGTCACCTTCTCTCGATTTGCAATTTAGCATCTCGCCCTCTCTCACCTGGCTTATAAGCCTTTCTCCCTGAAGTGACGCAAATACTGTTCAATAGATGCTCAATTTCATTATGATTCATGGTCAAGAATCCAGTGACCTTTGAAATGTAAAGACGTTTGTTTTTCGCTATGTTATTTTAAGACGTCCTTCTGTACGAATTTGGGCCAGAAGAGGAGAATGCGCAAATAGCGCTGTGGGTTTATATATATAAATAGACGTGTACATAATATGCTTCACATTTTGTATAATTGAAGTGCGAATATTTTATGGTCAAATGTCTTTTTATTGTGGCCTTTTTTAGCATGCATTGTGGTTGTCTTTTTAAGCATCTGTGCCTGGCGCACCGACCTTTCATGTATTTGGTAAGACCAATAATAACTAGGATTGTAACTGTTTTTTATATCAAAGCTGTTGCCTTTTTGTGAATAAGTAGTATTATGTAGTTACCCCTTGCTCCCCACAGCCCCTGTCTGACCCATGTGGCGCAGCACCACATTTAATTAGCACAGGTCACTTTCAGATAACTGACCACGTAGTGCACAACAATATATCTCAAATTGTTTAACTATTTCCTCACATTTATATTTTGAAGCTTGTACTTGGTGACAGGAGGTTGTGTCTGGCGTCTCTCACTTTGTGCCACAAAATACATGTTTATGGAACTGCGTCTGGCAGCTCACATTCGTTTTGAATTTTGATTACTTTTTGGTGTAGATTGTATTGTCTGAACGTTTATTTCTGCAGGGAATGGGAGGCATCTTATCGCGTTGAGTTTAACAGTGTATTTTTTTCAACTGTGTGCTTCCAAAAGGGGAGTAGATATAATGTCTGTCACCTTCTCTCGATTTGCAATTTAGCATCTCGCCCTCTCTTACCTGGCTTATAAGCCTTTCTCCCTGAAGTGACGCAAATACTGTTCAATAGATGCTCAATTTCATTATGATACATGGTCAAGAATCCAGTGACCTTTGAAATGTAAAGACGTTTGTTTTTCGCTATGTTATTTTAAGACGTCCTTCTGTACGCATTTGGGCCAGAAGAGGAGAATGCGCAAATAGCGCTGTGGGTTTATATATATAAATAGACGTGTACATAATATGCTTCACATTTTGGATAATTGAAGTGCGAATATTTTAGGGTCAAATGTCTTTTTATTGTGGCCTTTTTTAGCATGCATTGTGGTTGTCTTTTTAAGCATCTGTGCCTGGCGCACCGACCTTTCATGTATTTGGTAAGACCAATAATAACTAGGATTGTAACTGTTTTTTATATCAAAGCTGTTGCCTTTTTGTGAATAAGTAGTATTATGTAGTTACCCCTTGCCCCCCCCAGCCCCTGTCTGACCCATGTGGCGCAGCACAACATTTAATTAGCACAGGTCACTTTCAGATAACTGACCACGTAGTGCACAACAATATATCTCAAATTGTTTAACTATTTCCTCACATTTATATTTTGAAGCTTGTACTTGGTGACAGGAGGTTGTGTCTGGCGTCTCTCACTTTGTGCCACAAATACATGTTTATGGAACTGCTTCTGGCAGCTCACATTCGTTTTGAATTTTGATTACTTTTTGGTGTAGATTGTATTGTTTGAACGTTTATTTCTGCAGGGAATGGGAGGTATCTTATCGCGTTGAGTTTAACAGTGTCTTTTTTTCAACTGCGTGCTTCCAAAAGGGGAGTAGATATAATGTCTGTCACCTTTTCTCGATTTGCAATTTAGCATCTCGCCCTCTCTTACTTGGCTTATAAGCCTTTCTCCCTGAAGTGACGCAAATACTGTTCAATAGATGCTCAATTTCATTATGATTCATGGTCAAGAATCCTGTGACCTTTGAGAACATTTTTGTAGCGTGGGTGGCATTTCTATTTTCGTAAATATGGCCCAAAAGTGACCAACAATGCGTCATGTCCTATAGGTCAGAGGCACCTGATAATGTTGTCCTTTTGTGGTCAATAGTTCATCATTAAAAGAGTTTAAAGATCTGCTCCTTAGTCCATTCGACGGACTACCCCGCTGCAGTGACCCCTTGGGTCACTGACGCCTGTGTGTTCTCCTTCAGCCCTCTATCTAAGCCTCTTTGGCTGAAGCTCTAATTTCTTATTGAACTTTGAAATGGTCTTTTTCTCTCTCCTCTGCATTGCCCTTATTCTAAATCATTATTGCAAAGCACTAATGGTTGTCCCTCCTAACTTAGTATGTGCATTCCTAGCATTGCAGTTAAGTGTATGTTGCATTTTGAAAGTATTTCCATTGACTTAAAATAAATTTTTGCATTACATGAGTTTGTTCTTCACTCCAGAAATGTGTCTTCAAATGCCAAGACTTTGTTAAGACTTCCAGGCTATATATATATTGAATTTGCATTTAAATGTATTTTGAAATTGTAAATACCTGCACGATTAATTTTCTCATTTAAGGGTTTGCCTTCTAGATACTTGAGCGTCATGAACATCTATTCTTGTGTTACTATTTTTGGCGGATTACAATTGTAGTTTTGAATAGTCTTTCTGGAGCTAACAAACTGATAAATATATTCTCTGCTGTGTTAATGATTTGATGACTACAAGTGGCACTTCAACGTAAGACCTTTGATTTTAGAAGGGAAATACTTACCGTTCATCTCTTATTTTGCTTATGGGCCCTCCTCATCTCTTTCTCTCACAGTGGTACCACAGGAGATGTTATATATAGGTGTACGTCTCTTGTGCACTACAGTAAGAGGTGATAAGCAGGAACATCTGGGTACGTGCCAAGCACACCCACTTTAACTGAGACAGGTTCAACTAGAGACCACGCAATTGGTGCGCGGTGCATCCAGTGAATACTGTGTCTAGCTTCCAAGTAGCTGCCTTCACGACTCTTAATTACGTCTTTTTGTGCACGGTTGTAAATAGGCTCCCCTATTTTAACTCATTGCACACTAAATTAAGTACATTCTGTTCCTTGACAGTCACACCTCACGCTTCTCATCTCACCTTTCTGGCGTGCTTGTACCCATAGAAAAGGATCCTCCCACTTGAATATTCAGTAAAGTGGCAGTAAGAGGGGGAGGAAGGCTTTTTGCATGCATTTCTCGCCATACCACACAGCACCTTTTTGCTTTTTCTGGTTGCTATTACACCCTAGACTAGGCCCAGTGTCAAATGATAGACCAGCCACACAAAAGAAAGAGTGACATGATAAGGTGAGGCCAAGGAGGAACATTTTTAAATTGTGTCTCACGGCCAAGAAAGTTAGTGACACTAGACTTAGAGCAACGTAAATGTCGGAGCAGATGGTGAACATTAGACAGAAGATTGGAATAAGCAAGTTAAGACTGGAGACTGTTCCCTTCCAATGTCTTGTGCACGGAAGTGCACAGGATAGGGGAGATAAAATGATGGAGTGGAATGCACGCTAGATATACCCATGGTTTGACTTCATGGGCACACGTCAAATGCTACTAAGGTCTCCTCAGCCTTTCATCTTTCCAAGCTGGATAAAATGAGTACCATTGAGTTAGGGGAACAGTAAAGATTTGCCATTTTGTCCCACAATACCATTCTGAGTAAAAGTGCGCTTTACAAAAAAAGCCATATTATTTTAAAATAAGCTATATTTTACGTACAATTAAAGACAACACGTGTCTGGATATTACATGGTGTTGAAGGCTTAACATATTTTTGAGGCTGCCGTTAGAAGTAGCAGTCCTGGCCGACCACAGATTCTGGGCACTGAGCCAGGCAGGAAAAGGGCTTCCTGTGGTTGGCAGCGAACATAGGATTAAGTAGAAAGAAAAATGTATGTGTAGAAATATATTTGTGTCTGTGGAAGTGAAATGAGCAGGAGATATAGTTGCCTAGAATCACACAATTTGGTAACGGGGAAGCCGAGATTGAATACAGTGTTTTCAGGTTTCACGTAGTGCAGTTCAGTGAAGGAATATGTATGTGTTTATGTGCAGATGCGTGAGAGGAAGTAAGAAATAAGTTTTCGGATATGCACAGCTGTGTGCAGCCTTCGAAATATGAGACAACCAGAGATTCATAGGAATAAGATTACCACAGGTAGCCACCACATGCCCCAGTACTAGGAAAATACAAAAGAATAAATAATACGTGCAGATATAAAGTAGATCTCAATGTTAAAGGACGGTATGCATGGAGTGAGCAATGCTCAGAATTGCAATATTACCAGAATAATAGGTGTGAATTTAAAGGGGCCTTCTAAAATTAGAGTTGCAGACTTTAGAGGTGGTTGCATATATTTTGCAGTTCGACCACTACAAGTTTTTATCTCTCTTAAAAGTTTCTATCTTCTGTTTGGGTTCTTCTTTCGCTTTCTCAGTTAATGAATGATTAGAGGTTATTATTATTAGATTCTTCCCTGCGTCTCCAAGAAGAGTATTGTATTTCCTGTCTTCCGGATGTTTGCTTACATGGGCTCAATGTTATTGTTTTCATCACCTCGTGTCTGGTTAGAAAAAAAATACAAATAGGAAAAGTTATCATACCACAGGCTCAGGCCTACCACATTTTCCCACATATTTGGATGACAGTTAGACCATGTGTCCATTACGATATAGCAATGCCTGAATGGACCGTTTAAAGGTAATAAATTGAGAGAAAGCAAAAATAGTTTATTGCCCATGGATCACTCTGTTTTCACTCACAAATATTTCAATGTTCTGACAACAACTTAACGCCCCATATACTTCTCCCTGATCAATTAATATATGTATAGGTCACATCAACTAGACATCACAGTGGCATTGAAATTATGTAAGAAGGCATATATTTGTATAAATTAACACCCGCTGCGAAGTTTCTTTCTACTCAGGTATTCAGGCAGAAGGGGAAGGGCCCCATCATCCCTGAGTCCAAAGAAGAAGAGGACATGTGATCAGCCACAACAGGAACACCGCCATCTTCACAATCAGATGTTCTTCAGAGTTGGAGAGAATATTGGAGTAATAAATTACAGTGTAAGGTGGAATGTGCTAAAATGCATTCTAAATGCAGTGCATTCGCCAGGGACACAAAGGATAGGAGTAATAGGAAAAGGAGGAATGTTGTGTTTATATTATGTTTAGGTATTGATCATTTGTAATGAGTATATGCCAATACAGAAGGATATTGTGCATTGAACAACTGTGCTTCGTATTATAATGTTTCAAGGATACAATGTGAACAGATTTAATATGTGTTTTGATATATAGGTGCAATATTTCAGGGTGTTTGAAAATGGGTTTCAAGGTGTAGGGATTGGCATAAAGGGGTGTGGAATTTAATGAAATATCTACTTAATCATGGGGCAGGTTGCTTCTTAAATATACTTGTCCTGTAACAAAATACACTTGTCCTTTTTGTGGCATGTACTGCAGCAGCAAAATTATGGCAACAATGTCATTATATAAGAGCGCAGAAATAGCCTCTCTAATTATGTTAGGACTCCTTCCATAGTAGGCTTTGAATACTAACAATTCCCTTATGATGCCACGTTTCCGCAGATCTACATAGTGGAGCTGAAGGTAATGGGAAGCAACAGTTCTGGCTCACAAAATAAGTGACTGAAGGAAAAGTGAACTTGCAATAGCTCAGATTTTCGCTTGAGCAATATAGTACACCTGCATATTTGCTCATGCTTAAATACAGTTCACAAATATTTTCTAGGAGTACTATTTCTTGGCCTACTTCTGTAGTCTTGTGAATTTACAACAGTTGTATATCTGCACTTAATACAAGGACATGGGTGCACTTTACTTCATGATTTGGCCCCTAATTAGGTCTGACGTTAACAATGACCTTTTATGTTTAGTAAAAGGTTGTCTCTCCCTCCCTCTCTTGGCTAGCTTCACTGTGAGTGACTTCATTCTGTTCTTTCACAAGGAGCATATCCACACACAGTTGTTTTATCCATTGCCAGGAACTACTGTGCAGTGTGTGATTTTTCAGACCACAACAATTTCTGCTTTTGCCAATGTTTGTTATAATGGTGAGGGCCCAGCAGCTTCCACACCAATGAGGTTTCACAAAAATATTGCCAAAACAAGTTGTGCATTGACAAAGCCAAAAGGCTGACCAACACTTTCATTGGCTTTATCAATGCTTGTTTATTTTTATGTTGCAAAGAAATGGTATCTAACTTAGTCTAGTAGTTTAGCTAAATGTTTTGCATTCTTTTTGTGAACATTTTATTTTAAAAGCAAAGAATTATCAGTCTTGCTTTCAAGCTTCTGCAAATATTTGCATCTGATTGAAGAGCATTCTGAGGGCAGTATACATAACCTCACATTGCTAAATATTGAGAAAAGAAAATGTGTACACATTTACATACTCTAACAACTGTCAGTAGTACAGTCTGAGCTTACAACATTTACTTGGAGCGCTCACCCTAATAATAAAGCCTTTGCATTAATGAACAATAGATGCAGGTTTGAACAGCATTAGCACATGGACACAGATATTGTCTTTTTTGCAGACTGTGCCTTTCCCTGATCCATAGTGTGGGGCTGTAGACTGACAGCCATGGGGTTTGTGCTGTAGGGGGTTGGGCCTACTTGTCCCAAAGTCGAAATATGCATGAAGGCTTGTTGCCCTTGAACTCAAACGGATATGTCCTGGGAGTGGGGCTATAGGAATTGCACATCCCTGGGCACAGTTTGACAACTATGAGTGTTTTTGATTACTAAAGGTGTTACTGTGACAGAGATTTTCATCTGTGTTTGCTGATTGGGTCAAGCTATAGTACAATGTTTTAATTCCTCTTTTGCTTTTGGAGATAATGAATTTCGTTTTAAAGTCTTGTATAGGGATGCCAATATAATTTTTGGGTTCTTTTCTTCATTTGGAGTTCCCTCCTTACCTCAGCTGGACAACACATGCAACGTGCACCATTAATAGCTCAACTATTGCAAGGCCTGTTGCTTCCAGTTTCAATTGTAGAATGTACTGCACACACCTCCCCCAAGGACTGTGTATCAATTGGTAAAGAATTTATTGATGCAGATGTACAAGAAAGAATAGCATATGACACTAAGTATATTATTAAAAGGGCTGGGTGGAAGAAAAGGAAGAAGGGAACAGGGGAGGATGTATACAAACAGAAAAGGGATATGAATAGGCCCAAATAGAAAGAAATGTTTACCAACGATAATGCTTGCCCCCATGGCCCGTCTTTTATTCATGGTTTATCACTTGTACGACGTGATAGGAAGATCAGACTGCTTTCCTAAAGCTGTATTTCCACTGCCTCAGGCCACTTCATTTCCCCACATGAAATGGACTTCATCAACATACCCCCTACTTAAACTACAAGTACGTGTTGGTTATTGTGTGCATGATCAGCAGATGGACTCAGGCATGCCAATTCAAGAACAGCAATGCACAAACTATTGTCAAATGCCTCCTGAAAGAGTTCATACCACGCTTTTGAGAACCTATGCTTTTGGGTTCTGACAATGGACCGGCGTTCATCTCACATGTGATTGAGGGGTTGTGCAAGGGGCAAGGAGCCGCAAAAAACTACATGTGTTCCATGGAAACTACCAAGTGGGAATGGTATCCCAAGCTCATCCTGAAGGGTTGCACGTGCTACACAGAGGAGAAAGGACGAGTGTGTAAGCGGGCCCCAAGGATACATCACCTAAAGAACGTCTGGAAACATCGACGCCCCAACCCCTCAGTCTACAAGTTGTGACAACAGGACATCTTTACCTTTTCTTCACTTTGTTTTCTTCATATTGATTGTGCCTAAGTAATAAGAAGTGCTTTCAAACCTCTCAAATTACTTGAAGACAGGCACCAATGGTTACTTTTTCTGTTTAAAGGTATCATCTCTGAGGCTCTACATATTCAGCAGACTTTTTTTTAACATAGTACAGATGCAGCAGAAGTTAAGACATTCTTCCAACTAGTCACACCAGCCACACGTACCAACGATTGGAACAATGCCTCAAGACTTGCTCAAGACTTTCAGAACAATTGCAGAACATGATCATGGGTGCTACTAGCAGCATTGACCCCCTATTGCTGCTATTATAATGACTTTTTTACCACATTGAATAAATTGCCATTGATAAAGACGGAACAGGGGGACAGTTGGCAGAGCATGTGTTACAATGTCATACCTGTCTCTAAATACGTGGGCTGTGTCCTAATGTACAATATGCTCTTCAGTAAACACACTGAGTACGTAGCAGTTGCACCTCATGAGAAATGCATAATTAGCAAAGGGAGAACAAGGATAGAACAGGAAAACTGAATAACTTAGCACTTATAGAAGTTGTAGAAGTAACAATAGGACTACACTAAATGCAGCCTGCTACCATTACCAAATACCTCAAAGACCTGAAAGGTATGCTGTAAGGATTTTGTTAAAAAAAATGAACAAGAGGAGGGAATGAGAGAGGGTCGATTTTATATCATAGCGTGCCCCAGGTCCGTTCTGTCCACACCTGAGGTATGAGACCCTTGTGCTTGCTCTGCCAGCCTAATTTGTAGGCCGTGTTAATTTGACCAGAGGGTCCTGTGTTACTATATAACAAATACCCTGGGACATCCTTACCACTCAGCCAGCATGAACCCCCTGTGTAGGCCCTTCTGTTCAATATGTAGGCCTCTTTGTTAAATTGACCATAGTTCTGCCATTTCACTGTATAGCAGGCTGAAGGCAGGTCTGACCCAAATCATATCCAGTTTCTCTTTCTGCGAGGTCTCCTACTCCAAACTAGGAGCCCCCCACCCTACCCGTGTGCTGAGTTCACTGTTTCAAAGTTCAACATCCCCCTGAATCTTTCGACATACAGTAGGCTGCATCCTGGGCTGGTACATGTTTCCTGGGTTGGTACATACTTTTGAGGAAGTGGCCACCGCAGATGTGTCAAGCTAAGGAACACAGGAGATTTATATGTATATATAGAATCCCTTTACAATGCCCATTTTTCTGCTTGCCATATGCAATTTACGACGAGCGCTTGGCCTGAGAAACTGACCTTTTCACCTAGTCTAGACGTCTGATAAAAACTGCAGACCAAGCTTTTTGGGGTAGACTGACGTAGGTAGAAGTGGCGTGAGATGACGTTATTGTAGGCGCTTCTCATAGCCTAAAACCATATAAAAGGGGAGCTCACACAATCCTCGGTGGACTACCTCGCTGTCTGTATGTAGGTAACGGGCTGTGTAGGTTTTTCCCCAAGAGCTGAGTCTTGTTCTGCTTTGCTTAAAGTATTTTGTTCTATTTTACCTATATGAAATGTCATGTTATGTTTAACCATTGTTCTCTTCACTTTTGCATTTAAAATGTTTTGTATTGTAATTGCAGGATTGCTCACTCTTGGGTAAACGTGAGTGTTCCTAGGTAAAAGTGTTATGTATGCTGAGACATATTTTTACTTAATTTATGCTGTATTCATGGTGCATTTATAGATGTGGTTTTAGATTTAGTCTCCCTCTCTCTGTGACAGTACAATAGTTTAGATACGGAAATACCATCTAAATCCATGTGACCATCTGGATCTGTATTTTGTATTTTATGCCTTTGTCTTGCAGTTTCTTTGAAGTTGTACCTTCTCATTAAACTGCCAATATTCTTTGCTTCAAATTCCATGGCTCACATGTTTGTTTCCTTCATTTTTAGAGCGGGTGTTCCTAGGCACCCGGCTCAAATTAAAGTGCCCCTTTTGTCCCTAACTCATTCCCTTGCTCACTCCGTGAAGGCTCCCAGGGCTCTGTGCACAGCCCTCTGGCCCCTTGACCCTTAATAAAGCTTCCCTCCAACAATTATCACTCCAAATAGCACAACTGTAGGGAAAGTGTTGGACTTCGGAGGGATAAGAACTGCAATTCCCACTCCAGTCTGTGCAATAGTAGGGAAAGTGTTGGACTTCAGAGCAGTGGCAGCTGGTGACATTTGAAAGTGGTGGGGTGTAAAAGTTGTGACTGAGTGCACTGTGGCGAGCGAGAACATTTCGAAAAGAGTGGGCTAATGGTGCATTTTCAAGCAAATTTGAGAAAGCAAGAAGGTTAATAAAGCAATTGTGAAAGTGTTGGAAAAGGAGGTTGGGTTTTATAGAACCACTCCTTGCACAATATGACTGTTAAAAATATCATCAAAATCAATGAAGAATAAATCACGTCTTGTTTTTTGCTAGGGTCTTACGATCTCAGGGTCTTGTTAAAAATATAGACTCATAGCCTGCTGCCTCAGGCTATACCAGGTTATAGCTCGAGACGCAGATAAGGGCCTATAACAAGAGAGAGGATCTTTAACAACTGGTATAGTCCAAGACAGCTGCGCTTAAAGGCTATTATTCCATTCCATTCACTGAGAGTAGAATAATGTTCTAAATTAAAAGGGTGAAACAGAAAGACAAACTTTGGAATGCTGGAGAAAGTGGCTATACCATCTACTATTAGCCCTGAGTCACTTTATTGTCTTCAATGGAACTTCCAACATTCTAAACATCTAATGTTTATTACAGAGTTCTATGCCTCAAACTGACACTGAATGATGTGAGCCCCCCCAACTGTGTAGACCACATACATAGTCATAACCCTTAACTACTTTGTAAAATGAAAATAGTATCAGTGCCCTTACCTTAAGGCCTGACGTTGAGAGAAGCAGAAAAGGAGGTTGGGTTCTATGCAACCCCTCACTGTCCAAACATTATGGGCACTTCTTCAGGGTGTAACAGCAAATATCACACAATCAGTGGTGGCAATAATTTCTTTAAGTGGTCTTGTTTCCATTCCATGCCCTTTAATTCTACTGCATATGCAAATCAGTCTTGACCCTGCTCCACGGGAGCAGTCCAGCCCCTGAGAGTGAAAACATCTGTTAATGCACTGACCACTACCAATCCTTTAATATCTAACACTGGGATGATACATTTCTACTGTGAGGCTAGCAGAGCCAATTGATGGAATGAAAGCAGTTATGTCAAGTAGAACAGTTAATGACTCTGGAAAGCACTTACATTGTGAATGGAACGGACCAAGCATGTTCTTTACCTGATCTTTCATGGTTGGATGCCACATTTCTCAGTGTCACAACATTCTGCAATTCCATGAAGAGCAGACCTCGTGCAAACACAGGGAAAGGAGAACACACACTGCTACTGCTGTTCAGTACTCTTAGCCATTCGCTCTTCGCGGAAGATGTGTATAGGTAACACCCAGCAGGTGGTCAAAGTAAAACCAATACTGCATTTGCATAAAAATTGTGTTGGTATTTGATAAAGCATGAACCTAGCTGGCAACAACAAAATGCTGCATTTCTGGGCATCACGGCGCTAGAATTTGGAGGGGACATGATTTAAGAATGACGGAGTCATCAATCCCTCGGAAGACGAAGGTGATGTTGGCCCTTTTGAGTGGATTATCCTTTCATACAGTTTTTATGTCAATTGGTGGGCTCACACCGGACTGAATTTCATCACCTCTTAGCAACAGTGCATTCACTGCCCACTCAAGCTTTTGCAGACAGGAACTCGTAAAGCAGTTGGCATTAAATCTACAAGCGATGGAGCATGCAAGGCTTTTGAAGAGTGCCCCTGTACATAATGGCAAAGAAGCATGTATACACAGACACACACAGGCGCACACTCACAGCCTGTAGGAGAGTAGTCTGGCTGGGTCCCTGCTAATCAGGGCCCCAGCCTCTCTGTTCTCTCTAAACAACTTGGAGTGCATATTAGATGCACTAGTGATTGGATACTGTGGTACATTATGAGCCCCTAGTATATGGTACCTTAGGTACCAAGGGCATAGGTACTTCACAGGCCTACCAGGGGCTGAAGCATGTATTATGCCACCCCTGGGAAGCAGAATAAATCTGACACCACAGGCCTGCTACTGCAGCCAGGGTGAGGTAGTGTTAGAACTCCTCACTGAGGTATAGGTTTCCTATATCTCACCTTACACACACATATAAACCTATCAGTCACCGCTAAGGCAGGCCCTATCAATCCTGAGGGCAGGGTGCTTGGTTTCCATGTGAGGGGGTGCCTCTGCCTGAGCAGGGCCCCTCTGCAGCTTTCAGAGTCTATTCTCTGTAGCTGTTTGTGGATGCAGTTAAACCATATACTCTTAAGTGCATTATAACCTAGCGGTAAATGCTAACTTTGGGATGGCTGCATCAAAACATGTCGTGTTTGGTGTCAACCACCTTGGAATCATACCCCCACACCAGTAACTGGTGTGGGAGTATGATCCCACCCTTCTAGAGGGATAGACATGTACCCACTGTGGAAACACTGTAGAATCCTGAAGAGCCCTGGCATCACAAAATGGATGCACCAGCACAGACACTGGGCTGCCCTCCTGCTGCTGACCGAAACTCGCAGTTAAGGAGGCCCAGCAATAGGCATCATGTCACAGGGAGGTGTAACCACCTTCCAGACAGGATTTAGTGTACTGGGGCTGGGTGGGTGCACTCCTAGAGTGCTTTGAAGTCCTGCACGGGGGGAGCAGTAGGCTCCTCTGTGCATATGCCAGCTCAAACCGGTTCAGGGGCTACCAGCCCCTGCACTGGCGCGAAACTGGACAAAGGGAAGTGGATGTAGCCACCGACTCCCCTGACCCTCCCATAGGAGTGGTCATAGAGCTAGTCCCTCCCTTTCTTTTAGTATAAGTTAGGGAACCCTTGCCATTGCAAACTAGATATCCCTGGACGACGCTCTGAAGAAGAATCCTGGACCTTTGACGTTCCACTACCTTTGGAAGACTGAAGAATCTCCCTTGGAGTCAAGGAGTGACTCCCCTGCTTGGCAGGCACCAAAACTTTGCATCAACGGTCACAAACTTTCCCGCTCCCGCCGGAGTCCAAAGTCCCTGCAGCCCCGGAAGTGGATTTCCTGACTTCTCCAAGGCCATCGTGAGTCCTCAGCGAACCTGTTGCAAGTGGACCCCACGAGTGACGAGGAACAGCAATACCCGGATACCGTGCACTATTGTCGAGTGCAACCCCTTCATGACATTCTATGAACCACGTGTGGTCCAAGCCTCCAGCAGGATTTCCTCCGAAGATCAGAGGCCTACCTCGTCTCGAGTGACCATAGGCTCCTGGTGAGTGATTCCTCCCAAGGCATCTTTGCGATCCCTTGCCGGCTGGCTTGTGGGTCCCCAGAAAACGTTTGTACAGAACCAAAGGGCTCCCCTGGTTGCTCCAGGCCTGCCCTCACTCACCCTCACGGGGTGAGTCCCTCAGATCTTGCTGGTCTGCACCATTGACTTTATTCACTTTTCACAAGACTTGCTGTTGCCACAGCTTGTTGGCTCCAATCCGGTTGCCGACACCTCAGTCAGCTGCAGACGTCGTGGGACACTCTGAAGCCAGCTGCTAGTCATCATCAATCTCTCCTGGACCTCGTGAGCGAAGAGTCAAAACACCGTCAAGCACCTGAACTCACCCGACATCCGTGGGCATCCATCTTCCTGGCCCCGGGTCACTGGCAAGTGACTGTGAACACTGTCCCTTCTGCTTTCAGGTCTTCTTCATTGTGAATACAGCCTTGGATTCCACCAGACACTTCTTCAGTCTTCGCAAGCAGCAAATCTTCTTTGGCTTCCATAGAAAACAGCTACGTGACCCGACACCAAAAGGCACCTATGCACCCGGCTTCCCTGGGTGAGGTAACTCGTGCACTCCGGTGCCCTAGTGTGTGTTGGCCCTCAAATTACTTACCTTGTAAGTGGTTTGCTTGTAAACGTCCTCGAAGTACCCTAAAACTTTAAAAATCAAACCGCGACTTGCTCCATTGTAATCAATGGGGAACACGCGGCTGTGTTCTCACACTGCACGCGTCTCCCATGGGTCTTTTAATTACCTGCCTTGGGTGGATTAGTGAAGCCCCAGCGATTCTACAGGCCCTAGGCCTTGTCCCCTTGCAAGTCGAGTTTCCTAAACCTCTTTTTTAGTATATGGTCTGGTATGCCCCTAGGGCCCCAGCCATATTTGTGAATAACTTATAGTGAAACGTTGATATTTGAATGTGTTCCTGGCTTCTAATCTCATAAAGAGATTAGTAGAGTGTGTCTAGAGATAAATACATATATATTTGATATATATACCTGTGTGGTGTCCTTTCATTTGGTTATTCAAGAGATTATAAGGTAAAACAAGCTGCTTTACATTCCTCTGAGACTTAGCCTGAAGGCTGCTCTCCACAGCTACCACTAGGATAGCTTTCTTTAAAAGGTTGTCTTAAACCTATCTACCATAAGAGTCGAATTGGACTGGTGCAAGGTGGCCACTATAACTAGTGACCAGCATATGCCAGGCCAACTTCTCACATTGGTGGGCAGCGTGTGGGATTCCAGCTTGCCATTGTTTTACCAGAAAATCTCTATTTGAATTACTAACTGAAAACCACTTAAGGTACTCAAGGTACATATAAAGTCAAGCTTAGTATCAATAAGCTCTACTGATCTTAGAGCTGTTTGTGAAGGGATAGCACACCCTTGCTACAGCTCAAGCTAGGATCAGTAGGCCACAAACTAGTGTAGGTAGTACAACACTGCACAACACTAGAATGTCCTCAAGGGATGGAGCTAGTGGGACCAACCAACCTCAGTGTAAGGACATGACCTTCTTTGACTTGAAGGCCATGTGTGTTGCAAGACACCTGGGGTTAGGACAGAGTCCATCCACACAACACCTGATAAATTTGCTAACAGCAGATGATTTTAGACTAGCTCTAGGAGCTAGTGGATCTGGATCAGGGGGTGGGTCAGCCATAGTCTCTGGGTCAGATGATGAAAATCAAGATTACCTGGTGTCTGTGATTGAAGGGCCAGACCCACAAGGGTCTGAAAAGGACAGAGGAATTCTCCCTAAGAGAGCTGACAGAGGTGAAGAGAGGCCTAAGTCCCCTTCAAGGGAATCTAACCACTCATATCACTCTGACAGAGAATCTGTCGATCAGAGAAACTCATACTCTAATAGAAGATAGACTTCCTCTGAAAGAAGGTACAAGATGCTTCAGTATGAGAAAGCCAAATTTGCCATCAGAACCAAGCAATTGGCCTTAGACAGAGAAGACTTTGAGCTCCAGAGAGCTTCTAAGAAAGAGGGGTTAGAACCCCCTGGTGGCAGCAACAGTGTCCCTAGAGGCAGAGATTAAATTCCAGACCATAGGAACCTATCCAAGGTTGTTCCTCCCTACCAGAGTGGGAATGATATCCACAAGTGGATAACTGCTATGGAGAGGGCCTGTAAGGTACAACAGGTCCCCCAGAAACAGTGGTCAGCAATCTTGTGGCTCTCCTTTTCTGATAAAGGTAGAGACAAGCTCCTCACTGTTAGAGAAGAGGATGCAGATGATTATGAAGTACTGACGACTGCACTGATAGATGGGTTTGGCTTAACCACTGAACAGTACAGGTTGAAGTTCAGAGATACCCAGAAAGCACAGACTCAGGACTGGACTGACTTTGTTGATTGTGCAACCAAGGCTCTGGAGGGTTGGCTGGTTGGTAGTACAGTTACTGATTTTAAGGGATTGTATAATCTTATAATGAGAGAACAGACCCTTAATAATTGCCAAAACCAGTTGTTGCATCAGTACCTGGTGGACTCCGATCAGACCTCTTCCCAAGAATTGGGAAGGAAGGCAGACAAATGGGTCAGAACCAGGGTGAGGCAGAAAACCCAGAACCAAGGGGGTGACATCAAGAAGCAAGATCCTAAAGGCTCAGAGAAAGGTGGGGATAAGTCAAAAGACCAGAAGTCTTCACAAGGGCCCCAAAAATCTGCATCTGGTGGGGATTCACAGTCTACAAAGGGAAAAGGCCAAAAGAAGCCCTGGTGCAAATTCTGTAAACAGAAAGGGCACTGGACTTCTGATTGTACCAAGTCCAAAGACCAAACCACCACCACTCCTGCCCCTAAGGCAACTGTTCCCCCTAGTGCAGCTACTGGTGGGGGTGGTAATCAGAATAAGGGTGTAGTAGGGTTGACCCTGGGTTCTGAAGTGGACTCTGGCGTAGTCAGAGTACCCACTCAGGCATTGCTGGTTTGTGAGGGAGACATTGATATGTCCTTCCTAGTGAGCCCCAGTAATCTGGGTAAATACAAACAGCAGCCTGTAATAAATGGCAAACAGGCTTTGGCATTCAGAGACACAGGTGCTAGTGTCACCATGGTGGCAGAGGATCTGGTGGACCCTGCACAGATCATCCTGGGTGAAATGTACCAGGTAACCAATGCAAGCAATGTCAGGACCAACCATAGTCTGGCAGTTGTGAATTTCTCCTGGGGAGGGGTAACTGGCCTCACTAAGGTAGTAGTCAGTGCAGACCTTCCTGTCGAATGTCTATTGGGCAATGATCTGGAGACTTCAGCCTGGTCTGAAGTAGAGTTATGGACTCATGCTGAGATGTTGGGCATACCCGCAGAGGTATTTGCTGTGACCAGGTCACAGGCCAAGATGCATAAAGCTGAACCAGCTCTGGATCCTGAAACTATGGACCAGGTGCTACCCAAGAGGAGGAGCAGTAGGGTTAAGGCTGTGCTTTCCCCTCTGTCTCAGATTCCCCTCCTGAGGGAGGAGAAGCAGATCCTGAAGAAGGAACTGCCCCAGAGGGACTTGAGCCTGATCAGGTTGAGTTCTTGGGGGCAGGGGGACCTTCCAGGGAAGATCTGAGTAAGGAGTAACATTGCTGCCCCTCTCTTGAACCCCTCAGACAGCAGGCTGCTGCTGAGGCTGCTGAGAGTGCTAGTGGGTCCCATAAAGTTTAATGGGATGAGGGACTCCTGTGTTCTTAGGCTAGAGATCCTACCCCTGGAGCCGCCAGGAGGTTGGTAATACCTCAGAAGTTTAGGGGGTTCCTCTTGACCCTAGCACATGATATCCCTTTGGCAGGACACTTGGGCCAAAACAAGACCTGGGACAGGCTTGTTCCACTTTTCCATTGGTCACATATGTCAGAGAACACCAAGGAGTTTTGTCGCTCCTGTGTCACTTGCCAAGTCAGTGGCAAGTCAGGTGGCACAGCAAAGGCCCCCCTGATACCACTACCTGTGGTGGGGTTACCCTTTGAAAGGGTAGGGATTGACATTGTTGGTCCCCTTGACCTTCCAACAGCATCTGGGCACAGGTTTATCCTGGTGGTAGTGGATCATGCCACCAGGTACCCAGAAGCAATTCCCCTCAGGACCACCACAGCCCCTGTGGTGGCAAGAGCCCTCATTGGAGTCTTCTCCAGAGTGGGTTTCCCTAAGGAAGTTATATCTGACAGAGTCACAAACTTTATGTCAGGGTATCTAAAAGCAAGGTGGAAGAAGTGTGGTGTTAATTATAAATTCACCACTCCCTATCACCCACAATGCAATGGGTTAGTTGAAAGGTTCAACAAAACCCTAAAGGGAATGATTAAAGGCCTCCCAGAAAAGCTTAGGCGAAAATGGGACTTTTTACTTCCCTGCCTTCTGTTTGCATACAGGGAGGTCCCACAGAAGGGGGTTGGCTACAGCCCTTTTGAACTTCTGTTTGGGCACCCTGTCAGAGGTCCATTATGTTTGGTGAAGGAGGGCTGGGAGTTACCTCTCAAACCTCCCAAACAGGATGTGATGTACTATGTACTTGGTTGCCGCTCCAGGATGGCCGAATACATGAAGAAGGCAACCAAAAACCTGGAGGCAAGCCAAGAACTGCAAAAAGCTTGGCATGACCAAAAGGCTGTACTGACTGTATACCAGCCAGGATAGAAAGTGTGGGTGTTGGAGCCTGTGGCCCCAGCAGCTCTCCAAGACAAATGGAGTGGTCCCCATACAATTGTTGAGAAAAAGGGAGAGGTCACCTACTTGGTTGATCTGGGAACTCCCAGGAGCCCCCTTAGGGTGCACCATGTCAACAGATTGAAACCATATGTTGACAGGGCTGACATGGGCTTGCTCATGGCAACTGATGAGGAATATGAGGAGCAGAGTGACCCTCTCCCTGACCTGCTCTCACAGAACCCTGATGATGGGTCAGTAGATGGTGTTGCTTTGGCAAGCAGCCTCACTGCCCATCAGCAAACTGAATGCAGACACATTCTGCAGCAGTTTAGACATATGTTTAGCCTGATCCCTAGTCAGACTTCTTGGTGCACCCATGAGGTGGACACTGGAGACAGTCTGCCTGTCAAGAGTAAAATCTACAGGCAACCTGACCATGTCAGGGACTGTATCAGGACTGAAGTCCAGAAAATGTTGGAACTAGGAGTGATTGAGCCTTCAGATAGCCCTTGGGCTTGTCCAGTAGTCCTTGTGCCTAAACCTCACACCCAGGGTGGTAAGAAAGAACTGAGGTTTTAAGTAGACTACAGAGGCCTCAATGCAGTCACCAGGACTGACGCCTATCCAATTCCCAGGGCAGATGAGCTCATTGATACTTTGGCCTCAGCCAAATATCTGAGTACATTTGACCAAACAGCTGGCGACTGGTAAATCAAGTTAGCTGATGATGCCAAGGCCAAAACAGCATTTTCAACCCCTGGTGGGCACTATCAGTTTGTGGTAATGCCCTTTGGTTTGAAGAATGCACCTGCCACTTTTCAGAGGTTGGTGAACAAAGTTCTGACAGGTATGGAAACTTATTGCTCAGCTTATCTAGATGATATTGCTGTCTTCAGTTCCACCTGGCAGGATCACCTGGTCCACCTCAGAAATGTTTTGGAGGCACTGCAAAAAGCGCAGGCCTCACTATCAAGGCCACTAAGTGCCAGATAGGGCAGAGTCAGGTTGTGTACCTGGGCCACCTTGAAGGTGGAGGACAGGTTCAACCTTTGCAGAGCAAAATCCAAACCGTCATGGAATGGGTAGCTCCAACCACCCAGACACAGGTGAGAGCCTTTTTAGGCCTGACTGGGTACTATAGGAGGTTTGTTAATGGATATGGATCTATAGTGATCGCCTTAAATGATCTTACCTCTATGACAATGCCAAAAAAGGTTCAGTGGACAGCTAGCTGTCAAAAGGCATTTGATGACCTGAAGCAGGCCATGTGCACTGCCCCCATCTTACAGAGTCCAGACTACACAAAAAAGTTCATTGTCCAAATAGATGCTTCTGAGCTGGGTGTGGGAGCTGTACTGTCTCAACTGAATGATGAAGGTCAAGACCAGTCAGTAGCTTTTATAAGCAGAAGGCTGACCCCTAGAGAGAAACGTTGGTCAACTATGGAGAGGAAGGCCTTTGCTGTGGTGTGGGCCCTGAAGAAGCTGAGGCCATACTTGTTTGGCACTCACTTCATAGTTCAGACTGACCACAAGCCCCTCCTATGGCTCAAACAGATGAAAGGTTAAAATCCTAAACTGCTAAGGTGGTCCATTTCCCTACAGGGGATGGACTATACAGTGGAACATAGACCTGGGACCCAACATGCCAATGCAGATGGACTCTCAAGGTATTTCCACTTAGAACACGAAGACTCAACTGGTCAAGGTTAGTTTAGTGTCCCTGCGTTTGGGGGGGGGTTGTGTAGGAGAGTAGGATCTGCACTTATGTTGCACCCACTTTTTTTCTGATGTTAACACTGGTTTCTGGCTATAGTCTGGCTGGGTCCCTGCTAATCAGGGCCCCAGTCTCTCTGCTCTCTCTAAACAACTTGGAGTGCATATTAGATGCACTAGTGATTGGATACTGTGGTGCCTTATGAGCCCCTAGTATATGGTACCTTAGGTACCAAGGGCATAGGTACTTTACAGGCCTACCAGGGGCTGAAGCATGTATTATGCCACCCCTGGGAAGCAGAATAAATCTGACACCACAGGCCTGCTACTGCAGCCTGGGTGAGGTAGTGTTAGTGATGCAGATTGGGGTGTACAAAATCTCCCTACTTCCACGGATAGAGTAATTTCATAGTTACACGCACATACACTCATCATACACTAGGGCCCATTTCACTAACATACACTCAAATACTCTACCAGAACTGAACCTGTGGAAAGAAAACTCCTAAACACCCCACATCTACACTGAGGTCGATAAGACCTAGTTATTGTAATTGTCCTGAGTCATAATCTAAACAATCTATACAACAATAATCAAATAGAGTACTCAATAATTGACAAGAAATAATCATCAACACCGTATTTAAAATTATGGTTCTTTATCTAAAATTAGTCAAAGGAAATCAATCAGAGTAAATCATTTTCTCATAATTACCTATTCTAACTAAATGTCAGAATGGGTCATCAGGACAAGTCTCTCAGTAGAAGTCTCCCGAGTCACCATCCTCACAGCATCGATCCTCACCAACGCAGGTTTGGGAAGAAGTGGCAAAGTGGCCTTAAACCCTCTCTAGGCTAACAATATTTATAGGGAAACTTGCAATATTATAGAAACATAAAATGTTCTAAACGTCCGCTGAACCGCTGAGCAGAGCGAGCAGGAAAGGATGTAGCATCGCTACATTTGGAAAATCTCCGCTCAGAAAAAATCACAAAAATAAAAAGACAGAACAGGAACTAAAAGTTAAAAAATATCTTTTGACATCCACATTTCCTCGGAATTAACATGATGACTTCAGAGTCCATTCAGTTCATTCATTATGGCTCCTTTGTCCTCCAAGGCTATTCGGATGTTTCTTGGAGACTTGCCCAGCACTGCTGCTGTCCTCACGGAAAATTTTAACCAGGCGAAGACTGTGGTCAGATGACTTCAACCATATTCAGCAAGGCCCTCTCTTCACAAATCTCTCACTCGAGGCCAGGCTGCAAACGGCGGCCATTGTATTCTAGGCCAAAATAGACCATCTTAATTAAAAGAGACAAAAACAACGTTACCACAGCATAGTGATTAAACAGTGTTAACCCCACTAATACCCTTATGTGTATGTAATTGTCTAGCCTTTGCAACACAGAAAAGCATTAATTCAAAAGCGTTTCGTGCTTTAAAATAAACAGCACTCAGCAACGTTTATTTAATAAAACATGCACATTATCAATAAGCAAACGAAAGCATTCCCACGTGTCGGTTTTCTTCTCATTAGTACGTGTTGGTAAGTTTAAAACATTTACACAAAACAAATAATTAGTAATTAATAATTAATAATTTTAATTATGACAAATAGACAAACCAGAGCTTAAAAACCCAATAGATTTTCATCAGAAAACTCTGCTCCAGCAATCCCCCCTTTGGTGATATTATCACCAAATAAACAACCCAAAAAAAAAAATTAGTGAAATTTTTAGTCCCATTTTAGAAGAAATTGGAAATGTCTTTTTCTCCTTACACAACACTACACACCAGACACTCTTTCATCATCCCTCTTTGTTTCTAAATAGACACTCTCCCTTAATTCTTCTAATTCAATTTCTTGTGGTTCTCTTTTCAACCTTTTATTTCTCTTTTCATTGTTTCTTTTAATTAATTTCTTTTTCCCTCCCCTGTTTTTACAACACAAACACACCAATCTCAATATCAATAAAGCAACAATTATACAAGTCAAAGGAAACAATATCTTACCTATAATAGTACTACCTATTTTTGCAATAAAATTCTTAACAGCAACTATTTTATTAACCATTTTAGTCCAAATACTTTCAGCTTCAAGTGGTACTAATTCTTCATGCAAATCAGTAATATTTGTTATATATACCTTCAGGTCTTTGCTTTCATCTGGAATGTAAGTGCAACAATGTTGAACTTTCAGCATTCCACAAACTCCACCCTCCTTAGCTAATAGAATATCAAGGGCAAGTCTATTTTGCATAGACATGGCACGTACGGCAATTAGTTCCGTATTCACCAAAATAAACCCTCCAGCGGTATTTGTCGATAAGCGATCCACCACTGTTGACAGTTTCCGAATCCCATAAGCATTCAAAGAAATTCCCACTGCTGGAATTAAAGCTCCAAAAATGTCACCCACTACTTCAGACCAAGTTTCCCTCTTGAAGCTCATTAGTAAATTAATATGTTCTACATCTTCTATTCTATCTATATGAAAGATCTTTGGAAAGACCAGGCCCACATAACACGTGCCATACCAATGGTCAGGCAACTTGTAATAAGCCTTGTTCCCACAAACATAATACACTCCTGGAAAAATTGTATCTTCTCCACCTCTGAAACCCCATCCTGTTGCAATGAAGTATGTATCATGACATTCACTAGTCCCAACAAAATATGTATCATATTGGGATTTCCCTCTTGTAATGCACAGCTTACCCTTCTGTGGTGCATGTAAAGCTAAAGTTGGACTAACCCCATTTCTTAATTCTTTTCCCATCTCAATGTCCCAAATTGTCTCACTCACTTTATATTTCCCTGCCTTTTCATGCATGCTCAATCTCCTTTCCTCCACCATATTTAGGAAAGCTTTCTCCTCTTCTTCTAAACTGCAAGTTAAATTATTCTTAAAAATGTAATCTAATGTTAATTCTTCTTTTTCAATGAAAATCTCACCAAAAATGTTAGCTTCTTTAGCTGGATTCAGCTTTTTGTTCATTGGCAATTGCCCAAAAATACTATCTTTGTTAGACATCTTCACACCCTCTGAAACGGATGCAGGTAATTGCATACAAACATAGCAATCCATAACTTCCATTGTTTTCACATATTCGTATAACAACTTAGAAAAAACATTACTAGAAAAATCATTAATTGACCTATCTTTATGCATGTAAGTATTACTAATTCTAGTTGGAACTACTTTTTGCGAACTCTTCTCCGCATTTGTCACATTCTCTATATGCATCTCAAATGTACCTATCGTAACTCTAAATGTAACTAATAAAGCTAAAACACCCCATAGTAGCATTAATAATCCAGTACAGCAGCAGCACATTCTACACCATCTTCTTAAGAACGCACATCTACTTTGGTTATTCTCTATATTAGCCATTTTACTACTTTGACCTTGTCTTTTGACTTAGCCTCTACTACTCCACTACTGAAATTTCTCGAACTTTGGATTACTTCAGACAGCTGAATTTCAGACTTTCTCCTTTTCACTTTTCTCCAAGTGATTTCTTTTGTTCACTCAATTTGGATATTCATCAATTTTCACTCCTTCTTCTTCAGCAACATCAAATTGTATCAGATCATCAACAACATCCTGTGCATCCGACTCTTCTCCAATGTCAGTCAGGATAACTTTTAAGATTCCAACAGATTTTTCCTTTTCCTCAACCACTTTTCTCAAGATCCCCTCCGGATTGTCTCGATTCACTGTTTCTTCTTCTCCTTCTTCAGACAGTGCCACATAAGACCATTCCGGTGATCTGTACTTTTGGTTGGGTTTTCTAATTCTCTTTATCTCCCCAGGTTCTCTTGACTCCTTTTGTTCCTTTCTTTTTACTTCATTTTGACTCGACACCTCATTCACTTGTTCAGCTTTCGATGTATTCCCTCTTATCAGTCTGTATCTCAGCCTCTTTACTCTGTTGTTAGGCCAAAAATCTCCTCTTACAACCTTTTTCGGTCTCGTTTCTGTATTATTTCTTTCTCCAATCCAAGTTCTCTTTCTCAGAACTCGACCTTCTGATTTTCCATTCTCACTTTCATCCGATTCTGTTTCAAATGCCTCTTGTTCTTCAGCAGTTTTCTTTCGCTCCACAGTCTTTTTCACCACTATTTGAGACTTCCCTACTTCTGTCCCTCCTCGGGTCTCCGACACGCAATCTTCTTGCTGTCTACCTGTCCCTTCACCTAGCTTGTCAAGAATGTTCCCTACACCTCCTCGGGGGTCTTCCGCAATCTGTCCCTCTCTATCTTCTTCTGACCCTACTTCTTCAGGTATAATCTCAAGTGGTTCTTCAATCTCCTCCTCTTCTGATTCAGGAGTAATTTCTGTGGAACTGCTCTTTTCTTTTCTTTTTCCTCCACTGCTTTTTGGAACTTCAGGCTCTCTTACAGAATCTGATCTCCTTTCTGAGATTCTCAATGGTTCTCTTGAAACCTTTTCTGCTTCTTTTCCTGAACTTTGATTTTTTCTCACTGGTTCTGGATCTTCATCATCACTGGAATCTGACTCTTCAAAATACTCTCTACCAGTCCCATCTTTTGGGTTTGGAACTCTCAGAGTATGACTCGCATGTACCCAGTTTTTCACACCAGCACACTTCACTGCAGTTGTCGTAGTTAGAATGACTTGTCTTGGTCTTCCCCACCTTGGAACCAAGCAATTCCTTCTTCTGTGTACTTTAATCCTTACCCAGTCCCCTGGACTCAGATCATGAGCTTGCTTCTTCTCAAGTGTGGTAGCTTCTTCTCCAATCTGGTGAAACACAGAATGAACTGCGTCAGCCAGGCCTTTACAGTAATCCAAAATCATGTCATCAGTTATTGTCATCAACTTATTGACAGGTACATATGCATGTCGCATTGCACGTCCCATTATGATTTCGTGCGGACTTAAACCAGTAGTTCTATCTGGAGTAGATCTAATAGTCATTAGCACTAGAGGCAAGACATCGGGCCATTTCATACCAGTGGCTAAACACATCTTACCAATCCTGTTCTTGATTGTGCCGTTTATCTGCTCAACAACACCAGAAGCCTCTGGTCTGTATGCACAATGTAGCTTCTGCTGTATGCTTAATGCTTCACAAATCAAACTCATGAGTTCATTATAGAAGTGTCCACCTCTATCAGACTCAATCGTTACCGGAAATCCGTATCTAGGAATCAACTCTCTTAACAGTAACTTTGCCACTGTTACTCCATCATTTCTCCTAGTCGGATAAGCCTCAACCCATCTTGAAAACAAACAGACTACCACTAGTACATACCTTAATCTGTTTACTTGGGGCATTTCAATGAAATCAATCTGCATTCTTGTAAAAGGACCTCCTTCTCTGCCTATTGTTCCCAGACTCACCACTGTCTTTTTCCCAGTGTTAAATTGCTGGCAAATCAAACATCTTTGACAGATACTTTCTGCAATTGTCCTGAACTTTGCATTGTACCAGGTTTGTTTAAAAGACCTGATCATCGCATCCCTTCCCAAATGTCCCTGGCCATGATACATCCTTGCCATTGTCGACAGCATGGAGTTCGGCATTACTGGTCTGCCATCTCTATAGACCCAAACTTGATCTGTCTCTCTTGGGGCACAACCTGCCTTGATCCAATCTTTCTTTTCTTCCTCCCCTGCCTCATCCTGCAACTGTTTCACTTCATCCCACGTCTCTAAGACATTAGTAAACATCACAGAACAAAAAGACATTTCACCTTCTCGTTCCCGATTAATTGACTGGTTATTTTTAGCGCAATATTGAGCAATGTCATTTGCGTATCGATTGCCAACTGTCACAAAATCATCTCCTTGTCCATGAGCAGCACATTTCACAACTGCTAATTCTTTAGGCAGCTGTATCGCCTCAAGTAATTTTCCAATCACTTCAGCATTCTTTATTGGAGTCCCACTCGACGTCAAGAAACCTCTTTGTAGCCAAAGTTGGCCAAAGTCATGCACAACTCCAAATCCATACTGACTATCAGTCATCACAGTCGTTCTCAAATCTTTCCCAATTTCACAAGCTTTTGTCAATGCCACTAATTCAGCAACTTGCGCAGATTTCACTCCTTTCAATGGTGATGCTTCCATTACTTCTGAAACTTTGCACACTGCATATGCTGCACATAGCACACCCTCATCATTCCTCAGGCATGATCCATCCACAAACAACACATGATCACTCTCATGCAAGGGAAGATCCCTTATGTCTGGTCTCGGTTTTGTACAGTAATCAAGCACATCCAAACAATTGTGATCATCTTCTGTTTTCACACCCACATTTTCAATATCCGGCAACAATGTCGCTGGATTCACATTCACACATCTCTCCAAAGTCACATTTGATGCTCCCAGAATGACTTTCTCATATTTAGTCAACCGACTATGTGACATTTATTGAGTTCTGCTTCTTGTCAAAAGAATTGCCACATTATGAGGTACGAATACCCTTACAGGATATCCCATTATGAATCCCTCACTCTGTTCCAGGCTTCTGCATGTTGCAGCCACAGATTTCAGACATCCTGGTAAACCTACAGCTACAGGGTCAAGTGTCGATGAAAAGTACGCAATAGGCCTTCTCAGTAATCCATGCTTCTGAATTAACACTGAAAGTGCACATCCATTCCTCTCACTGCAGTACAATTCAAACTCCTTTTCATAGTCTGGCATACCCAAAGCAGGGGCTTCACACATTCTGCTTTTCAACTCTTCAAATGCTGCCATTTGTTCTCCATCTAATTCCAATGGGTCTGTCATCTCACTTTTTGTCAGCTTAATCAGTGGCTTTGCTATCAGCGAGAAATTAATTATCCACTGACGACAATAACCCACCATTCCCAGGAACATTCTCACTTCCCTCTGGGTCTTTGGGGCCTTCATTCCCCTGATGATTTTGATCCTGTCATCAGTCACTTTTCTCAGACCTTTTTCAATATTGTGTCCAAGATAATGCACCTCTTTCTTGCAGAATTGCAATTTGGCTGGAGATACTTTTAACCCTCCATCTGCCAGATGATTCAGTAAAGCTATAGTATCTACTTCACAAGCTTCACGTGTCTTTGATGCCACAAGTAGGTCATCAATATACTGCACTAGTACTGAGTTTTCAGGCATGATCAAACTCTCCAATGACTTTTTCAATAACTGATTGAATATCGAAGGACTCTCTGTATACCCCTGTGGGATACGACACCATGCTAAAATACGCTGGCCAAATCTAAATGCAAAAATCGGCTGACTGTCATGATGCAATGGAATTGAAAAGAAAGCATGACACAAATCAATCACTGTATACCACTCAGCATCATGTGGAATCTGATACAAAATCACTGATGGATTTGGCACAATAGGACAACATGCCACCACAATTTGGTTAACTTTTCTCAAATCTTGTACAATCCTGAACTTCCCATTAGGCTTCTTTAGCCCCATTATCGGTGAATTACACGGACTACTCAGTAGTTCTCTCAAAACTCCCTGCTGAATCATTTTCTCAATTATAGGAGTTATTCCCTCTATTATTTCTGGTGTCATTTTGTACTGAGGAATGTTAGGATAAGTAATTCCCTCTTTCACTGAAATTTTCACAGGATCTACATTATTCATCAATCCCACATCCTCTCCAGTAAAATCCCAAACTGTCCTTTTCACTGTGTCTCTCAGCTCTTGAGGCAAATCCTCCGGATCAAACACAGCATATGCACCAATTAACTCACTCTCTTTATTTTCTAGAGTCATTCGGTACAAAACATCCTTATCTGGTGTTTCAAAAGCTATTCCATCCGGTGTACAAAAAATTGTACAATTCATTTTACATAACAAATCCCTACCTAACAGGTTCACTGGACTTGTGTCACAGACGATAAATCTGTGCATGTCTGAAAATTTCCCTATTTGTACTCTTACTGGTTCAGTAAGACGTGTCCTGATTTGTGTATTGGCTACACCAACTACTTGGATTGCTTCATCCGAGAGAGGAAGATTTCTAATATCTGTTGACCTGACAGTTGATCTTGTCGCACCTGTGTCTACCAAAAAAGTAACACTTTCTTCATTTATTTTCCCATCTACAAATGGTCCTGCCTGGTCTATTTCTAGAGTTGCACCAAGTATGCACTCTTCCTCCTCTCTTCGGCACCGTCAATAATCACCCTCAGACTCACTCCCTTCATTCTTTAACAAGTACTGTTGTACCTGGTTAGAACGCCTTGGTTTGTTTACCTGCTCATCATTGTAGAATCCCGAATCCGGATTATACTTTTGTGATCCTCTATTCTGCGGCAAGGGCGGTTTTGGCTCTTGACTCTGCTGTCTCACAACTTTCTGTTGTTGCTGCTGTTGATTATTCCCTTCGTTCTGCACCTGTTGATTTAAGGATTTTCCCTCATTATTCACTAATGGTGGATTGGTACACTCAGATCTCCAATGTCCCAGTTGGCCACAGTTGTGACATGGGAACTTTTTTTTGGCTTCCTCAAGATTCCCCTTTCCTTTCCCTGCATACCTGGGTCTATTCCCTGCATTATTCCCTGCATTATTCGCCTGTTCCACCAACTGTGCTTCCTGTCTTTCCGCAACTTTCACTTGTGCCCACATTGCTTTTTCTTTCAGCTTTCTCTGTTTTGCTTCAATTTCATCACTGAAGTATTTTGCATGTCTCAGAATCTCATCTATTTTCTTACTCTGCCAATCCACAGTATGCTCATGAATTCTTTCTCTAATCTCAGGTCTCAGGCCATATACAAATCTGTATACAAAATGACTCAAATCCTTGTCACCCAGGTGTTCATCTCCACTGAATTGCTTAAACGCCAGTATCAGCCTCTCGTAAAAAGCATGAACTGATTCTTTTGCTTCCTGATGTGTTCGATCTATTTTAACCCAGTCTGTCTCTTTTGGAGGTACTTTATTTTTCAGGTATACGATCACCTGCTCATACTTTCTCATTACTTCTGGATCTGGTGCTCCTGTTCTCTGATCTCTTGGATATTCCTCAGTAGGCCAACTTACAACTATTTTACACTCAGCCCACAAGTCTGCTGGAACAATTATATCAAACAGACTATTCAGGTCAATCCACAGCACTTTTGACAATTTCACAAACCTGTCTACCTGCCTATACCACTCGACGGGCTTTTCTCTCAATCGAGGGAAATCATTCGTAAATGATAAAATATCCTGTCTGGTCCATGGAACATGTACATATCCTCCTCCAGGTATTTCTCTCATAGGATAAGTATCCACTGGTTTCTCTTTTTCTCTCACAGGAAATGCTGAATAAGTTCTATCTCCTGATTCTTCCCTCTTCTTGTACCACCTATCTTTCCACTTCTCAACATCACCCCATTTTCGCAATAAAGCGATCATCTCTTTAATCTGTCCTGTTCTACCAGTACCATTCAAATTTTCAATATCTTTATCTGTGAAATCCATCCTGTAAGACTTCTGCAAAACTTTCACTTTATCAATGTCAACTCCATAGTCATTTGCTATTGCTCTTAATCTGTCATGTGTATTTTTAGTTCTCCAGGTGATGTTTTTACACATAAATAACAATTCACCATCATGATGATTTTTTAGAATTTCTGTAGGAACTGTCCCTGCAACAAGCTCTTCTAATTCTACACGTAACCTAGCCACATCAATTGCTTGTGAATCTTTATCCCTCTTTTGAAGAACTTTCATCCAATCATTCAAATCTTCAGCTGTTATTTCAGTAGATTTTTTCACTGGAACCACTTTCTTCTGCGGTTCTAAAATTGGCATCCCTGAACAACTAGCTTCACCAGCATCCAGTCTTGAATTAGACTGTACCTCTAATCCTTCACTACATGTGTCATGTCTGGATTGCCTCAGATCACTACTTTCTGTCCTTCTTCCTGAATCTCCTGAAGGACCAGCCAAACTTGTCAATCTATTCCCAACATATGGAATCACCAAACCATTCTCACCCGTCCTCTGCTTGTCAAACACAGGCATAATCGGACCTATAGTTACGGGCACCGTAACAGCGTCTAGATTCTTTGTCAGCTCTTTGATCTTTTCAGTCAATTCCAATGTAGTTCTGGCTAATTCTCTCGTATTTTCGCTACTGCTTCTATTCTCTCTTTGCCTGAAAAGATTACCACTTCTTAACTCAGGTGTCACATTTTCTGTCTCAATGATACGCACTGTATCTCTTATCGGAGAAACAACTGGTGTACTCTCTTCTGGTTCTGGTCTATATGGAGGTGGTCTTTTGTAAATCATGTCATTCAAGACCTCATCCTCATATTCATTAACTCCATATCTCCTCACTTCTGCCTCAGGAACCCTTTCTGTTCCCTCTTCAACTGTTCTCATAGGATATAATCCCTCTGACATACTAGCATCTCGCCATCTCGTCATTCGATCATGATGAGTTTCACGACCATGTCTCCTCCCAAACATATACCTATAGTTTCCCCCAGACCTCTGTTTCTCTCGCTCATGTACCTCCTCTTCCCATTCCACTAAAGCCTCAAACTGTGTCGGCCTTGGTCTTGGGTCAAGACATAACATCTTTTCCCGTAAATTTTTCAACACGGCCAGATTAAATGAACCATGTTCTGGAAAGGCTAAAACACCATCTTCCTTTGTATACCTAACCCAATTCTCCAACCATATACAGGTATGATACCCATATCTCGCAGCCATGAAGGATGCAGGCGTTTTCGATGGAGGTAACAATTCACCCTCTCTCGTTTTAACATCTTTATCCTTGTCGAACCACTTTCTGATTTTTCCGAACAATGTTTTTTTCTTTTTCTCTTCTTGGTAATACATTTTAACGATTACCAAAACTTTCTAATCCCTTCCGTAATACAACTTAATAGTACGATGTTTTATCCAATAACAGCGCGACTCACACTAACGCACCAATCCTAGAGCGTCTACGTCACTAGAATAGCTCTACCAATCCTTGCGCGGCTCACACCAACGCACCAATCTCAGCGCGAGCACTGTTCTGATCTAATATCCAATCAGAGCGCGGTCTGTTTGACGTCAGCAGTCGCTGCAGTCGCTTCTGTCTCCTGTCTCTTGTCACTCGTCTACCCCTCCTTTACAAAATTTCTCAGTAGACTCCGTGTCAAATTTCTACAAAATCTATTAGTTACAACATATAAACATCTCCATTGTCTGCTTCGCTAACCACAGAATAGTAAAGAAAATCTATCTCACAAGAATCCCGTTGACACAGTAGCACATCCCTCTACTCTGCCCTTCTAACATACATTCATTAATTGTTTCCTCTAGGACTTGTCCAAAGAGTCTTACAATCAACTAAATATATGAGCATTCACGCACATTCATACAAGGAAATATATAGTACATACACACAGAATCCTGCTTTTCCCGAGAACAGCGAACAATCTGCTCCACTATAGAATTATATCACACGTTAACCAAGCAGCTTACCTCTGCCCAGTTTCTCAAACAAGCTCAGAGAATACCTATTACTTCTCCCGCGATAAGCTTTAACGGTGAACCTTACGGATCCCTGGGACTTAAGACCAGAGTTTCACAGATAACCTTCACTACCATACGCACTCCTTATATACCAGAAATATTTCTAATAGTAACATACGACAATGTCACTGATTCCGAACCCAGACAATGTGACGCGCAACTTCAATTGTCACACGTTTTTCCTACAATCCCGTCTTTCCCGAGAGCAGCATATACTTCCTTCTGCCCTACTACGGAACTGCTACTAGCTCCCAAGTTCCAGAAGCACTACATATAACTCAACATGACGACTCCAACATATAGTATTAGTACATATACCAACATCAATCAATAATCAATAATCAATAAGCTAATGTACAAGCAATCTAATCAGATCAAGACAATCATCAATAACCATCCTCTTCTACCAGGAAATTGATGCAGATTGGGGTGTACAAAATCTCCCTACTTCCACGGATAGAGTAATTTCATAGTTACACGCACATACACTCATCATACACTAGGGCCTATTTCACTAACATACACTCAAATACTCTACCAGCACTGAACCTGTGGAAAGAAAACTCCTAAACACCCCACATCTACACTGAGGTCGATAAGACCTAGTTATTGTAATTGTCCTGAGTCATAATCTAAACAATCTATACAACAATAATCAAATAGAGTACTCAATAATTGACAAGAAATAATCATCAACACCGTATTTAAAATTATGGTTCTTTATCTAAAATTAGTCAAAGGAAATCAATCAGAGTAAATCATTTTCTCATAATTACCTATTCTAACTAAATGTCAGAATGGGTCATCAGGACAAGTCTCTCAGTAGAAGTCTCCCGAGTCACCGTCCTCACAGCATCGATCCTCACCAACGCAGGTTTGGGAAGAAGTGGCAAAGTGGCCTTAAACCCTCTCTAGGCTAACAATATTTATAGGGAAACTTGCAATATTATAGAAACATAAAATGTTCTAAACGTCCGCTGAACCGCTGAGCAGAGCGAGCAGGAAAGGATGTAGCATCGCTACATTTGGAAAATCTCCGCTCAGAAAAAATCACAAAAATAAAAAGACAGAACAGGAACTAAAAGTTAAATATCTTTTGACATCCACATTTCCTCGGAACTAACATGATGACTTCAGAGTCCATTCAGTTCATTCATTATGGCTCCTTTGTCCTCCAAGGCTATTCGGATGTTTCTTGGAGACTTGCCCAGCACTGCTGCTGTCCTCACGGAAAATTTTAACCAGGCGAAGACTGTGGTCAGATGACTTCAACCATATTCAGCAAGGCCCTCTCTTCACAAATCTCTCACTCGAGGCCAGGCTGCAAACGGCGGCCATTGTATTCTAGGCCAAAATAGACCATCTTAATTAAAAGAGACAAAAACAACGTTACCACAGCATAGTGATTAAACAGTGTTAACCCCACTAATACCCTTATGTGTATGTAATTATCTAGCCTTTGCAACACAGAAAAGCATTAATTCAAAAGCGTTTTGTGCTTTAAAATAAACAGCACTCAGCAACGTTTATTTAATAAAACATGCACATTATCAATAAGCAAACGAAAGCATTCCCACGTGTCGGTTTTCTTCTCATTAGTACGTGTTGGTAAGTTTAAAACATTTACACAAAACAAATAATTAGTAATTAATAATTAATAATTTTAATTATGACAAATAGACAAACCAGAGCTTAAAAACCCAATAGATTTTCATCAGAAAACTCTGCTCCAGCATTAGCACTCCTCACAGAGGTATAGGTTCCTATATCTCACCATACACACACATATAAACCTATCAGTCACCCCTAAGGCAGGCCCTATCAATCCTGAGGGCAGGGTGCTTGGTTTACAATGTGAGGGGGTGCCACTGCCTGAGCAGGGCCCCTCTGCAGCTGGCAGAGTCTATTCTCTGTGGCTGTTTGTGGATGCGGTTAAACCATATACCCTTAAGTGCTTTATAACCTAGCGGTAAATGCTAACTTTGGAATGACTGCATCAAAACATGTCATGTTTGGTGTCAAACAACTTGGAATCATACCCCCACATCACTAACTGGTGTGGGAGTATGATCCCACCCTTCTAGAGGGGACGACATGTACCCACTGTGGAAACACGGTAGAAATCTGAAAGAGCCCTGGCATCACAAAATGGATGCCACCAGCACAGACACTGGGCTGCCCTCCTGCTGCTGACTGAAACTCGCAGTGGAGGAGGCCCAACAATAGGCATCCTGTCACAGGGAGGTGTCACCACTTTCCAGACAGGATTTAGTGTATTGGGGCTGGGTGGGTGCACTCTTAGAGTGCTTTGAAGTCCTGCACTGGGGAGCAGTAGGCTCCTCTGTGCATATGCCAGCTCAAACCGGTTCAGGGGCTACCTGCCCCTGCTCTGGCGCGAAACTGGACAAAGGGAAGTGGGTGTAACCACCCACCCCCCTGACCCTCCCAGAGGAGTGGTCATAGAGATAGTCCCTCACTTTCCTTTAGTATAAGTTAGGGAACCCTTGCCATTGCAAATCAGATATCCCTGGACGACGCTCTAAAAGAAGAATCCGGGCCCTTCGACGTTCCACTACCTTTGGAAGACTGAAGAATCTCCCTTGGAGTCAAGGAGTGACTCCCCTGCTTGGCAGGCACCAAAAACTTGAATCAACGGTCGCAAACGTTCCCGCTCCCGCCGGAGGCCGAAGTCCCTGCAGCCCTGGAAGTGGATTTCCTGACTTCTCGACGGCGATTGTGAGTCCCCAGCAGAGCTGAGGCGAGTGGACCCACGAGTGACGAGGAACAGCAATACCTGGGTACCATGCACTATTGTCAAGTGCAACCCCATCACGATGTTCTACGAACTTGTGTATTGGACCATGTGTGGTCCAAGCCTCCAGCAGGATTTCCCTTGAAAATCAGAGGCCTACCACTTCCCGAGTGACTGTGGGCTCCTGTGAAGTGAACCCTCATGAGGCGTCTTTGCGATCCCTTGCCGGCTGGCTTGTGGGTCCCCTGAAGACTTTCTCATCAAATCATAAGGGCTTCCCTGGTTGCTCCAGGCCTGCCCTGACTAACACTCGCTGGGTGAGTCACTCAGACCTTGCTGGTCTGCACCGCTGACTTTCTTCAAACTCCACAAGACTTGCTGTTGCCAAAGCTTGTTGGCTCCAATCAGGTGGCCGACACCTCAGTAAGCTGCAGACTTCGTGAGACACTCTGAATCCAGCTCCTGGTCATCGTCGACGCCTCCTGGACCTCGTGGATGAAGAGTCAAAACACCCTTGATCACCTGAAATCACCCGACTTCCGTGGGCATCCATCTTCCTGGCTCCGGGTCACTGGCAAGTGACTGTGAACACTGTCCCTTCTGCTTTCATGTCTTCTTCATCTTGAATCCAGCCTTGGATTCCACCGGACACTTCTCTAGTCTTCGCAAGCGGCAAAACTTCTTCGGCTTCCATAGAAAACAACGACACGACCCGACACCAAAAGACACCTATGCACCCGGCTTCCCTGGGTGTGGTAATTCGTGCACTCCTGTGCTTCTGTGGGTGTTGGCCCTCGAATTACTTACCTTGTAAGTGGCTTGCTTGTAGACTCTCTAGAAGTACCCTTAAACTTTAAAAATCCAACCGCGACTTGCTCCATTGAAATCAATAGGGAACCCGCGGCTTTGTTCTCATACTGCACGCGTCTCCCGTGGGACTTTAACTTACCTGCCTTGGGTGGATTAGTGAAGCCCCAGCGATTCTACAGGCCCTAGGCCTTGTCCCCTTGCAAGTTGACTTTCCTAAACCTCTTTTTTAGTATATGGTCTGGTACGCCCCTAGGGCCCCAGCCATATTTGTGCTTAACTTATTGTGAAACTTTGATATTTGCATATTTTCCTGACTTCTATTCTCATAAAGAGATTAGTAGAGTGTGTCTAGAAATAAATACATATATATTTGATATATATACCTGTGTGGTGTCCTTTCATTTGGTAATTCAAGAGATTATAAGGTAAAACAAGCGGCTTTACATTCCTCTGAGACTTAGCCTGAAGGCTGCTCTCCACAGCTACCACTAGGATAGCTTTCTTTAAAAGGTTGTCTTAAACCTATCTACCATAAGAGTCGAATTGGACTGGTGCAAGGTGGCCACTATAACTAGTGACCAGCATATGCCAGGTCAACTTCTCACACTTTTCAAATAGTAGGGGGGTGGACGCACACTGCCTCACACTCCAGCACTCAGTTTGCCCTGATGAATCATAATAAATGCAGTGCATAATAACACTTTCTTCGGTGTCAGGCTTCAGTTTTACACCCTTGTTGGTGCAGCCAGTGCTGTGTATCTCTAGACACGTGTTTCAGGATAATCGTCCTTCTTCAGTAGAGAGCAACACTTTTTGGGGGTGCTGGAGATGCTGCCCAAAGTCTTCTCAGGTCTCAGTCCCACTCGTTGGGCGCAGGTTCATCAACCAGAGCTCGTCAGCTCGTTAGCTCAAGGGAGCCTTTTCAAATAGGAGGGGGGTGGGCGCACACTGTCTCACACTCCAGCACTCAGTTGGCCCTGATACATCATAATAAATGCAGTGCATGATAACACTTTCTTCGGTGTCAGGCTTCAGTTTTACACCCTTGTTGGTGCAGCCAGTGCTGTGTATCTCTAGATACGTGTTTCAGGATAATCGTCCTTCTTCAGTAGAGAGCAACTTTTTTTCGGGGGTGCTGGAGATGCTGCCCAAAGTCTTGTCAGGTCTCAGTACCACTCGCTGGGCGCAGGTGCATCAACCAGAGCTCGTCAGCTCGTTAGCTCAAGGGAGCCTTTTCAAATAGGAGGGGGGTGGGCGCACACTGCCTCACACTCCAGCACTCAGTTTGCCATGATGCATCATAATAAATGCAGTGCATGATAACACTTTCTTCTGTGTCAGGCTTCAGTTTTACACCCTTGTTGGTGCAGCCAGTGCTGTGTATCTCTAGACACGTGTTTCAGGATAATCGTCCTTCTTCAGTAGAGAGCAACTTTTTTTTGGGGGTGCTGGAGATGCTGCCCAAAGTCTTGTCAGGTCTCAGTACCACTCGCTGGGCGCAGGTGCATCAACCAGAGCTCGTCAGCTCAAGGGAGCCTTTTCAAATAGGAGGGGGGTGGGCGCACACTGCCTCACACTCCAGCACTCAGTTTGCCATGATGCATCATAATAAATGCAGTGCATGATAACACTTTCTTCTGTGTCAGGCTTCAGTTTTACACCCTTGTTGGTGCAGCCAGTGCTGTGTATCTCTAGACACGTGTTTCAGGATAATCGTCCTTCTTCAGTAGAGAGCAACACTTTTTGGGGGGTGCTGGAGATGCTGCCCAAAGTCTTCTCAGGTCTCAGTACCACTCGCTGGGCGCAGGTGCATCAACCAGAGCTCGTCAGCTTGTTAGCTCAAGGGAGCCTTTTCAAATAGGAGGGGGGTGGGCGCACACTGCCTCACACTACTCAGCAAACCCCAAATATTGGCTGTATTCTCTACTGATGACGGTTAATAAACCAGAAACACGTGTCTAGAGATCAGCACTATCTGCGCCAACCTTGGCGAAACACTCGAAAACATCGGAAGAAACTGCATTTTCCAGAATGCCAGGGGCGAACCTTGCCTGAGAGGTCAGCGGTGTGCTCCCACATCATATTGTCTATTTAAAGTACTCCCGTAAGTCATTGAGCTGACGAGCTCGTGGATGAAGCACCTGCGCGCCAGTGAGTGGTACTGGACCTGATGTAATGATTGGCAGCCTACTCAGCAAACCCCAAATATTGGCTGTATTCTCTACTGATGACGGTTAATAAACCAGAAACATGTGTCTAGAGATCAGCACTATCTGTGCCAATCTTGGCGAAACACTCGAAAACATCGGAAAAAACTGCATTTCCCAGAATGCCAGGGGCGAACCTTGCCTGAGGGGTCAGCGGTGTGCTCCCACATCATATTGTCTATTTAAAGTACTCCCGTGAGTCATTGAGCTGACGAGCTCGTGGATTTAGCACCTGCGCGCCAGTGAGTGGTACTGGACCTGATGTAATCATCATATTGTCTATTTAAAGTACTCCCGTAAGTCATTGTCTCTTTCAGCAGCAGGCATGGCCTCTACTCTCCCTGCTTGTGAGCGCCTTAGCGGGGAGGTCACGGGCCCTGGTGAGCCAATGGGGGTATGGCTCAGAGTCACATCTGGGTCGTCCGCCGCTTCCGGGTCAGTGCCCGACCCAAGGGTCCTCTTGAAACTTGACACATTTTGGGTGACAGCTTGCTGTTCTCATTGGGCCGTGACCATGGTTCCTTGTATCTTGGTGATGGTCCACTCTTCCGGTTCATAGGGCGTCCAAAACTTCCAGGCGGCATGTCTGTCTCTAATCACCACGCCATCTCCCACTTCCAGTAGTGTATCTTTTGCTCCTCTGGTGGCACTGGCTTTCTGGTTGGTTACTGCCCTCCTCACTTGGGTAGCCACTCTGTCCATCTCCGTTGGTTTCCATATTGGATCTGTCGGAATGCTGTCTCGCAGAGCTCTCTTCAAGAGTAGATGAGAGGGGGCACACCGGGTGGTGCTGTGGAGCGTCTGCCGATATGCATCTAGGAAATGATTGAGCGCCGTCTCGGCATCCTCCCCAAGGTTTACGGCGATGCGCAACTCTCGGTTGAGGGTGCGCATGAACCGTTCCACTTCCCCGCTGGCCTGCGGCCACAGAGTGGTGATCTTCCTGTGGCGAATCGCTGTCCTCTCCAGATAGTTTTGAAACTCGTGGTCTTGGAACGGGGACCGTTGTCTGAGTGAATTTCATCCGGCAGGCTCAGGAGGGCGAAAGTCTTGTCCAGGACCTTCCTGAAGTGTGTGAATGCCATCGAAACCACCACCTCTACGACTGGAAACTTAGAGAAGGAATCAACGAGCAACAGCGTGTTGCGACCATCAGGGAAGCTCCCGAAATCGATATTGATCTTGGACCATGGAAGTTCGCTTGGCTCTTCTGTGATGACGGGCACCGGTGCTGGATCGCTGTCGGTGATGGTGCACGAGTGACACTGCCGCACCATGTCTTCCACTCTCGTATCCATCGCAGGGAACCAATCTTTGTTTTGCAGCAGATCTTTGGTTTTAGCCATTCCCTGATGCCCCACATTCGCCAGCCGGACTTTCGGGATAACAATAACATGTCCCCTCAGGACAACTCCCTGTTCTCCTTCGCTCAACTCGTGGTGGATCTGCCAGAGTTGGCGTCATGCATGGCTATCGTCCGCGCGGAGTGACTGAGCCCCATCTAGGAAGTGGGCCCAGCCGTTGTTCAGTAGGGTATTGTTCACTCTGGCCAGGGTCTCATCATCGGCCGTCGCCCGGCCAATCTCCTCCAACGGCCGGGTTGTGGGCCCCTGGACGGAACACAATCTTGAAATTGTACACCTGCAGCTGTACAGCCCACCTTTCGATTCTGGGAGTTACCAGTCTTGATGACCCTGCGAAGAGTGGGAGCAGTGGTTTTTGATCAATTACCACCAGAAACTTCTCTCTCGATCTGGGCGTATCTGGTCTCGGTGTCGGATAATGCCCGGCTTGCGTATGCGACTGGTTTCCACGTCTCCTGGTCGTGTTCCTGTAGGAGGACTGCTCCTAGGCCTACAGGGCTGGCATCTACCACCAGCTCCTTGTGTCGCCCTGGGTGGAAGTAGGCCATCACCGTCTTATCCATGAGGGATGTTTTGATGTAGTTGAACGCTGTGTTGGCAGCTACGGTCCACTCCCACTGACGGTCACTACAGGTAAGGGCGCGGAGTGGCTCCGACAGAGAGGCCAGGTTCAGAATGAACCTGCCACAGTAAGTGGCCATGCCAAGGACTTCGGTAGGATGTATGACATTACAACACGTGTCATTACAACGCTTGCAGTTACATTGCATGCGTTACAACGCATGCGATGTTACAACGCTATGCCATTACAACGCAAGTCTTTACATCGACTTGCACTAGATGGCGTGCTAACATTAGAAAAGTGTAATTTACTATTCCAACTCCAGTCCACGTAACAGTAGGGAAGGTGTTGGGATAGTAAACTACACTATTTGTCATGTTAGCACGCCATCTAGCGCAAGTCGATGTAAAGACTTGCGTTGTAATGGCATTGCGTTGTAACATCGCATGCGTTGTAACGCATGCGATGTAAAAGCTGCGCGTGGTAAAAACCGCGCTGTAATGGCTGTTCCCCACTTCGGTAGGAGTCTTCGGGGTGCTTGCTGCCCGGATTGCTATTGCTTTCTTGGGATCCATCTTTAGCCCTTCTCTGGTAATAATGTACCCGAAGAAGTCGACTGATTCCTGGTAAAAGGAACACTTGGCCTTATGGAGGGTCAGTCCGCAGTCTTCCAGTCGCTAGAGGGTGGCCCGGAGGTGGGTGGGGTGTTCTTCCAAGGTGTTCAAGAATACCAAGATGTCATCGCTCAGATTGATGACGCCCTGCAGGCCGGACAGTGCTTCCTGGATGGCGTTGTGGAAGACCTCGGCTGCAGACGACACACCGAAGCTCAGTCTCTTGTACCTCCTGAGGCCGACGTGGGTAGAGAACGTGGTGATGTACCTGCTCTCAGGCTCCAGTTGTAGTTGATGGTACCCAGCATTTAGGTCCAGTTTGGAGAACCATTTGGCTCTTTTCATGTCCGCCACAATGTCATCCATGGTGAGGTTAAGATGAAGTTCCCTCTTGACTGCTAGGTTTGGGAGTCTCATGTCTACACACAGCCGTATGGCTCCTGGCTGTTTTGGCTTGGGGGCCACGACCAATAGGGATACCCATGGGGTGGGGCCTGACACCTTTTCGATGACATCGAGGTCTTCGAGTTTCTTCAATTCCGCCTCTACTTGCGGGCAAAGGTTGAATGGCACCCTCCAGTGTCTCAGGGCAGTAGGCCTCATGGTGGGGTCGATGTGGAGCTTGAACTGCTTCCTTTTGAGCTTGCCGAGCCCTGTGAACAGTGTTGGGAAGTCGTGCAAGATGGCATCAGCGTAGGAGTCGTGGATCTGGTGAGCGAAAAAGACAAGACTGAGGTCTTCTGCGGTGTGGCAACTGAGAAGGGTGCCTTTCCTCCCTTCAGTGATGTGGAATTGGGCCCTCGTGACATGTTTGTCGCTGGTGATCCTGGCCTCGATGACCCCTCGGAGGGGCATTGGGCACGTACCTCCATAGGTGTAGATCTGGGCCTTGGTAGGTGTAAGAGGGGGTCTTGGTGACAGCCGCTCATACTGTTCTGAGTCCATGACATTGACCGATGTGCCCGTATCGATGAGCGCCTGGACTTTTCCTACCAAAATGGAGCACATCGGCGGCGGCCTTCGGTGTTTGTCCGACCTGCTGAAGAAGGATACGACAAACACCTCGTCATCATCTTCTTCGAGCGCGACGCCCCACTCATGGGCAGTCGCGGTGCTGGGCGAGCTGCGCATGGCCGCCGTTGTATGGCCTCGACACTTTCTTCCTTGATGGGCATGTACCTCATTGCCTGTGACGCTGCAGTGGTCCTATGCAGGGCGGCTTCCATTTCGCCCACCCGTGCATCAGAGAGTTTGTGCGACCTGGCCAGGATGAGGATTTCGTCAAGAGAGATCCCTGGTTGCTGAAGGATCAGTTTCCTTGGCAGTGTTGAGCGGCATCCCTGGATGACTTGACCGCGTATTTCTTCCCTCTGGTCGGTGAGGGCGCAGTCTGCGCAGCTGCGCATAAAACATGTCCATGGACGCTGTGTCCAACTGCGATGCCTGCCTGAACTTAAAACGCTTGAAGTCCAGGTTCAGTTGAGGGTCGAAGTGTCGGTTGAGCGCAGCGACCGCAGCTTCATAGTGGTCATCACTCCCTGTGTTGGGCAATGTCTCAAAGAGGTCGTAGATCTCTGCGCTGCCATAGTTTATGAGCGACAACCGTTTTACTGCGCCGTCTGTCTTCCTGGTACCCCTGAAGTAGTGGTTTAGACGTCCGATCTATTCCTTCCATCGTGGGGCCGTCGTGGCGGGGTCAGCAATCTCACTGTAAGGCAGCAGTGGGGATGCAACCGTGTGACTGTGACTCGGGGAAGGGGCATTGTCTTCTCTGCGAGGTTCGGCTGCACCGACTTGCGGGCCGGCAGCGCCTGCCGCGGGCGCTGTGCTCATGTTGCTGGCGCGTGTGCCTGTGGGCGCTGTGGAGCAGTCTTCTCTCTGTGAGACCTGGTGCTTCCATGTGGGCTAGCCGGCGGGCACGTGGCTGGCCTGCTTGGGCAGTCTTTGATCACTGTGACCCTGCGTGAATGGTGGGTCTGTGGCGCTCCATGCTGATTGGGCCTTGTGGGTGAGGCATGTTACTCCCAGTCTAATCACCTGTGGCAGCCTCTGGGTGATGCCTCACACTCTTCCATGGGGCTCTCTGCAGTGGGGTTGTGTGGTGATGGGCCCTCGCGTGTGTTGGAGCGCCTCCCTCCTTTCCTGTATCTCCTTTTGTTTTCTAGCCCTCCCCTGGGCAGTGGAGAGAGGTGATGGGCCTTCGCGCGCACAGCACGCCTTTCCAGCACTCCCCCGGGATGGGAGTCAGACCAGCCTCGTCGCCAAAGTAGTCCGGCGGGGCTCAGGGTGTCTGGTCCTACACAGTGCGCTAAAGTAATGCACAGCCACACATTGAGTTAATTGCTGGCAGGAACACCGCAAGCGGTCTTGCGCCCTTTATTTATCTCCTCGGGTCGAGCCCGCCCCGAGGAGTGTATGCATGGCTACTTTGTAGGGGAGAGCCCGGATGGCTCTCTACAGGTCCCTGTGTTGATCCTGGCACTGGTTCAGCTGCAGTGAGCAAGTAAGTTACCTATTTAGTGACATGTCGGTCCAGCAGCTGAGGCCTTCAAGCACTTTTATTCATACATTTTTATTATACATTTTATTTTGTCCCACATCGTAGGCACACCGGCCCAACATAGCCCTCGAAACCTCCTTACCATGGAAATAAGTGCACAGGAGGGCGAGGGACCCTGGAAAAGTTCATAGAGCTGCTGTAAAAACAATACACGTGTAAAGATAAGTAAATCTACAGTCTGGAGTGAAGAACCGTCGCTGTGCATGAGTGTGCGTGCGTGTTCATGAAGCAGAGGTGCAATGGAAGGGGAGAACTTGAAAAAATGCACATATAGAAGCCCTGCATTAAAATGTTATGAATTTGCACTCATTTTTAATGGTTTGAATAATCATTAAAATCCCATGAAGGGCGTTTTCACCCTTTTTTGATGTTTTATAATAGAGAGGCCTTCTTTTCCTCCATAAATTGTACATGCCTTGTGTTAAAACCCGGGAGGGTCTGAGGCAGGCGCTGGGTAACATAAAAGGAATAATCGGGGCCTTATTCCGTCAGTGGGATGAACTACAGAAGGGAGTCGCGTTTACACTAGCATGAATCCGTTGCTTTTACTGTGCACCAGAGGGAGAGAGGTTGAGAAATATGTCTGCGCAAGCATGTATATATGTGCACAGGCACGCACACACACAGAGACTGTGGAACTTATAGATAGGTTTGAAGTAATTGCCTGCAGGAATGTTGGGTGAAGGATGAGATACCAATGGTGGGGTTTCGCACACATTTCCTTGCAGCGCAAACTAACTATAGAGGGAGGTGTTCTGGGGGGCTATGTACCTACATATCGAATAAAAGCAATATAACCAGTAAATGCTTACCCAACGGGGGATCTCAATACTATCAACTTTTCTCCCTAAGGTCAGGCGTAAACCACCCTATCCTCCTGATTAATTTTTACAATAATATCCCAAAGGCCGCTTTACAAAGGACCTTAGAGGAATTAAATGATGCTATCCGTAAGGGATTGGGATCTGACCAAAAAGAACACTTTATCATTTTAACGGGGGATTTTGATTGTCATTTATGTATGCACAGTGATACCGAGATATGTGGCATGGTGAATCTTAGGGGTGATCCCTGTACTCATTTTGAGCATTCTGTACTCGGAAATTTACTAAACCATTTTCTATTTGAGTGGGACCTGGGCTATGTAAATGAACTTTGTGTTCCTCCGATCCATTTCGAACCCACCTTTTGTGGGCGGGGGTCCCGGACTATTATAGACTTTACATTGGTCTCTAACAATTATCACCGCAGTGTACTCTCGTTTAACTGAGAGCACATTGCACTTAGTGACCACTATCCAATTGGCTCTAGTTTTGAAATAGGGCAGAGAGGCAGTAAAGCCACCAATGTGGTGGAAAATATCTATTTACATGGGATTTCCTTGGCTAGAACTAATGGATACGTTATTAAATGGAGTAAGGTAAATCCGACTAACTTCTTAGAGAACCTGGTAGCAGAACAGAAAAAGGATTTTATGACCTGTTTAGAGGAGAACCCTAACCCCATCAAGGTCATTGCAGCTTTTGACAAGATTTCAGTTCACATTAGCAACAAATTAACTGGTACAGCACGAAAAGGGGGTCACAGTAGAATAGAGAGATGGTTTAATCAAGAGTGCACCAAAGCACATTCTCATTTGATCCAGACCTTAAAAAAAAAACCAAGAAACCAGCTAGATATTAGAGTAGCCAGAGCTTCCTATAAGGATGCCTTAAAAAAACGGAGGAAGGATCTGAAGCCTGGGAAGCCCTATTAAAAGCGAGTGCATTTAAAGATACGACTGCATTTTGGAATGCAGTCAATGCCCCATTTTTTGTGGAGAGAAATTCTGACCAGGTAGAGATTGTCATTGAAGAAACGCTTTGGGTTAAACATTTCACCGAGTTATACAAACAAGAGACTCGTACTGGACTGAGTTCATTGGTGGGAGTTACGAGCACCACAGAACCTGATGCATTAGTCCTATTTCCCCTTAATGTAGTCTTCTCTTTAGACGAGGTAGAATTAGCATTGGCAGATAGTTCAAATAGTAAAGCCCCAGGACCAGACGGTATTCCACTTGACATCTATAAGGATAACGTCGCCATGTGGGCACTGCTCCTGACCAACGTTTTAAACAGTTGTAACATCAAGGGTTTTCCAACTACCTGGCAGGAAGCTATTGTAGTCCCCATCTTTAAGAAGGGGGACAGAAACGATCCTAAATGCTATAGGCCAATCTCCCTCCTTGACTCGCTAATGAAGGTAGCGGGCAGAATTCTTTTAAATCGCCTCCAATTATGGGCTGAGGAGAAAACCGTTCTTTCGAAATTCCAGTACGGCTTTAGGTCAGGTCTTGGCACTGTCGAACAAGGCCTAAACTTGGCCTTAGTAATAGGTAAATATTCGGCAGCAAAGAGGGGAAATTTATTTATGACCTTTGTAGACCTCAGCTCGGCCTTCGACTGCTTGAATCATGATATTTTGTGGGCTACCTTAGCAGATCTTGGTATTGATTTTAATATTCTTAATTTTTTGAAAGAGCTATATAGAGGAGCAGGGGCCAAAGTCCGCTATGGAAAACTGGGAGAATGCATGCCCAAATTACCAATTGAGAAAGGTGTCCGCCAGGGATGTATCCTGGCTCCTTTTCTTTTTAATATATATATAAATGGGGTGGCAGACCATTTATTAAAAACAGAGGTGGACTACCCGCAAATAGATGGTAAACGTGTCCCTATCTTTCTGTATGGCGATGACGCGGTCATTATGGCCCGAACACAAACCGGCCTCCAGAAGGCCTTAACCAGCTTCTCGGCATACATGGGAGATAGGGGCCTTAGGATTAATATTGGAAAGACCTACACTATGTGCTCCTCGAACAAGGTAAATATTACCTGTAATATTCACTTAGAAAAATCAAAGATAGGCTTAATCGATACCTTTTCCTATTTAGGAATTGTTTTTAACAAGAGGGGTACCTGGAGATCACTACTAGGAATTTAGCGTTTTCACGGGCTATTGGCGCTCTGAAGCAATTCGCAAATAAGCTAGGGGGTAGGCCAGTACGCATCCTGATTGACATATATAAGGCGAAATGTGTATCGACGGCTGTGTACGGAGCTGGTATATGGGGGGTTGCAGATTGCCATGAAATTCAAATAAAGGAAAATGGTTTTCTCTGCTACCTGCTCGCTGTTTCCCGCTCCACCTCTTCCTATGTTTGTCACAAAGAACTAGCCTTGTCTTTTATTCCGGATCTAATTAAAATCAGTCCTATCTTGTTGTGGCATAAGATCTGGACTACAGCAGAAACTGCTCTTAATAGGGCGATTATTGCGGTTTGTATCAAACTTGAAGGCTCTAAAAAGATCCAGTGGCTCTCTTAACTTCAGGAATTTTTTAAGAATATCGGACGCCTTGAATTTTATGATTCCCCCGAGACAATGTCTTCGATCTCCAGACAGGCTCTGAAAGAAGTTTGCCTTGCCCATCTGGAAGATCGACGCTGGTGCCTCGAGGGAAAAAAGGCCTCTGTTGTTTATCATCAATTCCTGCTGCAAAATCCTGGGCTACCGCTTTATTTGTCACCCTATCAGACAAGTTATAGCAGAATGCTCTTAGCTCGTTTGAGAACTGGAAGTTTTTTCAGGATGTTAACTTTTCCTACCCAAGATGATTGGTCATCGCAATTAACGACTTGTCCGTGTGATGATTCTTCCACCCAATCAATCATTCACTCCATTTTGTTCTGTAGATTTTACGAGTGGGGGCAGAAAAGATATTTACTACCTCTCCTTAAACTTTGGAACCTGAGACAATGCAGACCAGCATTATTTAAATTATTGACCTTATATGATGAAATGACTATTACCGCTGTGTCTAGGTACCTGAAATATGTGATTAGATGCAGATCCACCGTGGTTTGATTGAAATCCTCATGAGTTTGTATGACTGTTGTTCTATTCTTGCACCCTTGGAGCAAGGGGTTTTCGTATTTATGAACTATGTATTGTATATAGATTTTTAAACATTAATTGTTACTGTTTTACTGGTTGTAATTACTCTATCTGCTTTTATGATTTTTAATGTAAAATCGAATAAAGCTATCTTTGACTTGACACACAGAGACCATAGAGTGAATGGGAGAAAAACTGCAGATGCCTGATAAGAAAATATGTTCTGCAAGTGAACTAGAGAAAATGGGAAGTGAAGAAAGAGGAGAAAGGGAAAGGGAACATAGAAGAGTGCTGAGTAGGAGGAAAAGAGGGAGAGAGGGGAGTAAATGAGAAGGCAGCAGAAAAGGAGACAAAGAGTAGGAGAGAGTGAGGCGAGAAAGCAGTTATGGTAAGAAGGGTTGATAGAAGGGGACAGAGGGAGAGAATTAGAGAAGAGCAGGCGAGAGAGAAGGGATGAAGAAATGAGACAGGTGGCCAGGGACAGAAGGGTAGAGGATGGAAGAAATAGCCATGAGAGAGAAAAAGTGCTAGGACAGTGAAAACCATAAAAGAACAGACGGTGCATGACTGGGGAGAGGAAAAAAGACATGCGAAACACAAAAGAACATTGAGTAGGCGAAAGAAGTGGAACTCCAAAGAAGATGTCAAAAATAGAGAAATAAATGGGGTGGAAAAAATAAAATAAAAAACATAACTCACAGCACCGACCAATTAACGTAATCTTATTTTAGATTCGTTTACTTTTTTTTTTTTTACCCTGCTGCCAGCTTTAGCGTCCCTAAAAGTTGACTCCAATAAAGTGCTGCCATAAGGGCTTGCAGTGAGGCCCGGAAACGTCCACACTTCGCTTCCTTGTCATCGTGCCTGCACTGAGAGCACTCCAGCAAACAATGCTGACAGTGGTCCGTGCTGAAGGCAAATACGCAGGAACATGAAGAAGATTTAGACTCCAGCACGCAACAGGAGTAATGGCCAATCACTGCATGGCTTCATAATAAAGCCGTACAGTGATTGGTCACGAGCACTGTGAATCTGAAAGGAACCCTCCCACTCCCGTGCGGTGCACCAGAGACTCAGAGAGGCCTACTAATGCATCTCATGAGCCAATCCTGATACTGCTCTCCTGCTGAGAGAAATTACAGGATTGGCTTGAGCAAGCGAAGTTAGCGCTCATCAGGAGACCGGGGGCTGCAGCTGGGAGTCCCCGGCCCACTGACTGAGCAGGTAAGAAAGGCCTCAAGTGCGCTTGTCGGGTTGGGATGGTTACCTTCTGTGGCAAACCCGACATGCGCACTTGATTGAGTCAGTCGCATGTAATATTTTGTTTACAGTGTGCGTGTAAGGCAAGCCCCACCCAACTCCCTCAGGATTGAATTCAGGAAGCTTTTCTGCTGTGACGCGGCAAGAAAAAACAAAATGTATGCACTGTTGCGCCTTTATTACATATTAATGCTGGGGATGATGGCACAAATATGTAGGGGGGCACACCCCTACACCCTAAGGGACGCACGGCCGCTACTTCAGAGGAGTAAGATTTACTATTCCTGCAACAGTAGGAAAAGCTTTGGACTTTGGAGGGGTTAGATTTACTATTCCCACTCCAGTCATCACAACAGTGGGGAAAGTATTGGACTTCTGAGGGACTAAAGTCACTATTCCCACTCCAAAAAGCAAAATAGTAGAGGAAGTGTTGGATTTCGGAGGGGCAAGTTTGACAATTCCCACTCCAGACTCTGCAGCAGTAGGGAAAGAGTTGGACTTCAGAGGGGTTAAATTCACTATTCCCATTCCAGTCTGTGCAACAGTAGGGAAAGCGTTGGACTTTCAAAGGGATTAAATTAACTATTCCCACTCCAGTCTAAGCAACAGTAGGGAAAGTACTTAATTATAAGCACATTACATATTTGAATAACCGTATTAATTTAGAAAAAATATATTAAACTCTTAATATAAACATTATTAACAGAAATATGTATACATATATTCAAAAACAACAATTTACATAATTAACAATTAAATTATCAATTTAAAAAAACATTGTTTATTAATTATTATTGAAATCCCCACTCTATACCCCTACAAACCTATCAGCCCACACATAAAACATGATTAAAATAAATAAGTATAACACAATTTACATAACTGATTACCAATTAAATAATTAACAATTAATGATTAATTGTTAATTAATTATTACTTAATACGATGTGAAGTCAAGAGTTAGGGATGCGTTGTGCAGTCGGAACGATGTGTCTGTTCCAAGGAGCTGCGAGACTGCAATACAGAGACCAGCGTAATCATCAAGGCTGCTGTCAGCAAGCGATGCGTGGACCTGTGCCGAGGATATGTCACGCAGCGGCAGTTCTAATGCGGTGAACCTGTGAAGCAATCCAGACACACCTAAGCTCTCTATTGTATGTGGCTCTCTAGGAGTAATACACAAAGCCCAACTGTCATCTAAACCCAGTCATGCGACCAGACAGGCTACAGGCAACTTTCTAAAAGTGTCGTATTTGGGGGCTGGGCCCATTTAAAGCAGCTGAGTTGGGCCTCCTAGAGATATATATTAAACAAATTACCCTAGCTGCATTAATTCAAAACATAATTATTTTTCCAAGGACAAGTAAATAAATTTTCTTGACCTGTGAATTTATTCACTCTGATTTCAAAACTTTTTTTAGCAATTTATTCACTTAGACATTTCCGTTTGACTATATTCAGAAAATCAAAACATATATTTACACTATACAACACATGACTCTGGCATTACTTATGACATTACTAAGACAACAACAACATATGTAACATTGTTTTTTCAAAATGTCCTCTTATGACCAGTCAGAAAATTACCAAGATGAAGATGTTGGCATTGCCAAAATTATTTTTGCAGAAACCTTCTTGCTATTAATTACCCTGGAGTTTCTAAGACAGTTCTGTTCCAGTAGACTATTCTTGTTTCCTTTTTAAGGTGTCTACTGTACGAATTTTATCCAATGAAGACACTCCCAAGTTTTCCATCGATGCATTTTGAACCTCTTGTTTCTTTTGGGTTCTCTTCAGGACCCTGACTGGTTATGATTCTCGTTGTTTTTGAGTTAAAGCGCATGCATGTTGCTTTACCAGGATTCTTTAATTATTTTAAAATGGCTTTCTTTTGTCTCCCTTTAAAGTTTTTCATTTTCTTTTTGAAGATGTATCAGGGCCCAGCGTCTCTCCAACTACTGCTTAAATCCGTCTTCTGCATCTCTTGAGGATGGAAGAATCGTCATCTATCTCTTCTCTTTTCCATGCCATCTTTCATGCCCCACTTCTCCCTCTCATTCCTTCTCTCTGGTGTATCTCCCTTGGACGTCATTTAGGGGTCACCAGGGGTCGCAACTGTGATCACTGGCTTGCTCCTTGGGACCCCTGCACTGCATTTGCGATCCCTGGTGTCAGATGTGGCAAAGTGAGTGGCAAAAACATGGGCTGTTCCACATTCCTTATTTTCAGTACGTTTTTTTTTATACTAATAGTGAATAATATTCTATTATACACTATTAGTGACTTACCTGGAACGGGACATTTGGTGGCAGCTGCGGTAAGTAAAAATGTTTTAAATGTATGTTGTATGCGTGCTTACGGGTGAGCAGGTTTATGTGAGATAAGAACATGTGTACGTGTAAGAATGTGTCTATATGTGTAAGCATGTGTGTCTGAGCGAAAGTGAGTGAGAGTCATTGACAGGTAGTGATATTGTGCCAGATTGAGACCCAAATTTACTATTCTTTGACACAAGACAAAACTGCACCAAAGATGCTGTGCGGCCTTGCGTCAAAGAGAGAAAGAAAAAAAAAAGCACAATATCTCCTAAAATATGGTGCAGTGTTTCTCTCCCCTTGCGCTGTTGCAAATTTGGCAGTCACACCCGAACACACACACCCTTGTGCCGTAGTGAGGTTATATGTGTTCTCTCAAGCATAGTTTTGTATTGCAACGTGTACTTTTCAGTGCAAAAACTAAGCTTGTGTTTGCACATTATATGTTTGCTGTACAATGCAGCACAAATGCAAAGTTGGAAGAAAGAGAAGAAATTAAAACATGTCTCTTTGTTATGCCTGCCTCGAGGAGACATACGATTTTGGCCCAAATTCCTCTCTTCCAAAGTATGTAGACGGGAACTTGCATCAAAACCGATGAGTTATTGCATTGGACACCCATGCACCAACCATGAAATGTGCATTTGACACAAAATAACATAAAGCTATGCATTGTGAAATTTTGCATTACTTTGGTGTCCTATCCAATGGAAATCTGGCTTTGCCTAGTAAAACCTACCCTAACACTTTGCACTGGGTTTGCGCCAAAATTGCGCCGAAAAAATTACACAAACACAGTGCAAAGCTTTAGTAAACCTGGGCTTGAGTGTCAGTAAGTATGAGTGAGATTAAGAGAGAATGCAAATTAATGAGCGAGAATGAATAAGAATGAGTGTAAGGGGGTGTAAGAGAGTGTGAGTGTGATGTTATTCTTGTGACATGCCTTACTGAGAAAAATCTAGGTCAAGGGTCATATGATGTCACTTCCTGTGATGTCATTAAAGTCAAAGGGTATGTGAAGTAGGCCTGGGCGGTGAACTCCATTCCGGTTGCAGAGTTTGTGAAGTTATTCGCATTCTGCGCTAAGCAGAGCTCGCAGAGTTTTTTCTTCGCTCGCGCTCATCAACGGTAAATTGGCGATTGCGAGAAAGGAAAATCCAATGCTAGACTGCTTCCCAGCAAGATATCTCGTTGAGAAACCTTCTGTTCACGCTGAGGAAGCTGCCGCTCGAGTAGAACTTCTACTTGAGCAGCAGAAAGAAGCAGCGCCCTCTTGCGTTGCACATGATGCCGTTCACACTGATTTTACAGCGTGGTACAAACACCCGGCATTAAAAATCAGCGCAAACGGCACCAGATAATGCACTCCACCACTCGCAGAACTCTGTGTAGCTTGACAGAGTTTTTTTGTCACTGCGCAGAACTCTGTGAACGCCGCCCAGGCCTAATGTGATGTCGCTTCTGCTACCCGTGGCATTTTGGTGATTTGACGCCCATGGTATCTCCTCCATCCACTGCATCCTTTACTGCAGTCTAAGGTCTCCAGCTTGTTCTTCTTGCTCTTCGGTTTAGCTGCTCCATCACTATTTTCTCTTCTCTTGCGTCCTCCTTCTCCTCTCTTCTTTTCTTATCCACTCCCTGGCAATGGAAGGCCTGCGCGCGCCGATGTCAGGATTCGTTCGCAGAACAATGTGGCGGTGGCGTTTAACGACGCACCGCACTACTCACGCATTCCCAGGTTAGAGTGTCTTGGGAAGAGAGGTGCGTCTCAGCTTTGCAATCCCAGCGGAGACCCGCCTTTCCGTGTCTCTCCACTTCCATAAGTGGCGGTACTTACTGCCACACAGCAAACAGCTGAAACGAAGTGAGGGCGAAGGGGGGGGGGGGGGTGGGGAGCAGGAGGCGGCAAACGCGTTGGCAAGGAAACCTCGAGACATTTCTGTGACATGCTTCAAGGCAGGCGCGCAACACCCATTGGGCTCACCGGGCTTCAGCCCCCCCCGTCGTGTGTGACAGCCCGGCCGAGACAGCCTCGCGGGCTGGCATCCTTCTAATTGCAGCCGCACCAGAGTACTTCACGGGTCTTTAAAAGACCATTTACTCGTTAATGAGGCTTTTGTTGTGTCTTCACCCCTTCTTACAGCCATTCTGCCTATGGCTGGAAGTCTTAGCCCCCCCCGAAATATTTTTCAGCCCCCCCCGAAATTTGGCTCTAGTTGCCTGCCTGCTTCAAGGTGTACTTTATCTTATTCCCAATTATGCGTGTGCACGAGTGCATCAGTCATTGTCCAATGAAATGCAGTCTCGGAAATTATTCCACTCCGAAGGCCCTACCAGCATCTTGTTGTCTCTCGGGGTATTCAGTATTTCTGCGCAGGTCCCCATATGTTTTCCTCCCATGTTTCACCTGGAAATTACGGCTGCTTGTGAAACGCTACAAATTGTAATCCTGATAGGACTGGTCTGTTAATTTAATTTACTGGCCCCATCACTATTACCGGGGGCACTCGGCATGCGGCCATATGCAGTGCTTCTTGACCACTCAAGACCCTTCTTACAGTGGACTCCTCAAGGCTTAATTTGTGTAGGTTCCTGTGGGGGTGGGTGGGGGGGCACCAGCAATCATTTTTGGGACATGAGCTTATTTTTCATCCTCAGACTTTGGCACAGCTGGATTTCCAAGACAGGGGGAAGGAGAGGGGAGTCTCCTAAGGGTACACCACAGCCCATCTATTCAGTGAGAAGTGAAGGGTTTCCACCTGTCGATCCCCAATCCAAAGGTAGTAAATAGAGCGCCAGTGGGCGCTTCAGCTACAGCCGCACAGCAGGACCAACAAAACAACAATCCATTTGCTGTTTCACCTTCTATTGACAAACAGTGCATACATCTGTTGTCCCCTGATTTTATCAAATGATAATCCCTAATTAACATTTATCTTTCAGAGGAGCCTGTCATTGCACTTGACATAAAAGGGACCAAATTACAAAGTATCAAAACTTTACTATTTCTGATCAGAAGGATGATATTTATTTCACAGTTCGATTTACATAGCAAAGAAAAACACTCTTCTCTTGTAACACATCCACACTGACACAGATTCGTGTGTCCATTCACACTCTATAAAGGGTGGGATAGGCTTTGCTCACAGAAACGGGTCAGATTATTTGGGAGTGAATTTGCCAGGTGTGCCAGTATTTTGATGGCCTACTGGGCTAAAAGGTTCAAGTCCCTGTCAGAGCAGCCTGCTTGACCCTGTGTAATTTTTCTCTGGTACCAGTGGGGTACCGAAAATCTTGAAACTGAGGATGTTGATGGCAACCTGGAATAACTTCCATGGACCAGTTGCAACTGGATATTTTTCCTATTTGACGCTCTGCGAGCTCCCATCCTGAGGCTGAAGGAAACAGCTGAACTGTTTAGCTGCCTGGAAGACTTTCAGTGTTAGTATGAACTGGATATTTTGTTGTGGACCTTAAAACAGAACTGGTGGCTTCCTCACACAGCTGAAAATAGCGACCTAGTGCCAGAGGAATCAGTCTTAAAGATTTGATGCTTTTTCTTCAAGCTAACAGCACTACCAAATTGTTTATAGAAAAATGACCTTCTGGGACTGCTAATCAAACCTCGAGGAGCCCTTGTTCCCAGGTTTACCTTACTGACGATTTTAAACATCCAAAACAATGTCTACGTTATAAGTCAAAATATTCAGTATGACCAACCATCTAATTTCACCCTTCCCCAGGCATTCATAGGTCCATAGCGGGGTCCTTGGTCCGAGCCAGGCACATGCAAACATTCTGGACGCCATTAGAGTTTGGTCGTTGGGTAATTTGCAGCGTTGCATTTTTATGTGGCTAGAAGCTAAGATTATTTTTTTGTTCCATATTTGCGAAACAATCCAGTTTAAGGTTTGTTATAAATGTTATTTTTTTATTTCGTTCTAATTTCATAATTTTCCACCCTTGCAACAGGTTTCACGGCCACTACTGCCGGACTGCTATGCTAACATTCACTTATTCATGTTAACATGTGATGTTCTTTTTGAATATCATTTCAGATTCAAAAATCATGAATCGAACTATGAATATCCTTTTACAGCGTCTGCACGCATGCGCATCAGCATACCTGCTAGATGATGATGATGATGCTATTTCGAAATGCACGGGCAGTGCAGGGACTGGTCAGCAACAAAGCCCTGACCCGAAGAGCATCAAGAAGAGAAGCACAGCACTGGCTGACTTGCTGAAAAAGCGGCCAATGTAACCTATGTTGTTTGTCACAGCAATGTTAATAAGCATTTGCAATGCAATAGGTCTCGCATTTGTGAGAGTTTATGCTATTGACATTGTAAATGACAATGCCTTTTATTTATGTTTTAAAAACCCACACATACATAAAAGTCATTGTCATTTGCAATGCCAATGGCTCAAACTCTGGCAAATGCGAGACCTATTGCATTGCAAATGCTTGTTTTTTTTAAACAATTACAGCACACATGCAGATGTGAAGGAGTTAGAGTATTTGCCAGCCAGGAAGGAGAGGGTGGAGATTAAGGTAAAATAAGACAGAACACCAGATCTAGACCACATTGTTGCAGTAAATGGGAAAGAATGGGTTAGAACGGGTGCAAGACAAGGCTGTTAGACCAGAATGGAAATACATTGGATTAAAGTAGTTCAGAAAAGCGTTGTGAACATAAGTCATTGCCCACTGCGGAATGTGAAAAAAGGGGCTCTGAATAAGGGACCCAAGTCTGTTTCTGGCAATTGAGATCTTGGTAGTGAAATAGAAAGCAAATCGTTCCCAAATGAGTTTAGATAAAACAGTGATAGTGTGAAGAGGGGTGAGGGGGGTGTGGCTTGGAACAGATTCTGAGGGTAGGGTCACGTTGATGAGGTTTGTGTGGTACAGTTATCTGACACCACCAAGGGCTTGTGCATTTGGCACTTAGTCAAAGAGAAGATTCTCGTGGTTGCATAAGTTATATAAACGGTCTTAATTGCAGGCAAAAGTATGCATAGAGCACATATTTGACCTTTCTGAACATGAAGACAGCACACCTAGCAGTGTAATAGTGCAGGCTGCATTCAGTATCAATAGATAGGAGCCGCCTGGTGATTGTGTGGGTTTGGCTCGCTAGCTCCCTGCAAGGACTCATTCTTCAGTCCTTCACAGCCGAGTCCAGCCAGCAAAAAGCTCATTGAAGTTGTTATTAAAATCAACGCGTTCCGGCCCGTTCCGATATGTGGCTGCTAATACTGTGTTATTGGCTGCCACTCACTGTCACTCCGCCTCGTTGGCCCCAGACATCCCGCCTTTATTAGGTCTTGCCTGGCGTTAGCAGCGCGCATGCGCTGCTTTCGCCATGCAAGGGCCTCTTGGAATCAATACGGTTTCCGAAGGGAACCCGAAGCCCCGCCCCTTCTTTCCATTGGCTTGCATCATAGCTTATGCTAAACGCAGACTTTCTATTGTGACGGAGGCTTTTTAATCCCTCCTTGTTACTGCTCTGTCCACTTTTAGCCCCGCCCACCAGGACTGGATCTTTTACCTGTGGCGTGAGACAGTCTCCTTCATTAGTCAAGATGCACTATTTTTTTTCCAGTGCAGCGCGAGAAGAGGTCTTAACACGTGCTGATAGAACCAATCTCAGCACACTCCATGTGCCGTTCGTGAGGTGCATTTGAAACAATATGCTTTATTATTTGCAACACGCGCCGATAGAACCGATCTCAGCGCACTCCATGTGCCATTCGTGAGGTGCATTTGAAAAAATGTGCTTTATTATTGGCTGCCGTACGCATTATTGTATGTTCTCCTTTTTGTTATTGCTTTAATGATTTTTTTTCGCACACCCTACTTTCTTTTATTCCACGTCTTAATTAATGCGGCCACGCTTTCTTTTTTTTTTCCTGTGGCAGACGCTGCTTTTATATCTTGAATTAAAGTTTACAGACGTGGAGTTTGCATTGAAACGAGGCATTGCTTTCCAGTCCAATACAGTTCAACTCTGCTCCTCCTTGGTTGCCTCTTGGGCTCTGCGAGTGCGGCCATTGGAGGAGTGGGCGGGGTAGAACCAGGGTCACTCTATCTCCTTTGCTCTCGGAGCCCAGGCTGGTAAAAGCAGCTCCGTTCTGCTAATCCCTTCTCTGACTTTCCAGAGGTGTCAGAGGCAGGCCGGCTGGCTCGCTGAGTTACTGTTGGTTAATCAGCGAGTCTGTTACATTTTTTAAAAAAAATTTCTGTTAGGAAGTTTATTCGCAAATGCATGGTGTTGAGGGGCAAATAATATTCTTCCTGTTTCTTTTGTAAGCCGTAGCTCAGCCATTGGGGGAGGTGGAGTAGGCGGGAGCAGAGGCGCTCGCGGAGTAGGGTCGGCGTCATTTTCCTTCGATACAATGGGTTGGCACCTACTTTTCAGGTGTTTATTTCTGTGCCTTTCCCTTTTGTTGTTTTCCTTTTTTTAAATAATACATTTCTTTAGGTAGGTTATTATGTATTTAAATCTGCTTTTTTTTGGGTGGCTTGCACACTCGTAATAGCCGCAGTCGGCCCTCTAATTCAGGAATTTTGACTGACGCGTGAGCAGTATTTTTACGATTGTACGTCGTTGGCTTGTATTATGATCAGGTAGGTTAGAAAGTGTTCTCAGCAAATAGAGACCAGTTCCGCACTGTCACTGTTGATAAAATAAAGTGGCCTTTGATGATTCTGTCCTTGAAAAGCATGTGCGGCGCTCACAGGTCCACATCTCTGTGTACTGCAATAAGCTCCAGTGTGCATTGGTTTGTGCCACATTGAGTGATAATAGAGCAATGCAATTGCAAAGTCCCAGCCACAATAAAAATGCATGGTATGGAGCACTGGGTGATCTGTGTGCAGAAGGTTTACAAATGCACTCGTTCAACTGCAGCGTGCACACCTGTGCAGTACAAGAGGAGTGCTACTGTGTGTTCAGTGGGTCCTGCGGAAAGACACCGGACAGTAGTGGCCGATGGATACATCGGCCCGCCACTCCACATGTGCATGTTAACGAGCAGCCACTCCACGCCGATCTCTGTCGCATTCTGCAAGGGGGTGCAGTGCACACTCTTCTGGCTGTTTCAGTGGAAATGGATAGATGCTGTTTGAAAGTACACACAATAAATGTATAGTTTGGCACATGCGTTCGGTCAAATCAGCTGTAAACTGTGTCACGTTGTGCGGGGGAGCAACGCGCTGCTGCTACTATTGAGGCTGGCATAAAGAAGAAAGGCCACATGGAAATACTTTGTGGGGGGGGGTTGTATGCGTTTGTTGTACAGGTTTAGGGAAGTTGCCGTAAACACGTGTACAACATTGCTCCATGGTTTTGCAATAATAAAGACACTTTAAAATACCTTGGCTGTTGTATACTTAAGACATAGCTGCTGTGTTTATTTTTTCACTCTTGAGTCATGCTCGTTTTCATTGTTGTCATAAGGGGTGTGCAGCTGTGCTATTATAGGCGCATTAAAAAAAAAACAGTTTGAGAATTTCTGTCTGATGCCGATGTGCTGTAGGATTATCATCCCATGTATGCAAAGAACTCTAGGCAGCTTGAGTACCTGGGTCGAGGGCTTTTACCAAAACGCCATCTTTTTAAAACTGTTGATTGTTTAACGCTGCATACATGGGTAAAAGACATTGTCATTTACAACGCCATTTACAACGCCAATAGCTCTAATTTAAGCAAATGCGAGATCTATTGCACTTCCAATGCTTGTTTTAAATGTACTGACACGCTTTCTCTGTAAATTAGTGCACAGGAATATCTGGAAGTTCCAAAATGTAGAAAATCGGCAAAATACTTGAGGGAAAATAAAAATATATAAATCTGTTTTTTTCGGATCAAGGAGTTCAGTTGGACTGTCCTTAGCTGTTAATAAAGCTCCACAATGGTTTAAAAACAATGGTATTTTTAGTCGGGGGGTCAATAGATCCCAGTGGTCATTAAACTGAATGTGCACAGCCTCATGGGGAGAAAATAAGGCGTAGTAATCAGTGCAAACAGCCGCCCCCGTGCATTCGGAAGCGTTTCAAAACATGCAGCCGTGCTTTCCAAGACCAGCATTTTTGTCCATGATCCTGATTCTTGTTCCTGATTTGTATGACTCCACCCACCTAATCCGTAAAAGTGAAATGCCAAAAGCGGGAATCGCTTCTCCCTCAAAAAATAATTTCATGGCAGTAGCATCTAGGAGTAATCCAGGCTAGTGGGCTGGCATTGCAATAAAGCCTAGACCACTACCCTGCAGCCGCAGTCTGTGCAGGTAACAGCGGTGGGGCAGTGTAAGGGGGGATTTCGAGGGAAGATACGAAGGGAAAATTAATTATTTATTTAATTTTCCCTCTGCATCACCCCTCGAAATACCCCCCACCAGCCCCGGTAGTAGGAGTAACTGCAGGGCGGTGACGTGGGGAGGGGGAGGGGCAGGGTGGGGGGTAGTAAACTATGGATTCCGGAGGTTTACAGGTAAGTTAACATATAAATTAATAAAACGAATTTCGTTGTGTGCACAGCATCACATTTGGGGATGTAGTGCACGCAACGAAATTCGTTTTATTAATTTATATGTTAACTTACCTGTAAACCTCCGGAATCCATAGTTTACTACCCCCACCCTGCCCCTCCCCCTCCCCACGTCACCGCCCTGCAGTTACTCCTACTACCGACCGCGGCTGCCCCCCACCCACCGCTGTTACCTGCACGGACCGCGGCTGCTACCCTGTCTTAGTAGACCGCACGTGATCGTCCGCTTACACCTAGTGTCCTGTTTGGAAAACAAAACACAAGCATTTGCAATGCAATAGGGCTCGCATTTTCAAAACTTTGACCTATTGGTATTATAAATGACAATGCCTTTTATTATTGTAGGTATTTAAAACACATAAATAAAAGGCATAATAGCTCAAATTCTCGCAAATGAGAGACCTATTGCATTGCAAATGCTTGTTTTAATTTCCTTTGGGACGTTGTCTTTACTTATGCTCGGTACCTTCAGGGGCTTGGACTAAAGCTTTCCAAAAATTACATAGCCACAGCGTTATATTTTTTGGCAGCCACCCTATCCGGATGGAAACACTAAGACTGGCTGCAATACACGGTAACAGTCCATAAACATGATTTAATGATAAAAAAATAAAACGTTGAGGTGCGTGGCCCATCCCACGAGTGATGTGTGGCCCCATTGTGAAATTGAAAGTGCGCATAGTGTGCTGCAAATAAAAAAAGAGAAAAAAAGTGCCCACCATTGCTAAAGCTGGCGTCCCATGCTCTTTAGCTTAATTAAGCAAAGAGTTCTCCCGAAGGGCTAATGCAAGCAATACCATAAGGACACACGTAAAAGGTCCAGTCCTGATGGGAGTTTACAAAATAAGGCAGGGAGGTACCAAGGAGGGGCTAACAAGCCTATTAACAAATCAAAAACCAATGTTTAGGAAGGGCAGTGAGAGCAGCCAATTGAAAAGATGGGCGGAGAGTGGGCGGACCTTCAGGTCCATACCTTAATATAGCATGCCTCGCAGAGCAGCGCATGCACTGCCCAGGCTCGACCTAAAAATCTAGTTTCTCGTGTATTATGACGAGTAAATCCGGACACAATACCAGGACTTTTCGCAAAGCTACTTAGAAAGAACTGCAGCAACCCCGTGTGAAGCCAAATATGAATGAGAGAGCTAATATTTTGCAAGCCAACTGCTACATTGACTCCTTTGACATTTTTTCCCTCTTGTGCATTTCCCATCTGCTAAGCTTGAACACACTTTTCCATTGCTTTCCATTGTTTTTCATCCAAATATCCAATTTTATAAAAACAAATATATGGAAATGTTGTCCTTTTTAGCTTGGTTTATAGGTTTTAAGCCAGTTTTGATTAACTTTATTTTGGGTTGGTGTTGCCCATATGCCACGTGCATTTTTCTTAGGAAGATTATGCTTGGGCCATTTTAGGGGCAATTGTGGCAAGGAAATGTGGTTAAGTGCCACAGATCGGTCCGAGTGGAGTAAAATACATGACTATCGAGTCAACAGTGATAGGAGTAAATTAGTCTGGAATAAGCCAACGGTGAAGTAGGACACAGTAGAGTCAGAAGGTGCCTTTTCCAAGCTTTATGAAGCCACTTCTACAGACGTCTGATCGGCCTGCTATACACCATAGTGAGGAGAGCTAGGGATTCAGAGTAAGATGGGGGGGGTTGGTGTTGTTGTTAACAACCCGATTTATGCGGCCAACCCCCGCGGCCTGGAATGGCTGGTAGAGAGATATGCTTGGGTTTTGCAGTTGAGTGCAACATGACTAAGATAGAATCTTCAAAAGGTATATTTTGTTGACGGTTAGCCATAGTTTTACTCATGCCCTTGATCAACCTGGAAACACGTTCCAACTTATCCATATCATCTTTCATATTGTCTGTCATCGTGGATTCTTTCTACTCAGGGTCTATGAAATAATCTAATTTGATAATCTGATCCATCATTTGACAATATACATTACTTATGTAAACCGTATGTGTATTTACCGTACCTGACACAGGATTTGCTTGGTTCAGGAAATGGTAGCTGATTGTTCATATAGACAGTGTAGACAGACTCAGGTGATATTTGAGAACCCTATAACATGCAATACATGGAATGAGATAAGTGCATGCTCTACGGTCTCGCGTTGTGTTGGAATTTAACAGAAGTATATTATGATTTTATAACATGTCCCCAATGAGGTTGATGCATTATATAATTTAAAATACCTCTTCACAAGAAGGAATATTTCTACATCTCTTTTGAACTAGTTGCGGCAATATATTTGATAATCTGACTGTTGAGGGACCCATGACACAGGTCCTGTGTAGAAAGAACAGTTCTTTTCAAAGATACTGGTCCATCAGCCTCACCAGGTGGTCTGTTTCATCTTTGAGCCCATACCGCGCCCCAAGAGCGATGTCCCTCTGTGGGGTGTGTCCTCCGAAACAGCTGAGTATTCTTTAGGGAAAGCGTGCTTATTACTATAACACACAGCAAGTACTACTGCTATATACTGCTATATATGAAAGTAAACCATGCAGTTAAGGTCTTATACTGCTAAGTACTCCTAAAATGTAAAAGTGCATTAAATCCTTGTTTTATTATTGTCTCCATGTGGTTCTGCTAAAAATTAAAGGACAAGTTACAAACCTTAGTGCTCACGAGTCAACATGTTTCATGCCTATCCATGCCGTATATGGATCTATGGCTAGCCACAACAGGGGCGGTCCTACTGACCATGAACATTGAGTTTCCCCACATGTCATTAGCTTTGATGTTGGAGTCACTGGCCGTATGTACTGATTGCCACTTTTGATCAATGTGATTCAATCTCGATTTGCAGCGAAGACTCCCTTGAGACGCTAGACTGGCGGTTTTGTGTTTTGTCCACGTGGTCAATAATGTGAGTACCTTGATGATGACTCAATAAATTATAAGGGTTGAAATGCCGTCAACGCATTATTGGCTAATTGCGAAAGAAACATTGGTTGTAATAGGTTCCATCTTGTGTGGACTACTTAATTGAATTTAAGACCCTTTGCCATCGTTTTTGTTTACAATATATATTGTCTGTATAGGTTTACTTAGTCTAATATGTTGAGCACAAAGTGCCTGTCTGTATATTGTTTTGTGACATCTTTTTTTGTGGAAAATCCTTGCTTAATAATAATTTCAACTGTTTTGATTTATGTGAAACATATTTACATTATCTCCTCAAACAGCTGTGGCTTTTACATTATATGGGTCTATGGCATATCATCAGGACTGGGGGGGGGGGGGGATTATCTTTGTTGTTTTGTGTCAGGTTGGCATAGAGTTACCATTGGTAGGGTTTAGACTCAAGAGAATGTGCCCACCTGGACACCTTTGGTTGAGATCTTGCAGATGGGACTTTCTAACCTTTACTATTCACTGATAAACCCTGCCTAAAATAAGGTGCTGGCTAGTGTAAGTTGGGGCTACTTGCTTCGCCTGGGATCGTGTGTTTCATGTAAGCGCTTGAAGCAGGGCTGAATACATGTACCCGTGTCACAACGCTCAGATGATTTGTATGTCCACAAAGTGGATAAGCAGAGCCAGTCAGCCCCCTACAAAAGAGCTCAATCTGGTTCTGAGCCTGTCTGCTAAAATATACCTCGTGCTTGGGGTGTAGGGCACACCTGAAGATGAAGCATGCCACCTTGTGTGGGTAAAGGCCCAACGTTCTTTAAAAGATTTAGTTATGCTGCACACCACTTGAGTAGAAGGTCCCTCACCAGTCATTGGTGACTGCCGCTGTAGCAAACTCCATTTATTGTTGCAGCCTTTATCTTCTTGGAGAGTTGTAATAATACCTCAAGTTTATGAAGAATGGATTGTTTAAAGTTTATTTTGTGCTGGCCATGTTGTACTTAAGGACCGCATATCTTCCAATACATTGCTGGAGATTATGTTAAGGTTTGCTGACAGCTATATTGTGTTGCAAGTTCTATGGGGCTACTGGCTCTTAATGAACCACTTGCAAGTGTTAAATGCACTGGGCTTCTTCTATATAAAAGATAGATGGATTCTGTTTTTAGAAGAAATGTGTAAATGTTTATGAAATGCACTGTAAATTATTGAAGAATCTAGCAACATGAGGATTACTGAATACAATTGACTTTTTAAAATAGTATACGAGGACTCTATTTCTTAAGATGAGAAATGAAAGCAAAAAAAGGAACAACATATTTGCAATTAAATTATGTAATTATGACAAAATCCAGTGAAGAAGTTAACATGCATAGCGGCAGCCGAGTAGGAGTACTTGAATCGTATATGCTGTATGTTTTGAGGGCGATAGTGTGTCAGGGCACTACACGACAACATCTTCAAATTGAATCAAAATCTAGTGATTAGAAGGAAACGTAAGAGACAGTAATATTCATTTTAATTTATCATACTATCTACTGAGTGGTCCAAAGAACATTTATTGGCATAACAATCAACTAATTGAGAGAATTAACCTTTTAACATGCCATTCAAAGATACTGAAGGATTCAATCAATCAAGTGTTATTTGTAGAGCACGACTAATCACCCCAGGGGGTATCTAGACACTGTGCTACAGGTATCATTCAAAGAGCCAAGTCTTGAGTCCCTTCCTGAAGTGGTTAAACGAGGAAGACATGCGGAGGGGGAGGGCATTCCAGGCTTTGGCAGCGAGGTGGGAGAAGGAACGTCCTCTTGAGTGGCTGCGGTGGATATGAGTTGTCTGAGCAAGAGCGAGGTGTGCAGAGCAGAGGATTATGGAGGGATGGTAGAAAATCAGGTTGTGGTTTATGTAGTCTGGTACTTGGTTGTGGAGGGCTTTGTATGCGTGGGTCACGAGCTTGAATTGTCATCTCTTCTGGAATGGTAGCCAGTGGAGGTCTTTCAGGAGCTGGGTGATATGTGTACTCTTGGGCAGGTCAAGAATCAGTCTTGGTGCTCCCTGGACTCTTTGCAGGGTCTCGGTGGAGGTGCCAGCATAGACTAAGTTGCCATAGTCGAGCCGGCTGGTGAAAAGGGTCTGCGTCACTGTTTTCCTTGTGCTGACGGGGAGCCAGCTGACAATTTTGCGGAGCATGCACATCTTGTGGAAGCAGGCTGAGGCAATGGCATTGAGCTGTCGTTTCATGGAGAGTTTCCTGTCCAGTATGATGCCGAGGTTGTGGGCGTGGTCTTTCAGCATGAGGGTGGTTTGACAGACAGACAGCTGTAACTATGGAATATACACAGGAGGAAGGTGATAAAGGACCATATGTAGTCAAACACCTGAGAAGCCCAATAATACTACATCTGATTTGAAACATAATTTAAGACAGCTAGATTTCCTTCTAAGAAGAAAAGCAAACTAGGTATTACTTACAAGATATTAACGAGTCTCTGAAAAGTCATTATCTTGCCCATAAATACTGTTCACTGGCGTAATGTTGCGCCGGGAAACCACTTGGGGAAGCTGTGCACACTACAAATCCCTCAAATAAAAATAAATAAATATAACTACTGTGAGGCCTTAGAATTGAACTGAAACATACTTTGTATGGTGAGTGAATGTTTTTTGGGATAAGTGCACACAATCAATAAATAACTGTTCTTTGTACCTATTACACTAACTATAAAATAACTATTTGACGAAACTTACATCTTCAAAGATGTAAGTTTGGGGGGGGGAGGGTTAAAGATCTTTTTGAGACTAGTACATTTTTGTTTGGACTGAAGATGAAAAACTGCATAACAAATTATGAACTAAATAACAAGCATAGAAGCATAAAATTTAAATGTATGATACATAAAGCAACTGTGAATTTTTATGAAGTTCAAATTATTCCCGAAGAGAGAAAATGCATAACTACAGCATTCAGGGCACTAACAGATATGAAAAAAAGTATTGCATGGCCAGAGCTACCATATAGTAAAACACCTCCCCTCCTCACAAGGTTTTAGGATTTAACATATAATTTCAGATAAATCAGATTATGCAGTTGAGTATGAGAAAATAAGTGAAGCATTTTAAGCACAATGAAATTTAAAACAATTATTTGAGATAATAGTTAAAACCAAAGAGAGAAGCAAGAAAAACAAGCATTGGCATAGCCAATAGGTCTCGCATTTGGGACCTTATAAGTGTTTAGCCATGCAACAGTTGCATAACTAAATACTTATCAGGTCCCAAAAGCGAGACCTATCGGCTATGCAAAGCGGCCGTGCGGCCGCGAAAGTAATCGCGGTAAAGCACGGCGCGTGCCCGCGCACATGCACTTTAGCTCTAGGCTGGCCTGGTAGCACTTTTTGGAGCCCTCTCAATAAGTCTCGCAAGACCAGCGCATGCGCTGGGTCAGGCGAGACCTAAAAAGAGAAGAACTCTCCCAGCCACAAATAAATGAGCTAAAGGAGAGAGGCCTGTGTTTTTAAGTACGTTTTCTCTACAGAGCAAGAAGAAGAATTATATCATGCACCAACAATGTAAATTGAAACTGGCAGAGAGGGTGATGAACTGAGGTAGCTCTATGAAGAAAAATGATAGCTGCAGACAAAAGGGATCTAAATATGAGATTGAATAATGAAAACTACATTTAAGCCAAAACAAACACTTTACATAAAATATTTCTACAAACACAAAAAGGGTACATGCCCCTGTTTAAATAGCACCCAATGAATAACATTTTAGGATCCGAATGTTCATCACCCAAAATCTGGGGAAAATTTCAAATTAAACAATTTAGAATCTATGATACTGAAAGTTACTTTTATATGATGTATGGATTAAATTATGTTAACAAAATCAGTATGAAAACTATGCCGAAATGAATCTTGAGTTGCTTATGTTCTGGATTGGAGAAGCCCTGGCTTGGCAGTTTGGGCTTCTACTCGCCCTTTGAGCACCACCAATGCTGATTTGCATATGGCTGCGTCTAATGTAAAGAAACAGGGTTGGAAAAAAATGATGGGTTGAAATGCTACCTTGAACGATTGGCAGTGGTTAAATTGCAAACATTCTTCCCCTACCTTTTGTATGTTTTAAAACTAGTAGAAAAGCCCAAATGAGGTTTATCAAGCATAAAAGTAATATTCACACTGAAAATCAAAAAGCTGCCATAGCATAGCACTGGGCAGAAAGGAAACTTAAGTTATATCAGATTTCAACTCTTGGAACAAGTAAAGATTTCACCAAGAGGTGGCGGTCGTGGTAACTTCATTGACCAAAGAGACCATTACTGGATCAAAACAGCTTCATTCAATTCAGCCAATGGGTCTCAATGAGAATATTGAATGAAATGTGTTTTTTAGAAGATCCATTTACACAATGATTGAAAAGGAAACCTCTGCTAGGACTGTTATACTGTGCTATAATATTTCCCTATTTGTTAGTATTATCCTGAAATAATCTTTTTGTTGTTTTATCAAATATTGTTTTACGTACATGATGTTGGACAACAATGTGTAACTTTATTAGGGCCTACTGACTCAAACGTTATCCTAAAACTAGAATATAGTATAGATGCTGAAGTATATAATGGGTTTTCAAAGTTTGAAATTGTTTGTATTTTCAGATTACACTAAGGGATCAAAACAAGAGTTTGAATCTAGCTATAGAATATGTTGGTTCTTCACCACTTAGTTTAGTTCACAACTTGTCCAACAAGGAAAGAAAGGAAAATAATAGCTTTGAGCATATTCAGGTCAAGTGATGCGGCTTATTATTTGACTATGGAACATGCATTTTAGGAAAATAAATGAATATGAAAATAGACAAAATAACAGCATGGACACTGTAATAAACATGCTTGGTGACATGGCACGTCACGAGAGTATACTACAGTATTGTGGTTTATGTGTTCAGGGAAACTGCACAGGATGACCGTCTTTCAGGATGTAGTAGTTGAATATATGGACAGTGTAGTCAGACTCAGTTGATCTTCGAGAACGCCGTAACATGCAACACGCAAACGTACACACTCTACAGTCCCGAGGTCTGATAGTATTTAATAGAGATTACGATTTTAGAACAATTGTCCTCAATGAGATTTATCTATAGGGACATATTACAATTTAAAACATTTCTTCCTAGGGAGGAGTATTTCCCCATCTCCTTTGAGTTAGTGGGGATGTCGAGGAGATACTTTACCACTTGCCGTAACGGTCAATGATAATACACAGTGATAGACTGAATATGCTTGTAGTGTATATGAAATTTATAGCGATGCATGCATAAAGTATGTTGGCTTACAGACAATGTCTTTAATAAGTGCTCTTGGAAAACATATAGCGAGATCATGAAAATACCGTAATTTTACGCTGAATGGATTTTTTTGCAGATATTTTATGCAGATTTCCTAGGCTGTATTTTAGGACTGCGTATCTTGTAACACATTGCTGCAGGTTACGCTAAGGTTTGCTGTCTGAGCTTGTGTATGTTGGATTGACTGGCTGATGATAAAGTGCCATGGAGCGTGAAATGCATTGGACTTCTGTTTTCATTTTAAAGAACTATGCACCTTTTTATGAACAACACTGCTGATTATTGACGAATATAGCGAGATGAAAATCGCTGAATACATTTGACTATTGAAGTCACTATGTAAGGATTCCATACCTCAGGAAAGCTATAAAGGGAGCAACATATATATAATGAAATTATAACAGAACCCGGCGGGTAGATGTAAGTATGAATGGTGGCATTTGAGCCCATTCACTAGACTCAGATACGATGGATTCTTTAGGGGTGTTAGTATTTAAGTGCGACAAACCATAACATCTGCACATTGAATCAAAATCCATTGACTAGGAGGGTGTATAAGAAGAGTTGTCATTCATTTTAATTTTGCATACTAATTACAGACTGCTCAGAGTTGGTGAGCCGAGAAATACTTTTTAGGTCGAGGACCGCCGGTCTGCCGAAGGCAGAACCGGAAGTCGGAGATTTAATGACTTGGAGAAGAGGGGCTTGAACCCGCCCCTCTTCTCCCCTGTTCTCCATTGGCTGGCCTCTTGAATGCTGGCCAGCCATTGGAGAAGAGGTCCGTCACTCCGAACAGGCCCCGTCCTTTTCGGATTCGGGGGCGTGTTTTTTTCAAGAAGTCTAATTATCTCCTCCAGCCAATGGCAGGAGCAGAACACGCCCCCGAATCTGAAAGCTCCGCTGCCTTTCTCCGAGGCATTTCTGCTTCGCCTCAGAGAAAGGCAGTGGTGTGCTTGTTTTCACAGCGCCGCAAAGCTACCAAATGGGCCAAACGCGCTGGCGGCTTCTCGCCGCATGGAGCCCAGAGCGCGCGAGTGTTTATTTCAACTACCCGGGAGGTTGCCACGATCAGAGATAAGGTGTGTGTGGGGGTGGGTGGGTATAGCAAAGGGGCGTTAAAATGAGGTACTGAAGTCCCCTGCTCGGGTTATATTTTTGTAGGTATGGTGAGGTTTACACAATACCCGGATGAGAAGTGAGCGCATTGTCGTATGTGTAAAGTCTGTCCCCGCACTTCAAGACGGGAGGGGTTGCTGTCCACACCCAGCCCGAGAAACACTGGACCGACCAGAGTATATCAGCTCGTAGCGCACAGAGGCGGTTTGTTCAGCCCGAAGCGCTAGAGAAGTAAAGCCACTCTTTTGCCGGCACTCTTTCTTTAATGTTTGTTTTCTTTTAACTGGGAACCCAAAACTGCATGGTTTGTTTTCTTCAATAAAAACCAAACGAAAACGACTGGGAATCGTTGCCTTCGCTGCCCACTTCCGCCATATTATTTGTTAGAAGGCATTAACCCTTCATATCTGCACTGTAGGAAGGAAAAAGGGTTGAAGAGCCGAACCTGCAACGAAAATATATGCCGTGGTGTTCGTTTATTGTGTTGTTTGGGGGAGGGGGGATTCTCAGTGGGTAGAAGGGATGCAAACGTTTTCGCATCAAAGCAGTATGTGCCACACTCCCTGGCGAACATTTCACCGGATATATCACCACTTTATCTACGTGAAGGCATATGAGGTACGAACTACTATGGAAACATTTCCAGTTGTTTTTTAAACTGGCAATTTGTTCTATATGTAACAACGGGACTGTCACCTCACCATGCATCACCTTCCTCGTGCGTGTCGCTTGCCGAGATCCCCCCAAACAACAATACTTAATTTGTTTTCTTTAAATAGCGCCTCTCTGATAAATACGAGCGTGGCATTATTGCCTTACCGCTGCGCCATGTTTTTTTTTAGTCATCATATTTTGGGAACAAAATAATTAGTTTAAAAACAGAAAGTGGAGGACTCTTATTTTTTATGTTCGGATGCCACCTGTCACCTTCAATGGTGTGAGTGAAAAAAGACTGTCTGCTGAAGACCTGTTTCTCTCATGGATGTTCGGCAATCAAAGATACATTTTGTCCTGTTTGCGGCTGACGGTGCTGGTATAATTCTATGATCTGCATTTGCATTTACACCCTCGTTGTTTCGGTGTTTTTTACTGCACACAGTGTGCTTGCACATGGCTCTCTGCGCTCTGCCTTCACCAGCGTAAACCGCTCTGGCCACGTGGCCCGCGCTATATAAAATCCAAAATAAATAAGCCACGGAGAGCAGTGCTTGGGTGTGGGGGAGGGGGTGTTTCCTATAGGACAGGTTCTGAGAACACACTAACAAGGTCTCTTAGGCACACGAACAAGAGCTACACCAGATGCTAATAACATTTGCACCCCTTTTCACACTTGCTCCTACGAGGGCAAGGTGTAAAAAACACGCCAGTGAACCCGCTTAGAAATCGAGTCATTTTCTGTAAGAATATAGATTTGTGTTAAATGAACAATATTTGGGAGGTAAGGTTATGTGACTGGGCATTTAGTATGGGGTAAATATAGACAGACCCAGGTGTTGAGAGCGCTTGGAATCATTTTTTTGGGTTTGGTGTAAACATATTGTGGGGAAAAGTACACTGAAAAAGTCGTGTCAAAAATGCAGTATACTGAAAAATTAAAATTAAAAAAGGTGCTGCTACAGCAAAATCGAAAAGTATTGTGGCTTACAAGGCAAAGGTTAGCTTACTAGGAGCAAGGGGGCTTCCTGCTAAAGTAGAGAGGAGATTTAAAGTGAGGTGGGAAGGTGGCGGGAGACTAGAGGATGTGGCATGAGGGCCAGAGCTGCCGACTTTGGAGCTGAGGAATTCGAGTCTCAGTGCAAGCTCACTATCCTGTGATTCTGGGCAAATCACTTAATCTCCCCGTGCCGACCAAAAATCAATGCATCCTTATGTAATGTGTCTGGTGCTCATGTGAAGGCTTGAACACCTTCAGGCCGAGTTGTGATATATAAACCCGCAACAAAAGGATTTCGATTTTTCAGGGAGTGGTAGCTTTAAGGAGTAGTTAGGAGCTTTTATTGTTTAGGAAAGGCAGCTTTGAGGGGTGGTAAGGGTAGGGGTAGTAAGGGTTTGTTAAGTTCAATGCGCTGAGATCCAATAAGTTTTAGCTGGATGTTTATGTGTAGCGCAGAACAGATCCTACCTTTGTATGCCAGGCAGGTCGCAGGCAGTCAGCCCCCCCTTACATTCTGGATTCGTCGGAATTCCTCATGAAAGCACCCATGGCATACCGGAAAAGAAACACCATACCAGCTAACAAGGGAAAGCGAAAGTGAGGTTTACACAGTATGCCCGGATGAGAACGGAGCGCATTGTTGTATGTAAAGTCTGTACCCGCACTTCAAGACGGGAGGGGTCACTGTCCACACCCAGCCCGAGAAACACTGGACCGACCAGAGTATATCAGCTCGTAGTGCACAGAGGCGGTTTGTTCAGGCCGAAGCGCTAGAGAAGTAAAGCCACTCTTTTGCCGGCACTCTTTCTTTAATGTTTGTTTTCTTTTAACTGGGAACCCAAAACTGCATGGTTTGTTTTCTTCAATAAAAACCAAACGAAAACGACTGGGAATCGTTGCCTTCGCTGCCCACTTCCGCCATATTATTTGTTAGAAGGCATTAACCCTTCATATCTGCACTGTAAGAAGGAAAAAGGTTTGAAGAGTGAACCTGCAACGAAAATATAGGCCGTGGTGTTCGTTTGTTGTGTTGTTTGGGGGAGGGGGGATTGTTAGTGGATAGAAGGGATGTAAACGTTTTCGCATCAAAGCAGTATGTGCCACACTCCCTGGCGAACATTTCACCGGATATATCACCACTTTATACACGTGAAGGCATATGAGGTACGAACTACTATGGAAACATTTCCAGTTGTTTTTTAAACTGGCAATTTGTTCTATATGTAACGACGGGACTGTCACCTCACCATGAATCACCTTCCTCCTGCGCGTCGTTTGCCAAGATCCCTCCAAAACAACAATACTCTGTTTTCTTTAAATAGCGCCTCTCTGAAAGTTTGACGTTTCTCAGCGTCATAAATACGAGTGTGGCATTATTGCCTTACCGCTGCGCCATGTTTTTTTTTAGTCATCAGATTTTTTTGGAACAAAATAATTAGTTTAAAAACAGAAAGTGGAGGACTCTTATTTTTAATGTTGGGATGCCATCTGTCACCTTCAATGGTGTGAGTGAAAAAAGACTGTCTGTTGAAGACCTGTTTCTCTCAAGGATGTTCGGCAATCAAAGACACATTTTGTCCTGTTTGCGGCTCACCGAGCGAGGCAACTGACGGTGCAGGTATAATTTTATGATCTGCATTTACACCCTCGTTGTTTCTGTGTTTTGTCCTACACACAGTGTGCTTGCACATGGCTCTCTGCGCTCTGCCTTCGCCAGCGTAAACCGCTCTGGCCACGTGGCCCGCGCTATATAAAATCCAAAATAAATAAGCCACGGAGAGCAGTGCTTGGGTGTGGGGGAGGGGGTGTTTCCTATAGGACAGGTTCTGAGAACACACTAACAAGGTCTCTTAGGCACACGAACAAGAGCTACACCAGATGCTAATAACATTTGCACCCCTTTTCACACTTGCTCCTACGAGGGCAAGGTGTAACAAGCTGTGAGAAGTTGGCCTGGTATATGCTGTTCACTAGTTCTAGTGACCACCTTGTACCATGCCAAGCAACCCTTATGGTGTGGTTGTAAGTCAACCTTTTTGGACTAGCTGCCCTAGTGGTAGCGTAGGCTAAGCAGTCTTTGAGGCTAAACTCGTGATGCGTGTTAAGCAAGCTGTTTTACCAATAGTAACCCCCTTTTATACCAATGAAAGGACACCACACAGATATATATTCAAAATATATATGTATTTATTTCTCAAAGTAACCCCTAGTCTCTTTATGAGCACAGGAGCACAAATCGTCAAACAAGATTATCACAGAATACACAGAAGTTGCACTTTATATGGATAGGCCCTGGTGGCCACTCGAACCATATACTAAAATAGTGGTATAAGTACCACGAACAGAAAAGGGAAAAGGCCTAGGGCCTCTAGAATCGCTGGGCCTACAAGGAGCTAACGTCAGTTAGTGACCAGGAGGTCCACGGGTGGCGTGTGCAGAGCAAATAGTCACACGCGGGCTCCCATAGGTTTCAATGGGTGCGTAAAAAGTACAAAGTTACTGCAAAAGGAATCTTCCGGATGACCTAGGAACTTAAGATTTGGAACACAGGCACTAGAGATGTATTACTACACATGGGCACCGGAGTGCCAGCTTTACCTCACCCACAGGAAGCGGGTGCATAGGCCTCAAAGTGCGTCGGGTTTCTTCTATCTGTTCCGTTGAGCCTGGGACAAAGATGCTGCAGGCGGTCGGTCGGGAAGAGATGCAGTGGGTCCAAGAGTGGATCGGAGATGTTGAAGACCTGTAAGCAGAGGGGACAGTGTTCACAGTCACTAGCCAGTGACCAGCGTGGCACCAGGTGGGTACCAGGCGATGTCGGGTGCAAACAGGTGATGAGGGGTAGCTTGTCTCCGCAGCCACGTGGTCCCTGAAGGTCGACGACGTCCAGGAGTCGGCTCACGAGCTGTCCCACGCAGGCTCTCGCTGTCGGCGGTGTCGGCGACTTGATCGAAGCAAACAAGCCTTGGCAAAAGCAATTGCAGGAGGATTCGGAAATCAGCTGTTGGTTCTGACCAGCAAGGTCAGAGGGATTGCTCCTTTGGAGGGGAGCAAGGGCCAGTCTGGAGCAACCAGACCAGCGGTGTTTGTCGTAGATTTCGTCGCCAAGATGGCCACTAGCCAGCGGGCCAGCAACCGGTTAGGCGCGTCGAGTGGCAAAATGCAGAAGGGCCCCACGCAGATCGTGGAGATGCTGGAGGGCTCACCTTTGGTGCAGATGCTGCTCGAGGGTTGGGCTTCTCAGGACCCAAAGCACAACTTGGAGGGAGCCTCGGTTGTTGCACTGGTCAGCTTGTCGTAGTCGTTCCAAGATGGCTGGCTCCACGTGTCTCGGTGCCTCCACGGGTCTCCTCTTTTCAGGGACTGTGGATCGGGCGGTGAGAGGTCTGGAGGTCCAGGTCTTGTCAGTCTCTGGGCTCGGGCTCCGGCGGGAGGCGGCGGCAAAGCAGACGGTGATTCGCTGGATGGTGCTTGCGTTAGCAAGGTGGTCACTCCCTGACCACAGGGGAGATTTTCTTCAGTCTTCTGTGCAGCAGAATGTCGAAGTTCCCGTCTTCTTCTTAGTTTCAAGTTGATTCCAGGATGTCTGAAGTCTTAGGACACAGCTCCTACCTTTAAGCGGATTCTAGGGGCCGGACTACCTGCTAGGTCCCTCCCTATGGGTGGGACCAGGAAGGGGGGTGGTTACACCCCCAATCCTTTGTCCAGCTCGCCCCAGGCCCGGGACTGGTGTGCCCCAGGACCGGTTTGAACTGGCATATGCACCGAGGCTCCTTGTGAGCCACAGGCATGTCTGGTTTCTTTCAAGCCCTACCTGACCAATACACAAAATCCTGTCTGGGGTGGTGCACGCACCTCCCCTGGCAGGAAACCCTTTGTCCACACCTCCCAAGCTGGAAGGACTCCCAGCAGCAGGAGGGCAGACTTGTGTCTGTGGTGGCAGCATCCATTTTGTGGAGCTGAGGCTATGTCTGATTTTACCCGGGTTTCAGGTACTGTACATGTCGTGTCCCTCTAGAAGGGTGGAATGCTAACCCCGTCGCCAGAATTGGCGAGGGGTTAGTATTCCAATTCGTATGACACCTTACTCGACATGTTTTGATAAAGCCAAACCAAAGATAGCATTTAACCGCGAGGTTCATAATGCACTTAAGAGTATATGGTATGACGATATCTGGAAACAGTAGAAGGAAGTTGTTCCGACCACTGCAGACAGGCTCAGCTCATGCCAGAGCACCATCTCACATGGAACCAAGCACTCTGCCTTCAGGATTGTTAAGGCCTGCCATAGGAGTGACTTAGAGGTTACCAGGTGTCCCATTTAAGGTTAGGTATAGGTATACTACACCTAAGTAAGAGGTGATTACACCAACTTACCCCAGCTGAGTGATCAGCCAGTTGTGTCAGATTGTTAGGCCAAGCCTGGGGTGGCATAATACATGCTGCAGCCCCTGGCAGGCCTTGGGTACACCAATGCCCTGGGTACCTAGTGTACACTGGTACAGGGGCTGACAGGGTGATCCACTTCCAATTGGTTATGCACCTAGGGTGCATAGTTTTAATTTAGTAGAGAGAACAGCAGGCTGGGGGTCTGATTGGCAGGCCCACAGCCTCAATATGTCAAAAACCAGTGAAGCAAAAAGCAAAAATTTGGGGTGACCATAGGATAGCAGACCCTACTCTCCTACACAACCCCCCCCCAAACGCTGGGACATTAAACTAGCCTTGACCAGTCTCGTCTTCATGTCCTAAGTGGAAGTACCTGGAGAGACCATCTGCATTCCCATGGTCAGTACCTGGCCGGTGCTCCACTGTAAAGTCCATCCCCTGTAGGGAAATGGACCACCTAAGCAGTTTGGGGTTTTCACCCTTCATCTGATTTAGCCACAAGAGGGGCTTATGGTCGGTCTGAATCTTGAAGTGAGTGCCAAACAAGTATGGCCTCAGCTTCTTCAGGGCCCACACCACAGCAAAGGCCTCCCTCTCAATAGCTGACCAATTCTTCTCTCTGGGGGTCAACCTTCTGCTAATAAAAGCAATGGGTTGGTCTTGACCATCTACATTAAGTTGTGACAGCACAGCTCCCACACCCAACTCAGAAGCATCTGTTTGGACAATAAACTCTTTGGAGTAGTCAGGACTTTTCAGGATAGGTGCAGAGCACATGGCCTCCTTCAGGTCATCAAATGCCTTTTGACAGCTTACTGTCCACTGAACCTTTTTGGGCATCTTCTTGGATGTCAGATCATTAAGAGGAGTCACAATGGACCCATAGTTCTTAACAAACTTCCTGTAATACCCAGTCAAGCCCAAGAAAGCTCGAACTTGAGTCTGGGTGGTTGGAGGGGACCAATCCTTGATGGACTGTATCTTACTCTCCAGTGGTTGAACTTGGCCCCCACCTACAAGGTGGCCCAAATACACAACCTTACTCTGCCCTATCTGGCACTTAGTAGCCTTGATAGTGAGGCCTGCCCTTTGCAGAGCCTCAAGAGCCTTCTTCAGGTGGATCAGGTGATCCTCCCAGGTGGAACTAAAGACAGCAATGTCATCAAGATATGCTGCGCAAAAGTCATCCAACCCAGTAAGGACTTGGTTCACCAGCCTTTGGAAGGTGGCAGGTGCATTCTTCAGACCAAAGGGCATCACCACAAACTGATAATGCCCACCTGGGGTTGAGAATGCTGTTTTGGCCTTAGACTCCTCAGCTAACCTGATTTGCCAATAGCCAGCTGTCAAGTCAAATGTGCTCAAAAACTTTGCAGAAGCTAGTTTGTCTATGAGCTCATCTGCCCTTGGAATAGGGTGTGCATCTGTCCTGGTGACAGCATTGAGTCCTCTGTAATCCACACAGAACCTCATCTCTCTCTTGCCATCTTTGGTGTGAGGTTTGGGGACCAGAACCACTGGGCTAGCCCAGGGGCTCTCTGAGGGTTCAATGACACCTAATTCCAGCATTTTATGTACCTCAGCCTTTATACAGTCCCTGACGTGGTCAGGTTGTCTGTAAAGTTTGTTCTTTACAGGCAGACTGTCACCAGTGTCCACAACATGGGTACACCAGTCAGTTTGACTAGGTATCAAGGAAAACATATGTGAAAATGATTGTAGAACCTGTCTACATTCAGTCTGCTGATGGGCAGTGAGGTTGCCTCCAAGGGTCACTCCTTCAACTGAGCCATCTTCAGGGTTCTGAGACAACAGGTCTGGGAGAGGGTCACTCTCTTCCTCCTGTCCCTCATCTGTAGCCATGAGCAAGCCCATGTCTGCCCTGTCAACATATGCTTTAAGCCTGTTAACATGGAGTACCCTGTGGGGACTCCTGGGAGTTCCTAGGTCGACCAAGTAGGTGACCTCTCCCTTCTTTTCCAGGATTGTATGGGGTCCAGACCATTTGTCTTGGAGTGCTGCTGGGGCCACCGGCTCCAACACCCATACCTTCTGTCCTGGCTGATACTCAACCAAGACAGCCTTTTGGTCATGCCAAGCTTTCTGTAAGGCCTGGCTTGCCTCAAGGTTTTTAGATGCCTTCTCCATATACTCAGCCATCCTGGAGCGGAGACCAAGTACATAGTCCACTATGTCTAGCTTAGGCTTTTTGAGAGGTAACTCCCATCCTTCCTTCACCAAACACAGTGGGCCTCTCACAGGGTGCCCAAACAACAATTCAAAGGGGCTGTAGCCAACTCCTTTTTGTGGGACCTCTCTGTAAGCAAACAGAAGGCAGGGTAGAAGGATATCCCATCTTCGCCTGAGCTTTTCAGGTAATCCTTTGATCATACCCTTTAGGGTCTTGTTGAATCTCTCAACAAGCCCATTGCATTGTGGGTGATAAGGGGTGGTGAACTTGTAGTTGACACCACATTCCTTCCACATAGCTGTCAAGTATCCTGACATAAAGTTGGTACCTCTGTCAGATACTACCTCCTTAGGAAACCCCACTCTGGAGAATACTCCCAGCAGGGCCCTGGCCACAACAGGAGCTGTAGTGGTCCTAAGGGGAATTGCCTCTGGATACCTGGTGGCATGATCCACTACCACCAGTATAAATCTGTGTCCAGATGCAGTGGGAGGATCCATGGGACCCACTATGTCTATTCCCACTCTTTCAAAGGGGACCCCCACCACAGGTAGTGGTATTAGGGGGGCCTTTGTTGTGCCACCTGATTTGCCACTGGCTTGGCAGGTAACACAGGAGCGACAAAACTCCTTTGTATCTTCATTCATATGAGGCCAGTGAAAGTGAGGGACAAGCCTGTCCCAAGTCTTGTTCTGGCCTAAGTGTCCTGCTAAAGGAATGTCATGGGCCAAGGTAAGAAGGAAGCCCCTAAATTGCAGAGGTATGACCAACCTCCTGGTTGCACCAGGCTTGGGGTCTCTAGCCTCTGAATAAAGGAGCCCTTCATCCCAATACACTTTATGGGTACCTTGAGCATTCCCAGCAGCCTCAGCAGCAGCCAGCTGTCTGAGGGGTTCAAGAGAGGGACAGGATAACTGAGCCTGCCTCAAGTCAGCCCTTGAAGGTCCCCCTGTCCCCAGAAACTCAACCTGATCAGGTTCAAGCTCTTCAGGGACAGTTCCTTCAGGGTCCTCTAGATCAGCTTCCTGGGAAGGCTGATCATCACTCTGAGGCAGGGGGGAAGGCACAGCCTTGACCCTCCTGTTCTTCTTCTTGGTAGGTGCTTGGTCCATTGTTCCAGGATCCAAGACCTGTGGTTCAGTGAGGCACTTTTTGGCCTGTGACCTGGTCACAGCAAGGACATGTGATGATATACCTAACATCTCTGCATGAGTCCTGTACTCCACTTCTGACCATAGAGAACTCTCTAGGTCATTGCCCAACAAACATTCTACTGGGAGGTCTGCACTAACCACAACCCTTTTGAGGCCAGTTACCCCTCCCCATGAGAAGTTAACAACTGCCACACTATGTGAAGTAGTGGCATTGCTGGCATTGGTCACCAGGTAGTTCTCACCTGGTATGTACTGTCCAGGATCCACAAAGCCTGGTGTCACCATAGTGACACTGGCACATGTGTCCCTGTAGGCTTGAGCCACTTTGTCATTAATTAAAGGAGTCTGTCTGTACTTGCCCAGGTTACTGGGGCTCACAGTCAGGGACAAATCAATGTCCCCATCACAGATCAAGACTGCCTGTGTAAGGGTTCTGTCTAAGTCAGAATCTCCTTCAGTTCCCATAGTGATTCCCACTACACCCTTTGTCTGGGGACCAACACTGCTAACAGTAGTACTGGGAGCAGGTGCCTTAGGGGCAACAGTGTTGGGGGCTCCACCCTTTTTGCAATCACTAGTCCAGTGAGTTGTATTTTTACAATGATTGCACCAGGGTTTCTTCTGACCTTCTTTCTTCTTTTTGGACTGTTGGGACCCACCCTCCTTAGTAGTAGTTTGGGGCCCTGTTGAAGACTTCTGGTCTTTAGGTTTCTGATCTCCACCCTTTTGGTCTGTTTTCTTCTGATCACCCCCTTGGCCCTGGTTCTGGTTCTTTTGCTTAACCCTGGTTCTGACCCATTTGTCTGCCTTCTTTCCCAATTCTTGGGGAGAGGTCAGATCAGAGTCAACCAAGTGTTGATGCAGTTGCTGGTTTTGACAGTTATTTAAAATCTGCTCTCTCATCATCAAATTATACAATCCTGTAAAATCAGATACCTTACTTCCCAGCAACCAACCCTCCAAAGCCTTAGTGGCACATTCAATGTATTCAGACCAGTCCTGAGTCTGTGTCTTTTGGGTGTCTCTGAACATTAACCTGTACTGTTCAGTGGTTAAGCCTAACCCATCTACCAGAACACTCTTCAGGACTCTGTAGTTTCTGACATCCTCTTCTCTAACAGTGAGGAGTCTGTCTCTGCCTCTTCCTTCAAAGGAGAGCCAGAGGATTGCTGCCCACTGGTCTTCAGGAACCTGCTGTACTTTGCAGGCTCTCTCAAGAGCAGTTATCCATTTGTGGATGTCATCCCCACTTTTGTAGGGGGGCACAACCTTAGACAGGTTCCTATTGTCAAAGACCCTATCTTTGTCCTTAGGGACAATGCTGCCACCAGTGGGTATAGACCCACTCTCTTTATGCTGTCTAGCCTTGCTAAGTTTCTCTTCCATCAGGGCTACTTCTAGCTCCTGCTTCCTGATCCTCAGCTGAGCCTCTTGCATCTTGGCCTCATGTTCCCTCCTCTGAGGGGTGGTCATCCTTCTCCTGGAGTGACCTTGAGAGCCTCTAGAGCCATGGGAAGCATTGGAGTCACCTGAGCGATTCCTTTGCCTTCCAAGCCCTGTGTTAAGTCCACTGGGGAGATCCAGTGGGTTGAACCCACTGTCAGTCCCCAATAGCCTTGGTTTAGCTGGGCCAAGTATAATACTTGGCACTGGGCTAGTTCTCCCTTCATCCTCACTACTGTCAGTATCCTTTTCACTCTCATCCTCTGTGGTAGGCATCCCATCTAAGGGGTGACTATTGGGAAGGGGTACTTCAGTGGCATCTTTAGAAGGGGGGCCTCCTGTTCCTGTCCCTAAGGGGGCTAACTGGGAAGCTTTCTTGAGTGCTCTCTGATTCTCATCATTCTGTAAGAGCTCTCTGAGCTCAGCAGAGTTTGGGTTCTTGGGCTGTTTAAGGCCTCTAAGAGTTGCCAAATGCCTGAGCTCATTCTGATTAAGGGTAGCAAAGCTGGATGGTGCCCTCTGGGGGTCACTCTCAACAGAGATGGGTACAGTGGACCCCTCTGCCCCGGCCATTGCTCTTAAGTGTGGGTGGATGTGTTGCAATCTACCTACACTTGGGTTTACCTACTAAACCTATCTAGTAGTTGTAGTCAGGGTGTGCTACTCCCTTTGCTCTACAACAACTAAGTTCAGTAGAACTTAAGTATATCTAATCTTGTTTTATATGTACCTACAGGTACCTATGTGATCTTTCAATTGGTAACCAAGAGATTACAATGGTAAAACACAGCAAGCTCAAATCCAACCGCTGCTCACCAATGTGAGAAGTTGGCCTGGTATATGCTGTTCACTAGTTCTAGTGACCACCTTGTACCATGCCAAGCAACCCTTATGGTGTGGTTGTAAGTCAACCTTTTTGGACTAGCTGCCCTAGTGGTAGCGTAGGCTAAGCAGTCTTTGAGGCTAAACTCGTGATGCGTGTTAAGCAAGCTGTTTTACCAATAGTAACCCCCTTTTATACCAATGAAAGGACACCACACAGATATATATTCAAAATATATATGTATTTATTTCTCAAAGTAACCCCTAGTCTCTTTATGAGCACAGGAGCACAAATCGTCAAACAAGATTATCACAGAATACACAGAAGTTGCACTTTATATGGATAGGCCCTGGTGGCCACTCGAACCATATACTAAAATAGTGGTATAAGTACCACGAACAGAAAAGGGAAAAGGCCTAGGGCCTCTAGAATCGCTGGGCCTACAAGGAGCTAACGTCAGTTAGTGACCAGGAGGTCCACGGGTGGCGTGTGCAGAGCAAATAGTCACACGCGGGCTCCCATAGGTTTCAATGGGTGCGTAAAAAGTACAAAGTTACTGCAAAAGGAATCTTCCGGATGACCTAGGAACTTAAGATTTGGAACACAGGCACTAGAGATGTATTACTACACATGGGCACCGGAGTGCCAGCTTTACCTCACCCACAGGAAGCGGGTGCATAGGCCTCAAAGTGCGTCGGGTTTCTTCTATCTGTTCCGTTGAGCCTGGGACAAAGATGCTGCAGGCGGTCGGTCGGGAAGAGATGCAGTGGGTCCAAGAGTGGATCGGAGATGTTGAAGACCTGTAAGCAGAGGGGACAGTGTTCACAGTCACTAGCCAGTGACCAGCGTGGCACCAGGTGGGTACCAGGCGATGTCGGGTGCAAACAGGTGATGAGGGGTAGCTTGTCTCCGCAGCCACGTGGTCCCTGAAGGTCGACGACGTCCAGGAGTCGGCTCACGAGCTGTCCCACGCAGGCTCTCGCTGTCGGCGGTGTCGGCGACTTGATCGAAGCAAACAAGCCTTGGCAAAAGCAATTGCAGGAGGATTCGGAAATCAGCTGTTGGTTCTGACCAGCAAGGTCAGAGGGATTGCTCCTTTGGAGGGGAGCAAGGGCCAGTCTGGAGCAACCAGACCAGCGGTGTTTGTCGTAGATTTCGTCGCCAAGATGGCCACTAGCCAGCGGGCCAGCAACCGGTTAGGCGCGTCGAGTGGCAAAATGCAGAAGGGCCCCACGCAGATCGTGGAGATGCTGGAGGGCTCACCTTTGGTGCAGATGCTGCTCGAGGGTTGGGCTTCTCAGGACCCAAAGCACAACTTGGAGGGAGCCTCGGTTGTTGCACTGGTCAGCTTGTCGTAGTCGTTCCAAGATGGCTGGCTCCACGTGTCTCGGTGCCTCCACGGGTCTCCTCTTTTCAGGGACTGTGGATCGGGCGGTGAGAGGTCTGGAGGTCCAGGTCTTGTCAGTCTCTGGGCTCGGGCTCCGGCGGGAGGCGGCGGCAAAGCAGACGGTGATTCGCTGGATGGTGCTTGCGTTAGCAAGGTGGTCACTCCCTGACCACAGGGGAGATTTTCTTCAGTCTTCTGTGCAGCAGAATGTCGAAGTTCCCGTCTTCTTCTTAGTTTCAAGTTGATTCCAGGATGTCTGAAGTCTTAGGACACAGCTCCTACCTTTAAGCGGATTCTAGGGGCCGGACTACCTGCTAGGTCCCTCCCTATGGGTGGGACCAGAAAGGGGGGTGGTTACACCCCCAATCCTTTGTCCAGCTCGCCCCAGGCCCGGGACTGGTGTGCCCCAGGACCGGTTTGAACTGGCATATGCACCGAGGCTCCTTGTGAGCCACAGGCATGTCTGGTTTCTTTCAAGCCCTACCTGACCAATACACAAAATCCTGTCTGGGGTGGTGCACGCACCTCCCCTGGCAGGAAACCCTTTGTCCACACCTCCCAAGCTGGAAGGACTCCCAGCAGCAGGAGGGCAGACTTGTGTCTGTGGTGGCAGCATCCATTTTGTGGAGCTGAGGCTATGTCTGATTTTACCCGGGTTTCAGGTACTGTACATGTCGTGTCCCTCTAGAAGGGTGGAATGCTAACCCCGTCGCCAGAATTGGCGAGGGGTTAGTATTCCAATTCGTATGACACCTTACTCGACATGTTTTGATAAAGCCAAACCAAAGATAGCATTTAACCGCGAGGTTCATAATGCACTTAAGAGTATATGGTATGACGATATCTGGAAACAGTAGAAGGAAGTTGTTCCGACCACTGCAGACAGGCTCAGCTCATGCCAGAGCACCATCTCACATGGAACCAAGCACTCTGCCTTCAGGATTGTTAAGGCCTGCCATAGGAGTGACTTAGAGGTTACCAGGTGTCCCATTTAAGGTTAGGTATAGGTATACTACACCTAAGTAAGAGGTGATTACACCAACTTACCCCAGCTGAGTGATCAGCCAGTTGTGTCAGATTGTTAGGCCAAGCCTGGGGTGGCATAATACATGCTGCAGCCCCTGGCAGGCCTTGGGTACACCAATGCCCTGGGTACCTAGTGTACACTGGTACAGGGGCTGACAGGGTGATCCACTTCCAATTGGTTATGCACCTAGGGTGCATAGTTTTAATTTAGTAGAGAGAACAGCAGGCTGGGGGTCTGATTGGCAGGCCCACAGCCTCAATATGTCAAAAACCAGTGAAGCAAAAAGCAAAAATTTGGGGTGACCATAGGATAGCAGACCCTACTCTCCTACACAAGCATTTACAATGCAATGGTCTCGGCATTGGTAAAGTTAGAGCTATTGGCATTGCTCATGACATTATTTTTGTTTATGTTTTTGTTTTTAAAACATTTAACCCCTTCTGTGCCCATGACGAGATAGTCATGGAGCGCGGTTGCGCTGTGCCCATGATGAGACTATCTCGTCATGGACCCCGCCCGCTAATGAAAGGGCCGGCACAGGAGGGGGAAAGGGCGGGGCACTCAAGGGGTTAAAGAAGCGGCATTGTCATGAGCAATGCCAATAGCTCTAACTTTAACAATAATAATAATAATAATAATAGCGATTTATAAAGCGCCTGGTGACCCAAGGGCATCCCCGCGCTATAGAGGTTTATGATCCAGTTGAGGGAAAGGAAGGGAGGAGGGACGATTAATTAGGGAATAGGTGTGTTTTCAACTTTTTGCGAAATGCCAAATAGTTGGGTTCAAGTCTGAGGGAGCGTGGTAGGGCGTTCCATCCAGTGGCTGCTTGGACAGAGAAGTGTCGTCCTCCTGTACGTGCCTTTTTACATCTGGGAACGCTGGCCAGGTGCTCATTCTCAGATCGTAAGGATCTGGGTGCTTTATAGGGAGTGATCATGCCGCTGAGGATCGCGGGACCAGTGCCGAGACCGTTGCATTGTAAATGCTTGTTTTAATTCACCCCAATTACATTTTTCTGTTCTTTCTTTGTTCTAAAGGCTTAGTGCTTTGTTATGTAAATCCTGTTTAGGGATTCATTAAAAGCATGTTTGCTGCACGGTTGGGATGGTTGTAAACATCTCACCTGATGTGTTGTTGCTTTAAAAGTTTAAACTATAATGATTGTCGGGAACTTGCATCTTCATTCTGTATTAGATACAGCTGTAGTGCACAGTCCATGGCGCCGCTGCCACCCCCAGTCCAGAAGAGCATCCGTGCCCTCCAGTAAATGCCAAACTGGAAGAAAGGAAGGGGGCCCCAGGCCACTGCTCTGTTGCAGGATATGTAGACCACCTCCTGTCTGTGTCTCTCACCCTCTCTTGCTTGCTTATGTCTCTCGTCCTCTCTTGTGTCTCCATCGTCTGTCTCCCTGCTCTTGATCTCTCTTCTACACTCCTGCCTGACTTGCTCTTTTCTTTTTGGAATACCTTTCACCCTGTTTCTCTCTCCCATATCTCTCTTGCTCCACTCCATTCTCTCTCTCCCCCTTGCCCCCACCCCCCCCTCTCATCTTCTCACATTCTCTCATAGGTCATCTCGGTCTCCCGTGTCTCTTGCCAGTTCAGAGAGAGGGCTGTATGACAAAACATGCATAACAAATATTCTGGCCTAAATATGATTTACAAAAATACTTTCATTATGTTTAGATTTTTATTATAAAGTCCAAATGAATGATATTTTCCTATTTAGAAAACAATATTTTGTCAGACCATATTTAGGGAACTCTTTCGTCTCTCACCGGTGGTCTCAACTTCTCACTCACCACCGCCTTTCTGTAGATTTTCACGCTCCTCATTCACTCTTTCCCCTCCCTCTCTTCTCCACCTGTCTTCCTCCCATGAGCTCGCCTCCCTGCGCGTTCATCCCCTTTCTCTCGCTCTTTTCTGCCTCTTTTGTCAGCGCTCTCTCTTCCAATGCCCCCTCTCTCCTTGGCTGCTCCCGCCCGTCTCTCTCGCCCATCCCCTTGCTCGGTCTTCTTTTTGTCTCCCTTCCTCGCGCTGCCTCTCTAGACGTGTCCCGCTCCCGTCTCGTGCCCTCTGCGCTTGGCCGCCTCCCTCACTCCGCTCACAATCCCAGCTTTATTGACATGATTGGAATGCAAGTATTGCTAATTACTCACAAATGGAGTTTGATATACACCGATTCGGAGCGTGGCTGAGTCTTAATGAAATCCTGGCTGTGCAAGGCTTGCCCTCAGCCAGGGCCTGTGACAGGGTGTCAGGCACTGAGGCCCAGGACAGGCACTGCTGCAGAGCGGGTCTGCCTCCACACCCCTCTGCAGGTCTCCTGTTATTCAGGTAGGAAGGCCTGTGGCAGCTCCGAAAGGTCTGTGTTTCAGCTTTTCACAGGAAGAAAATGTGCACATGACGCAAGCAGAACCCTCTAGGAATATTCTGACTGTCTAGATTTGTTACATTTTTTTGCGCTCGCTTTTTTGTGTGTTCAAAACACCGAAGGGCTATGTTGTGGCCGTGCAGGTGTGACCTAAGTATTAGAATGGCCTGGCTCTCAAGACAAAGTGATTTCCTGGCGTATTTTCAGAGGAGAGTATGACGAAGGAATGTCACACTCCCCTAAATCGTTTTTTAGGGCTCGCGCCTGCGTTGCAGTGCGCAACCCTGCTCGCGCAGAGCGAGAGCCCTTTTGTCTGGGGTTTTGAAAGCTGCCCAAACGCTCCTGCGTGTGATCAGGCTTTCGCTATCAGGCATTGGCTTTCGCGTCTTTAATTAAAAAAAAAAAAAAACAGCACGCGATTGGGCAAAGGCGGAACAATGCCCTGCCTTTGAAAAGTCCATTCCCGACGGTGGCCAGCACGCGCAGCAGTGCGAGTTCACCTCGCTGTCGTGCTCCCTCCCCCCTCCTCTGTGGTGCGTGCGCACCACTAGTTGTTGACAATAGCGATCGCGATGCGATTCAGTGCCGCTTTTGGTATAATCGCGGCACCCGCGCTTTACTTTTGATGTTATAAGTAAAGCGCGGGTGCCGCGATTATACCAAAAGTAAAGAAATAGAAAAAAACATTATTTCTTTACTTTTTCAATAATCGCGGCACCCGCGCTTTACTTTTAACATTAAAAGTAAAGCGCGGGTGCCGCGATTATACCAAAAGTAAAGGTAAAGAAATAGAAAAAAACATCTATTTCTTTACTTTTGGTATAATCACGGCACCCGCGCTTTACTTTTAACATTTAAAAGTAAAGCGTCAGTGCCGCGATGCTTGTTTTAGATGAAGCAGCTCACGTGCAGCTTCCCAAATGTATGTCATGAGGCACACTAAGTCATCAATCCAGAGATATGAATCAGAGTGCAGTGAGCCCTGCCCGCTAGCCAGACTCCAGCCAGCTGTGCCCTGTGCCTGTGAGTTTCACAGAATACCTCTTGTGCCCGGGGGCTTCAGAGCCGGCTGAGTGCTGAGTAGTTTGGAAGCCAGCTGTGCTGTATGCCCGGACATAAGAGCCAGATGTGCTATATGCAGAAGAGCTGCTGCCAGCTGCGTGCCCAGAAGTCTGATAGGCAGCGGTGCTGTATACTTGGGACCTCACAGCCGGCTGTGTGCCCACGACGAGTCTCACAGCTAGCTGTGGTGTATGTCCGGGGCCTCACAGCCTGCTCCGTGTCCAGGAGTCTGACAGCCAGCTGAGCCCTGCTGTATGCCCGGAGCCTCACAGCCAGCTGCAAGCCTGGGAGGAGTAGGACAGCCAGCTGCGTACCTGAAGACTCACAGCCTCCTCTCTGTCCAGGAGTCCGATAGGCAGCTGTGCTGTATGCCTGGGGACTCACAGTAGGCGCTATATGCCCAGAACCTGACAACCGGGTGCGTATCCAGGAGTCTGGGATCCAGTGGTGCTATATGCCGGGGCCTCACAGCTGGCTGTGTATTCGAGAGTCTGACATCCAGGTGTGCTGTATGCCCGGGCCTCACAGACAGCTGAGTATCCGAGAGTCTGACAGCCAGCTGTGCTATATGCACAGGGCCTCAGCCAGATGCGTGCATGTCGAGGAGTCTGACAGCTGTGCTGTATGTGTTCTAAGGCCACGACTTTCAAGCAAACTGTTTAACTGATGTATGCACTGAAGTCTCACAACTAGAACTGCCAAGGAGTCTCTTAGCTACGTATGGTGTACACCAGGGCTTTAAGTGGGATGAAAATCCTGAGGGGGGTGTCTCTCGGAGGTGCGTGGCTGATGTAATTAAGTGCGTGGCTTAAAACATGTATGCAAAAAAAAACTGTGCTTAGCATAGTGTGTCCGCCCGACTGGTAAATCTGCTGCTTCTGCAATTGCATCCAGATACACATTACAAGTCACATTCCACCTATAACAAGCCAGGACTGTTGGCTTTGTCAATGGTTGTTAGTTGCAAAAGCTAAATAAGCAACAACGTTGGCTTCGTTGTGTATAAATATATAACACTAAAAATGCTTCAGTTCTGAAATTATGAGACAGTGAAAGAACCAGGGCACAAGTCCTAAAAAAAGAAGTGGGGGGACGCTGTCACCGGAAGTGACGTCACAACCGGAATCTCATGAGTATTCATATGCCTTTAGATGACGGGGCATTTCACAGCACTGCTACCCCTGGTCTGTTCCTCGATGTCCTTTGCAACACCCCCTCCCCCCCACTCCCCCGAGGGGGTGCCCCAGTTGCACAACGAAGTGCTCAAAAGTGCACAAGATACAGAAGGACACACATTCCAAGCGTTAACCGCCAACGCCTGCTCGCTCCGCCTCCCAATCACTCCAGCCTGCACACACCACCAGTGCCTCTTAAAGTCTCCAATTACAAATATTAGCATATCTTTGGTAATTTACGTGAAACTTCCCTCCCACCCGGGCTCTCTGCTCACACGATGCTGTCCAGCTTTTGGGCAGGGGGGACGGCGTCCACCCGGAAAAACCTGGTAAAATAAGTGGGGGGACGCCGTCCACCCGCGGGGTACCCCGACTCGAGCCCTGGAGAACTATAGGGAGTGTCTTTGATGTTACATCAAAGGCAGTGCCAAGGTAGTGCTGCTGCAGCGTTAAAGTTTTTTTTCACTTTGAGGATGAGGACAAAAATGCAGAGCTCGAAAGGGACCCGTCTCTGCACCTGCTTTTTAGAACTGCCGGTGCTCAGCACCGGACCTGGCGTGCTGTACACCAAGCAGTCTAACAGGTAACTGTGTGTTCTGGTGTTATGTCCAGCTGTGTTCTGCGTCACGGGCTTGAATCCACTCCAGAGTTTCACTCCGTTATCTCACTGCCAGCTGTGGTGAGTGTCGTGGGTGGGTGAGGGTGCTGATATTGGTCTCTTTGGTTCCATTTAGACACCCCGCCCCCCTCTCACGCCTTCTCCCAGACTGAGCGAGAACTCAACAAGTGCGTAGCTCGAGCCGATCACAAACCCACGTTCTTCCTCCTCCTCCGCGCTTCGCTGGCATCACCTGCACAGGACCTGACGACGTGTCCGCCGAGACCGAGCAACTGCCAAAGAGTTCATACGCTGACTGTACTTTTTCCAAACGACTCCTTCTCTCGGCCCAGCTTTCCCCCTTCTGCCTCTCTTATCTCTGCCTCTCTCGCTCTCCTCAGCCAGAGCTTTATTCATTCAACGTTTCTTTATTGCTCTCTTACCTGCTCTCTTTCTGCCTTGCTTTTTTTCTTCCTTCTTTGCTCTTTCTTTTTTTTCATTTGTTCGTTATATTCCCTCTATTTCTCGTTTCGTCCCTTTCCCCTCCTCCTTCTACTCTGCACATGTCGTTATTCGGGATACATTTCGAAAAGTGCCATGCTGGCCTCTTGGGAAGAGGTCGGAGATAAAATTCAGCGCCTGTCTTTGTGGGCAGCACTGGGCTGTGATTGGAGGTTTTGTCTTAACTACTAATGAACCATGAGATATCGGTGTGAGACCTTTTAAGCAAATATCTAATGGGAAATGTGATCAAAAACACATACGTTCCAGTGACTCAGACTGGTTTGTGTCAGAGGGGAAGAGGGCTGTCAGGGGGGCTTTCACTGTCAACTATGTGGACGGCCAGATGTGGAGATATTTCACCGAGGTCATGAAATATAAGAGCAGGGAAGGATATATAGATGTTTACTCTGGTAGGCGCCAGAGTGCTAGAAAACCCTATAGCTAGGATGTTCACTTTGCAAACGTAAAAGAAGCTGAGCAGTCCCAGTAACTTATGTTGTGTGAGATATGAATGTTTATACATGACTTAAGAGAGAACAGCAAGAATCTTTAAATAATATAACAGATTCCCTCTCCTTTCCTCTGAATGGTTGATGTATCGAAGGCAGACATCTGCCAGTGTAGTCTTCTGCTCTGCCACCATAGTGCCGATATCCCATAGCTACACTTGTAGTCCCAGCCAGAAGTGTACCCAACCCCATAAAAAGGAACAAAAGAGCACAAACTGAGACAACACCTTGTTGTTGGGGAAACATTGCTGCAATTGTATTTAAACTTAGGCACAAGTAATGTGTTATCTTGCCAGCAATCCAAAGGTAGCTAGCGATGGTTGGAACTAAGCTGCTTGCCCGCCTGATTATCCACTAAACTCCAGACGTATCCTTCAAGGGTGCTTAAACCTTCTGAGTCAGTTCACCTCAACTCTGGACCAATTTGAAATTCTGCACACGGGTGGAGCATTGCCAGGCAAGCCCCAGCTGCTCAGGTTTACAACTGCCCTTAAGACTAGCAGGCCGCCATCGCTTCCATCCCGGCGTCCTGCCCAGGGCCGGACTGAGAACCAAAACCGGCCCTGCAAAAACAACCCTGTAAGAAAAACGGCCCCCAGGGGCCCAAAACCGGCCCCCACCCATGCGGTGCACCGGGGGATTGCCCGGTGCCCGCTACGGTCAGTCCAGCCCTGGTCCTGCCATAAAGATCCCCAGGGCATTGGCATGAAGCAGCCCCTTGGGGCTTCCTCAAGTGATTGCTTCTCTGCACCAAAATCTTTGTATTGCCCCATAACTCTGTCTTAGTCGTATGTCCTCTTTCCTGTTTCTGTTGCCTGCACTTTGTGTTAAATGAGCCAGAATTTGTCCGCAGCGTCAATTTTCTCCTTTCATTGATCCAACGCTTCCTGTCCAGCTTTTTATCTCAGTATGAGAAGTTTTGTGAAAGCTAGGTATCCATGTGCACATGCTGATTAGTGTCTTTGCATCGTTTTTGGTGTCATTTGGGATTGTTCAATTCGTCAATTCTCACTCGTTGGCCCCATTAAAAATTAACAAAGTCATATCTCTGAGGGGGATGCCGCGTTTAGGGTAACTAGCAGTAGTTAGGTGTTTCTGGACCTGAAATGTCTGGGTCTAGAAATACGGTAACACCAGACCTTGTGCTACTGGATGTGAATCCACACTTTCACACCTGACAAAACAAGCATTTGCAATGCAATAGGTCTCGCATTTACACGAGTTTAAGCTATTGGCATTGTAAATGACAATGCCTTTTATTTATGTTTTAAAAACAAAAATAAAAGGCATTGTTATTTACGATGCCAATAGCTCAAACTTGCGTACATGCGAGACCTATTGCATTTCAAATGCTTGTTTCCTATGTTAGTAGAGACATCTGGGCACTCTGATCTGCAAATGGCACTGGGGTAAAGTCTGTGTTCTCATTTTAATTTGGGTCTGAGGTTTAAGCAAGCCTACCCCTGATTCTTTGTGGAGATCATTATAACCAAGGCCCCCTTCTCCACCATCCAAAGCACGCCCGTGCACAGACACACACACACGAAGAATAAAAACAAGGAGAGGTTAAAATGCTTGAAGACTTTGTTGAGGGGTCTGAACAAAATACTGCAGAGAAACTTTCAACATTATAAAACTACGCTTTTACACTTTGCGGGTGGATGCAAGCAGTGTTCACTTGATCATTTCTGAAGGAGCAGCCTCACATACATGGACTCATGCAGGGGTCCCCAGGCATCGCTGCCCGACCCCTGGCTTGGCCCTTGCAACCACTGGTGATGCCTTTGGGACCTCTGGCCTCAGATTATACAGCCAGCACCAGGACTTTCAGTGAGATGAAGAAACTGAGGGGTCTCTCAAAGAGGCATGGTTAAATGTAATTAAGGGCGTGGCTTAAAAAGACATAGGCTAAAAATCTGTGCTTAGCATAGTGTGCCGCCCGACTAGTATTTTGCTGTCTCTGTCATTGCATCCAGATATATGCTACAACAAGTAACATCATACCTACAAGTCAGGATTATTGGCTTTGTCAATGGTTGTTAGTTGCATAAGATAAATAAGCAGCAACTATGGCTTGTATATAATATAGAAAAAGCTTCCACTTAAAGCCCTGGTGACACCAACAATGTTGCTGCTCCTGAGTTTCAAAAGGAGAAGCGGAATCCAGAGAGAAAATGACTCCTTAAAGGATTTCCCTTCCCCTTCAACGCTCACCTGGCATGACATCATGCCGTAACTTCTCCACTAGTGAGAAGTGAGCAGTGTGAGCAGCACACATCCATGTGCCTGCTGTCACTGCAGTCTGAAAACAAGCATTTACAATGCAACGGTCTCGGCATTGTTAAAGTTAGAGCTATTGGCATTGCTCATGACAATGCCGTTTCTTTAAATGTTTTAAAAACAAAAACATAAACAAAAATAATGTCATGAGCAATGCCAATAGCTCTAATTTTACCAATGCCGAGACCATTGCATTGTAAATGCTTGTGTTGTTAATACCAAGTGAAAATGCAACAGATGCTCCTATCCACAGTACCCTCGCACGCCAGAGCGCGGCACAGCTGCAAGCAGGGAAGAGAGCAGCGCATCATTCTCGTGCGCCACTGATGGCCGAGAGACATGACCCAGTGACTTCGATGCAACACGGCGGTCCCGCAAGTAAAGTTCCAACATCCTCCTAATACATGTCCCTAATGCAGAGTGGGGCTGAGACTGGAGAAGTATTCCCTCCTTTATGCACTACTAAAATTAATCAGTAATGGACCTTGTGATTAACACGGAGCTTCTTAAATGGGCAAGAAATACCAACGAAAAATGCTGAAGCAACAATGCCATTATGCAGTGCATCACCTTGAAGCACTGTATTCAAGAAAAGGGAAAGAAAACTTGCATTACATGGTTCAAAGCGGCCTAGCAGAGACATACTTCAACCACAGCATTATTAATGGGTGCACAAGGCACAGCTCTCATGGGCTGCATGCAGGGCTCACATACACCCCATTCTTCACCACCCTGGACAAGCCACAGGGGCGGACTGGAGATTACCCCAAACACCTGCCTAACATTATCCACCCATTCCAGGAGACTTCAAAGTGCTGTCCGGGGTAGGGGAGCACTAGAAAGGGGCGAATGAACCCTGCCCGCATCTGCGGGACCCTCGCAGGTCTCGCCTAAAGCCAATTAGCCATGCTCCGGGCCTGCTGACCAGATGGAGCCTGGTGCAGACAGAGCTGCTGAGAGCTTTACTCTCGGGGGCTGCTCGCCTATTAGCTGCTGTCTGCTCCACTGCAGAGGCAGAGACGTGAAACCTGACTCCCAGGAGCAGCGCCTGCCTTCTGATGTGCATCCTCATACCAAACTGTCAAGGGATTAGAGAGAATACGATGACATTTCTAAGAGTCAACGCTACCAGGCACCGTGCAGTCAACCAGCTAGAGCAGTGCAGCTACAGCGTGAGCTTGCTGCAAACACTGGCAAGAGGTGCATTTAAAACATCAAAACGCCAGGGGCGGCAGCTAACGTGGAGACAGTAAACCCAGAGGACTCACTGCTTCTCCTTTTTACCAGTTGGTCAAATTTCCTCACCCACTTTTATCTTGGCTACCAAGCCTGACGACAGGACCCATGTATTAACACATGAAACAGTGTCACCCAGATATTAATTGCAGAAAGGTAAAACTCGAATACTGAGGTACCCCGTGCAATCTGACCACAGCTTCCAAGGTGAAAACGGCTGAACCGGTCTTTCATCCTCACGATGTCGATAAAAGGAGAACGACACCGAAAGTGTTAAAGTGCAACTCTAAACGGATGTGTGGGCTGCACAAGGAGCCAGTAATAGTCTTCGCAAATGCAGCCCAAGTCCTGCTTTAAGCAGTGGAGGGTCTTTAGGTCAGTCTGATCACTCCAGAAGCTGTTTTTCGTCAGCAGGGGATGGTGGCTCATCAAAGGCAGCAGCCGTGCCATCAGGGCTTAGGAGGGCAACCCGGCCCAGGGGGTGGGTCATTTGGCTCCTCGAAGTCAGCAGACTAATTACTGATCACTTCAAAGAAACGAATAGCAGTCCCTCCCCGTTTTTCCCCAAAAAAAGAGATTTGGGTCATCTCAGCCCAGACAGCAACCGAGCTCAGATACAACCACTTTTCCTAACCGTGGATAAAAACATGCAGTACCGTTTTTTTCTGCAGACTGTAAAGGGTCCCCAATAGAAGAAAAGAAACAGACATTTATAAAAAATAAATTAAATTTTTTTTAAAAAAAAGTCCTACCACTTTACCTAGAGAACCGCGAAATGACATACAATTTGCCCCGCTCTTCCACGTCTAGCTCTGGCTATAAATAACAGCACCACGTTCTTGAATTGTGCAGTGTCCTTTGTGTTCTCTTCCTGCCCACACCGGAAGCACGGTGCGCCACGCACTATAAACACAACCTTCGCATCAATGTGCAGGATTCCTAAGGCCGAGGAAGGCACAAAGACCGCCTCACCCAGGAGCCGAGTAAAAATTCAGCGTTCCCTGTGAGTCACTGCGCACATCCCACACGCGGGCGGCGGGCCCTGCGGCCAAGCTCAGCCCTCCAGCTGCCGGAATGCACAGCCCGGGGGAGTGAGGGAGGGGCGGGCGCCCTAGGCTGCGGGTGTGGAAGGGCGCTCTGGAAGAAAACTTAATAAAGTGTCATTTATGTAGCACCCAAAGCCAACATGCAGGGACTACATCTGCTGTTTGCAGCGGAAGCTCCTCTCGAGGAAAGATGGGTTCACCCGGCACCCCCTCACTCCAGAAGACGGCAATGAAAATGTCTCTTCATGGTAACCACTTCTTTGCAAAAAGGGCTGTGTGTTATTAGCCATTTGACAAACAGCGAAGAATGTCGGATACTTAATGTCAATAGAACATAAAATTACGCACGCCCCTACAGTTCAATAGGCTGCCTTGTGAGGGAACGCGCATGCCCTGAGAGAAACCACTGACTATTCAAATAAGCCATACATTCATTCATGTACCATTGAAATGACTCGCTGGAGTAGTGAGGGGAAAACGATGGCGCTTGGGGAACCAGTGTGCCTCCATTGCAACCATGGAGTGTATGCACTATTTTTGCGGCGAAGAGCTGGTGGGCTGTCAAAGTAATCAGCTGAAAGGAGCAGGGGGGAAACTTGGTCGAGGGGGAGTCAGTCCTACCCTGTTGAGCATATAAAACATCAACTGTGGGCGCGGGGAAGAGGTGGTGCTAAGACCAAATGTTGACTGTCAACGACTTGCTCGATTACTGGGAGGCTTTCAGAGTAGACCCGAAATGCTAATTTAATTACTGTAGTAGCCTGCATTTGGATCGAGACCTTAAATGTTCTACCCCACGTCGGTGAATGCTGAAAGGTAATACTTTTAGTCTGCTCGCGTAATCCTCAGAGTAGAGCATAATGGGTTTGGCTCTGGCAGCCCTGATAAGGATCAAGGTGGCGCTATATGAAACAATAACTAAACTAAAAAAATGTCCATTTCTCCTTCAGTTTGCTTTTTTGTATGCACGTCTTGAAAACACTACGCCACCTTCTTTCGCACTGCAAAAGAAACACTTTATTAAGCGGTTTTCCACATCTTGAGTACAACACCTTTAAGTCAAACAAGTCGCTCCTCTTGTGAATAACTCACAACACGCACACAGTATCACCTCAAGGTGCTCCATTGTTCATCATTACACGCCTTCAAAAAATACAGTCCCTTAAAAGCTTCACTAGTAAAATCTAAACATGCAACGATTTCGCACGATTCTGACGGGCACGCTACCTTGTACAACAAGCCGAGGGCACCGGAAGACACCACCGCCTTTCTCCGAGGCAGAGCAGAAATGCCTCGGAGAAACGCAGCGTCCTTTTCGGATTCGGGGGCGTGTTTTGCTGTTATCTCCTCCAGCCATTGGCTGGAGGAGATAATTAGACTTTCTGCAAAAAACACGCCCGATCCGAAAAGGACGGGGCCTGATCGGAGTGACGGGACCTCTTCTCCAATGGCTGGCCAGCATTGAAGAGGCCAGCCAATGGAGAACAGGGGAGAAGAGGGGCGGGTTAAAGCCCCTCTTCTCCAAGTCATTAAATCTCCGACTTCCGGTTCTTCCTTCGGCAGACCGGCGGTCCTCGACCTAAAAATGGACTGCCTGTGCCAGGACATAAACAGAGCCCGATAGAGACCTGTTTCGAGGGCCCCTTTAAAAAACTGCCGGTCGCTCAGCACTGGTGAGACCCAGCCCACCTAAAGCCCTGGCCAGCACCATAAAAAGGGAAATGGGTGAATTTACTCTCTAAATTAATCCCCGTTTGTTTCATTTTCCCTTCAGAAACAGCAGCTGCTTGTGGCTGCGATGGGATGGGATCGCTGGAGACAATGCACAGTTCAACTTGTAACTTGCAATTTGGCTCGATCATGAAAGGGGTTACCAAGCACTGTACCTTGAAATCTTTCCTGGCCCCATCAAATATGAATAAAAGTGGACTGCAGACTCTTTGCTGCTGCTTTGGACTGAACTACAGAGGAAGTGGCAGATCTGAAAAGATTAGGGTGACCAGAATTTTAAAGCCAAAAACCAGGACATTTCCCCAAAATAGAAGGACTACAATTTTACTTCAATCCAGTGCACAGAATGACAGTGCTCCTTAGCAGAGAATTACAGAAGAGGCAGTCAGAACATACATAAAATGCCACTTTAAAGTCAGTTGCATGTCTGTTAATTAAATGGCTTTCTTATAACAGAGGCTAACTATCCCCACTTTGCAAAACAAAAAAGATACCTCCCACTGTTATCTGCCAACCCTCTCTAAAAACCGGGACATGAGCTTAATTTCCTGAAATCTGCCGGGACAGCTGGCACAAAACTGGGACTGTCGGGCAAATCCGGGACGCCTGGTCACCCTGGCAAAGATGACAGTGACAGGTAAGGGCTACACACTGTACCAGCTCCATAAGCAAAAGGCACTGATGCATGCATGTTGTGATTGTTGAGAGTGGAATGATATGTTTTGTATCCTGTGTCACACATGTATCTTTGCAGCAGGCTCTAACTGGTAAAGACTAAAACTTCCTCAGTAGCTCCCAGTCCTGGTCTTTACATTTTAAAATCATTTGGCCTGATTCATAAAGGGCTGCCACACTGGTGTCGGAGGCCGCAGTCGTGGGAGAGTCTCCGCACCCAGAGCGGAATCTCCTCATTGAGAATTCTCATTGCTGGGATTCTGCTCCGAGTGCGGTAACTCCCTCACAACTGCGGGGTCCTTTGTGAATCGACCCCATTGTTTCCAGGTATATAAGTCCAATTGGGCTAGTTCACATGAACCAGGATGACAAGTCCCAGAATGAAATCGGTTATGCAAAGAAAGCCACCCTAGAATATAGTTTCCCTGATGATATGGAGGGCCTGATTAGGATGCCGGTCGACAATCCTCCAACCGCTCATCGGAGGCTTACTGACTGACATCCTTGGTTTGAAATCCCACCACCGTAGTACAGTGATGGCAGTCAGAGTCCAAACTGGCTGGTCAATCCGACTGGCTTCCGACAGGCTCAAGTTGCCGGTCGGCCAGTCAGAACTGCCACATAATCCCTTCATGGATGGCGTTGGTGCCCGTCGGCCAGTCAGAACTGCCATATAATCCCTTATGGATGGCGTTTCCGCCGTTAGGATTATGATGTCGGTTTCTGTTAGAATTGGGAATCTCTGGTTGGCACAGGTATGCACTTGTGACAAGCAGGGACTCTTACTTCTAAGTCAGAGTAGGGGGATCACCCTTTCAAATAACCCCTGCTCACCCTTTAGGTAGTGTGGCGCAAGCAGTCAAGACTATTCTCAGGGCGTCATGGGTTAAGCATTTGTGAACGCATACAGTAATACAATGACACACCACAAATGGACACCAGTCAAGGGTGTATAAAAATGGTTTTCTTTATATAAGGCTTAGCACAAGACCAGAGTAACGAGTAAAAATGACCACAGTATTATTTTAAAGTTCAATGTTCTTGTAGAAAGACTTAAAATACAAAAATAGGCTTCTTTTAGTTAATTACGCTTCTTTCAAGGCTCTGTACGGTTCGTACCTGGATGTGCGACTCGTTGGCATTCAAAACAAGGGAAGTACGAGTCTAACGATCGTTGCGGACTCCGGGGTCCGTGGCATGCACGCTGCGGTGCGAACAGAACAAAGTACCTTGGTTTTGTAGGGTCCGCGACGGACAGTGCGGGACAAGTCGATGGGTCCGGGTCGTAGCTCGGCAGAGTATTCGGATGCTGGTCGGGTCGCGGCGTCGGTACGCGGCGTTGGTACGGGACCTTCAGGGATACGTGCGGATGGCCCGGATCGGCTTGCAGAGTCCGTGGCGTTCGGCGTTCGAGCCGTACCTTTGGTGCGGATAGGCGGCGACACTTCTCGGCGAGCCGTACGGCGTACGGGGAGGATCGGTGTGATGCGGCTTCTCGGCTCTGAGCACGGCACAGTGCAGTACGACTTAGCAGCGTACGGACCGTACCTGCGGGACAACGAAGCTTGGGTCCGGCGTACAGGATTAGGCAGCCAGGGGTGTACGACTCACATCGGAGGGGAAGGTTAGGTGCGATGCGGCCGGGAGGGATACAGTGCGTACTAACGCTTTTAAATCAGCGTAGACACACGGTGCCGGGCGGCAAAGACACGGCTTCGCGGCGGATGGGGTACGGGTCCTACCGGGGCCAAATCCAGCGGGAAACAAGCAAGAATTGTCCAGGCAACTCGATTTTGGAAGGCAGATGAGTCCAATGGTCCTGGGACTCAGTTCAGGGGGCAAGCTCTCTTCCAAGCCCTTGGAGATTGTTGAAAACAAAGTTGCAAAGTCTTTTTTAGTCCTTTCCTCTCCTTTCTCAGCAAGGCACCAACTGCAGGCCAATCCCCCAGGTTAGGGAAAGTTACTCCTCGTTCAGCTTCTTCCAGGTCCTTCTAGTCAGGCAGAGTTTCTTCGTGGTTCGAGCAGGATCTGATTTCTTAGGAGCAGGGCTCCTACATTTATACCAAGTTTCTTTTGTCTTTACAGGCCAGGGGGGCCTTTGCCTAATCCCAGTACAGTTCTTTTCAGCGAGGAGCACTTTGTTGTTGGGACTCTGGCTTCTTCTTTCAGCAGGCAGGGCAGAGACATCAGACGCTCCCCAGGGGGTGGAGCCCGGCTCTATTCAGAGTCAAGGTGCACTCCTCCCACCCATCCTGGTGTAATCTCTCTATTCACCACCTGACAGCCCCAGCTTGTCTCCTGGAACTTCCCAGCCCTGTCACTCAAGCTACACACAAGGAAGACAGCCCCTCCCAGCAGAGGCGGACTGAAATGGTTAGGCACGCAAAGGCTAACTTTATAAAAGTAGCATTTGCAAACCCAGGATATTAAAATAACCTTTGCTAAAAGATGTATTTTATTATTCTGAGTTCAGGCATACTAAACATGAATTTCTACCATGCTTCCTGAGCCTGCTAGGATTATAGAGTGTTATAATCTAGCAGCCCATTCTGGCCTATGGAGAGCAGGTAGCCTTACAATAGTGAAAAACGAAAATGGCTGTAATTCACTATTAGGACATGCCACACACTTCAGGGCATGTCCTACCTTATCCTTACAATGCACCCTGCCCTAGGGCCTACCTTAGGGGTGACTAACATGAAGGTAAGGGAAGGTTTAGGGACTGGCAAGTGGGGACACTTGCCCAGTCAGCATGACAGTACCAGACTGCCTGCAGGTTCTGCAATGGCAGACCTTAGACATATTTTACCAGGCTGCTTCTGTGGGTGGCACAACCAGTTCTGCAATCCCACTAGCAGCATTTGGATATACAAGCCCTTGGCACCCCTGGTGCACTTTACTAGGGACTGATAGTAAACCAAATAAGCCAAACATGGAAGTCGATTCACATAATATCTTTTCCCATAGGGAGCACTTGCCCTGTGGCACTGGATGGCAGTGGCACAGGGCCCTGAGCGGCTAACACCAGCACAAAAATACATTGAGGCACAGAAAAAATGGAAGGGTGACCCACGCCAATGGTGCCAGGTCTAACAGTTTCCGACAGGCTTTCCATTTTGGGCTTTCTGACATGGAAAGCCTGTCAGAAAGCCATTTTGTCCGGGACTTACTTTTGTGGGCCGGGTGGGGCACCAGGTGCCCCTCTCTAAATCCCTGCACCATGTGGGAGGCACCATGAGGAGGGATTTACAGTAACTCCCATTTCTCTATGGGAGCTTGTGTAGCAGCCGGTTTCAGACCGCCGCACAAGCTCCCATAGGGAAACAGGAGCTTGCGACCGCACGTTGTGCGGTCGCATCATAATTGCTGTTTCGGACCGCCGACCTGAGGTCGGTTGTTTCCAAAACTGCAGAAATGTAGGTCGGGGACAACTCCAACCGACATCATAATCAGGCCAAGAGTCTTTTGGTAACAGTGTCCTTAAGAGACTCTCTCAATTTAGTGAATGCAAAAACACACTTTTATGTTTTTTGTACAGGCAGACTATTCACTCCTTTGAATGCATAGAGTACCATTGAGGAGTGGTTTCCATTCGCTTAACTACTAGTTTTGAGTCCCTGTTCGTAGCTGCCAGTAGCCATGTAGAATCAGGTTTAGAAGTTGGCTCTCCTCTTTCTTTTACAGAAACTGTATTTTCCCAGGCCTGGTCTATTTTTCTCCTATTTTCCCAGGCCTGGTCTATTTCTCCTCTACATGGTTAACAAGGGGCATCAAGCCACATAACATTGTCTTTCAGTCCTGTATATCTTTGCAAAGCAGTTTGCATTCTGGGGTTTGTAATTTCTATTTTTCCCAATATAGGTTTAGCCTTAAAAACCCAATGAATGCATGTTATTCACTACAACTGACTTAAGGTGTAATACATAACATGCTGGCGCTTGACAGGTAAGTCCCTTGTGGTATTTTTGTATTCAGCCCGTACCAGGGCCATGGAAGGTGCACTGTAGGTTGGCACAAAGCAATGGAACTTTAACAGAAGATTAGAAATGCACCAGAACCTATTTTGCAGGACTTTAAATACTACATATTGTGACACATACATGTATTACCCTATTCTGTGTGTGCTGTTAAATCTATGGGGACGTACAGGGCTGGAATTAATGATTCAGGATGGTATATCCACTTGAATTAACAAGTAGTAGCAAATATAAGTTTATTGGGACATTTGTCCAGAAAACCTAACCAGGTACAATACAATTTATAAAGGGATATATATATATATATATATATATATATTTATATTATCTACTGGCGGTTGCCAGTAGATAGTTATAGTTAGGACCGTGTTTCCATAGGAAATCTCAAAATTCTATTTTGAATAACTTTGGCGCCGGTTGACGAATCTTCGTGAAATTTTCAAAACTAATGGGGGGCTCCGCTCAGCTCCTACCCTGAAAGTCTCGGGGGGATTCGTCAAGCGGGGGCCGAGAAAAAAGGGGGGTCCCAAAACACATTTTCCCCATGCATTTTCCCATAAGACCTTTAGTCGAAGGTACAGCCCGAACAGCTGAACAGAATTACTTGAAATTTGGCAGAGAGGTAGTCCTCAGGTCAGGGATGTGCCTTTTGCATATATGGAGTCAATCTGTTCAGTAGTTCCTGAGAAAATTGCAGTTAAAAGCACATACATATCTATAGCCGCGCACCGTGCACGCACCGTGCGCGCACCTTAACGTGCGCGAGCGTAATTCTGATTGGTTGTTACATGTCAGTCAACGTTCGAATCGGTCGAAATCAGGAAGTGTCGGCCGCCATTTTGTTTGTTTTCAGTGCGAGAGTGGAAAAGGAAGGTGGCAAACGTGAAAAGGGGGCAGGGTAGAGAGTTCCTGACCCCCTAGCCTTTGTCAGGGGGTCCCTGAAGGCAGAAAAAAACATTAAAAAAGTTTCTTAAAAGAATCGCGGGGCTGCGCACACTGTGCGCGCACGGTGAAAAACCATTAAAAATTGTTTTTTAAAAATGTTAATACGTAGTTTATTGTAAAATAAATATATAAAAAAAAATAATAATACATACATAACTTAGCATTTAAAAAACCATACAAATTCACAGAAAAACCATAGGTTTCACACACGTTCTAGTTAGGAATTAGCATTTAAAAAACCTTGCAAATTCACTTAAAAAACGATAGGTTTCACACATGTTATAGTTAGGTGGATATTTCACTCGTAGAAAACCAATGAAATTCCCCCGTTATAGTTAGTTCAGATAACTATAACTCGCGCGACCGCCACTCTATCACAAGGATGATGTTATCAGTGATGTCAAGAGTGATGCCACTGACCACGTCATGAGTGATGTAATATGTGACGTCATGAGCAGAGGATTGCGGGCGCGCGAGTTATAGTTATCTGAACTAACTATGACGGGGGAATTTCATTGTTTTTTTACGAGTGAAATATCCACCTAACTATAACATGTGTGAAACCTATGGTTTTTTAAGTGAATATATATATATATATTCACTGAAAAAACCATAGGTTTCAGGGGTGTTATAGTTAGCTGGACTTTTCACTTGTACAAAACCATTGAAATTCCCCCGTTATAGTTAGTTCAGCTAACTATAACTCGCGCGCCCGCAATGCACTGCTGATGACGTCACATATTACATCACTCATGACATGGTCAGTGACATCACTCATGACATCACTGATGACATCTCAAATGACATCACTCATGACATCACTGATGACATCATCCAGTGAATGTGTGTTATTCTGAAAATTAAATATGTTTTATATATGTATATCTCAAGGTCGATGGAAGAATAAATGGGTATATAAGTGTCTAAATGGATGATTTGTTTTTGAAAAATTGATTGTGTAACTGACTGATTAAGTGTATCATAGTGAATACATGGCTTAGTGAGTAATGTTTAAATATGTAAATATCTGTATCAGTCTCTCACTTTGTGTATAAGTGGCTGCATGGGTTGGTGAGTAGCTACATGGGTGTCTATATAGGTTATTAGTTGTTTTTTTGAGTATCAGTCTGAGTGTCTGCATGGTTCGGTGGGGGGTATTACGTAGTGCATAGGTGCATGAATGAGTGACTCACTGTTTGTATGTGTTGAACACAGCATGTGTGCAGGACTGTATGGGTGGATGAGTGTGTGTATGGGTGTGTTAGTGAGTGAATGACTGTCTCAATAGTGTCTTTATGAGTAACTACATATGTTTTAAACTAGTATATGTGACTATTGGTGTATATATGTGAGTATATGTGAGAGTGAGAGATTGAAAGAGTTCCTGTATGAATAAGTATGTGTTTCTATAAGTGATTGTTTAAAAGACTAAGTATGTGTAAGTTTCCGTAGAAGTAAGTGTGGTGGTGTGTGTATAACTGTATATGCAAGTAAATGTATGTTTGATTCTTTATTAGCATGAGTGACTATGTGTGTGAGTAACTCTATGGATGAGTGGCATTGTGTAACAGGATGTATAGGTGTATGAGTACATATGATGAGTGAGTAAATGTATGAGTGACTGTATAGGACTGTTGGTGAATGAGTGGATGTGTATGTGGATCTTAGAATTACTGAATAGGTTGTTGTAACTGGTATTGGTATGTCTATTGTTTTGAAAATTTTAGTCTCTATTTTTGAATGTGTGTATCAAAGGTTATATTAGGGTGAGAGGAGGTCTGCCACTCTATCACAAGGATGATGTCATCAGTGATGTCATCAGTGATGTCATCAGTGATGTCATGAGTGATGTCACTGACCATGCCATGAGTGATGTAATATGTGACGTCATCAGCAGTGCATTGCGGGCGCGCGAGTTATAGTTAGCTGAACTAACTATAACGGGGGAATTTCAATGGTTTTGTACAAGTGAAAAGTCCAGCTAACTATAACACCCCTGAAACCTATGGTTTTTTCAGTTAATTTCTGAGGTTTTTTAAATGCTAATTCCTAACTATAACGTGCCTGAAACCTATGGTTTTTTCTGTGAATTTCAAAGGTTTTTTAAATGCTAATTTCTAACTATGCCTACAGAGATAGGACATGTGAAGAAAGAAGAAAAAAATGCACAGAAAGAAACAAAAGAAGTGCAGAAAGAAGCAACAGAAGTCCTCAAATACGAAGATAAGTGCAGGAAGAAGCCTTGTTGCAAAATCATCCTGTACCCTCAACTTTTTCAGACGGATACTGGTGGTAACTGAGTCTGACTAACCAGTCCTAGAGCCAGTGCTATGTTAAAAGACACTTAGAATACAGTGAAAACACCTACATACACTAGGGAACATTATGCGTTGGGGTCCCCCTGTGATTAGCATGACCTCCTCTGTAAGCCCCTAGTATATAATAGGGCATGGGGATTAAAACTACCTCTTAAAACAGGCCACAGGGCGTTTTTGCACACGTTAACTCAGGCCCCGTCCCCTCCCTTCACCACTGTGTAAACACGCCCTGTGTCCGTTTTTAGTTGGGAGATTAAGTTCATTTGAATCCTGAGGGTCCCTAGGGTCCAACTAGCCCACTAGGTACCTCCAGTAAGTGCCACAGAGCTGCGTTGCAGAGAGGTGTAAAAAGTGGCACGGCCTGGACCACCTCTCTGCAATGCAGCTCAGTGGCGCTTACTGGAAGCACTTGGTGGGCTAGTTAGCCCCCAGGGGCCCTCAGTATTGAAGGGAAATTATATCCCCAATTTAAAACGTGCCATAGTGCATGTTTGCACACGTCACCTCAGGCCCCGTCCCCTCCCTTCACCACTGTGTAAACGCGACCTGTGGCTGTTCTAAGTTGAGAGATTAAGTCCCCTTGAATCCTAAGGGTCCCTAGGGTCAAACTAGACCACTAGGTACCTCCAGTAAGGGCCACAGAGCTGCGTTGCAGAGAGGTGTAAAAAGGGGCTTGGCCTCAGAACACCTGTCTGCAGCGCAGCTCCCTGGCGCATACTGGAGATGCCTGTTGGGGGCGCGTTTGCAGAGTGCTGCACGGAGGGGGCATGGCCTCCGGCACGATGCCAGTCTTTTATTTATTTTAATTTTTTAAGAAGGGGGGCTGTGTGGTTCCCCTTCTTATTCTAATTTATTGGCCCTGATGACCCCATCCCCCACGGCCTGTCTCCTAATTATATTTTTTTGACCCCAATCCCCAGGACCGGCCACTGTTTTTTATTATTTTTAAAAAATATATATTTATAGACACACCTAGGACATGCTCGACAAACCGTACGTACCTATCACCATGACGATTTGCGTGATATTCATTAAAAGGCGACTATGCATGCAATGAATGCACGTGGAATGTATTTACACCACTAGTGAAGCTCTGACATGTCTGATGCCCTACCGTGCCTAATCCCGGTAGACACCCTTGTCGTTTATTTATACAAACGTGGGTAGCTATTGACGGGCACATTTAATACACATGCACACCAAGCCATTCAAAGGGGATTCGACAAAAATTCGACCAAAACTATGCAAGAAACCCCCCTCACGGTTAATAAAACACACATCCACTGCCGGATGTGTAATACTTTTTATTTTACTTTCTGGAAAGGGGACGGACATCACTTGAGAGTCACAGCGCGCTCCTGACAGAGCCCAATGCTGTGTTACACCCACCATTGCCTGCCGAGTGCCACACACCTCTGTGTTGTATTCCACTAGCTAGTGCATATGCTATGACATTCTCTAGCCCATGTGCACTGTAACACCACCCCGTGAATATGTCATGCCACACTTGTCTTTGCACGGGTTATATTGCCCCATCTAACGTGCCTTCCTCGATGCCTATGTTATAACGCACAGTGCTATGCCATACATATACAATCTGGGATCCATATCTTTGTCACAGTGCATACGCAACGTTACACTCCCCAGCACATATTTTATATTACAACTTTAGAGACTAGTTAGGTTACACAACACTGCCCTGTGCATATTACACTCCAAGGCGCATATCGCATAGCACGCGCTAGTGCCTGTGCTATCTCGCGCTCCCCAATGATCTGTCATTGCGCGCAATATATTGCATATTATATTTCACGCCCGGTTCATCTTATATCACACTTTTTGGTGCAGTTTATACCATACACTATATCTAGTTTTCATTTTCAATCGTGCTCTATGGACTATGTTCTATATAACACTGTGTTCACCTACCCTTTTCACGGGCATTACATTTTGCGATAGGGGGTGGAGGGTCAGGGGGTGTTTCTGCCAAGTGAGCCCGGAGTCACATTCACAAACGTCCTCTTCTTCCTGAATAAAAGTGAGATTATGCTGCAAACTTGTTCATATCTTAAGTAGTTCGCACAGACACAATGTTTTAAAAACAATAAAGTTCCTAATACCCGCCTTCTCTGAACAGTTAGCTTGCTGCCCCATCCCCCTCCTCCTTATCCTCTGTTGTGTGAATCCATGGACTAGCCTCCTCCCTCCTGCCATGCATGGTCTGATGTGCTGCCACTGCCCTCAATTTAGTATGATGTACCAGTCCACTCCTCCTGCCCTCCATTGCCCAATTCTATGCCCCATCATTGACCTCCTGCTTAAACTCTGTGCTTAGCTTGCTGCCCCCATTCTCCTTCCCCCTGCCCTCCGATGTCTTTGTGCATGCCCCTGCTCCATCCTTTTTGCCCACCATGTCCCATGGACCTGCCACTCCTATCTACTCTGAGTGTTCTGTTGAGCTGCCACTCCCCTCCCACCTGCCTAGCATTGTCAGATGACTGTAACCTGTCCCTGCCACCTCCACCCTGCCTGTCCACATGCCATGTCCCTATCCTCTTCCTCCTGTCCTACATGGTCCATTGTACTGCCACACCCTTCTGCCCTCCCTGGTCTGTTGTGCTGCAACTGCTCCTTCTGCCTGCCCCGTGTGGTCTGTTGCGAGGCCCCTTCCCCTGAACTTTCTTGTCTGTGGACAGGTCCTGACCCTCCCTTCTATCCTCCATCGTCCTTTGTGCATGCCCCTGCACCCTCCTTCTTGCCCATCATAGCCATTGTGCTGCCACTAACCCTCCCACTTGCCATGCATGGTCTTCTGTGCTGCCATGGCCCCTCCCACCTTCCCTGTGTGGTCAGTTAGCTGCCCCTGACCCCCTCCCACCTTCCCTCCATGGTCTGTGTGTATGCCATCACAGTCTCACTGTTGCTCTTCATGGTGTGTCTTGCTTTTAGTGCCCATCCTGCCTGACCTCCATAGCTATCTTGCTGCTCCTGCCCTGCCCCCTTACCCCAGCCCTCTGTTTACATGTGCAGACCCCTACTCCCTCCCTCCTGGCTTGTCTGTTCCATTGTAATGCCCCTGATCCGTCCCTCCTGCCCTTTATGGTCTGTTATGCTGCAGCTTTCTCTCCTATCTGTCCATTATGGTCAGCTAGCTACCATTGCCTCTTGCCCCTCTGTTCTCTGTTGTCCATGTGCATGGTCCTGTCCCCTCCCTCTTGCTTTCTATGGATTGTTGTGCTGCACTCCCGTCCTGCATGCCCTGTGTGGTGTATTGTGCTGCTGCAAACCCTGATGCCTGCCCTGCAGGGTCAGTTTGGTGCACCTCTCCATGTCCCTCCTGTCCTCTGTTATCCAAGTCCATGTCCCTATCCCATTTCCTTCCATGATCCAATGTACCATACTTGCGAACATTTTGAACTTGGTAAGAGGGAGATTTTGAAAAAAAACTGGGGTATTGATTTTCCCCTTTGAGTTACATTGAAAAAGAGGAGATTGTAGACAGGAGACAGATCAAATAAAGCCCATTTGAGCTTAAAAACATTGGACGTTTCCTGGCTGAATCGGGTCTGTTGGCATGTATGGTTGTACTACCATTGCCTCTTCCTTCTGCCCACAATGGTCTATTACATTGCCACAGCCTCTCTTGCAAGTCCTGTATTGTTGGTTTGTTGCCCCTGCCCCCCTTTCCACTGCCCTCCATAGTCTGTTGTGCTTCCACGGCCCTTCCTGCCTGCTCAGTGTGGTTAATTTGTTGCCTTTGCACCTTCCTACCTGCCTTCAATTTTCAGAGTCCGTGCCCCTGGCCTCTGCCTCTCAACAGTATCCTAATGAACAACTAGATTGCTAACATTCTATATTTATTACAAAAGTGTGGAACGCCTGACATCCTCTTGATGTAATCAAAACTGTAATACCTAGAGCATTTCCTTTAGAAATTACATATATGACAGGGTCTTATTGGCATCAAAATTATGGTTAGTGCTCTAAAAGACTACAATAAGGACATATTTTCTGAGTTTTCAAATAGCGACACAGCACTTTTAAATTATTTGTTATCTTTATGTTTTTTTATCCAGTTGACCACTTGATTAAATGTTGCACTTAGGGGAGAGGATGTGGTGTTACTTCCAGAACTGCAGACTTTGCAACTGGGGAACCAGGTTGAAGTTTCTGCTTCAGCTCGACATTCTGTGATTCTGGTCAAATCACTTAGTCTCCCCATGTCTACAACCAAAATGAATTTGTTCTTGTTTGATGTCACCAATGCTCATGTAAAGCACTCCAATACCTGACAAGTCTGCACTATATAACACTGCAAAAACACAAAATAATAAGTGTTTTGCACACTTCTGTCATTGCGCTATATTTGGGCTACATCTGGGTGATTTTGGGCTACATTTGGGCTCTTTTGTCTCTGGTGGCCATCTTGGGAGATTTATTTGTTATGAAGTTTCCTAATTTCCTCATGTACTGCAGTCTCGTCAGTAGGAAATGCTTTCAGTTTTTTACTTTGATTCCATCATGAAGGTATTCAGATATGTCACACATTTGCCATAAATTCTGAATGTTAGCACTCTAGTTGCTCATTAGATCACTGTAGTAAAACTACTGTTCACCATGGAAGTCTGCTCCTGGTATTAAAAGTGCATGTTTCAGTCTGCATGTCAGAATTTTTTAATGAAATAGAAGAGGATTTGAGAAGTCACTCAAAATGTGCCCTCATTTTCTTTCTTCAGCATTAATCATAATTTCTATGGCAAAATGAACGCCCTCATTGTGTTCCTTTTTAAATTAAATGTTTTAAGTGTTACCAGTTTATTCCAATCAAGATGGCTTCAGGTGTGCCATACTTTTGTCATAATGAAGACAGTAAGCGCTCTAGTTGTTTTTAAGAACACTCTGGGACATTCTGTCATTGGGCTATACTTGGGCTACATCTGGGTGATATTTGGGCTACATTTGGGCTCTTTTGTCTCTGGTGGCCATCTTGGGAGACTTATTTGTTATGAAGTTTCCTAATTTCCTCATTTACTGCAGTCTCCTCAGTAGGAAATACTTTCAGTTTTTTACTTTGATTCCACCAAGAAGGCATTCAGATGTGTCACACATTTGCCATAAATTCAGAATGTTAGCACTCTTTTTGCTCATTAAATCACTGTAGTAAAGCTACTGCTCACCAGGGAAAACTGCTGCTGGTATTGAAAGTGCATGTTTCAGTCTGCATGTCAGAATTTTTTAATGAAATAGAAGAGGATTTGAGAAGTCACTCAAAATGTGCCCTAATTTTTCTTTCTGCAGCACTAATCATACTTGTTATGGAAAAATGAACCCCCTCATTTTGTTCCTTTTTAAATTAAATGTTTTAAGAGTTACCACTTTAATCCAAGCAAGATGGCTTCAGGTGTGCCATACGTTTATCATAAGTAGGACTGTTAGCGCTCTAGTTGTTCTTTGGAACACTCTGGGAAGCTGCAGTAGATCACAAAAGAATCAACTGACCGTCTCTGCCCTTGTTGGATGTACATGTTTTACTGAGAATGTCAGACTTCATTCTCACATGACTGAGAAAGATAATGTGAATTTACAGAAAATAAGCTCTCAGTTTAGCTTATAGATCACCTTCCAAACCTCTGTGGGAAAAGCATGAGAAAATATTTTTCTCTCAATCATGATATCCCAGCAGAAGGCTTTTTCACATGGTGAAATCACCTTAGGACATACCAGAATTCCTAAAATGAGTATGGTACCATCAACAAATGATTTATAATGTAACTAAAGTCTTAAAACCTTCTATTAACTGCAATGCTTTTTAATGAGGTGCTATCATGTATATTGGTCCCAAGATGGCTGCCAACACTTCTTGGATGAAGTGCTGACAGCCAATCAGATCTCAGGATGAGATGTGTGGTTAGGCTCCGCCCACATATATATATGATTTTACTTTTGATTTTCTCAGGAACTACTTAACAGATTGACACCAGACCTGCAAAAAGGCACATCCCTGACCTGAGGACTACCTCTCTGCCAAATTTCAAGTAATTCTGTTCAGCCGTTCGGGCTGTACCTTGGACTAAATGTCCCTATGGAAAATTGCTTGGGGAAAACGCGTTTTGGGACCCCCCTTTTTTCTCAGCCCCCGCTTGACGAATCTCCCCGAGACTTTCAGGGTAGGAGCGGAGCGGAGCGCCCCACCTATTTTGAAAATTTCGCGAGGATTCGTCAACCGGCGCCAAAGTTATTCCAAATAGAATGTTGCGGATTTCCTATGGAAACACGGTCCTAACTATAACTATCTACTGGCGACTGCCAGTAGATAATATATATATATATATATATTACATAAGGGCGTGATCAAGCAATACAGCTACATTCAATTGCTCTTAAGAATCATGTGAGGCTTACCACGAAGTAAAAGAAGTGTACATTTGCTAAAAGAAAAGTAATTGGCACTAGTTTTGACTGAATCTGATATTTTTAAAAAACTGCCTTTTAGACCTTTTTACACGCAGTAATATAAAAGGAGCAGTCAATAAGACCGTGACATAATAATCTATGGTATTTAAAAAACTGAACATACATTGTTTATTTCCCAAACTCTCATATAAAACTCTTGTATTAAGAAAATTGGATTACATCCAAAATAGATCTTCAGAATTTCTAAGTGGAGCTTGGAATCGGCAGAGTAGCAACATAAGGGAAGAGATCCGCACTATCTAATGTATTAAGAGTAAGCATAATTGTTGGTTTCTCAAAAAGACAATGCTAAGCCACTACTTGGGATAACTGCAAGGTGAAATTTCGCAAAGAATATTTGTTTGGGAATGGATCCTAAGTTCCTACAGTCCCAAGTTGACTGTGCCTAATTTTAAGGTTACTGATCCATGGTATCAAAGCGAAAGCCCACTTTCTTTCACTGGCTTGAGTTTCTTCCCAGAAAATTAGTGATTTTTTCAAATAATTTTCACACATTTATAATTTATTTAAAAACCTTAAAACATGGTTGCCTGCCATCTAGTACCATAACATAAGATTAATTTCTCAATGAACACTTTGGACCATAGTTCCTTTTAGCATGTTAAGCATATGTTCCAGTGAAGCACTCTCAACAGGGTCCCAAATATTACAAGAATTAAGTAATTAAGATTTCTGACCCATATAAAGGGGGCTTTACTTGTAAATGCTTTTAAAAGTGATGCCAGTGATAACACCCGATAGGTATGATTACACTCCTCAAGGGACATTGCTTACAATGAAGCACTAGTTTTACAATCTTTACAGCCTTCCTGTGTTCCTCTCTGTAGGAAGGTGGAATCTGACTGCATGGTTGCCCCCACTTTTTTCCTGGTGTTTGAATGGTTTTTGACTAGTCTGACTGGGATCCTGCTATCCAGGACCCCAGCATACCTGCTTACTCCCTTAAAAGACTGGTGTGCATATTAGATGCCAGTCAGTCAGTCAAAAAGTCTTTATTCGATTTCCATCATAAAAGACATACTATACATAATAAAAAATTCATATAAAATATTTATGTCAACATAACAATACATGTAGAAAATATAAGACCAATAAAAATTATGAGATATACATATTATTAAAACACAATGACTATACATAGTAGGTAGATATGGTAGACACATGATACCTAACCCTATGGCCATAAAAACAACAATAGTTAAAATCACGAAATGACATATATAACACAAATTAAGATTTAACCTTCCGAGTCCTAAGAAACCAAGCCCAGCTGACGAATTTAGCAACACCTATAACCACAGGTTTAGAAGTGTCAGATTTCAAGATTCTACTGGCAACCTGTGCAGAACGAGTTCTCATTAATCGGCATACAGGACGGAGCCACACCCGCTGTAGAAAAAGATATGCCGGACAACAAAAGAGAAAATGATCCATGGTTTCTATCTGGTCCACACAAAAGGGGCACTTATCACTATCAAGAGGGCTCCAGCTTTTTGTTAGCCCTCGCAGTGGTAGGGAGCCCACTCTAAACTGGTGATACAGTTTACGATCAAAATGCTTCGTAATGGTGTCCCAGTATCCTTCAGGCGCACACTCACAGCCTGTGGGAGAGTAGTCTGGCTGGGTCCCTGCTAATCAGGGCCCCAGCCTCTCTGTTCTCTCTAAACAACTTGGAGTGCATATTAGATGCACTAGTGATTGGATACTGTGGTGCCTTATGAGCCCCTAGTATATGGTACCTTAGGTACCAAGGGCATAGGCACTTCACAGGCCTACCAGGGGCTGAAGCATGTATTATGCCACCCCTGGGAAGCAGACTAAATCTGACACCGCAGGCCTGCTACTGCAGCCTGGGTGAGGTAGTGTTAGCACTCCTCACAGAGGTATAGGTTCCTATATCTCACCATACACACACATATAAACCTATCAGTCACCCCTAAGGCAGGCCCTATAAATCCTGAGGGCAGGGTGCTTGGTTTACAATGTGAGGGGGTGCCTCTGCCTGAGCAGGGCCCCTCTGCAGCTGGCAGGGTCTATTCCCTGTGGCTGTTTGTGGATGCGGTTAAACCATATACTCTTAAGTGCATTATAACCTACCGGTAAATGCTAACTTTGGAATGACTGCATCAAAACATGTTGTGTTTGGTGTCAAACATCTTGGAATCATACCCCCACACCAGTAACTGGTGTGAGAGTATGATCCCACCCTTCTAGAGGGGACGACATGTACCTACTGTGAGAACACGGTAGAAATCTGAAAGAGCCCTGGCATCACAAAATGGATGCCACCAGCACAGACACTGGGCTGCCCTCCTGCTGCTGACTGAAACTTGCAGTGGAGGAGGCCCAACAATAGGCATCCTGTCACAGGGAGGTGTCACCACCTTCCAGACAGGATTTAGTGTATTGGGGCTGGGTAGGTGCACTCTTAGAGTGCTTTGAAGTCTTGCACTGGGGGAGCAGTAGGCTCCTCTGTGCATATGCCAGCTCAAACCGGTTCAGTTGCTACCTGCCCCTGCTCTGGCGCGAAACTGGACAAAGGGAAGTGGGTGTAACCACCCACTCCCCTGACCCTCCCAGATGAGTGGTCATAGAGCTAGTCCCTCCCTTTCTTTTGGTATAAGTTTGGGAACCCTTGCCATTGCAAGTTAGATATCCCTGGACGACGCTCTACAAAAAGAATCCTGGACCTTCGACGTTCCACTACCTTTGGAAGATGGAAGAATCTCCCTTGGAGTCAAGGAGTGAGTCCCCTGCTTGGCAGGCACCAAAAACTTGAATCAACGGTCGCAAACTTTCCCGCTCCCGCCAGAGTCCGAAGTCTCTGTAGCCCCAGAAGTAGATTTCCTGACTTCTTGATGGCCATTGTGAGTCCCCAGCAGAGCTGAGGCGAGTGGACCCCACGAGTGACGAGGAACTGCAATACCTGGGTACCGTGCAGTATTGTTGAGTGCAACCCCTTCACGACGTTCTATCAACTTGTGCTTTGGACCACGTATGGCCCAAGCCTCCAGCAGGATTTCCCTTGAAAATCAGAGGCCTACCTCATTCCGAGTGAGCGTGGGCTTCTGTGAAGCAAATCCTCATGAGGCATCTTCGCGATCCCTTGCCGGCTGGCTTGTGGGTCCCCTGAAGACTTCTTCATCAAACCAAAGGGCACCCCTAGTTGCTCCAGGCCTGCCCTGACTTACCCTTGCTGGGTGAGTCTCTTGGGCCTTGCTGGTCTGCACCGCTGACTTTCTTCGATTTCCACAAGACTTGCTGTTGCCAAGGCTTGTTGGCTCCAATCCGGTTGCCGACACCTCAGTAAGCTACAGACGTCATGGGACACACCGAATCCAGCTGCTGGTCATCGTCGATGCCTCTTGGACCTCATGGGCGAAGAGTCAAAACACCCTTGACCACCTGAAATCACCCGACTTCCGTGGGCATCCATCTTCCTGGCCCCGGGTCACTGGCAAGTGACTGTGAACACTGTCCATTCTGCTTTCAGGTCATCTTCATCTTGAATCCAGCCTTGGATTCCACCGGACACTTCTGTAGTCTTCGTAAGCAGCAAATCTTCTTTGGCTTCCATAGAAAACGACGACGCGACCCGACACCAAAAGACACCTATGCACCCGGCTTCCCTGGGTGAGGTAACTCGTGCACTCCAGTGCTCCTGTGGGTGTTGGCCCTCGAACTACTTACCTTGTAAGTGGCTTGCTTGTAGACTCTCTAGAAGTACCCTTAAACTTTAAAAATCCAACCGCGACTTGCTCCATTGAAATCAATAGGGAACCCGCGGCTGTGTTCTCACACTGCACGCGTCTCTCGTGTGTCCTTTACTTACCTGCCTTGGGTGGATTCGTGAAGCCCCAGCGATTCTACAGGCCGTAGGCCTTATCCCCTTGCAAGTCGACTTTCCTAAACCTCTTTTTTAGTATATGGTCTGATACGCCCCTAGGGCCCCAGCCATATTTGTGCTTAACTTATTGTGAAACGTTGATATTTGCATATGTTCCTGACTTCTAATCTCATAAAGAGATTAGTAGAGTGTGTATCGTAATAAATACATATATATTTGATATATATACCTGTGTGGTGGCCTTTCCTTTGGTAATTCAAGAGATTATAAGGTAAAACAAGCTGCTTTACATTCCTCTGAGACTTAGCCTGAAGGCTGCTCTCCACAGCTACCACTAGGATAGCTTTCTTTAAAAGGTTGTCTTAAACCTATCTACCATAAGAGTCGAATTGGACTGGTGCAAGGTGGCCACTTTAACTAGTGACCAGCATATGCCAGGCCAACTTCTCACAGCAGCCTACCTAGGTAACACTCAGTCCTGCTGACCGAATCACCACACTCTTTTATATCGTACCGCCAGGAGATGGTAAGTAGGTCTCAACCCACTATAAAGGGGGCTACATGTGTAGGAGATATCTCTTTTTATCCTTCCCATATGGGATCTGCGGCAGCGAATTCACTTTTAAAAGTACCAAACAAAGGGACATTTTTGGCATATGTGATCCAGGGAAGCATCTGCATTTCTGGTATATAAGACAAAGAGCCTGCCCTTACAGTTGTGACTCATGAAACCTGCTGCATTTCTGGTATATAACACAAGGAGCTTGTCCTTACATATGTGAGTCATTGACACTACTGCATTCTTGAAGATAATATAAAGGCTAAATATTTTTTTACATACCCTAGTGTGGAGTCTCCTTTGTGTTGTGCCTAGTGTGATATGTGTGTGTGTTTGTGTTTCACAAACGCTATAAACATTGCCTCTAGGATAAGTCTGACTGCTCTGCCAAGCTACTAAGGGGGGGGAGCAGGGGTTATCTTGGGTGTGTAACTCCCTTACCCTGACTAGAGTGGTGGGTCCTGCCTGGCTTAGGCGTACGGCCTAGCCAACCAGGAACTTCATTTCATACACATAGCAAATTTCCCTCCCTTAGCATTCTATGTCATTACCGTAGCTTCCACATCCGACACACAACATTTTTGTCCTAGGACTAGCGAACAAAAGTCCACAACAGCAAGCACGTACCACGTGTGTGTCCACAGGGGTGTGACAGCCTCACTTGGAATAATCAAATGTTGAAATGAAAAAGAAAATCCCTTTTTTGCTGAACAAATAACCAAGATCCAAGGATTTGAAGAGCAAGTGCTTGGTTCAGATATCATCAAACTCACAGACTGCCGCGTGGACGAGACCTCGCAGAGCAAACACTACTTATGAGATAGTGAATCAGGTTAAAGAAGCGGCTGCACGTCCTCTCTGCAAGCAAAAACAGAGGGTAGAAAACGAGCAGAAAAGGCAAAAGGGCAGGAAAGGCAAAATGGAGGACAGAAAAAGATCAGAAAAGCAAAACAGAGGGAAGAAAAACGAGTAGAAAAGGTAAAATAGAGGGCAGAAAAAGAGCAGAAAAGCAAAACAGAGGGCAGAAAAACAAGCAGAAAGGTAAACCAGAGGGCAGAAAAACCATCAGAAAGGTAAAACAGAGGGCAGAAAAACCATTAGAAAAGGCAAAACAGAGTAAGAAACGAGCAGAGAAGGCACAGAGGTCAGCAGTTAGACAGGCAGCATAGGGTAGCGGACTGCGGGCAAGCTGGACAGGAGATCTGTCACGGGGGGCTGACACGAGGACCTGCTCCAAAGTAATTATTTTACCTTAAGAAGGTTTGAAAGAAGTAACTTCTTTAGTGTGCACCATGTAAATGGTCAATAATATTGTGACATGGCGTTTTTTGCATTTCAATGTGGATGTTAGTTTAGTTATAGTGTGAAACAATTGTCCTTTTTAACTTGAAACATTTTTTCTTTGAATTCCACATGCTTATTTTCTAGTGCAAATCATGCTAAAGGCCATATTTAAAAATGCATGTGCCACAAACGAGTTGGGAAGTTACATATTTTAATAGCTTATTTTTAAACTGTGGCTTGCAGAGAGTAAGTATATAGTAAGCAAAGAACCTCAAATAATCTCTCCTACTACAAATTTAAACTCACCTTTAAGCAACTTTCTGGTGTGTAAAATATGCAGTAGCAGCAAATCATTTTTGAAAGAGGTGGGACTTAATACTTGCATGAATTTCAGTGAGCTAACATAGTGGGTACATACAACTTCTGGCAAGGTTCAGTAGGAATTCTCCAGACAAAGAAAATGTAACAACAAAAAGAAAGTCAAATTGTGTATTTTAATCATAAACTTAGAAAGGGAATTCAATACATTTTGAAATCATTTAAGTGTGGTCCACATCCATTAAGCTAAATGCCCACAGTGGTTGACCCCATTTATATACAAAAGTGCATGCATACCCATGTAAGTCAATAATTACCTCCATTGGGCCAGGATCTGCATTTTGATAGAGTTATGTCCCATATGGCAAAGGCACCCCATTAATGCCAAGAATTGCTCACATTATACTAGTGCCCAATTGTTGCTACTGACTGCATCAATAAACTGTGAGTGACCCATATGTCAAAATTACCACTAGTATTCCGAGGCCAGCATTTTGTAACAAGGTTGGAACTAACGGCTTTCCTTAGTTACATCCATGCCACAGCTAAGTGGACCCTATGGCTGAGTTTAAAGTTAGTTGCACCCCTGGTGGACATCTGAGTCTTGGTCATTTGTGTTTTTTATTGTGAAGCCCATCTACATTTGGTTGCACCATTGCTGCTGATGGGCAAACCTCACAGTCTTTGGGTAATAGCACTGGCGTAGCTAGGGGGGGGGGCGAGGGGGGCGGACCGCCCCAGGCGGCACTGTTTAGGAGGCGGCGGCCGCGTGGCACTGGCGGCCCGTTGCGGCGGCCTTTATAATTTATTTGGGGACACTCACTGTCTAACACTTTGTCAGTAAGTGTCCCCAAATAAATTATAAAGCCGCCGCAACGGGCCGTCAGTGCCTCGCGGCCCTGTTCGAAGTGCAAAGCAAGCTCACGTGACCGGCTTGCAACTACTGACTGCCTGCACAAGCGCACGCACGCTGCACGCACCGCATAGTGGTGGTGCGTGCGCGCGCGAGCGAGTCGCGACCGGGTCACCAGTCTCTTCTGGGCAATCCCAACCTTCCTCACACAGACACGGTTACGGGCTAAGGCGGGGACGAGTGAGTCACAGGTCCGGTCCTGCAGTCATGCTGAGCTCAGCTGCCGCCCGCGGTGCACATCGAGCGGGCGGCATTTATCAAAGTTTTGTGCTGCACGTTTAGGCGGTGCCATAATTCTGCTCATGGGAGCCAGCTTCGAGGTACTCGACCCTGTCCCGGTGGGGATTTTTTATTTTATTGCATCTTCTATATAGCGCGAACTCGACCCGAAGGTATTAGATAGGGTGACCATATCTTGAGAACCAAAAACCGGGACATTTGGGGAAAATAGAAGGACTACCATTTTTCATCCACAGATTGGCGCAGAATGACAGCTGTCATCAACATACAATCACGGAAGATGCATTAAGAATGTAAATACAATGTAATTTCTACAATCCAAATCATACCTATTAATTAAATTGCTTTCTTATAACAGTTTCTAACTAGCAAAGCTTTAGAACACCCCCAAAAAAGTGACTCTCACTGTTTCAGTCAACCCCTTCTAAAAACCGGGACATGAGACAAAATTGCCAAATTCTGCCCGGACAGCTGGTGAAAAACGGGGATTGTCTGGGCAAATCCAGGACGTCTGGTCACCCTAGTATTAGAGCGCTTTACATAGCACCGTATTTACATTACATATTCAGGCACGGGGAGATTAAGTGATTTGCCCAGAATCACAGGATGTGGACGCGACCTCGAGCCTTGGTTTCCTGCACCAAAGTCGGCAGCGCAGCCGACGGACCACATTCCCTCCCCTAAATGGATTGATTCACACCACCAACGCACGCCATCCAGGACAGGCGGTCCCAGGCAACGCTGGCACGGCCGCGGCTAAATTAAGTTGGTCAACAGCCTGCTAAGTGCTGGGCAAGGCCGCTGAGAGCGGCTCAAAGCAGCATGATGAGATCCCGCCTGGCGACTTGACCCATGACCTCAGGCCTACCTATGGCTTACTCGAGTGAGGCAGGCCTTCTGAGTCGCCGGCGAACCTGTGCAGAAGTATAGGAGCTGTCTAAGCTTCTCATGTCGGCACCTGCGCGTGGGATCCGATGCACAGCTGCCACAAGAAGTCATTCATCTTCAGGAGTCAGTAGGAGTGCAGGTATGTTTTAAAGCAAACACTTCTGTGCAGTGCCATATGTATTTTTTAGACTACTTTTACAGCCTGCTGCATAACACGCACTGGTGCAAGTACTCTTAGATAGTGGGGCTTTTTAATGCTCACACTCTCAAAAAATATATATTTGAAATAAAACTGCCTACAGCCGAATTGTGACCCCTAGGCTATGTGTACTTTTCTCCTGAGGCTTGCATGCACCCCCATGCTTAATTGTCTCAATGTTAATTGCTTAGACTAGCAATGCAACGTAGCTTCAGATTGTTAATAAATAACGGGCGGTGACGCACACCCTGCTGTTATCAACAAATTGATTTTTATCAAATTGCTCAGTGTGTCCTTTTGAGATAAATTACAGTCTGCAGAGGGGTTGTGACCTCTAAGCTACGCGTGTACCCTTCCATTTCCAGTGCTTTGCAGCCGTTTTAAAATCTTCTTACAGTTTCTCGTTGCTCAAATGGGTGTAATTTTTGATATTTATGTTGCCTTTGTTTTTATTGCTTGATTTTCCTTGCGAAAAAAGTGTCACTCGTAGTTGTTGAAATGTCACTCATAATTACGCTGACATTATAAAAATGTCACACTTAGCAATCTGAAACCTTGGCAGCTATGCTTCCTTTATGTCCGGCCTGCTGCTATTAGCTGTACTTCCGGTGCCAGCTGCGCCCCTCCACGTGCACAAACCATGAGCTGAACATTGCAGGCATTGCCCTGTAGAAACATAGACATGGCCGCCGGTAGTACAGTGGGGTGTCGGAGAGCATTCCATAAAGTATAGAACCCTGCGAATGCTGGTAATTTCTACGTTTTTATTTCTTTATTTAAAATTTTATACCACACGCAGACGATGTTAAAGTACTCTACAGTTTTTTATTTTTACTAAAAAATGTGAGAAATGATTCCAAATAATAAAATACATATTTACAAAGAAATGTTCAGGATGACGGCAGAGCATTTTGCAATTTGTAGATACATATTTTGAGAAATGCATCCAAGTCATAGAAATCCATGTTAGCAAAGACGTGTTGTCTTATAGTGAATGTTAAGTAGTCAGTTTGTTCTTCACTCTACAATATTTGATTTAAGAATGACACTGCATATGTGGCTGTGCAGGTGCTGGAGAGGGCTGCAATTAAATGTCACAAACGTAAGTGTTAGTGTTAGGTGTTATGAGGCATGAATATGGAGTTTTATTGGATAAATAAAAAATCCATATTCTGGGTGCTGTTATTGAGATGGAGTAAGGGCCTACTTTGGAGTTTGGCCGATGGGATGCTCAGACACAAATGTATTACAGGTGCATTGTAGCCTATAGCCTTTGTATACAGAGCACAGGATATGTGCCACTGTGTGGCAGAGTATTCCATTCGCATCAGTGCTTCTTTCTTTCTGGGGTTTCTGTTTTGCCCAGTGACGTGTAATTGCTGATGCTAGGTAGGTTGGTGAAGGGCTTTGAAGGTTATGCACACCGTCCTGAGTATGCAGTGTTTCTCTACTAGGAGCGAGCTCAGACATTCTCTAACTGATGAGCTGTGGTCTGCCCTTTTCCATGTTTGCAGTAAGCCTTGCTGCTGAGATTAATAATAATGTTGGGGAAGCCAGGCTCGATAGGGCAGTTTCACATACCTGCCTGGTGACATCTAGAGAATGGACTAAAGTTTGCAGATCTTGTTTTTAACATAAGGCACCACAGCATGCACAAATCTTGCACTGAAACAAGATCTGCTATTCTCGAGTTAGGGCACAAGATAGGGGTTGCCTTAAAGCTGGTATTAGTGTTTGAGTTGGAGTGACAGTCAATATTAGTGTTAGAAAGAATTAGGTTACAACTAGGATGAGGGTGATGGTTAGATGAATGGGATGGGGTGGACCGAGGACTGGAGTTATTAGCATCGCTTGGATGAACAATAGGTTTAGAGATACATGTATGATTATGCTTAGATTGCGGGTTAGTTTTAAGGTTTGGATGAACACAAGTGTTTCGATTGGGTCTTACCGCATTTTTGTGGTTGGGGTTTGTGTTCTAGGTTTAGAGTTATGGTTAAAGTAATTGAGCCAACAATTGTGCAAGGAGGAATCCAGACTGCTTCACACCCAGCCTTAGCACAGAGGCCAGCAATTTACAAATAAACATAGAATTGTCAGAAACTGTATCAAGCTCTGAAAACTATAAAGGGCCTACCACAGCAGGCTTCTTTTTTTGGTCACTCTGGTGAGACACTAAAAACACACACAACATGCGCCCTTCTTTAAAAATGCAAATGAGTAAAATATCGGGTTACCACATTATCAGGCCAATACCTGCCTTAATAATGTCCAGAGGGCTTGTGACACATTCATATGGGAGGGGGACTAGAATTTCGTTGAGTCAGAGAAGGTAATAACCAAGAGAAACAGGATTGGGAACACCCAGTGGTGCTCGAACAATTTTCAGAGTGGCGTCGCTGCCATCAGTGCTTCATCACTGAACTCACAATGTTGAACATATATCATTAAAGCATGGTGTGTTCGCACAGTGTCATTTATAGACAGCACAATCTCCATTGAAGTGGTCACTTAACTTGCAAAGACATACAATTTTACAGATAAAACTAATGTAGCGCACAAACGATGTGTGGAAATCGGGTGTCATTCAATCAAACAAACAGGATTTGCATAGCGCTACTTATCACCTGTGAGGGTATCTAGGCGCTGGAGGGTGGGGGCGGTGCTGCTGATTAGGGACGTTAATCGAATAACCATGTTTTTAGGCGCTTCTGCAGGGTGGCAGTCTGTGTGTTCTCCTTTGTACTGCCGGTCACCGGTGTATTTAACTGTGTAGCCTTGGACGGTGTCATGTATGTGCATGTAACTTGCATAATCGAGGTAACTATTAGCGGCGATACTATGTGTCTCTCGGTCCTTTTTCCCCAGCAACCCTCATCCCCCTCTCCAGGGGCGGCAATCTGAGGGATAGCCCCGGGCGCCACAAGCTCTAGCTACGCCTCTGGGTAATAGTGCTTTTTATCTGGAAGCTTTAACTACCCGCGTTTGGTACAAGGGAAGGTTCTGAAATGGAACGTGGCCTAGTGAGGTGCACTAGTGCAGTAAGAATGAACGGTATTAAAATAAGGTTTCTATCCCCCAATTTGAGGCGTTTATTAAGAATGAACAACTCTACCTTATCCTTCTTTGCAGTACGCACACACCTGCACAATGGCGAGTTCGGAGGGACAAGACCAGCAGACCCGTCCATTCCTCATGTACAGCTCCTAACAAGTCCCATGTAGGTTTCAAGGCAATTATACACAAATTGTGTCACAATGCACAAGGGTTGCACAGAGATCCTGGGCCGCACCCGCGCCAGCATCATGCCACACAAATGACAAACACAACACAGTGCAATCATGGAGGGTAAATGCCATTGCTATAATTCTGGTTATTATCTTTATGACCGTTGCTTGCACCATTATTATTATTACTATTAGTTCAATAATAGTTCAATATTTATTACGTTTATTGTCACGACGGTCACTACAAGTAACATTTTTATAAATATCAGTAGCACTTCTAATATTGTAATTAGTGCTAGCGGTATTATTGTTACTCAAGTCAAGTCAAAAATACTATATTCGGCCGATGAAAGCCATAAAAGCATTGTTACTATTATTAATGTTATTAATATTGTTAATAATAATGACAATAGTAACAACCACGTTAATAACAATAATACATAAATAATAAGCTAATTTATACTGCAAACGCTATTATTCTTGCTATTACTATTATTCGTTATTTATTCCCATCTCCTTCTCATCCCCGCCGTGCTGTCCCTCCATAAAGTGGTCCTATCCTCTCTACTCCCTCCTGGCCGCCTTGGGTCGCCCCCTCCTCGCTCGAAGCCGAGCCTCCTGTAACGTTCCCTAATCAGGCCAGACAGCTTCTCGTAGGTTTTTCGTATTCACAGAGAGAACCGTCTGTCACTGTCTAATTCTCTGCTGGATGGCCGGTGAATCACCCTGCAGTAGCGAGCAGCTCCGAGAGCTCCCGAGCATCCGGCCTGCTCCTACCTGCAGGCATCCCCGTCCCCCGCCCGCGCGCACTGCTCGCGAGCAGTCCAACAGGCGCGCGGGCCCTCCTAAGCCGTCACGCTATCGCGGGAACAAAAAGGAACAGAGATGGAGCACACGTGCAAACACCTGGAGCATTGAGTTACAAATACACGTCGCATATTTATTGTTTTTATTCCCTCCACAAGCGCCGCGTCCCCACTTTTTGATCTTTAATGTCCCCACTTTCCGTCCAGGAGAGAGGGCAGTGCCAGCTGAGATGCGAAAACCAAGTGCAGTGTCAAGACTTAATAAGGAAAGCACTGAAGATGTGTAGCAGCCTTTACTCAAATAATGGGTGTCATGAGTAGCCAACTCAGTGGTTTTCCCAAATTCCCTGGAACTGATTCACAAAGTCATTATTAGCCATAAACCTTAATTTGCATCCAACAATGCTCCCATGTCGACCTTCGTCATTTCAAAATCCTACAAACTTTGAGCCTTTTCATTCCTCTATCATTTCTAATGAAAGTATTATCCAGAAACGTGTGCACAGGACCTCTTTTTCTGTAGCCTTGTAAATGTATGCACACCCACAAACTTGAACTCTTGGGGGTACATTCTGAATCTGGAAATTACCCTTTCTCAGCCCTGGAAATAGTCTGAGATCTTCTTTGGAGAGGCAGAGAAGGGGTTTCTCCACAGGCAAAATGTTTTTCCAGATGTGGGTCCCTTGCTCGCTGTGCCACTGGATTCAAGCTAGCCAGCCTCATAAGGGATGATACCCCGAAACCGGTCACAGGATGCTTCTTTCCGTTCCAGGGAGAACCTGGCAGTTCAGGCTGGACTGGTCCCAGGGGGAACAGGGTCAAGACTGATTGCATATGGCCGGGTCTGAACTGGGGTGACGTGGTGAGCAAAATAACAATGAATTAAACACAGTTCTGTGACTGGGGGGTGAGTGTTTGAAAAGTTTCAACACTGTCTATTTTTTTTTGTGATATTAAAAAAAATTCTCCTGCGATAAAAAAAAGAAATGTGCATTTGACCTCGGGCTAAAAGTGCATAGTTGTACTCTATGTAAAATTACATAGTGGGGAAATTAATTTCAGGGTAATGGGGACCTAGGGAACATGCCAGATTTCATTACAAACAGTACACCTGGAAAACTGAAGATTTCCAAGAGAACTTCAGGGATTTTTTGTGAATTCCAAAAAGTAGTCAATCTGGATTTGTTCAAGGGAGCACTTTTACTGTGCAGATTTACTACATTTTTTGGGATTGAGCCCCATGTGTGAATTTTGAGTGGAGGACAGAGCCAACTGTCAGAAACCACACAAGTTACATAACAGCGCAAACATGTTACATTGAAGCCACTTCAAAGTGCCTTAACTCAATTGCAAAAGACACACAAATGATTGACGGAATGCGGAACAAATCAAACATTCACCCCCAGTCAAGAGATCTGGGTTAAATCCATCCGCCTTTTACTCACCATACCACCCCAGTTTATACCCATCCATATGCAAATCAGTCTTGACCCTGTTCCTCATGGGAACAGTTAACCCAATTGACAGCAAAAGATACTAAAAATGATCAGATATAGATCAAGGACTCCTGAAACCAATTATCCATATATGAACACTGAAGTAAATGATAGGAAAAGAGAGTGCGGAATTAGAGGCAGACTATGGTTTTGGTGAGACTGGGGCAGAGAAAAGAAGAGGGGCAGTGAAGGTCAGGAGCCAGTCTTTTTTAAAAAAAAATGTTTAATAACTTTATTTTCCATTTTTTTCCATTATTTCAAAAGATACATATGAGCAACCTCGTTCATTAAAGAGTACAGAGTTATTGTCGCAGAATCAACAAATACATTTTAAATTTTCAATAAAAGCTGTTTCTGACACGGCTAATACAATGAATACAATAGTGCTGTAGCTGCAGTCCTCCCGGGGCCATCTCTCGTCCCCAACCCACTTCGTTCCTCAGGAACACAAGGGACCTAACATACTTAGCCATATTGATCAAATATTCAAGGCAGTGTAGAATTGCAGATGGCATCATACATTGAGTCTGTTACCATCATGAAAAATTTGTCAGCCCACTCCCTCTGGAACAATGCCGTTGTCTGGTTGGGAGTTAGAGACCTGTTTAGAAACCTCCACATATGAACGGAATGGGCCCCATATATCCCTGGGGCTGGAGGAGCAGGGCATAATACCTGTATAGGTCTCGGAATTTACATTGCAATATGCCAAGCTGTTCAGCCAATCCTGTACTTTAGGCACTGTTCTCCTGCCCCAATGGATTGCAACCTCTCTTTTCACCAGCAGGAGACCCAGTGACGCGAACCGCCTGATCCCTTTAGGGAAATTTACCGTGTATCCCAGCAGGGCCACCTCAGGGTTGTAATGAGGGGCAAGTCAATCATTTTCCCTAGTATGCAATGGATACTTTCCCAATAGGTCTGCAGCCGGGGACATGTCCATGCAAGGTGTGCGGAGTCAGCATGTGGCGCAGCGCATTTCAGGCAAGTGTGGTGTGTGGTCTAGATGAGTCTATCCTGTGCGCTTTAGCGAGAGTGAAGTAGACCCAGCGTAGAAATTTTAAATGAAGCAGCTTGTGCCCACTGCTAAGTGAGACTTCTTTAGTTACTGCATAACACTTGGCCCACTGCTCATCTGTTATTGGGCGGCATAAGTCTATTTCCCAAACATTGCAGACCTTGACGTCACTTACCAGCCTCATACTAGCACAAGCTTTGTACAATTTAGAAATGAAACGCGCCCCGTTAGGGTTCTCGATTATCAGCGTAAGTGGGGGAAATTTCTCTGGTTGGACTGGGAACGTAGGAAGTGTTGAACGTAAAGCTGACCGGATGCAGCTCATGACAAACCTTACCATGAAACCACTGTCTTGGTAGCGTGCATCGTCTTCTAGTGAGAAGACGTGCCCCTCCGGGTATAGGTCTCCTACCCTGGCAATGTTGAACGTTTTCAAGGTGCCTTGCACCAGTCGTTCGTCTGATATTGGAAACCACCTAGCGTGGAGCCAGTCTCAGGAGATGGTGACACTGTGGGCAGAGAGGAGGAGAGGGGGAGTGTAGCATGGAAGCCAATCCCAGACACTATGCGATTGGTGATAGAGGAGGAGAAGGAAAGTGTGGGAAAACGTATTACTGGGCAGCGAGAAGAGAGATTCGGGATAGGAGGTAGTTTGGAGAGATGTTTTAAGATTAGGAGAGAGGCCGGGAAAGGAAGAGAAAGATCTGTGTGCCAATAGGTCACATTTGGGAATACAAAGGAGAACGTGTGGGAACAGACCATATCAGGGGTATTTGTGTCCAATTCTAAAAGCCTCTTATTTCATACTGCTTCCAGTTTTGCAAGTTTTATCTGGATTATATTTTTAAGTCCAGGAGGCCTAACCAGAAGCATTCTTTGGGCTTATTTGGAGTAGTACAGTGGCGAGTAGTGTTAGAAACTGACCCATTCCCACCTGAAGGATGACTAATTTTGGGGGAAATATTTTTTAAAATAGATAAACTGTGAACATATTGCTGTTCCAACACTCATTCTCCATGCACCGAATCTGCACACCACACACATTTACACTTCTCAGCTCCACCAGGGCCACTTGGATTATGCAATTGTGCAGCAGCAGAGTTTTTCGTTTAATTATAGATTTGCCGCATTTGCCACATCCTCCATCATTTGCTGTATAATCTACAGATTTGAACCAAAAAAATGTTGTTTGTATTTTGAGTGTTAAACTGGCACTAATGAGGTGCACCCAATGCCCAGACAGTATTAACAAGTGTACAAATGTCAAAACAATGAAGTAATACCATTTCAATATGTGCTGCATAATTTGGTTTTTTTTTATGCATAATTTACTCAACCCTGCTGCATACTTTGTCCCTTACAAACTGCATAATTCCAGTGGCCCTGGCTACACCACTCAGAGCTCCACGCCTACCAGATCCATACCTAACAGCTACAGACTTCTCAGATCAATGTCTTAGTTCCATACCTCCTACCTTCACACCTCCCTCCTCTACCTATCACACCTTCCCATCACAGCTTCTACCTCCGCATCTCCGAGATCCACAGCTCCATACCACACTTTCCAACCCTGCTGTTTTAGAAGGGAGGCTACTACTACAGATTTGAGGCTGCAGATTGAACCGTTTAAGAGGTGAACCCCAGCTTCGTGAGCAAGAAGGGAACCAACACGTCTTTGAAAACAGCGCAGTGGTATATAATGCATGAGGTACAAGTGCTGCTGAGGTACTGACCTGAGCCCACTGTACAGGCTGGTGTGCAGTTTATAAGGAATGTTTAGTAAATATAAAGCTGCTTGCGGCCCATGATGCCTCCTGGGTTCAAAGCCACTTTACCCATTTCTCTGATCCGGGTTCAGTGGCAAGTAATGTGTTTCCTGAGTTGTCAACAGCAGGAGAAATGGCTGTCATTTCTAGAGATGCCATCTATATGCTAATGAATTTTAAAACTTGAAAACCCCTATGATGGCATGTATGTCGCGTCATCGCACGTTTAAATTGTATTTATGTATCACTGACTACCTCTGACGAAGCGCAGAACCGTGTGCAAAAGCAGAGCTCAATGAGAGCACACGTGTCATTCGATGATGCATCAAGGGCCATATTTCGGGGGTTTTAATGGCCCCCCGTACAGCTCATAGAGGAGCGGCCCTCGAGTACGGGCTCAGGAATTCAAATGGCTGCACAAGAATCGATGCTAACAGACTTCCTTCAGTCAATGGCCATGGCACGCATGTCCGCAGCCTCCCACGCGGCCTTCCCTGCTTCCCTCCGCCAGCCACGGTGCCCGCGCCTAGAAAATCCGAGCCAAATCAGAAATCGAAAGCCATTAGCTGCAGTTTGAAGTCTGGAATAAGCTGGATATTATCTGAAGGCCGGCGCTCGGGGGCCAGGCCGCAGCAGCACCGAGCCAAATGAGCACAGAGACAAGGGAGCCGGGCGGGCGGCGGGGTGCTCCAGTCTTAGATTGTTTTCTTGCCTGCCTCCAATCACACGCTTTTCCGCCACCTTGGCTTTCCCTTTCGAAAATGTTTCGCTCCTCAGAAGGATAAAATCATGGGAAGGCAAGTACATTGGATATCTCTGCGTGAAGGCGTCAGCCTAGCAGTGGGAAGGGTAGGGTTACACTCCAAGTCAATGTCGGGAGACCTACTTTCCAGTCCTAGGCTTTCATTGACCAAACTTGAGCATTCTGGAACTTGTAGTTCAGTTTAATTCTAGCCACACCTTTGGAATAGTTTTGCTCTGTGACATAGAATCATTGGCTAACAAGCATTTGCAATGCAATAGGTCTCTAATTTACGCAAGTTTGAGCTATTGACATTGCAAATAACAATGCCTTTTATTTTTGTTTTCGTTTTTAAAACATAAATAATAGGCATTGTCATTTACAATGCCAATAGCTTATACTCACGTAAATGCGACACCTATTGCATTGCAAATGCTTGTTGGAGACGTGCCCGCTTTATAAAAGTAGTTAAATAAATAAATATATTGGATTCGCACGTGCACAGAGGCCTGTGGTACAAAGCCACCAGCAGCGCTTTAATGGGCCTCAAAGCGCCTCAGCTGATGAATGCATTAAACAGGAGGGGGCACCCAAGGTGGGGGGCTGGGCGAGTCTAACTGACAGAAGAGAGACCCCCTTGGAGAAGGAGCCAGAAAGTACCTTGCGTGGGATGCCGGCAGGGGTTGGGGGAGGGTGTGGGGGCAGTTGTAGAGGGGTCTCTGGGTGGCGGGTACCTTCCCACCACTCCATCAGGTTGGGTGTCTGTTTAGAGGGGGGGGGGGGGCGGGGTTCACCTTATCTCCCATCCCTGTGTTGTGGGATGGGGCGAGGCCGCCGAGCCCCCACCCCTGCTGGTTGATTTGTAATTTCTCGTTGGTGGAGCGGGAGAAGGCGCGCGAGGGCAGATCTGGGTTGGGCAGGGAGGGCATTGCTGGTGGGCACCGAGAGGCGGGGCCCTGTGTGTCGGGGGGGGGGGGGGGGGTGCTCATAAGCAGGGGGTCTGTGCCGGTTAGTGCCGTGTGTGTTCAGTAAGTGCTACAAAGTGCGTGTGGGAAATTGCTCTGTGATAAGTAGAAGCGGGCGAGCCAACAAATTAACAGGGAGAGCCGAGCTTATGGCCTGCTCGGCTCTTCGAGCCCGTGCACGAGCCGAGCACTTCAAAAGTCAATTAAGTACGACTGCTCACCCATACGTGTCTCAAGGTTTCAATAGGTTTTCGTACAGCTGGTATTCTGAACGTACATATGTGAAAGTGCTTTCACACAGGGTAATGACGAAAAACGAATTTTGGTGAAGTAAAATATGTCCTTAAGATCACACAATTTAAGTGGGGAAGCTGCAATGGATCCAGTTTTTCTGGTTTTACTTTATACAAATCAGCCACTACAAGTGCGAAGATTAGTGACAAACTGTCTGTTATCTCACTTATCACAACCCGTGTGGTTTATCCCACTGGTGTGCCCATGTCATGGGGCCTTGACCCTTTCATCAAACCAGTGACTGTGTTTCTGGTGCGGTGTGAGTATCAGTGCCCCACATCTCCAGTGCTCGAGTCCTCTGTTTGCTGGGTCTGTAGATGACATCAGAATTGTGTGGTAGGTGGCACCCCCTCAGCCTTATGTACCAGAGAAAGGTAGGATCTTTTGCAATAATAGTTATGCATAATGATGCGTGGGTTCGTGCCTATCATAATAAAAGTCAATCTACAAACAGGTGCCAAAAGTACACGAGCGAGTCTGCGTACAAACAGTAGGAAAATCCGATTTTTGATAAAATAAATTTAAAGTCGAAATGCGAGCAGGCTACTTGAAACTGGTGAATTTAGACTGCTCAAGGTTCACTGGAAATACAAAGGAGCATGAAGTCTACGTGCCAACTCGCATTACTTGTTTGGTATCCTCTGATGTCTCCGCTTGATGTGAGGATTTTACAACCATCGTAGCCAATTAAAAATAACATTTTTTTAAAAAAACTTTAATTTCATGCAAACAGGGCTCAAAGACTCATCGATCGGAGCGCGTAACTCCAGGTGAAGGGGGGGATAAAAAGTGAGAAATCGCCACACAGGCCGGAGTACCTCCTAGACAATGTATGACGACCTGAACTCTTCATATAGAATACACATGAATCGGGCAACTCGAGGAATGCTTTCTTTATTGAGGGGGATATTTGAGTTTGAAAGCATGACGTGAGGGCAAGTTATCTAACATGCTGCAAAGTTTTACTTCTCATCTCACAATGTGCACAGTGTATAAATGTGCATACTTTACGAATGTGCATAAGAGATCAGCATAGTTAAGAAGTAATACATTTTAATAGGGTAAACACAAAGCTACAACATAGCAACAATTAAATGTGGTAAAGAAACCATAAATGCAACTGTCTCCTTCAGAAATGTTCTAGTCCCAGAAATCATAAATGTCCCCCTTCTCTGTGAAATGTATGCATGCAAGGCAAATAAACCATGGATGCACCACGACTTCTCCCAAAAACCTCCATTGCAAAGGTAAGCAACCCACCAACATCCTTACTTTACTTGAAAATCTCCACTCCCGGGGTAAGCAAACCAATAACGCAACCAGCTTCTCTAGAAGGGTCTATTTACAGGGCAAGCAAACCCTCAGTACACATTGCTTCTCTGCAAAGTACTTGCTTACTAAACAAACAAACGATTTGTTTGCCCTCTTTCTCCTGCCTCACAGGGCAATCAAAGTACACCGCTTCTATGGAAGATTGTTTTTAAGTAGTGTAATGTTTTCTTTAAGGTTCTTCGATGCAGTATGCCAGATGAGCTCCATAAAAAATACTGCATGTATCCTTGTAAGAAATATTAAAAACTCACTGTTACAATATCCAATTGATTTTCCAACACAGTCAAAGTATATGAAAGATTAAACATGTGTCTTTTCCCCAGGGCTCAAAAATTTTCAAACTCGAAAAGGCAAGGAACATAGAAAATATACAAAAAAAAGACAAAAACTCGCTCTCTTAAGTACAAATAGGTCAGGCGACCCCACTCAAATCCAATGATACAAGTTTTGAAGCTCTATGTTTAGAGGCCGGCTATTGAATGGGCACACTATAGGTCGTTTCTCGTCCATCGAACAACTGAAATAATTGTGAAGCCCACTTTGGTTTGGCCTTGGAGTGCGCATTCAGTCATCTTCTTTCGTCAACACGGCATGCACCCGTAATCATAATTTGCTCTCTGTAGATTCGGCTGCTCAACAGTAGCATCCTGGGTATTATTTATAGCGTAAATTCATGGGTCTATAACATTACATTCTTACATGCACGTGGCCGTGTCTTCAGAAAAAAAATTAATCCGCAAACCAATTAATTAGCAGAGATTATGCTATACATACAGTGTTGACCATGAAGTAGGCACTGTGCGTTGAAGCAGTGCTGAGGCTTGACGCCGTGCTACTGTATTTAGTTATAAACAGTGATATTTTGGATACAGAGCCCTGTCAATGTACACAACTCTACTGTAAAGCTGTGTCAGGTAGAGTTGTTCTTTGTTCCGGGCTACACAGTAAATTATTGTGGTATAAAATACCACGTACGTAATCATAACTGTATGGTGAACACTTCTCGTTATGGGTTAGACCTGCTCCTGACCTTCGTGCTGTGCAGTAAATCAGTGCCCAGCATAACTAAGTGTATTTGTGCTCCGTGTACAGCGAACCAGTATTAGTGATACAGTGCTGCACTTGATCGCAGAGTCTTGCAGTTAAATAAGTGCCATTTATTCAGAGTTGTAAAGTGCAACAGTATCAGGTAAAGTGCTTCCCATGTATTCCGTATAGATTGCTACGGCGATGTAGATGCGCTTGATACTGCACACTGAAACAATGTTGATCTTAAAAAGTGATATCTATGTTCTCTCTGTTGTACAGAACAAAACTAGCAGTGTATACAGTGCTGTAAAGTAGCATTATAATATATTTCGTTCACCACTAGCACCGTACTTGGCCCTGTACACTGGGCAGCATGGGATACAGATGGCTGGCTATTGTTGTGCTGGACAGAGAAGCATTATTGGCTACATAGTGCAGTACAAGTAGTACACCAGAGTATATAAAGGCAGCAGAGTGCAGTAAAGCCTTGTTCATTATAAAGTGATTCCCGGGTACTCTACTTTGAACTAATGTTCTCGCGTCCTCGCCACTGCATAGTTCAATGCGGTCCATACAACCAGTACTGTGTAACTAAGCAGCGTTTTCTAGCTCTGTGCAACTATTCAGCTCTGCTGATTTATACAAGGCACAGTCCAGGTACTCACTCATGGCTGCTTCCATTCCGGCTCCTGGCCCACCCGCTTAAGTTCCAGGTTTCAGGGCCCCTCCTGGGCCCCTAGCACCGCCCCTGACCAGAGGACCCAGCAGGACATCACCACGGCAGCCACCCTCAGTGTTCCGGATCCGGGCCCTGAACTTAACTACCCTGCACACTTCCGCGTCAGGAGTCACGCCCACCTCTAGAATGCAGCGGATACAACCACACCCACCTGCTTCTAAAGTCACACCTACTGGTCGAGTAATCACGGCCACCCCTGCTCAGACCCAACCATTCATACTTTGGAGACACGCCCATTTGTTTAAAGTCACGCCAATCACATTTAAGAACTATACTCATCCAGATAAAACAACGCCTACATCTTTATATTCAGTATACCTCCCCTTTTTATTGCTCACTTAAACCCCCTTCTATGAAAACACGCCCATCTCAGTCTGAACTCCTAAGCAACGCCCACCCCTCAAATCCTGTTTATGTCGCGCCAACCTTTTAGACGACTCCAAGATCAACCACCAATCGAAACCTGCAAGGCCACGCCCATATTTACATTTGCAAGGTTGCGAAAGTAGGTCTCTCTGCCTATCCCTGAGCCTGATTCATTACGATGGTATTTGGGTATTTTTTTGTCGTAGCGGCGTATTCAAAGCAGCAGCCGCTGGGATTGCACTGAGGCACTACATCTCAACCTTTTGAAGATATTTTTACAATGTTTTGGGAATTTGTTAATTTTCACCAGAATATTGCAGGACTTTATCAAAATAGCTAATACGCCACATAGACCGTTTCTAGGTCTGGGGTTAGCTGTCCATGCTTCCGAAAAACCCTGTTTCTCAACTGGCGCAACCGAAGACCAGAAACTCGAGGCTAACTAGGGAGGGAGGGAGTGGAGGGGGGAGCGAGAAGGGTTGATTATCGCATCAGAGAGCTGTGCGTAGCTCTAAGCTGCCTAATAATCCGCAAATGCAGCGGCCATCTTTTCAAGGACATGTTTTCAACGGATGCCCCGGGAAACTCAACCACATTCTTTTTATGTGTCACTTTACAAGCGTACAAACAAATGTGTTGAATTTTAACCAGTTTTCATCATAATATAAAAGTTTCAACTATTGGAAGTTTTTACTTTATTTTTCACAGTTGTTACTTGTATGATTTAGAGCTCTCTAATTCCCCAGTGCCATGCGTGAGCAGCTCACCATCTGCCTTAAAGCAACCACGGGCGTGAAACACACCCCTCTCTCTTACCTTGGTACGTCGGGAGCGTCTCGAAGACTGGCGTTAACTGCAGCAGAAACTGCACTAGGAAGCACAGGGCTACCTTCCCAGGCAACATGTTCTCTTCAGACCGGAGCTCCAGTCAGGAACAAGCGCTCGCCATGACGTTTCCGTTTGGCTTTTTCTGCCGTGGCCTCGCCTGCTAAAAGGTTTCTTTTCTTTACGGGGCCATGTGTTTGGCCCCATAAAGATAAGAAACCTTTTGTAGCAGAACGAAGGCAGGCGAGGCCGTCCAAATGGGACGGTTCAAAAAGCCAAGCGGAAACGTCACCAGCACCTCTTTCCCAATGGCTGGCCGCCGTTTACTATAAACGGTGACGCTGGCCAATGGGAAAGAGGGGCGGGGCTTAATGCCCCTTACTAAAAAATCCCATAAACATTAAATCTCGCCAGCGAGACTGCGCTTGCGCGCAGCCTACGCAAGGCGAGACCTAATAAGGAGGTCAGCAGAGAAGCCAGCTTTATGTGTGGTCCGTCGTGTGTGAGGGCCTGTGTGCGTGAGAGGGACAGTGTCAAAAGCCTGTTTTATGAGGAAGTTTAGTATGAAAGATGTCTGTGCACAATGTCTGTGGTGTGTGCTCTAGTGAGCACACATGGTGCCTGCACAGTATTGTCAGTCACGTTTTTTATAGTGTATATGCATGCTGTCCTGAAAAATGTCTACATGGCACTTTCAGTGATGTGCAAATATTGTACGCTGGGTGCATGCGAATGTGTGTTCTTTGTGTGGCAATGGGCACAGTCTCTGTGCATTAGAGGGCTGTGTGTGCAGTAGGCTGAGGGGCCTCTGGGTGACAGTGGGGTTTAAAGCGGTTCAAATATAAAGGATGTCTGTGCATCAGTGTCAGGGGTGTATGTTGAGGGACACGGTGAGTATGAAGTATGTCCAACTGCGACAGACATGTCACTTGCTTCCCACTGTTGCCAAAGGGCCTTCATGATCCGGTAGCTGTGATCTTCAAGAAGGATGCAGGCTGTAGTCATCACTCTTTGTTTCATGATGTCTGCATAATAGAGGCACAGGAATGGTGACTAAAACTTGTGACACCTACCAGACCTGTGATGATCCTGGTCATGTGGCTTCAACTATCCTGAAGAAACCTTGAATGTGCCTCATGCTTGCCCTGTCAGGTTTTTGAGTGCTTCAGGTGTCAGCTGGCTTCCATGGCTGCCCACTGTGACCTCCAACATCTGCAAGCAGACCTACAAACAAGCACCCATGAAACCCGGATGCAGCTCAATCTCAAACCAACACTCCATCTTCCCCTGACACTGAAAAATGCTAAACCCAGAAGATAGTATTCTTCTTGAAAGTAACAGAGTTTACCCATCTCAAGGCTCCAGTCCTGACATGAAATTATCTTATTATGGAGAATCAGCCTATGTCTACCAAGGTAACACACTGTAGCACTCATCGTACGACCCATGTGAAAAATATTGGGTTATTGAGGACTTCTAGTAGAGAGTTTATTTAGACGTTTTGGTGCTGAATTAGTTCATTTCCATTTAAACTGTAGCTGATTAAATAAAAATGTTGTCCTGAATCATTCAGTCTGGTTTTTAATGTTTAGTCAGTATTTCTCACACTTCCTCCATTCTTTACTTTTTCTCCTTTAAACTCGCCTACTCGTGACAATTTTTACCTGATGTGCTCTGTTCCAGACCAAAGAACATTCAGTGTCTGTGGTGGGAGCAGAACGTTGAACACTTTGTTTCTTCCTTTGTAAACTCTCACACGTGTCAATCAAGGACAAAGTCAAGTTTACAGGTTTTCTCTGAGCTGAAAAGCTCGTTTGGACCTAATTACCCTTTTTTCTCTTTTAATTCTATTGCTTATTTGAGGAGTTGATTCTTGCATCTGCTCGTATCCATGCTAAGAGTAAATCTTGAACCTAGGCACAACCCTAAAATAATCTTACCTCACCTGTTAAAGGGACTATTCTCATTCCTGCATAAATTCCACTCATCAACAATCAGCATTCCAGAACGTTTCTGTCAGAAAAGGGGGCTATACATTTTTGAGGAGGAGCGCCGCTACTGACTCAATAAACCCACTCAGGTTAGGTTAAAACACACTTCTGATAGATTCTCTGCTCAGCCCTAGTAGCTATGGCACATGCAGTAGGCAAACCCCAGAGAAGTGCATGCTATGTTCAAGCATTACCAATAATTTCGAAGTAAAACACTCATTAAAATAACTTCTCAAACTAATTAAGAAAAATAGAGCAAATGTAATTATCAAAAATATACCAAGATCATCAAATTGGTTAAGGCACACCATAGATTTGAATTGTTAATGCAAACAGTGGCTAGAAAAAATAAGCACTATGGAAAAGAAACAGTTTGTGTTGGACTGGGACATAGGTGCAATTTCAGGCTGGCTGCAATGGAGAGGAGGTCTGGGTCATCAAGTGGGTTGTCCCGGTCAAAGGTTTTACCTTCAGTCTTGGTCTTCAACTGTTAGGAAAGGTTTTTTTAGCTCTTAGGGACAATTTCTGCCTACCAGGTTTCTCCCCAGCCAAGTCTTCTGCAAGGTCTAGTGCTCTTTATTCAGGTGAGCCCCTCTTGGAGTCAGGCTTCCTTTTGCTTTTTGTGTCCTTGAGGAAGGTAAACAAGGAGGCCAGCTGTGAGAAGATGGCCTGGCATATGCTGGTCACTAGTTATAGTGGCCACCTTGCACCAGTCCAATTCGACTCTTATGGTAGATAGGTTTAAGACAACCTTTTAAAGAGAGCTATCCTAGTGGTAGCTGTGGAGTGCAGCCTTCAGGCTAAGTCTCAGAGGAATATAAAGCAGCTTGTTTTACCTTATAATCTCTTGAAATACCAAATGAAAGGACACCACACAGGTATATATATCAAATATATATGTATTTATTTCTAGACACACTCTACTAATCTATTTATGAGATTAGAAGCCAGGAACACATTCAAATATCAAGGTTTCACAATAAGTTAAGCACAAATATGGCTGGGGCCCTAGGGGCGTACCAGACCATATACTAAAAAAGAGGTTTAGCAAACTCGACTTGCAAGGGGACAAGGCCTAGGGCCTGTAGAATCGCTGGGGCTTCCCTAATCCACCCAAGGCAGGTAAGTAAAAGACCCACGGGAGACGCGTGCAGTGTGAGAACACAGCCGCGTGTTCCCTATTGATTACAATGGAGCAAGTCGCGGTTGGATTTTTAAAGTTTTAGGGTACTTCGAGGGAGTCTGCAAGCAAGCCACTTACAAGGTAAGTAATTTGAGGGCCAACACACACTAGGGCACTGGAGTGCACGAGTTACCTCACCCAGGGAAGCCGGGTGCATAGGTGTCTTTTGGTGTCGGGTCGCGTCGCTGTTTTCTATGGAGGCCAAAGAAGATTTGCTGCTTGCGAAGACTGAAGAAGTGTCCGGTGGGATCCAAGGCTGGATTCAGGATGAAGAAGACCTGAAAGCAGAAGGGACAGTGTTCACAGTCACTTGCCAGTGACCCGGGGCCAGGAAGATGGATGCCCACAGATGTCGGGTGATTTCGGGTGCTTGAGGGTATTTTGACTCTTCGCCCACGAGGTCCAGGAGAGATCGACAATGACCAGCAGCTGGATTTGGAGTGCCCCCCAACGACGTCTGCAGCTGACTGCGGTGTCAGCAACTGGATTGGAGCCAACAAGCCTTGGCAACAGCAAGTCTTGTGAAAAGTGAATAAAGTCAATGGTGCAGACCAGCAAGGTCTGAAGGACTCACCCAGTGAGGGTGAGTGAGGGCAGGCCTGGAGCAACCAGGGGAGCCCTTTGGTTTGGTAAGAAATTCTTCAGGGGACCCACAAGCCAACGGGCAAGGGATCACGAAGACGCCTCGGTGTCAGGGTTGTCGAGCGCAGGACGCCGTGATCAGTGACTGTACCAGTGCGCATGCTCAGTAACGGCGAGACTGTAGAAAAGCCGAACACTCAATGACTCGAGGCTTCGCGTTCTAGTGTTGCTCCGTAGTTGTGACGTCCATTTCCTGTTTCCTGTTTTCGCTTCCTGATTCTGGATTCTAGACGCCTTCTCGGCGTTCGCGTGCCGGAGACTCTGTTTCTAGGACTAAGGGCTACCTTTTGGCCTTTTTTCATTGTTACTCCTCGTGCTTCTGCCCTGGGCTCCGCTCGCCTGCCTGGATTGTTGTTCCCGAGGCAGGGCGGGTCCTCCGGTGTGCTCCGCTTGCTTTTCTGCAAGCATTCCCAATCTCGCCCTTTCCTGCCTCTGTCGACAGTGCCGCATACCCAGCGCTCTGCCCGCCTTTCCGGAGCTGCTTCCCGAGGGACGGCCGGGTGTCTGGGGTGATTTCCCGCCTTTGTCGACAGTGCCGCATACCCAGCGCTCCGCCCGCCTTTCCGGAGCTGCTTCCCGAGGGCCGGCCGGGTGTCTTGGGGTGCTCTCCCACCTTATCCTATTCCTCTCGCTCCTGTCACTATCTCTGCTGGTGGCCCTCTTATCGTGCATTGTGTGCTTCTTTTGCCTCTCTGGATTGAGTATTTGAGGCATAGCAGGGCGTTCCTTACTGCCAAGGGTGGATGAGAAGCCACCATCTCCTCGCACTGTCTCCTGGGACCTGTTGGCAACTGACTGGGACTACCTCGGAGCAGCGTTGAACCTCTGATCCTCGCCCTGCTTGAAGAGCCGGTAACGGGATGGGCATGTAGAAAGGAAAGGGGGAGGCGATTAGAGTTTATTTGGACTCATACATGTTTTTCTATGTTTCTAGGTTTAGGATATACGTTATAGAAGAATTCCTCCCAAGATTGCCCACATACCGCATACTGCCATCATCAAGTAGACCTTAGGTATTCCTCTATGCACCTTCTTTGTTTCTGGTGAACACCTTTACAAGTTATATCTACTGTTCTCCGCCTCTCACCTAATTCTGATATTCCTTTTTAGATACACTATCCAGTGAGCTCTACAGAGACCAGATACAATTCGTGTTGAGACATCCAGAAGAGGCAGCTGACTGTGGCTACAGAGATTTCTTCCCCTCTTTCCTTGTTTTGTTTCCCTGCTTTCCCCTATTACCTGTGCTCTCTAGGGTCTGATAGAGGCATTAGGTGGTGGTGGAAGGCAGGGGCTAGCAACGACATCATCACAGACTCCGTGGCGCTCCTGCAGAATCTATTCCGGGTAAGATCCTTACACTCGGGAGGAAATGCCTTACAGGAGCCCACGGTCACTCGGGACGGGGTAGGCCTCTGATGTTCGGTGCACAACCTGCTGGAGGCTTGAGCCACAAAGGGTCCAAAGCACAAGTTCATAGAATGTGGAGAAGGGGTTGCACTCAACAATAGTGCATGGTTCCCAGGTATTGCAGTTCCTCGTCACTCGTGGGGTCCACTCGCCTCAGCTCTGCTGGGGACTCACAATGGCCGTCGAGAAGTCATCAAATCCACTTCCGGGGCTGCAGGGACTTCGGACTCCGGCGGGAGCGGGAACGTTTGCAACCATTGATTCAAGTTTTGGTGCCTGCCAAGCAGGGGAGTTACTCCTTGACTCCAAGGGAGATTCTTCCATCTTCCAAAGGTAGTGGAACGTCGAAGGACCAGGATTCTTCTTGTAAAGCGTCGTACAGGGTTATCTAACTTGCAGTGGCAAGGTGTACCTATCTTATAGTAAAAGAAAGGGAGGGACCACTCCTCTAGGAGGGTCAGGGGAGTGGGTGGTTACACCCACTTCCCTTTGTCCAGTTTCGCGCCAGAGCAGGGGCTGGTAGCCCCTGAACCGGTTTGAGCTGGCATATGCATAGAGGAGCCTACTGCTTCCCCAGTGCAGGACTTCAAAGCACTCTAAGAGTGCACCCACCCAGCTCTAATACACTAAATCCTGTCTGGATGGTGGTGACACCTCCCTGTGACAGGATACCTATTGTTGGGCCTCCTCCACTGCGAGTTTCGGTCAGCAGCAGGAGGGCAGCCCAGTGTCTGTGCTGGTGGCATCCATTTTGTGATGCCAGGGCTCTTTGAGATTTCTACCGTGTTTCCACAGTGGGTACATGTCTTCCCCTCTAGAAGGGAGGGATCATACCTCCACACCAGTTACTGGTGTGGGGGTATGATTCCGAGTTGTTTGACACCAAACACGACATGTTTTGATGCAGTCATTCCAAAGTTAGCATTTACCGGGAGGTTATAATGCGCTTAAGAGTATATGGTATAACCGCATCCACAAACAGCCACAGGGAATAGACCCTGCCAGCTGCAGAGGGGCCCTGCTCAGGCAGAGGCACCCCCTCACATTGGAAACCAAGCACCCTGCCCTCAGGATTGATAGACCCTGCTGTTGGGGGTGACTGATAGGTTTATATGTGTGTGTATGGTGAGATATAGGAACCTATACCTCTGTGAGGAGTGCTAACACTACCTCACCCAGGCTGCAGTAGCAGGCCTGAGGTTTCAGATTTAGTCTGCTTCCCAGGGGTGGCATAATACATGCTTCAGCCCCTGGTAGGCCTGTGAAGTACCTATGCCCTTGGTACCTAAGGTACCATATACTTGGGGCTCATAAGGTACCACAGTATCCAATCACTAGTGCATCTAATATGCACACCAGTCATTTAAGGGAGTAAGCAGATAGGCTGGGGTCCTGGATAGCTGGATCCCAGCCAGACTAGTCAAAAACCATTCAAACACCAGGAAAAAAGTTGGGGCAACCATGCAGTCAGATTCCACCTTCCTACATAACCCCCCCCCCCCCAAACGAAAGGAGATAAGGCTAACCTTGTCCAGATAAGACTTTATTTCCTGAGTGGCCATATAAGGAAGAACCTGCACTAGCATGGTTGCTCCCTGTCTCATGGTCCACTTGGGAAATCCTACCCCAAGGGGTTCTAGAGTTTCTCCAAAGTCAAAGGAAATTACCTGTATTGTGTTTTGGTACAGGAGCAGGCTGGAGGGGTGTCTGAGTCTGGAAGTGAGGCCCTATTTGGGGTGGTCTCAACTTCCTCAGGCCACTGGTCACCATGGAAGCCATTCTGTCCATGACTGTGTCATATCTGGCCCTAAGGGTCAACCTCTGGCTGCCTACAGCTGGGGGTTGAGTCCCTCTGGTGGGAATAGTGGAGGGCATTGGAATGTTTGGGGCAACTATGTCCCAGGTCTCCCTGTGCCCAACAGAGTCCATCTGTGGGATTCCTGTACCTAGGGGTAAGGGGGATTCCTCAGTTTGTAGAGGAATATTCACCTGGCTAGAACTACTCTGCTGGGTGTCCCTAATGTGCTGATGAGGGGGTTCCTCTGGACAGGGGCCCACTAAGGGTCCACTGACCTCCCTGACCTCTGCAGCCCTGGGCTGACTGAGGCAGGGTAGAGAGGGGCAGGATACCTGCTCCAGACTGGGTACCACCTTGGAAGGATCCCCTGCCATCAGAGCTGTGGCCAGGACAGGCCTGACCACTTCTGGGGCAGTTACTTCACAAGGGGCAGGGGCAGTTCCCTTAGAAAGCTGACCCTTACCTTTAGTCTGGTGGGGGGATGACTGTTCCTCACCCCCTATGCTCTCTGTTTGTGTGGAGTGATCCATTGTTTCAGGCTTCACTCTCCTTAATTTCTCCTGGGGTGGAGGTGAGGCCCTCAGGGTCTCTTCCACTCTCTCAGGGATACCTAACATTCTTAAATGGGCATTGTGATCCACCTCAGCCCAGGCTGAGATTTCCAGATCATTCCCCAGTAGACAATCTACAGGCAAGGTTGGGGACATTGCCACTCTCTTTGGGCCAGTGACCCCTCCCCAGCTAAGATTTACCACTGCCATGGGATGGTCTGTCCTAATTCCATCAATATTGGTCACCTGGTATCTAAACTCAGGTAAAAGCTGTTCTAGGGGCACTAGTCTCCTTGTCACCATGGTGACACTAGCCCCTGTGTCCTTGTAGGCCACAGCCTTCTGACCATTGATCATGGGCTCTTGTCTGTACCTGCCCAAAATATTGGGACTCATGGTAAAGTTGGCAAACCCCATGCCACCATCACAGACTAGAGTTGCTTGTGTAGGGGACCTGGTTAGGCCAGAGTCTACCTGAGTTCCCCAAGAAAACCCAACTAAGTTTTGGGTGCACTCCCACCACCTGGGGGATTACTACTGGTAGTAACAGGAGGTGTTGGAGCTGCAATGGGAGGAACATTTTCTTTATTGCCATTCTTTGGTCAGCTGGAGTCAGTTTTCCAGTGGCCAGGTTGTTTGCACACATGGCAATATGGTTTCTTATTGGAAGAGGAAGGATTTTGGGACCCACCCCCAGAACTGGATTTTTGGGGCCCTTCAGAGGACGTTTCTGTTTTATTATCCCCACCTTTCTCTTTGGGCTTAGTGGAATCTTTCTTCTGGTCACCACCTTGGTTCTTGGGCCTCACCCTGGTTCTGACCCATTTGTTTGCCTTCTTTCCCAATTCTTGGGGAGAGGTCGGATCAGAGTCCACCAGGTACTGGTGTAAGAGCTGGTTTTGACAATTGTTAAGGATCTGCTCTCTCATTATTAGATTATACAATCCTTTAAAGTCAGTTGCTCTACTGCCAATTATCCAACCCTCCAGAGCCTTGGTCGCACAATCTACAAAGTCCACCCAGTCCTGTGTCTGTGCCTTCTGGGTATCTCTGAACTTCAACCTGTACTGTTCAGTAGTTAAGCCAAACCCATCTATCAATGCACTCTTCAGGACTTCATAATCATCAGCATCCTGTTCTCTAACAGTGAGGAGCTTGTTTCTACCTTTATCAGAAAAGGAGAGCCACAAGTTTGCTGCCCACTGTTCTGGGGGACCTGTTGTACTTTACAGGCCCTCTCCATAGCAGTTATCCACTTGTGGATATCATTCCCACTCTGGTAGGGAGGAACAACCTTGAACAGGTTCCTATGGTCTGGAATGTAACCTCTGCCTCTAGGGACACTGTTGCTGCCACCAGGGGGTTCTAACCCCTCTTTCTTAGAAGCTCTCTGGAGCTCAAAGGCTTCTCTATCTAAGGCCAATTGCTTGGTTCTGAGGGCAAGTTTTGCTTCCTCATACTGGAGCATCTTGTACCTTCTTTCAGAGGAGGTCTCTCTTCTATTAGAGTATGAGTTCCTCTGGTGGACAGATTCTCTGTCAGAGTGATATGAGTGGTTAGATTCCCTTGAAGGGGACCTAGGCCTTCACTTCTGTCAGCTATCTTAGGGAGAATTCCTCTGTCCTTTGCAGACCCTTGTGGGTCTGGCCCTTCAATCACACACTCCAGGTCATCTTGATTTTATCATCTGACCCAGAGACTATGGCTGACCCACCCCCTGATCCAGATCCACTAGCTCCTACAGCTAGTCTAAGATCATCTGCTGTTAGCAAATTTATCAGGTGTTGTGTGGAGGGACTCTGTCCTAACCCCAGGTGTCTTGCAACACACATGGCCTTCAAGTCAAAGAAGGTCATGTCCTTATACTGAGGTTGGGTGGACCCACTGGCTCCATCCCTGGAGAACATTCTAGTGTTGAGCAGTGTTGTACTACCTACACTAGTTTGTGGCCTACTGATCCTCGCTTGAGCTGTCGCAAGGGTGTGCTATCCCTTCACAAACAGCTGTAAGTTCAGTAGAACTTATTGATACTAAGCTTGACTTTATATGTACCTTGAGTACCTTAAGTGGTTTTCAGTTAGTAATTCAAATAGAGATTTTCTGGTAAAACAATGGCAAGCTGGAATCCCACACGCTGCCCACCAATGTGAGAAGTTGGCCTGGCATATGCTGGTCACTAGTTATAGTGGCCACCTTGCACCAGTCCAATTCGACTCTTATGGTAGATAGGTTCAAGACAACCTTTCAAAGAAAGCTATCCTAATGGTAGCTGTGGAGAGCAGCCTTCAGGCTAAGTCTCAGAGGAATGTAAAGCAGCTTGTTTTACCTTATAATCTCTTGAAATACCAAATGAAAGGACACCACACAGGTATATATATCAAATATATATGTATTTATTTCTAGACACACTCTACTAATCTCTTTATGAGATTAGAAGCCAGGAACACATTCAAATATCAACGTTTCACAATAAGTTAAGCACAAATATGGCTGGGGCCCTAGGGGCGTACCAGACCATATACTAAAAAAAAGGTTTAGCAAACTCGACTTGCAAGGGGACAAGGCTTAGGGCCTGTAGAATCGCTGGGGCTTCACTAATCCACCCAAGGCAGGTAAGTAAAATACCCACGGGAGACGCGTGCAGTGTGAGAACACAGCCGCGTGTTTCCTATTGATTACAATGGAGCAAGTGGCGGTTGGATTTTTAAAGTTTTAGGGTACTTCGAGGAAGTCTACAAGCAAGGCACTTACAAGGTAAGTAATTCGAGGGCCAACACCCACAGGAGCACCGGAGTGCACGAGTTATCTCACCCAGGGAAGCTGGGTGCATAGGTGTCTTTTGGTGTCTGGTCGCGTCGCTGTTTTCTATGGAAGCCAAAGAAGATTTGCTGCTTGTGAAGACTGAGGAAGTGTCCGGTGGGATCCAAGGCTGGATTCAGGATGAAGAAGACCTGAAAGCAGAAGGGACAGTGTTCACAGTCACTTGCCAGTGATTCGGGGCCAGAAAGATGGATGCCCACGGATGTCGGGTGATTTCAGGTGCTTGAGGGTATTTTGATTCTTCGCCCACGAGGTCCAGGAGAGATCGATAATGACCAGCAGCTGGATTTGGAGTGTGCCACAACGTCTGCAGCTGACTGCATTGTCGGCAACCGGATTGGTGCCAACAAGCCTTGGCAACAGCAAGTCTTGTGAAAAGAGAATAAAGTCAATGGTGCAGACCAGCAAGGTCTGAGGGACTCACCCAGCAAAGGTAAGTGAGGTCAGGCCTGGAGCAACCAGGGGAGCCCTTTTGTTTGGTAAGAAAGTCTTCAGGGGACCCACAAGCCAATGGGCAAGGGATCGCAAAGATGCCTCAGGAGGAAATGCCTTACAGGAGCCCACGGTCACTCGGGATGGGGTAGGCCTCTGATTTTCGGTGCACAACCTACTGGAGGCTTGGGCCATAAAGGGTCCAAAGCACAACTTTGTAGAATGTCGTGAAGGGGTTGCACTCGACAATAGTGCACGGTTCCCAGGTATTGCAGTTCCTCGTCACTCGTGGGGTCCACTCACCTCAGCTCTGCTGGGGACTCACAATGGCCAAAACCAAAGGAAATGATGGACGGAGTGTTGAACATTGCAAGCACTCACCCCCAGTCAACTGATCTGGGTTTAATCCATCACCGTTCTTTAGCCCACTCTGCCACCCCAAAGTGAGCAAGGGACTCACGTCTGAGCATACCCTGCCAACTTATGGCGAACAAAGCAGAAACCAAAGGAAATGATGGACGGAGTGTTGAACATTGCAAGCACTCACCCCCAGTCAACTGATCTGGGTTTAATCCATCACCGTTCTTTAGCCCACTCTGCCACCCCAGTTCAGACATGGCCATATGCAAATCAGTCTGACCCTGTGCCTCATGGGAACAGTCCAGCCCGAACTGCCAAGCCATGTTTTCCCTGGACCGGAAACAAGCTTCCTAGGACCGGTTTCTGGCACTCACAATGGCCATCAAGAAGTCAGGAAATCCACTTCCGGGGCTGCAGGGACTTCGGACTCCGGCGGAAGAGGGAAAGATTGCAACCATTGATTCAAGTTTTGGTGCCTGCCAAGCAGGGGAGTCACTCCTTGACTCCAAGGGAGATTCTTCCATCTTCCAAAGGCAGTGGAACGTCGAAGGACCAGGATTCTTCTTGTAAAGTGTCATCCAGGGTTATCTAACTTGCAATGGCAAGGTGTACCTATCTTTTTTTTTTTGCAAAAACAATTTTTATTGCATTACTCAATCACAATTGACATACACAATGTAAATCAGGTCAGTGGCCGCCATCGGCAAATAGTGCTATGTCCAAGTTCAATCCGGGCCACTTCCAACTACCAATGCACTGTCCCCAAAGGTAGCTGTGTTAGGAGCCACGAACCCCCCCCCCCCCCCCCCACCACAATCAGGCCCCCAGCAGAAAGGAAAGGGAAAGCCCCTGGCCCCCATGATCAAATCAGCTAGCCTCTCCTCACCCCTAGGTTCCTGCCGGGTGTTCCAGTGCCTCAGGGTCCCCCTCCTCCTCTAGTCCCCACCCCTGGAGGTCTACCACTAGCGCTTCCCATGCCCGGGCCAAGGCCAGAGCCTTGTCATCACTTAAGGTGTACCTATCTATAGTAAAAGAAAGGGAGGGACTAGATCTATGACCACTCCTCTAGGAGGGTCAGGGTAGTGGGTGGTTACACCCACTTCCCTTTGTCCAGTTTCGCGCCAGAGCAGGGGCAGGTAGCCCCTAAACTGGTTTGAGCTGGCATATGCACAGAGGAGCCTACTGCTTCCCCAGTGCAGGACTTCAAAGCACTCTAAGAGTGCACCCACCCAGCTCCAATACACTAAATCCTGTCTGGAAAGTGGTGACACCTCCCTGTCACAGGATGCCTATTGTTGGGCCTCCTCCACTGCGAGTTTCGGTCAGCAGCAGGAGGGCAGCCCAGTGTCTGTGCTGGTGGCATCCATTTTGTGATGCCAGGGCTCTTTCAGATTTCTACCGTGTTTCCAAAGTGGGTACATGTCTTCCCCTCTAGAAGGGTGGGATCATACTCCCACACCATTTACTGGTGTGGGGGTATGATTCCAAGTTGTTTGACACCAAACACAACATGTTTTGATGCAGTCATTCCAAAGTTAGCATTTACCGGGAGGTTATAATGCACTTAAGAGTATATGGTTAAACCGCATCCACAAACAGCCACAGGGAATAGACCCTGACAGCTGCAGAGGGGCCCTACTCAGGCAGAGGCACCCCCTCACATTGTAAACCAAGCACCCTGCCCTCAGGATTGATAGGGCCTGCTGTAGGGGTGACTGATAGGTTTATATGTGTGTGTATGGTGAGATATAGGAACCTATACCTCTGTGAGGAGTGCTAACACTACCTCACCCAGGCTGCAGTAGCAGGCCTGAGGTGTCAGATTTAGTCTGCTTCCCAGGGGTGGCATAATACATGATTCAGCCCCTGGTACCCCTGTGAAGTACCTATGCCCTTGGTACCTAAGGTACCATATACTAGGGGCTCATAAGGTACCACAGTATCCAATCACTAGTGCATCTAATATGCACACCAGTCATTTAAGGGAGTACGCAGATAGGCTGGGTTCCTGGATAGCAGGATCCCAGCCAGACTAGTCAAAAACCATTCAAACACCAGGAAAAAAGTGGGGGCAACCATGCAGTCAGATTCCACCTTCCTACACCAGCCAATTGGCCCTGGTAAAGCAGTTCTAGTCTCAGACGGTAGCAAGGTTCACGAGTTCTTGAGTCCTTGTGCGAGTCCTTTTCTTCCAGCAGGAGCCAGAAGTTGGCATTCTTCTACCAGCAGGTCCTTCTTGTTCAGATGGAGTCTTTCCAGGTCCAGGAACGTTCTGAGGAGGTGGTGGTAGAGGTGTCTGATTTATCCTGTGCACTTGCCAGATGTTGAAAACATTCTACTGCCCAATAATAACAATTTTCTTACAGTCCCCCACCTCCTTGTGCAGCACTTTCCTTTTGATGTACAGGAGCCCCTGTTTCAACATGGCAGGTCCCAACTGCCACCAGGCAGGCCTGCCTTGGGCTTCTTGGCCACTGCTAAACCTGAAAGGGGTAAAACTTGTTTTCCTTTCTACTGCAGCTGTAGCCTTACTGTAAATTGGAGAAGCCCTCTATGGCATCTCTAAGTCAAAAGAGGCAGTCCTAAATCTGCCTTTTGTGCTATCAATTGCTCCTGTCCAATCTCAAATAGCTAAACGCTGATAAGTGGTCAGCAGGTAACACCCATCAGCCTTTCCTGGGTTCAGACGCAAGGATGTTTCTTCTCAGCCAGAGCCATTACCTTTCCAAGCCAAGAATGTGTATTCCAGCTCTGGACGTGTGATGAGTGGCAGAACTGGTTTAACGGCAGTTCCGAGTCAAGAAGCAAAAATTCATTTTTACAAAGTTACTGTTCTGCTTAAGTTATCAAAAATCTTATTTCACCATTAAGTCAGATTTTAAAAACTAAGCAGGGAATAACTTTAAATCATTTTTCTAGCTTATTCGTAAACTGAGGTGGAATAGAAAGGTTTTAATCCATTCTATGTCTATTAGAGAAAAGTCTAGACAGGCATACAGAGTGAAATAACTTGAGGCTTTTATTAAACTGTGAGGGCATTTTAACCCCCCACCCAATTTTTTTATATATATATATTTGCCTCTTGTCTTGTGGGCTTCCAAAGTACACTTTAGCAAAGACTTAGCAATATATAAAAATAAGCTTTTTCTATATGGCAAAAGACATTTTTTATGCAATATGGCACCGTAGTGCCTTTAAACTGCAGTCTGGCAGCAGTACAATGGTGCTCGTGACAGAAATATGTTTTTGTCACATTTATGGATCATGTAAATATAATTTACAGCTCACATATGATGTTTAATTGTCCATGTCTTGGTGCACTTTAGGCACCATTTACAATGGACTTATAGGGATGTTATATAGAATAGTGAGAAGCACAGGCACTTTGCTACTGTCTAGCAGTGGCACAGAGTTCCAAAAACAGCAAAAAGGTTAAAAATATGGGATGACCATGGAAAAAAGGGCAAATTTGCTAGAGTTTCTTTTTTTTAATAACGTCTGCTTAGGTTTTGATACATATTGTGACATCATTTACTTGATAGCCCCTTTAAGAGTTCATTGGTTTACCTTTGGACAGCCACTCCGCCTGAGCATTGTGAGGGTTGAGCTAAAGCACATACTAAAGCCACCTTTCCACGCTCCCTTCAAAGGGATTCTTATCCAGAGTGCTGATAATCTACCCGTGTTAGCCGATGGTGGGAGATTCACTGATGGCGGTGTGATGTGGAGGCACATACAGAATGAAGAGATTTGAGAATACAAAAAAAATGTAAACATACCTGTAGGCTGGGTCCCGCGTCTCTGCCCCTACTCTCCGGTCTCCGACTCCAGGAACAGGAAGCAGACAGCCAGGCTCCCTCCCCTAAGCCAAACACAACGCTGCAATGCAGCATTGTGATTGGTCTGAGCGCAGTGGCATGGCGCTCAGATAGGGGCTGGAGGAGAGGGCCAACCAAACAGTCACTGCGCACTTAGGAGTGGGCAAACCACTCCTCCCCTGCTCCCAGAGCAGAGCAGCACCACCCACCCACCCGCATCGTAAATGGACACGAATCATAAAATGCTAATAACTAAGTTATTATCATTTTATGGATCTAAAGTTGGTACTGCTGTGAAGCAGTGGGGCGATGCTCCCCCGACATAGCGGAAGAGCAGCCACTGGATGCAGGCTGTTCTGTTCAGCTGGAACCTCAGCAGAGGTGGACTTTAAAATGCGTGCCTGGGGATGCCACTTCCAGGAAGTGTGCGGGGAACCAGAACTGAGATCACACAACCTTTCAGCCAGGGCTTTAAGTGGAATGAAAAAACTGGGGGGGTGTACCTCTAAAAGGGGTGAAGCAAACCTGCTAAAAGGGTGTGGCCAACTCAATTAGGGATATGGCTTAAATATTGAGAATTTGCATTCTGTCCTTAAGAAAATCATTAAGTCTTACTCAGCAAAGGATAATGATTGGCAAAGGGGTATAGTTATTAACCATAAGCAATAAAAACAAAAAACACTTTACAATGATTTACATTGCTTACAAATCCATATGTCTACACAGTAAAGAAAATTGACCCTGAAACTGGACTGTCGGTGTTCTCTTATGCTGTGGGTGCTGTGATATGTATCAAGTGTCTCTCCCAAAAGCTTATCAATAAGAAGAGTGGACATTGATTGAATTGTTGGATGTCTGAAGGAATGGACTTGATATATTAAGGAGACAAACTCCTAGGGCTGACTCATTTTGGACCAATATCAGTGTAACGTCTTTTTGATGTGAACAATTGAGTGCCTCCACTCAAATGATTTTCTGCTAATCTTAATAGGAAGTTTGGACGTTTGATGCTGAAACAGCATGTACAATATCAAGAAGCAACCAACAAGGTTTAAGAGTACATTAAAGGAACAATGTGGAACAAAAAATAATTAAATTAACTATCCCTCTCAATGCTGGACTTTCGTCTTCCTCACTCTCTCTGTGCCGCTCTGCCCTCTGGTTGATTCTACCTACCTCTCTTTATTTCTTTCTTTTAGTTCATTTCCATGTATTTCAGTCGTTGTCTGTCTCTAAGCTCTTCTTCCCTTTTTCTCTGCCCTTTTATCTGTCCATTCCTGCTTTCTTTGTTTAGTTCACTGTTTTTTGTATTATTCCTCAGCTTTTCTTACTCACGCGCTGTCACTCAGTTCTCTACATCTCTCTCCCTGTCATCACCTACCCACACCTTCCATCTTCGAATGTCTACCTGTGACGGTGGCGTCTTGCTTCAGACAGCGGCACTTACCAGGACCATGGGTTGATCACAAACATTGCAACCTCACCCTTTGCGTTTTTTTAGCCCACTTCTGTATCTAGAAGCATTTTCCAAACAGCCGCACCTTTCGGGTGATCTAGTATTGAGTACTAACACTTGCACTACTACCAACAAAAACGACTTGCTTTTCAGAAGGAGGAAAATATCATACAATATTAACATTAAAACACCCACATGTTATATTCTCCATTCCGACCTCTGTGCTGCTGGGAAAAGGAACATCTGCCACCATGTTCGGTCAGATACCTTCATGATCAAAGTCTGAAATAAGGCATCTCTGCCCAGTAGATGTTGGACAAAAACACATCAAGGAATAGCTCTTAACATACAGATTACAATCCTGTATTCGACAGAGGCAATTCCCCCAGGGACAGGACATCTGATGTAACAATGGTGTATCATATCCCGACAAGAGGCACTAGAAGGAAGAGTAAATCGAAGATGGATCCACTTTTGTCATAATCTTAGTATAAACGCTGCCACTGGGTGCTGCATCAGCCTTGTACCCGCTAGGTTCTGTTCTTTCAGCCAATGCAAACTTATGAGTACAGAGGAAACCTCTCACCATCCCACCCATTTGAAAGAAGTTTCAGGAAATTAAGGGGGGAACGTTTTATTAAGTGGGGTTGGGCCTTAGTCCAAAATTCCTATTTACATCACCAGTTACAGATTAAACTGATATCGAATTTCAACAGAATAGGAAATTCTTTTCTGGCCCTTGCTCCGTGAAATTCAAAGGCATTGGTGTCTGAAGGGAGTGGGGCTCCAGGCTGCCCCATGCTCGAGTAACCTTTTCCTGACATTAATCGCATTTCCGACCTCCACTGTCACACTGGCCCCGCTATCACAGCTTGCAATTATTAATTATTAAATAAATGGAAATGGACTTTTACATGACGTGTGTGATCCACGCTCACACACTGCAGCCTGAGCCCCCAAAAGCCAATGTGTGGGAATGTATTGTGACTCTGCTCAATCAAAGTGAGTAACTGCACCTGCCTGCAAGGGGACATCTGGGGGGTCCAGAGGGCTGCCATCAGGGCGCACCCTCAGTGACAGCTTATTTGCCTCTGCGCCCTTGTCTATAATATGGTGCAGGCACAGAGGAAAAGAGATTTCCTCATTTGCAAGGGGCCACGTCCCCATGCAAATGGGGGAACACCCTCTGGTGATAGATCTGGGTATATGTGCACCAGCTCTATCTGTATTACAGAATGGGCCGCACAAGCCCTTTCTGTAATTCCAAAGGGCCCTGGGGGTGTCTGTGGCACACCTGGGGCACTTTCCATAATACGCTATCTGGTCTCTCTGCTCTGAGAAAGAGCGAGAGGTCTTTGATTATAGAGCACTGTGGTCTCCTAATTTCATCCCTCCCTCACAATTGTGGAGTTCTGGGATTAATTTAAGCGCATGTTTGTGTTGTTGTAGCAGTGGAAATCTTCTTCATATTAAAGAGAACACAAACCAAATGTTCACAGATTTGTTTAACATCACCTTGAATCCATCTAACTTGGGTCCAAAACATTTGTGCCAGGGCTTACTTCAGACAACAATGCAGGGGGATTTCTATTCCTTTGTCCTGGTTGTCATAGATTTGAAATATATGAAGCATAAAGTACCTGGGGTCATTATTATGCAATGTGCCGCATTTTCCTTTGTTAGCGCCTGGTGCACCTTTCAAAAGGGGCGCTCGGCGCTAACAAGGAGATTGTGCCGTATTACATGGAATGTGCTGTCCCCAGTGGGATTAGAGATCCCCTTGCAGGCGAGTGCAGTCAGTGACTGCACCCGCCAGCAAGGGGATGTCTGAGGGGTTCATAGGACCCCCTTTCCACCTTCCAGAGGGCTGCTAACAGGGGGCGCAATGGCAGTGCGCCCGCGTCTACAATATGGCATGGGTGGAGAAGCAAAGGGATTCACTCATTTGCAAGAACCATGCCCGCATCCAAATGAGAGAACCTTCTCTGGTGATAGCGCTGGCGTTATATGTGCGCCAGCACTATCTGTAGTACAGAAAGGGCCACACAGTCATCTGCTGCCTTTTCTGTAATACCAAAGTGCTGCAGGGGCGCGCAAAGTAGGCACACATGCCCGTTGCTCCCCCCTGGCACATTCTATAATACCACCAATACATTAGATGTACAACTATGTTTCAAATTAGGGTTACATTAAAACGTATTTATATTTACATATAGATACACTTACTAAAAAACATAGTGAAAATGCAGTTATGGTTACAAATCAAAACCTAAAAAAAACTGGAATTCTCCAGTCATGGTTAGGTAAACTAACCATAATTCCTGTATCAGTCCTGCACTGCTCATGGCATTATTGATGGCATCTCAAAATGGGTTGATAACATAACTGATTATATCTCTGATGACATCATCTAACTGTACCACTATTACTTTAGCTTTTCATTAGGATTATTATTATCAATTAATTTAATGCTTACTATGATATCTAAAATAATGTACAAACTAATCATACACTCATTGCAGAATTATTAACTTACACAATTTTCCTATGAAAACATTATTTAATAGCACAAGCACTAAAAATAATGCGCTTTAATACATTAATGCACCTACATCATTAAAATAGTATGCATTAAAACACATAAAAAATTAAGTCAGAGCAAGAGTTATAAATCACTCTACAAAAACAGAAAATAAACAGACACCGAATATCTCACTGTCACATATCCACTATCTCAACAAGAAACAGCCAAAATGTAACACACAGCCATGTAACATAACCACGCCAAAATATATATATATATATTCACTTAAAAAACCATAGGATTCACACACATTATAGTTAGGAGTTAGCATTTAAAAAACCTTGCAAATTCACTTAAAAAACCATAGGTTTCACACATGTTATAGTTAGCTGGACATTTCCCTCGTAAAAAACCAATGAAATTCCCCCGTTATAGTTAGTGCAGGCAACTATAACTCACGCGACCGCAATCCTCTGCTGATGACGTCAGATATTACATCACTGTATTTAGACACCTATTTACCCATGTCTTCTTCCATTAATCTTTAGCTATACATATGTTACAAATATTTATTTTTCAGAAAGACACATATGTAATCAGTGATGTAATATCGGACGTCATCAGCAGAGGATTGCGGTCGTGTGAGTTATAGTTGCCTGCACTAACTATAACGGGGGAATTTCATTGGTTTTTTACGAGGGAAATGTCCAGCTAACTAGAACATGTGTGAAACCTATGGTTTTTTAAGTGAATTTGCAAGGTTTTTTAAATGCTAATTCCTAACTATAACGTATGTGAAACCTATGGTTTTTTAAGTGAATTTGTACGTTTTTTTAAATGCTAAGTTATGTATTTATTAATATTTTGTTTTTTTCAGGTTTTTCACCGTGCGCGCACCTAGCGCCCACGAAGCGTTGTGCGTGACGTGCGCACACCGTGCGCGCACGGAGCGTGCACCCCGCGCATTTTCGACAAAAAAATAAATGTTTTTTTCACCCTTGGGGGTCCTTCAGTGACCCCCTGACAAAGGCTAGGGGGTCAGGAACTGTCCACCCTGCCCCCTTTTCACGTTCTCCACCTTTGTTTTTCACTGCCTCAGACTGCGAGAGACAAAATAGCGGCCGCCACTTCCTGATTTCGACCGATTCGAATGTTTACTGACATCTAACAACCAATCAGAATTGCGCTCGCGCACGGCAGGCTGCGCGCACCGTGCGCGCACGGTGCGCACGTACAGATATTGATATGGTTTTAAATGCTATTTTCTCAGGAAATACTGAACAGATTTACACGAGACCTTCAAAAGGCACTTCCTTGACCTTATGACTACCTCTCTGCCAAATTTCACGTAATTCTGTTCAGCCGTTCGGGCTGTACCTTCGACTAAAGGTCCTATGGAAAAATGCATGGGGAAAACGTATTTTGGGACCCCCCTTTTTTCTCGGCCCCCACTTGACTAATCACCCCGAGACTTTCAGGGTAGGAGCGGAGCGGAGCGCCCCACCTATTTTGAAAAATTCGCGAGGATTCGTCAACCGGCGCCAAAGTTATTCAAAATAGAATTTTCAGATTTCCTATGGAAACACGGTCCTAACTAGAACTATCTACTGGCGACCGCCAGTAGATTATATATATATATATATATATATATATATGTATATATATATATATATATATTACCTACTGGCAGTCGCCAGTAGGTAGTTATAGTTAGGACCTATTTTCCATAGGAAATCCGCAACATTCTATTTGGAATAACGTTGGCGCCGATTGACGAATCTTCGCGAAATTTTCCAAACTTTTGGCCAGCTCCAGTCCGCTCCCATCCTGAAAATTTCACGCGATTTGTCAAGCGGGGGCCGAGAAAAAAGGGGGGTCCCAAAACGCATTTTCCCCATGCATTTTCCCATAGGACCTGTTGACGCAGCTACAGCCCGTACTGCTGAACGGATTTACACCAAATTTGGCAAAGAGGTAGTCCTCAGTTCAGACTTGTGCCTTTTGCTTAAATGGTGTAAATCCGTTCAGTAGTTCCTGAGAAAATTAGAGTTAAAAAGATAGATATATCTGGGCGGAGCCTAACCACACATCTCATCGTGAGATCTGATTGGCTGTCAGTACTTCATCCAAGAAGTGCTGGCAGTCATCTTGGGACCAATATACATGATAGCACCTCATTAAAAAGCATTGCAGTTATTAGAAGGTTTTAAGACTTTAGTTACATTATAAATCATTTTTTTGATGGTACCATACTCATTTTAGGAATTGTGGTGGGTGATTTTACCATGCGAAAATGCCTTCTGCTGTGATATCATGAATCATGTTTGAGAGAAAACTATTTTCTCATGCTTTTCTCACAGAGGTTTGGAAGGTGATCTATAAGCTAAACTGAGAGCATATTTTCTGTAAATTCACATTATCTTTCTCAGTCATGTGAGAATGAAGTCTGACATTCTCAGTAAAACATGTACATCCAACAAGGGCAGAGACTGTCAGTTGATTCCTTTGTGTTCTACTGCAGCTTCCCAGAGTGTTCTAAAGAACAACTAGAGCGCTAACAGTCCTACTTATGACAAACATATTGCACACCTGAAGCCATCTTGATTGGAACAAAGTGGTAACTCTTAAAACATTTAATTTAAAAAGGAACAAAATGTGGGGGTTCATTTTGCCATAGAAAGTATGATGAGTGCCGCAGAAAGAAAAATTAGGGCACATTTTGAGTGACTTCTCAAATCCTCTTCTATTTCATTAAAAAATTCTGACATTCAGACTGAAACATGCACTTTCAATACCAGCAGCAGACTTCCCTGGTGAGCAGTAGCTTTACTACAGTGATCTAATAAGCAACTAGAGTGCTAACATTCTGAATTTATGGTAAATGTGTGACACATCTGAATGCCTTCTTGATGGAATCAAAGTAAAAAACTGAAAGTATTTCCTACTGAGGAGACCGCAGTAAATGAGGAAATTAGGAAACTTCATAACAAATAAATCTCCCAAGATGGCCACCAGAGACAAAAGAGCCCAAATGCAGCACAAATATCACCCAGATGTAGCCCACATGTAGCCCAATGACAGAAGTGTGCAAAACACTTATTTTTTGTGTATTTTCAGTTTTATATAGAGCAGGCTTGACAGGTATTGGAGTGCTTTACCTGAGCATTGGTTACATCACACAAGATCAAATTCATTTTGGTTGTAGACATGGGGAGATTAAGTGATTTGACCAGAGTCACAGAATGTTGAGCTGAAGCAGAAACTCCAACCTGGTTTCCCAGTTGCAAAGTCTGCAGCTCTGGAAGTAACACCACATCCTCTCCCCTAGGTGCAACATTTAATCAAGTGGTCAACTGGATAAAAAAACATAAAGATTACAAATAATTTAAAAGTTCTTTGTCGCTATTTGAAAACTCAGAAAATATGTCATCATTTTATTTTTTTAGAGCACTAACCATAATTTTGATGCAAATAAGACCCTCTCATATATGTTTTCTAAAGGAAATGCTCTAGGTATTACAGTTTTGAATGTTAGCAATCTAGTTGTTCATTGGGATACTGTTGAGAGGCAGAGGCCAGGGGCACGGACTCTGAAAATTGAAGGCAGGTAGGAGAGTGCAGAGGCAACAATTTGACCACACTGGGCAGGCAGGAAGGGCAGTGGCAGCACAACAGACTATGGAGGGCAGTGGAAAGGGGGGCAGGGGCAACAAACCAACAATACAGGACTGGCAAGAGAGGCTGTGGCAATATAATAGACCATTGTGGGCAGAAGGAAGAGGCAGTGGTAGTACAACCATACATGCCAACAGACCCGTTTCAGCCAGGAAACGTCCAATGTTTTTAAGCTCAAATGGGCTTTACTTGATCTGTCTCCTGTCTACAATCTCCTCTTTTTCAATGTAACTCAAAGGGGAAAATCAATACCCCAGTTTTTTTCAAAATCTCCCTCTTACCAAGTTCAAAATGTTCGCAAGTATGGTACATTGGATCATGATAGGGAGGAGGAATTGGGGTAGGGACATGGACTCGGATAACAGAGGACAGGAGGGACATGGAGAGGTGCACCAAACTGACCCTACAGGGCAGGCATCAGGGTTTGCACCAGCACAATACACCACACAGGGCATGCGGGACGGGAGTGCAGCACAACAATCCATAGAAAGCAATAGGGAGGGGACAGGACCATGCACATGGACAACAGAGAACAGAGGGGAAAGAGGCAATGGTAGCTAGCTGACCATAATGGACAGACAGGAGAGAAAGCTGCAGTATAAAAGACCCTAAAGGGCAGGAGAGACGGATCAGGGGCATTACAATGGAACAGACAAGCCAGGAGGGCGGGAATAGGGGTCTGCACATGAAAACAGAGGGCTGGGGGCAAGGGGGCAGGGCAGGAGCAGCAAGATGACCACGGAGGTCAGGCAGGATGGGCACTAGAAACAAGACACACCATGGAGAGCAACAGTGAAACTATGATGGCATACACACAGACCATGGAGGGAAGGTGGGAGGGGGTCAGGGGCAGCTAGCTGACCACACAGGGAAGGTGGGAGTGGCCATGGCAGCACAGAAGACCATGCATGGCAAGCGGGAGGGTTAGTGGCAGCACAATGGCTATGATGGGCAAGAAGGAGGGTGCAGGGGCATGCACAAAGGACCATGGAGGATAAGATAGAAGGGAGGGTCAGGACCTGGGCACAGACAAGAGAGTTCAGGGGAAGGGGCCTCACAACAGACCGCGCAGGGCAGGCAGGAGGAGCAGTTGCAGCACAACAGACCAGGGAGGGCTGAAGGGTGTGGCAGTAAAATGGACCATGGAGGACAGGAGGAAGGGGATAGGGGCATGGCATGTGGACAGGCAGGGTGGAGGTGGTAGGGACAGGTTACAGTCATCTGACAATGCTAGGCAGGTGGGAGGGGAGTGGCAGCTCAACAGAACACTCAGAGTAGATTTATTTTATTTTATTTTAGGTTTTTCTAAAGCGCGTAGTCACCCAAAAGGTATCCCAGCGCTGAACCTCTTACTCACAGGGGGGAGAGTCGGGAGAGAAAAGAGAAAATAGCTCAGGGAAAGAGTAGGGTTTTGAGAGATTTTCTGAATCTCAGGAGATTTGGTTCTGCTCTGAGGTTCAGGGGGAGTGCGTTCCATTTTTTTCCCGTGTTGACCGAGAAACGGCGGCCACCTACACGGGCTTTCTTTACCTTGGGAATCGTGATGAAGTTTCCATGTTCGGAACGAAGAGCTCTCGTGGGTCTATAGGGTTTGATCCAGTTATTTAAGATTGGGGGGCCCGAGTTGTGAAGTACCTTGTGGGCCAGACAAAGGGCCTTGAAAGTTACCCTTTCCCTGATGGGGAGCCAATGCAGCGTCCTCAATGCGGGCTTGGCAGATGTTCTGGCCGGGGTGTTAGTTAGAATTCGGGCCGCGGCATTTTGAGCTTTTTGCAGAGTTTGGAGAGTGGATTCTGGGGATCCCAGGTAAATGGCGTTGCTGAAATCCAGCCTAGATAAAATTAGGCCTTGGATCAGCAGGAGGATAGGAGATAGGAGTGGCAGGTCCATGGAACATGGTGGGCAAAAAGGATGGAGCAGGGGCATGCACAAAGACATCGGAGGGCAGGGGGAAGGAGAATAGGGGCTGCAAGCTAAGCACAGAGGCTAAGCAGGAGGTCAATGATGGGCCATAGAATTGGGCAATGGAGGGCAGGAGGAGTGGACTGGTACATCATGCTAAATGGAGGGCAGTGGCAGCACATCAGACCATGCATGGCAGGAGGGAGGAGGCTAGTCCATGGATTCAGACAACAGAGGATAGGGAGGAGGTGGATGGGGCAGCAAGCTAACTGTTCAGAGAAGGTGGGTATTAGGAACTTTATTGTTTTTAAAATGTGTGTCTGTGCGAACTACTTAAAATATGAACAAGTATGCAGCATAATCTCACTTTTATTCAGGAAGAAGAGGACGTTTGTGACTGTGACTCCGGGCTCACTTGGCAGAAACAACCCCTGACCCTCCACCCCCCATCGCAAAATGTAATGCCCGTGAAAAGGGTAGGTGGACGCAGTGTTATATAGAACATAGTCCTGAGAGCACGATTGAAAATGAAAACTAGATATAGTATATGGTATAAACTATGCACCAAAAAGTGTGATATTAGATGAACCGGGCATGAAATATAATATGCAATAAATTGTGCGCAATGACAGATTCATTGGAGAGTGCGAGATAGCACAGGCACTAGCGTGTGCTATGCGATATGCGCCTTGGAGTGTAATATGCACAGGGCAGTGTTTTGTAACCTAACTAATATCTAAAGTTGTAATATAAAATATGTGCTGGGGAGTGAAACGTTGCATATGCACTGTGACAAAGATATGGATCCCAGATTGTAATATGTATGGCATAGCGCTGTGCGTTATAACATAGGCATGGAGGAAGGCACGTTAGATGGGGCAATATAACCCGTGTGAAGGCAAGTGTGGCATTACATATTCACGGGGTGGTGTTACAGTGCACATGGGCTAGAGAGTGTCATAGCATACGCACTAGCTGGTGGAATACAACACAGAGGTGTGTGGCACTCGGTGGGCACTGGTGGGTGTAACACAGCATTGGGCTCAGCCAGGAGCACGCTGTGACTCTCAAGTGAGGTTTGTCTCCTTTCCAGAGAGTAAAATAAAAATTATTACACATCCGGCGGTGGATGTGTGTTTTATTAACCGTGAGGGGGGTTTCTTGCATAGTTTGGTCGAATTTTTGTTGAATCCCCTTTGAATGGCTTGGTGTGCGTGTGTATTAAATGTGCCCGTCAATAGCTACCCATGTTTGTATAAATAAACGACAAGGGTGTCTACTTGGAGAGTACCCACCGGCGGGGGCGCCGGGATTAGGCACGGTAGGGCGTCAGACACGTCAGAGCTTCACTAGCGGTGTAAATACATTCCACGTGGATTCAATGTATGCATAGTCGCCTTTTAATGAATATCACGCAAATCGTCATGGTGATAGGTACATACGGTTTGTCTACCATGTCCTAGGTGTTTCTATAAATATATATTGTTTTAAATAATAAAAAAACAAAGGCCGGCCCCGGGGGATGGCGTCCCGGGGCCATAAGTGGTCTGAGGAGGGGGGCAACGCAGCCCCCCTCCTAGAGAATAAAAAAAAAAGGCATGATCCGGGGGTTAAGGCCTTCGGAGGGCCAAAATAATTTTTTTCAATAAAAAAAATTAGGGTACAGGCCCTGGGGGATGGGGTCCCTAGGGCCAATAAATTTGAAAAAGAAGGGGGGCCAAACAGCCCTCCTTCTTAAAAAAAAAAAAAGAGAGACCGGCATCGCGCCGGAGGCCACGCCCCCTACTTGCAGCACTCTGCAAACACGCCCCCTGGCCAGTTGTAAGTTGGGACATTAATTCCCCTTCAATACTGAGAGTCCCTGAGGGCCAACTAGCCCAACAGGTATCTCCAGTATGTGCCAGGGAGCTGCGTTGCAGACAGCTGTTCTGAGGCCACACCCCTTTTTACACCTCTATGCAACGCAGCTCTGTGGCACTTACTGGAGGTACCTAGTGGGCTAGTTAGACCCTAGGGACCCTTAGGATTCAAGGGGACTTAATCTCTCAACTAAAAACAGCCACAGGGCGCGTTTACACAGTGGTGAAGGGAGGGGACGGGGCCTGAGGTGACGTGTGCAAACACGCCTTGTGGCGCGTTTTAAGTTGGGGAAATAATTCCCTTTCAATCCTGAGGGACCCTGGGGGCCAACTACCCCACCAGGTGCTTCCAGTAAGCGCCACTGCTCTGCGTTGCAGAGAGGTGGTGCAGGCCGTGCCCCTTTTTACACCTCTCTGCAATGGCGCTTACTGGACGTACTTAGTGGGCTATTTTGCCCCTAGGGACCCTCAGGATTCAAGGGGACTTAATCTCTCAACTAAAAACGGCCACAGGGTGTGTTTACACAGTGGGGGAGGGAGGGGACGGGGCCTGAGGTGACGTGTGCAAACACGCCCTATGGCGCGTTTTAAGTTGGGGAAATAATTCCCCTTCAATCATGAGGGCCCCTGGGGGCTAACTAGCCCACCAGGTGCTTCCAGTAAGCACCACTGAGCTGCGTTGCAGAGAGGTGGTCCAGGCCGTGCCACTTTTTACACCTCTCTGCAACGCAGCTCTGTGGCGCTTACTGGAGGTACCTAGTGGGCTAGTTGGACCCTAGGGACCCTCAGGATTCAAATGAACTTAATCTCCCAACTAAAAACGGCCACAGGGAGTGTTTACACAGTGGTGAAGGGAGGGGACCGGGCCTGAGTTAACGTGTGCAAACACACCCTGAGGCGCGTTTTAAGTTGGGGAAATAATTCCTCTTCAATCCTGAGGGACCCTGGGGGCCAACTAGCCCACCAGGTGCTTCCAGTAAGCGCCACTGCGCTGCGTTGCAGAGAGGTGGTCTAGGCCGCGCCCCTTTTTACATCTCTCTGCAACGCAGCTCTGTGGCGCTTACTGGAGGTACCTAGTGGTCTAGTTGGACCCTAGGGACCCTCAGGATTCAAGGGGACTTAATCTCCCAACTTAAAACGGCCACAGGGCGTATTTACACAGTGGGGAAGGGAGGGGACGGGGCCTGAGGTGACGTGTGCAAACACGCCCTGTGGCCCGTTTTAAGAGGTAGTTTTAATCCCCTGCCCTATTATATACTAGGGGCTTACAGAGGAGGTCATGCTAATCACAGGGGGACCCCAACGCATAGTGTTCCCTAGTGTATGTAGGTGTTTTCACTGTATTCTGAGTGCCTTTTAACATAGCACTGGCTCTAGGACTGGTTAGTCAGACTCAGTTACCACCAGTATCCGTCTGAAAAACTTGAGGGTACAGGATGATTTTGCAACAAGGCTTCTTTCTGCTCTACTGTTTGTTCTTTCTGCACGTTATCCTTCTTCCTGCACTTTTCTTCGTCTTTGAGGACTTCTGTTGCTTCTTTCTGCATTTCTTTTTTTTCTTTCTGTGCGTTTTTTCTTCTTTCTTCACATGTCCTATCTCTGTAGGCATAGTTAGAAATTAGCATTTAAAAAACCTTTGAAATTCACTGACAAAACCATAGGTTTCAGGGGCATTATAGTTAGCTGGACTTTTCACTCGTACAAAACCATTGAAATTTCCCCGTTATAGTTAGTTCAGCTAACTATAACTCGCGTGCCCACAATGCACTGCTGATGACGTCACATATTACATCACTCATGACATGGTCAGTGACATCACTCATGACATCAATGATGACATCTCAAATGACATCACTGATGACATCACTGATGACATCATCCTTGTGATAGAGTGGCAGACCTCCTCTCCCCCTAATATAACCTTTGATACACACATTCAAAAATAGAAACTAAAAATTTCAAAACAATGGACATACCAATACCAGTTACAACAACCTATTCAGTAATTCTAATATCCACATACACATCCACTCATTCACCAACAGTCCTGTACAGTCACTCATACATGTACTCACTCATCATATGTACTCATACACCTATACATCCCGTTCCACAATGCCACTCATCCATAGAGTTACTCACACACATAGTCACTCATGCTAATAAAGAATCAAACATCCATTTACTTGCATATACAGTTATACACACACCACCACACTTACTTATACAGAAACTTACACATACTTAGTCTTTTAAACAATCACTTATAGAAACACATACTTATTCATACAGGAACTCTTCCAATCTCTCACTCTCACATATACTCACTTATATACACCAATAGTCACATATACTAGTTAAAAACATATGTAGTTACTCATAAAGACACTTTTGAGACAGTCATTCACTCAATAACACACCCATGCACACACTCATCCACCCATACAGTCCTGCACACATGCTGTCTTCAACACATACAAACAGTGTCACTCATTCATGCACCTATGCACTACGTTATACCCCACCGAACCATACAGACACTCATACAGATACTCCAAAAACCAACTAATAACCTATATAGACACTCATGTAGCTACTCACCAACCCATGCACAAAGTGAGAGACTGATACAGATATTTACATATTTAAACATTACTCACTAAGCCATGTATTGACTAAGATACACTTAATCAGTCAGTTATACAATCAATTTTTCAAAAACAAATCATCCATTTAGACACTTAAATACCCATTTATTCTTCTAACGACCTTGAGATATACATATATAAAATATATGTGATTTTCAGAAAAACACACATTCACTGGATGATGTCATCAGTGATGTCATCAGTGATGTCATTTGAGATGTCATCAGTGATGTAATGAGTGATGTCACTGACCATGTCATGAGTGATGTAATATGTGACGTCATCAGCAGTGCATTGCGGGTGCACAAGTTATAGTTAGCTGAACTAACTATAACGGGGGAATTTCAATGGTTTTGTACGAGTCAAAAGTGCAGCTAACTATAACGCCCCTGAAACCTATGGTTTTTTCAGTGAATATATATATATATATAAATTCAAAAAGACTGCATATATATATATGTATTTCATGTGAATATTAATTGAAGACAAACTCTAAACTAGTTTTAAAACTAATATATTTTTACATCTAATCCTATAATTTTTTTAAATTCAATTTCGTGGATGCGCGCTGGGTGCGTGCTGCCTATGCGCAGGGTGCGCGGATCCCATGTGACCTGCAAAAAAAGAGATTTGATTGGTTTATTACACTTCCTCTTCTAACTATTGAAAGACCCCACCCAATTCAATCATTCTTCTTTGACCTTCTTTGGAGGAGCATCTCTTTGCAGAGAAGAAGATTTTTTTAGACTAAGTTTACACTTAGCTCTAACTTTTCTCAACTAAAAATGGCTTCAGGGCAGCAGGCATCACCTGCATCTCCTCATACATCTGAGGATGAATTTTTGGAGGAGGCACCACGCAAAGAACGTTTTTCTTCAGTGGTGTGGACATTTTTTACTTTTCCCGAGGGGCAGAATAAGACCAATGCCACCTTGGTCACATGCAAGATTTGCAAAAGAGTGCTGTCGCGAGGGGATCCTAACAAGAAATACTTGTGCGGCACGGCTAGTATGATGAAGCACCTAAGGACCCTTCATCCAAACAATCTTCCACGAGAAGAGTGCAAACGGATGAGAAACACTCCTGCTCCTGCGCCTTCCACCTCATCGCAGCCGAGCACTTCAAGAGTGCATCCATCAGCCCAAAATTTGGACATCCGTCCTCAATTTCAATATTTAAAAGTGCTCTGCACTAAGTGAAATGCGACTTTGTGCTACGGTGAGCAGTCGATCGATCTGATCTGCCGCCGGCAAGAAAGTCACATTTGCTAGTTTTTTTTTGTTTTTTTTTATTGTTCCCTGAAGTTCATTGTTTGGTTCCTCCCTTTTTGTTTTTTGGGTTTTTTTTGCAGAAAAACCAAAAAAATTATTTAAAAAATTCAGAAACCCCCCCAAAAAATATAAAAGAAGAAAAAAAAAGTTCTTGTAAGAACTAACTTCCATGGTTTAAAAAAAGAGCTAAATTTCTTTGTTAGTGTGTGAAAGTTTAGATGAATGTATGTGTAGTACGTAATTGACTGAATGATTGCATTAGTAGCGTATGGTGAATGTATAAGTGCAGAACTATTAGGAAGTGCTGCAGCATCACACATTAACCTCTTTAACTGCAGTGTGCTGTAGTACTTCCGAAGCATAGGGATGCAACATATGTACATAAATATGTTGCAAATCTATGCTTCTCTCTGCACGGCTCCTTAAACTGCAGCCATGTGGTGAAACAGGCACCCTTGCACCATAGTGCAAGGATATCTGTGTCATGTGCTGTTTGTTTTTGTGCAGGAAGACACACCTTCCTGCACAAAAACAATCAGTAAAGGCATTTTTCTCCTTCAATGTATGCTGAGCATTGTAGCATGCATTGAAGATATAAAAATGTGGAGAAATGAAAACAGTTCTCCTTGTTGTGCTTTCCTACACCAATTTTAGAATGGTGCAGCATTCACACACATATCGAGATTTATGATTTCTGACAAATCTAGACATGTGTCTTGTTCTATGAGTATTCAGTGCAATCATGCACAACAACACTTATAGAACACCCTTTCAACGCAAACTGGTGTGCATAATGAGGTTGTATTATTTACATGGAGTATAAAAAGTGCACAGAGTGCCTTTTCCTCTATTTGTAAATATGAAAGAGTGTCTTGCGCAATAACTATGTTACAAAAAGTGACATATTTCCAGTTTTAAAATTCCTTGCGAATGATAGAAGGTAAGCACAGAGTTTTGTCTGCAAAGATGTTCAAAGAAGAATGATTGAAACGATTGCGGTCCTTCAATAGGTACAATGGGAAATATTATGAACCCCTCAAATCTCTTTTTTTGCAGGTCACATGATATCTGATTATGGTCAGATTTCAAAACTACATAGGTATAAACAGAGTGTTTTTAGAAACATGTTTCAGCTTTGTAGCTTCTTGAGACCTCCTCATTCTGCATATTGAGACTTAGTTAAACTTACCTTCACAGTAATAGCAATAAAAAATGGTATACATTTTTTTCAGATTTTCATTGCAATCTAAATTCATATAAATTGCTTATTTTTAAATTTGGATCTGTGAAAGAAAAGGAAAAAAAATTATAACATGTAATAATACATTTTTTACAACACAGCATAATTTCCACAAAGTAATTTGTTTGCCTTTTTTGCTGTTCTCAGAATATATTGAATTTCACTAAAAATAGTGATTTCAATCGTACTCATCACTTAACAGCGGGCAAAAAAAAAACAATCAGAAAGATTGTTAAAAAAAAACCAACATGCTATTCTCAGCAAAATACCACAAGATACAAATCACAGATATATAAAATGCTTACACCTAACAAAATTTTATAAGTTTAACTTACAAAAACTGTAAATGTTGTCGCTTTAAAATATTCACCGAATCTAAGGATGAATTTTTGGAGGAGGCACCACGCCCACAACGTTTTTCTTCAATGCTGTGTAAATTTTTTACTTTTTCCGAGGAGCAAACAAAGATCAATGCCACCTTGGTCACGTGCAAGATTTGCAAAAGAGTTCTGTTGCGAGGGGATCCTAACAAGAAATACTCGTACGGCAAGTATGATGAAACACCTAAGGACCCTTCATCCAAACAATCTTGCACGAGAAGAGTGCAAACGGATGAGAAACACTCCTGTTCTGTATCTGTAAAAAAGAATCACAAATAAATGTATATTAATATCTTTCAAATTTATACTATTCCATTACTGTACAAACACATTTTATATAAAAACTGACAAAGAACCTATAGCCCTGAACTACAAGTGTGACGATGGTTAAAACACTACATGCATAGTGCATACTACTTTGAAGCAGTTCATGCCCTAAAATCTCACCAAAAGACTACATGCTAACTGACTGAATGATTACAGTACTATAAGGAGACACACTGGGTGAGTAACAGGGTGTTTGCTAGAAGTGTATGAATACTGACTGGGGAATTGAAGGTGTGAAAGACAACTGTGTAGGTGGTTAGAGGCCTGCATGCATAGTGAATAGGCATTTGAAGCAGTCTATGTGCTAAGGCCTGGCTCACTACATGAGTACTTGGGTACTGACTGAATGATTAGAGTACTGCAAGGAGAGTGCCTGGGTGAATTTATAAGTGGTTGGCTTTTGACACAGTGAATGGATTAGTACTTGGTACTGAATGGGTCACTAGAGGAGTGCAAAGGGAGTGACAGGATGTTTGCTGGACTGTATGGATAATGACTAGGGAATTGAAGATGTGAAAGACAAGTGTATAGTATGTTAGAAGACTGCATGCATACTGCATAGACATTTGAAGCAGTCTATGTGGTAATGTATGGTTCACAACATGAGTACTTGGAAACTGACTAAATCATCAGACTACTGCTAGGACAGTGTCTGGGTAAAACTTTTCCATTTTTAGTTCTGGCACAGTGAAGAGAATAGTACATGGTACTGCACCTTAGTGTCAAACCCTGACTCATTTTATCAATGCATAAGCAAAGAATAGCTTCTAAAGCTACTAAAACTTGACAACATGACCGGTTTTAAAACAGTTATCTGTCAGCAAATACACAATGTTACCAAATGCTTCTATCACAATCCTTACTCAAATGTACAACGACTCACAGTGTGATTTTAGACAAGCAACACTATCCTAGGAGTTTACCAAAACTCATTCACTAGTCTAGAAGAGATAAGGGTACTGCACACAATCTACATATTTAAGTACAGCACATTAGTGTCAAAGCATTACTCATTTTATTAATGCATAAGCAAAGACTGGCTTCTAAAGCTACTAAAACTTGACAACATGACCGGTTTTAAAACAGTTATCTGTCAGCAAATACACGATGTTACCAAATGCTTCTATCACAATCCTTACCCAAATGCACACAGACTCACAGTGTGATTTTAGACAAGCAACACTATCCTATGAGTTTACCAAAACTCATTGACTAGTCTAGAAGAGGTAAGGGTACTGCACACAATCTACATATTTAAGTACAGCACATTAGTGTCAAAGCATGACTCATTTAATCAACGCATAAGCAAAGACTGGCTATTAATGCTACTAAAACTTGACACCATGACAGGTTTTAAAAAAGTTATCTGTCAGAAAATACACGATTTTACCAAATGCTTCTCTCACAGTGGTTCCCAAATGCACACAGACTCACAGTGTGATTCTAGACAAGCACCACTATCCCTAGGAGTTTACCAAAACTCATTCACTACAGTGGAAGTGGTAAGGGAACTGCACACAATCTACATATTTCAGGACTGCACTTTTGTGTCAAAGCATAAGCAAAAACTGCCTTCCATTGCTACTAAAACTTAACAAGACAGGTTTTAAAACAGTTATCTGTCAACAAATACACGATGTTACCAAATACTTCTCTCACAGTGGTTCCCAAATGCACACAGACTCACAGTGTGATTGTAGACAAGCAGCACTATCCCTAGCAGCTTACAAAAACTCATTCACTACTGTGCAAGGGGTAAGGAGACAACACACAATCTACATATTAAAGTACAGCACATTAGTGTCAAAGCATGACTCATTTTATCAATGCATAAGCAAAGACTGGCTTCTAATGCTACTAAAACTTGACAACATGACAGGTTTTAAAACAGTTATCTGTCAGCAAATACACAATGTTACCAAATGCTTCTCTCACAGTGGTTCCCAAATGCACACATACTCACTGTGTGATTCTAGACAAACAACACTATCCCTTGCACTATACCAAAACACATTTCTTCATGTAGAAGGAGTACTACATTTTAGTATAGAAACATAACTCATTTCACAAATTCATAAACAATGACTGGTTTCTAATTCTACCAAAATATAAAAACAGCACAGTTATCTGTCTGCAAACACATGAAAAACACAAATGCTTATCACAGAATGGTTTCTACATGCACACACACTGTCAATAAGATTGTAGAGAAAAAAAGTACTCCTACACTTTAGCAGGAGAAATACATTAGTCTGATTAAGAAGTATATCAGTCACACACCAGATTTTCTTTTACAGAATCTCTGCACTGTGCACCTGTGGTAAATAATTTAATTACCGGGACTTAATTTGATACAGAAACATAATAAAATAGCTCAGTAAATAAGAGGCAGAATCCGTGGTATTAGAGGTTCGGAATGGGCTTTATTCCAATGGTCGATTATAATCGGTTGCTCCAGGTTCCATCACCACGAAGGTTCAGGAAGTGAAGTACATACGTTATTGACAATCAATTACTTTTATACAATAGGCATTACAGTGAAGCAAATACAAGAGGCGTAACAATTGATAGTATGGATAATATATTCGTGCGTAGCAAAAATAGGCGTAACTGGGAGTGATTTAAAGAACGTCATCAGATGTGATGTCATAAGAGGGCGGTTACATGAAAGAATTTCGCAATGTCAGCAGAAATACTTGACAGAAATGCGCGCGCAGCAGTATGACGTGTGATTGACGTGCAGCTAGGGGGTGGAGGGGACTTGACATTTAGCTCTACATGTGGCGACAGAAGTCTGGAGGGTCAAGTCAACCTAATCCCAAATCATATCTAACATCCTATGTTTAAAGAACTATGTTATCCAAAAGAGAGGTCTCTTAGAGTAGAATCTTATTCTATACTGACTATACTGACTGTTAGTGCGTGTACAAGCGTCTAAGTGTCTACACTAGATGCGAGGGCAGGAATCTTCCATAGTAACAGGGCTATGAATTACTTGCATGAAGACAGAGAAGCCGGGCCTTTGCTCGGTAGCTGGAAGAATGTTTACTGAAACTACTAGACAGGAATGCATTGGGCAGGGATCGGAGCAGATAATTTCGAAGGTGAAATACAGTTCTTGGCAGGCAGCAAGCTGATGTCAGGCATCGTGAGCCGCGCAGGGAATGAGACAAAGTTCATGGTCACAGATGCAGACTCAGACTGGAGCTTCAGAGACAGAAAGCAAGAAAAGCTTGATGACAGAATCAGGGCCTACTTGCCTGGACTGTAAAAATGGCATAAGTGAACCATATAAAGGCGGTGGCCTTTTGTACTTAGGAATGGAATATCCGGCCCATTCATGGCGGATCTGAAAGAGGACATGTTAACGGTGGACGCACATGTGTTTGCGTCTTCATAACTGGAACTGGAGGGAACATACATGTACTTGTAACATGCACATAGAACCGTTGGGGTCCAAGATAGGGGACATAACTGACCAGAAAAATCCATATTTCCACAAAAAAACAAAGAAGGTAAATGTTTCCCTTTCATTTTCCACACATATACATGCAAACATCAAATCACAATCCTTCACACATAAATTCAAAAGCAAACACACATTTCTATTGGTTAAACATTTCAACCCTTTCTAAATGAAATACATTTCAACCCTTCCCCCAATCTGCCTTCTGCCTGTTACCATAGAAACAGGTCATGGAACACTGCACTGAGCACACAGGTCACAAGTTCAGCACACAATGTTGCTAAACAAGACAGCAAGCGTGCTTGACTTTTCAACATATCAGCTTATCATATATAATGTTCCTTACAATCAGTTTTTGTTAACCAATAAGAATCATGCCTTTAAAAAACGGAAATATACACCCTACCTTTCAGTGTAGAAAGTTGTCATACAACCAATGATTTCTTGTCTTTTTTCAAAAATGTTTTACTTGGATCCGTGCACCCAACGCGAGAGAATCCGTGCACCCAACGCGATAGGATGACCGCACCGTGCACGCATTTCGCCGTTTAAAAAAAAAAAAGGGGGCCCCCTAAGCACCTCTAGAGGGTCAGAGTATTTCCACTCTGCCCCCTTTATATGTTTTACACACTTATTCCCCTTGCTTCTTCAGCCTCGCTTCTACCGAGGCAGAAAATGGCCACCAACAGTTCCTGGTTTCGAATGTAGACAGACACTCGACAGCCAATTAGCATTCAGCGCGCGATTGGGAGGGTGCGCTTGGTTCGAGGAGGGTGCGCTTACGGTGCGGGTAGGGTGCGCGGATCCTCCCCGGCCATGGATATATATGTACTTTTAACTCTAATTTTCTCAGGAACTACTGAACGGATTCACACCATTTATGCAAAAGAGTCTGAACTGAGGACTACCTCTTTGCCAAATTTGGTGTCATTCCGTTCAGCGGTTCGGGCTGTAGCTGCGACAACAGATCCCATGGGAAATTGCATGGGAAAAACGCGTTTTGGGACCCCCCTTTTTTTTCTCGGCCCCCGCTTGACGAATCACCACGAAACTTTTAGGGTAGGAGCGGAGCGGAGCTGGCCAAAAGTTTGGAAAATTTCGCGAAGATTCGTCAACCGGCGCCAGACTTATTGGGAATAGAATGTTGCAGATTTCCTATGGAAAATAGGTCCTAACTATAACTATCTACTGGCGACCGCCAGTAGATAATATATATATATATGTACCTTACCCATTGGCAGTCGCAACTTGGTTCTTATAGTTGGGAGCACGTTCCCATAGCAATACAGCTGAACGGAATTCCACCACATGTGACAGAAAGTAAGATCATGGTCCAGAAAGTGTGCTTTTTGTGATTTGGTGTAATTTTGGTCAGTAGTTTGAGAAATAAATTTTTTAAAAATGTAGATATTTCATGCCGCAGAGGATCTGCAGAGCCAAGAGATCTCTAGATAATATCTGTTTGGCTGCAACCACTTTAACAAAGATGTAATTGCAGCCATTTTAGGACTCGGGGACAGAAACATCTAAGAGGGAAGGGTAGTGATACATTGCCCCTCTAGACCTGGGGAGGGTGGTCCCTCTGGGCCAAAAACAGCAGTTTGATGTTTTTTAAATCAGTGATGCGGATCTGTAGCACCGATAAAAAAATGTCAGTCTCCTGCATTTTATGAGATACCCCCACAGGGAGGGCCAGAGCCCGTGGTGTCTGCACTTTTTGTTTTAAAGGGAGTATTAGGCACCCCTACCCAAGCCTTCATTAGGCCCGGGGACCCCATCATCTCTGAGCCGCTGTTCCTATCAGGGGAGCACATAGCTGCCTCCCCATGCGCCTCAGAGGAAGGGGGCGTGTGGATTATCCTACCCACACTCTACCAGGCAGGACTGGAAGAGTGAAAACTGCTGCTACTGCCCGGGAGGAACCTAATGGAGCCAGTTTCTGCCAGCACCTAGTATGGTGCTGGCTGTGGAGCCGGCTGGGGCTGCAGGGTCCTTGGGGCTACACTTCGCTGCCCCTAATGTGGGACACTCCGTGGGTACCCTGGATGACCATGGGGGCACTCACCATTAAAATAAGTGGCCCGCTGTCAACACGGGAGCCATCAAGGTGTGCAGGGCTCTAAGTGGGCACCAGGTTAGTTAGTTTATACAAAATAAAATGATGGATGCCGGCTGGGGAGCTGGCATGGGTTGCGGGCCTTTGGGTTCACTCCGCAGGAATCAACATTTAAATATAGTGTGGGTGCCCCGGGTGGACACCTGAGCCTTCCGATTAAAAATATTTAAACAAAAAAAAGAATAATAAATGAATATCAGGAGCCACTCAGTTACTATTCACAGCTCCAACAAGGAGCACCCCATAATGCCCTAGGGCATTCTTGAGGAATATATGTTTTTGCTGGTGGTGCCCCTAGAATAGGCAGGGGCACTACCAAACTTTAATGTTGTGGGGGCTGAATGGATTGCAGCAACAGCCCAGCAACTTAAAAAAACAAGGAAAGTCTCAGGGACTATATTTCTTATTTCTTTAAAGCAACTGAGCTGAAGCTGTTTGCTCTTAAGGTGGAGTGCAAGGACATCTAGTGGTTTGTTTTGTGGTTGCATTTTATGGCTTAAAAATGTTTTTTTTTAACTTAAACACATGGTACTGTTCTTTTAAAAAGCCTTTATTGAAAGCATGTTTTCAAAATCACTATTATTAAACATTGCAATATGTGAATTATTGAAATATTTATTTAATTATGGTTCTTAGGGAGTTTTGACAAATCCTGTAGTTTTGCATTGTGTATGTTAATGTTCTGATCCCTCGATAAAGCTAATAGGCCCTGCCATTATTATTACATTTTTTTAGCCTTTGGCAAAGCCAGTAGGCTGGCCTTAGTTTAAATAACACATTTTATAATGTCACATGACATAGCCAGCCATGGAGTGGGGGGATATTTGAAGGGCTTGGCCCTAAGACCAACCCCACACTGTGTGCTTCATGGGGTTGGGCACAGGGCCTTTCAGCACACTGTGCACCCAACCTCATGCCACGCATGGCGATGGATATCTTACTTTATGTAAAAAAACACAGAATTCCCAGAAAAACACAAAGATTAAAGTGACACTTATAGTTCGATATTTAGCAAAAGCTTAAAAATTCACAGAAAAGGGGGAGGAGCCTAGCGCGCAACCAAGATGGCCGCGTAGGTGCGAGGCTCCCGAGGACCTCCGCAACCTCCTACGTTTATCCTGTCTTCATCCTGAATCGGTTGAGGGGACTGTGTCGGTGAACCTGAGCCGAGGTGGTACCCGTTATCCGTTTTTGAATCGGACCCCGGGGGCCGTGGTGAGCATCGACTGAAGTTTGCGGCCTTCTTCTCTCCTGACCCCGGACTCGAGTTTGGGGGTGACCCAGTGGCGAAGTGAACAACAACGGCGGGCCGGGCCTGGCGAGTCGCGTACCCCACACTTTCACTTTCGCTTTTGAGTCCCCTTGCCGTCATCGCGAGTGGGACTACGGCGCTTCTTTGTGTGGTGGTGGCCTCGCTGGGGGACCCTGCCTGCCTGCCTGCGGGGACCCGCTCCGCCTTCCTGAGGTGACCCCCGGGGCTCACGGCCTTGATTGCTTGCTCTCCACTGCGTGACTGGCGGGGGTGCGAGATACACGACGATGGCCACGACGCAGGATGGAGATCGGCTGAAGGCCAAATCGACCCGGCGTGGCACCGCACCTCAAGTCAACATTATGGATCGCTACACCCTCCCGAAGGGGTCTCCCGGCGGATCGCACAAGTCTTCCGAGTGTCCCCCGGATTTGCCTACGGATCTGACTTTGCAGGACGTCATGGGCGCCATTGCTGAGATGAAGACCTCAGTAGGCCAACAATTCGACACCTTGGCGCACAAACTCGATGCGGTCCTCATCGATGTCAACCTTGTTAGAGCAGATCTATCTAAGACAAATGACCGGGTTGACTCCTTGGCCCATACCGCGTCGGGCCTCATGACTGAGGTCGCGGCCCTTCAGACGGAGGTGCGCCGGCTCCGGCAGGCAAGTGCGCTCACGGATCGGCGCCTGGAGGACTCCGAGAGCAGGGCCCGGAGGAATAACATTCGCATCATCGGAGTGCCCGAGGGACGGGAGGACTCGGCGGCGGATCTCTTTGTGGAGGACCTGTTTTCTACCCATCTCCACCCTCGAGGACTGAGTAAATTCTTCGCGGTGGAAAGGGCCCATAGAGTTCCGGGCGGCAGACCGAAGGTCGGAGCTCCTCCGCGGCCTCTTATTGCCCGTATCTTCAACTTTCGGGATAGGGATGCGATTTTGCAAGCTTCCAGACTGCAAGGGCCGCTTAAGCTGGAGAACATGGAGGTGAACTTTTATCCTGATTTCACGCAGGCGGTCCAGAAGCAGAGACTGAGTTTCATGGGCGTTAAGCGGCGGCTTCGAGACATGAACTTAAAATACACCATGCTTTTCCCGGCCAGGCTGCGTGTGGAGGCTGATGGTCGCACTCACTTTTTTGACCGTCCCGAGGTGGCCGGGGACTGGTTGGACACTTTGTCTGGGGGACATGATCGGGATGGGATGGGGGCGGCGGGAGGAGAGTGCCCACCGGACCGGGTATGAGGTATTGACACTGGGGCTCATTCCTGATGATGCCACCTTTCGGCCAGGCTTAGGGTTTCTTGACTGTTGTGTCTTGTTTCCCCTCCGTTGGAGGTGGTGCTGTGTCTCGAGGGGGTTCTCTTTCCTCCTCTAGGGGGTCTTTGTAGTTTAGTTTACACAGGGGCGACAGGCACACTGCAAGTTGGGGGGGCTATTTGGGCTCATGCAGGGGTGCAGGGAGGGGGGAGTTTTGTTTGGGATGTTGGGTTGGGGTTGGGTATTGTTTATTTGTACCACAAGGCAGAAGTATTGTTGTGCTATCGCTAAAGTGCTCTCTGGGGGGAGATTGATCGGTTTTGGCTATGATGGGGGGTAGGGGACTGAGCCTTTTGTCCTGGAATGTCAATGGACTGGGGGACAGGATAAAACGGGGAGTGGTCCTGCAGTTCTTAAAACGAATTTCACCCGATATAGTATTTCTGCAGGAAACACACCTCATTGGAAACTCCTTTCGTGCCATGAACAGACGGGGCTATCGCCTTGCAGCCCACTCGGGCTTCACATCTGGTTCGAGGGGTGTGGGCATTATGGTTAAAACCTCGCTCCCATTGGAGGTTGATGAGGTGCTCCATGATGATAGGGGACGATATACGGCTCTGGTGGGTAGATTGGAGGGTAAAGTGATTGTTTTGGTTTCTGTTTATGTCCCGCCAGGGTTGCAGACAACTACTTTTGCTGATTTGGGGCGCCTTCTTCTTGGCCTGCCGGAGGGGATTCTAGTGGTTGGGGGGGATTTTAACGCTGTAATTTCCGGAACTGAGGATCGTCACCCTCCCAGGGATCTCCCCCGTGCCCAAGCTTGGTTATCTGGCCTCTTGGATACCCTGGGGCTGGTGGATTGTTGGCGGCTGAAACACCCTACGCAGATACAATACACCTTTCATTCCGGGGCTCATGGTAGTCTTTCGAGGCTTGATTATGTTCTGATGCCAGCAGCACAGGCAGGGAGGGTCGGGGAGGTACGACATCTGGCTCGGGGTATATCAGATCACTCCCCGCTCCTGTTGTACTTCGACATTGTCCCGAGGGGGGAGGGGAGGGTGGTCCCGATTAATTCCTGGTACCTGCGTGACCCCACAATTCGCGCTGAAGACAATGTGGGGTCTGTGTCGTCTGCGGTTTCTTTGTGGGAGGCGTTTAAGACGGTACTCCGGGGGGAGGCCCTGTCCCTCATTTCCCATTCCCGGAGGCGCGAGCGGGAGGAGGTGACCCGTATCGAATCTGAGATAACTGAGTTGGAGGGTGATCTGGAGTGCGGGGTAACGGATGATAAACTGCATGCTCTCCGACTCAAACAGGCGGACTACAAGGCCCTAGTCACGGAGGTAGCCAGGGGCCTGAGTAGAGAGCAACAGGGGCGACTGTATGATGTGGGTGCGTGGCTGGATAAAACGGAGAGAGCGAGTCGAGTTGTCCCGTCGATTGAGAGACTGGATGGTGTGTGTGTCACTGAGCCGGAGGAAATTGTTGAATGTTTCGCTGAGTATTTCCGTGGGGTGTATTCCCCGGTATCTTCCCGCTCGGAAGAGGATTCCCATGACCTGCTTAAAGACATTGCGCTGCCTTCCCTTTCGGAGGAGGATAAATTGTCGTTGGACGCGGCCCCGACATCTGAGGAGATTGCCCTCGCCATACGTTCGGTCGCCTCTGGCAAGGCCATGGGTCCTAATGGCCTTCCCATTGAATTGTACAAATTACGACCGGATACGCTGGCTCCGCATCTCCGCGCTATGTTCCTCGCGGCCCGGTCGGCGGGTTCCCTCCCGCTGGACCAGCGTCTTGCCACTATTGTGGTTATTCATAAGGAGGGGAGGCCGCGGGATCGGGTCGCGTCTTACAGGCCCATTTCGCTGTTGAATGCGGAGCCGAAAATTCTCGCCAAGGTGCTGGCTAATCGGCTGGTTGGCGTAGTGTGCGATCTGATCCACCAGGACCAGTCCGGCTTTATCCCTCATCGCAACACCGCGCTTAACTTGCGGCGTCTGCACGGGGTGCTCGCGAGGGTCCCGTTCATACGAGAACCAGCCATTTTGGCGTCCTTGGACGCCACTATGGCGTTCAACACGCTTGAGTGGCCATATATTTGGGCGACGCTGGCTAAGTTTGGGTTTGGCCCGGGATTCATTGGCTGGGTGAAACTGTTGTATTCCGGACCGCTGGCGCAGGTGGCGGTGAATGGTAGAGTATCGGTGCCGTTTGAGCTAGGCAGGGGCACGCGGCAGGGCTGCCCGCTGTCGCCGCTCCTTTTTGCGCTTGCCTTGGAGCCCCTGGCGGAGTGGTTGCGGTGGCACCCTTCGATTCGTGGTCTCCGATGGACCCCCGAGTATGAGGATCGCGTATCCCTTTACGCGGACGATATTCTTTTGTACCTTGCTTCCCCGCGCAAATCATTGATTGTGTTAGTGGATGTGTTGCGTTCATTCGGCCGCAACTCCGGCTTAGTTATCAACTGGGCTAAATCCTGTGTGTATGTCCTCTCTGGGGAGGCTCCTATCCTATCCAGGTTGCTCCGCAGGGATTTAAGTATCTGGGTATCTTTATTACCCTGGACGCTGCGGCCCGATATAAACAGAACTTACTCCCCCCCTCCAGCGCTTGAAGGAGGATGCGGCGCGTTGGAGGCGCTTGCCGCTCTCGCCGCTCGGCCGTGCGGCACTGTTTAAGATGATGTCGTTGCCACGTTTCTTATACGCTTTACAAAACACGATGGACGTCTTCCCGGCGCGCTACTTTCGGGAGGTGGAGGGTCTGCAGCGCCACCTGTTTTGGGATGGGAGGCCGCGTATCGCCCTCGCGAAGCTGACGCTCCCGTGGTATGACGGGGGGGGTCGCCCTCCCAGACATCAAACGGTATTACTGGGCCTCCCAGCTGGCTGCGATAAACCACGGCCTTTATGGGCCCGCCCTTAACCCGGCTTTTGAAATGGACAAACTGTTACTGCCGGGTGGTGACTATAATCGTGCGCTTTACTCTACATCGCTCGATGCACGTTTGACGGGCCCTACGCGGGTCACGGTACGGGTGTGGCACGCGGCAAACACGGCTATGGGGTGGAAGGATCGGTTGACCCGGGCGACGCCACTGTATGCATCTGAGCGACTGGGCTGCTTGTGGACCTCGAAAGGCTTTGAGAAGTGGGACATGATAGGCATCAGCAGGGTGGGCGATCTCTGGACGAGGGGGGGATTTAAAACGTTCGATGTGCTGCAGAAGGAATTCCAGTTGCAGGACAGGGAGTACTTCCGATATGTACAGGTTCGTCACGCGCTGTGTTCTGTATTCCCGGATGTTGCCTCCATACCGGAGTGCTCCCCTCTGGAAGATAGAGTGCTAGATGGGCATGTACCGGATGGCACTATCTCATTGATTTATAAAAAGCTCATCAACGATCGCTCCGGACTGCTGGCTGGCCTTCGTGAGGCATGGGTCGCCGATGGCTTGGAGCTGGATGACGAGGACTGGGAGTCTGCGGTGGCCTCCCCGAAAGAGGTGGCCATACCGGCCCGCCTTCGCTTCGTCCAGCTCAAAATACTCCACAGGGTCTATGTTTCGGGGCCGGGTCTGATGCGTATGGGATATGCCGTGGATGGACTGTGTAAGCGTGGGTGTGGTTTGTTAGGGACCTTTATCCATATTTTGTGGGAATGTCCGGAGGTGGCGCGATTCTGGCGTGGTGTACATGCGGTGTTGCAAGCGGTCACGCATGTGGCGCTGTTTCCCGAGGCTAGGAGATGTCTGCTAAATGTGTGGGAGCCGACTGATTATACGGTGCCACAGACGTGGTGGGTGACTCTGGGATATATGGTGGCCAAGCGTGACATAGCACAATTGTGGGGCTCCCAGAGGTCACCAACGGTTTCGGTGTGGAAGGACAACATGGATTGGTGTATGTTTCGGGAGAAGGTAGTGTATGTGGCGAGAGGTAAGCCTGGGAAATGGGTGAAGGTGTGGGGCCCCTGGAACTCCTATCGTGGCGGGATTTGTACCCCGCCGCTGACGCCTGACTTGGCAGTGGCCCAGTCTCCCTAGTCTGCTTGTCACCTTGGTTCTGGGCATTGTGTCTACTTTGTTTCTGTCCCGGCCTGTCCCCCCCCCCCTATTCCTGTGGATCGGTAGGGTCCTCCCCAGGGGAGCTCATAATGCTGCTTTGACTTTTGCTGCCTTGTGGATTTGTTTGTGGTTTCTTATAAAAAATGGAACCGTCATTTGGGGGGTCCGGCCGGTGTGGCCGCCAACGTTTCCCTCGACTTCTGGGACCTTTATCACTTGCCGCTTGTGTTTAATGACTGTATTTTATGCTCTCACTGTTTGCTAGCGGCCGGCCTGAAGGTTGTAGGCCCATCTTTGTATATCTTTTGCATTCTGTAATAAAGGTTTCAAAAAAAAAAAAAAAATCACAGAAAAAAAGCAAAGGTTAATTAAGTTAAAATGTCAATTAAAACCTGCCATTTTAAATAATCGAAGCTGCTGAAATTCACCAGTTACAGTTATCTCAAGTAACTGTAACTCATGCTCAGAAGTACCTATAACCTATGGCTTCCTCTTGCACTGATAATAACCTCACATATTACATCACTCATGACGTGTTCTATGAGATCACTAATAACATCACTGCAACATCTGAAATTACATTATTGATGGCAACACTGCATGGTGGGGGCCGGCTATATTTACTTTGGGGCATAAATTACACTTACTTCAGATAACTATAACTGGTGAATTTCACTGGTTTTGTTTATTTAAAACAGTGTTTTATATGACATATATATATATATATATATATATATATATATATATATATATATATATATGTGTGTGTGTTTCTACATATGTATATAGCAAATATGCACTATGAAATGAAACTGTAAAAACAAAACATACAATTATTCAAACTGTAAGCATGAAAAGATAACAGCATTATATACAATACTACCCTTTTATATAGAATAATTGTTTTAAAGATGATGTTAATAACAAAATCATCTTCCACATGACTAGAGACATCAAAACAAATGTTTACAGTATTATCATGGTTGACATTAATGATGCCATTCAACTTCTCAGTGATGTGATGGGCTCGTGAGCAGTGCTAGACTGTGGAGCGAGTTACGGCATTTACTAAGCCATAAAAGAGATTACTATGAATGCAGTATTATAAATTTGTTTAAATTTGTCTTGTTGGAGGAGCCAAGATGGCGACCGGGACGGCAGCGTAGGCTCCCGGCTCCGTGAACCTCCACATCCCGCACAGATATCCTGCATGTGATCCTCAGCCTGCGCTACATGCCCGTGTTGGTGATTGAGAGCGGCAACCGATCGTGTGATCCTGAAGTTTCTGGCGGCGGTACCGCCTGAGAAATGTTCGTTTGAAGTTTGCGGCCTGTGCAGCCCTGGAGCCGGGACCTCGGGTGGACAACATGGCCGGGCGGCAGTTCAACAACAGCGGCCATTGGTGACCGGGTGGAGTCGGAATACCGAAGCGGAGCGAATATTGGCCTGAATCTCGCTGTGGTCGCTCCTACCATCGAGCGTGGCGTAACGGGTGCATACCCGGGGTGACGATTCCAGGGTCTTTCGGCGATTGCCTGGGCCCTCGCCGGTGAACTGATCGGACGCGGCCTGTGGCTCGTCCCGATTTGCGCGGGCTGCTCCCGGTTTTCGCGGGCACTGGCCCAGGAGGAGAACGACTGTTACCGGTGACCACACACTGGATGCATATTTTGCCTGCCTCCGGAACCCTGTTTGCAGTGACATGGAACTTGATGCGCTTGTGCCTGAGTCCCGGTTCCCATCTGGGGTGGCCCTGCCCTGCGGCCATCTTGATGGGATGGACTCTATCATCCTGTACATTGGGTCACAGCAAGATTGGGAGTGTGTGGCGCAGAGGAGCGTAGCGGAGCGAGCGCAGGGGGCTGTGCTGGGGTACGGTGACCTTCTCGACGCTCTCGGAGCCCTTCATTCCACCCTGGTTCACGGCGCCCGGGTATTGGGGAGGAAGCTGGACGGTATTGCGTTAGCGTCGGAACAGTTGCGGTCTGCCTGTCCCCAGGTACACAAGGATCTGCTTCACCCTACACAGGAGGAAAGTAACGTGACCGCCTCTGTGAATAAGGGACAGCTGGAAATTTCGGACACTGTGGCAACGTGTGGTCGGCTGGCTGTGGGGTCGGCCTGTTCCGGAGATTTTGGACTTGAGCAGAAGGTGGTGACTTTGTCCCATGCGCGGCCTCCGGCGACCCAGGCGATCTTCCCGCAGCGGTCGACTGCTCTGGCTGATTCCTCCTTCCTGGACCTTGTGTGCGGCGCAGGCCCTGGGGCAGTACTGGGAAAGGTGATCTTCCATGACGATGACTGTGTTGGTGTTCAGAGACATCCTCCCTACATGTGTGTGTCCCTTCCTGGTCTTCTTTGGACGCTCCTCTTCTTTGTAACTTTGGACATGATAATGGGTCGCTGGGTATGCATTGGTGGATTCGCAAAGCGTGGCCAAGGATAAGGCTGATCCTTCAGAGGTTGTCATTTAATAGGCGGGCGGGCTTGGGGGTTGTGTGCTCTCACGGCATAACTGATAGTGTAGTCTGTGAATAATGCTCCCCATTTCTCTTAGACAGGGTCGAATTTTTGTTGTTTACTGTTTGTTTTGGGGAGGAATATATTGTGCGGGAGGGAGAAGCCAGGGGCATGGTAGAAGGCCCTCCTCCAGTTTATTACTACTCTCTCCCCTTCTCTGTTAGGGGGGGTTTCCTCTCTTTCCCCTTTTTCTCTGTTTCTTCTATATTTCGGGTCTGGTTCAGGCACACTGCGGGGGGGGGGGGCCGTAGTCATCTGCAGAGGTGCAGGGTGGGGGGTTGGGGGAGGGGCTTCTTTAGTCCTTTACTTTGTTCCTATGGCCTCCTTTTGCTTCTCTTATTCTTCTTTGTCTTTCTTTTCTGGGGTCAGTACGGTAGGTTTCCTTCGTTGCCAATCATTGTTTTTTATTTGTGCATCAATTTCCGTGATGTCTTCTGGGTCCTAGGGCAGGGGACTGCAGGCGCAAACGGCTCGTGACATTCCTCCACATCCTGAACCTCCTGTTTCAGCGCCATTGACTTGATAGATTGCTGTTCATTGTTGACGTTCACTACTCTGCCTGCCATTTTTCGCTGCTGAGAACTTGATTGGCACCTGATCCTTCTATCCCTTATTGTAAAATGAAAACCTTTTATATCCTGGTTTCCCCTTTGGGCTGTTCGCTGGACTAGAGTTTACTAGCATGGAGAATCTGCTTCCCGGGGTGCTGCGTGTGATTAAGATTTGCTTGCTGTTACTTTAACTGCTTAGCGGCCGGCCCCGAGGGTTGTAGGCCCATACTTGTCTTTGGTTGCAATGTCAATAAAGGTTTTTCAAAAAAAAAAAAAAAAGAAAAAAAAATATTGGATTTACATTTTTTACATTTTAGTGAGGCGATTGAAATCGGCCTTGGTGGCAGAGATGCCTGAGTGCTTAGTGGGTGTAAAAAAATAAAACTTTGTTGAATACCTAAAAAAAAAAAAAATAAAAAAAAAAATTTGTCTTGTTATTTAATGATGTGCTTTTAATTGGTATTTATTGGCATAAATATTATTGTATTGTATTGTAATTGCATTTATATAGTGCTTACTACCCCTGATGAGGCACCAAAGTGCTTTTTCAGTGAGTAGCACGCTACTCATAAGCATCACATTTGGCTTTCAAGTTATGGATTGTGGAGCTAACCATAAGTGACACATTTATTTGTTTGTTAGGGATCACTTCATAACTATAACTTTATATTAATAGCGTCACTTTTCTCCGGCACACAGCAGGGTATGTACACATGTAGGCCTGGCCCCACACCCAACCACATCAATATCAACAACCTTGCAAGTCACTACATCGCAGGCACTGCATCTAGATTCACTAGATTGGTGGTGCCCTTCATTAAGGAGTAATTACAATTTGGGGTGGGAGAAGGACAGTTCCTACATTATGGTAGATTGGCACACACAACACTGACGATCTGGGATACATTTCCAGAAGCTCCTCCAGAACATACGGTCATCAAGACATTATTATATTTAGCGGAATGCAGGAGATTGCTCATGATACTATATGCAGCTCTAATGCAGGACAGGTGGGAAAATGGAAGAGGCTCAGTACATTGAGCGGCTGACTGTCCGGTTGAGTTGAATTTACCCCGGTGGAGGCAGCCGTCTGAGTAGGTTAAATTGATGTGCTCCAATACCTTGTTTAAATTAGTACAATACCACTTTCTTTACAAGATTTATCTAACACCCTGCAAATTCGCCCTGATTTACCCCGGGAGGCTGTTGGTATGTGGCAGATGTAGGACACCTATGGCAAAAAATTTAAATCAGACACGGAGATGTCTGGGGGTGGAATTTTCTGGAGAGAGGTGGTAAATACTCTGAAGGACATAGAGAAGTCTGGTAAGTCTTTTCTTTTGGTGATACGGCCCAATTGAAAACATTGAAAATTGTAGCTCAGGAAATGGGCACTGGGGATGATCATGGTAAAATTATGGAAAGCCATATACGGAGTACTTTTGAGAGTTCTAGGAGTGGCACACTGGAAATAACCCGCTGGAGTGGGGTCTAGCTAAAAAAAAGCATATCAAGAAAATTTGAATAGCTGAGTAGACAATGCTGAATGGGCTGCGATGTTGGTTAAGTTTCCTGAACTACCGGATAATAGACTACTACTGAACATCATAGGTCTACGATGATATAGTTAAAAGTGAGAGTGTGGGGGTGTTGTAAGCCCTCAGTGTGTAATCTGGGATATTGGTGTGTGTATGGTTCCAAGCTGTGAATGTATTATGTATTGTATTGTATGCCAAATTTATAAAGCGCAACTTTCACCCAACGGGTATCTTGGCGCTGCGCACGTGACATCAACACCCACAGATGGAAAAAGGGAGTGGATTGGCAGTAAACGTTCTCCATCATCACGGGATCAAGTTCTAGGGAACAGCCATGTTTTAACCATTTTCCTAAACTGCAGGAGGTCCTGGGACTGTCTGACTTCTAATGAAAGTTTATTCCAGAGCTTTGCGGTGGCTGTGCTGAACGCTCTACCACCTGATTTCGCTCTTCAAAATCTAGAAACTCTCACCAAGTAAGAAGAGGACGAGCGAAGACACCTCGTCGGAATATACCAGGCGAATTTCTCCTGCAAAGGTTTGGGTCCTGAACCATGAAGGGCTTTAAACACTATGCAAAGAGATTTAACTGAATTCTTTGCTGTATTGGGAGCCAATGTAGCTCTGCAAGGGCCAAAGATCCAGACGAGCGCCGTGGGGTCATCAAAGCCAGCTTAGCCACAAAGGTTTGGACCCTTTGAAGGCGTTCAATCAGGAATATTGGAGACTCCAGTAATAAAGCAATACAGTAGTCCAGCCTGCTAAGGATGATACTTCCAACTACCAAGGCTCTAGACGTGATAGGCAGCAGCGGGAGGATCTTCCTCAATGCTCTGATGAGGGAGAAACAACTCCCCACCAATTTATTTACTTGTCCTTCCAAATTCAGAGTACCATCGAGCATAACTCCCAGATTGCGTACTGATTTAGCAGGAACAGGAGTGGGAGTTGTTGAAGAAGGCCAAAATTTATCAGGAAATGGGGAGGGAACTTTCCCGACAGCACAGTATAGGACTTCAGTCTTGTCTGAGTTAAATTGTAGGGAGTTCGCCCTTAACCAGAAAACAGTGTCCTGCATGAAGGCATGAAGAGTCTCTAAAGATATGGACCGGCTAACTTCCATGGAGAAATAAAGCTGAGTATCATCAGCATAATTCACCAATTTTACACCTGGGGCTGCAGGGTGCTTGGGGCTGCACTTCACTGCTCCTAATGTGGGACACTCCGTGGGTACCCTGGGTGACCATGGGGGCACTCACCATTAAAATAAGTGGCCCGCTGTCAACAGGGGAGCCATCAAGGTGTGCAGGGCTCTAAGTGGGCACCAGGTTAGTTAGTTCATAAAAAATAAAATGATGGATGCCGGCTGGGGAGCTGGCATGGGTTTCGGGGCCTTTGGGTTCACTCCGCAGCAACCAACATTTAAATATAGTGTGGGTGCCCCGGGTGGACACCTGAGCCTTCCAATTAAAAATATTTAAACAAAAAAAAGAATAATAAATGAATGGCAGGAGCCACTCATTTATTATTCACAGCTCCGACAAGGATCACCCCATAATGCCCTAGGGCATTCTTGAGAAATATATGTTTTTGCTGGTGGTTCCCCTAGAAGAGGCAGGGGCACCACTAAACTTTAATGTTTTGGGGGCTAAAGGGATTACAGCAAGAGCCCAGCAACTTAAAAAAAAGGTAAGCCTCAGGGACTATATTTCTTATTTCTTTAAAGCAACCTGAGCTGAAGCTGTTTGCTCTTCAGGTAGAGTGCAAGCACATCTAGTGGTTTGTTTTGTGGTTGCATTTTATGGCTTAAAAATGTTTTAAAAAAACTTAAACACATGTTACTGTTCTTTTAAAAAGCCTTTATTGAAAGCATGTTTTCACAATCACTATTATTAAACATTGCAATATGTGAATTATTGAAATATTTATTTAATTATGGTTCTTAGGGAGTTTTTGACAAATCCTGTAGTTTTGCATTGTGTATGTTAATGTTCTGATCCCTCGATAAAGCTAATAGGCCATGCCATTATTATTACATTTTTTTTTAGCCTTTGGCAAAGCCAGTAGGCAGGCCTTATTTAAAATGACACACTTAGTTAAAATCACATGACATAGCCAGCCATGGGGTGGGGGGATATTTGAAGGGCCTGGTCCTAAGACCAACCCCACACTATGTGCTTCATGGGGTTGGGCACAGGGCCTTTCAGCACACTGTGCACCCAACCTTATGCCACGCATGGCGATGGATGTCTTACTTTACGTTAAAAAAACCCACAGAATTCACAGAAAAACACAGAGATTAAAGTGACACATAGTTAGATATTTAGCAAAAGCTTAAAAATTCACAGAAAAAAACAATGGTTAATTAAGTTAAAATGTCAGTTAAAACCTGCCGTTTCAAATAAACAAAGATGCTGAAATTCACCAGTTACAGTTATCTCAAGTAACTGTAACTCATGCTCTGAAGTAACTATAACCTATGGCTTCCTCTTGCACTGCTAATAACCTCACGAATTACATCACTCATGACGTGTTCTATGAGATCACGGATAACATAACTGCAACATCTGAAATTACATCATTGATGGCAACACTGCATGGTGGGGGCCGGCTATATTTAATTTGGGGCAGAAATTACACTTACTTCAGATAACTATAACTGGTGAATTTCACTGGTTTTGTTTATTTAAATCAGTGTGTTTAATACGACATATATATTACCTACTGGCGGTCGCCAGTAGGTAGTTATAGTTAGGACCCCTTTTCCATAGGAAATCCGCAACATTCTATTTTGAATAACTTTGGCGCCGGTTGACGAATCCTCGCGAATTTCTCAAAATAGGTGGGGCGCTACGCTCCGCTCCTACCCTGAAAGTCTCGGGGGGATTCGTCAAGCGGGGGCTGAGATAAAAGGGGGGTCCCAAAACGCGTTTTTCCCATGCATTTTTCCATAGGACCTTTAGACAGGGCTACAGCCCGAACGGCTGAACAGAATTACTAGAAATTTGGCAGAGAGGTAGTCCCTAGGTCAAGGAAGTGCCTTATGTAGGTTTGGTGTAAATCTGTTCAGTAGATTCTGAGAAAATAGCCTTTAAATCAATATATATATCTGAGCCAGCTTACGGTACGCTTACGGTACGCTTACCGTACGCGTACGGTGGCGTGCGCGAGCGCGATTCTGATTGGCTCTTAGATCTTAGTAAACATTCTAATCGGCCGAAACCAGGAAGCGGCGGCCGCCATTTTGTGTGTTTCACTCAGAAAAAAAAGAGTGATAACAAGAAAAGGGGGCAAGGAGGAGAGTTACAGACCCCCTACCTACAAGTAAATACCGATGCAGAGTCTAAGGTTCAAGAGGAAGACTCTGTTCCCTTCATCATTGAAGTGCACACCATCTCCTCTATAAATGTCTTGCATGTCATAACGCAAGTTGTTGTGGTAAATGGCACCCATACCATAGTCACGGAGGAAAGCAGAAACAGATTTGTTGACGTGCTTTCTTGCTTTGTCAATTTGCGGACAGAAATGATTGGACCAGTTCCATTTTTGCCTTTGGCATATGTTGGAAAACACAAAGGCAGTTTTAGGGAAAAGAGAAAACAGTTGTGCAAAGGTGTCCTTCATAAGTATTTCCAGACCTACCCCAGTCAAAGTGCCTAGGTCATTGCCACCACAGTGCACTATTATGAGGTCAGGGTGTTGGATTTGCATGAAGGATTTCACCAATGGCATCAATTGGTGCCACTTTAACCCTCTCTGACCAATCCATTTAATGTCTACATTTGGTAAAGCAAGGTCTCTCACCATATCTGTTTTCTCTGCATACTTTTCACTCCAGAAGACATAGCTGTGCCCTACAATCTACACTGTGAACATCTTTCAAGGAGATCGGGGTGCACTCAGGAGGTGTAATTCAGTAGAATGGTAAAAAGAAATGAAAAACAGTTTGGAAATGGAGGCATACATATTTTTTTATAAAAAAAAAGAACTGATTGGCTGTTTCATACCATTCTACACTAAAAACTAGGCTGTATGTGTAAATTTATAGAAGCATGTTTTGTATTGGTACAGAAAAATGTGTTACCAAAGAACAGTACTATGGATTTGCTGTAAGGTTTGAAAAGTCAAGCACTCTTGCTCTGTGGAATTGAAACATTGTTTGGTGAACTTCTGACCTAACTCCACACAGCAGTGTTCCATGAGCTGTTGCTATGGTAGCAGGCAGAAGTCAAGTTGGGGGAAGGGTACTTTAAGAAAAGGGTTGGTTTTCAACCAATAGAAATGTGTGATTACATTTGAAAAAAAGGGGGAAGCACTGAGATTTGAAACTTACATGTATATGTGTGGAAAAATAGAGGGAAACTTTGCCATTTTCTGGTTCTGCTGAGAGGAGAGAGGTGTAGAGAACAGAGATCCTGGCTCTGATAATCTGCTGTTTGAGTGCCACATTTCTTTCACAACTAACTAATTTTAAAGGTGAGTTATGAGTTTGAGAGGGGATGTATATGGTAAATTAAGAAATGAATAATAGAATTGGAATTCCTTTTGTTGTGTTTATTATTTTCTGTTTTGGGAGAAATTTAAATGTGAGGAACATGTAAAATAATATGGACTATTTTTTCATGATAAATTAAGGTGTACTGGTAAAAATAAGGAATACTTTAAGGGTTTGAGGTTGCAGTCAGTAATGCAAATACATTCAGCATCACTATGGCTGGTTGCCCTTGCTGGAGTGTAGGCAGTCACCGAGGATACACATGGTGGTGGTCTGAAAAAGCAGTCTGGACATGGGCTTTTTAAAAAAACTGAAAAGTGGTTTCATAATGTGTCAGTCTGTAAAAGTGATTTTCACTTGCCAAAAAAAAGAGCAGTAAGTGTGCATTCAAATTGGCAAAGAAATTTCGTTTTGTGACTAATGTGAAAACATGACTCTGTGTGCAAATAGGAATTACAGGCAGAGATTTATTGCGTTTTGCTCTGGTGATTTCACAGTTGCATTAGTAGGAAAAAGGGGGTGCGATTTTTTTGGTGCAGAAGCAGACTCTTAGCACACACCCAGCTCCTTTCCATGTATAATCATGCACAGTATTTACAAGCGAGTGGGGTTTTGAGGTTTCAGTCTGTAATGCAAATACATTCAGCATCACTAAGGCTGGTTGCCCTTGCTGGAGTGTAGGCAGTCACCGAGGATACACATGGTGGTGGTCTGAAAAAGCAGTCTGGACATGGGCTTTTAAAAAAATCTGAAAAGTGGTTTCATAATGTGTCAGTCTGTAAAAGTGATTTTCACTTGCCAAAAAAAAAGAGCAGTAACTGTGCATTCAAATTGGCAAAGAAATTTCGTTTTGTGACTAATGTGAAAACATGACTCTGTGTGCAAATAGGATTTACAGGCAGAGATTTATTGCGTTTTGCTCTGGTGATTTCACAGTTGCATTAGTAGGAAAAAGGGGGAGCGATTTTTTTGGTGCAGAAGCAGACTCTTAGCAAACACCCAGCTCCTTTCCATGTATAATCATGCACAGTATTTACAAGCGAGTGGGGTTTTGAGGTTTCAGTCTGTAATGCAAATACATTCAGCATCACTAAGGCTGGTTGCCCTTGCTGGAGTGTAGGCAGTCACCGAGGATACACATGGTGGTGGTCTGAAAAAGCAGTCTGGACATGGGCTTTTAAAAAAAACTGAAAAGTGGTTTCATAATGTGTCAGTCTGTAAAAGTGATTTTCACTTGCCAAAAAAAAAGAGCAGTAAGTGTGCATTCAAATTGGCAAAGAAATTTCGTTTTGTGACTAATGTGAAAACATGACTGTGTGCAAATAGGATTTACAGGCAGAGATTTATTGCGTTTTGCTCTGGTGATTTCACAGTTGCATTAGTAGGAAAAAGGGGGAGCGATTTTTTTGGTGCAGAAGCAGACTCTTAGCACACACCCAGCTCCTTTCCATGTATAATCATGCACAGTATTTATAAACGAGTGGGGTTTTGAGGTTTCAGTCTGTAATGCAAATACATTCAGCATCACTAAGGCTGGTTGCCCTTGCTGGAGTGTAGGCAGTCACCGAGGATACACATGGTGGTGGTCTGAAAAAGCAGTCTGGACATGGGCTTTTAAAAAAATCTGAAAAGTGGTTTCATAATGTGTCAGTCTGTAAAAGTGATGTTCACTTGCCAAAAAAAAGAGCAGTAAGTGTGCATTCAAATTGGCAAAGAAATTTCGTTTTGTGACTAATGTGAAAACATGACTCTGTGTGCAAATAGGAATTACAGGCAGAGATTTATTGCGTTTTGCTCTGGTGATTTCACAGTTGCATTAGTAGGAAAAGAGTGATTTTTGGGGGGAAGAAGCAGACTCTTAGAACACACCCAGCTCCTTTCCATGTATAATCATGCACAGTATTTACAAGCGAGTGGGGTTTTGAGGTTTCAGTCTGTAATGCAAATACATTCAGCATCACTAAGGCTGGTTGCCCTTGCTGGAGTGTAGGCAGTCACCGAGGATACACATGGTGGTGGTCTGAAAAAGCAGTCTGGACATGGGCTTTTAAAAAAAACTGAAAAGTGGTTTCATAATGTGTCAGTCTGTAAAAGTGATTTTCACTTGCCAAAAAAAAGAGCAGTAAGTGTGCATTCAAATTGGCAAAGAAATTTCGTTTTGTGACTAATGTGAAAACATGACTCTGTGTGCAAATAGGAATTACAGGCAGAGATTTATTGCGTTTTGCTCTGGTGATTTCACAGTTGCTTTAGTAGGAAAAAGGGGGAGCGATTTTTTTGGTGCAGAAGCAGACTCTTAGCACACACCCAGCTCCTTATCCTGTAGAATCATGCACAGTATTTACAAGCGAGTGGGGTTTTGAGGTTTCAGTCTGTAATGCAAATACATTCAGCATCACTAAGGCTGGTTGCCCTTGCTGGAGTGTAGGCAGTCACCGAGGATACACATGGTGGTGGTCTGAAAAAGCAGTCTGGACATGGGCTTTTAAAAAAATCTGAAAAGTGGTTTCATAATGTGTCAGTCTGTAAAAGTGATTTTCACTTGCCAAAAAAAAAGAGCAGTAAGTGTGCATTCAAATTGGCAAAGAAATTTCGTTTTGTGACTAATGTGAAAACATGACTCTGTGTGCAAATAGGATTTACAGGCAGAGATTTATTGCGTTTTGCTCTGGTGATTTCACAGTTGCATTAGTAGGAAAAAGGGGGAGCGATTTTTTTGGTGCAGAAGCAGACTCTTAGCACACACCCAGCTCCTTTCCATGTATAATCATGCACAGTATTTACAAGCGAGTGGGGTTTTGAGGTTTCAGTCTGTAATGCAAATACATTCAGCATCACTAAGGCTGGTTGCCCTTGCTGGAGTGTAGGCAGTCACCGAGGATACACATGGTGGTGGTCTGAAAAAGCAGTCTGGACATGGGCTTTTAAAAAAATCTGAAAAGTGGTTACATAATGTGTCAGTCTGTAAAAGTGATTTTCACTTGCCAAAAAAAAAGAGCAGTAAGTGTGCATTCAAATTGGCAAAGAAATTACGTTTTGTGACTATTGTGAAAAGAAATGTAGTAATATATTTAAATTAAATAAATGATTTTTTTTTTTTAGTTTTTTTCAGGTATTGCTGAAGAGCAGTGAACAAAATTTAAGATGCCTACAAAATCCAGAGTTAAAAAAACGCACAAAAAAAACCTATATTTGAAGACAACTAGAGGACCAAAGTTAGTAGAAGATGCTCATGTTGGGAAAAAGAAAAAATCTTCTGGTAAGCAGAAAAAACAATTTCTAAAAAATATATTCAAAAGAATGAAAAATGTACAAAATGTCTGTACTGGAAAGGATGTATTGAAAAGAAAAGGAGAGGAAAAAATTGAGAATTTAGTTAATGCAAATATACCTTCAGCAACTGAAAAGATTTATATAAATAGAAAAACAGCGTTTAAAGAGATACGTAGAAAAATGTTTCAGAGAAGAGTTATGTCCAATTTGATGAAGGATGTGAAGAAATATAAGAAAAAGACAAAGTTTTATAAAAGAAAAAAAGAAATAGAAGCCATTGCAGCAAAGGCATTAGAATTAAAAAGGAAACTATTCATTTTAATTTTGAATAGGATGCGTACATTAGACAAAATGGTTAATGTACTGAAATCACATAGCAAAAGGAAAAGAGTAGTGAACAGAACAAACTTTTGTAAAGTGTTTTTAGGAAAGTGGATGCATAGTTCAAGTAGTGAACCTTTTTTTAATGAAGAGAGCTATTTTCAAAGTAATAGTTTGCTGCATGCAGTTGACACCAGAGGTCGTTCTTACGAAGTAAAAAATGGTTGCATAATGGAGAAGGAGATAATGGTTCCAAGAGATGAGGTACAAGTGATGGCAGATGAGGCTATGGGGAGACGTCCTAAAGCCCCAGTGTACACTTGGAATTGTAGTAGTATTTGCACTGTGCGTCAGGAATCTATTGACAAATTTCGAGAGTTTCTAAGAGAATATAGTAAAAAAAGTATAAAACAGAAGATTAAGGTGCTTCAAAGTCTGGATCCATGCAGAGTGAGAGAGAATACTGGTTTGCAGGGTCATTCTCTGGCTTGTCTATCTAGAAAAGTGTGTAATAGTGTTTTCCATCATTTTAGGATGCTGGCTGTTCATCATACTGAAATGAGAAAGTTTGTGAGACGGTTGTATTTTGCCAAAAGTCCAGCAATAAAGTTAAATGAATTGAATAGGGCTCTGTTCCGAGGAACGGTATCAGATGTAGAGAAGGTTGTTGATGAAATTCAGTTTTGTTACTTTGGTCCTGAACAAAACAGTGCAGAGAAGGACACAGTAAATGAGGAAGAAGTGGAAGAGAATGTAGAACCCTCTGTAAGTAACACATTTAATGATCACATAACAAAATTTGCAATAGTCTCTAATGAAAGACCAAATTTTACTTGTATTTGTTGCCGCAGAACTCATTATAGAAAACAAACTAGGAATGTTGATCTCTACAGAAAGAGTGAAAATGAAGATAATTATAAGTGGAAGGATTTTGCCACATATATATTTCTAGAAAATTGTTTTGATTTGGGTGAAGATCAGCGTATTTGTAAATACTGTTACAACAAGTTAGAGGAAAATAGAATGCCAACCAGAGCTGTACATAATAATTTAGAATTGGATGCTATTCCTGCTGAACTTTCTGAATTAAATACATATGAGTCTATACTCATTCAATGTGTTCATCCGTTCCAGACCATAGTACGTATGGAGCCCAAAACTGGTAAATTACCTCCTTCTGATTTACTGAGAGGTTTAAAAGGAAGAGTGGTGTATTTGCCCTTGGATTTGAAAAAAAATATGGAAACTATTGATGCGGATACTTTGGAAACTGAACCATTAGTTATTCTGGTTAATGGTGTACCTACAAAGAATAAGAAGATTTGGCATGAGCTGGTAGATGTGCGGAAAGTACAAAGAGCAAATTTGTATTTGAAAAGGAATAACAAATGGTATGAATCAATTTATATAGAAGAAGAAGAAGAAGAAGAAGATTTACAAGAAGACACAGAAACACCAACTGGCCAAATTGAAAAAGTGGACAAGTCAAAGGAAGAAGAAATTTATGAACATTTTAGCATACATCCTCTTCATTCAAAAGAAGTTATGGGAGACAATATTGATCTCTTTCAGATGAAGAAAGCAAAAGGAACTCCCGTGAGTGTATGGGAGGAGAGCTTGGAAGCTCGATGTTTTCCCCAGCTGTTTCCTAAAGGAAAAGGAGGACGATACGATGAACGTCCGGAACAGATTCCAGCTTCTGAGTATCGGACTACAAGACTATATGCTGAAGATCCCAGATTTCGACAAAGTATTCCTTATTTGTTCCATCTTTTATTTGAAAGCGACTTGTCTGCACTGTCTTATGCAGTAAATCACATTTTAAAAAGTGGAGTACATTTACAAAATGTGTCTGCTAAGGATTTTATGGAGAAAGTGCAGCACCGAGATGATCATTTGGAAACACAACTGATCAATCTGATGGCTTGTCAGCGTGGGACAAATGAATATTGGTACCGACGTCATGGTGAATTAAAATGCATGTTACGGAATTTAGGAACACCAACATGGTTCCTTACCCTAAGCTGTGCCGAGTACGCTTGGGATGATTTACTGGATTTTCTACGAGAGGCAAATTCAAACATTAAAAACATCGAATACAAGACAGCAGGAGAACTGTGCTCATTGGATCCGGTTAATGTTTGCAGATATTTCAATCATAGATTTGAGGCTATGATGTCCTTCATCTGCAATAAAAAAAATCCACCTCTTGGAGAAGTAGTAGATTTCTTTTGGAGAAAAGAGTACCAGGCAAGAGGTGCTCCTCATATTCATATGCTGTTGTGGATCAAGGATGCCACAAAGTTTGGAACAGATACTGATGAAGCAGTGTTATCTTTCATTGAAGAATATGCAACATGTGCTATACCAAAAAGCACAGAAGAGAAAAAGTTAAAGGAGCAAGTTTTACGTTTCCAAAGTCATCGGTGTGGAAAATACTGTCGACGGAAATACAAGAGCAAAGATAAATACTACACTAAATGTCGATTTGGTTTTCCTAGACCTGTTCTTTCAAATGGAAGAGTCAACAGTTTTATGTCAGCTGTGAGACATACTATCACAAGAAAATCACCTAAGAATACCTACAACCTAAAAAGAAAAGAAGAATCAAAAAATATAAATGACTACAACCCAGTCATTTTATCCATGTGGAATGCTAACATGGATATACAGTATGTAGCTGACAATTCCATTGCTGTTGCTCGATATGTAACATCTTACATTACGAAATCAGAAAAAACAGAATTGAAGGAAATGTGGGAAGAGATTTCTCACGAGAAGACTGTCAGTAAGAAGCTGTACAGTTTCAGTTTGAAGATGTTATCGCATCGAGAAATTGGATCCTACGAATGTTCAGATAGGTTATCTTCTGCAAGTCTCTACTCGAAGTCAAGAAGAATAATTTGGGCAAGTTTAGGCCTTGCAGCAATGAGAAATCGGGTACTGAAATCTGTTGGAGAAATTGAATATTTGGCCGAGAATGACCCAGAAAGTACAGATATTTTGAAATCAAACATGTTGGACACATATTATCCCAAGAGAAGTCAACATCTGGAGAACATGTGTCTCTATGAAGTGCTGCAGAACTACATTTATTCACGGAAAGCCGCAGAAGACATCAACAATGGAAAATATAAAGTCGTTGGTGAGGAAGGATGTTTGGTGAAGCAAACAAAAGGAAGTTTGATAAATCACAGGAAGCTGAGTTGCGACACTACTGACAAGAAGGAATTTTACTACTTGGCTCTTTTACAGTTGTTTAAACCATGGCGTACAGAGGATGAACTACTGGGAGAATTTCAAAGCTATGAAGATTCTTTTAATGCTTGCAAAGACAGCATACAATGCAGTACATTCTCAAGTTATCTGCAAATGTTAAATGAAGAAATTGAACAGGAAACTACAATTGCAGCAGAAATAGCTAGAGACAGTTCTCAAGACAGCCAAAGTTCAGGAACACTCAGTCAAGATCCCCTAGGACAACCAATCGTTGAAAATGAAGCATCAATAGCCATGAATGAAGTGGAAACGGCTATGAATCAAGCTCAAGAAGAATTTATAGACTTACAAAATTTGGAAAGACAACTGAATCAAGAGCAGCAACAAATTTATGAAGAGATCAGAAGCAAAATTGATCACGGATTTCTACATGAAAAAAAGAGTGCTCATGCACATCATTTCATCCAATCAGGATGTATGTAAGCGGACAAGCTGGAACTGGAAAAAGTTTCCTTATAAAAGTCATCAGAAGCTACCTACAGCAAAAAACGGATTCAACTTTGTCTTGTGTGGTTACTGCTCCAACTGGGTTAGCAGCATATAACATAAAAGGAATCACTTTACATCGTTTGCTAATGTTACCAGTGGAGCATGAGAACAAAATACAATACAACAAGCTAACTGGAGAAGCATCCTTGGAAGTTTCAAGAGTATTGAAGAAGATGCAAGTTCTCATTATTGATGAGGTGAGCATGGTATCAAACTTAATGCTTGCCTTTGTGCATTTAAGAATGCAGCAAATTTTGAAGACAGACTATGACATGTTATTTGGTGGAAAACACGTCATAGTTTTTGGAGATCTTTTGCAACTTACTCCAGTTAAAGGACAACCAGTGTTTAATACTGTCACACATGAAGACACGAAGAAGTCATTGGGAAGCATCGGAAATACAAATATTTGGTCCTTCTTTGAGTACAAGGAACTTACTACTAATATGAGGCAAGCAAGCGATGAAGAATATGGAAGTATTCTGAAAGATATCAGAATTGGACTACTCACAGAAGTTGGCAAAAAAGCATTACAGAGTCGGCTGCTACATAATTTATTTCCAAAGGAAGAAATAGTTGCAGAGAAGATATACAAGAACATTGCAGAAAACAAAAGTGTCATCTGCTTAATGCCAACTCTACGTGAATGCTCAATATTTAATGAGGAGCTTTTGAAATTGGAAAAGGAAGAGATCAGGAAATTGGAAGCAGTGGACAAAATTGAGGATGGAAGAATTACTGTCACAGTAACAGGCACACTGAAAAATAAATTGGATTCACTAGAGAAGAACATCTCCAAAACAGCTGGATTAGAAAAAAATCTATATGTTTGCATGAACTGTAGAGTATTTTTAAGGAGAAATTTGGATGTTGAAAAAGGTTTAGTTAATGGAGCTATGGGAAGAGTTGTGGGTTTTATTAATTATCAGAAAAAAGATGGAATTGAATGTTTAAAAATAAAATTTGATCAGATAGAAGAAGTTAAAGACATTTGTCGTTGTACAGTTCGTTTCATGCTTGTGAAAGACTTATATGTACGTAGGAAGCAGTTTCCGTTTTCGCTAGCATATGCTGTAACTATTCACAAGTCTCAAGGATTGACTGTAGATTGTGCATTTGTGAACATTGGTTCAACTGTGTTCAAAGAAGGTATGGCATATGTTGCTTTGTCACGAGTGAAAACATTATCAGGTTTATTCATGATAGACTTTGATGACTCAAAAGTTAGTGCTGATACAAATTGTGTAAAGGAGTATAATAGATTAAGAAGAAGCTATGCTCCTCATTTAGGTCAGTATCCTGTGTTGGAGAAACGTGTAGTTTCTCGTGAAAGGAGAATTGAGAATATCTGTGATGACGATGTAGAGAGGAGGAAAAAAAAGAGGAGTGATGTAATTGCAAGCAAAAAGAGTAAGGAAAAAGAAGAACAGGTTGTAGGATGTCATTTTGAAAATAGCTCTGGTGTCAACTGCTACGCAAATGTAGTGCTGAATGTTGCATTTTATCTGGAAAGTTTGCAAGAGCAGATAATAGTAAATAAGGGAAAAAGATTCTGTTCTGAGCTGAGTCTCCTTTTTCAAAAGCTGAGTAATGATAAAACTCAAATAGAAAGTGCTACTGAAATTAGAAAACTTTTAGATGTATGTTCAGGACGAACACAGTTTTCTCAAAATGAACAGCAAGATGCACACGAATTTTTGATGTATTTTCTTCAAGTACTGGAAGAAGAAGAAGTTGCAATTGATATTTTATTTGGTCTCTCTTATAAATGGGAACATAGTTGTGAAAACTGTTATAATATATGTGGCTCTAATGTTGATAATGAAAGGTTTATTTATTTGACATTGCCAGAGAGTAAAACAGTCACTTTTGCAAAATTAGTTAAAGATGCTAATCATAGCATGAAATGCGGTGAGTGTCAATCTGACATGTTTTCAACATTAATTTTAAAGGAATACGGACAGTATGTAATTTTAATGATGCAACGATGTAGAGCTGATGGTTCAAAATTGGATACTTTAATAAAGAAGTTTACAGGACAGCAATTGTCAATTTCAGGAAAAACTTTTGTAACTGTTGCAATAATTTTCCATGAAGGACCTACTGTTACTTCTGGACATTACACAGTTTATCTTAAATGTGAAAAAGGCTGGACACTGTGTAATGATTCGTTTTCAAACAACGTTTGCCTTTTGATTTAGCAAATTCCTATCTAATCTTCCTGAAACCTAAATTTTAGAGAGACTTGGCAAGATCTGGACAAAATAATTTTACCATTTTATTGGATTACCATTGGAATTTTCAAAAAAAAAGATTGTTTAAATTATCATTTGGCCTAATGGAAAGATAACCAATTGTAATGTGGACTTTTTTAATTTTTTATGAAACTTTCAAAAACCAATAATTTAGAGAAAATCGGTAACATCTGCACAATTAAAATTTTGGAATGTTATTGGAGTGCCATTGGAAATTTTTTCAAAAAAGATTTTTAAAATTACTATTTGGCCATGCGGAAAAGTAACCAATTCTATTGTGGACTTAATAAATTATTAATAAATTTTTCGGGAACCAAAATGTTAGAGAATCGGTGAGATCTGGACAAAATAAACTTTAGAATTTTATTGGATTACCATTGTAAATTTAAACAAATTTTTTTTTTTAAATTACTATTTGGCCTAAAGGAAATGGAATCAGATGTATTGTGGATTTATTTGAGATATAATATTGTGATTATACTTCTGTAACAAAAATATCAGACGGAATTTTAAAGAAATAAGTATTGTTTTTTGATGATATTTTTTTAGAATATTATGCATTTCTGTAATGTTAAGTTTAAGTGAGAAGAGATTCTGGGCTTTTTTAATACAATCTTTGAGATTGAGATGTTAAATGATGAATGCAATTGCTTTCACAATTTATAGTGAAATGCAATATATTCTGAAAACAGCAAAAATAAGGCAAAAATATTTTTTGGTAAATATGTAAATACGTGTACTGTATTTTAAAATGTTTGAAAAATATTAATATTTTTTTCTTTTTTTTCAGATTGATATAGAAAATTTTCGAAAACTAGAACCATTTTTAAAGCAATTTTTTTTTAAAAAAACAAATGAATAAATATTTTTTTGAGTGGGTATGGTAAGTCAATAATAATAATTGTAGTGTCTCAAAGACCTTGTAATGTGATAATTGATTTTTAGTGTTTTTAAAAAAAAAAAAAAAAATTACGCGCACCGTACGCGTACGGTAAAAAAAAAAAAAAAAAAAGTTTTTAAAAACATATATAAAAAAAAGATGGAAGATAAGGTTGGCTCTTAAAAGAGCCGTTGTGTTCATGCAGGGAGAGAGGAAAGAAAGAATGGGAAAATTAGTCTCTGTGACAAGTGTGCTGATCTATTTTGAGGTTCACTAGGGAAACACTGGTCTCCCTATGACAAATTAGATCATGACAAGAGGCACATCGAATATCAACCCTCAGAAATCGAGGGTTAATTTCCAGAGGGCCAGCAAAAGGAGATGCTCCCCCCACAGATGAAGGGCTCACCTGACCTGCAGAAGAAGGACTCAGCCCTGCAGATGATGGTCCAGGCTGAGCTGCTGTGGATGTGCTTGGTTGACTTTCTGAAGGGTTACCTCCAAAAAGTCGAGCATGTGTCCTTTTGTGTACATCCTTGAGGTGCCTCATCATGGTATGATTCCCAAAGGAATACTTCCTGTCAGGATTACCTCTTGAAAGTACACGCTGACACAGCTTGCAAGTCACTAAGGGTGCATTTACCTTTAGCTGGCCTTCAGGAAAAGTAAAATAATCCCAAACATAAGAGGTCTTTTGTTTCCTCGCTCTCTGCCTCAAGGTAGTGCTGCTAGTGCTAGCCTCACTCTCAGAAGGGCTCTGCTGTTCTGCCATCGTATCACAAAGACAACCCAGCTCCTTCTCCTAAGGGATCACAAGCAGAAATGAGGGGAATGGGTGTGGTGTAGGAGAGTTCTAGAACTGAAAGTAGTTTCATCCAATCAAAAGTTGTGTTTCATGATCACATGACCTACCGTACGCTTACGGTACGCTTACGGTGCGCTTACGGCAAAAGTACGCATGCGCGTAAAAAAGACACGCGCTTGCGCGCATGCGCATAACAGTCACTGCCCGACACTTCCGCGTAATGTGCGCGTGTAGCGTACACGCGTACGCGTCCCACGCGGAGTACGCGCGGCTACGCAAATTGCGTAAATATACGCAAACAGCGTAGATAAATTACGGACGTTGCGTAAACCGTACGCTTACCGTAAGCTTACGGTACGCGTACTAAAAAAAAAAAAAAAAAAGGAAAAAATGTATTGCTAATAAATTTTACCTGTTTATTTTATAAAATATTTTTAAAAAAACATATTATAGAATTTTAAAAATTTAACCATAGTCTTAAAAAAAGGATAGAAAATTAAAAAAAAATTATGTTTAAAAAATAGAAGAAAATAAAAAAATTAGCATTTAAAAAACCTTGCAAATTCACTGAAAAAACCATGGGTTTCACACACGTTATAGTTAGGAATTAGCATTTAAAAAACCTTAGAAATTCAATGAAAAAACCAAAGGTTTCACACATGTTATAGTTAGCTGGACATTTCACTCGTAAAAAACCAATGAAATTCCCCCGTTATAGTTAGTTCAGCTAACTATACCTCGCGCGCCCGCAATGCACTGCTGATGACGTCACATATTACATCACTCATGACATGGTCAGTGACATCACTCATGACATCACTGATGACATCTCAAATGACATCACTGATGACATCACTGATGACATCATCCTAGTGATAGAGTGGCAGACCACCTCTGCCCCTAATATAACCTTTGATACACACATTCAAAAACAGAAATTAAAATTTTAAAAACAATGGACATACCAATACCAGTTACAACAACCTCTTCAGTAATTCTAAGATCCACATACACATCCACTCATACACCAACAGTCCTGTACAGTCACTCATACATGTACTCACTCATCATATGTACTCATACACCTATACATCCTGTTACACAATGCCACTCATCCATAGAGTTACTCACCCACATAGTCACTCATGCTAATAAAGAATCAAACATACATTTACTTGCATATACAGTTATACACACACCACCACACTTACTTCTACGGAAACTTACACATACTTGGTCTTTTAAACAATCACTTATAGAAACACATACTTATTCGTACAGGAACTCTTTCAATATCTCACTCTCACATATACTCACTTATATACACCAATAGTCACATATACTAGTTTAAAACATATGTAGTTACTCAAAAACACACTATTGAGACAGTCATTCACTCACTAACACACCCATACACACACTCATCCACCCATACAGTCCTGCACACATGCTGTGTTCAACACATACAAACAGTGAGTCACTCATTCATGCACCTATGCACTACGTAATACCCCCCACCGAACCATGCAGACACTCAGACTGATACTCAAAAAACCAACTAATAACCTATGTATACACCCATGTAGCTACTCACCAACCCATGCAGCCACTTATACACAAAGTGAGAGACTGATACAGATATTTACATATTTAAACATTACTCACTAAGCCATGTATTCACTATGATACACTTAATCAGTGAGTTACACAATCAATTTTTCAAAAACAAATCATCCTTTTAGACACTTATATACCCATTTATTCTTCCATCGACCTTGAGGTATACATATATAAAACATATTTTATTTTCAGAAACACACACATTCACTGGATGATGACATCAGTGATGTCATCAGTGATGTCATTTGAGATGTCATCAGTGATGTCATGAGTGATGTCACTGACCATGTCATGAGTGATGTAATATGTGACGTCATCAGCAGTGCATTGCGGGCGCGCGAGTTATAGTTAGCTGAACTAACTATAACGGGGGAATTTCATTGGTTTTTTACGAGTGAAATGTCCAGCTAACTATAACATGTGTGAAACATTTGGTTTTTTCATTGAATTTCTAAGGTTTTTTAAATGCTAATTCCTAACTATAACGTGTGTGAAACCCATGGTTTTTTCAGTGAATATATATATGTGTGTGTGTGTCTATATATATGTATGTATGAAATGAAACTGTAAAAACAAAACATACAATTATTCAAACTGTAAGCATGAAAAGATGACAGCATTATGTACAATACTACCCTTTAATATAGAATAATTGTTTTAAAGATGATTTTAATAACAAAATCATCTTCCACATGACTAGAGACATCAAAACAAATGTTTACAGTATTATCACAGTTGACATTAATGATGCCATTCAACTTATCAGTGATGTCATACGTGGGGTCGTGAACATTGCTAGACTGTGGAGCGAGTTACGGCATTTACTTAACCATAAAAGAGATTACTATGAATGCAGTATTATAAATTTGTTTGAATTTGTCTTGTTATTTAATGATGTGCTTTTATTTGGTATTTATTGGCATAAATATTATTGTATTGTATTGTAATTGCATTTATATAGCGCTTACTACCCCTGACGAGGCATCAAAGTGCTTTTTCAGTGAGTAGCACGCTACTCATAAGCATCACATTTGGCGTTCAAGTTATGGATTGTGGAGCTAACCATAAGTGGCACATTTATTTGTTTGTTAGGGATCACTTCATAACTATAACTTTACATTAATAGCGTCACTTTTCTCCGGCACACAGCAGGATATGTCCACATGTAGGCCTGGCCCCACACCCAACCACATCAATATCAACAACCATGCAAGTCACTACATCGCAGGCACTGCATCTAGATTCACTAGATTGGTGGTGCTGTTCCTTAAGGAGTCATTACAATTTGGGGTGGGAGAAGGACAGTTCCTACATTATGGTAGATTGGCACACACAACACTGACGATCTAGGATACATTTCCAGAAGCCCCTCCAGAACATACGGTCATAAAGACATTATTATATTTAGCGGAATGTGAGAGATTGATCATGATACTATATGCAGCTCTAATGCAGTACAGGTGGGAAAATGGAAGAGGCTCAGTACATTGAGCGGCTGACTGTCCGGTTGAGTTGAATTTACCCCAGTGAAGGCAGCCGTGTGAGTAGGTTAAATTGATGTGCTCCTATACTTTGTTTAAATTAGTACAATATCACTTTCTTTACAAGATTTATCTAACACCCTGCAAATTGTCCCTGATATAGCCCGGGAGGCTGTTGGTATGTGGCAGATGTAGGACACCTATGGCAAAAAAATTAAATCAGGCATTGAGATGTCTGGGGTGGAATTTTGCTCTGGAGAGGGGTGGTAAATACTCTGAAGGACATTATTGGTTTGAACATAGAGAAGTCTGTTAAGTCTTTTCTTTTGGTGATATGGCCCAAGTGAAAATATTGAAAATTGAAGCTCAGGAAATGGGCACTGGGGATTATCATGGTAAAATTATGGAAAGCCATACACTGAGTACTTTTGAGAGTTCCAGGAGTGGCACACTGGAAATAACCAGCTGGAGTGCGGTTAAGCTAAAACAAAAAAAGCAGCATATCAAGAAAATTTGAATAGATGAGAAGACAATGCTGAATGTAGTGCGCTGTTGGTTAAGTTTCCTGAACTACCGGATAATAGACTACTACTGAACATCATAGGTCTATGATGATATAGTTATAAGTGAGAGTGTGGGGGTGTTGTAAGCCCTCAGTGTGTAATTGTAGGAGAGTAGGATCTGCACTTATGTTACCCCCACTTTTTTTCTGATGTTAACACTGGTTTCTGGTTATAGACTGGCTGGGTCCCTGCTAATCAGGGCCCCAGTCTCTCTGTTCCCTCTAAACAACTTGGAGTGCATATTAGATGCACTAGTGATTGGATACTGTGGTACCTTATGAGCCCCTAGTATATGGTACCTTAGGTACCACGGGCATAGGTACTTTACAGGCCTACCAGGGGCTGAAGCATGTATTATGCCACCCCTGGGAAGCAGACTAAATCTGACACCACAGGCCTGCTACTGCAGCCTGGGTGAGGTAGTGTTAGCACTCCTCACTGAGGTATAGGTTCCTATATCTCGCGCTGGGACGCCCCGTTGCTGGGGCAGCCATGCGCGTTACAAATTGAACTAATAATAATAATAATAAACACACATATAAACCTATCAGTCACCCCTAAGGCAGGCCCTATCAATTCTGAGGGCAGGGTGCTTGCTTTACAATGTGAGGGGGTGCCTCTGCCTGAGCAGGGCCCCTCTGCAGCTGGCAGAGTCTATTCTCTGTGGCTGTTTGTGGATGCGGTTAAACCATATACTCTTAAGTGCATTATAACCTAGCGGTAAATGCTAACTTTGGAATGACTGCATCAAAACATGTTGTGTTTGGTGTCAAACAACTTGGAATCATACCCCCACACCAGTACCTGGTGTGGGAGTATGATCTCACCCTTCTAGAGGAGACGACATGTACCCACTGTGGAAACACAGTAGAAATCTATAAGAGCCCTGGCATCACAAAATGGATGCCACCAGCACAGACACTGGGCTGCCCTCATGCTGCTGATTGAAACTTGCAGTGGAGGAGGCCCAGCAATAGGCATCCTGTTACAGGTAGGTGTCACCACCTTCCAGACAGGATTTAGTGTATTGGGGCTGGGTGGGTGCACTCCTAGAGTGCTTTGAAGTCCTGCACTGAGGGAGCAGTAGGCTCCTCTGTGCATATGCCAGCTCAAACCGGTTCAGGGGCTACCTGCCCCTGCTCTGGCGTGAAACTGGACAAAGGGAAGTGGGTGTGACTACCCACTCCCCTGACCCTCCCAGAGGAGTGGTCATAGAGCTAGTCCCTCCCTTTCCTTTAGTATGAGATAGGGAAACCTTGCCATTGCAAATCAGATATCCCTGGACGACGCTCTACAAGAAGAATCCTGGCCCTTCAATGTTCCACTACCTTTGGAAGACGGAAGAATCTCCCTTGGAGTCAAAGAGTGACTCCCCTTCTTGGCAGGCACCAAAAACTTGAATCAACGGTCGCAAACCTTCCCGCTCCCGCCGGAGTCCGAAGTTCCTCCAGCCCCGGAAGCAGATTTCCTGACTTCTGGATGGCCATTGTGAGTCCCCAGCAGAGCTGAGGCGAGTGTACCCCATGAGTGACGAGGAACAGCAATACCCGGGTACCATGCACTATAGTCGAGTGCAACCCCTTCACGACGTTCTACAAACTTGTGCATTGGACCACATGTGGTCCAAGCCTCCAGCAGGAATTCCCTTGAAAATCAGAGGCCTACCTCATCCCGAGTGACCGTGGCCTCCTGTGAAGCGAATCCTCACAAGGCGTCTTTGCGATCCCTTGCCGGCTGGCTTGTGGGTCCCCTGAAGACTTTCTCATCGAACCAAAGGGCTCCCCTGGTTGCTCCAGGTCTGCCCTGACTTTCCCTCGCTGGGTGAGCCTTCAGACCTTGCTGGTCTGCACCGCTGACTTTCTTCGATTTCCACGAGACTTGCTGTTGCCAAGGCTTGTTGGCTCCAATCCGGTTGCCGACACCTCAGTAAGCTGCAGACTTTATGGGACACTCCGAATCCAGCTACTGGCTGTCATCGACGCCTCCTGGACCTCGTGGCTGAAGAGTCAAAACACCCTTTATCACCTGAAATAACCCGACTTCCGTGGGCATCCATCTTCCTGGCCCCGGGTCACTGGCAAGTGACTGTGAACACTGTCCCTTCTGCTTTCAGGTCTTCTTCATCTTGAATCCAGCCTTGGATTCCACCGGACACTTCTCCAGTCTTCGCAAGCAGCAAGACTTCTTCGGCTTCCATAGAAAACGACGACGCGACCCGACACCAAAAGACACCTATGCACCCGGCTTCCCTGGGTGAGGTAACTCGTGCACTCTGGTGCTCCTAAGGGTGTTGGCCCTCAAACTACTTACCTTGTAAGTGGCTTGCTTGTAGACTCTCTAGAAGTACCCTTAAACTTTAAAAATCCAACCGCGACTTGCTCCAGTGAAATCAATAGGGAACCCGCGGCTGTGTTCTCACACTGCACGCGTCTCCCGTGGGTCTTTTACTTACCTGCCTTGGGTGGATTAGTGAAGCCCCAGCGATTCTACAGGCCCTAGGCCTTGTCCCCTTGTAAGTCGACTTTCCTAAATCTCTTTTTTAGTATATGGTCTGGTACGCCCCTAGGGCCCCAGCCATATTTGTGCTTAACGTATTGTGAGACGTTGATATTAGCATATGTTCCTGACTTCTAATCTCATAAAGAGATTAGTAGAGTGTGTCTGGAATTAAATACATATATATTTGATATATATACCTGTGTGGTGTCCTTTCATTTGGTAATTCAAGAGATTGTAAGGTAAAACAAGCTGCTTTACATTCCTCGGAGACTTAGCCTGAAGGCTGCTCTTCACAGCCACCACTTGGATAGCTTTCTTTAAACGGTTGTCTTAAACCTATTTACCATAAGAGTCGAATTGGACTGGTGCAAGGTGGCCACTATAACTAGTGACCAGCATATGCCAGGCCAACTTTTCACATTGGCGGGCAGTGTGTGGGATTCCAGCTTGCCAATGTTTTACCAGAAAATCTCTATTTGAATTACTAACTGAAATCTACTAAAGGTACTCAAGGTACATATAAAGTCAAGCTTAGTATCAATAAGTTCTACTGAACTTAGAGCCGTTTGTGAAGGGATAGCACACCCTTGCTACAGCTCAAGCTAGGATCAGTAGGCCACAAACTAGTGTAGGTAGTACAACACTGCACAACACTAGAATGTCCTCAAGGGATGGAGCCAGTGGGTCCACCCAGCCTCAGTATAAGGACATGACCTTCTTTGACTTGAAGGCCATGTGTGTTGCAAGACACCTGAAGCTAGGACAGAGTCCCTCCACACTAGGCCTGAGAGATCTGCTGATAGCAGGTGATCTTAGATTAGCTCTAGGAGCTAATGGATCTGGATCAGGGGGTGGGTCAGCTATAGTCTCTGGGTCAGATGATGAAAATCAAGATGACCTGGACTCTGTAATTGAAGGGCCAGGCCCACATGGGTCTGAAAAAGTCAGAGGGATTCTCCCTAAGAGGACTGACAGAGTGGAGGAGAGGCCTAGGTCCCTTTCTAGGGACTCTGACCACTCATATCACTCTGGCAGAGAATCTGTCCATAAGAGGAGCTCATACCTTTATAGAAGAGAGACCTCCACTGAAAGAATGTACAAACTGCTGCAGTATGAGGAAGCAAGGTATGCCCTTAAGGCCAAGCAGTTGGCATTAGATAAAGAAGCCTTTGAGCTCCAGAGAGCTTCTAGAAAAGAGGGGCTAGAACCCCCTGGTGGCAGCAACAGTGTCCCTAGAGTCAGAGATTATATTCCAGACCATAGGAACCTGTTCAAAGTTGTTCCTCCCTACCAGAGTGGGGATGATATCCACAAATGGATAACTGCTATGGAGAGGGCCTGTAGAGTACAACAGGTCCCCCAGAAACAGTGGGCAGCAATCTTGTGGCTCTCCTTTTCAAATAAAGGTAGAGACAAGCTCCTCACTGTTAGAGAAGAGGATGCTGATGACTATGATGTCCTGAAAAGTGCATTAATAGATGGGTTTGGCTTAACCACTGAGCAGTACAGGTTGAAGTTCAGAGACACCCAGAAAGCATAGAATCAGGACTGGACAGACTTTGTAGATTGTGCAACCAAGGCTCTGGAGGGTTGGCTGGTTGGTAGTAGAGTAACTGATTAAGGGATTTATAATCTCATGATGAGATAACAGATCCTTAATAATTGCCAAAACCAGTTGTTGCATCAATACCTGGTGGACGCTGATCTGACCTCTCCCCAAGAATTGGGAAAGAAGACAGACAAATGGGTCAGAACCAGGGTGAGGCAGAAAACACAGAACCAAGGGGGTGACACTAAGAAGCAGGATCATAAAGGCTCTGAGAAAGGTGGGGATAAGTCAAAAGACCAGAAGTCTTCACAAGGGCTCCAAAAATCTGCATCTGGTGGGGATTCACAGTCTACAAAGGGAAAAGGCCAAAAGAAGCCCTGGTGCAAATTATGTAAACAGAAAGGGCACTGGACTTCTGATTGTACCAAGTCCAAAGACCAAACCACCACCACTCCTGCCCCTAAGGCAACTGTTCGCCCTAGTGCAGCTACTGGTGGAGGTGGTAATCAGAATAAGGGTGTAGTAGGGTTGACCCTGGGTTCTGAAGCGGACTCTGGCCTAGTCAGAGTACCCACTCAGGCATTGCTGATTTGTGATGGAGACATTGATATGTCATTCCTAGTGAGCCCCAGTAATCTGGGCAAATACAAACAGCAGCCTGTAATAAATGGCAAACAGGCTTTGGCATTCAGGGACACAGGTGCTAGTGTCACCATGGTGGCAGAGGATCTTGTGGACCCTGGGCAGATCATCCTGGGTGAAATGTACCAGATTACCAATTGTGAGAAGTTGGCCTGGCATATGCTGGTCACTAGTTATAGTGGCCACTTTGCACCAGTCCAATTCAACTCTTATGGTAGATAGGTTTAAGACAACCTTTTAAAGAAAGCTATCCTAGTGGTAGCTGTGGAGAGCAGCCTTCAGGCTAAGCCTCAGAGGAATGTAAAGCAGCTTGTTTTACCTTGTAATCTCTTGAATTATCAAATGAAAGGACACCACACAGGTATATATATCAAATATATATGTATTTATTTCTAGACACACTCTACTAATCTCTTTATGAGATTAGAAGCCAGGAACACATTCAAATATCAACGTTTCACAATAGGTTAAGCACAAATATGGCTGGGGCGCTAGGGGCGTACCAGACCATATACTAAAAAATGTTTTAGGAAACTCGACTTGCAAGGGGACAAGGCCTAGAGCCTGTAGAATTGCTGGGGGATCACTAATCCACCCAAGGCAGGTAAGTAAAAGAACCACGGCAGACGCGTGCAGTGTGAGAACACAGCCGCGGGTTCCCTATTGATTTCAATGGAGCACTTCGCGGTTGGATTTTTAAAGTTTTAGGGTACTTCGAGGAAGTCTACAAGCAAGCCACTTACAAGGTAAGTAATTCAAGGGCCAACACACACTAGGGCACCGGACTGCACGAGTTACCTCACCCAGGGAAGCCGGGTGCATAGGTGTCTTTTGGTGTCGGGTCGCGTTGCGTCGCTGCTTGCGAAGACTGAAGAAGTGTCCGGTGGAATCCAATGCTGGATTCACGATGAAATAGACCTGAAAGCAGAAGGGACAGTGTTCACAGTCACTTGCCAGTGGCCCGGGGCCAGGAAGATGGATGCCCACGGATGTTGGGTGATTTCAGGTGCTTGAGGGGTTTTGACTCTTCGCTCACGAGGTCCAGGTGAGATCGATAATTCGGAGTGTCCCACGACGTCTGCAGCTGACTAAGGTGTCGGCAACCAAATTGGAGCCAACAAGCCTTGGCAACAGCAAGTCTCATGAAAAGTGAATAAAGTCAATGGTGGAGACCAGCAAGGTCTGAGGGACTCACCCAGCAAGGGTGAGTGAGGGCAGGCCTGGAGCAACCAGGGGAGCCCTTTGGTTTGATAAGAAAGTCTTCAGGGGACCCACAAGCCAATGGGCAAGGGATCGTGAAGACGCCTCATGAGGAAATGCGTTACAGGAGCCCACGGTCACTCGGAACGGGGTAGGCCTCTGATTTTCGGTGCACAACCTGCTGGAGGATTGGGCCACAAATGGTCTAAAGCACAAGTTCGTAGAGCGTTGTGAAGGGGTTGCACTCGACAATAGTGCACGGTACCCGGGTATTGCAGTTCCTCATCACTCGTGGGGTCCACTCGCCACAGCTCTGCTGGGGTCTCACAATGGCCATCGAGAAGTCAGGAAATCCACTTCCAGGGCTGCAGGGACTACGGACTCTGGCGGGAGCGGGAAAGTTTGCGACCATTGATTCACGATTTTGGTGCCTGCCAAGCAGGGGATCACTCCTTGACTCCAAGGGAGATTCTTCCATCTTCCAAAGGTAGTGGAACATCGAAGGACCAGGATTCTTCTTGTAAAGCGTCGTCCAGGGTTATCTAACTTGCAATGGCAAGGTGTACCTATCTTATAGTAAAAGAAAGGGAGGGACTAGCTCTATGACCACTCCTCTAGGAGGGTCAGGGGGTGGGTGGTTACACCCAATTCCCTTTGTCCAGTTTCGCGACAGAGCAGGGGCTGGTAGCCCCTGAACCAGTTTGAGCTGGCATATGCACAGAGGAGCCTACTGCTCCCCCAGTGCAGGACTTCAAAGCACTCTAAGAGTGCACCCACCCAGCTCCAATACTCTAAATCCTGTCTGGAAGGTGGTGACACCTCCCTGTGACAGGAGGCCTATTGTTGGGCCTCCTCCACTGCGAGTTTCGGTCAGCAGCAGGAGGGCAGCCCAGTGTCTGTGCTGGTGGCATCCTTTTTGTGATGCCAGGGCTCTTTCAGATTTCTACCGTGTTTCCACAGTGGGTACATGTCATCCCCTCCAGAAGGGTGGGATCATACTCCCACACCAGTTACTGGTGTGGGGGTATGATTCCAAGTTGTTTGACACCAAACACAACATGTTTTGATGCAGTCATTCCAAAGTTAGCATTTACCGGGAGGTTATAATTCACTTAAGAGTATATGGTTTAACCGCATCCACAAACAGCCAGAGGGAATAGACCCTGCCAGCTGCAGAGGGGCCCTGCTCAGGCAGAGGCACCCCCTCACATTGTAAACCAAGCACCCTGCCCTCAGGATTGGTAGGGCCTGCTGTAGGGGTGACTGATAGGTTTATATGTGTGTGTATGGTAAGATATAGGAACCTATACCTCTGTGAGGAGTGCTAACACTACCTCACCCAGGCTGCAGTAGCAGGCCTGGGGTGTCAGATTTAGTCTGCTTCCCAGGGGTGGCATAATACATGCTTCAGCCCCTGGCAGGCCTGTGAAGTGCCTAAGGTACCATATACAAGGGGCTCATAAGGCACCACAGTAACCAATCACTAGTGCATCTAATATGCACTCCAAGTCGTTCAGAGAGAACAGAGAGACTGGGGATTAGCAGGGACCCAGCCATAAACCAGTGTTAACATCAGAAAAAAAGTGGGGCAACATAATTGCAGATCCTACTCTCCTACACCAATGCAAGCAATGTCAGGACCAACCATAGTCTGGCAGTTGTGAATTTCTCCTGGGGAGGGGTAACTGGCCTCAAGAAGGTAGTAGTCAGTGCAGACCTCCCTGTCGAATGTCTTTTGGGCAATGATCTAGAGACTTCAGCCTGGTCTGAAGTAGAGTTATGGACTCATGCTGAGATGTTGGGCACACCTGCAGAGGTATTTGCTGTGACCAGGTCACAGGCCAAAATGCATCAAACTGAACCAGCTCTGGATCCTGAAAGTATGGAGCAAGTGCTACCCAAGAGGAGGAGCAGTAGGGTTAAGGCAGTGCCTTCCCCTCGGTCTCAGATCTCAGATTCCCCTCCTGAGGGAGGAGAAGCAGATCCTGAAGAAGGAACTGCCCCAGAGGGACTTGAGCCTGATCAGGTTGAGTTCCTCGGGGCAGGGGGACCTTCCAGGGAAGCTCTGAGTAAGGAGCAACAGTACTGCCCCTCTCTTGAACCCCTCAGACAGCAGGCTGCTGCTGAGACTGCTGGGAGTGCTAGTGGGTCCCATAAAGTTTATTGGGATTTGGGACTCCTATATTCTGAGGCTAGGGATCCTACCCCTGGAGCCACCAGGAGGTTGGTAATACCTCAGAAGTTTAGGGGGTTCCTCTTGACCCTAGCACATGACATCCCTTTAGCAGGACGCTTGGGCCAAAACAAGACCTGGGCCAGGCTTGTTCCACATTTTTATTGGCCACATGTCAGAGGACACCAAGGAGTTTTGTAACTCCTGTGGCACTTGTGAAGCCAGTGGCAAGTCAGGTGGCTAAACAAAGGCCCCCCTGATACCACTACCTGTGGAGGAGTACCCTTTGAAAGGGTAGGGATTGACATTGTTGGTCCCCTTGACCCTCCAACAGCATCTGGGCACAGGTTTATCCTGGTGGTAGTGGATCATGCCACCAGGTACCCAGAATCAATTCCCCTCAGGACCACCACAGCCCCTGTGGTGGCAAGAGCCCTCATTGGAATTTTCTCCAGAGTGGGTTTCCCTAAGGAGGTTATATCTGACAGAGTTACCAACTTCATCTCAGGGTATCTAAAACCATTGTGGAAGGAGTGTGGTGTAAACTACAACTTCACTACTCCCTATCACCCACAATGCAATGGGTTAGTTGAAAGGTTCAACAAAACCCTAAAGGGAATGATTAAAGGCCTCCCGGAAAAGCTTAGGCGAAAATGGGACCTTTTACTTCCCTGCCTTCTGTTTGCATACAGAGAGGTCCCACAGAAGGGGGTTGGCTACAGCCCTTTTGAACTTCTGTTTGGGCACCCTGTAAGAGGTCCATTATGTTTGGTGAAGGAGGGCTGGGAGTTACCTCTCCATCCTCCCAAATAGGATGTGATGGACTATGTACTTGGTCTCCGCTCCAGGATGGCTGAATACATGAAGAAGGCAACTAAAAACCTGGAGGCAAGCCAAGAACTACAAAAACACTTGGCATGACCAAAAGGCTTTGCTGACTGTATACCAGCCAGGACAGAAAGTGTGGGTGTTGGAGCCTGTGGCCCCAGAAGCTCTCCAGGACAAGTGGAGTGGCCCCCATACAATTGTTGAGCAAAAGGGAGAAGTCAACTACTTGGTGAATCTTGGAACTCCCAGGAGCCCCCTTAGGGTGCTCCATGTCAACAGGTTGAAACCATATGTTGACAGGGCTGACATGGGCTTGCTCATGGCAACTGATGAGGAACAGGAGGAGGAGAGTGACCCTCTCCCTGACCTGCTCTCACAGAACCCTGATGTGGGGTCAGTAGATGGTGTTGCTTTGGCAAGCAGCCTCACTGACCATCAGCAAACTGAATGCAGACAAGTTCTGCAGCAGTTCAGACATATGTTTAGCCTGACCCCTAGTCAGACTTCCTGGTGCACCCATGAGGTGGACACTGGAGACAGTCTGCCGGTCAAGAGGAAAATCTACGGGGGGGCGTGGCTTGCTGCCGATCGCAATGGCCGCAGCCTAGGGAAGCTCCGGGGACGAAGTTGGTTCCCCGCACAATCTGCAAATAATCCGGACACATTATTTGGCCTGAGGACCCACAATCTACTCCCGAGGCCCGGGTGCCGCGATCGGCGCACTCCCGGGACATGCACGCCGTCCGCAAGGCCGTCTGAGACGGAGAGCGAGGAGCGGCCTAGATGCACGCCGGACGCCGGGGACTAGCCTGAATACCGGATCCGGTGGCTGGCGCTGGTGGGGTGTCCTTGGCGGGCTCGACGGCTGCTCTGGGCGGCGGCGGAGGGGTGAGGCCTTCCTCCCGGTCATCCCCCCCCCTGCGGGACTCATAACGGACGGCAGAGGTGTTGCTGGCATCCGGAGCGACCTGAAGCACCAGCGGAGGTCCGGCGACGGAGCAATACTGCCCGCCCTGGAGTGGCCACCGGTGAGAGGTGCGCTGGGGGAGTGCAGTGCGGGCGCCCACTCGGGCCAAGTAATAAATAATCACGCCACTGCCACGGAGCCCCGGAGGCGAAGAACCCGTGGGGGGGGTGAATACAGAGCAGACTGCCCGCCGCCCGCCGTTGGAGGCGTGGTTGGGGGTGCCGCGGGCTCTGGACGGCGGTGTTGAAGACGCTGGTGTGGACCGGGGGAGGGGACCCCCCCTGCCGGCGCTGTTGGGGCTGTGTGGTAATGCACTGAGGCTGGGGAATGCTGGACAGTGTGAGACCAGGAATCAGAGGTACATCTGCCCCCCAACGCTGGCACTGAGTGAACTGATACAGCGGTATCTCTGCAGTGCCTGTTCTGCAACCTGAGAGACCTGGCAGTCACCGATCCGCGTGTGGTTGACTGGGGTGGACCTGTTACCTCAGTGCCTTCCAGGTGCATCCGCGGCGGGAAACCCGACAGGCCGCACGGGGGAGGAAAGCCCTGTCACTGGCGGCGGCGATTACCGACTGCGGTAGTGCGCCTCACGTAAAGATGGGGGGCAGAGGCCCACGCGCAAACACCCAGGGCAAACTGGACAAATATGCCTACTCGAAAGAATCACAGGCTCCAGCGGACCGTAAAGAATCGCACGATAAAGCAACAAACCAGGAAGGAGCGACCAAGGTGACGCTCGATGACATTATGACCGCACTCACTCAGGTGCAATCCACGGTTGGCACCATTTCCACTGATGTGTCTTTCCTAAGGGCTGACTTCCAGAAAATGTCGGCACGAGTCACGGAGGTAGAACAAACGACGAAATCCCTGGTTGGAGATACGGCCGCATTGCTTCAGAGAGTTAACCACTTAGAGGCCGAGAATAAAATAATGGCGACGAAGCTAGATGACCAGGAAGGGCGCTCCCGCCGCAATAACGTCCGAATTACGCGCCTTCCCGAGAAGGAAGGGGGCCAGGCCATGGACCTGTATGTTGAAGAACTCATCAAGACACGACTCCAACCGAGGGGGCTGTCCACCTTCTTCTCGGTTGAAAGGGCGCACAGGGTGCCAAGCGGCAGGCCTAGGCCGGGGGCGCCCCCCAGGCCTGTGCTGGCCCGAATCTTTAATTTCTGCGACCGCGATGCCATACTGCAGACAGCGAGAGTGGCCCCACCGCTTCGAGTTCATAACTCCGTGATTTCCTTCTTTCCGGACTTTACGGCTGCAGTCACCAAACGCCGTAGAAGCTTCCTGGAGATAAAAAAGGATCTTCGGAGTAGAGAAATTACCTACTCAATGCTGTTCCCAGCGAGGTTGCGAGTCGTAGCTGATGGTAAAACTTGTTTTTTTGATCATCCGGAGGAGGCCCGGGAATGGCGCGAGGGCAGGTGGAAGGACGCAAGCGGCCAGAGAGACACCACCAGCAGCGACAGGCAGAGGGGGGCCCCGAAGATCACGGACAGGTGCAGGACGGAGACTCCGCGCACAGGTCGGAGGCGTAGGAATAAGAAGCGGACCTGTGGCCCAAGCAGATCGGCAGGAACAAAGACGAAGGGCAATGGTGGGGTAGTCCCACCCGTGCCATCAGACGGTGTGGGATTCCTGTGGTCTTCTAAGTTTGCTGAGCAGATGGGCGAGGATCCACTGGTGCAGGGTCTATGCTGTTGCTGAAGCAAGGTCTAACAGAACAATGGTCCTCAGGAAGGGGATGGACTAAGTTGCTCCTCGGACTTCTCACCCCCGACACGCAAGTACTGTTATTGGGATTGGGTATGAAGCGCTCTGCAAAGTTGGGGTGGCGGGTAGTTTTAAGTCCGTCTAGCAGGGAGGCAGGGTGGGGAGTGGAGGGTGGGTTTTGTGGTTATGGTTTGGTTTTCTTTGTTCTGGTTTTGTATATAGGCACCTGGGTACGACAGATCCTCAAATGGGGATGGTGGGGACTCTGCCCACACTCATCCGCCCCACTGATTGTGTATTTCGACGTTCATGGCGGTATCACACTCACAGCCGGTTGAGCAGGGACAGATGCCTGACTCACAGATGAAGTCCCTAACGCTAGTTACGTGGAATGTACACGGCCTCGGGGACAAAATTAAAAGGGGTCTGGTGTTGCAGAGTCTTAAGCGAAGTTCCCCGGCTGTGGTCCTGCTGCAGGAAACACACCTCGCTGGGAATACATGTCAGGCACTAGACAGGTGGGGGTTCAAGATGGTGGCCCACTCAGAGTTCACATCCGGGTCCAGAGGGGTGGGTATCTTGGTACGCAAACAATCACCACTAATAATTCATAAAACAAAGACAGACGCGGGTGGTCGCTTTGCGGCTCTGGTGGGACAATGGGAGGGACATCCTATCAACATAGTTTCGGTTTATGTTCCCCCAGCGTTACAGGCAATTGCGCTTCAGGCCCTGAGTGACTTTCTCCTGGATCTCCCGTAGGGAGAACTGTTGATCGGGGGAGACTTTAATGACGCAATGGATGGGGCCATGGACCGGCACCCTGTGAGGGAACGGATGGCAGGGGTGTCACGTCTCGGGGGCTTTTTGGAGGCGATGGGGCTCGTAGATGTCTGGCGACATCGACATCCCATGGCGCACCAATTAACTTTTCAATCCACGGTGCATAATAGCTTGTCGAGAATAGACTACTTTATAGCCTCTTCGGAGAACCTCAAGCAAGTAGACACAGTTGACATTCGGCCTAGGGGTATTTCAGACCACTCGCCAGTTGTCCTGACATACATGTATCGCCAGGGGGGGGCGCAGCGTATCTTCCCCATATTCCCTGGACACTTGCGAGTTCCCAAGATCATAAAATCTATACGCACCTCGACACAACAATACTTCCGGGACAATGCCGGATAGGTCCAGTCTCCGTCCACCCTCTGGGAGGCCTATAAGACCTTACTCAGAGGACAAGCCATCTCTTCTATTGCAGGCTATAAGCGAGAACAGCAGCAGGAACTCACTGCTTTGGAATCAGAGCTCCAGAGGGCTGACGCTCAGCACTCACAGAACCCGACTCCTGACACGGCCCGCAGCCTGCACTTCCAACAGCAGCTACATAGGGAACATTTGAGAGGGGTGACTGCACTCAGACTCTCAGCGACGAGACACAAGGTATACGATGCCGGCGATAAAACGGGGAAACACCTCGCCTGGCTCGACAAAAGGGAGCGAGACAGAAAGTGGATAGCGCAGCTGAGAATGACCGATAACTCCATGGCAACTGACCCACGGGCCATAATACACAGGCTAGCGCAGCACTTCCAACAGGTGTACACGTCGTTGTCGGCAATGTCAATGGAAGAGGCAATGACCTATATCAAGGATATCGCAATGCCTAAGCTCGCGCCAGAAACAGCCCTCACGCTAGAGGCGGATCTGACGGCCGATGAGTTGCAGGTGGCGATTGGCTCCCTGCAATCTGGGAAGGCACTAGGTCCTAATGGAATTCCCGTAGAACCTTATATAAGGTTGGCGGGGACATTGGCCCCGCACCTGCTCCATATGTACTGTGACAGTCTGACGACAGGAGAACTCCCACAGGATCAACGCATAGCCACAATAGTGGCGATCCCAAAACCTGGAAAGCTCCCGGAAGACTGTACTTCCTACCGCCCCATTTCCTTAATCAATGCTGTAGCTAAAATATTAGCAAAGGTCCTTGCGGTACGGCTTACCCCACATCTCACAACTCTGGTTCACCCGGACCAGTCGGGGTTTATGCCTAGTAGAAACACTGCACTAATTCTGAGGCGGCTACACGGAGTGATGGCCCGTGTACCTTATCTTCAGGAGCCAGCAGTTATCCTGTCCCTGGACGCCCGAATGGCGTTCGATATGGTGGAATGGCCATTCTTGTTTGCGGTCCTGACACACTTGGGGTTCGGCCCAAAATTCTGTGCATGGGTACGCCTCCTCTACACAAAGCCGCTGGCCCACGTGACAGCTAATGGGCATTTATCAAATGACTTCCCACTGTCTGGGGCACGCGTCAGGGCTGCCCGCTGTCACCGTTATTGTTCGCGCTGGTGCTGGAACCTTTGGCGGCATGGATCAAGTGGGAACCCCTGATCCGCGGCCTGCGCTGGACAACAGACTGGGAGGATCGTATATCGCTGTATGCGGATGACGTACTGCTTTATTTGTCCTCACCCACACGATCCATCCTGGCACTCCTTAATATATGTGATCAGTTTGGTCGTGCGTCGGGCTACACTATCAATTGGTCCAAATCAGTCCTCTTTCTGCTCCGGGGTCCACCGCCACTGCTTCCAACGGACTGTCCACTGCGGGTCTCGGTGGATGCGTTCCGTTATTTGGGCATCTACATTACGGCGGACCCGGACGAATTCTTTCAAAAAAATCTTAGGCCTCCCCTGGAACGTTTAAAAAGAGATGCCGCCCATTGGAGGACGCTCCCCCTGACACTATTGGGGAAGGCAGCGCTTTTTAAGATGATGGCGCTGCCTCGGTTTCTATACGCCCTCGAAAATAGACCATACTCTGTGCCACCCGCCTACTTTAAACACATCGCGGCTCAGGTCTCTGGGCTACTGTGGGGGAACAAGCCTGCGCGCATTGCACAGCGCAAACTCACCAAAGGGTGGTACGATGGGAGCATCGCACTGCCGGATATACAATTATATTATTGGGCGGTGCACTTGAAAGTCAGCAATCAATGGGTTCATGTTCCACAGACGAATCCCCCTTATATGGCAGATAGACACGGGCTTGGGGAGGGAGGTGTGATGTCTGCGCTCTGTAACAAGAAACACACGCCGGCACTACTCGGACCCACGGGGCAGACGGTCAGCACATGGCATGAAGCGCATGCTAAAATGGGATGGACTGGAAAGATAACCCAACTTACCCCTCTGTGGGTAACGCAGCGGCTAGGTGGCTTGCTACACTGCAAGGGCTTTGACAAGTGGGACGCAATTGGAATATCGACGGTGGGCGATATGTGGCACAAGGGAGGAATCGCCACGTTTGAACACCTCCGGCGCAATATGACCTGGTGCCCTCTGAAAGCTTCAGATACCTGCAGATCAGACATGCGCTGCGGGCGGCCCTACCACCCGGCACTAAGGTCCCTGAGGCCACCACCTTAGAGGATAGGCTGTTGACAGAATGCATGTATAAGCGGGCCACCTCTTTTACATACCGAAAGTTAATGAACAATTTACCAGACCCCCACGTGGCACTCAGGGGAAAATGGTCCCAAGAGGTCAGCGATTTCGACGACTCTGAATGGCGGGAGGCACTGGCCTCACCGCGGGAGGTGGGGATACCGTCACGACTTAAACTAGTGCAACTTAAAATCTTGCATAGAAGTTACTACACCAGATATCTCCTTCACACAATAGGGTCGGCACCACACCCGTACTGCCTGAGGCACTGTGGGGAGGAGGGTACCTTTTTTCATACTCTGTGGGAATGTCCCAAAATAACGGAATATTGGGTGCAAGTGATGAGGACCATATCACAGACGGAGGAGGTGTCGTTGGCTCCCAAACCCAGGAGATGTATACTAAATGTGTGGGAGCCGAATGATCTTACACGCCCAGCACAGGAATGGGCAACAATGGGGATAATGGTGGCGAAGCGCAACATTGCGCAAAAATGGGGTGCGAGAGAGACACCGTCGCTTGCCGCCTGGTGTGTTTATCAACCGTGGCTGCCCGAGGAAATGGAGCAAGATATGGGGGGCCTGGAATAAATACAGGGGATACATTTGTGAACCTCCAGACATAAGAGTGGAGGGGGACTCGGATAACGAAAACGAGGAGGAACTGGAATTGTAATGGGGGAAGGGTTGTCTTTTGTCGGACATTTGTGAAGTTCGAGCACCAAGTGACACAATGTCGAACATGCAAAATGTAATGTGTAGAAATATTTGGATAATTTACCTAATTTGTTTGTGCCTTAAATGCAAATATAATAAAAAGTTTATAAAAAAAACAATTTTTTTTTTAAAAAAAAGAGTAAAATCTTCAGGCAACCTGACCATGTCAGGGACTGTATCAGGACTGAAGTCCATAAAATGTTGGAACTAGGTGTGATTGAGCCTTCAGATAGCCCTTGGGCTAGTCCAGTCGTCCTTGTGCCTAAACCTCATACCCAGGGTGGTAAGAAAGAAATGTGGTTTTGTGTAGACCACAGAGGCCTCAATGCAGTCACCAGGAATAATGCCTATCCAATTCCCAGGGCAGATGAGCTCATTGATACTTTGGCCTCAACCAAATATCTGAGTACATTCGACCTAACAGCTGGCTACTGGCAAATCAAGTTAGCTGATGATGCCAAGGCCAAAACCGCATTTTCAACCCCTGGTGGGCACTACCACTTTGTGGTGATGCCCTTTAGTTTGAAAAATGCACCTGACACTTTTCAGAGGTTGGTGAACAAAGTTCTGACAGGTATGGAAGCTTATTGCTCAGCTTATCTAGATGAGATTGTTGTCTTTAGTTCCACCTGGCAGGATCACCTGCTCCACCTCAGAAATGTTTTGGAGGCTCTGCAAAAAGCAGGCCTCACTATCAAGGCCACTAAGTGCCAGATAGGACAGAGTCAGGTTGTGTACCTGGGCCACCTTGTAGGTGGAGGCCAGGTTCAACCATTGCAGAGCAAAATCCAGACCATAATGGAATGGGTAGCTCCAACCACCCAGACACAGGTGAGAGCATTTTTAGGCCTGACTGGGTACTATAGGAGGTTTGTTAAGGGATATGGATCTACAGTGACCCCCTTAAATGATCTTATCTCAAAGAAAACGCCAAAAAAGGTTCAGTGGACAGCTAGCTATCAAAAGGCATTTGAAGACCTAAAGCAGGCTATGTGCACTGCCCCCATCTTACAGAGTCCAGACTACACCAAAACGTTAATTGTCCAAACAGATGCTTCTGAGCTGCGTGTGGGAGCTGTACTGTCTCAACTGAATGATGAAGGTCAAGACCAGCCAGTAGCTTTTATAAGCAGAAGGCTGACCGCTAGAGAGAAACATTGGTCAGCTATAGAGAGGGAGGCCTTTTCTGTGGTGTGGGCCCTGAAGAAGCTGAGGCCATACTTGTTTGGCACTCACTTCATAGTTCAGAATGACCACAAGCCCCTCCTATGGCTTAAACAGATGAAAGGTGAAAACCCAAAACTGCTAAGGTGGTCTATTTCCCTACAGGGGATGGACTATACAGTGGAACATAGACCTGGGACACAATATGCCAATGCAGATGGACTCTCAAGGTATTTCCACTTAGAACACGAAGACTCAACTGGTCAAGGTTAGTTTAGTGTCCCTGCGTTTGGGGGGCGGGGGGTGTAGGAGAGTAGGATCTGCACTTATGTTGCCCCCACTTTTTTCTGATGTTAACACTGGTTTCTGGCTATAGTCTGGCTGGGTCCCTGCTAATCAGGGCCCCAGTCTCTCTGTTCTCTCTAAACAACTTGGAGTGCATAATAGATGCAATAGTGATTGGATACTGTGGTACCTTATGAGCCCCTAGTATATGGTACCTTAGGTACCAAGGGCATAGGTACTTCACAGGTCTAACAGGGGCTGAAGCATGTATTATGCCACCCCTGGGAAGCAGGCTAAATCTGACGCCACAGGCCTGCTACTGCAGCCTGGGTGAGGTAGTGTTAGCACTCCTCACTGAGGTATAGGTTCCCTATATCTCACCATACACACACATACAAACCTATCATTTACCCCTAAGGCAGGCCCTATCAATCCTGAGGGCAGGGTGCTTGGTTTACAATGTGAGGGGGTGCCTCTGCCAGAGCAGGGCCCCTCTGCAGATGGCAGAGTCTATTCTCTGTGGCTGTTTGTGGATGCGGTTAAACCATATACTCTTAAGTGCATTATAACCTAGCGGTAAATGCTACCTTTGGAATGACTGCATCAAAACATCTCGTTGTTGGTGTCAAACAACTTGGAATCATACCCCCACACCAGTAACTGGTGTGGTAGTATGATCCCACCCTTCTAGAGGGGAAGACATGTACCTTCTGTGGAAACACGGTAGAAATCTGAAAGAGCCCTGGCATCACAAAATGGATGCCACCAGCACAGACAGTGGGCTGCCCTCCTGCTGCTGACTGAAACTCGCAGTGGAGGAGACCCAACAATAGGCATCCTGTCACAGGGAGGTGTAACCACCTTCCAGACAGGATTGAGTGTATTGGGGCTGGGTGGGTGCACTCTTAGAGTGCTTTGAAGTCCTGCACTGGGGGAGCAGTAGGCTACTCTGTACATATGCCAGCTCAAACCGGTTCAGGGGCTACCTGCCCCTGCTCTGGCGCGAAACTGGACAAAGGGAAGTGGGTGTAACCATCCACTCCCCTGACACTCCCCAGGGCCGGACTGACCGTAGCGGGCCCCGGGCAATCCCCGGTGCGCCGCACGGGTGGGGGCCGGTTTTGGGACCCTGGGGGCCGTTTTTGTTGCAGGGCCATTTTTGCAGCACAGCTGCAAAATCGGCCCTGTAACAAAATCGGCCGAAAACCGGCCCTGGTAAAGAGCTCGGCGGCACCCCTAAGGGGCGGAGAGGGGGGGCGGGGAGGGGGCCTGCCGAGCACTTTGTCAGGGCCGGTTTTTGTTCCCAGTCTGGCCCTGACCCTCCCAGAGGAGTGGTCATTGAGCTAGTCCCGCCCTTTCCTTTAGTATAAGTTAGGGAACCCTTGCCATTGCAAGTCAGATATCCCTGGACGACGCTCTGCAAGAAGAATCCTGGCCCTTCGACGTTCCACTACCTTTGGAAGACTGAAGAATCTCCCCTGGAGTCAAGGAGTGACTCCCCTGCTTGGCAGGCACCAAAAACTTGAATCAACGGTCGCAAACTTTACCGCTCCCGCTGGAGTCCGAAGTCCCTGCAGCCCCAGAAGTGGATTTCCTGACTTCGTCGGCCATTGTGAGTCCCCAGTGAAGCTGAGGCGAGTGGACCCCACAAGTGACGAGGAACAGCAATACCTGGGTACCGTGCACTATTGTTGAGTGCAACCCCATCACGACATTCTACGAACTTGTGCATTGGACCACGTGTGGTCCAACCCTCCAGCAGGATTTTCCTTGAAGATCTGAGGCCTACCTCGTCCCGAGTCACCGTGGGGTGAAGCGAATCCTCATGTGGCGTCTTCGCGATCACTTGCCGGCTGGCTTGTGGGTCCCCTGAAGACTTTCTGATCAAACCAAAGGGCTTCCCTTATTGCTCCAGGCCTGCCCTGACTTACCCTCGCTGGGTGAGTCCCTCAGACCTTGCTGGTCTGCACCGCTGACTTTCTTCTCTTTCCATGAGACTTGCTGTTGCCAAGGCTTGTTGGTTCCAATCCGGTTGCCGACACCGCAGTAAGCTGCAGACTTTGTGGGATACTCCAAATCCAGCTCCTGGTCATCGTTGATGCCTCCTGGACCTCGTGGCTGAAGAGTCAAAACACCCTTGATCACCTGAAATCACCCGACTTCCGTGGGCATCCATCTTCCTGGCCCCGGGTCACTGGCAAGTGACTGTGAACACTGTCCCTTCTTCATCCTGAATCCAGCCGTGGATTCCACCGGACACTTCTCCAGTTTTCACAAGCAGCAAAACTTCTTTGGCTTCCATTGAAAACGACAATGCGACCCGACACCAAAAGACACCTATGCACCCGGCTTCCCTGGGTGAGGTAACTCGTGCACTCCGGTGCTCCTGTGGGTGTTGGCCCTCGAACTACTTACCTTGTAAGTGGCTTGCTTGTAGACTCTATAGAAGTACCCTAAAACTTTTAAAATTCCAACCGCGACTTGCTCCATTGAAATCAATAGGGAACCCGTGGCTGTGTTCTCACACTGCACGTGTCTCCCGTGGGTCCTTTACTTACCTGCCTTGGGTGGATTAGTGAGGCCCCAGCGATTCTACAGGCCCTAGGCCTTGTCCCCTTGCAAGTCAACATTCCTAAACCTCTTTTTTAGTATATGGTCTGGTACGCCCCTAGGGCCCCAGCCATATTTGTGCTTAACTTATTGTGAAACGTTGATATTTGCATATGTTCCTGACTTCTAATCTCATAAAGAGATTAGTAGAGTGTGTCTAGTAATACATACATATATATTTGATATATATACCTGTGTGGTGTCCTTTCATTTGGTAATTCAAGAGATTATAAAGGTAAAACAAGCTGCTTTACATTCCTCTGAGACTTAGCCTGAAGGTTGCTCTCCACAGCTACCACTAGGATAGCTTTCTTTAAAAGGTTGTCTTAAACCTATCTACCATAAGAGTCGAATTGGACTGGTGCAAGGTGGCCACTATAACTAGTGACCAGCATATGCCAGGCCAACTTCTCACACTCACCCATACAAGCACTCACACCCCCACATAACCACTTTCATACCCATTCACTCATCCATACAAGCTCTCACACATCCGCTCACTCAGCCACACATCCATACACACAGACACTTGCTTTACAATACACCCACACACACACACCTCAACTCCCTTAACCAAACAGCCACTCACTCACTAATACAGTCACTTACACAGCCAGTCACTCACTAATACAACCATTCAGACACCCACTCACTTACTCATATACTTTCTTACATAGCCCCTCACCCACCAATTCAGCCACTGACACACCTACTAACTCACCAATACAGTCACTCACACAGCCACACTCACCCACACAGCTACGTTTACACCTACTTATACATCCCTAAAGCCACTCATACACCTATACAGACACCCACTGATACACACAGTCACAGAGCCACTCACATCATATATGTTAAAAATTGTATCACTCATTAGTAGTACAGAAAGTGTACTATTTTAACTTTTGTAGTACCTTGGTATATATGTCTAACACTCAATCTTTTAAAAACATTCACTCAATGGATAATGTTATCCATGATGTCAGTGATGTCACTGACCATGTCTTGAGTGATGTAATATGCGAGGTCATAAGCGGTGCATTGCAAGGTCGTAAGTTGTAGTTAGCTCAGCTAACTATAACTATTGAATTCCACTAACTGAGCCTAGCAATAACGTCGTTGTAACCTTTGCTTTTTTCTGTGAATATATATGCATCCCAACTCAATGGTACTCATCTGATCTAAACCAGTGAGATGACAGCAGAGCCGGCTGACTGAGGTAAGCACAAACACATCTAAACCGTGCAAGGTGAGTGAATAAGTCTTGAATGACTCGTGACATGGAAGTCTGAATGCCAGTCCTCAATCAGGGATGGGGACTTGTGCAACCCAAGTATATCCGTTCTGGTCTACAACCTTGCACGCTAGGTGGTAGGCAGATCCACTTGGACCCATGTCCTGAAGAATGCCTCTGACTTTCTGAAGGGTTTACATAGGCAGAAACATGTTGAAGTAAGATGTAATGGACTCCTAAAAAAACCTGTTGGTTTCAATATTGTGATTGGGACGCATAAGTCAAAAATTATTTTATCTAGCATTCCACAATTTTATTTGGTCCTATGGGGAAACCTGGGACTTTAGGACAGGTTGGTTGATGGCATAAGAAAGGGCACCTTTTGCAGGTGGCAACATCAGCGCAATGTCACCATTAATAATACCAATGAGGTCTTATAACAACTGTAGCTTACAGAAACACCTCATTCTAAATCATAACAGCTCGAAATATGGGCACAGGGAGGGGGCCACAGGAGTGAATCCTGAGATGAATCATGACACATAACATGAGTGAGGGTTCAACATCCTGTAGATAACCCTGAAATGAAAGTTGTCAAAACTCTGCTTCAAAGTTAAGGTTACATAAGTATCCCTAATTCCTCAAGCTTTGGACACTCCAACATCATTTGGTATGTGCGTATGACAAAAGGGATAGATAGATAGATAGATAGATAGATAGATAGATAGATAGATAGATAGATACTTTTAGTGCACAATTAATTAAAATCATTGCAATCATATTGGGTTAAAATCAAATATAATGTACAACATTTCCTATATTATAAAAGGTGTATAATGGTTTGTCATCTTGTTTCATAAAGGTTGCTGCCAGTTGCACTGAGTCACCTTCCATGCACTCTACCAGCGCTTTTTGACATGTCCGCTGTTAGAATTGGTAATCTCTGGTTGGCACAGGTATGCACTTGTGACAAGCAGGGACTCTTACTTCTAAGTCAGAGTAAGGGGATCACCCTTTCAAATAACCCCTGCTCACCCTTTAGGTAGTGTGGCGCAAGCAGTCAAGACTATTCTCAGGGCGTCATAGGTTAAGCATTTGTGAACACATACAGTAATACAATGACACACCACAAATGGACACCAGTCAAGGTTGTATCAAAAATAGTTCTCTTTATATAAGGCTTAGCACAAGACCAAAATAACGAATAAAATGACCACAGTATTATTTTAAAGTTCAATGTTCTTGTAAAAAGGCTTAAAAATACAAAAATAGGCTTCTCTTAGTCAATTACGCTTCTTTTCAGGCTCTGTACGGTTTGTACCTAGATGTGCGACTCGTTGGCATTAAAAACAAGGAAAGTACGAGTCAAACAATCGTTGCGGACTCAGGGGTCCGTGGCGTGCACGCTGCGGTGCGAACAGAACAAAGTACCTTGGTTTTGTAGGATCCGCGACGGACAGTGCGGGACAAGTTGATGGGTTCAGGTCGTAGTTCGGCAGCGTATTCAGATGCTGGTCGGGTCGCGGCGTCGGGACGCGGCGTTGGTACGGGACCTTCAGGGATACGTGCGGATGGCCCGGATCGGCTTGCAGAGTCCGTGGCGTTCGGCGTTCGAGCCGTACCTTCGGTGCGGATAGGCGGCGACACTTCTCGGCGCCATACAGCGTACGGGGAGGATCGGTGTGATGCGGCGTCTCGGCTCTGAGCACGGCACAGTACAGTATGTCTAGCAGCGTACGGACCGTACCTGCGGGACAATGAAGCTTGGGTCCGGCGTACAGGGTTCGGCAGCCAGGGCTGTACGACTCGAATCGGCGGGGAAGGTTAGGTGCGATGCGGCCGGGAGGGATACGGTGCGTACTAACGCTTTTGGATCAGCGTAGACACACGGTGCCGGGCGGCAAAGACACGGCTTCGCGGTGGGTGGGGTACGAGTCGTACTGGGGCCAAATCCAGCGGGAAACAAGCAAGAATTGTCCAGGCAACTCAGTTTTGGAAGGCAGATGAGTCCAATGGTCCTGGGACTCAGTTCAGGGGGCAAGCTCTTCTTCCAAGCCCTTGGAGATTGTTGAAAACAAAGTGCAAAGTCTCTCTTACAGTCTTTTCCTCTCCTTTCTCAGCAAGGTACCAACTGCAGGCCAATCCCCCAGGTTAGGGAAAGTTACTCCTCCTTCAGCTTCTTCCAGGTCCTTCTGGTCAGGCAGAGTTTCTTCGTGGTTCAATCAGGATCTGATTTCTTAGGAGCAGGGCTCCTAAATTTATACCAAGTTTCTTTTGTCTCTACAGGCCAGGGGGGCCTTTGCATAATCCCAGTCCAGTTCTTTTCAGTGAGGAGCACTTTGTTGTTGGGACTCTGGCTTCTTCTTTCAGCAGGCAGGGCAGAGACATCAGACGCTCCCCAGGGGGTGGAGCCAGCATTGTGGTGGCAGAGCACTGCCCTATTCAGAGTCAAGGTGCACTCCTCCCACCCATCCTGGTGTAATCTCTCTATTCACCACATGGCAGCCCCAGCCTGTCTCCTGGAACTTTCCAGCCCGGTCACTCAAGCTACACACAAAGAAGATAGCCCTCCCCTCCAGAGGCGGACTGAAATGGTTAGGCACGCAAAGGCTAACTTTCTAAAAGTAGCATTTGCAAACCCAGGATATTAAAATAACCTTTACTAAAAGATGTATTTTATTATTCTGAGTTCAGGCATACTAAACATGAATTTCTACCATGCTTCCTGAGCCTGCTAGGATTATAGAGTGTTATAATCTAGCAGCCCATTCTGGCCTATGGAGAGCAGGTAGCCTTACAATAGTGAAAAACGAAAATGGCTGTAATTCACTATTAGGACATGCCACACACCTCAGGGCATGTCCTACCTTATCCTTACAATGCACCCTGCCCTAGGGCCTACCATAGGGGTGACTAACATGAAGGTAAGGGAAGGTTTTAGGGACTGGCAAGTGGGGACACTTGCCCAGTCAGCATGACAGTACCAGACCGCATGCAGGCTCTGCAATGGCAGACCTTAGACACATTTTACCAGGCTGCTTCTGTGGGTGGCACAACCAGTGCTGCAAGCCCACTAGCAGCATTTGGATATACAAGCCCTTGGCACCCCTGGTGCACTCTACTAGGGACTGATAGTAAACCAAATAAGCCAAACATGGAAGTCAATTCACATAATACATTTTCCCATAGGGAGCACTTGCCCTGTGGCACTGGATGGCAGTGTCACAGGGCCCTGAGCAGCTAACACCAGCACAAAAATACATTGAGGCACAGACAAAAATGGAAGGGTGACCCACGCCAATGTTGCCAGGTCTAACATCCGCATATTTAAAATACGCCAAATGGGGTGAAGCTAGTAGATTCTCAAGGTGCACAGTTTCTCACAGATGCACAATATGTGAATTAATGTTTCCTCTTCACCCCTGCATGCACGGCACTGTGTGGCTACGTTTCTTTTACACCTTTAGCCATACTTGTCTGCCAGCCGTGGAATCAAGCCAAACCGTAGTCTCATTAGTTGGCGGTTCATTGTTGGCTTTAAGGGAAGAGACAATTAGTGTGGAAGGCCCCCGCTGTTGTAAAGTTTTACCGCCCAACTTCCGTGACTTTGATTTTTTCAAGGTTAGTGGTCAATTTCAGCCGACATGATCTTTGCTTGTTTGGTTAATAGTTTTGCTGAGGCCTTTGTGGGTATAGGGGCAGACCATATTTTGCGAGCTTCCAGTACTTCCACGCAGTGTTTTAAGAATTCGTGCCAGGTTGAACCCCGGGTTGCTCATAATTATCCAGATGTACTTCTATAGTGTGTGGTCCCATGCTTGTTTGGCTTTCAGGCAAAAGGCTATGAACCTGGCTTTTAAAATCCACATTTGAGATGTCCAATTGAATGCCGTACGGATTACCGCATGGGATATAGAAGTTGGTAGACAAAAGGGAGTATATGCTGTAGCCTTTTTAAACTACTTCCTCTCACTCCCTTGTGCTGCAATTTTATTCACCGTAGAAAGATGAAGAGCTGAATTGGCTCTATCAGAATAATAATCTGTGACCTGAATGTCTCACAAGAATTTCAGTACCAGGAGCACTTTTATGGTCATAAATGCTCCAATTCAGAGTTTGCAACGCCAAAAATGCTTTTGGCTTTGTACTAAGCCCAAATGGGGTTAGAAGGGTATAATTGAATATTTGGAACAGGTGTGTTTAGAGCGTCTCTATAAATGAGGGCTCAGGGGAGAGGAGTTGGCCTAACGGCTAGGGCGCTTGACCTCTGACCTGGGGGAACTGGGTTCGAGTCTCCGTAATGACGCTAAACATCCTGTGAATCTCCCCGTACCTAACAAAAATTAATGTGTGTCCTCATGTAAACGTAACTGGTGCTATGTAAAGCGCTCTGATACCTGATTGGATTTGGGTCAAGTTCGCACTATATAAAACTCTGCAAAAAAATAAAATTATGCGTTGAGACCAAAATCCAGCCGCAAAGGCAATGACATTTTGCCAACTTCCAACATGGGGTGGTAATCCATTCGCAAATATAAACAATTTGAAAAAAATATATTGTTGGAGAATAGGCAGTGATCCAAGGGACCTCTGACTACTCTCATACAAACTTTTTAAAATGTTTACACTTTTTTTTACTATGCAGTTCTGTTTCCTTTAAGGAAAATGCGCTGTAATCAAAAATATATATATCTTTAAAAAGCATTTAAAGTCATGGTGTTCTGATGATCCCAGCAGGCAATATCACTGTTCATGGCCACCAATAGAAGTGAGTCACAATTTGTGAAGTAGCTCATGAATATTAATGAAGTAGGTTGGATTGCAATCCACTACAATTTGGAATTTGGTGACTTGACAAGCTTGTACACATTTGCAAAATTCCACATAGGTCAGAAAAATACTGGTCCCAACTTGCGACCAGTATTTTTGCGCCCAGTGTTTCATACATCCGACCTCAAGTCCTTAACTCATCAAGCTATTATACCAGATGGTAATAAGAAATAAGAAAACAAAGGGGACACATATCTGTCTCTAGAAGGTGCTTCAAGTGTGGTGGCGGCATCTTCCTCATAATTCACAAGGATGCCCTTTCGAAAGAAGTGCAGCACACACCGATTAGCAATTCCCTAGGTTCTCTAGGTTCTTCTTAATTCAAAACAGTTAATGGCACTAGCAGCAGGACGCTGAACTTTACTTTAAAAAAGCCGGTGTTAGTCAATAACTGGATACATTACACAACATGTTCGCTTTTTATCTAGCTTCCATGCTGAATGCATAATTAGATGTCTACATGGTATGGTTAGATCATATTTTGGCAGCAATTTTGTATTATTTTATAATTAATAAAAACACACGTATATATGTGTATATATATATATATTGGTCACTTTAAAGAAAATAACACATTTACACTACAGTTATGGTTACGAACTAAACCCCAAAGTCCCCTGAAAGTCCCTGTTATGGGGTTAGCTCCATAATCATAGCTCGCATACCTGCCATGCAAAAATAATATCACTTGGAGCATGTAGTGGTCATGAACTCCCCCTTGATGACAGACAACAACGCAAGCTACAGTAATGATCACACCGGTGACATGACATTCCTTTACCATTCACATTGTGCATGACAAATAAGGATAACGTTTGTGTTCTATAGGTACAGTATCAGTCCTTTCTTTGTGTTTGTGTGATAAATTAATAAGGTGACAAGTCTTCTTATTTAAAATTGGGAAGTCCTAAGCATTGTATTTGAGGTGGAAGTTATAGTTTGCTTGGCAGTGATAAAAGACTGGCATTCAAACCCCTGCACCCTACTCCTGCACATGGACAAAACCTATTGCAGGGGGCCAAAGGGCAGGTTCTGTGCCCAGCCCCTGCTACCTGCCACTGCAGTCAGTCTGTCTGTAGCCACCCCCTGCTCCCTTCCATTGATGTCAGCCTGTCTGTGCCCAGCCCCCTGTCCCTTCCATTGCAGTCAGTCTGTCTGTGCCCAGCCCCCTGTCCCTTCCATTGCAGTCAGTCTGTATGTGTCCACCCCCTGCTCCCTTCCATTGTAGTGAGTCTGCCTGTGTCCAGCCCCTGCTCCCTTCCATTGCAGTCAGTCTGCCTGTGTCCAGCCCCTGCTCCCTTCCACTGCAGTCAATCTGCCTGTAGCCATCCCCTGCTCACTTCCATTATTGTCAGTCTGCCTGTGTCCGCCCCCTGGTCCCTTCCACTGCAGTCAGTCTGCCTGTGTCCGCCCCCTGCTCCCTTCCACTGCAGTCATCCTGCCTGTGTCCGCCCCCTGCTCCCTTCCACTGCAGTCATCCTGCCTGTGTCCGCCCCCTGCTCCCTTCCGCTGCAGTCAGCCTGCCTGTGCCCAGCCCCTGCTCCCTTCCATTGCAGACAGTCTGCATGTGTCCACCCCCTGCTCCCTTCTATTGTAGTCAGCCTGCCTGTGCCCAGCTCCGTGTCCCTTCCATTGCAGTCAGCCTGTCTGTGCCCAGCTCCGTGTCCCTTCCACTGCAGTCAGACAGCCTGCCTGTGTCCTGCTCCCTTCCATTGCAGTCAGTCTGAATGTGTCTGCCCCCTGCTCCCTTCCACTGCAGTCAGCCTGCCTGTGCCCAGCTCCGTGTCCCTTCCATTGCAGTCAGACTGCCTGTGCCTAACCCCTGCTCCCTTCCATTGCAGGCAGTCTGCCTGTGTCCGCACCCTGCTCCCTTCCACTGCAGTCAGCCTGCCTGTGCCCAGCCCCTGCTCACTTACATTGCAGTCAGCCTGCCTGTGCCCAGCCCCTGCTCCCTTCCATTGCAGTCAGCCTGCCTGTGCCCAGCCCCTGCTGCCTTCTATTGCAGTCAGCCTGCCTGTGCCCAGCCCCTTGTCCATTCCATTGCAGTCAGCCTGCCTGTGTCCAGCACCTGCTCCCTTCCATTGCAGTCAGCCTGCCTGTGCCCAGCCCCTGCTGCCTTCTATTGCAGTCAGCCTGCCTGTGCCCAGCCCCTTGTCCATTCCATTGCAGTCAGCCTGCCTGTGTCCAGCCCCTGCTCCCTTCCGTTGCACTGAGTCTGCCTGTAGCCACCCCCTGCTCCCTTCCATTGTAGTCAGTCTGCCTGTGCCCAGCTGTGAGAAGTTGGCCTGGCATATACTGGGCATATACTGGTCACTAGTTATAGTGGCCACCTTGCACCAGTCCAATTCGACTCTTATGGTAGATAGGTTTAAGACTATCCTAGTGGTAGTTGTGGAGAGCAGCCTTCAGGCTAAGTCTCAGAGGAATGTAAAGCAGCTTGGTTTACCTTATAATCTCTTGAATTACCAAATGAAAGGACACCACACAGGTATAAATATCAAATATATATGTATTTATTTCTAGACACACTCTACTAATCTCTTTATGATATTAGAAGTCAGGAACATATGCAAATATCAACGTTTCACAATAAGTTAAGCACAAATATGGCTGGGGCCCTAGGGGCGTCCAAGACCATATACTAAAAAAGAGGTTTAGGAATGTCGACTTGCAAGGGGACAAGGCCTAGGGCCTGTAGAATCACTGGGGGTTCACTAATCCACCCAAGGCAGGTAAGTAAAAGACACACGAGAGACGCGTGCAGTATGAGAACACAGCCGCGGGTTCCCTATTGGTTTCAATGGAGCAAGTTGCGATTTGATTTTTAAAGTTTTAGGGTTCTTCGAGGAAGTCTACAAGCAAGCCACTTACAAGGTAAGTAGATCGAGGTCCAACACCCACAGGAGCACCGGAGTGCACGAGTTACCTCAACCAGGGAAGTCGGATGCATAGATGCCTTTTGGTGTCGGGTCGCGTCGTCGTTTTCTATGGAAGCCGAAGAAGTTTTGCTGCTTGTGAAGACTGAAGAAGTGGCCGGGGGAATCCAAGGCTGGATTCAAGATGATGAAGACCTGAAAGCAGAAGGGACAGTGTTCACAGTCACTTGCCAGTGACCCGGGCCAGGAAGATGGATGCCCACGGAAGTTGGGTGATTTCAGGTGATCAAGGGTGTCTGGACTCTACAGCCACGAGGTTCAGGAGGCATCGACGATGGCCAGGAGCTGGATTTGGAGTGTCCCACGAAGTTTGCAGCGTACTGAGGTGTCGGCAACCAGATTGGAGACAACAAGCCTTGGCTACAGGAAGTCTTGTGAAAATCAAAGAAAGTCAGCAGTGCAGACCAGCAAGGTCTGAGGGACTCACCCAGCAAGGGTAAGTCAGGGCATGCCTGGAGCAACCAGGGGAGTCCTTTGGTTTGATGAAAAAGTCTTCAGGGGACCCACAAGGCTGCCGGCAAGGGATCGCGAAGACGCCTCATGAGGATTCGCTTCACAGGAGCCCACGGCAACTCGGGACAAGATAGGCCTCTGATTTTCAAGAGAAATCCTGCTGGAGGATTCGACCACACGTGGTCCAAATGCACAAGTTCGTAGAACATCGTGAAGGGGTTGCACTTGACAATAGTGCACGGTACATGGGTATTGCGGTTCCTCGTCACTCATGGGGTCCACTCGCCTCAGCTCTGCTGGGGACACACAGTGGCCATCGAGAAGTTAGGAAATCCACTTCTGGGGCTGCAGGGACTTCGGACTCCGGCGGGAGCGGGAAAGTTTGCGACCGTTGATTCAAGTTTTTGGTGCCTGCCAAGCAGGGGAGTCACTCGTTGACTCCAAGGGAGATTCTTCCATCTTCCAAAGGTAGTGGAACGTCGAAGGCCAGGATTCTTCTTGTAGAGCGTCGTCCAGGGATATCTGATGTGCAATGGAAGGTTTCCCTAACTTATACTAAAAGAAAGGGAGGGACTAGCTCTATGACCACTTCCCTTTGTCCAGTTTCACGCCAGAGCAGGGGCTGGTAGCCCCTGAATTGGTTTGAGCTGGCATATGCATAAACCTACTGCTCCCCCAGTGCAGGACTTCAAAGCTCTCTAAGAGTGCACCCACCCAGCCCCAATACACTAAATTCTGTCTGAAAGGTGCTGACACCTCCCGGTGACAGGATGCCTATTGTTGGGCCTCCTCCACTGCAAGTTTCAGTCAGCAGCAGGAGGGCAGCCCAGTGTCTGTGCTGGTGGCATCCATATTGTGATGCCAGAGCTCTTTCAGATTTCTACTGTGTTTCCACAGTAGGTACATGTCGTCCCCTCTAGAAGGGTGGGATCATACTCCCACACCAGCTACTGGTGTGGGGGTATGATTCCAAGTTGGTTGACACCAAACACAACATGTTTTGATGCAGTCTTTCCAAAGTTACCATTTACCGCTAGGTTATAATGCACTTAAGAGTATATGGTTTAACTGCATCCACAAACAGCCACAGAGAATAGACTCTGCTAGCTGCAGAGGGGCCCTGCTCAGGCAGAGGTACCCCCTTACATTGCAAACCATGCACCTTATCCTCAGGATTGATAGGGCCTGCCTTAGGGGTGACTAAAAGGTTTATATGTGTGTGTATGGTGAGATATAGGAACCTATACCTCTGTGAGGAGTGCTAACACTACCTCACCCAGGCTGCAGTAGCAGGCCTGTGGTGTCAGATTTAATCTGCGTCCCAGGGGTGGCATAATGCATGCTTCAGCCCCTGGTAGGCCTGTAAAGTACCTATACCCTTGGTACCTAAGGTATCATATACTAGGGGCTCATAAGGCACCACAGTATCCAATCACTAGTGCATTTAATATGCACTCCAAGTTGTTTTGAGAGTACAGAGAGACTGGGGCCCTGATTAGCAGGGACCCAGCCAGACTATAGCCAGAAACCAGTGTTAACATCAGAAAAAAAGTGTGGGCAACATAAGTGCAGATCCTACTCTCCTACACAACCCCACCCCCCAAACGCAGGGACACTAAACTAACCTTGACCAGTTGAGTCTTCGTGTTCTAAGTGGAAATACCTTGAGAGTCCATCTGCATTGGCATGTTGGGTCCCAGGTCTATGTTCCACTGTATAGTCCATCACAGAAATGGACCACCTTAGCTGTTTAGAATTTTCACCTTTCATCTGTTTGAGCCATAGGAGGGGCTTGTGGTCAGTCTGAACTATGAAGTGAGTGCCAAACAAGTATGGCCTCAGCTTCTTCAGGGCCCACACCACAGCAAAGGCCTCCCTCTCTATAGCTGACCAACGTTTCTCTCTAGGGGTCAGCTTTCTGCTTATAAAAGCTACTGGCTGGTCTTGACCTTCATCATTCAGTTGAGACAGTACAGCTCCCACACCCTGCTCAGAAGCATCTGTTTGGACAATGACCTTTTTTGTGTAGTCTGGACTCTGTAAGATGGGGGCAGTGCACATGGCCTGCTTCAGGTCATCAAATGCCTTTTGACAGCTAGCTGCCCACTGAACCTTCTTTTGCATTTTCTTGGATGTAAGATCATTTAAGGGGGTCACTATAGATCCATATCCCGTAACAAACCTCCTATAGTACCCAGTCAGGCCTAAAAAGGCTCTCACCTGTGTCTGGGTGGTTGGAGCTACCCATTCCATGATGGTTTGAATTTTGCTCTGCAAAGGTTGAACCTGGCCTCCACCTACAAGGTGGCCCAGGTACACAACCTGACTCTGCCCTATCTGGCACTTAGTGGCCTTGATAGTGAGGCCTGCTTTTTGCAGGGCCTCCACAACATTTCTGAGGTGGACCAGGTGATTCTGCCGGATGGAACTAAAGACAGCAATATCATCTAGATAAGCTGAGCAATAAGTTTCCATACCTGTCAGAACTTTATTCACCAACCTCTGAAAAGTGGCAGGTGCATTTTTCAAACCAAAAGGGCATCACCACAAAGTGGTAGTGCCCACCAGGGGTCGAAAATGCTGTTTTGGCCTTGGCATCATCAGCTAACTTGATTTGCCAGTAGCCAGCTGTTAGGTCAAATGTGCTCAGATATTTGGCTGGGGCCAAAGTATCAATGAGCTCATCTGCCCTGGGAATTGGATAGGCATCAGTCCTGGTGACTGCATTGAGACCTCTGTAGTCTACACAAAACCTCATTTCTTTCTTACCACCTGGGTATGAGGTTTAGGCACAAGGACTACTGGACTAGCCCAACGGCTATCTGAAGGCTCAACTACACCTAGTTCCAACATTTTGTGGACTTCAGTCCTGATACAGTCCCTGACATGGTCAAGTTACCTATAGATTTTACTCTTGACAGGCAGACTGTCTCCAGTGTCCACCTCATGGGTGCACCAGGAAGTCTGACTAGGGGTAAGGCTAAACATATATCTGAACTGCTGCAGAACTTGTCTGCATTCAGTTTGCTGATGGTCAGTGAGGCTGCTTGTCAAAGCAACCCCATCTACTGACCCATCATCAGGGTTCTGTGAGAGCAGGTCAGGGAGAGGGTCACTCTCCTCCTCCTGTTCCTCATCAGTTGCCATGAGCAAGCCCATGTCAGCCCTGTCAACATATGGTTTCAAGCTGTTGACATGGAGCACACTAAGGGGGCTCCTGGGAGTTCCAAGATTCACCAAGTAGGTGACTTCTCCCTTCTGCTCAACAATTGTATGGGGGCCACTCCATTTGTCTTGGAGAGCTGCTGGGGCGACAGGCTCCAACACCCACACTTTCTGTCCTTGCTGGTATACAGTCAGCACAACCTTTTAGTCATGCCAAGCTTTTTGTAGTTCTTGGCTTGCCTGCAGGTGTTTGGTTGCCTTCTTCATGTATTCAGCCATCCTGGAGTGGAGACCAAGTACATAGTCCATCACATCCTGTTTGGGAGGTTTGAGAGGTAACTCCCAGCCCTCCTTCACCAAACATAATGGACCTCTCACAGGGTTCCCAAACAGAAGTTCAAAAGGGCTGTAGCCAACCCCCTTCTGTGGAACCTCCCTGTATGCAAACAGAAGTCAGGGAAGTAAAGGTCCCATTTTCGCCTAAGATTTTCTGGGAGGCCTTTAATCATCCCTTTAGGGTTTTGTTGAACCTTTCAACTAACCCATTGCATTGTGGGTGATAGGGAGTAGTGAACTTGTAGTTTACACCACACTCCTTCCACATTGCTTTTAGATACCCTGACATGAAGTTGGTAACTCTGTCAGATATAACCTCCTTAGGGAAACCCACTCTGGAGAAAACTTCAATAAGGGCTCTTGCCACCACAGGGGCTGTGGTGGTCCTGAGGGGAATTGCTTCTGGGTACCCGGTGGCATGATCTACTACCACCAGGATAAACCTGTGCCCAGATGCTGTTGGAGGGTCAAGGGGACCAACAATGTTAATCCCTACCCTTTCAAAGGGTACCCCCACCACAGGTAGTGGTATCAGGGGGGCCTTTGTTGTGCCACCTGACTTGCCACTGGCTTGGCAAGTGACACAGGAGTGACAAAACGCCTTTGTGTCCTCTGACATATATGGCCAATGAAAATGTGGGACACGCCTGTCCCAGGTCTTGTTTTGGCCCAAATGTCCTGCCAAAGGGATGTCATGTGCTAGGGTCAAGAGGAACCCCCTAAACTTCTGAGGTATTACCAACCTCCTGGTGGCTCCAGGGGTAGGATCTCTAGCCTCAGAATATAGGAGTCCCTCATCCCAATAAACTTTATGGGACCCACTAGCACTCCCAACAGCCTCAGCAGCAGCCTGTTGTTTGAGGGGTTCAAGAGAGGGGCAGCACTGTTGCTCCTTATTCAGATCTTCCCTGGAAGGCCCCCCTGCCCCCAAGAACTCAACCTGATCAGGCTCAAGTCCCTCTGGGGCAGTTCCTTTTTCAGGATCTGCTTCTCCTCCCTCAGGAGGGAAATCTGAGATCTGAGACAGAGGGGACACTACTGCTCCTCCTCTTGGGTAGCATCTGGTCCATATTTTCAGGATCCAGAGATGGTTCAGCTTTATGCATTTTGGCCTGTGACCTGGTCAAAGCAAATACCTCTGCAGGTATGCCCAACATCTCAGCATGAGTCCATAACTCTACTTCAGACCAGGCTGAAGTCTCTAGATCATTGCCCAATAGACATTCGACAGGGAGGTCTGCACTGACTAGTACCTTCTTGAGGCCAGTTACCCCTCCCCAGGAGAAATTCACAACTGCCAGAGTATGGTTGGTCCTGACATTGCTTGCATTGTTAACCTGGTACATTTCACCCAGGATGATCTGCTCAGGGTCCACCAGATCCTCTGCCACCATGGTGACACTAGCACCTGTGTCCCTGAATGCCAAAGCCTCTTTACCATTTATTATAGACTGCTGTTTGTACTTGCCGAGATTACTGGAACTCACTAGGAAGGACATATCAATGTCTCCCTCACACACCAGCAATGCCTGAGCGGGTACTCTGACTAGGCCAGAGTCCACTTCAGAACCCAGGGTCAACCCTACTACACCCTTATTCTGATTACCACCTCCACCAGTAGCTGCACTAGGGCGAACAGTTGAATTAGGGGCAGGAGTGGTGGTGGTTTGGTCTTTGGACTTGGTACAATCAGAAGTCCAGTACCCTTTCTGTTTACAGAATTTGCACCAGGGCTTCTTTTGGTCTTTTCCCTTTGTAGACTGTGAATCCCCACCAGATGCAGATTTTTGGGGCCCTTGTGAAGACTTCTGGTCTTTTGACTTATACCCACCTTTCTCAGAGCCTTTAGGATCCTGATTCTTAGTGTCACCCCCTTGGTTCTGGGTTTTCTGCCTCACCCTGGTTCTCTCCCATTTGTCTACCTTCTTTCCCAATTCTTGGGGAGAGGTCAGATCAGAGTCCACCAGGTACTGATGCAACAACTGGTTTGGCAATTATTAAGGATCTGTTCACTCATCATAAGATTATACAATCCATTAAAATCAGTTACTCTACTACCAATCAGCCAACCCTCCAGAGCCTTGGTTGCACAATCTATAAAGTCTGTCCAGTCCTGATTCTGTGCTTTCTGGGTGTCTCTGAACTTCAACCTGTACTGCTCAGTGGTTAAGCCAAACCCATCTATTAATGCACTTTTCAGGACAACATAATCATCAGCATCCTCTTCTCTAACAGTGAGGAGCTTGTCTCTACCTTTTTCTGAAAAGGAGAGCCACAAGATTGCTGCCCACTGCTTCTGGGGGACCTGTTGTACTCTACACGCCCTTTCCATAGCAGTTATCAATTTGTGGATCTCATCCCCACTCTGGTAGGGAGGAACAACCTTGAACAGGTTCCTATGGTCTGGAATATAATCTCTGACTCTAGGGACACTGTTGCTGTCACCAGGGGGCTCTAACCCCTCTTTTCTAGAAGTTCTCTGGAGCTCAAAGGCTTCTTTATCTAATGCCAACTGCTTGGCCTTAAGGGCAAACCTTGCTTCCTCATTTTGCAGCAGTTTGTACATTCTTTCAGTGGAGGTCTCTCTTCTATTAAAGTATGAGCTCCTCTGATGGACAGATTCTCTGCCAGAGTGATATGAGGGGTCAGAGTCCCTAGAAAGGGACCTAGGCCTCTCCTTCACTCTGTCAGTTCTCTTAGGGAGAATTCCACTGTTCTTTTCAGACCCATGTGGGTCTGGCCCTTCAATCACAGAGTCTTGGTCATCTTGATTTTCATCATCTGACCCAGACACTGTAATTGACCCACTCCCTGATTCAGATCTGTTAGCTCCTAGAGCCAACCTCAGATCATCTGCTGTCAGCAGATCTATCAGGCCTAGTGTGGAGGGTCTCTGTCCTAGCTTCAGGTGTCTTGCAACACATATGGCTTTCAGGTCAAAGAAAGTCATGTCCTTATACTGAGGCTGGGTGGACCCACTGGCTCCATCCCATGAGGACATTCTAGTGTTGTGCATTGTTGTACTACCTACACTAGTTTGTGGCCTATTGATCCTAGCTTGAGCTGTAGCAAGGGTGTGCCATCCCTTCACAAACAGCTTAAGTTCAGTAGAACTTACTGATACGAAGCTTGACTTTATATGTACCTTGAGTAACTTTAGTGCTTTTCAGTTAGTAATTCAAATATAGATTTTCTGGTAAAACAATGGCATGCTGGAATCCCACACGCTGCCCACCAATGTGAGAAGTTGGCCTGGCATATGCTGGTCACTAGTTATAGTGGCCACCTTGCACCAGTCCAATTCGACTCTTATGGTAGATAGGTTTAAGACAACCTTTTAAAGAAAGCTATCCTAGTGGTAGCTGTGGAGAGCACCCTTCAGGCTAAGTCTCAGAGGAATGTAAAGCAGCTTGTTTTACCTTATAATCTCTTGAATTACCAAATAAAAGGACACCACACAGGTATATATATCAAATATATATGTATTTATTTCTAGACACACTCTACTAATCTCTTTATGAGATTAGAAGTCAGGAACATATGCAAATATCAACGTTTCACAATAAGTTAAGCACAAATATGGCTGGGGCCCTAGAGGCATACAAGACCATATACTAAAAAAGAGGTTTAGGAATGTCGACTTGCAAGGGGACAAGGAATAGGGCCTGTAGAAACGCTGGGGCTTCACTAATCCACCCAAGGCAGGTAAGTAAAAGACCCATGAGAGACTCGTCCAGTGTGAAAACACAGCAGCGGGTTCCATATTGGTTTCAATGGAGTAAGTTGCGGTTGGATTTTTAAAGTTTAAGGGTACTTCTAGGAAGTCTACAAGCAAGCCACTTACAAGATAAGTAGTTCGAGGGCCAACACCCACAGGAGCACTGGAGTGCACGAGTTACCTCACCCAAGGAAGCCGGGTGCATAGGTGCCTTTTGGTGTCGGGTCGCGTCGTCGTTTTCTATGGAAGCCAAAGAAGTTTTGCTGCTTGTGAAGACTGAAGAAGTGTCCGGTAGAATCCAAGGCTGGATTCAAGATGAAGAAGACCTGAAAGCATAAGGGACAGTGTTCACAGTCACTTACCACTTACCCGGGGCCAGGAACATGGATGCCCACGGAAGTCGGGTGATTTCAGGTGATCAAGGGTGTTTTGACTCTTCAGCCACGAGGTCCAGGAGGCGTCGACAACAACCAGGAGCTGGATTCGGAGTGTCCCATAAAGTCTGCAGCTTACTGAGGTGTCAGCAACCGGATTGGAGCCAACAAGCCTTGGCAACAGCAAGTCTCTTGGAAATCGAAGAAAGTCAGCGGTGCAGACCAGCAAGGTCTGAGGGACTCACCCAGCAAGGGTAAGTCAGGGCAGGCCTGGAGCAACCAGGGAAGCCCTTTGGTTTGATGAAGAAGTCTTCGGGGGACCCACAAGCCAGCCGGCAAGGGATTGTGAAGACGCCTCATGAGGATTCCCTTCACAGGAGCCCACGGTCACTCGGGACGAGGTAGGCCTCTGATTTTCAAGGGAAGTCCTGCTGGAGGCTTGGACCATACGTGGTCCAATGCACAAGTTTGTAGAATGTCGTGAAGGGGTTGCACTCGACAATAGTGCACGGTACCCAGGCATTGCTGTTCCTCGTCACTCGTGGGGTCCACTCGCCTCTGGTAACTCACAATGGCCGACGAGAAGTCAGGAAATCCACTTCCGGGGCTGCAGGGACTTCGGACTCTGGCAGGAGCGGGAAAGTTTGCGACAGTTGATTCAAGTTTTTGGTGCCTGCCAAGCAGGGAAGTCACTCCTTGACTACAAGGGAGATTCTTCCGTCTTCCAACGGTAGTGGAACATCGAAGGGCCAGGATTCTTCTTGTAGAGAGTCGTCCAGGGATATCTGATTTGCAATGGCAAGGTTTCCCTAACTTAAACTAAAAGAAAGGGAGGGACTAGCTCTATGACCACTCCTCTAGGAGGCTCAGGGGGTGGGTGGCTACACCCACTTCCCTTTGTCCAGTTTTGCGCCAGAGCAGGGGCTGGTAGCCCCTGAACCGGTTTGAGCTGGCATATGCACAGAGGAGCCTACTGCTCCCCCAGTGCAGGACTTCACAGCACTCTAGGAGTGCACCCAAACAGCCCAAATACACTAAATCCTGTCTGGAAGGTGGTTACACCTCCCTGTGACAGGATGCCTTTTGTTGGGCCTCCTCCACTGCGAGTTTCAGTCAGCAACAGGAAGGCAGCCCAGTGTCTGTGCTGGTGGCATCCATTTTGTGATGCCAGGGCTCTTTCAGATTTCTACCGTGTTTCCACAGTGGGTACATGTCGTCCCCTCTAGAAGGGTGGGATCATACTCCCACACCAGTTACTGGTGTGGGGGTATGATTCCAAGTTGTTTGACACCAAACATGACATGTTTTGATGCTGTCATTCCAAAGTTAGCATTTACCGCTAGGTTATAATGCACTTAAGAGTATATGGTTTAACCGCATCCACAAACAGCCACAGAGAATAGACTCTGCCAGCTGCAGAGGAGCCCTGCTCAGGCAGAGGTACCCCCTCACATTGTAAACCAAGCAGCCTGCCCTCAGGATTGATAGGATCTGCCTTAGGGGTGACTGATAGGTTTATATGTGTGTGTATGGTGAGATATAGGAACCTATACCTCTGTGAGTAGTGCTAACACTACCTCACCCAGGCTGCAGTAGCAGGCCTGTGGTGTCTGATTTAGTCTGCTTCCCAGGGGTGGCATAATCCATGCTTCAGCCCCTGGTAGGACTGTAAAGTACCTATGCCCTTGGTACTTAAGGTACCATATAATAGGGGCTCATAAGGCACCACAGTATCCAATCACTAGTGCATCTAATATGCACTCCAAGTTGTTTAGAGAGAACAGAGAGACTGGGGCCCTGATTAGCAGGGACCCAGCCAGACTATAGCCAGAAACCAGTGTTAACATCGGGAAAGAAATGGGCGCAACATAAGTGCAGATCCTACTCTCCTACACCAGCCCCTTGTCTCTTCCATTGCAGTCAGCCTGCCTGTGCCCAGCCCCTTGTCCCTCCATTGCAGTCAGCCTGCCTGTGCCCAGCCCCTTATCCCTTCCATTGAAGTAAGCCTGCCTCTGCCCAGCTCCTTGCCCCTTCTATTGCAGTCAGTCTGCCTGTAGCCACCCCCTGCTCACTTCCATTGCAGTCAGCCTGCCTGTGACCAGCCCCTGCTCCCTTACACTGCAGTCAGTCTGCCTGTGTCCGCCCCCTGCTCCCTTTAATTGCAGTCAGTCTGTCTGTGTCCAGCCCCTGCTCACTTCCATTGCAGTCAGTCGGTCTGTGCCCAGCCCCTTGTCAATTCCATTGCAGTCAGCCTGCCTGTGCCCAGCGCTTGCTCCCTTCCGTTGCGGTCAGTCTGCCTGTAGCCACCCCCTGCTCCCTTCCATTGTAGTCAGTCTGCCTGTGCCCAGCCCCTTGTCCCTTCCATTGCAGTCAGCCTGCCTGTGCCCAGCCCTGTGTCCTTTCCATTGCAGTCAGTCTGCCTGTGCCCAGCTCTGTGTCCATTCCATTGCAGTCAGACTGCCTGTGCCTACCACCCTGCTCCCTTCCACTGCAGTCAGCCTGCCTGTGTCCAGCCCCTGCTCCCTTCCATTGCAGTCAGCCTGTCTGTGCCCAGCCCCTTGTCCTTTCCATTGCAGTCAGCCTGTCTGTGCCCAGCCCCTTGTCCCTCCATTGCAGTCAGCCTGCCTGTGCCCAGCCCTGTGTCCTTTCCATTGCAGTCAGTCTGTCTGTGCCCAGCTCTGTGTCCATTCCATTGCAGTCAGACTGCCTGTGCCTAACCCCTGCTCTCTTCCATTGCAGTCAGCCTGCCTGTGCCCAGCCCCTGCTCACTTCCATGCATTCAGTCTGTCTGTGCCCAGCCCCTGCTCCCTTCCATTGCAGTCAGTCTGCCTGTGTCCGCCCCTGCTCCCTTCCACTGCAGTCAGCCTGCCTGTTCCCAGCCCCTGCTCACTTACATTGCAGTCAGCCTGTCTATGTCCAGCCCCTGCTCCCTTCCGTTGCGGTCAGTCTGCCTGTAGCCACCCCCTGCTCCCTTCCATTGCAGTCAGCTTGCCTGTGCCCAGCCCCTGCTCCCTTCCACTGCAGTCAGCTTGCCTGTGCCCAGCCCCTGCTCCCTTCCACTGCAGTCAGTCTACCTGTGCCCAGCCCCTTGTCTCTTCCATTGCAGTCAGCCTGCCTGTGCCCAGCGCTTGCTCCCTTCCGTTGCGGTCAGTCTGCCTGTAGCCACCCCTTGCTCACTTCCGTTGCACTTAGTCTGCCTGTAGCCACCCCCTGCTCCCTTCCATTGTAGTCAGTCTGCCTGTGCCCAGCCCCTTGTCTCTTCCATTGCAGTCAGCTTGCCTGTGCCCAGCCCCTTGTCCCTCCATTGCAGTCAGCCTGCCTGTGTCCAGCCCCTGCTCACTTCCATTGCAGTCACCCTGCCTGTGCCCAGCCCCTGCTCACTACCATTGCATTCAGTCTGTCTGTGCCCAGCCCCTTGTCTATTCCATTGCAGTCAGTCTGCCTGTGTCCGCCCCTGCTCCCTTCCACTGCAGTCAGCCTGCCTGTTCCCAGCCCCTGCTCACTTACATTGCAGTCAGCCTGTCTATGTCCAGCCCCTGCTCCCTTCCATTGCAGTCAGCCTGCCTGTGTCCAGCCCCTGCTCCCTTCCATTGCAGTCAGCCTGCCTGTGTCGGGCCCCTGCTCCCTTCCATTGCAGTCAGCCTGCCTGTGCCCAGCCCTTTGTCCCTTCCATTGCAGTCAGACTGCCTGTGCCTAACCCCTGCTCCCTTCCATTGCTGGCAGTCTGCCTGTGTCCGCCCCTGCTCCCTTCCACTGCAGTCAGCCTGCCTGTGCCCAGCCCCTGCTCACTTACATTGCAGTCAGCCTGCCTGTGCCCAGCCCCTGCTCCCTTCAATTGCAGTCAGCCTGCCTGTGTCCGGCCTCTGCTCCCTTCCATTGCAGTCAGCCTGCCTGTGCCCCGCCCCTGCTCCCTTCCATTGCAGTCAGCCTGCCTGTGTCGGGCCCCTGGTACCTTCCATTGCAGTCAGCCTGCCTGTGGCCAGCCCTGTGTCCTTTCCATTGCAGTCAGACTGTCTGTGCCTAACCCCTGCTCCCTTCCACTGCAGTCAGCCTGCCTGTGTCCAGCCCCTGCTTCCATCCATTGCAGTCAATCTGCCTGTGTTCACCCCCTGCTCCCTTCCATTGCAGTCAGTCTGTCTGTATCCAGCCCCTGCTCCCTTCTATTGTAGTCAGCCTGCCTGTGCCCAACTTTGTGTCCCTTCCACTGCAGTCAGCCTGCCTGTGCCCAGCCCCTGCTCACTTACATTGCAGTCAGCCTGCCTGTGCCCAGCCCCTGCTCCCTTCAATTGCAGTCAGCCTGCCTGTGTCCGGCCTCTGCTCCCTTCCATTGCAGTCAGCCTGCCTGTGCCCCGCCCCTGCTCCCTTCCATTGCAGTCAGTCTGCCTGTGTCCACCCCCTGGTCCCTACCATTGCAGTCAGTCTGCCTGTGTCCAGCCCCTGCTCCCTTCTATTGCAGCCAGCCTGCCTGTGCCCAGCTCCGTGTCCCTTCCATTGCAGTCAGACTGCCTGTGCCTAACCCCTGCTCCATTTCATTGCAGTCAGTCTGCCTGTGCCCAGCCCCTTGTTCATTCCATTGCAGTCAGCCTGCAGGTGTCCAGCCCCTGCTCACTTCCATTGCAGTCAGTCTGTCTGTGCCCAGCCCCTGCTCCCTTCCGTTGCAGTCAGTCTGCCTGTAGCCACCGCTTGCTCACTTTCGTTGCACTGAGTCTGCCTGTAGCCACCTCCTGCTCCGTTCCATTGTAGTCAGTCTGCCTGTGCCCAGCCCCTTGTCCATCCATTGCAGCCAGCCTGCCTGTGCCCAGCCCCTTGTCCCTTCCATTGAAGTCAGTCTGCCTGTGTCTGCCCCCTGCTCCCTTCCACTGCAGTCAGCCTGCCTGTGTCCAGCCCCTGCTCCCTTCCATTGCAGTCAGCCTGCCTGTGCCCAGCTCCTGCTCCCTTCCATTGCACTCAGCCTGCGGGTGTCCAGCCCCTGCTCACTTCCATTGCAGTCAGTCTGTCGGTGCCCAGCCCCTGCTCCCTTCCACTGCAGTCGGTCTGCCTGTGCCCAGCCCCTTGTCTCTTCCATTGCAGTCAGCCTGCCTGTGCCCAGTCCCTTGTCCATCCATTTCAGTCAGCCTGCCTGTGCCCAGCCCCTTGTCCCTTCCATTGAAGTCACCCTGCCTGTGCCCAGCCCCTTGCCCCTTCCATTGCAGTCAGTCTGCCTGTAGCCACCCCCTGCTCACTTCCATTGCAGTCAGCCTGCCTGTGCCCAGCCGCAGCACCAATCCACTGCTTTCATTCTGCCTGTGTCCGCCCCTTGCTCCCTTCCATTGCAGTCAGTCTGACTGTGCCCAGCCCCTTGTCCACTCCATTGCAGTCAGTCTGCCTGTGCCCAGCCCCTGCTCCCTTCCATTGCACTCAGCCTGCCTGTGCCCAGCCCCTGCTCCCTTCCACTGCAGTCAGTCTGCCTGTGCGCAGCCCCATGTCCATTCCATTGCAGTCAGCCTGCAGGTGCCCAGTCCCTTGTCTCTTCCATCGCAGTCAGCCTGCCTGTGCCCAGCCCCTGCTCCCTTCCATTGCAGTCAGCCTGCCTGTGTCGGTCCCCTGCTCCCTTCCATTGCAGTCAGCCTGCCTGTGCCCAGCCCCTTGTCTCTTCCATTGCAGTCAGCCTGCCTGTGCCCAGTCCCTTGTCCATCCATTGCAGTAAGCCTGCCTGTGCCCAGCCCCTTGTCCCTTCCATTGAAGTCAGTCTGCCTGCGTCTGCCCCCTGCTCCCTTCCATTGCAGTCAGCCTGCCTGTGCCCAGCCCCTTGTCCCTTCCATTGAAGTCAGCCTGCCTGTACCCACCCCCTGCTCCCTTCCATTGCAGTCAGTCTGCCTGTGCCCAGCCCCTGCTCCCTTCCACTGCAGTCGGTCTGCCTGTGCCCATCCCCTTGTCTCTTCCATTGCAGTCAGCCTGCCTGTGCCCAGCCCCTTGTCCCTTCGATTGAAGTCAGCCTGCCTGTACCCACCCACTGCTCCCTTCCGTTGCACTCAGTCTGCCTGTGCCCAGCCCCTGCTCCCTTCCATTGTAGTCAGTCTGCCTGTGCCCAGCCCCTTGTCCGTTCCATTGCAGTCAGCCTACCTGTGCCCAGCCCCTGCTCCCTTCCATTGCAGTCAGTCTGTCTGTGTCCAGCCCCTGCTCCCTTCCATTGCAGTCAGTCTGCCTGTGTCCAGGTCCTGCTCCCTTCTATTGCAGTCAGCCTGCCTGTGCCCAGCTCCGTGTCCCTTCTATTGCAGTCAGCCTGCCTGTGCCTAACCCCTGCTCCCTTCCACTGCAGTCAGCCTGCCTGTGCCCAGCCCCTGCTCACTTACATTGCAGTCAGCCTGCCTCTGCCCAGCCCATTGTCCCTTCCATTGCAGTCAGCCTGCCTGTGCCTAGCCCTGTGTCATTTCCATTGCAGTCAGACTGCCTGTGCCTAACCTCTGCTCCCTTCCACTGCAGTCAGCCTGCCTGTGTCCAGCCCGTGCTCCCTTGCATTGCAGTCGGTCTGTCTGTGTCCAGCCCATGCTCCCTTCCATTGCAGTCAATCTGCCTGTGTCCACCCCCTGCTCCCTACCATTGCAGTCAGTCTGCCTGCGTCCAGCCCCTGCTCCCTTCTATTGTAGTCAGCCTGCCTGTGCTCAGCTCCGTGTCCCTTCCATTGCAGTCAGACTGCATGTGCCTAACCCCTGCTCCATTTCATTGCAGTCGGTCTGCCTGTGTCTGCCCCCTGCTCCCTTCCACTGCAGTCAGCCTGCCTGTGCCCAGCCCCTGCTCACTTACATTGCAGTCAGCCTGCCTGTGTCCAGCCCCTGCTCCCTTCCATTGCAGTCAGCCTGCCTGTGCCCAGCCCCTGCTCCCTTCTATTGTAGTCAGCCTGCCTGTGCCCAGCTCCGTGTCCCTTCCATTGCAGTTAGCCTGCCTGTGCCCAGCTCCGTGTCCCTTCCATTGCAGTCAGCCTGCCTGTGCCCAGCCCCTGCTCCCTTCCATTGCAGTCAGCCTGCCTGTGTCCAGCACCTGCTCCCTTCCATTGCAGTCAGCTTGCCTGTGCCCAGCCCATTGTCCCTTCCATTGCAGTCAGCTTGCCTGTGCCCAGCCCCTGCTCACTTCCATTGCAGTCAATCTGCCTGTAGCCACCCCCTGCTCCCTTCCGTTGCAGTCAGTCTGCCTGTAGCCACCCCCTGCTCCCTTCCATTGTAGTCAGTCTGCCTGTGCCCAGCCCCTTGTCTCTTCCATTGCTGTGACCACTGCGCCCTCGGCCTGGTCGCCCCCACACCTCCCGCCTGCTCCTTACCTGCTGAGCCACCTGCTGCCACCTGCTGCCTGAGCCACCACAGGGCCGCCGAGCGCCGCCCCAGCCGCCACAGGGCCGCCGAGCGGCGCCCCAGCCACCTCAGAGCCGCCGCCGAGCCCCCAGGTTTCCCGCCGCTACCATCGAGACCCCGCCGCCCCGCCCGCCGATTGGGTCCCGCGCTCCCCGCCTCCCCGCAGACCCTCCCTCCCGGCTCCCCTCTTAAGGGGACCCTCACCACTGCCCCAGGAGTGACCACTGCGCCCTCGGCCTGGTCGCCCCCACACCTCCCGCCTGCTCCTTACCTGCTGAGCCACCTGCTGCCACCTGCTGCCTGAGCCACCACAGGGCCGCCGAGCGCCGCCCCAGCCGCCACAGGGCCGCCGAGCGGCGCCCCAGCCACCTCAGAGCTGCCGCCGAGCCCCCAGGTTTCCCGCCGCTACCATCGAGACCCCGCCCCCCCGCCCGCCGATTGGGTCCCGCGCTCCCCGCCTCCCCGCAGACCCTCCCTCCCGGCTCCCCTCTTAAGGGGACCCTCACCACTGCCCCAGGAGTGACCACTGCGCCCTCGGCCTGGTCGCCCCCACACCTCCCGCCTGCTCCTTACCTGCTGAGCCACCTGCTGCCACCTGCTGCCTGAGCCACCACAGGGCCGCCGAGCGCCGCCCCAGCCGCCACAGGGCCGCCGAGTGGCGCCCCAGCCACCTCAGAGCCGCTGCCGAGCCCCCAGGTTTCCTGCCGCTACCATCGAGACCCCTCCCCCCCGCCCGCCGATTGGGTCCCGCGCTCCCCGCAAACCCTCCCTCCCGGCTCCCCTCTTATGACGCCCCCAGAGCGACCGCGCAGCGGACGCGCGCAGCGGGAGCACCGATTGAGCGCCGAAGGTGCGCCAAAGGTAAGCCCGTCTGCGCCCGTCCGTGCCTGGACCGCGCCCAGTGCCAGAACCCCTGGCCCCCGCAGAGGCCACCCCACCCGCCGGACTTACGATGCCGCCACCCTCAACGCACTCAACACCGGCCGAACCCCCGGCTGCTACCGAGCCACTCCGAGACGCACCAACGGACCCTTCACCTGCCAGTCCTGCAAGTTCTCCTGCATCCGGACCTGCACTGCTTCAGCACCCACCAAACGGAACACCAGCAGCAACCACCTCAAGCGCATCCTGCTCAACACCCGCTCCGTCCACAGACACGCCGTTCAACTCTGGAACCTCCTCGACACCACAGCTCCTGACGTTGCCTTCCTCACGGAAATCTGGATGAACGACTCCTCAGCGCCCGACATCGCCATCGCCATCCCAGAGGGCTACAAGATCATCCGGAGAGACCGCGACAACCAGACTGGAGGAGGCATCGCCATCATCCACAGGGACACCATCCGTATCTCGACCAACGCCGACGACACCCTGACAACCGCCGAACACCTGCACTTCCAGATCCACACCGACCCCAAGACCACCCTCAGAGGCACCCTGATCTACCGACCCCCGGGGCCACGCACTCAATTCAGCGAATACATCGCCAACTTCATCAGCCCGCACGCCCTCCCCTCCGCTGACTACATCCTCCTCGGGGACATCAACTTCCACCTGGAGAACAACAACGACCGCAACACCACCACCCTGCTTGACAACCTCGCCACCCTCGGACTCAAGCAGCTGGTGACCACCCCCACCCACCTCGCCGGACACACACTCGACGCCGTCTTCTCGTCCAGCAAAGACATCTCCTTCAGCCACGCCACTGGACTCCACTGGACGGACCACAGCTGCATCCACTTCACCTTCAAAAGAACCACGGTCCACCACCACCAGCAACAGGCTGCACGAAGAAACTGGAGCAAGATCACAGCCGAACAACTCGCCGCATCCCTGAGCCAGCACCCTCCCACCAGCTCACCGAACCCCAGCCAAGCCGCCGACAACCTCACGAAATGGATCTCCACCTGCGCGGACGAGCTCGCCCCTCTGAGGACCCCGCCCAGCAGACCCGGAAGCAAGAAGGCCCCGTGGTTCACCGACGAACTCAAGAGCTCCAAGAAGAACTGCCGTGCCCTCGAGAAAGCCTGGAGAAGAGACCCAACGCCGGACAACATGACTACCCTCAAGCTCGCCACCCGAATGCACCATCAACTGATCCACGCCACCAAGAAAACAGCATTCAAGGACCGGCTGGACAACAACGCACACAACAGCAAGGAACTCTTCAACATCGTCAGAGAGCTCTCCAACCCCAACGCCGGAACCAACGACATCACCCCATCGCAAGACCTCTGCAACTCCCTCGCCTCCTACTTCCACAACAAGATCGCTGACATACACAACAGCTTCAGAACACAACCAACGCTCCCCACGACCAAACCAACGCCCCCCACCACCACCCTCAACGCCTGGACACCGATCAACCTCGAAGACACCATCAGCACGATGAACTCCATCCACTCCGGATCCCCAACCGACCCCTGCCCTCACCACATCTTCAACAAGGCGACGCTGTCATCGCACCCCACCTGCGGGACATCATCAACACCTCCCTCGACACCGCCACCTTCCCTGAGAGCTGGAAGCACGCCGAACTCAGCGCTCTACTAAAGAAACCAACGGCGGACCCCACCGAACTCAAGAACTACCGCCCCATCTCGCTCCTCCCGTTTCCAGCCAAAGTCATCGAGAAGACCGTCAACAAGCAACTGGCAGCCTTCCTCGAGACGACTGGTTCCCTCGTCCCATCCCAGTCAGGCTTCCGGGCCAACCACAGCACCGAGACCACCCTCATCGCTGCCACCGACGACATCCGAACCCTGCTGGACAACGGAGAAACAGCGGCCCTCATCCTCCTGGACCTCTCCGCGGCATTCGACACTGTCTGCCACCGCACCCTAGTCCAGCGCCTCAGCAACGTCGGAATCAAGGAGAAGGCACTGGAATGGATCATATCCTTCCTCACCGGAAGGACACAGAGAGCCCGCCTGCCCCCGTTCAGATCAGAAGCCACAGAAGTCATCTGCGGCGTCCCTCAGGGCTCCTCGCTCAGCCCCACCCTCTTCAATATCTACATGAGCCCCCTTGCGGCCATCGCACGCCAACACAACCTGAACATCATCTCCTACGCCGATGACAGCCAGCTGATCCTCTCCCTGACCAACGACCCCGCCACCGCCAGAGCCAACCTACACGAAGGGATGAAAAACGTGGCCGAGTGGATGACGACCAGCCGCCTGAAACTGAACACAGACAAGACGGAAGTCCTCATCCTGGGCTCCTCACCCTCCGCCTGGGACGACTCCTGGTGGCCCCCCGCCCTGGGCAACGCACCCAAACCGACAGACCACGCACGCAACCTGGGCTTCATCCTGGACTCCTCCCTCTCCATGACCAGACAAGTCAACGCCGTCTCCTCGTCCTGTTTCAACATCCTGCGCATGCTACGTAAGATCTTCCGGTGGATCCCCACCGAGACCAGGAAGACGGTCACCCAGGCCCTCGTCACCAGTCGACTGGACTACGGCAACGCCCTCTACGCCGGTACCACCGCCAAGCTCCAGAAGAGACTCCAGCGGATCCAGAACGCCTCGGCGAGACTCATCCTCGACGTCCCCAGACGAAGCCACATCTCCAGACACCTGAGAGACCTGCACTGGCTCCCGATCAACAAAAGAATCACCTTCCGGCTCCTCACCCACGCGCACAAAGCCCTACACAACCAAGGCCCGACCTACCTCAACAGCCGCCTCAACTTCTACGCTCCCAAACGCCACCTCCGCTCGACCAGTCACGCCCTCGCCGCCGTCCCCCGCATCCACAGAGCGGCAACAGGAGGAAGATCCTTCTCCCACCTGGCCGCCAAGACTTGGAACGCCCTCCCGACCGACCTACACCTGACCCAAGACCACCTCTCCTTCAGGAAGAAGCTCAAGACCTGGTTGTTCGAGCAGTAGCGGACCCCCCCCCCCCCAAGCGCCTTGAGACCCTCCGGGTGAGTAGTGCGCGTTATAAATGCCTATGATTGATTGATTGATTGATTGAGCCTGCCTGTGCCCAGCCCCTTGTCCCTCCATTGCAGTCAGCCTGCCTGTGCCCAGCCCCTTGCCCCTTCCATTGCAGTCAGTCTGCCTTTAGCCACCCCCTGCTCACTTCCATTGCAGTCAGCCTGCCTGTGCCCAGCCCCTGCTCCCTTCCACTGCAGTCAGTCTGCCTGTGCCCAGCCCCTTGTCTCTTCCATTGCAGTCAGCCTGTCTGTGCCCAGCCCCTTGTCCTTTCCATTGCAGTCAGTCTGCCTGTGCCCAGCCCCTTGTCCGTTCCATTGCAGTCAGCCTGCCTCTGCCCAGCCCCTTGTCCCTTCCATTGCAGTCAGCCTGCCTGTGTCGGGCCCCTGCTCCCTTCCATTGCAGTCAGCCTGCCTGTGCCCAGCCTCTTATCCCTTCTATTGCAGTCAGCCTGCCTGTGCCCAGCCCTGTGTCCTTTCCATTGCAGTCAGACTGTCTGTGCCTAACCCCTGCTCCCTTCCACTGCAGTCAGCCTGCCTGTGTCCAGCCCCTTGTCTCTTCCATTGCAGTCAGCCTGCCTGTGCCCAGCACCTTGTCCATTCCATTGCAGTCAGCCTGCCTGTGCCCAGCCCCTTGTCCCTTCCATTGCAGTCAGCCTGTCTGTGCCCAGTCCCTTGTACCTTCCATCGCAGTCAGCCTGCCTGTGTCGGGCCCCTGCTCCCTTCAATTGCAGTCAGCCTGCCTGTGCCAAGCCCATTGTCCCTTTCATTGCAGTTAGCCTGTCTGTGCCCAGCCCCTTGTCCCTTCCATTGCAGTCAGCCTGCTTGTGTCGGGCCCCTGATCCCTTCCATTGCAGTCAGCCTGCCTGTGCCCAGCCCATTGTCCCTTCCATTGCAGTCAGCCTGCCTGTGGCCAGCCCTGTGTCCTTTCCATTGCAGTCAGACTGTCTGTGCCTAACCCCTGCTCCCTTCCACTGCAGTCAGCCTGCCTGTGTCCAGCCCCTGCTTCCATCCATTGCAGTCAATCTGCCTGTGTTCACCCCCTGCTCCCTTCCATTGCAGTCAGTCTGTCTGTATCCAGCCCCTGCTCCCTTCCATTGCAGTCAGCCTGCCTGTGTCGGGCCCCTGCTCCCTTCCGCTGCAGTCAGCCTGCCTGTGCCCAGCCCCTGCTCCCTTCCACTGCAGTCAGTCTGCCTGTGCCCAGCCCCTGCTCCCTTCTATTGTAGTCAGCCTGCCTGTGCCCAGCTCCGTGTCCCTTCCATTGCAGTCAGCCTGCCTGTGCCCAGCCCCTGCTCCCTTCCATTGCAGTCAGCCTGCCTGTGCCCAGCCCCTGCTCCCTTCCGTTGCAGTCAGTCTGCCTGTAGCCACCCCCTGCTCCCTTCCATTGCAGTCAGCCTGCCTCTGCCCAGCCCCTTGTCCCTTCCATTGCAGTCAGCCTGCCTGTGCCGGGCCCCTGCTCCCTTCCACTGCAGTCAGCCTGCCTGTGTCCAGCCCCTGCTCCCTTCCATTGCAGTCAGCCTGCCTGTGTCGGGCCCCTGCTCCCTTCCGTTGCAGTCAGTCTGCCTCTGAGCTTTCCCGGATCTGAAAGGTCTTCAGCTGCATAAAAGGGGGTTAGCACCACCCCGCGCACTCCCAACCCCGCTGTGCAGGCATTTGGTGTGCTGCTTTCATTACTTTCTATTTGGTTGATTAAATGTTTTCATGATTCAAAAATCCCCTACAGTATTTGAGGATCCTGAATTCGTGGATTCTTAGTCGGATCCTCAAATCCTATTAATCCGCAAATGTTAATAATTTATGCAGAAAGCTTTATCAACAAGAAACCCATTTTTAATACATGTAAAACAATGCTTTTAGCACCAAGTTTCTTTATGCATATACGTCAGTGTCGACTTCTACAGCCATTCACATTTTGAGATGTGTGTCATCATAGTTCCTATCATCACATTGATTGTTGGTCATCCGTAGCCACGCAGCAAGAGTTGCACCAATTCATTCCAGTCAATGATACATTATTATGCGTCAGATTCACTAGAAAAGAGTGATTTAAAGTGAAATGTGTCCTTTGTAAGTGCAGTATCCTACTGCGGCATGTTTTAGACATACATGTAGGACAATGTGCTCAAAAATGCACCACTTAACATTTGCACTCCTGTTACCACTCTCCTGCTGAATGGGTGTGGTTCATTTGCTTCACTTCTTCTTTGTCTAACGCTTGAAGGAACCACTATTTCTATGACTTTAATGACGTAACATTGATGGCAGCAACCCCCTCTAAAAATTGTTCCAGAATCACCAACCTCAAACCAAAATTGGAGCATGTCCTGCGGAACTGTACTCTTGTTGCCCAGAGGATGACCATAAAGTTTGCCTTATCACCTGCCCTCCTTATTCCAACATTCAGTGCAGGCCAGAACACAGAAATACTTAAGTAGAAGAACAGATCCTCTCAGACAGGACCTCTCAGACGGGAAAGAAGGAGTCCTGGAAGAGGACAGACAATGAAAGTCCAGGCAGAGAATTTGCAGTGACCATGAAGGTGAGATGCGCCTCCTTTCTTTGACAGGAGGTACTTCATAAGCAGACGAGGCTTGTGGAAGGACGGGCGAGGTACTTGCTTTAGAGCTTCAAGTTCTCCACCAAGGCACCAGCATAATGAGATAGGTAACAGGCATGTACCATCACAGGCATAAAAACAAGTCTAAAATGGCATACAAATTGAACCATTTTGTATTGGGAAGACCAGGGTCAGACTTGGACAGAAAATAGGCCCGGACAACAAAATAAAACTGGCCCCCATTAGTGAATTAGAATGCTAAAAAAGTGGCCTATGTTTGCAAATTGAGATAGTTTGGAACTTAAGACATGCTTTATAAGTGTTTAAAAGGGAGGGGGAAACTGCATGAATTTGAGCTTTCAGCGGGCAATGTTTGTTTTAATATAATGTAAATCAAAAGTAAAAACCAGCCCAGTAGATCTTAAAATAGGCCCACAAGCATCCAGAAAACCAGCCCACACACTGGCCTGTCACGCCAGCCTGACAGGCACTGCCTTATTGCCCTATTGGCCAGTCTGACCCTGGGGAAGACGTGTGTAGGTTCAGGAAACTGGGAGGCCTGAACTTTACAGAACAAGCAAAGCTGCATACCACAGTTTACCCCTCCCAGGATTTAAGTCCCTTTAGGAGTGATTCATATCTTCCTAAAGAGGTCAGCGTATAGCGAAAATTGTTCTAAAAGGAAGAGACACCAAACATAATTATAGGGATTTAACCTCCCCTCTGCTGTCCAGAGATAATTAAAAAAGAACATGGAGAAACACAGAGATACTGAAAGACAAAGAACAGAGAAAACTCCCTGAACATGGAAGTGTTAACATACTTCCTGTTCCATGTGGGCTTAGATAGGCTACGTTTAGCAGCCATACGTTCTAGGTAACCAACCCCATGGATGTCAATTCACTAAAATGCCATGGGTATCATGTGTGAGATCGTACACCCTCTGACCAAGATGCTACCACATGTTTGACCCCTTGTCCCACACTCAGACCTTCAAAAGTGTCAACTTCGCCCTTCTGGTGGCACTGTGAGGGACAAGCCATGAGAACTACCAAAAGCAATCAAGGATGTTAGAACCCTAATTAAATGCCTTCCCTGACACTGCCTTGATGACCTTTGTGATCGGTGCCACTTCCAACATCCATGACCAGGCCATCTGCAAGGTCTTATTTGCCGTCATGTAGAGAGCATTTCTGTGAGGCACTACATTCTCTCAACAAATTTAAAAAAAGATGAAGTGAATACATGTCATTTGCATGAAATTGCCAGTCTTAAAAAGCTATGCTAATGCAATCATAGTCAGATTCAAATCTGGGGGTACGGTGGGATTCTGACCCTGGTATGAATTCCAAGCCCGGATCTGCAATGAATGGAATTATTTAAGAAACGACATCAATTGAACGGGGTTTGACAGTCCTTCCCTTGCACTTCATAGAAGTTGTATTTAGAACTTTACTCAACTCTGAGCACTGCTCTGCCAGTGCCCTCTCCTCAGGTCTCAGCCCCGGAATATCAGATGAGAGTTGAACATGTGGCTGCACGCAATGGTCAGTAATAGCAGAGGTAAGGGGGCTCCACTTTAATGTACATTTAGCAGTAAAGTGTCCTTTCCCTTCCGGAAGGGGCAGTAGCTACAATGACGTCCTACTCTCTATCCGTGAGCTCCTGTTGCACAAACGTGTCAAAGTTCAGTTTAATTCCCTCTTATGTTAGGCGCCCCCGCAGTGCGGGGGGGGGGGGGGGCAGATATCCTTGTGTTACTTGCAGTTCAGAAGTTACTATCCTAACATAGGACAGTGACCTATGAACTGTCTTTAAAGAGCTGCATACAAACTTCGCTTTTTTGTATTGTGATATAGTTAGAACTTCTCCATTCCTTCATTATTCTAATGTTGCCAAAAAGAGTTTGTTTGGGCAGTTTTACATTTTAATCAGTAAAGCCAACCCCCAACCACTGGAGTACTCTTTAAATCCTGAGTTTGTGCTTCTCCAGTCCAAACCCCCGTAAAATATATTGCCCACCAGTATGGATGACGTGATTTCTACACCTTGTAATCCTCATTGGCTTATGTGACATTCCCCATAGACTGATTTATAGTCTCTGTATAATGCGTGTTGTTATGTAAAGTACTGTGACACCCTACACTCATATGAGTAGCGCTGTACAACAAATGGAATGGATATGAGAGAGGGGCAATGGAGAGATGAGGGGCACAAGTGGAGGGTGGCAGTGAGGGAATCCGAGGAAGAGGTCATGGGGTGGGGAGCAACGGAGAGATGAGGGGCGCTGGTGGAGGGTGGCAGTGAGGGAGTCAGAGGAGGAGGTCAACGGGGTGGGTGGAACTACAGAGAGATGAGGGGCACTAGTGGAGAGTGGCAGTGAGGGAAGCCGAGGAGGAGGTCCTGGAGTGGGGGTGGAGCTGCGGAAAGATGAGGGGCACTAGTGGAGGGTGGCATTGAGGGAAAACGAGGAAGAGGTAATGGGGTGGGGAGCTACAGTGAGATGAGGAGCACTGGTGGAGGGTGGCAGTGAGGGAGTCAGAGGAGGTGGTCACGGGGTGGGGGGAACAGCAGAGAGATGAGGGGCACTAGTGGAGGGTGGCAGTGAGGGAATCCGAGGAGGAGGTCACAGGGTGGAGGGGAACTACAGAGAGATGAGGGGTACTGGTGGAGGGCGGCAGTGAAGAAATCTGAGGAGGAGGTCATGGGGTGGGGGGAACTACAGAGAGATGAGGGGCGCTGGTGGAGGGAGCAGTGAGGGAATCTGAGGAGGAGGTCATGGGGTGGGGGGGCTATGTAGAAATGAGGGGCACTAGTGGAGGTTGGCAGTGAGGGAAGCGGAGGAGGAGGTCATGAGGTGGGGGAACTACAGAGAGCTGAGGGGCACTAGTGGGGGGTGGCAGTGAGGGAATCCAAAGAGGTCACGGGTGGGGGGATCTACGGAGAGATGAGGGGTGCTGGTGGAGGGTGGCAGTGAAGGAATCTGAGGAGGAGGTTATGGGGGTGGGGGGAATTATGGAGAAATGAGGGGCACTGGTGGAGGGTGGCAGTGAGGGAATCTGAGAAGGAGGTCAGGGGTGGGGGGGGGGGGAACTACAGAGAGATGAGGGGCACTGGTGGAGGGTGGCAGTGAGGTAATCCGAGGAGGAGGTCATGGGGCTCGGGGGGAATTACAGAGAGATGAGGGGCGCTGGTTGAGGGAGCAGTGAGGGAATCTGAGGAGGAGGTCATGGGGTGGGGGGGCTACAGAGAAATGAGAGGCACTAGTGAAGGATGGCAGTGAGGGAAGCCAAGGAGGAGGTCATGGGGTGGGGGAACTATAGAGAGATGAGGGGCACTAGTGGAGGGTGGCAGTGAAGGAATCTGATGAGGGGGTCATGGGGGGGGGGGAACTACAGAGAGATGAGGGGCACTGGTGGAGGGTGGCAGGGAATCCGAGGAGGAGGTCATGGAGTGGGGGGAAATACGAAGCTATGAGGGGCGCTGGTGGAGGGTGGCAGTGAGGGAATCTGAGGAGGAGGTCATAGGGTGTGGGGGAGCTACAGAAAGATGGGGGACACTGGTGGAGGGTGGTAGTTAGGGAGTCTGAGGAGGAGGCAATGAGGGGGAGTGGCTATGGCGAGATGAAGGGTACTGTTGGAGGGTGGTAGTTAAGCTATCTACAGAGAAAGAGGTCAAAAAAGAGGTCAAAAAGATGTTTGCACCAGCAATAAAGCCGGCCCTGTCATGGCCTTTCTGTTTTCATTTATTTAATTAACAGTCAGGTGATTAGGACAACTGTGGAGCATACTTTATCATGCATGCTAATTATTTTTACTGCTATATTCAATGTTTCAAGTTTGAAGGTGATTTTACTATTGTTTTTTACTGGGAATAGTGAAAGTGGAACTGAATGGTGGCTGATATGGGGCTAGGGCCCAAGGTCAGGTGTGAGATAAGGTGTGATGGAGAAGGGTGGTAGAAAAGTGGATAATCAAGCCTGTAAGAGAGTGCGCTGCAGAGTCAGAGGTCAGGTGGAGGTAGTAATGAAGAGGGATTCTCCCTGAAGGCTCGCACAGAGGAAGCCCGGGTAGTGTCACTTGCTTGATACTCCCACCTTAGAAACTTCCTCTTCCCATCAAAGGGACATTGCATGGAAGAAAAGCACTTTTTGAGAGTGATAACATTTAGAAAGAGACTTTGAAAAGAGTGCGTTTTACTGTGCCTTGTAAGAGTAAGGAGAGATAAAGGAGGGCCCAGAAGCAGGCCTGGCTAGATATATAAGTGATAAATTGGGCCAGCAGTGGCCCACCCGAATGTACCCTTGGCCCACCCAAATAAAAATTCCTGGAGCCGGGCCTGCCTCCTGCCCCCAATTTTACCATTCCCCGTCCCACCCTTCGTGTTAGTTGGCACTAGCTTGGTTTTATTTTACCTTTGCCAATGCTTGATTACTTGCTTCACAAGCATTGGCTGCCGCTGCATGGCTCCCACGTGCTGGCCTCACACTTCGGAGCTGAGGAGACCCGTCCCCTGTTGCTGTAGACGCCTCGGTGCTGTTGCTCCACCCTGGTGTAGGCTGCCAGCTCCTCACCCTGCTCCTAAACCTCTTACTCATCAGCTCACAGCCTCACATCTACCGGGGCACATGAGCTGAGCTACCGGGAGCCGTTTGTGTTGGTCTTGGTGCTGTTCTGTGGTATTGCTTGCTGTGCTGGAAGGAGAGAGGGCTCCTTCCTGTCCACCTCTAAACAGGTGCCGGGAACTACAGAGAAAGGGGGCCGGGATTGACAACCCTTGTTGCATGTGACAATAAATGACCTAGTATTACATTCTCTCTATAATGGTGAGTTCAAATCAGAACATGCCAAATGTGGCCCTCGGGGTAAACGCACTGCTACTGGGCGCCAGAGACACACAAAAATCACTATTCGGCTCCCGGGCATCGGCTAAGCTTTATCCAAACAGTTCTGAAGTGCTGCTCACGTGGTATTAAGAAGTCTTTTCTTGCACTTTTTCGTCGAACAGCACGTCACAGAGACCGGTCTGTGTGCAACCCATTAATAAAACAAATTGCACCTCTGCCAGTGGCATAGTGTTAACTTTTGTTGAAATAGTGCCAAGAAACACGCTTATGCTGTTTGTGAGCGCTATAAAACACATAAATTGTACCTATTTCAGCTGCACGCAAGTTACCAACTGAAGCGTGTTACAATAGCGCTTAATGGAAGGTCCTTGCTCTTCATCTGATGTGTACATAAAATGAAAAGCATGTCATGCTTTGTTAGCACTGGAGTCGTAGAAGAATATGGAAGGATTTGCTGTCTTCGTCTTTCTTTTCTCATCTTGGTCTCTTTCAATCTTACTTTCATTAATCTTGCAGTTAAGTTACTAACTTTTCCTACTTATGCCTACTTCTGATTTTTGTTTCTACTCATATGTTGCATACTTCCTCTTACTGTGCTACGTAACCTCTTAATTTTACCTTTCTCTTACACCTCATATTTGTTCCCACTCTTACGTTTTATTATTCCAACATACTCTTGCTTCCACTTACAATTTATTACGCCTATTTCCTCCTGCTCTTACTCATTTCTCCTCTTACTCCTATTACGTCTTCTAACTGCTATTCTTACTTTTGCTACCGTATTTACCAATGCCCTTATTACCATTAACTTAGTCCTACCTACTCCTACTTGCACTCTTACTCCTGCATACTCCTACTTGAACCTACCTTCCACTACTTTTACATCTAAATACTTCAGCTCTTCTGCTTAGCCCTTCTTATGCCTATTCTTACTCATACTTGGGAGAGGAGTTGTCCTAACGGCTAGGGCGGTCGACCTCGAATCTGGGGAACAGGGTTCGAGTTTCAACAATGACGCTGAACATCCTGTGATTCTGGGCAAATCACTTAATCTACCTGTGCCTAACAAATCTGAATGTGTCCTCATGTAACGCAACTGGTGCTCATGTAAAGCGCTATGATACCCGATACGGGTCAAGTTCGAGCTATATAAAACTCCATAAAATAAATAAAAATTAAAAAAATGAACAGGATCTGCTCGGTCGCATTGGAAGGTAAACAAGCATTTGCAATGCAATTGGTCTCGCATTTGTGAGAGTTAGAGCTATTGACATTGTAAAGGACAGTGTATTTTACCTATGTGTTTTCTGCTTGGAGTGGAGTGAATGTGTGTGGTGTCAAGTGGACATATGTGGTTTGGATTGGAATTGTTAGTTGTGGAATTGTATTGTGTAGACTGGATCTGTGTAGCGAAATAATGTAATTATGTGGATAGTAATTGTGTGGTATTGAGTGTACTGGAATTATGTGGAGTGGGATTGTGTGTCATGGAGTGGGATTGTGTGTCTTGGAATGAGATTATCTGGAATGGTATTTTGCGTTGTGGAGTAGTATGTAGTGGAGTTTACTTATGTGGTGTGCTGTTAAATATTATAGCATGATGTGGAATTTTGTGGTGTAGATTGGATGTATGTGGTGTGTTATGTAATTCTGTTGTTGGTTTGAATTATGTAGTTTGTTGTTGAATTATGTGGTGTGGAATGGAAATGTGTAGAGTTGAAATGTGTGACGTGGAAGTGTTCGCTGCTGGGTGAAAATTATGTTGAGTGGTATTATGAGGCATGGTGTGAAGTGTAGTTATGTGAAATGTTGCTACGTGACAGACTGGATTTATGTGGAGTGTATTTATGCAATATGGATGAGAGCATAATTATGTGGAGGTTAATTATGTGGTGCTGAGTGGTATTATGTGGAGTAATTATGTGTGATGAATTGTGTGGGGATGAATTGTGGAATTGTGACGTGTGGAATTATGTGGCATGGTGTGGTGTATAATTGTGCGGAGTGGAATTATGTAGCATTTTGCAGAGTTGTATTTTGTGGAGGGTAATTCTGTGTTTTGGAGTTGCGTGTAAATATGTTGTGTGACGTATAATTATATAGGTTGAAGTGGAATTATGTCTACTTGAATTGTGTAGTGTGGAGTGTAATTATGTGGTTTGGAGTGCTATTAAGTTGTGTGGAATGTTATTATGTGATGTGGAATTATGAGGTATGGAGTGAAGTAGAAATATATGTTTTTTCATATTTAGGATTGTAATTATGTGGTATGGAATGTAGGGTTAAATTATTTATAGTTGAATAGTGTGGCATGGAATTATGAGAGGTTCAAATGTGCTGAGTTTGGTAGAATTAGGTAGCGTGGATTTGAGCAAGCTGTGCACGCTAAGGCTTTTATGTCATGGGGTATAAAGTTGACGATTGTCTATTTTTCTTTGTAAAAATAATTTGGGCTGTTTCTTTACCTTCCGGTACATTTCTGAACAATTTGTTAAGCTAAATTGTGATGTTTCTTTTTGTGCGTATGCAGGAAAGAACGAGTGTATGTGGAATGTTGCTACGTGGCATAGACTAGATTTATGTGGAGTGTATTTATGCAATATGGATGAGAGCATAATTATGTGGAGGTTAATTATGTGGTGCTGAGTGGTATTATGTGGAGTAATTATGTGTGATGAATTGTGTGGGGATGAATTGTAGAATTGTGAGACGTGTGGAATTATGTGGCATGGTGTGGTGTATAATTGTGCGGAGTGGAATTATGTAGCATGTTGCAGAGTTGTATTTTGTGGAGGGTAATTCTGTGTTTTAATGTTGAGTGTAAATATGTTGTGTGACGTATAATTATATAGGTTGAAGTGGAATTATGTATACTTAAATTTTGTTGTGTGGAGTGTAATTATGTGGTTTGGAGTGCTATTAAGTTGTGTGGAATGTTATTATGTGATGTGGACTTATGTGGTATGGAGTGAAGTAGAAATATATGTTTTTTCATTTTTAGGATTGTAATTATGTGGTATGGAATGTGGGGTAAATTATTTATAGTTGAATTGTGTGGCATGGTATTATGAGATGTTCAAATGTGCTGAGTTTGGTAGAATTAGGTAGCGTGGATTTGAGCACGCTAAGGCTTTTATGTCATGGGGTATACAGTTGACGATTGTCTATTTTTCTTTGTAAAAATTATTTGGGCTGTTTCTTTACCTTCCGGTACATTTCTGAACAATTTGTTTAGCTAAATTGTAATGTTGCTTTGTGTGCGCATGCAGGGAAGAACGAGTGTATGCAAAAAATCATCCTATGTCTCAGTATTAACTTCCACACCTCTAAACAATAATCCCAATCCTAGAATGAGTTATCCGTTTGCTTTACAACAGTTAGAAAAACAAGGAAGTGCTTTGCGAGTCTGTAAGTAGCAAAGGTTTTAAAGGGACTTGTTTTTGTGCAAAGTATTGTTTTTCCCAGTTCAAGGAAGGGATAAAAAAATATCTTCAGATAATAATAGGGGTGACAGGATGGTGCGATAGCAGAATATTGATTTGGGTGGATCCGGCGAGGACTGCGGGCAGCAAGTGCTTGATACGCTATTTGCATAAGAAAATACTATATTTTTTTTTCGTTATCCTCCATTAGTTATTAGTAAGGAAGGGGGAAGAGAAGCGTTCACCAACAGCATTCGGTTAGTCTTAGGGACACAAAGAATGCTGTGGTCTGTGGTAGATGGCGCCCAGAAGGCATACGTATATGTATCAGGAGCTGCCAAAGAAAGGAAGTGGAAATGCGCTTTAGATGTTGCCGGTATTGATGGCTCCTGTGCGGTTGCAGACTTCGCTGGGCTGACAGTTGGTGGGGAAATGCTACGTTGTCATTGTAGGTTTAATTCATGAATTGCTCATTCTCTCTGGTGTTTGTCCTTGGGGTACTTGTTGACTGGTGCTACATATGGGATCTGGTTTGCCTTTGACAGCAGGTATGGTTTAGTGGGGTACATAGTGTAAATTTATGTTGGCGTGAGGAAACAAAAATCTGACCCTTTGTACATTTGATATTATTGTGTGCATCATGCAGAGGATGAAAAGTAGCAGGAACGGCTTTGATGCCATATAGGCTAGCAGGAAGAAATGTTTTGAGGTGGTCAGTTGCAGAGATTGTTCAACATTTTTAAAACTTCCATAGTGGCATTGGGGAGGCCAGCAGCTGAAAGGCTCTGTCTTTACTGGTAGGCAGTGGTTAGATGGTGACCGGTCATCAGTCTTTCTGTGGGTGATGGACAGGGGAGCAGTAGGCGGCGGTCACAGGTTTGCAGTGACATCCGAGGTGTGGTTTTAAAGGCGGGCAGAAAAGCATAATTGCGGGTTTCATAGGGGTGAGTGTAGAGTGTAATGGATGAGTTAGTTGCAGGCACGACGGAAGTGATCTGAGTTTGGAGGTGGTTAACTGAGCGGGCTTCGTTGAAGGTGGGTCATCAAGTAGGAGGATGTGTTTGGTGGGCCGGCTGGAGGCAGTGTTATGTAACTTTGCTGGAGGGCGCAGCAGCATTTACTGATGTATGTAAATCGCTCAATGAGAGGGCGGATGTGACCAATAGAGGAACCAGAATCCTTTTTTTATGGCTGGGGTAAGCCCCTGCAGTATGGCGGGTCGCTGGCCTGAGAGCTCTTGACTGGCGAGGAGAATGGGGGGCCCCCTCCATGTACTTTGCAGGGGGGCCCCCTCAAGTTTCGTTACGCCACTGGCTGTCGCCGGTCTGTTTATCAAGTAATTGAATTTTCTGAATGGGGCTTGTCGTCTCTGGTCAGCGTATAGGTTACTCGGTTGCTCCTAAGGCAAGGTGTGAAATTAGAGGCGACTAGAGGTTTGCTGTCCACAAGGCCAGGCTGACCATTTATTCCATCGGCCATTCCCCCAGAGGTCTGGCGCCATTGGAGGCATGTGAAGGACCAACCCTGTCCCTTTCTCCTGTTCCCAAAGATGTTTGCATGGGTACCAGACAGGGCTTCAAAGGGGTGATCAGGGAGAAAGAAAGCAAAAGATGTGCATTTTCTTGCTGTAACAAACACATGCAATGAGGAGAGAGGCAGAGAGCGAGGTAGTAAGAGGAAAGAGAAACAGAGAGAGGAGAAAGTTAATGTGAGAGGCAGGGGATGGATGAAAGGAAAGAGAGAGGGGAGAAAAGGAGTGAGGCTGATTTGATCATTGCTGCCAGGGCTACTTTTGGTTCCCAGTCTGCCGAAGCCCCAAGTCTGTGGAATAAACCACCACTTAAAATTAGATATTCACCCTCTGTGATTCAGTTCAGGAAAGCACTCCCAACTTTCATCTTGTAACACATTTATGTTGCCAATAATGTGCGGTAGGTCATTCATGTTCTTTTTATTCAGGTTCCTTGCATTTAGAGGCAATCTGAGCAGCGTCATCCTACTCGAATCAAGGATATCAGACCATTTAGGTACATCACGTTTGCTCCCGGAGCCGACCCTACTACTCACGGATATTTGAACAGTACTTCTGGGGGTGTACATGGCACGCCTGTCATTGCTAATGTACGTTCTGTATGCTTCTATGGCTGTACTGTGTAGAGCTGATGGAAGTCCTGATGTACAGTACAGTACCCCTAGTGCGGACTCAGTATAGCATCATTGACACTCCGTGGTACTTTCAAAGCGCAGTTCATGCTTGCGCACCTCACTCCTCGAGGGCTGTCGGCTGAGGGACACAAGCATCGGTGGCAGCCGTAAATTTTACCAGCAAAGAGGCAGAGGGTCACACACATACAGAAACACTTGCTCACACCCATGCATTCACACATGAGCACACACACCAATTTGCAACACTCACTCACAAATACATATATATTCAAGCATACATGCGCACCCAAAACAAAAAGGTCACCTTTGCTGCAGAAAGGGAAGCCTCGCAAGTTGCCTTCCCTCATTGGCTGACCGGGAAGGCAGCAGATCCTCACTCATCACAGAGTGGGAGGGGGTCAGCGAGACTGCTGAACCCACCCCACTCTGACGAGGTATCTGTGAATTGCACTCTGCCCGGGCACTTCAGGGCTTAAAACTGAAATGCCCAGGTCCGAGGCAATTAGTGATGCTCCCCTTCATCACGAGGGACCCTGCCTGCAGGCCAGGTCGCTCCCCACGCCGCACAGCTCCACCCGTGTGTCCGTGCCCTCTCCCTCCACGCCTCCGCTGCTGCCGTGAGTTCGAGTTCCACGAGGGCTCTTGTCTGCCTGCTTGCGTTTTTTGCCTGATTGTCATCCTGGTCTTCATCTCTGTAACTGCTTGGTATTTGTTTTCCCCCCACTGTATTTGGTATTTGTTTTCCCCCACTGCACCCCTGCGCCGTAGCTCGTCAACCCCCCCTCCCCTTTTCTCTTCTGTACCCTTTAGCCATCCCCGCCGCTGCTCCCCTGCGGCCCCACCAGCCAATTTGCCGCCCCGCCTCCCAGCTGCTCCTCCCTCCCTCCCTTAAATGGCGGCCGCTGCGCAGCCATGCCACTGGCGCGCCAGAGGCAACCCCGTCTGCACCCGTCCGCGCCTGGACCGCGCCCGACCCCCTGGTCCCCGTGACCGCCACGACACCAGACTCCGATACGACGCCAGCACTCTCCTCACACTCAACGCCAGACGAGACCACAGCTGCTTCCAGGCAGCCCCGAAACGCACCCACGGACCCTTCTCCTGCCACACCTGCAGCTTCACCTGCGACAGAGCCACCAAACCTCCTAGGACCAGACACAACCACCTTCGCTGCATACTCCTCAACACTCGCTCCGTACGCAAACACGCCGTCGAGCTCTGGGACCTGCTCGACACCTCAACCCCGGACGTTGCCTTCCTGAGCGAGACCTGGTGGAACAACTCCTCGGCGCCCGACATCGCCATAGCCTTCCCGGACGGCTACAAGATCACCCGCAGGGATCGCGTCAACGGAATCGGAGGAGGAATAGCCATCGTCCACAAGTCCACCCTCAAGGTCTCCACCCACTCAGACGACATCCTTAACACCTCCGAACACCTGCACTTCCGGATCCACACCGACCCCAACACCACCCTCAGAGGTACACTCATCTACAGACCCCCCGTACCCCGGGCACAGTTCAACGACTCCATCGCCGACCTCGCCAGGACCCACCCTCTCGCCTCCACAGACGACATCCTCCTCGGGGACCTGAACTTCCACCTCGAGAACAACAACAATGCCAACTCCGCCACCATGATCGACAACCTCGGTCTCAGACAACTCGTCACCGCACCCACCCACGCCGGTCACACGCTTGACCCCATCTTCTCCACAAGCACCCACGTCGCCTTCAACCACACCACCGAACTCCACTGGACCGACCACCGCTGCATCCACTTCACCTTCAAGAAACCCACAACGCACCACCGCACCCAACAGCTGCCCCGCCACTGCAGGAGTAAAATCACCGAAGACCAGTTGACCACCACCCTCGCCCAGAACCCACCCACCGCCCCCACCAACCCAGACGCTGCCGCCCGCAACCTCAGACAGTGGATCAACGACTGTGCCAACACCCTCGCCCCGCTCATGAAACCCACCAACAGCCGCACCAGCAAGAAAGCCACCTGGTTCACTGAAGAACTCCAGACCTCCAAACGTGCATGCCGGAAACAGGAGAAGAAATGGCTCCACGAATGTACTCCGGCCAGCCACGCAGCCCACAAGGATGCCACCCGCAGGCATCACCACCTCATCAGACTAGCCAAAAGATCTTCCTTCAAAACCCGCCTGGACAACAACGCACACGACAGCAAAGAACTCTTCAGCATCGTGAAAGAACTCTCCAACCCCAGTGCCAACGACATTCCACCATCACAAAAACTGTGCGACTCACTGGCCACCTTCTTCAACTGCAAGATCACCGACATCCACAACAGCTTCAACACCACGATCACCCCGACTACGCCAGACTCCACCTCCCCTGCGAACACCATCCGCATCAACCACCTGACCTCCTGGTCCAACGTCAACGACGACGAGACACGCAAAATCATGAACTCCATCCACTCAGGATCACCGTCAGGCCCCTGCCCACACCACGTATTCAACAAAGCAGACGCAGCCATCGCACCCCAACTACAGAAGGTCATCAACATCTCCTTCGAGACAGCTACATTCCCGGAAAGCTGGAAGCACGCCGCGATCAGCGCCCTCCTCAAGAAACCCAAGGCGGACCCCAAGGACCTCAAGAACTTCCGGCCCATCTCCCTGCTCCCGTTCCCGGCGAAGGTCATCGAGAAAAATCGTCAACATGCAACTGGCCCGCCACCTCGAGGACAACAACATTCTAGACCCGTCCCAGTCCAGATTCAGACGAAACCACTGCACCGAGACAGCCCTCATCGCTGCCACAGACGACATCAGATGCCAAATAGACAATGGCGAAACATCAGCCCTCATCCTCCTGGACCTGTCAGCCGCCTTCGACACGGTCTGCCACCGCACACTAAAGACTCGCCTCCAAGAAGCCGGAATCCAAGAAAAGGCCCTCGACTGGTCCACATCCTCACTCTCGGGCAGAACCCAGAGCGTCTGCCTCCCACCCTTCCGATCCGAAGCCAACGACATCATCTGCGGCGTACCCCAGGGCTCATCCCGCAGCTGTTCAATGTCTACATGGCCCCCCGTCGCACAAGTGGCCCGCCAGCACGACCTCAACATCATCTCCTATGCCGACAACACGCAGCTCATCCTCTCCCTCACCAAGGACCCACACACCGCCAAAACCAACCTCCATGAGGGAATGAAGGCCGTCGCCGAATGGATGAGAAGCAGCCGACTCAAGCTGAACTTGGACAAGACGGAGGTCCTCATCCTCGGACCGACCCCCTCAGCCTGGGACGATTCCTGGTGGCCAACCACGCTGGGAACAGCACCGACACCCACTGAGCACGCACGGAACCTAGGATTCATCCTCGACTCCTCCCTCTCCATGTCGAAGCAGGTCAACACCGTCTCTTCCTCCTGCTACAACACCCTTTGCATGCTGCGCAGGATCTACAAGTGGATCCCTACCGAAACGAGAAGAACGGTGACTCAGGCCCTCGTCAGCAGCAGACTGGACTACGGCAACGCACTCTATGCAGGAATCCCGGCCAAACACCTGCGACGACTACAACGCATCCAAAACACCTCCACCCGACTCAACCTCAACGTCCCTCGCCGCAGCTACTTCACCCCCCACCTGAGAGACCTACACTGGCTCCCCGTCGACAAGAGGATCACCTTCAAGCTCCTCACCCACGCACACAAAGCACTCCACAACACCGGACCACCCTACCTTAACAGCAGACTCAGTTTCCACACCCCCACCCACCAGCTCCGCTCCGCCAGCCTCGCCCCCGCCGCATCCAACGAACGACCTCCGGCAGCAGATCCTTCTCCTTCCTCTCCGCCAAGACCTGGAACACCCTCCCTACCCACCTACGGCAGACCCAAGACCTGCTCACCTTCAGGAGACTCCTCAAGACCTGGCTCTTCGAGCAGTAGCGGCACCCCCTCCCCTCAGCGCCTTGAGACCCTCACGGGTATGTAGCGCGCTTTACAAGTACTTTGATTGATTGATTGAGGCAGGGCCTCGAGGCACTTTTGCCAGGCTGAGGAGGTCATGCTCACAGGGCAGTGAAATCCTTAGTCTAGCAACGTTCAGCTAAGGCAGCCAGGATCCTGTGCATTTAGCACCTGTAAAGCTTTTAGTTGCTTGACCTGGAATAGAAGAGATCTCTCAGGCTGACCTGTGCTCAGCCTGAAAGACACTCTTCTTGCCGGGAAAAAGGTGGGGTGCAGCCCCTCAACCCACATGGACAGGCAGCAGCTGACAAAGATGCAGAGTTACGGTGGTGCATCACTACAGATATGAACATAAATCCGAAACACCATGTCTTTTTAACTGCATTATTGTAAAGATAACCCACAAGTCCACCATAAGACACATATGTTCAATATCGTGATGACAGATTAAAGCCAGGTCTGATGCTAGCAAATGTCATTGTGTGTGTATGCAACGGCACAGGAGCTCACATAGGGGTCTGAGGTTCTCAATTTTAGGTCCACAAATTAGGAATAATCTGTATGAGGAAGTTCATGTATCAAAATATAATAAAAGTACAGGCAGTAGGTAGAAACTCATTTATTTTGAGACAGAGTTGCTCACTGGTCTACTGGTTGCATGTGTTTGCATACCTTGCGTTTTTACCTGGTAAACAGGATAGGCTTCGATTGGTTAGGCTGTTGTATACTGAAACAAAATCGAAAAGATATACCCATTCCCTTTTCCTATCAGCAGCGCCATCCTAGTGACAGAATAAAACATTCAATTTCCAGAAATGATCTTTGGAAGACTCCTGTCCACCCGAAAGGTTACATTGTGGGCAACAAGGTCATTCCACTGCACATTCATTTATTTTCGATTAGTCTACGGGGACCTGGCCAGGAGGCATGCACAGAGACCAAGGTTCTAATATCTCCTACCTGCTACTTGTCTGGCAAATGCACTTTGTGATGAAATATCAATATCTCTGCTCCCTGGGGCTTACTGGAAGGTCATGATTTGCAATGAGATACAAGTCAAAAGGACTGCAGCGTGAAGATCCCTATGCACTTTGAAGGGATTGGCCAGTTTCCGATCGAGGTTGAAATTGAAACTGGAAAACTTGCTAGCAAATTAAAAGGTGGTGGAGGTTGCAAAATAAATCAAAGCAGATGAGTGAGGAATGAAGGCAAACAAGCCAGCGTATTGCTGAGAACGCTGTTGCGAGTCAACGAGCCCTACTGAGATCCAGCTTGGCATCTGGTTGCCAAATAATACACTGCAATCTACTGTTACTACAGAGGCAGATAGGCTAAAATAATATTTAAAGAAGTAATAATTTTCAGTCTTGAAACGGATTATGAAGTGCAACAATGTGCTTCTGATGACTGGCATAAAGCGCACTTCTTGAACCGCTCATGCGTCTGCAGGCACATGCAATACACACTTTCAACTTGCAGTTGGGCATGCAACTGCAGAGTCCACAGCTCAGTAACAGGCAAGATTTAACCTCAACCACCTTTTTACGCCATTTACAAGGGTGTTCATCGTTTCATGCATCTGCACCTCCACTGGTCTTCTTACCTGCATGAGACCGTGATCTCCACTTTCGTCGCTGGTATGTTGCCCGAAATGGGGTCAAAATCGCTAACGGAGGCCATGTCGTCCAGTTTGTCCATCTCGTCGTCCTCCATGGGCATCCACACCCAGTCTCTTTCGGCCAAGCAAGTAATGTTTCCGGCCCTCTCCCTGTCCCTCTCTTCCGAAGAACAGAGGGGACGCGATCTCCGTGAGAAAGCCAAGAGGGCTAAGGTGTTCTTTGCGGAGAAATGAGCTCAAGAGGCTCTTAACTTCTCTGCGCGAGCGGCTCCGCCGATGCGCCCGATAACAGTTCAGCCGTGGGCCAACGTCACCCAGGTGGCTCTCAGGAGTGATGGAGTGGCCGCAGTTGGGTGGGTTGGAGACCATGGGCACGCCAGTAGCAGCCCCCGTACAATGATGCTCTCGCCCCTCGCTCTGCGCGCGCTCTGTTTCTTTCTAATAATAGTCTCCGCACTTCAATGCCGAGGCTCCGCCTTCCCTCTCTGCCTCGGCGTGAAGGGCTGGTCTGCGCTGCGCCAGCCACTGGCGGAAGAAGCTGGGAAGCTCAAGTTTGACGTCTCGAGTGCTAGCTCGCCGAGCCCCCTCCTCCAAACCCCTTCCACCGTCTGCGCGCAGAGGAATCTCTGCCTGCGTCCAGAAGGGTGGACGTGAAAAGCCGCCTTACACTGGCCGAGCCCACGCCCCAAAGGCACCACTCTTGGGGTCCGGTCTCCAGAAATGTCAGACCCGAACCGAGCCACAAGCTACGTCTGTGAGATGGAGCTGGGGAAGGGAAAGCCCGGGTGCACGGAGGCAGGCGCGAGAGACTGAGGAGAGATGCTCCGGTACCCCGTGCAGGACTGTGGTTGTATGTGTGCGTTTATAATATCCAATAATCCGTGCAGCGCACACCACTGCATCCACGGCAGCTAGAAGACTATAAAAGCGGACAACACATCTCCAGCAGGTGCCGGGTATCAGAGCTACAAACGGGCGCAGCATCTGCAATCTCGCGCATCACTCGCCACCGCCGAGAACCCCGCGTGGGTCCTTCTTGAAGGAGCTGGCGAACGCAACTTTTCCCCTTAGTTTTAATCGTTTTTAATCCAGCACAGAGTCGATTCTCTTCTCAGTGGGAATTTAATAACAAGCATTTGCAATGCAGTAGGTCTCGCATTATTAAAGTTTAGCTATTGGTGTTGCATTATTTAGCAATGCCAATAGCTCAAACTTTGGGATTTTTTGTGCCACTAGTGGACATGCCAAACGCCATGCATCTCATGTTAGAGTAACGTTTTTTAGGTCCAGTCTCTGCATCACCGCAATAACAGAGATTGTCATGCAAATCAGCTGAGAGTATCATCTCTCTCCATGCTGCTGATTCAACTGTTTTGCTTCAGCTGACAATGACACTGGGCCAGTTGTCTTGCAGGAGCCAATCCAGGATCTTATAATGTAGTTTCTCTAGGCTAGCCTGTGCTGACGTAACTTCCTGGAACTGGCATCATCTCAGGTGCACAGGCCTCATGCTGTTGCACGCGCGCCAACCCACCACGAGACTTGAAGCTGTGCGGTCTCCAGTGGAAATGCGCATGAGCAATTCACGCACTGGCACGGAATGGGCCTGGTTTGCCATCGACACAGATGATCAACAGAATTTGGTGTCAGTCACTGTTGAACTGACATGGCGGGGACCACACACTCTGAGCCCTTCAAGGCCTGCTGGTGAGTGGAGAAGAGGCTGCATCAGAGAGGGCTTAGGTGTTCTATAGATGAGGCCGGTGCACCGCTGCCCTCATGACTTGGGGACATGGACACGTAAGAGTAGTTGCTAAGGGGCGCCTCCAGGCTGATTGTAGTGTATGCTGGTGGCCACTATTGGCTGAAGATACCACATGATGATGAGGTCAGGGTTATTTTAGCAGCTAGACATGAGAGCAGCAACCTGCCACCCTGACTTACCATGACACAATGCTTCTTCAGAGGCAGCAGTCAGGAGTTTCCGCTCCATGCGCTGGAAGCAGGGGGTGTTGACTGGTGCTGAGACCTGAACGAAAAACTAACTTCACAGACCGAGAAGGATACATTAAGTTAGTAGCACCAACTGCTTTCTCTAAAGTCAGTTTAAATGCATTGAAAAATATTCACTTGTGAAATAACTCTGAGGATGGAGAACGGCATACAACCAGAATCCTTACATATAATACGGTGCATATAGAGCGAGTGATACATTGGTCATCAGGTAGCAAATTGTATATAGCCATTGGTTGCTATGTGCGCAAGACATAATGGGTTGGTTCTACTCACTGTAGCGTCACTCAGTGTCACACCTGAGGCAATGAAGTGTCAAAAATACGCACACGGAAAACATGAAATGTCACACATAAACAGTTTGAAAACCAGAGCACTATGTAGTAGGTTTCAGCCTTTGCCCCCTTTGTCCTTGACATGAATAAAGCATTGCGAGACAGCTGACGCAGTCGTCGCGTGACGGCCATTCTTCTTACACAAGGATATGAATGAAAAGGATATGAAGCAAGCTTTCAACAAGACGTGTGTGTGGCTCACAGTATTGAGAAAGGAACAGAAGCTTTGAAAGCTTTAAAAATATACAGTGATGAAGAAACATAATTAACAGCGGAGTGTTTTTTTAATCAGAAACAGGGAGCAAGCAGCAAGATCTGGCTTGACGATTTACGTCAGCATACCGGGTCTGGCAGTTGGCCACCAAACCGGACTCGCCAAGGCTGTGTGTGGCCAGAGAAATCAAATTAGAAATGGCGGGAAAATAATGTGTACGCACAGTTAAACCAGTGGTACGCGTGCACCACAGAGGAGCAGGGCTGGGAATCAAAAGTAGTGGTGCGCGCGCACCACAGAGGAGCGGGGAGGAGGGAGCGCGGCAGCGAGGCGAACGCGTGCTGCTGCACGTGCTGGCCACCGTCAGGAATGGGCGGAGCAAAGGCGGGATATGCGCCCACCTTTGCCCAATTGCGTGCTGGCTTTTAAAATTTTTTTTTTTAAAGTACACGAAAGCCAATAGAGCCGCGGGAAGAAAAAACACACGCACAAGCAGCTTTACAAACCCCATACAAAAGGGCTCTCGCTGCGCGAGCAGTGATGCGCACTGCAACACAGGCGCGAGCCCTAATAAATAGGTATAAACATTTGTATTTAATGTAGGGCGAAATACTGGAGATTCCTCATATCGTATTTTGGCAACAAGGAACAGTGACACAAGGAACCCGATTCACCTGCCAAGTGCCAACAAACACACAATGTGATCGAGTGGTAAAGCTGAGATCCAAACGCAGGTCGCATTATGGCATAACTGGCAAATTTGCCACAAAACCACATTTCCCGACGTAAATTTATGGTCCCAGGATGCTTGTTTCTGGTCCAGGGAAGACATGGCTTGGCAGTTCGGGCTGGACTCTTCCAATGAGGCACAGGGTCAAACTGATTTGCATATGGCCATGTCTGAACTGGGGTGGCGGAGTGAACTAAAGAATGATGATGGATTAAACCCAGATCATTTTGACTGGGGGTGAGTGCTTGCAATGTTCAACACTCTGTCCATCATCCCCTTTGGCTTCGCAGTTGAGAAAGAACACACCCATTACAACAACATGCAGCTAGAGAGTCCACCAACGAGCAGGAACCGCTGTGTTTACCAGAGATCCACAATTCACAAAAGGCACTATGAGGCTACCAATTACCAAATTAGAAGGCTAAAAGACAACAAAACAAATAAAGCTACAGAGTAGGGAATACCCAAAGTATTGGATGACTATGGTGGGGTTGCTGTTTCCAGGGAAACATGAACCAGTCTGGTGTCATTTGTTTTTTTTCGGTGTCCAGTGGGGTTAACGTGTGATTTGGTTAATAATGCAATCCAGTTTATAAATTCGCGTGGCAATGGTTTTCTTAGTGAATTAAGCAGGATGCATACGCCTCCAAACATGACACGCACAACATAAGAAACACCAGTCCTCCTTCTGGGCAATGGAAAACACGCATGTCTACGCACTGCACAGCCCCACTGCTGGCGGCGTTCACCCAGAACTGAGCCAACGGCAGATCTGAAGCCGTCTGACGCGCCCTGTGTGAGGTGCCCAGGCCCGGCTCCAGGAATTTTTATTTGGGTGGGCCAAGGGCGCATTCGGGTGGGCCAATGCGGGCCCAATTTGTCGCTTCTGGAGCTACATCATATGTACTTGCAAACAGGCAGCATGATACAACAGATTGCTTCTGTGTGTACACAGAGCATGTGGAGAATTATTTGAAAGTAAGACCAAGGTTTGGACCCAACTGCAAACCCTCGAATTCCAGCTGGCCAGGCAGTAAGAGCAATGTCTGGACCCAACTGCAAACCCTTGAATTCAAGCAAGCCAGGCTTCAACACAAGTACCTGAATGCTTAGCATATTATAAAGCGTTCAAGAATAAGGAAGTCCCTATTACTATAGAAAGCCTTGACACCAGTGCCCCTCATCGATCGAAAGCACCAACCCCTCATGACCTCCTCCTCGGATTCCCTCATTGCCATCCTCCAACAGTGCCCTTCATCTCTCCGTAGCCTCTTCCCCTCATGTCCTCCTCCTCAGACTCCCTCCCTACCACCCTCCACCAGTGCCCCTCATCGCTCCATAGCCCCTCCCCCATGGCGTCCTCCTCAGACTCCCTCCCTACCACCCTCCACCAGTGCCCCTCATCTCTCCGTAGCTCCTCCCCATGACCTCCCCTTCAAACTCCCTCCCTACCACCCTCCACCAGGGCATCTCATCGCTCCAAAGCCCCTCCCCCAAATGACCTCCTCCTCGCATTTCCTCACTGCCTCCCTCCACCAGTGCCCCTCATCGCTCCATAGCCCCTCCCTCATGACCTCCTCCTCAGACTCCCTCCCTACCACCCTCCACCAGTGCCCCTCATCACTCCAAAGCCCCTCCTCAGACTCCCTCACAAACAACCCCCACCAGTGCCCCTCATCTCTCCGTAGCTCCACCCCATGACCTCTTCCTCAGATTCTCTCATTGCCACCCTCCACCAGTGCCCCTCAGCGCTCCATAGCCCCTCCCCCCATGATGTCCCCCTCGGATTCCCTCATTGCCACTCTCCAACAGTGCCCATCATCTCTCCGTAGCCCCTATCTCATATGCATTTTATTTGTTGTATAGCGCTACTCGTAGTGTAGGGTGTACAGTACTTTACATCACGCACACATTATGCAGAGACAATGAATCATGCAAGTATGTAAATCAGCCTATAGGGAATGTCACATAAGATAATGAGGATTACAAGGTGTAGGAATCACATGTCATCCATACTACTGGGCGATGTGTTTTAAGAGGGTTAGGTCTGGAGAAGCACAAACACAGGATTTAAAGCATACCCCAATGGTTGGGGGGTTGGCTTTACTGATTAGAATGTATAACTGCCCAAACAAACTCTTTATTGCAACATGAGAATTATGAAAGACTGGGAAAATTCGAACTAACTAGCAATACAAAAAAAAATCTAATTATACCATTCTGGTTTGAATGCAGGTCTTTGATGACAGTTCATAGGTCACTGTCCTCTGTTAGGATTGTAACTTCTGAACTGCAAGTAATCAAAGGATCTCTGTGACAAAGGCAGTAACCCACTGAGCTATCCACATTAACTACAGTTTATCTGCATTTAAAAACTACAAACAGACAAAAGATTGCTCTCAAGCAGGATCATTAATCCCCAGAGTTATCTGGATATGTTAAGAGGTGTTGTGCATCCTTGGCAGAACCAGTCATGATAATGATACAAACGATTTAAACAAACGATTTAAATGAAATATACAGGGCACACAAAGTATGTGTCTTACTCACAGATGAAAAAAAACGCAACAATAGCCACACATTCTCTTACCTGCTCCTTACGAACTATGTCACAGCCCGATCTGATAAACAGCTCACGGGGTCAGGAAGGTCAGGAAAATGAACCCGCATAAACAAACTCCTCTTCACCAGCGCTGAAAACAATGAAATATCCAGGCAGCAGGACGGTACACAAATCCAGTGCCAAGGAAAGTATTGGTCATCCGTGTGTCTTGTTTTCGTCTGTCAGATACCATCTGACAGTGGTGAGTTTTTGGATACCAAGGCGATAGCCTCATTACTCCACATTCACTTTGAGTTTTTTAGTCGCTGTTTTGGTTGTCTTATTGATGTGTGACGCTTTGTCACAGTTGAGGTTGGATCACAAGGTCAGCGCTGTGAGAAAGGATTGGTCATCTTCGCCATGCCCCTATTGTACCTGCACGAGTGGGTGGGGACACAGCCCACATTTCTAATGGGAGATGCAGATTGGGGGTGCGAGCCCAGGCCCAATCACGGAACTCTTAAAGATGGAAAATAACGTTCAGAGAACGTTTTAAATTGCAGTGGCCATTTTCTGATGGCCTTGCTGATGTCACTGCCAGGGCCAAGGTTCATGTTTGGGTGGGCCAGGCTCATGCTTGGGTGGGCCTGGCCCACCCGGCCCACCCTCTAGAACCGGGCCTGGAGGTGCCCATGTTATGTGATATTATCGTAGTGCCTCGTACCGGGAAGATGAAGTTAGGTCGCTGACTAGATTGATGGTCCGTCTATGCACCATGGGTTTGTTTTAGAGGAACTGAATGGGCCACCGCTCGCGGGGATTTCAGCGGCATGTGCGCGTTAATTAAGTGTGCATGCGTGTGTTTTAGAAATGCATCTCTATGGCAAACCACGTCTTCCGAGGTGCCTTAATGGGCGCTAAACCTGGCTGGCGCCAATTTTCTAAGGAGTCCTCTGACCGTGATCAGCGAGCAGTATTAGGAAGGCGGCAGGTCTCTTTTGCACCACAGAGAGCAGCAGGAGCAAGACGAAGCTTCTTCAACTGCACCACTGAGGCAATGGGGAGGGTATGATGCCAGATTATCACATTTTAAATGCTGTGCTACAAATTACCTTAAATAAGTATGTGTAGGTAAGTGATGATTCCATATGCTTACCTGCACTATACACCACACACTGGGGTTGCCACTGCTGGCTATGAATGTGACACCTTGCACGCCTGGGCAGGCCCGGTTCTAGTGGGTGGGCCGGGTGGGCCAGGCCCACCCAAACATGAGCCTGGCCCACCCAAACAGGAGCTTTGGCCCTCGCAGTGAGGGCTTGAAGGCAGGTGCGCAAAGCACACGTCGTGTGTGTCAGCCCGGGCCGAGACAGCTTCCCGGGCGCGCACACACACATACAGTTTTAGAGATTATTGCAGCCACACCAGAGTACTTCACAGGTCTTTAAAATACCATTTACATGTTAACGAGGCTTTGTTTATTTTTTCACCCCTTCATCTTCACATGGCAAAGGCGACAATGTTCTGCTGCGTGGATATTTCTTTTTCTATGCAGCACAGGAGAAAAGAAGTTTGTTTATTCCTATTCATCTTTCCTGACCCCTGCAGCTGCTTATAACATCAGGCTGTGACACAAAGTTTGACTAATGGAGTGGGTAAGAGAATGTGTTACTATTTGTTTTTCTTTTTAAAATATGCACAGGCCCAGCAGAACACATACTTCGTGAGTGCTTCATTTAAACAGTTTTTATCATTATCATGGCCGATGCAGGACAACAATAAGACAATACAAAATGCCCAGATAACGCTGGTGATAAATGATCCTGCTGGAGAGCAATCATTTGTCTGTTAGCAGTTTTTAAATGCAGATGAACTGTATTTTATGTGGAAGCTCAGTGGGTTACTGCCTTTGTCACAGAGATCCTTGTGCTACTTGCAGTTCAGAAATTACAATCCTAACATAGGACAGTGACCAATGAACTGTCATCAAAGAGCTGCATACAAACCTGAATGGTATAGTTAGAACTTCGCTTTCTTTTTTTGTGATATAGTTAGAACTTCCTTGGTCTTTCACTATTCTAATCTTGCTAAAATGAGTATGTTTGGGCAGATATACATTTTTATCAGTAAAGCTGACCCCCATGGAATACTCTTTAAATCCTGAGTTTGTGCTTCTCCAGACCAAACCATCTTAAAGTGCCCACCAGTATGGATGACGTGATTCATACACCTTGTAATCCTCATTGGCTTATGTGGCATTCCCTGTAGACTGATTTACATACTTGTATGATTCATTGTCTCTTTATAATGTGTGCGTGGTGTAAAGTACTGACACACACTAAACTGATATGAGTAGCGCTGTACAACAAATGAAATGCATATGAGAGAGGGGCTACTTAAAGATGAGGGGAACTGTTGGAGGGTGGTAGTGAGGGAATCCGAGGAGGAGGTCAATGGGGCAAAGGGGCTATGGAGCGACGAGGGGCACTGCTGGAGGGTGGCAGTGAGGGAATCCGAGGAAGAGGTCATGGGGTGGAGGGGGGAGCTAGGGAGAGATGAGGGGCAATGCTGGAGGGTGGCAGTGAGGGAGTCTGAGGAGTAGGTCATGAGGGGGATGGGCTACAGAGCGATGAGGGGCACTAGTGGAGTGTGGAAGTGAGGGAATCTGAGAAGGAGGTCAATAGGGGGGGCATGGAAGGATGAGGGGCACTGTTGGAAGGTGGCAGTAAAGGTTATTTAAGGAGAAAGAGGTTATTGGTGCGGCACCAAAAAAGACTTTCGCATCAGCACTGAAGCCGGCCCGGTCATGGCCTTTCTGTTTTTATTCATTTAATTACCAGTCGGGTCATAAGCACTACTGTGGAACATACTTTAAAGTGCGTGCTAATTATATTTACCACTATATTCAATGTTTTAAGTTTGAAGGTGATTTTACTAATGTTTTTACCGGGAAAAATGAAAGTGGAGCCCGATGGTGCCTGATATGGGGCTGGGGCCCAAGGTCAGCTGTGAGATAAGGTGCACTGGAGAGGAGTAGTGGATAATCAAGCCTGTAAGGGAGTGTGTTGCAGAGTCTGGGGTCAGGTGGAGGTAGTAATGAAGAGGGATTCTCCCTGAAGGCTCGCACAGAGGGAGCCTGAGTAGTGTCACTTGCCTGATACTCCCACCTCAGAAACCTCATCTTCCCATCAAAGGAACATTACATGGAAAAAAACACTTTTTGAGAGTGATAATATTTAGAAAGAGATTTGGAAAAGAGTGCGTTTAACTGGGCCTTGTAAGACTAAGAAGAGAGAAAGGAGGGCCCTGAAGCAGGCCTGTCTAGACATATATGCGACAAATCGAGCCCGCAGTGGCCCACCCAAAATGCACGCTTGGCCCACCCAAATAAAAATTCCTGGAGCCAGGCCTGCGCCTGGGGGATTGCGAGGCAGTGGAGCAGCACGGTGATGTGGGTGGCAGCCCGAAAAGGCCAATACCACAGGCACGCGAAGAGATCACTGTTCCCCACATCCCCAAAGTGAAATGTATGTGCAGCAGCGCTTCCCTCACCCGCGGAGCTGCATAGGGCCCATGTGGTACTAATGCGCGTGGGAGGCCACCTACCGCTGCAGATATCAGCCCCCCCACGGAGGAATTAGAGAGGTCGCTCCTGCATTATTTACATTGAAAAGCACAAGTGCAAAAAAATGAGAAAGGAGGTTTGACCCAGAGGCAATTGAACAGGGCTACAGGCAGCAAGAAATGCCTGCTAGAGTAGACTACTGGAAGCGCGCTCTCGGGCAGTACAAGAAATCCAGCAGTCAGCACCAGCTCTAGGCACAAGCAGGGGCAGGAGTGCAGGCGAGACAACCTTGGAGGGTATGAATTTAGGCCTGGGCGGAATTCATAGAGTTTACCGTGAGGTGACCCAAAAACTCTGCAGCGCTACACAGAATTCCGCAAGTGTTGGAGTGCGTTGGGTCGCGCTGTTCGCCATGATTTTTAGTGACGGGTGTTTGTCACATGCTGGACAATCACGCAAATGGCCATGCACAGAGCAAGAGAGCACTGCTTCTTTCTGCCGCTCGAGTAGATGTTCTACTCGAGCAGCAGTTTCCAAAGCGAACGGATGGTTTCTCAATGCGGGCGGTAGTGGCCATCTGCGACCGCCCACGCTGAGAAATCTCGTCGGGAGGTGGTTTAGAGTAAGATTTCCTGCACTCACCAAGAGAAAAAAAATTGTTCTGCTGTGCGAGCAGAGTTTTTCAACTCTGCATCCTACACAGAGCACGGAGTGGGAAAAACTCCACAAACTCCATGAGCAGAGCGGAATTTCACGCCCAGGCCTCATCCTGTGTGTGGGGGACCCCACCAGGCTTTGGAAACCTAGAGGAAAGCAAAGGCGATAATGACCTAATAACTCGCACTGGCTAGTGGTCAAAAGAAATTGGGCAGATGGCTATAGTACCAATGAAAAAACATGCAGAGACAAATTCCAATCACTGAGAGAGGCAGTGGGGGCCCATGGGCAGGGAGCCATGGGGCAGCCCACAGCAGAGGGTCCTGGACAAGAGCAGGACGCACAAGCAGAATTGGAGGGTTGGAGAGGGTTTCATGACCAGCGGCAGCCCACAGCAAAAAGAAAAGGGGTAACGACGATGGAAGACAAGCCACTACTACAGAGCTGGCCCAGTCCAGGATATCAATCCTACAGACCAGGCGGTCTGGTGCCCCCTCCACCGATGTAAACTAGATGACGGATTGCTGATTGGCAGGGAGTTCAGAGTGTTTCAGGGCAACTTTGCAGACTTTAGGCAATAGAACCAGCATGATGTTTGTGGGCCAGGAGGCTAGCAGAGTCTGGGGCTGGCAGGACAAGCAGGGCATGTGCCAGCAAGGAGGTGGAGCACAGGGCTGCTGCCAGGTCCACAGAGTTGGTGGTACACAAGACTAGCAGGAGCATAGGGACAAGTCCGCATTGTGGGAGAGAAATGGGCATTACAGCAGGGCGCTCCAGTGGTGAGGAATCAGGCAAGAATGCAGACAATAGGGGGCATTGCCAAAAGCACAGTGCTTAATTTGTAAAATATTAAGTGCCAGGGCTCTGACCAGGAGGAAACTGCAGCTTGCACCACTCATCGCCCCTGTCATCGCTGCCAAAACAACTACTAACCAGCTCTATCGCATGTAAATGCAACAGTTCAGATTATTCCAGGTCCCCAAAGCTAAAGGAATGGCTGGGGAGGCAGTTATTAGTATTTTTTTTAATTTAAATTGTTTTCCTAAACAACTGTTATACTGCTCATCTCTAAATTACATGAGCAGCGCCACCTTGTGGCAGACTGCCCTAAGTGTGGTTTTGACAATTACGTGCTGGTGCAGAGCACCGGAAACCAATTAAGTGCCGGTGTTCAGCACCAGAAAGCTCCGGCTCAAATTAAGCACTGCAAAAGCAACAGCTGATGTGGAGAAGGGCTTGGCACGTGGGAAAGGCTGAGAGTTCGAACATGAGAGGTCAGAGAATGGCATGATGGGAGTGATGACAGCAGCCCAGACCCCAGGGGCAGTGGTGTGTCAATACGGAAACTGCACAGGTCGGGAGGGTTGTTGGGGGGGGGGGTGAAGTGTGAAGGGCGGAAAGGGTGAAGTGCCCCAGAAGAGGGAAAAGTGGAAGACAAGGCATGAAAAACCTGGATGTAAGTATGGAGAAGGCTGGGCAACAGCTTGGGGGAGAACATGGCGGATGACAGGAGGATCTTTTACCTATAGTAAGCAGCGTGAGCTTGTATTCTTGTGTTAGACTTGGGAGTCTCTGGTTGGCGCAAGGATGCCCTTGTGTCAACCAGGGACCCTCTCCTCTACGTCAGGGCGCAGGATAACCCCTTTGGAATGACCCTTGCTCACCCTCTAGGTGCGTGGCGTGAGCAGCCAAGGCTATTCTCCAGGCGTTAGTCAGTTAAGCAGTTGTAATCATACACACAGTAAATACATCAATCCCTCCCAGAAATGGACACCAGGCTTGGATATGGAAAAATACGCTCTTTATGTAAAAATATAGGTATGTGTATCAGCAGACTTATCACAAGACCAATAACGTTTTCTCTATGCCACCAGATTATAAAGCAGGCAAATGTTCTTGGTTGCAGTTTCAAACGGATACTCTTTTAGTCTCTTAAAACAACGTTACTTTGGGGCTTCAGTCACTTTTAGGAGATGTGGGCCAGTCCTAGCCCTTCGTTGCGCTTCGCCGCACTTCCCTCTTTCTTTTGTCAAGGATCGGCCCGGACCCTACCGCGGCTCACGCATCGGGCGTGAGCACGCCTGCGCCGCGTACGGCTCTTCTCAGCGGCTCGGAGGCAGAACTGGAGGCGAGACGGGCTTGCGGTGCGGTGCGGTGGGGGCTACGGGGAGCAGGGCGCCTGTCAGAGGGCTCGAGGTCCCAGGAATGACGGCGGGGATATACACTCGCTCTCACTCACCCGGGGAGATTCTGCAGACAGCACAGCCCTCTGGCCCGATCGGCTCCGGATGACGGGGAAATAAGGCGTTGCGGGCCCCGAGCCCGATGCTGGAACTTTAAGGAACGTTGTAGTTGCTTTGGGAGTCGGCACGGGACAGTGCGACCCAGTGATGATGGGGGCACCTTTGGATCCTATGTCAGCGGCTGCATGCACTCAGGCAGGCGCGGCCCACGACCCTCAGCACGGTGGTGCGGGAGTCTCCACAACGGGGGTGGCGTGGCCTGATCCTAGTCCGGGATAGCGAAGCGGGGTCACAGGGCACGGTCCGTGCAGCTGTTGACCCGGCGGGGATCACGATCGTCGGAGAGGAATTCCGGCAGGAGGGGCGATAGCGCTTCAACGCGCTCCAGTAGCAGACGGTGGCAGAGGAGCAGGTAGCCTAGCCCGGGGGCAGAGAGCGACTCCGGTCGGAGCGAGGGTCTCACGGGAACAAAGGCAGGCAAGCTCCCGAGTGTCACGGCCCTAGGAGGGGGCGAGGAGGGGCGCAGTCTTTCTCCAGCTGGATGCACACACGGCTCGAGTTTCAGGACGAGCAAAGGCACAAAGAACCCACTGGTCCTGGGGTTCAGTTCAGGGGGCAAGCTCAGATCAAGCCCTTGGAGAATGTTTAAAGCACAAAGCAGCAAAGTCTTTTCAGCAAGTCTCTTCCTCTCCTTTCTCAGCAAGGCAAGCAGCAGGCCAGTCCTTCCAGCGTCTTCTTCTCCTTCTAGTCGGGCAGAGGTTCTTTGTGGGAAAACAGGATTCTGATTTCTTAGGAGCCAGGCTCCTACTTTTAAACAGTGATTCTTTTGTTCTTTAGCGCCAGGGAGCCTGGGCCTGGCTCAGTCCAGTTCTGGAGCACTTTGTTATGGTGACTCTGCTGTTTCCTTTCAGCAGCAGGGCAGAGACATCAGCCGCTCCACAGGGGGCGGAGCCGGCTTTGTGGTGGCAGAGCCCAGGTCTATTCAAGAGTCAAGGTGTACTCCTCCCACCCATCCTGGTGTAATCTCTCTACCCACCACCTGGCAGCCAGCCTGTCTCTGGGGATTCCCAACCCTGCTCCTTACTGTTGCTAGGCAGAACACACACACACAGCAGAGGCGGACTGAAATGGCCAGGTCAGTAAATACTAACTTTCTAAAAGTAGTATTTACAAACGCAGGATATTAAAATAAACTTTACTAAAAGAAGTAGTTTATTATTCTGAGTTCAGGCATACTACACTTTGACATTCTACCATGCTCTATGAGTCCACTGGGGTCACAGCGTGTAGTGACTCCAGCAGCCCATTCTGGCCTATGGAGAGCAGGTAGCCTTCAATAGTGAAAAACGAAAATGGCTGTAATTCACTATTAGGACATGCCACACACTCAGGGCTTGTCCTTCCTTACACCTACAATGCACCCTGCCCGTTGGTCTACCATAGGGGTGACTAACATGAGGCAAAGGGAAGGTTTGGAGGCTGGCAAGTGGGTGCACTTACCCAGCCAGCAAGACAGTCCCAGATTGCACGCAGGTTCTGCAGTGGCAGACCTTAGACATATTTTACTAGGCCGCTTCTGTGGGTGGCACAACCAGTGCTGCAGGCCCACCAGCAGCATTCGCATTTACAAGCCCTGGCACTCCTGGTGCACCTTACTAGGGGCTGATAGTAAACCGAATAAGCCAAACATGGACACCAATCAATGTATACATTTTACCATAGGGAGAGCATATGCACCTTAGCACTGATCAGCAGTGGTAAGGTACCCAGAGTCATAAAAAAGCCAACAACTGGTCATAGAAAATACAGGAGGAAGGCAAAAAGTTTAGGGATGACCCTGCAAAAAGGGCCAAGTCCAACATCTTGCATTTTAACTGCCTCTTAAACGCGCCAGCACTTACCTGCAGTATTCTTTATCGCCGCTTGCCCCACTCTGCTCCCCGGTTCACCGCGCATTTTCCGATTGCGTGGAGAGAGCTGGGGGGCGGGGGGGGGGGGGGGTGGGGGGGAGGGTGGGGCGAGGGGCGGAGCTAAGTACCATAACTTCCGGGGAGCCTCCATTAAAGCTGCATGACAGGGCGGATGCACAGCGGCTGACCGGAGGATCTTTTATCCCTCGTAAGTAGCGTGACTGCCTCTGTCGGGCAAACACTCGACCTATCAGCCATTCAGCTTTCACAATGGGTGAAAGGCCCTACACACAACAAAGACCACACCTTAGACCTTGTTTTCTCCAACAACAATGAGCTGTCAGTGGGCGACCCTCTTCCTGTGCCTTGGTCTGATCACTTTTTAATTCCCATCTCACTGAAGTCGTTATCTCAACCCACCACTACTGATTCCATTATAGGAGAGACAGTCCATTGTCCAAGCTCTCTGTAGAATCCTGGATCACTGCTCTTGAAAACTGTAAACCTAAACCAGACCCCAGCCCTGTCGTAGCCACGAATAATCTTACTCACTGGATAGAAACCTCACTAGACACAGTCGTCCCTGTGATTTCTAGCTACAAAAAGGTGAGAGAGAGAGAATGTCACCAAGGTATTCGCCTAAACTCCGATCACTAAAAGGAATTTGTAAAATTGTAAAAGACTATAGAGGAAATGGAGGATAGATTACAATGAACTGACTAAACTAAAATATAGATAATCTATAAAACTCTACCAATTAGAGCTAAAGCAAGCAAAAGCACTTTAATATGAAGGAAAAATGAACTCAGCAGCTAACACTCCCCGGGGAATCTTCTGCATTGCGAAGAACCTCCCAGAGCTTCCACCCCAAGACACACAACAAAGTGTCTAGTTTTCCCGCTGCAATGAACTCGCAGAATTCTTCAGTGGAAAAAAATCAAGATATCTATTATGCATTTTCTGGTTCCCCATGCCCCACTGATCTTCTAACAATGGATAAGTCCTCTTCTCCCACTGAGCATTCACTGGAGGAATTACCCTCCATGAATTTGGAGACTCTATCGGAAATAGTCTCCCAAATAAAATCTGGCTCTCCTCTCGACCCAGTATCCCCACACTTCCTACGCAAAGTTAAAGAAGTAGTGCTTTCAGTCATATTAGAGTTGATAAACCATCTATTTCTTCTGGCCTATTCCCAGACCCCTGGAAGCATGCCATGGTGAAGGCTCTGCTTAAAAAGCCAAGCCTTAACCCTGATGTCCTGGGTAATTACCGTCCCATCTCCTTGCTCCCTGGGATCTGTAAGATCCTAGAGAAGTACATCAGTACGATCCTCTCCGATTTCTTAGAAACTCACAAAGTCCTGTACTACTCACAGACTGGGTTCTGCCCTCAACATAGAACAGAAACTGCTCTGCTGACCGTGGTTGAAGAATCTAAGAGAATTTTCTATCAGGGAGGAGCAGTAGCCATCATCCTCCTCGATCTAAGCTCTGCATTCGACACAGTCAACTTCTATATTCTTTTAAATAGACTTAGCATGGTCGGAGTCTCTGGTGGCGCTATTACCTGGCTCAGGTCCTACTTAGATGGTAGATCAGTCCAGGTACTTCCAGGAGACTCTGTAACCAAGAGCCTATCACTCAGCTCTGGAGTGCCTCATGGCTCATCCTTGAGCCCCACATTATTCAATGTATACATAAAACCGCTCTCAGATATCATTTTGCCATACGGGATAAAAATTGTCACATATGCGGACAATACACAGTTGGTGGTCACTCTCAGCCACCATCAGAGCACTCAATCTGAACTGGAAGCATGCTTAGAGAAAGTGGCATCATGGATGGACCACTCCTGTCTTAAACTTAAGGGAGGAAAAACTGAGCTAATGCTCCTGGACAACTCTCTGAATATGGATCTTAATCTAGCTGGGCCAACTTGCCTTGGCCCTGCTCCTACTCCTAATATTGAAATCAAAAGCCTAGGTGTTTGGCTGGACAAAGCCTTTAATTCGACCACCAAGCAGTGCTGCTGGCAGAGGCCTGCTATGGCATTCTGAGACCCCTGCAGAAAGTCCTACCCCTCCTTCACACGAGATCAAGAAGTATCATGTTCCAGGCCTTGGTTCTCTCTAATCTGGACTACGGGAACTCCCTCTATTTGGGAGCTCCTAACGCAACAATAAGGAAACTCCAAGTCGTTCATAACTGTGCTGCACGACTGCTGCTTGGTACGTCTAAAACTCAGTCAGCTAAGCCAGCCTTGAAGACCTTACATTGGCTTCCAATCTTAGATAGAATAAAGTTCAAATCTCTGTGCAGAGCCCACAAAAACTTATGGGGGGAAGGGCTCATCAATCAATGACTCTCTTTTCACCTTCTATCACCCCATGAAATGTCTACGCTCGGCAATTTAAATTTGTCTGTAATTCCCAAAGTAAATGGGGTGAGATGTGGGGGAAAGTCCTTCACGTACAACGTAGCCAAACTCTGGAATAATCTTCCTGTACATCTTTGGGCAGAGTCTGGACAGCTCCCTTTTCGAATGCTGCTGAAAAAATGGCTGTTCCAAAATGCCTCTCTGTAAACCATTTAGCACTTCCCTGTCTTGCTGCTAGCGCTGAGATGCCTTAGGGTAGCTATGCGCTCAATAAATGCTGTTTTAAATAAATTAGAAAAATGGTGGTGTATCGGGTGCTGAGAAGGATTGTGGGGTGGATGGAATGAGCGCATGGGTTGCAAGGGGGAGAGCATGATGGGAATCATGGGATAGATTTGTAATACAGCAAAGCAGCCCATCTTCAGCTCAGACTGAAGACCGGAAGGGCTAGAGCATAATTTCCAACCACTTTGGCTGATCAAGGGGTATCATCACTCAGTGTCAGGATGAAAAGAGAAACAGGGCCGGAGGAACAGTTCAAGTCAGTCAGCAACAGCGTAAGAGGGAGATGAGTCCTATGGGAATGGTGGACACAATAGGTACAAATGGGGGAGGCACTGAGCAGACAGTGAAACCTCCTTATATGGGATCTGTAATCCACTTGGAGTACAACTGCTATTGGAAACCCAAGAAAAAACATGGGCAATGAATATATGGATTGTAGGAGAGTAGGATCTGCACTTATGTTGCCCCCACTTTTTTTCTGATGTTAACACTGGTTTCTGGCTATAGTCTGGCTGGGTCCCTGCTAATCAGGGCCCCAGTCTCTCTGTTCTCTCTAGACAACTTGGAGTGCATATTAGATGCACTAGTGATTGGATACTGTGGTGCCTTATGTGCCCCTAGTATATGGTAGCTTAGGTACCAAGGGCATAGGTACTTCACAGGCCTACCAGGGGCTGAAGCATGTATTAAGCCACCCCTGGGAAGCAGACTAAATCTGACACCACAGTCCTGCTACTGCAGCCTGGGTGAGGTAGTGTTAGCAGTCCTCACAGAGGTATAGGTTCCTATACCTCACCATACACACATATAAACCTATCAGTCACCCCTAAAGCAGGCCCTATCAATCCTGAGGGCAGGGTGCTTGGTTTACATTGTGAGGGGATGCCTATACCTGAGCAGGGCCCCTCTGCAGCTGGCAGAGTCTATTCCCTGTGGCTGTTTGTGGATGCGGTTAAACCATATACTCTTAAGTGCATTATAACCTCCCGGTAAATGCTAACTTTGGAATGACTGCATCAAAACATGTCGTGTTTGGTATCAAACAACCTGGATCATACCCCCACACCAGTAACTGTTGTGGGAGTATGATCCCACCCTTCTAGAGGGAACGACGTGTACCCACTGTGGATACACGGTAGAAATCTGAAAGAGCCCTGGCATCACAAAATGGATGCCACCAGCACAGACACTGGGCTGCCCTCCTGCAGTGGAGGCGGCCCAACAATAGGCATCCTGTCACAGGGAGGTGTCACCACCTTCCAGACAGGATTTAGTGTATTGGAGCTGGGTGGGTGCACTCTTAGAGTGCTTTGAAGTCCTGCACTGGGGGAGCAGTAACCACCCACCCCCCTGACCCTCCTAGAGGAGTGGTCATAGAGCTAGTCCCTCCCTTTCTTTTACTATAAGATAGGTACATCTTGCCATTGCAAGTTAGATAACCCTGGACGACGCTCTACAAGAAGAATCCTGGCCCTTCGACGTTCCACTACCTTTGGAAGATGGAAGAATCTCCCTTGGAGTCAAGGAGTGACTCCCCTGCTTGGCAGGCACCAAAAACTTGAATCAACGGTCGCAAACTGTCCTACTTCCGCCGGAGTCCGAAGTCCCTACAGCCCTGGAAGTGGATTTCCTGCCTTCGATGGCCATTGTGAGTCCCCAGCAGAGCTGAGGCGAGTGGACACCACTAGTGACGAGGAACAGCAATACCCGGGTACCGTGCACTATTGTCGAGTGCAACCCCTTCACGACATTCTACGAACTTGTGCATTGGACCACGTCTGGTCCAAGCCCCCAGCAAAATTTCCCTCGAAAATCAGAGGCCTACCTCATCCCGAGTGACCGTGGGCTCCTGTGAAGCGAATCCTCACGAGGTGTCTTCGCGATCCCTTGCCAACTGGCTTGTGGGTCCCCTGAAGACTTCATCAAACCAAAGGGCTCCCCTGGTTGCTCCAGGCCTTCCCTGACTTACCCTCGCTGGTTGAGTCCCTCAGACCTTGCTGGTCTGCACCGCTAACTTTTCTTGAATTTCATGAGACTTGCTGTTGCCAAGGCTTGTTGGCTCCAATCCAGTTGCCGACACCTCAGTAAACTGCAGACTTCGTGGGAAACTCCGAATCCAGCTCCTGGCCATCGTCGACGCCTCCTGGTCCTCGTGGTGGAAGAGTCAAAATACCCTTGATCACCTGAAATCACCCAACTTCCGTGGGCATCCATCTTCCTGGCCTGGGGTCACTGGCAAGTGACTGTAAACACTGTCCCTTCTGCTTTCAGGTCATCTTCATGTTGAAACCAGCCTTGGATTCCATCAGACACTTCTTCAGTCTTCGCAAGCAGCAAATCTTCTTTGGCTTCCATAGAAAACAGCGACGCGTCCCGACATCAAAAGACACCTATGCACCCGGCTTCCCTGGGTGAGGTAACTCGTGCACTCCGGTGCCCTAGTGTGTGTTGGCCCTCAAATTACTTACCTTGTAAGTGGCTTGCGTGTAGACTTCCTCGAAGTACCCTAAAACTTTAAAAGTCCAACGCGACTTGCTCCATTGTAATCAATAGGGAACCCGCGGCTGTGTTCTCACACTGCACGCGTCTCCCGTGGGTCTTTTACTTACCTGCTTTGGGTGGATTAGTGAAGCCCCAGCGATTCTACAGGCCCTAGGCCTTGTCCCCTTGCAAGTCAACTTTCCTAAACCTCTTTTTTAGTATATGGTCTGGTACGCCCCTAGGGCCCAAGCCATATTTGTGCTTAACTTATTGTGAAACGTTGATATTTAAATGTGTTCCTGACTTCTATTCTCATAAAGAGATTAGTAGAGTGTGTCTAGAAATAAATACATATATATTTGATATATATACCTGTGTGGTGTCCTTTCATTTGGTAATTCAAGAGATTCTAAGGTAAAACAAGCTGCTTTACATTCCTCTGAAACTTAGCCTGAAGGCTGCTCTCCACAGCTACCACTAGGATAACTTTCTTTAAAAGGTTGTCTTAAACCTATCTACCATAAGAGTCGAATTGGACTGGTGCAAGGTGGCCACTATAACTAGTGACCAGCATATGCCAGGCCAACCTCTCACATGGATATATTTAAGTTATTGCCCAAGGAAGCAAGATGCAAGGAACGGTCATATGTGGTAGAACATGAGGTGGCAAAGTAAACCACCACGGCAATTAACATTGATACTTTTATGGCACCCTTTATTAAATACACTAGTATCAGGTGTGAGAAAGCCCCAGAATGTTATGTGGCGCTGTAGAAATATATGGATGTCATCAGCGTTGCCGGTACCAGCTTTGGAGATCTGGCCTGGCTCCGGTACGATGAAGAATTTATATCCAGGAAGAGTGCATCCGCCACCAAATTTTGGTGAGACATAGATAATGACCTCTAGTTACAATACATGACTCCCACCAGGCTTTTGCAAATGGCACATACAGCAAACGGGTTGCCACTAAACTACACGCCCTTTCATGGTTGCTTCACCCTGAGGCTGGATGGCTGGGGGGCAGTCTGGTAGGGGACATTGGAAGTGTGCAGAAACTTCAACAACGGCGCCTGTCACAAATATCCCTGCAAATATAGGCACTACTGCTGCAAGTGTAGGGGTAGGCACCCAGTATTGGACTACAAGGGGGGTGCAGGACAGGCCACAGTGGGTCGTGGCAGGGAGAAAACAGAGGGGTGGTGGGGAAAGGCAACTACTCCAGTTAAACCCAAAGCTATGCTCCTCTGTCTTTTGAAGTAGCCCAGTGGGAGAGCGGGGGCGTGACCAGGTTAATATTTAAGGGCTTAACGCAAGGTTTTAGGATTCCATACACGGGACTAAGCAAGGGGAGATGGGCACAGTATTTAAGGTTGTGCAAGGAGAACCTTCAATGGTGGTATACAAACAACACAATGTAGTGTCGAGCAGCAGAATGGCGGACTTTGCGTAGCGCAACTACGCACAATTTTGAAAAAAGTTGTGGAAAACGAGCGCACAACCTGAGGGACCGTGTGCCCGGGACTGGGGTCCCTCGTGCATGGACAAGCTCCCCGATCTCCCCGGCCTGGCTGCGTTGAGAAGCAGGGACCGGCCCCGGGCCTCCTGAGTTTCGGTCAGGGCCTGGGAGCCCAAGTCCTGCAGCCTGCCAATTGTCCATCTGCCCAGGACAAGGGTCCCTGGTGCAGAGCCCCGGAGCCCTGCAAGGGCAGGCGGGAGCCCTGCAGCTATGGCTCGGTGCGGGCAGCTGGGAGCCCTTTCGGTCCCGGCCATCTGGTCGCACCTTTCCCTCGGCCATCTGGTCGTACGCAATGCTTTCCAATGGGGCGACCAGATGGCCGGGCTGCCCTGGAAGTCCCGATGGGGGCTCATTGGCCTCCCCGATCCCAGCCAGGGCTGCAGGAGGTTGGGTGCGTCTGGGCCTAGGGTCCGCTCCGTCACTCGGTGCGCACGGTTCACCAGAAAGGGGGTAGCCTTCCTCCGGATTACTAGGGGCAGGGTATGCCAGGACGCCCCTCCTGGGGATGGCGGTTCTCAGGCGGGGACCAGATGGGCTAAGCCCGGAAGACACCTCCCCGGCGTCCGGTGCTCCCTCCTCCAGCCCAGCGGCGAGGCAAAGTGCCCGGGACCGGATCCATGGGTCCCCCGGGCGTCCGGGCCCCGGGAGCTCCTGTGGGCCTCCCATGCCTGAGGCCTAGCGTGGGGTCTCGAGCCCTTCAGCCCCAGAGCCCTGCAGCCCCGAGCCCCGCAGCCCCCCGAGCCCCACAGCCCCCCGAGCCCCACAGCCCCCCGAGCCCCGCAGCCCCCCGAGCCCCGCAGCCCCCCGTGCCCTGCAGCCCCCGAGCCCTGCAAGGGCAGGCGGGAGCCCTTCCGTGAAGGATCATGCCGGGCAGATTGGCATCATTTCGGTCCCGGCCATCTGGTCGCACCTTTTCCTCGGCCATCTGGTCGCACGCAATGCTTTCCAATGGGGCTCATTTGCCTCCCGGATCCCAGCCAGGGCTCCAGGAGGTCGGGCACGTTCGCGCCTAGGGTCCCCTGAGCCTCGCGGTGCGCGCGGGTTACAAGAAAGGGGGGTAGCCCGGATTCCTAGGGGCAGTATGCCGTGACGCCCCTCCCGGGGATGGCCGTTCTCAGGCGGGGACCAGATGGGCTATGCCCGGGCAACAAGTCCCTAGGCGCCCGGGGCTCCCTCCTCCGGACCGCGGCATGGCAAAGTACCCGGGACAGGCTCCATGGTTCCCAGGCAGTCATCCCCCAAGCGTCCGGGCCCAAGATCTCCGGTGGTCCTTCCCCGGGCTTGAGTCCCAGCCAGGGTCCCCGAGCCCCCGGGAAGCGAAGCCCCTGAGCCCTGCGTGGGCAGGCGTGAACCCTAGCGCGAAGGCTCCGGGTTGGACAGATGGGAGTCCTTTCGGTCCCGGCCATCTGGTCGCACCTCTCCCCTCGGCCATCTGGTCGTGCTCAATGTTTTCCAATGGGGTGACCAGATGTACGGGCTTGCTTGGAAGTCCCGATGAGGGTCTATTTGCCTCCCTGATCCCAGCGAGGGCTCCAGGAGGTCGGGTACATTCGCGCCTTGGGTCCCCTCTGTCACCCCGTGTGCACGGATTACAAGAAAGGGGGGTCATTTTCCTCCGGATTACTAGGGAGAGGGTCAGTTAGACCTCCGTGAGGTCCGGCGATTCCGAAACAGGGGAAGGCAGAACCTGGGCCCGCCCGCCAGGGCCCCCATGGGCCCGGGTACGCACCTGCCGCTCAGCCCCTTTCCGATGGTCCTTTCTCTCCGAGTTTGCTGGGTCAGACCTCCGTGAGGTCCGGGGATCCAGAGACAGGGGAAGGCAGCACCCGGGCCTGCCCGATGCGGGACCCCCAGGGGCCCAGGTACGCACACCTGCCTCTCAGCCCCCTTTCCGATGGTCCTTTTTCTCTGAGTTTGCTGGGTCAGACCTCAGTGAGGTCCGGCTATCCCGAGTCGGGGGAAGGCAGCACCCGGGCCCACCCACTGGGGCCCCCCGGGGCCCGGTTACGCTCCTGCCTCTCAGCCCCTTCCCGATGGTCCTTTTTCTCTGAGTCTGCTTGCCCCTGAGCAGGCAGGGACGCTAAGCCAGCATACCCCCTGCGCAGGGTGACCTGCCAGCGGATGCCCCAGCTGTACTTCGATCGATTGGGCACTCTCGGTCCGTTTAGCGATGGACTGCTTGGCCAGCCTCGGCTGTTGTTTCGAGCAAAGCACTTCCACCCCGCATGGACCGTCCGACCCCGCATGGACCGTCCGACTCGAGGGCCTGCCGCCTGGCGGGAGACCCTACCCAGCAGAGTGAAGGCCGAGGGGCCCCGGCAGCTCGTGCCCCCCAGGTGTCTGACCCGAGTGGGAGAGGTCAGGTGGCGCCAGGCCCTTGGATGCTGCTGCTCAGCAGGTCCGAAGGCCCCGTGCGCCACACCGTCACCCCTCTCTGCCCAGCACATTTCCACAGCAGTTCTGAACGACAGTTGCGAGGGGTGTCGCTGCCTCCAGGCTCCGGCACCCCTGCGTCTCACTCAGGCTGCGCCTCGGCCTGCCTCTCCCTCCCGGGGGAGATGGCTGGGCCTGCC